>NW_026947509.1:8578266-9955766 GCF_034190915.1 Cavia porcellus
TGCCTGCCACAGACGACATTTGTATGTATTTTCTGGTCATGTCGTGCTGTTGTCTAGGATAAGATTTTACAAGAAAAAGCAAAGAGTTCCCCCTGATGTCTGCAGTCCGTGGACTCCCATCTTGTTTTCCGTGACTTCTTCACAGAGTTTGATGGGTAACCATGGTCTCTTCTGCACCCCTTCCATTAACACTGTGGGTACTAAATTTGTTTCCTGTCATTGGACCCTGTTTTGCTTTACTTAACATCTTTCATTCCAGATCTTCATGACCCAGAGATCACTAAACTATGGTGACGTGTGCTTGTGTCATGCGATGACACTCACGAAGTTCAGTGTAGCACCGTATTACCGTGTGTGCAAAGCCCTTCTGCCTTGGTTTTGAGTACGAAAGACAGTCCACGGACTGTCTTTCTTTCCTCCATTTCTCATTCTTGTCCTTGTTTCCTTCCCTCCCCCCCTCGGTTTATTTTCTATCTTTTTACACAGTGTTTCAAATTAGTCAAACCACTGGGTGGAAGGGCAGATGTGAATACGGCGCAGATTCCCCTCATGCTCCTTCAAACTAGCACCCACGCTGCCTCCCTAGTTAGCAGTGTTTTAGGTTGGACTCATTCTTCACTTGGTGTCATTACAAATGCAAAACGCAAGCGATCACATTCAGTGTTTTGAGTTTATGTTTTTTAATCTCTCGTGGTGACACCAGTGAAGTAGAAAATTAAGGAAAATTAAATAATCTCTTTTTGGAGTATGAACAGTAATGTATATAAACAAAACTCTTATTATGTTAATCAGAACTATACACTGTAAATAAAAGGAAACCCCTAAAAGTCAGCCAGGTAACTTACTGCTAAGCTTTAACTTACGTGTTGCAATTTGATTTCTATGCCCATTTTTCTGTTGCCCCCTTTAAACTGCTTGAATATGCAATTGCAGATACTCGGGTTACCACTGGGATACTGCTTACTCACGCAATATGCAATATGTCATGAACTGCTAGACGTTTTATGTTCAAAATGAAAAATGTGGGTAACACTTTATTTTAATGGTATATTAATTAGTTCCAAATTATAATGAAAATCCTATAGCAGTGAATAAAATATGACATCTACATGAATTTGAAATAAATTTATTATGACCAGTATTATCACAATGAATACTAAATGAATTAATAATGATGAAAGACTGAAAGTATCACCAGTAATATAATAAAACATCAGGAAAAAGTAGGAAGTTTCCAGTCATTCCATCATCAATTAGAAACAAGCACTATTCCCTTGAATAACACTATCCCTGTGTATCATTAGTGGCCAGAAATAATAAATGTAAAATGAAAATAGAATATGTGGCTAAATATCTCTCCAGTAACATGCAGGAAATGCTTTACATATCAACAGATTGCTTAGTATGACCTGTAGATATTAAATATAATATAATACAAATAGAATGTAAGTAATAATAATTAAAAACCCAATAATTTTTCCTTCTTTCAGTGTTACATGTGAAACTATTTTAGACAACGGGAATAAAACCCCAGTATTAGCTGACTTATGCCATCAGATATGCAGATGTGTAGAATGATTATGTTTTACAGGTAAATTCACTGTTTGTTCTTAAGGTCTATCCATACCTGCTCTTCTGATCATCAGGGGCCAAGGGCCTGACCAGAGGCACTGGATGCTGAGAACTGAGCCTGCCCTTTAGAATGGGAAGCCTGTTTGTTTCTCACTGAGAGCCCTCATTGCTATTACTATTTCAAAGCTCAGTGGGAAAAGGCTCACAATAACCAGCACTACTGATCACCAAGCAGAAGTTCCTGCAGCTTATCACACAGATTTATATTACTGCATTTTAAAAGTATCTGGACTTACTTTCCTTTCCCCTTCTCACTTCAGTTCCTGACAATTCCATCCTAAAGCCCTCAGCCATGGGCAGAGATAATAGAGGTCTATGGTAGGGAGGGGCAAGGGTGCTGGGTCACAGAGGCTGTTGGCCTGGGCTCAGATGTCAGTTCCTGAGCTCAGTAAGGACAGCGCTCCCTGGAGAGGGCACTTGGCATGGGGTCAAGGAAAGCTGAGGGAAGGGTCTACATGTGGGCTCCAGTGCAGGGATGAGAACCCAAGACCAGCGCAGGTGCAGGTGGCTGCTGGGCATCTGGGCTGGCAGGGATGGGAAGGTTCACAGCATGGAAGGGCAGAGACCCTGCTGAGGGGATAGGAGTTTGGTTTATACATACAGGGATTAATCAAGTCAGCAAATGAATTAAGAATAGTGGGAGCCAGATCTCCCTGTCAGAGAAGACCGCGTGCTGCAGTCCCAGGAGGGGCAGGGGCTTCACCAGTGTCCAGGAGCTGAAGAGCAGACTGGGCAACAAAGCAAGACCTTGCCAGAAAGCAGGAGCAGGAGAGAGACAGAAAGAAAAACAGAAACAGGGTGGGGGAGGAGGAAGAAGAACAAGGTGGAGGAGGAATGGAAGGAAGGATGGGGGAGAAAAGAAAGGTAAGAAGGAAGAGAGGGGAGGAGGAAGTGAGGGGGAGGTGGGAAGGGAGAAAAGGAGGGAACAGACTCCCGTCAGCATGAAAGGAAGGATCCTGGAGTTGAACACACTAAGTAAAACAGGAGACTAGAGTTCATAGGGATTAAAATAAATTCAAAGTCTGGATGAGAAACAAGAAACATACAAAGGTTCAAGATTCAGTTTTGGGAAACATTTCTTGATTGCAAAGGAAAAAAGAAAAAGAATATTCCAGTGGGAAGCACAGCAAACATCACCTTAATAAACTGATCAAATTAATGTGGTTGGCGATGGGGCAAATCAAAACCACGCTGTGCCTGGCAGGATCCAATGAGACCACCGCATCACTTACGAAATTTTCTTGCGAAAAATATGTAACCTGAATCCAATCAAGCGAAAAGCCAGACAAACCTCATTTGTGGGACATTCTAAAAGGTAATCAATCTGTAATTTTCAAAAAGTGTCACGGTGATGGAAATCAAAGTTGAGAAAATGCTCCATGTTTAAGGCAATCACAGAGATAACACAAACTATCTTTTTGCTATAAAGAACATTTTGAGAAGCAATCGCAAAAGCTGCAGTAGCATCTAGGAATTACTGTAGATTGCAGAAACAGGTCAGGGCTGATTTCCTGCTTTTGATGGTCTAATTGTGACTACCAAGGGAACACTTTTATGTGTAAAGCATTTATGGGAACACATGCCATCAGTTTGCAATTTATTCTCTTATGATTCAGAAGAAAGGACATTTGTAACTTTTCTGTAAATTTGAGGTTGTTTTAATAAATTTAAATACTATGTAGATATATGTGCATACATTAAATGATTTTATTTCAAATACTATGTTCTCGACCTCTGAAACTTCCATTTGCTTCATTTTTACATTTCCTTTAATTCATTTATATTTATATTTTCTAAGTCTATAAACATATTTTAAATATCTACTTGAAAATCATTATCTGATAATTCTATTATCTTTACATTTCTGAGTTTGTTTGTTTCTGTGATTTTTGTGTCTCCTGGTTACGTGTCATAGTTTGCTACATTTTCGTATGAGATCGGAATTTGTTTAGAATTCTTTAGGCAAAAAAACCCAAAACCAACAACAACCAAAAATATAAAGTAAACTAAAAAACAGGGGTGTCTGGCTGACCTCACTTTTCTTTTTCCTTGAGATCAGATTCCAGTGTTTATATTAATAAAATTTAAGGCTATTTTCTTGGTTTCTATTAAATAGAGTCATTTTCCCTTGCATTTTTATAGTTACTCTTCAACAGTTTTACATAAAATGATATTAAGATTTACTTTTGCTACCCTATGAGACATGGTTTTGCAAATCTAAGTCAGAATTTTTGGAGGCGCAGGGCTTGAGACAGTGTCTTGCTATGCAGTTCAGGCTAACCCTGAACTCACTATGTAACTGAGGCTGGCCTCAACTCATGGCAATCCTCTTGCTTCAGCCTCCTGAGTGCTGGGATTACAAGTGTGTGCCAGCACACCCAGCTATTTTTTTGTTTTCTAAAATTAATTTTATTAGCACATGTTAGACGTACATAATAATCTCATTCATCATAGGGAATACATGAGAAAAGTTGGACAGACTGGGAAACTGCTCAGTATTATACTAAGAAACTTCATAATAAGGAGATATAGACAACTACTGCATAATTGTAGGCTTGGAAAGATTATTCCATGGTAGACTAAAATCTTTCTTCGATTGACAGTCATTCTGATTTAAAGTTCATTTGACTATAGAATATTAAAATTTCTTAAATGTATTTCCTCAGAGAAAAGCACATAGATGATATAACTGAGTCTCTGCTTGTCTGAAGATGTCTTTCTTTCATGCTATCCCCAAAACATAAACCTTTGCTAGGATTGTTAGATGCCATCTTGGATGGTTAGTGATTATCACTCTTTTCTATCTTCTAGGCTTTAGCAGACAGGGTATCCAGGGTAGTGTTCTTCTTTAGCAATATTTTTCTTCTGGCAAGAGTAGAAGCTTGTGAAACTGTTTATTTTTTGAAATGTCATCATATAACATCTAAAAAGTAAGCCTTCAAAAGAAATCCTACTGAAGACTCAGCCTTTTCTATTCAAAGCTAAACTTTCTTCAGCTTAGGAAAGTTTGTTCTAGTATTTATCATTAACCTACTTCTTTTCCACTCTAAATCCAGCAGCAATTACTATTCACATAATAAGTCTTCTGCCATGTTATTAATCTTATCACAGTTTCTATTTATGTATGCTTGTGGATTCCATTGCTTTCCTAAAACATTTACATTTTAGTAGTGATCATTCTATCTTTAATTCAGCATTACATTTCTCAATTAAATTTTCTGTTAAAGTAGGTTACTATACTTTTTCTCCTCTAATTTTTATCTCTGCAAAAGTTACCATCATTTTATCCACATATTTATTTTGTCCATTAGTTCCACCTCTACAGAAGCCTCATGATTTGGTTGGTGGGTTTAATCTCCTTCCTTTAGTCTAAACTAACATTCCTTTAAACGATATGTGAACTTTCTCTGGGTATTTTCAATTTCTTGATATGTACACAGGGCTGTCTATTTAGGTTACCTCGGCAGTGATGGACTCACAGCCAGTAAAAATGACAATTCTTTGTCTCTTTAATGAGAAATCAGTGAACATGTTTTTGTTAAAGAATGAGGCATAAGCAGGATTACTGTGCATTTTTATTTTGCCTTTGAATTAAATTGAGCTATATTTTATTTCATAAATATATCTGATGGTGGCTGTTAGTTTTAGAAATATATTCTTTATGATAAAAAATTTTTATTTTTAAAGAGGAAGTATTAAAGAATTTTATCTCAGTGAAGATTACACTGAGGTACACAGGTACCACATATAATGTATGTAAAAGAAGTGCATATTGACAACATATGCACTTCATTAAATATATAATTAAAAATATGCCAAAGAAAATGTTGACTAATACATCAATAAACATTTTTAATTTTCAAAAGAGGGAAAGAAACCCAAGAATAAGTATTTATTAATTGCTTATTTAACATTTACTACGTTGATCATAAGACTTTTACATTCTGTCTTTTGGGAGTTAAACTCAAGACCCCACGTTTGCTAGGCAGATGCTTATGCCGCTGAGCTAAATCCCCAGCCCCAAGTGAAGTAAGTGTTTAAGAGTTTTTGTTTAAATCTAAAGTAACACAGAGTTAAAATTGAATTGCTTCTACACGTTGGCACGAATCATTTCCAAATACTTGGAAAAATACTGCTAAGGCCCATCTATCAAAATTATGAAACAGAAAATTTAGTAATTTAATAGAATAAAAGAGACTCATCTCTAGTCAAGTATGCCATTGTTCTGATTAATAGGGCAAGTATGCTAAGATTACTGGGGCAAAGGGGATTGCCCAAATTCAGACACTGAGCCAGTTTACCAGCACGCCTAAGAACATAGTTAAGAACTGCAGTTAGTTGTCGGAGTCAAAAAAAAAATGTATTTGTGGGGATAAGAGATTCTAAAATCAACCCAGTTTAAGAAAATCACATTTTAGATTTATGCAGGGTAATGAACTGCATGTACATCCTCAGCCTTTATTAGCTAGTCATTTCTCTACCTCAACCTGATGTTGGAAAGGTAAGGTTTAAAAGTAAGTTATATTATAGTCACCATGGTCTTTATTTCAAATAGGCAGAATTTCAAATTTTGATTCCTTCATGATGTTTAGAGACTTTCCTTCATGCTGAAAATATTATTATTGATAATTATATACAAAATGTTAGGAATGCCAGTTTATTTTAATCATGGCCTTTGAATAGTACTAGTTATTTCTGTAAGCAGTCTCCAGGTTTGAGGAAATGTGTCCACTGTCAAAACCCAGAAGGTTAGGACAAAGGCTGATCCTGAAATATGCAAGGAGAAATTATGCCTTTTGCTATTGTGTAATACTTCATCAGGATTTTCTACAATAGTGTTTCAGAGCTCTTAAAAATATGTCTTTGAGGGTTTTTTGAGGAACCTTCATGTTGATTTACACAGTGGTAGTATTAATTTAATTTATGGAAGGGTTCCTTTCTCTGTGCATTCTCATCAGCATGTTTCATTTTATTTGTGTTCTTGGTGATCACAATTCTGACCAACTGTACCAATCCTTGGTACATACCTGAAGGAATTAAGGTTAGCATACCATAGGAATTCCTATATACTCATGTTTATTGTGGTACAAGGACAATAGTCAAGATATGGAACCAAAACTTGCCCGTTAACAGAGGAACAGATAAAGAAAATGTAATATCTATGGAAGATAAGCAACATTTCATCATTTACAGAAAAATGGATGGCTCTGGAGATCATCATGTTGAGTCAGACTCAAAAAGATAAGTATCTCGTCTTCTCCCTGACATGTAAAATCTAAAAAAGATGACAAGAAAGTAGAGGGGAGACTATTAACAAACAAGAGGAAGAGAAGGAGAAGAAGAAAGAATAAGAAAGGGGGCAGTAAAGGAGGGACATAGGTAAAGTATGTTATGTCCATTTCCAAATCGGCAAAATGAAGCCCATTAATTGATATAACCAATGTATAGCGATGAAAATGTTGGGAGACAGATTAATACATTAACATTCTAATAAATGAAATACATGAAAAAGTTCCTAAAACAATCTTATATGCAATTCGTACTTAAGCAGTATTAGGTGTTTCCCTTCTTGCTCCATTTTATATATCATGATTAAATTTTTAAACACCTATATTTTATACTAGGCTGTGAATATCATGAGGAATGGAAATTATTTCATTTATATATTTTTATCAGAAGTAAATACAGGGCCTGCCACATACTATTCAATAATGCTCACTAAATAGATAATTTCTGAATGCTAAATAGAGAATTTCTGGCTGTTTTTGTATGTTTGCTTAAAAACAAGTAATTAAAAGATTCATTAATGGAGTTATTCAACAAATAATTATTGTCCAGCTCTAATGTGTCAGGAACTAAGATAATGTGGAGTGTAAAATAATGGGAAACAAGAAAGAGACAGTCTTTCTACTAGTTGAAAAGGTGAGACAGTATCATCTCACTAAAATATAACCGTGATCAATGCTGTAATAACTACATGGTGAAATAATAAATTACTAGGGAGATAAATATTAAAGTAAATTGTACAGAAAAATCGTCATGTTGGCTTATTTTCCATTATCTGCCAAGTCACCTTACTTTAGTGACCCAAACTGGAAATCTAGTTACCACGAACCAAAAGGCTCCCTGGTGTAGGGAGATGAAAATCGCTGCTAGTACCTTCTTTAGCTCTTTTCTGTTAGTTAGTGGGTACCGCGGTGCTAATTATCCAAAGTATCCCAGAGGGTTTACTTTCATTTTAAGAAAAGCAAGGAGTCATAAAACAATAGAGTCCAAGATGTTGTGACAGAAAACCTCCCCTTGTAGGGGCCACACTGAGCTCTGGGCCCAGTGACCCCAGTTAGGCCTCTGGACTCTTCTGGACGGGACAGCATAGATTTCACCAAACAGAGAAGTCGTGATGTCTGAGAAAAATGCATCCCTTTACAATTTTATCAATGTTGGACTGCTCCTTAAATCATTTCAACTCGATCTGTAGTCTCGCTCCAAGCTGAATTCCGCTGTGTGGATGACATTACTTTTAAACTTCTGCTTAAGTTTGCAGCCGCTAATGGGGAGAACGGGGTGCATGGACTTTGTCCACGGATAACTCCTGCAGAGGAACAAGTGGCTGCAGTCCTGATGGCAACCCCTCTCTGCACTGACTTACCTGTTCCTAAAGTAGTACTGGTTTTCTATAAACCCCGAGCGAGCCTGCAGGCGGGCTAACGTGGCCATGAACTCCAGCCCTGCTCACCGCTGGTGTTACTCTTGTCTCCCTGGCAACTGGGCTGAACCACTAGCCAGCCCCAGAGGGGTTCACAATTTTTTCTTTTCTTTCACCACAATTAGGTTATAAAAAGACCAGAAATAGAATTAGGAATTTTTGACCAGTGAAAAGTTTAACTTATTCTTTCATTTCTATGGGTGAAACGCGGCGACTAAAAGAAGGCAAGCAGTGTTGGGGGGGATTGATGGTTGCGTCCAACTTCCGCTTTCCGCCTCTTGGCAGCTTCCGGAAGTTCTCAAAATGCTGAACTGCTCTTTGGAAGTCGCCGGGACTGTAGTACTTGGGGTTTGTTCTCGGGCCTGAGCCTCCAGGCTAGGCTTCTGGGTGTCGTTAATGTTCGGGGCCGCCGGGCGCCAAGGGATCGGAGCTCCAGCCGCCGGGAACAGCTGGTGAGGCTGGCGGCCCTGGGGATGGGCGATCTGGAGCGGGCGCGCCGGCTGAGGCCGCCTGACCCGCAGCTGCCAGGGGCGGGTTGGGACGGCTGGGCGGGAGACTAGCTGTGGTCCGGCTCGGAGGGAGGCGTCTTGGTGTGTGCTGAGGATGTGTGAAGGAATACAGCACATGCTCGCCGGTTGCTTGGGTCACGCTTCGGATGTTTTAGAAGTCAAGCGCTCTGTGCTACCCAGCGGTCCTCTACCCCTGCTTGCTGGCAGCATTCGGGGCAGAGTTACTTTAGCTTGATCCAGGCCTTCGTCACTTTGCTGCCAAAATTTCCAGCGTGGGCTAAATTTCTTGGAATCCCCGAAATTTGGAGATGTACTAACGGAAAAGACATCAATCTCTGATCCCCATGCCTCTTTCTGTGACTTGGAAGCCCACCTGTTTCCCGCTGCCTGGAGCGCGCTGACCCAGTTCGTAGAGGTTGTGTGGTGCTGTCCAAGGCTCCAGAATGCCAGGATTAAGTTGGGGTTTGGACCGAACGTTCATTCTTCGTATCTCCATTATCACTTTGGATTCATACACTGCTTTAACTTTTCAGAGTGCTGTCAGATTAGACCTTATCCTTATGAAAATACCAGAATACTGAAGTAATTTCTCCATATTTGCCTTAGAATTTTAGAGATAGGAGTTATTCCTTTCTTTAGTTTTGTAGTTGAGAACTCTGTGAGGTGTGTCTTTGTTTTTCTCTCTCTCCCATGCCATTTTCCTGTAAGACAAGCTGTGAAATAGGTACATTTTCCACCGACAATCCTCAAACTGCACTTGGACCAGCAGGTGAAAGGATGTTGCTTGAAAATACATGTCCATTCTTGGATTCTGCAGAAAGTAGAGAACGAGGAATTCTTTTAGTCTGTGATCACAAAGAAAATTTATTTCTTAGCACCTAGAACTGAAAAGTTGAAAGACTCTTTCCCCAATTACTGTGAGTTGGATCTGATCATTCTTAGTTCATTTTATGGTGAATATAGATATGGTTAAGCTACCTTTAACTATCACTTGTTCCAGCAAGAAAAGTAGGAGCACTTTTTAAAATGAGACAATTTTTTGAATGGTGTAATTAGGGTAGAATAAAAAACACAGTTTTGTAAGTGCTTAACTGTGTTATTTTTGGCAGTCATGTATACTTGTGTAGCCCACAGGGTAAAAGACATTTCCACCCATGTAATTTCCTTTGCTGTATACTTTTCTTAAACACCATTCAATGTCTCAATAACAGTGGAAGACAAAATGTGCCGTATAGTTGTCTCCCCTTACTACAGACTTGTAGGTAGGTTATTATTTGATTAAAAAGTGTGATCCTCTCAATTCCTTTTTCTGCCTTTAACTTCACACCCAAATCATGGGAGTACCTCTTTATAATGCAGAGAAACCTTGAGTTCTCTTAAAGACTCTATCCTATTTTTACTACTTGACATGAACCCTTTTTAATGTCATCAGAATATAACTGTAACATCTGGCATTTGGTGTTTTTGGATAAAATTCTTAAAATCTTGCCTGATTTGGCAGAATGAATGTGTTACAGAACACTATAACCTTTATTTTCTAGTTTAGCATTTCTTAGTGGAATTTTCTTTTTCATTTATTGAACACACATTTACTAAACTGTACACATTTGTTTTACTACTATGAATACCACTGGAGTTGCTACTAAGTTTTCAATAGTTGGTGCCAGTTGTTACATACGTATCTCATCTTGTGTAAATCCTCCGGAGTAGGTACATTATTCTTTGCATTTTATATAAGGTGAGGAGAAGCACAGATAGTTTAAACAGCCTGCCTAGATGTCTTCTTTGCAGTGTGATTTCAGTGTGCCTAAGAAATTCCTAGCCATCTGCTATACTGCTTCTGTATCTGAATGATGTACAACAGTTCTAGGAATACATGAACTACAAAGTTTATGTTCAGATTTGTTAGCCATCCTGGAATTCCTGAGGTATTTAAGTCCTATCGTGGTGTTTTAAAAACTCTCTCCAATATGGAAGTTGATTTCTTAATTTTAGGCACCAAATGGTTATAGATGATTTTTCTATTGAACTGTGGTATCCTATTTATTTAACTGTGTTATATGGCTTTTCGTATTTGCCTCAAGGCCATTAAAAAGAAACTGAGCTCTGGACTTCTATTTCTGGAGTTTAATTTTTATTGGTATTTTGATTTTCTTTAGGTCTAGAAAACTGCACAGTAAAACTGCATTTTTTTAATAAGTGATTTTTGTCTTGAACTCAATTTCCTCTTGTTAAGGTGGTATGATCCAAATTCTTTTAATTAAGGATCAAAGCAATGGCCAGAATGAATTTGGCTAAGTAATTAATTTAGCGTCCTATTATGTCAGGCTAGAAACTTAAAACAGCTTTGATAATTTGCTTTTACCTTCACATGTACTTAACTAGAAACTTAAGAATGTCTAGCTTCTTAATGTGGCAGAAAATTTGAAATCCAAATAGTCTAAAATTTTTAGTCGTCATATTTTTCTTCTGTTATTTGTCAGAACATTCATTTAGTCATTTGATAGTTTGTTCTTCCTGAAGAGTTTTAAAAATTTATGTGTTACCCAGTATGGTAGGAGTTGCATTTAATGTTCAGTTGTCTTCTGATTCCTTGTGTAGGAATTCAGGATATATTATGTAATCAATAAATACTAATTGAGCATATATAAGCAATAAGCAAGACTTATAATCTATTCTACCTAATGCTTACCTAAGAGGTACTTGAGTGTATGGATATCAACAAGAATTAGAAGTATCTTTCATATTCTAAGTTTTTGTCTTGTTTGATTTAATCTGACTTTATTTCATTTGGGCAGTTTCTTTTTTCAGTAGTTTACATTGTAGAAGCATTTAGAAATAAAGCTTCTAATGATTCTTGAAGTCATTAAATGAAATAAAAAATCAAAAGAACAGTCCTCAACTTTAAATAATCAGCTTTCCCTTTTTAATCATTAAGTTACAAGTTAGAATTAGACCTTTTTCTTTAAAGCTCACTGTGGTTTAGTTTTCTGCAAATTGCCAGAGTAGGGAGAAGGGACAAACTTCCACAGTGACAGGACGTAGCTGCCAAGGGGCACCTACAGCTGAATACAAGTCAGTGGAACTTCTGCTCCTGGAGGGGGAGTGAGTTTTTGTTTGCAGGGGAACCTTGTGATTTAACTGGGAATGAGTACTTTCTTCACACTTTTTCCTTCTCATAATATCTGTATATTAAAATAAGAGTAACTTAGGTATATACTTTTTTTTTTCTAATTTAAGATTTTTGGAAAAAAAAAAAAAAAGCTTGATAGTGTCCTTAATGAATTCAGGAACTTCCTAAAATGGTATGCAACAATTTTGCGTATGTGTGTAGCACTCCCTCTACCCCCCAAATCAGAATACTTTGTGAGCCCAGGAAGGTTGTAGGCCTGTGCTTTTTATTAGGGTAACCCCTGGTTTCTGCATGAGATCGCACCTCAAAAGCTGTGTGGCTTGCTGTTTTGTAGGGAGAAGTTTTGAAAGATGAAATCATTTTTGTCAATAGTAAGTATCCACTCTGATCCTCAAGTACTTTGCAGTAGAAATTATACTTACTTTCATGATGAATAAACAGAATATAAGTGGAACTGTCCAAGGTTCTATGACTAAGGAATATAATGGAATTCAGCTTCCAGATTCATAGCTTTGATCCTAAAGCTCACATTCTTGATGTAGTTTCCTCCCAGCCTGGCTTCTTTAGAGAATTCCATTCCATATTTATTGCATTATGTTAATGTAACATTGCAGTTAATCATTATATAAATGAAACATATAGTTTCAGAAAAAGGCAGTTCCCTCTTATGCCAACCTACATCTTTCAAAAGGAGAAAGAGGTTAATCCTGATTAATAGTTTATTTAGATACATAGGTCAAGGAATTTGTTTTAACATTTACTGTAAAGATTATTCTTATTAAAATTCCTTCTCCAAATACATAAAAGAAAAAAATAAAAGATATATTAGTAGATCTAGATAGGGAATTATTTTGGTAAATAATCACACCGTTAAGGAAAGAAATTTATAAATTCCAATGAACAGCATAAATCTTAGTCAAATTTAAGGTAATTCTTGTGGGTAATATTGTATTTAATTAGTCAAAATGTAGCCTTTCCTGTGAGATGTTTAATTGTTACCATTTGCATGATTAATCATTGTCACAGTCCATACTGTGAGATGTTAGTTTTAATGTGTGTTGTTTGCCTGTTTGCCGAATATTTCCCAGACTGACTAATCTTTCCTGACTTCTGAGTGCTCATAGCACGCATCTGTAAATATCAGTCTTTACTGTATATTGTCTTAGGACAATGTTATTATGCTCAGTGGATTATATCCATATAGAATCTAATACAGAAATAATTCTTTCCTTAAACTTTTCAAAGAAAACTAAAGTTGTACTTAGCAATTTATATTTAGTTTTCCACCCATAAAATACTCAATTTGTAGAAAAAATAATTCATGCTTTACAGAGGTGAAGATAAAAATTTTATTATGTACTGAGTGATGAACATTTACTTCCTTTCCTTAATTATGTGTTTAGTAGCTGCACTGAATTAGTTCCAGTCCTTTGGGGAGATACAAGCGTTTGTTGTTACTGTGTTCTGCCTTAAAACAGAAATATTTGAAGAAAACTCCTAACCTCAGTGCCCTGTTTTCTTTATTAATTGATCTTTCTGACTTTTAGGCATACAGTTTTAGGAAGACCTTTTTCTGAAATGATTAGAGCCTGGCAGTAAGGAACCCAAGCAAATCATTCATTTACTGAGTATTTAGTATTTCCTAGAACAGAACATACAAGCAAACTTGATTTGGGGGCAAAAATTCTTTAAAATGGCATCTCAAGTCTTGAATCAATGATACATTTTCTATTGCTCAGGATAATCTAATATCACCTGAAAAGAATGCTCATCTCATTTTTCTTTTATAAAATCCAACCTTTCTATAGATAATGGGACTATAATTTTGTTTGGGGATATTCTGTTCATGTGGACAATCTTAAGTAAACTATTGATGAGCTATTGTTTAAACACTATACCCAAAGCAAGATTTTATTTCCATGTGAGTTTCAAATGAAAAGAAGTGTTTTTACTAATGTGAATATAAGCATCCCAATTAATTTAGTGGTACTGTGTTTGAATTTACTTTAACTCTGGATGTTCAACAAACAGAGATTTGTACAGCAAAGTTCTGTATTTCTGGTTTGTCCTTTAATAGGAAAAGTCTTACTTAGAAATTAACTAAGTTTAAGATAAACTCGATACACTGTTCTGCTGTTGGTCCAGTAAACCACCAAAGCAAAGGCCAGGGGATAAACAGCTACTAACCACCCAACGGACCCTTAAAATCCTTTTTCTGTGTGGCCTATTGGTGCCTGTTTTACCGAGAGATGTTGGCAAAGCATCTCGTGACATTTATTGTCATTGCTGGTTGCATTTAGAGAAACAAAAGGCAACTATTCCCCTTAAGTTAATGAATATAGGCCCATTGGGCTATCACTGTAGTCAGAAAGGTGGCTTATTCAGATATGGTGCACACACAGGTCATAGTCTCATCTGTGTTCTGAAGCTGGAATTATACAGGGAACCTTTTTTATAAAGGAAAAAGAATTGCAGCTGTCTTCCAGTTTATGTAGAAAGATACATATTTGAGTCACTGTGATTTTAAAAAATCATAAAGGCTTTTAGTTTATACACTTAGATTGCCAGAGGAGCAAATTCTAGGAAATACAAACCCATTAACCGAAAAGCAGCCTTGTATCAGGCACTTGCAGCCTGCATTCTGCTAACCACAAAGGTTTGGTTCACGGAACTAAGTTTGCCTTCACGGCCTGAACCACTTTGTGTGGCTTCGGGCTCCCTTCCCCCTTTTCCACTCAATACTACAACACCAACTGTGAATCGCTTGCTTTTACACATAGATGTGTTAGATCGGACACAACAACTAAAGTAGGAGTCTGTGAGAGTAAGGCAGTGGTAAAAATACACTGAGCCATGAAACTGCAAGGCTATTGGCCCTAAGCATTGGGACCAGCCTGCTGGGTTCATACGCTGTCTCTGTCACATATGTGTCACCTTGTGAAAGAGATGTCTCTGTCTCCATTTCATCTGCTACCTCAGGATTGTCATCCAAGAATGAAATGACGTAATACTGTACATGTAATGCACTTAGAAATGGACCCGGCAGATAGTAAGTGCTCATATGTGGGTATCATTGGATCTTTGTATGATTGGTTTTCACTAATGCAAAGAAAAGTTGCATGTGGTTACAGGGAAGTAGCCTTGCTAACATGTGAAACTGAACATGAAGATGGCATAACTATGGAGAGCACATAGACCAAGGTTTAGCAAACTGTGCCCACCCACCAACCATATTTGCTCATTTATGTATTCCTTGTGGCTGTTTTTGCTTTGTAATGACAACTTGATTAGTGAGAGACTCGAATTTATTTCCTGGACCTTGCAGAAAAGTGTATGTACCTGTCGTATAGTCTAGGAACTGTGCCAGCCTCTCAAGGACTGTTGGGAACACTTTGATTCCTGAGTGACTCTAGAACTTGATTGAGAAACAATTATCCATGATCTTCATCAGAAAGGTGTATATCCTGTTTGTTATGTTTGAAAAGTAAAATCAGATCCCTGGGCTCTGTACTGCCCTGCTAATCTAAAAACCTTAGTGAGTTGAGTTGGAAAGAACCACACAGTTTATTAAAGGCCCCCAGGAACACTGATGCTTACTCTTGTGGACACAGTGGGAATAAGTGACTGTGTGGAGTGAACTAATGATGCTCCCTTTGGGCCATGGAGGCTACAGTTTTGATATGAGCATAATTTCTGCATCCTTGAGTTACAAGAATAGTGGAGCCTAAATATATCCCTAGTGTTTAGCTAAACTTTTTTTTTCATTATTTTCTTGACTATACCTGTCTGTGTTTATATTTCTTAGAGTCATGAGATTGGGTTAAAAACACATGGCAAGTGGATTTCATGCTTTTTTTTCTTAGAAATTAGTGGGCAGGGAATGGACTGACAGCATTTTCCTATGTGTGTTAGGAAGGCTAGTTCTAGAAAAAGGACAGAAGTGGACCAGAGAACAGAGCTTTTCTATAATTGCATGGTAAAAATATAAAACTACAGGAATCTTTTGAGCTGGGTTATGCTTACTCTGTCTCATAGTAATTTCTGTATTTAATAAAATTACAACTTGAGGCTTCAAAAGGGATTAGAATATTTGAACCAATAGAGGCAAAGTGGATTACCAAGCATAAAAGGCCTCACGTGAGCTCATGAGTGCAAAGTAACTTAGATTTTCTAATGCATTAAATAGGGAAACTCAAACATTTTGCGGTGACTATTAATTTGTAATTTAAACTGTCTACTGTAAGAAACTAGATTTATGCAGCTAGGAGCGAGCTGGATTTACTTATTTTTTGCTCTAAAACACATAGGCATTTCAGTAGGACCATGGAAGAGCTGGTTCACGACCTGGTCTCAGCCCTGGAGGAGAGCTCAGAGCAAGCCCGAGGTGGGTTTGCTGAAACGGGAGACCATGCTCGAAATCTGTCCTGCCCTCTGAAACGCCAGGCCAGGAAAAGAAGAGGGAGAAAGCGGAGGTCATACAATGTCCACCACCCATGGGAGACTGGGTACTGCCTAAGCGAAGGCTCTGATTCTAGTTTAGAAGAACCAAGCAAGGACTATAGAGATAATCACAATAATAACAAAAAAGATCACAGTGACTCTGACGACCAGATGTTAGTGGCCAAGCGCAGGCCGACCTCAAACCTAAATAATAACATCCGAGGCAAGAGACCCCTCTGGCAGGAATCTGACTTCGCTGTGGACAATCTGGGGACCAGAACTCTTCGCAGGAGGAGAAAGGTGAAGCGCATGGCGGTGGACGTCCCACAGGACATCTCTAACAAACGGACAATGACCCAGCCACCCGAGGGCTGCAGGGATCAGGACATGGACAATGACAGAGCCTACCAGTATCAAGAATTCACCAAGAACAAAATGAAGAAAAGGAAGTTGAAAATAACCAGACAAGGACCAAAGATGCAAGATGAAGGTGTAGTTTTAGAAAGTGAGGAAATAACCCCGACCAACAAGGACAAAATGGATTATGAAGAGCAAAAGGTCTCAGATGAGCTCATGAGCGAAAGGTGAGCAGAAGGTATTTTACATTTTCTAAATATAAAAATGTTTGTCTGCAGTCTTTGTAGTTGCATGTGTTTTATATTTTAATCAATTCTATTTTAAAATAATTATAAATTGTAATAGTAATAGTGATATTGCTGTTTAGCCATGGTTATATTTCCTGAAATTTTATGATGTTTTTACCCAAAGCAAAATTGCTTATTTGATTTACACAAAGTCTTTTGATTATGTTATAATGACTTAATTTTCAGCTACAAAGAGAAAAAGAAATAGATTTTTAGTGGGAAAGAATGTACTTTTGAACAGTAGCACATTTATAATTCTTACCCTTGGATGTATAATTATTTATTTGTTTAATTATAGCATTTTAGCTATTGGTGTTTTTTAGAATATATAATTCATAGTCTATTCTGATTCCTAGGAATCAAATTTTGACATACTTTGACATCTATGTAACTTGTTATTTTAAAACGCCTGTAGTTTCATAGGCATTCTGATCACTGATGATTTGTAAGACCCAATTCATGATCTAGAAACACCTGACTGTGTTGTTATAAACTAGAAGAAGAAATGACCCATTGGCAGTTAGTTTAATGCATTCTAGGAAGCAGCTGTACCACTGTGATAATCATTAAGCACTATTTTGACAGCATCAGAAGGTAAGTGATGATTTTCCTTTCCCATAGATTTGATGGTACCTGTAGGAAATGAGAAGAAATGTTTGTCCTTTAAGATGTGTGTCCTTAAAACCAAATGTGCAGGGCCTGGGGATTTAGCTCAGCGGCATAAGCGCCTGCCTTGCAAGCAGGCAGTCGTGAGTTTGATCCCTGGTACCGATAAAAACGAAAAAGACAAAAAAAAAAAAAAAAAACCAATTGTGTAATTATGAGCCAGGAAAAAAATTCTGTATTAATGGAATGGGGACCAGTATCAATTGATTTGTAGGATTGGGATTATTTTAATCTTATGGATTCTAGGATAGTTTCATTTTGGTTTGTTGTTTTTACTTATAAATATTGTAGGCATGACCAGGACCTGATGGAGTTTATAGAGTGACTGTTTTACTAGACAGTTTACTAGTCTTGTAATTTTTCTTAAGAAAAGTATAAAGTAAAAAAATTTTCAGGAAGGCATTGAAAAGTTCCAGTCCCCGTTTTTCTTTTAGGAAAGTCGTCCCTTTGACATGGGAGTGACAGTCATTTGTTTGCTAGTGGTGTGCCATTGTGGCTGAGGACCACTCAGGCTGACCTCCAGTAATTACCTTTCTCAGTTCCTGGGGCAGCGTGTTGAGGCCCAGGTAAAAGTCCTAATTCTAGATTATTCACAGTTAGATTATCTCCTTTTCGACTGTGCAAGCCAAGTTCACTTATTTATTCACTTCTTTATTGTTCATTTTTGATTTCCTTTTATCAGTCTGCATCTTGCAACCCTCCCTCGGAACAGAAATTAGATGAAATGCCCCTCATTTATCTCTCTTCATTCTGAAGACAAAAATTTTCTTGAATAATTTGTAATCCATGTCTTGATTTTTAAAGAGGATATTTTCAGTCTTAAGCGAAGTAAAAAAGGCGTATTTCCTCTGGTTTTAAACTTCCGTATTTAATATTCCTTTGCCTTTAGGGCTTAGGAACAGAACGCCTCTGTAGCAAGATTGCTGTGTCCCATCAGCTTTTTCTCAACAAGAGGAACTCTTGCGCAAAGTTTTCCTACTCAGAACACTCGACATTTTCTTGCAACAGGTTTATAAATAAGAACAACTTTGCTTTTGTTGTTGTTGCTGTTGTTGTAGTGTGGATCTCAGACTTAGCAAACACTGGTGCACTGACAGGCATAGTTACAGGGGGTCCTGGACTAGGGGCACAGATTGTCCTCAGTGGCGAGCGGTGTCAGAAGATGGAACCCACAGTGCGGAAGATAATCAGGCTGGAAGACTTTCCAGAGAAACCATGCTTTAAAGCAAGAACCAGGACTTGTTGGGAGGCGGGAGGGGTAGAAGAGAAGGGGAATGGACCTCTAGGCTGAGGGGATGGTGCGGGTTGTGCAAGGGCCTGGCCCGTGACCAGTGTGAGTAGCTCACTAGTACTGGATGACATGCCCAGCACTCAGCATTTCTGGACCGCCTGTGTGCTGTGATAAACAGTTAGGCTATGGTAAACAGTCAAGATTTCATCACACAGGCCAGAGAAGTCAGTGGAGAATTTATAGCCGTGGAAACACTCCATGAGATACCCATTTTATCAAGGTAAGGTGACCTTGGCAGGAGTGCTTTGTCTGCACTTGACTGACCTCCAGTCCGTCTAGTGGCAGGCGAAGTACTGGGTTGCTGGTGGCCCAGAAGAAGCTCTGAGAGCGATCTTAAGAGATGGAAGCAGTTGTAGGTGGCCTGACTGTATTTGGGACGGTGACGCTCTCAGATACACAGGGGTCTGTTTTGGAAAAACTAGAAGGAGGGACAGGGATTAGGGTTAGTGTACCTCCATTTATTCAACAAACATTTATGGAATATATTCTCATCTGAATACTGTACTGCAAAAACCATACCAAAAAGGAGAGAAGAGATGAGCATGGCTGATCATCAGCTGCTAATGGTGAAAGGCCTCTCATTGTAAGTTTTTATCCTGATTATTGAACATAGCAAGAAGCATATTGTGTGTATGGAACAGTCAGCTGCATATCAGTGAGGTTTAATGTAAATAAAGAAACATAAAAATATCACAGACAGGCAAGGCTCATGAAGGCCTGCAGGCTGGTCTGAGAGAGGAAATTCTGATTTCCTGTGTCTTTGGGATGCTGGGCACAACACCTGGAGACGAGCACAAACAAAAGGACTAGAGTCTTGAAGTTGCGAAGAGTTTAGATGAAAACACATCCACAGAAAACCTTCAGATCTGCATTTAATCCGACAGATGTTAAGGTAATGATTTTAGATTTTTAGATAGATTGCCTGCATATAACATGGCATATGTATGTATATAATTCATGAAGTTTTCTCTTGATATAGTTTCAAGTTTACAGAGAAATCATGAAGATAGTTTGGAGAATTATGTATATCACATTCCTATACACTCAACACTTAATTTCCAATTTGATACAGTTAAATTGTAATTAGTGTGATAAGTTTTGACACAGGTAATGAACCAATATTGGTATACTTTAAAGTTCATGTTTTATTAGACTTTCCTTTGCTTTATTTAAAGTCTTTTTATCTGTTTCCGGGTGTAACATTTTTAGTCAATCAGTTATATTTTGAAAAGATAAACCTGGCTGTATGTAGAAGATTAGAAGGGTAAATCTAGCTCAAAAATCACAGTGCCAAAAAGAAAAATTGCACATTTATTCACAGCCTGCAAATCTGAACTCTGAAAAGCTGTGAAAAACTGACTTGTGGCCAGACTTGTGGACTGAACTATGAACATTTATATAATTGAAAAATATAGTGGATTTCATTACAGAGAACTCTAGGTTCTTCTAAGGCATTTTCAAGTATACCTTTCTAAAATTTGAGAAATTCTGAATTATAAATGTGTTTTCCCCAAGAGTTTCGGAAAAAGTATAGACCATCATTTAGTTGTGTTGATGGAACAACAAGAAAAACATCAGTGGTAGCTTGGATGGCTAAAGAGCAGGCAGCTGAAATTTCTGAAACTTTTTTTAATAATCTAATATTACTATGCATAGAAGAGTGTATGTGTTTATAAGTAAGGTGATATGGATTTAATGCCCTTAAAATAATACTTTATTACCAATTGTATAGTGTAGATAATTTCATATGTCCACTTAATTTGAAGTTACAGAAGTTTCTAATCTAGAGCTCTTTGAAATATACTTCTTGATAGATTCTTAGACTTTTCACTAATATTAATATTAGACTTTTCACTAATAATTAAATAACAAAATTGATGTTTTATGTTCATAAAATATGTGTCATTTCAGCCTTTGTAATAATTTTAACCTTATTTATCTCAATTTAAATATTTTAAAACAGGTTAAGATGCCTCCTTTTTACTAAGTCAGGTTATATTATTCGGTTAATGGAAATAAGTATTTTAATATAAAAAATTACCTGGGCAATTTCCTGCTTGTCTAAAGTTAAAAATTTCAGTTAAAAGTAAAGTATATGAGCATTTTTAAAGAATACCACTTAAATTTTTTTTTACAGGCTAAACCTCTTATTATATGTTCATATTTGCTTGGTGTTTGAAGCTAACTAGATTGTCATACAGACTTCTGTTAGAGCCCACAGTGAGCCCAGTGACAGTTTGTGCACATTGGTTACATGTCTGCCGTTTGTTTTAATTTGCATATTAAATATGAATTTGTATCATGGCCTGAAACTTGCATGGAAGTAATGAGAACCAGTGTAATTTTTGCAGATACTCTTAATCTTTCAGTAAAACCCTTTTTTGCTGCTCAGAGTGACCTTAATTTTGATTTAGTGGGTCGTCTGCATCATAAACTTTTTTTTCCTTGTGCAGTAATAGAGTTGTGAATTCTTAAGTAATACCTGTTCCAGAATATCCGCAGATGTGGTGATGAGAAGTCGCCTCCTCCTAGGTCCTTGCCTTCCCTGGGGTGAGAAGAGTCCGGCCCGCTGTGACAGCGAGTCTCCCCTTTTTACTGAGCAGTGGTGTTTCAGGCTCCAGCTGAACTGCACAGCGAAAGAAAGAAGCAGCGAGCGTTTGATGGAAGCACATAATAAAACGCATCAATTTTGTCAGCACCTCGTTGCAGTCACATCTGGCTTGTTGTCTGGGTCCCATTAGATTCCTGGGGTTTTATGTGCCAAAAATAATATGTTCTGTAGTTAATGGAACCAGGGTATTTGCAGTTTGATTAAAAAAAATCATCTTATTTTCTTTCAGATCTTTGTCTGGCTCAAGTTCCATGTCTGGGCTGCCATGTCTCTTTAAAATTTTACGACTGAGAGATCAATTGTTCTTTTGATCTGTTTCTTTTTCTTTTCTTTCTTTTTTTTTTTTCTTTTCTCGTTACAGTGATTCCAGCAGCCTCAGCAGCACTGATGCGGGTTTGTTTACCAATGATGAAGGAAGACAAGGTACTGAAATACCGTTTTCTCTTCTCTTTGGGCAAGATCTTCCTTTTAAAGTTGTGTTTGTGACTGGTCATGCCCTGAATGGACTGCTGCACTCCATGTTCTTTGTATGCTGCTCAGCAGGTTGGGTTAGCGCAGAGCTGGGTTCCTACCTGCTACGGGAGGAGTCCTTTCTTCGTGACTTTGCCGTCACTGAGTATCTCCCAAAGCCAGTGCGCGGTGCTGACGACATTAGGGAGGCATTGTTTTTCCTGAAAAAGTTTCACATACTTGAGCCTTTTCCATTCTGTGTCTTAGTAAGTTCACAAGGCCCTGGCTCCCCTTTTCTCTGATTTGAAGTGTGTTTAAAACTGTTTAAGCATTCATAAAGGTGAATTCACCAGTCATTTGTCATTTTTATGCAGCTGTGATATTTATTCATCCATCCAGTTTGTCAGTAGCTGAAGGATTTTCATGAATTCAGTATTATAAACTGTTCAAGAGAAATGTATCATATCTCAGATGTTCTCTCTCTTTAAAACTTCCTGAAGCTTTTCACACTTAACGAGGCATATTTTGAAGCAATGAAAAATACACAAAACTCAACAAGAAGACAGAATCCATCATTAATTGCATTAATTTCATTTAGACTCAGCTACGCATGGTTGTTTCCCTTAGACTCCAAACAGTCATGACCTTAAGCTCATCACAAAGCGTATCTTCCTTTCTTAAGAAAATGTTAAACCAGTAAGTTCTAAAAGAAACACAATAGACTTGCTTTAAATTGCATTTAATAATGTTATAGAAAAAGGACCAGTAGCTGTCCACACTTCTTTCCTTGGTCTGTCCATCAGTCCTGTACGAGTTATGCAGAGAAAAATGATCATTCCTTTTTTGCTTACTTACAAATTTTTGTCTCAGATTTATAGGTACTTAACTTTTAAAGAACATACCTTTTCTTCCCCCAGTACTGGGTATTGACACCAAGGGCATTCTGGCACTGGGGTACACGCCCAGGTCTTTTTGTTTTTACTGTGGAACAGGATCTAAGTTACCCAGGCTGATCTTGAACGTTTGGTCTTCATACCTCAGCCTCCCTAGTAGGTGAGATTACGAGTGTGTACCATACTGTCTACTAACTATAGACTTTTCAAAGTTGTGAGTTTGCCAAAATGTGTTAGAATCTCAGTAGTAAAAGAAAGTTTGCATGGTAATATTCCACCTAAGTTCTCATTAAAATGTAGATCTCTAGTTAACATTACATTGTAAATGTAATGAAATTTTTTTTCTTTCTGATTTTTTCTTTGGTGTTTTTGGTGACAAGGTCTTGCTGTGTGGTCGAGGCTAGCTATAGTCTCACTGTCCATCCCTAGCTATCTTCAAACTTGCCACAACACTCCTGCCTCAGTCTCCTGAGTGCTGAGGTTACAGGTCTGCACCCCCATGCCTGCCTTGATGAAATTTATTTAAAAGCAACTTTTTGATGAGCTCTTCCATCCATCTTTTGAAAGTGTTGCTTGGATTAGAATGATACCTAGCATTTCTTATGTATTAACTGTATTTCATGCTGCTATGTACTTTTCTTGTATTAACTTACTTTGTTATTTTCTTCTCTAAACCCTTGAGGTCCCAATTTTTTAAAATGAGTAGGCCTATATTAATGCAGTTGGAGTAACTGTCTCAATATTATAGGATACTAGGATTCAGTTGGTTTGTCTGACTCTCCCTGAGCTCCTGATCAGTGGCTGAGTCCCTCTCCGACGGTAAAGTTGTACTTAAGCCTAAAAAAAGAAAGAAGAAGAAAAAAACCTTCATTTTTCTAGACTAATCTTGTCTTCATGAGAATTATGCTTTAGGGTAGCTGGTTTCAAGTGACCCTTGGTTTTTTATTATGTTTAAGAATTATGCTATTTTAGAAATTGTTATTAACTATTCAGTTGAAAGAATCTATGACTCTAGCTGCACGATTGCTTTTGAATTTTTCAGTCTTACTTTACTTTAAATACAGCTTTTTTCCATAAAATCATTTTCAGTTATTTTGCCATTGGAATGTTTGTAGTAGTAAAAGGTTTTCAAAATCAAGAATCTGTTCTGAAGGGAAACAGTTAATGGTAGCTATTCGACCCTCTGGGCAGGCAGAATTGGTAGTGGGTTCTGAAAGGTGAGAGGACACTGATGGTGCTCACGCTATCAGGTTCAAATTGCTGTTTGCCTCATTTTTAAAAGGCGTCTGCAGTAAGTTTTTTTATATCTAAATAGCTTTTAATAATTCATGTTTTAAAAAACTAAGTGTTGTTTTTCACCAAGAGCCTGTGTCAGTCTGAATGTTAAATTGATCATTATATAGTGATTACATTAATAAATATTCTCAAAAGTCACCATCACTGAATGGTGGTCTTTGTTTAAAATGCCTTGTTTATAATAGTTCTATATAGTTTCTTCATTAACTCCTGTATTGTCACTTTTTATTTAAAATCACCTTTTTCAAAACTATTTCTTAATGAACTTAATTGGATTAATTTCATTTAGTCACATCTGTTCATGATTGTATCCCCTTTCCCACGCCATACATATCATGACATTAAGCTAATTATATACTATTATCAGCTACAAAGAGTGGGTTCCACAGTTTTCCTACTTTCTAATTCCTAGTGGGGATTAAGGGTTGATTTTTCTTAATGTGGAAAGGAGAGTCGTGTAAGTGGATTTTCATACAGTTTTTAGTGAGCTAATTTTTGTTTTCTTAGTTTTTAAAGTGGTCAGAAGGCACAACATGTTGTGGATGTTTTGGTGGCAGTGTCTGACTAAGTATTAGAGAACATTTCTTAAGTAAAACTGTGTCATAAAGTTGAATTTCTGTTTTATGTATGTGATTACCAGCTAAAATAGAGGCTCCCCACTTAATGTGAATTGTAGCTAAATAACATTTTTAGTTCCACCATATCCCATGCCGTATGCTAGAAATTTAGAACAAAGGTGTGTATTTACATTAGAAGTTAATCTTTTATCTGCAATGCAGATTTAACTCACGTCTTCCATTTTTATTGTCTCACAACTTGAATTGTGTGTGTGTGCGTGTGTGTGTGTGTGTGTGTGTGTGTGTGTGTAGACTGAATCTTTGGGGACATGTTTTGTCTTTTCTCAGGCGATGATGAGCAGAGCGACTGGTTCTACGAGAAAGAGTCGGGTGGAGCGTGTGGCATCACTGGTGTCGTGCCCTGGTGGGAGAAGGAAGACCTCACTGAGCTGGACAAAAATCTGCCGGACCCCGTCTTTGAAAGTATCTTAACTGGTTCTTTCCCCCTTATGTCGCATCCGGGGAGAAGAGGTCAGTGACACTTCCCAACTGGTGGGTACGTGGGCTTGTGGTCAGCCTTGGAATGGTCCTTGAAAGAAGATGGGCTCAATTGGAGTGGGAGGGTGTAAACACTGGCCAGCATAAAGACGCGCCTGATGGCTGAGCCAGCTATGTCCCTCCTTTACAGATTGTTAGAAAACTGGACTTGGTTTTGCTAGGCTCCCATGAACTAGGAGGAAAGAACTGTCTGTCGCTGTTCCTGGGGTCTAGACACTAGTCAGGCAGGGCCAGCTGCACCGGCATGTCACCAGCAGCTCTGTGGTTCTTTCCAGTGTGAGTCTGAGTTTGTCCCAGTAATAGTCATGGTGTTCGTCCCCTCCGTGCCCGTACTTTTAATTCTCTATCGGAGGGGTCTTCTGTGCTCCAGTGACCACAGAACCTCCTAAACTGTGTACCTTGATATTCCAGGTTTCCAAGCCCGACTCAGTCGCCTCCAAGGAATGTCTTCCAAGTGTATTAAAAAACCCACAGGGACCCCACCTTCAATGGTAGGCATGCTTTCTTTAAATTGAATTCTCATGTTTGGAAATGCTTCCATTTCTATGGAATAAAAAGCCACATCCTCATCCTTTATTTATATTCTAATTTTATACTTAAAAATAATCCATTTTTTTGTAGGCTACAAACTGGACCAGTGAGATTCCCCTATAAACCAAATCTTCTAATGCTAATAAATTAGTTACGTTTTGAACATCTGGGGAATGACACTCGAGGGACCCTGGCTCCTGGCCTCTTCCCCGGAGGGAAATCACTGAAGTGAGAGCCTCTTTGGTGCAGACATGGGGCTGTTTTGGCTGGATATTCTTCCTGTCAGTCAGAAGCAAACCTGACTGGGGAGGCTTGTAGAGAGCTAGGATGGCCCAGGGTGGATAGAAACTACTGTAAATTTTATATACTTTTCTTTTATGATTATTTTTTACAATGAATCCATTGATGTATTACTTGCTTTGCCAAAATACTAACAAAAGCTAGACAGTTAAAAACTTCTAGATTTTACCTACATATTCCTCAATGTTTATATTGTGACTGGTTAAGAATTAACTTTTACCTATGGCTGTTGTAAATAAAAAACGTGGCACGTTGACAATTATCACCGTTTTTAGAGAAGTTGCTATAACCAGCATTATTTATAATAACTGCATTTTACTCAGGGTATTTTAACAAGGGCTAAGATAGGTAATAGGTAGGGTTGATGATCTTTGCTGGAGTTTGTATTTTGTTCAGTTTTGTTTCTACTTGGATAATCTGTTCTGTATTGCAAACGCATTGTATTTTATAGTACAGTGTTCATTGTACTGCAGAAATCATCCTTCATCTGGACTAGCCACAGTAATCACTGTCTCTACTAGTAGAGTCATTTACTATTACCTTTGAAATCATCTGTTTTGTCAGATATCTGAAAATGTATCATGGTTTTGATTTTGGCTCAGAGTCTAATGAAATCATGTGAAGCCTGGTATTTTAACCAATATTGTGTGACCCTGAATCATGTTATTCCTAGGCAGGAGCTGCCTACTCAGTTAGAATGGCAGGCCTGTCTGTCTCTGTGAGCTCCAGACACCTGCATAAGCTCATTTTCCCCAACCAGGGGTGGAGGGGCAGGTGACATTTCTGTGGATGGTGGACATCTGCATAAATTCAGGCCCCCAGAGTCCTTTACAGTGTTATATTAAAATGATGAATATTTTATTAAACTCCAAGAGAATTGATGAAGTCAATGTGATTTAATATGTATATTTTTATATTGTATGGATTGTTAATTCAGCATTTAATGGTAACTTAAATATGATTGAAATAGAAACTTACAGTTGACATTGCCTTTAAGTAAAGTCATTGCAATCTGAAAGATTTTATTCACGAATTCATGAAGCAGGAATGTATGACATCTCCTTTTAGATTGCTTATCTAACTGGAGAGATTAAAAATGAAAAAGCCCAACTCTGAGTCTCTTTACTTTGCATATTTATTAAACCGATAATTAAAGAAACAATAATGTGGTGTTTAGAAACTGTACACAAGCTTGTTTGTGCTATGTGTTTGGAGTGAAAATATTTTTTGCTCAATTACATGAATGCTTTTATTTTGTGTAATGACTGTCTTTCAAATCTGAATAAGTCACTTTAAAACCTTGGCCTTTCAACTTTGCCTTACCAATCATGAATCTAGATGAATTCTATCTAGTTCTTGGTTCAGTTTTACCTATTTTTATTTTTGGTTCACTGCTTGCTTGAGCATAGCTGGGATTTGTAGCCCATTTTCTAAGCTTAGTGCAATCTCACTGTGGTATTTTATAGAAGCTATTACAACTGATAGGTGAGCTTCATGGTATTGATGATACATGGCTTCACCGTACTAAAAGCTGCCTTCCCTTTCTAAATTGTAAAAAGGTGATTAAGTTTCACTTGGTGGAGATACACTATATATGTATGTGTTTATAATGGAACTAACGCATTAGGCCATAAACCTTTCCTGGTCTGTGGGGCTTTTGAAAATTTTTATTGTATTCAAAATTTTAATGAAGACAATGGGCTCCTTCACGTTTTCTTTCATTGAACCCTGAATTGTCCTTGTTTGAATTTTAAAGTACTGTAATTTTTTTTTTCTTCAATAAAATCTCTGACTTGGACAACAAAGGTAAGAGTTCTAATTTGTGCCAATATTTTTCTGATTTCCTGTGTTAAGTTTTTACTGTTTCTATTTACATTATACATAAATCATGATCTCACAAAACAGTCACCTTGCAACAATATTCATGGCTTTTGCTAATAAGAAATTTATTTATATGAGAGCTTCGTGGTGCAAGGGCCCAGTTGTTTTTTTGAAAGATGTTAATTTTCTAAGCAAAGTCAAGTACATGTAGCTGCAATCCATTAGGCAGGATGGCAAGAAAGGGTTGCTTTTTCTGAAATGGAAATCAGGACTGCAAACATGTAACTTGTGGTGGTTCTGAAGGAAGTGACAGCAGGAAAATCTTTTGCTGAAGCTTCAGGTACACACTCCTCTGGGGAAATGTTTGCGGTCACCTCTCCTTAGGTGGCACCGTCATGTTCCATGCAGTCCTGGTGGACACTGGGTCAGTGGTGCTGGACCATTGTTCCCCAGGGGAAACAGGAATGGGTTCCTTTAAGCCTATTTTCTCAGCATTTCACCAGCTGATGAGTGCATGTCCTCTTCTTCTGTCTATCTGTGTTCAGAGACATTTGCCACACATCTTAGACCTGTTAACAGCGAACTCCTGTCCGATAGACGGGAACTCAGGCTTGAGTCCACACGTGCCTTCTCCCTGAGACACCCCACTAAATACCTGTGGCACTTAGCGCTGTACCGCAGGGCCGTCCGTGTTAAGTGGTGAGATCACCGCCACAAAGCATAGAGAAGCAGTGATGCGGGCATAAAACAGACCACACAAAGGATACCTGGTTCTGGTGGGAGAGGCAGAGCAGGAGGCGACGCCGGGTCGCCCTCAGCTGGAGGCATAGGTCTCTGATGCAGCCTGCTCCCCGGTGTGCATGTCTGTGGGTGACTGCGGGGGCCTGTGAGGACTGATTGGGGAGCCACAAGTACATTTTAAGGGAGGAAGTCTGCAAATAATGGAACCTTGAAATAGGAACAAGGATTGACTGTACTGTAGAGAATAAAGGATACATCAGGGAAAGTGCAGATTCTCAAGCCAGACCTTTGAATCTCCGTTCTGGCTCTGTGGTTTTTTTGTTTGTTTGTTTTTCTTTTCTTTATAATTACATTTTGGACCTCAGTTTCATCCTTTGTGAAATACAGACAAAGCTTTTCAGAACTGTGACTGGGTTTAAATTAAATTATGTATATCCATAATGGGCCTAGTCTTATTTTTGGAACATGGTATTTATTTAAATGGTAGTTACTATTATTAAATATCAAAGCCAGTAGTTGTGATTTAAATTAAGAACCAGGAGTCAAAGTGCAGAATTTTAGACTTTCAACTTTTTAAATGATATTTGATGTATAACTTGCTTTTACCTTTAATATTTAGGGTGCTTTATGTCACAACCTTTTATGTTTCTTTTATACCTCATCTGTATTTGTCTTGGCCCCATCTTTAATATCATCTGTGAATAATCATTTAAATAAATGTTACTTGGCAGCCAATGTACTAAATCTCAAAATTTTAATTACAAACTGGAAAAAGTTCTTCATCTTCCACCCATCCCAATCATTAAGATTTTTTTTTCTGCAAAAAAAATTACACTGTTTAGGAGGTTTAGGTCTAGATTGGTCTGATTTTTAAAAACAATCTTGTCCAAATATACATGGGGAAATGTGGACAGAGTTGTGAGAATTTAATTTTGATAGGAATTACTATGACTTTTTTGGTAGAAAAGGAACCACTTTCTAGGGTGCTGGCTAACCAGCTTCTCATTCCTTCCTTTTAGGAGAATTAAACAAATGATAATTAATCCAGAGTTAGCCTGAATCCATTTCCAGAATTTGGTCGTTAAGTACAATTCAGAATAGTAGCACAGTAACTATGCCCGAGTTTGTTCTGGGCCAAGGACTTAGTGAATTTGTGTAACCTCATTTAAGTATAGCATTCCAGCTGGCCAGGATGACCTCCTTCTACGCACTGCAATTACTGTGTTTTTGGAAGGTGAGAGAATGCTTAAATTCTCTTTTTGAACCAATGTTCTATCAATAGATACTGTATCTGCCCTCTGAAAAGTACCATTCAAATTCTATAATATTTTGAAAAATTGGGAAATTAATGGCTTACTGCAATACAGTGTTTAAAAGCTAGTGTAAGTTTGATAAGTATTTAAAAATTTGATAATTTTCTCAGTCCAATTTTTATATAGTTGAAATGAGAATACATAACATAATTGTGGCATATGTGTTTATTATGCCACATAAATAAATCTGATTTGATTGACTTCTTATACGTATTTATCAAGCTTAAGTATCTGGAAAATATGTGAGCATTAAACTTTAATACAAATTGTCATACTGGATGAGCAAGCATACTGTTTATATACCTAACATATTGCCCACAACATTATAGTTTATGTCTTTTCAAAATTTTGAGTCAGTTTGTTCTGTAGGAGAAAAGGAAAATTGTAGATGTTTTCTTCTAGGAAGTCATAGAAAATGGGTTCTGTGAGTGGCATGTTGATAAATAGTATTTGTATATTAGAGATTTGCTTTCTATGTCTTGCTTTTCCTTAATATTTAGAGTAAGAAGGTTTAGTTGGTTTATAACCGTATACTATAAAAGGACCATTTAAAATGGAGTTGGTTCAAATAGCAGAATGGCAGACTTTTCGTAGGCTAGTCTGAAAAGGTAATTTTATGATAGGTAGGAAATCTGAAATGGTTCTTCAGAATCATGCAGAGTGGTCATGCACTGATTTGTTATCTAAAATTTTTGAATTGAGTTCTGCATCTAAATTCTTTATTATAACACCTGTATATAGATACTTATTTGTATCCTGAAAGATTTTTGCATACTTTGGAGAATACAAAAAGAATGTATGTTTAGAAAGTTGCTATACTTGAAATATATTTGATGCATCTTTTCTTTTACTGTAAATGTTACTATAGTTTTTATCTAATCTGAACATCAGCTTGAGATCCAGATGTTGCATTAGAAACAGGTTAGAACATATTGTGAGATCACGGTAATTATTGTGTCAAAAAGTATAAATTAATAGAATTATAATTAAAATTTCTTTTTAAAAGATATGTTATAGTGTTTCTTGTTTGATTTAAAATTCTCTATTTTTATGTCATTCACAACTTATATTTCATGTCACATACACTTAATATCCATAATTCATATTTCAAACTGTGGCAAATAATTTTTCATTCAACTATTGATACTATATCAGTAGTATTACTGATACTGTATTAATATTGATACTGTATTTGTTAAAAGAGGAACAGATGTATAAAATTGAAATGATGCAGAGAAAGTAAGTAGTGTATTCATTCAACCACATTTGCATGCTTATTATGTTCTCCATATTCTTAAAAATTCTTTGGCAAAAAGTATAAATAGGTATTCACGATTAATATTTTAATGTTACTAAAATTGACACACATGCTTTTTCTATATAATTAAATCTTTGTGCTTGGTTCTCTGATAACTTAGCACTTGACTTTTATTGGCATTTGGACTTGTGATACTTCAGGAATGTGTGGCTGTACAAAGTGAATGTTTGCAGTGACAGCAAACACTTGTAATAATGCCTGCACCAGGCACTTGTCTGTGTCTAACTGATATATTTAATTGATTTAATATTTTAACATCTATATAATGTAACAACATTTACAACTTAATTTGTTTTTTATCCTTCAGTATCCAAAAATAATGCCATATGGAAGTTTCTTCATATTGCTATCATGTTGCCAATAAATACAAGTAAATTCTCTTTTTCAAGTTGTAATTATTCAGATTCACACAATGCCTTTGGATATATAGATTATTAGTTATTTTGAGATGCCACATGCTTTCTTACTTCTTGACATGCCTGTACAATCAAAGTATTACCATAACAAAAATAAAATTAATTTTTACTGCTTCCATGGGATTCGTCACTGGCCACCGCCCTCCGTTCTGATCTCCCTTTTGTGTGTGTGTGTGTGTGTGTGTGTGTGTGTGTGTGTGGTAGTGCTTTCTTGCCGATTGTGTACATTTTTGGTTCTAGAACCTTCTTCAGCTTGTCCTGCCCTCGTACCCTCCAGCTTGCCTCTAGTGTGTTGTGTAGCTGTCAGATTGTTACTGTGGTTCAAACATGATGAAAATTCTCTTTATTTGTTCTGTTCCCTGTTTCCCCCATCTGTATAACATGGCACAATTCTGGGAAGACATTTATAGGGAAGGAGGTTTCAGCTGGACTTCTGGAATGAGAACTCACCAGCTCAGTTTGGTTGGGAACTGGCCGACAGACACGGTCAAGGTTTAAACTGGACACAAGATGCTTCCTGAAGTATTCAGAAAACTGTGTGTGCAGTGTTCCTGAGCGTGTTTGCAGAGCAGGGCACAGGGCAGATTTTGTGACTGAGAAAGTGAGTAAGGTTGGATCGCTTCGGGCTTTGAAGCGGACAGGAATCCATTTGAACTATAGTAAGAGGCATAGTGCATCAGGTGACTATAAACTGTATCAGGTATCTAAGTTCCACACCTGTTCTCCACCGGCCAGGCTGAAAGCTGGTGCTTTACTGAGCCTGATAGTTTGCCTAGCTTTTAGGTGGCATGCATCCATTTAATGAAAATTTATCAAGCTAGCTATGCAAGTGTTAGTAATGCTAAATACTGTGCTGACTTCCGTATTACAGAGTGAACAAGTAGACATGGTCTGCAGAACTTACATGATCATGAATAAAAACTTGGGAAGGCAGGGAGGAAGTAAATAAATTAAAATGGCCATGAAGAAAAATAATGTATGATATGAATACGTGATAATTATAAGATATGAAGGTGATTGGAGAGAATAAGACATGTCAGCTGGAACCTTTGCAGCTGTGGCCAGGTTATTGCTTTCCTCACCCCATCGTATGTGGGACAGAGAGCAAGCGTGTGTACTCCGCAGACCTGACCTGGTCATTAAGAAGGGAAGGTTTTAGCCAAGTTGTTTTGTCACTTCCGGACTACATTGATCAAAAGCATTTAAATGTCACTTAAAAAGCAAGTAGAAAACTGAGCCACTTTTGTTTACAAAGCACAGCATCACTACTAATGCTTTGTTTTTTTAAAAAGGAAATTTACGTTTGCTAAGTGTTTACCTAGTATTTTGGACTTCTTGTCTGGATTTCATCATAATGATTATTCTGAAATTTAACCTGTAAGAACTTCCCTGCCAATTTACTCTCCTTTTTCAAAGCTCCTTAAACATTTTACAGTGCAACCAGTCTTTCTTGTTTCATATTTTAAAATTCATAAAATGCCATAATTCCTGGGTTATTTTTGTTTGTATTTCTTTTTAACTTTGTACACATTCTTAGGTCATTTTGCATTAGTAACGAAATGGCTTGCTGTAAGACTGAGTTTTTGAAGATCTGATTTATTGATTCCTTAATGAATGTTTAAAAATTCTGAATTTGCAGGCATACGAGATTTCCTAAAAGTATTTTTTAGACTCTTTATCATTTAAAATTTTTCATTCTTTTTTGTATGCTGCAAAGTGTTTGAAATGTGTCCCAAAGTGCTCTTTCTTGCTGGAAGCCAGTGCTGCTGTCTGGTTACCGCTTAGCTCCTCAGATGGATTCGACACCTTTCGCCGGTCACCCTTAAAATGGTGTTGACATTGCCAGGAGTCCTTAGTATTTTCCTTTTCTAAGACTGAATCAGGGAAACAGACATGCTGCAAACATTTTATGTTTTCAGAAGCTTCGGCTCAGGTTTTCTGCCTTTTATGTTGCTGCTATAATTACTCTGATGGTCTATAAAACTCAGCTTTCTAATTTACCTCAGATATGTCAGATACCTAATATCAGAAAAGTTTCAAAATCAATGATGGGTAGAAGACTCGCTAATAATATCTAACGCGCACTTTCAGTATCGGAGTCACCTGCAAATCCTGCAGCTGAAGGTCAGCTCGAACAGCTGAGAATTCACAAGTCGTGTGGGTGGGCAGGGTTCCCTGAACTAGTCAGTGATGACACCCTTCGGTGTTTCCTGTCACCCAGGAAAGCGGATTCTGACAAACCACGGATGCGCACACACACGTATTTTTCTGTTTTAAGCCAACAAAACTTGTAAGCTTTTTGTTTTTTAAACACAGTTGTCAAAACACTGTTTAATACTGTACTTAGTAGGAAAATAAAGCAGAATGTTGCTGATTTTTAAAATACAGCCTATAATTTAACAATATATTGAGAGTTTCATATTTAAATCTAATCTGTGGTTAAAGGATGCTTATACTGTTAAATGTTCCAGATAAATGTAATTTTGAGCTTGCAGAGGTATTTAGCTTTAGGTGCAGTGTATCATAACAACATTTGGATTCAGATTTGTATAGATTCAAAGCATTAGTCTAGAGATTTTTCTTCAAAATTATACTGTTGTCATATGTTTCACCTCATTTTACTTACATACACGGTTGGACTTTTTAAATTTTAAAGTTTTATATTTGTCAGATGGACAAACGCTTCTGTTATCTGACTCCAAAACTCGAGTTCTGGTTTGGACGTTCTGTGAGGACTTCCCTGATCCATCGTGTGTAAGTGTGATGAGGTCCCTGATGTCCTCGTCCTGCTAGAGGATGAAGACACAAAATCCACAAGTCCATCTTTGTCCCCCCCGGCCTTACAGTGGATTGGTGGGAAAGGAGGAGAGGAGAACAGGGCGGCCTCACGTTTGTTAGGGGAGCACTCATCTCCAGGGTTGTTCTGCTTCTTCAACTGGAATTTGGGTTCCATCTCCATCCTCCCATGTACTTTCGTGTCGAGCCTGAGTCTTCCTGCTTCCTTCATCTGTCCTGTCCCTGCCCAGGTGGCCTTTCTCAGAACCTTACTGTTTTGCGGTGCATCCGTCTCCCTGGTCTCTCGTTTCTTTTCCCTGCATCTTATCCCCGGCAGACATATGTAACTCCCAAGCAGACATTTCTAAAATGTGATTTTTTTTCTGTCCTCACTGCTGTGCCTTATTTCACATACCATCATGGTCTCAGGATCCATCTGTTTTCCTGCAAATGACACGAATTCTTTATGACTGAGTTAATTCCATTGTGTATATACACCACATTGTCTTTATCCATTTACCTCTTGATGGGCATTACCCATATTTATTTGAGAGTTTTCCACCACTGGTTAAGTTGCTAGTGTGACCTTAGATGACAGCATCTTTTCCAGCCAAATAGTATTTAAATTCCTCCCTGTTTTTACTTCTGCCTTTGTGTACTTCATGAGAAGATGGCATACCAGGCTCCCTTGAGAGAGCACTGAAAGCCGACTGGATGCTGGTGTGCAGAGCCAGGCCTGCTGCTCTTTCGGGTGACGGATCTGTAACTGTTGCTCTGGGGATTTTGAGGTCCACGATACTGGCTATGCACCAAGGCCAGGTGCATTCTGGTGCAGACTTGCCCTGCCTGCCCCGACCTTCGGGGAAGGGTGTCCTGTGGCCCACAGGAATGCTGCCTTTCTAGTTTAGCATATTTTTGCTGTGAATCTAAAGTCGCTGCTGGAACACATGACAGGAGTAGGAACCTATGTCTGAGATACACGGGGTCTAGCGATGAACTTTGTAGAACTAGACGTTCGCCTAGGGACCTGTTGAGCGGTGTGCAGAACCTCCAAGTCCTGGAATTGTCTGGAGCCCGGGGCCGAGCAGCCGTCTTCTTCCTGCCTGTCCCCCAGCCCACGGCATGTACAGGAGCCTGAGCAGCCGGTCTTAGGTCCTTTGGATTTTCCTTGGGTGGTGTTTGCTTGTCTGTTCTCTGGTCTTTGCGGAGCAATACCTTTTATTCTTTCATTGGTGTTTTGCTGGAGCTTTGTGAGGAGCTGGCACAGTAGTCCAGCCGTCGTGTTGTGTTCATGAGAACAACAGTTAAAGACAACTTTATGTCCTTAATTTTCATTATCTTGCAAAGTAGTAGATATACAGGGTTTGAAATTCAAATAGGACAAAAATTATCCAGTGGAAAGTCTTTCTCTGTGCCTAATCCTCTCACACCAATCCGTGCATTAGAGCATCTTTCTTGCATCTTGCTTTTTGCACACTAACAAAATGTCTAAGACATTATAAACTGTACTTATACTTTTCATTGTTTTGCTTGGCTGTGTAATATTTCATTATAGTACATTAAATGATTTTATTTTTCACATCAGTTTTGTATGTACTGATCTTAGTAAAAGATCATTGTAATATTAAAAAGAAGAAAAATATTACTATGATGTCTAACATTATTTAATGTTTTTATCATTCTGTCTATCAGTAGGTAGTCTAATCTCTTTAGCATAATTCATGTTATATTTACATAAAGTCTAATGAGATCAATATTATTTTCCTCTTTATTTTATAGACCAGGAAACTGAGAGACAAATGTCTTAAGTCATTAATTCAAGGTCACAGTTAGTAACTGGTAGTGATAGGACTGAAACTCTGACCCCCTTCTCAGATATTTAACTATCAAGCTATGCAGCCTTCCCTACTGGGGTAAAATATATATTTCCTACTAATTATATAGATTGGTTAGACCTAACAGACCACTAAACTAATATATCTTAAATATTTTGGGTCAAGGAAGTGAATCTACTGGTCATCATTATTTTGCATTTTGATATAATCTTCTTAAATTTACACACACTTTTTTTAGTGTAATGATTCTGCGTCATGTAAATACATTTTCATTCCTTTTCCTTTTTCCTTCTTTTACTTTGATTCCACCTACATTTGCTCTCTTGTCCTTTGATACTTACCGATTTATTAGGTTCTTGTTGGCCTTTAAGTATTTTTCATGTTTATCACAAAACAAACTGTTTCCTGTCAGTTTTCTGTTCTTTCAAATGGTTCTAAAAGTTAGTGAAACAATACATATTTGAGTCATACTGCACAGTGTTTTGTAAGTCTCAGAGTCTGTATGCTTTCTGTTGTATCAGTATTGTTATGAATTCACAGTGAGGGATTTTAAACAATTAACTACTCTTACAAGGATCAGGTGTAGGGCTTCTGAACTTCAGTTCTTTTCCAAGTTCAAATTTCCAGGAATTGTCCTTCTTTCTGTATTTTCAGCTGAATGTTGCGGTGATTTTTGCTTTTCTGAATCTTAACTTTTCAAAACAGTATGAGACTTGAATCCTAAATTTCTTGTCAATGTGTAGAAGTTGCCTTACATCAAAATTTGACTGGGTTCTCATATTGAAGAAAGCTTTTAGAATTTTTACTTGGTTTGCCCTTGAAGTCATGAGAAGTTGTAATGAAATAAACAACGTGGTCCAAGTCACAAATTTCCTGTCGCCTGCTTCCTGTGTGCTGCTTCAGACACCTTCGCTGCCTAACCCATCTCCCCATGGCTTCTCAGAGCACCCCTGCTGCATGGCCACCTCCAGAAACTATTTTTGGGAGCTACCACTTCATCTGGCTCGTTCCTGGTCAAGTGTGACCTTGATATCACTGTCTTTGCTCAGCAAATGATTGTGATGTCCTGGTTTTTACTGAAGTGCTTTTACCTTCCATTGGGACGCTCCTGAAAATGTTAGCTGTCTGGGCAACAGGAATGAGTTTCTTCCTCCCAGATTGTCCGTTTGGTAACTCCCACCTTCACAGCATAGCACTGTGAAGGGCACAGTGGACCAAGTGTAAAGGTGCCTTTACACACACACCTTCCACGCTTGCACACACACACACTGTCTTTTCAGATTGTCTTATATGTGATGAGTAATCCTTGATTTTATTTAGCCACTATGAAATTATAAACTAATCACAACAACTGTGATCATGAGTTTCATTAAAAGTGGCTAAGATATGAATATGTATGAAGAAATTAGATGTTCTAACCATGAATATATGGCATCACTGTGTCTTGAATGAATTATAGACTTTACTCATTTCTGGACCATTTGTTTTATATATAGATTAAATATAGGTAATTACTCATTTGACAGGTTCTGTTATTACTTTGATATACCTTAAAGAACTATGTGCAGTTATAGGGTGATTACTGTAATAACACAGAATCATTTAGAACCAATACTAATGTGTAATACAAACTCAGATTTAAAAGTTGGATCTTCGCTTTTTTTGAAATCAGCTTTACTTCTAGTGATTATTTTGGCTTAATGAAAGAATACTGTGTTATAATTAGTTTTAAAAACACATGATAGATATAAAAATGTTTTGCAACTACTCTAAATCATAATTAGAAGCACCAATTTCTGTAAGGCAAACATTTGTTTTTTGTCTTGTGCTTCATTGATGTGAAAAAATTATGAAATAACTTTACTCATTGAAAGCAAATATGCCTCACATGCTATATTATTAATATTAAACTTTATTTTTATATTTGTAGAGCATTTACTACATACCTGGAGCATCTTTAGATGTTCAATACTTCTTCTCTTGTACATTCCAACACCTCATCTGGCCGTATTACATGGGTTGGTTGGCTATTAAATGGTTAAACTACTTAGGAATTATTTGCACATTGCCATTAAGGTTCATTTCCTGTGGGAATAAAATTAAAACTTCTAATCCAATGTTGTATTTCAATATCTTTTTTATTTTGCTTTTTAGTAAGGATTCTACATCTCTAGTTCAAAGCGAGTTTTACCTGCTGTTTTGGGTGACTGCAGAAAAGGCAGATTTCTTCTGGCCATGTAATGCATTTTATTTAATTTTATAGTTTTTATGATATCCTGTAGGAGAGATTACCAAAAATATAGAAAAATTTTAGAGAACATTTTTGGATTTGATGGATTACCACTCTTGAAAGGGAAACAAAACACTAAATATTTCTAATCCCGCATTATTTACCGCATGGGTGGTTAAATGCTACTTTAAGCCTCATAAAATTAAAAGGGAGAAATCTGCCAACTGTAGCAGGAATTGGATTTAGGAAGAGTGGTACAGAGCCAAAATATTGCTACAGAATTAAATGTCAAAAATCTTCTTTAATAGTAGATATATAGTTCACAGTGCTTGGTTATGATTAATACATTTAATCTAAATCACTGCAAGTTGCCCTCTCCTTTTCCATAAAATACAATAGGACACAAATCAGTTTTACTGTAGATGGATAACAATTGGAAAATAATGCATCTTCCCACCCAATAAATTGTCAGTTATACCTTTTAACCAAAATCAATTCATCTTTCCAAAATTTATTGCGATTTCTAATAATAAATCTCCTCAAATGTTTATTCATTTGGTTTTTGATACATTTGTGCCACTTTTGCTATGGTCTAATGTTTTCTCTTTTGATTCATTGTAAATTAGAAAATCTATTTTGAGTCAATTTTCTAGTTAAGAAGTTAAAATCTATAACCTAGCCCCTTTTCCCTTCTCCTTTGTACAATTTAATACCCTTGAGCTTGAACTTAAATGCCATCCAGTACATTCTCTTAGAAGGAGATTAGAAGACTTTTCAGTGTAACTTCTTGACTAGGGGCCAGATTTCATAAAACAGGCACTCAGGAGGTTGGGAGAGGACAGTTGCTGGAGATCCCTTTTGAATTCGGTGTGGGGAGCAGGTCCAGGGGGCAGATTCGGGGGGCTGTGCCATCCTCTCATGCACGTGTGCAGCGCCAACAGTAAACACCTTTGGATTAGCGTCTGATGGCAATCAGAACAGGTGCCTACATTTCTGTTCACAGCAGTGACCCACGTGGCATTTGAAAGAAGCAGGAACAGCCAGCCGTGTTCCGGGTCTTACAGAGGTCGTCCCATTTTAAATTTCCAGGATGGATTTTCAGAGTGTTTTATTTAAATGTACCCTAAGTGGTTAACCAGAACAGGCAGACTAGACTTCAGTGTGGTCTTTTCCACCTATGCCACATTCTAGGTTGCCGTCATCGTTCTGTAAAATCCACCATGAGGTGCGTTAACTTGTCCCATTCTTTAGACTTGTGAGTTAGATTTCAATATGATTTTTTTCAGTGTTGTATTGAATACAACTACTGAATCTGGTCATGTTAATTTTATGGCTCTGTTTTAAAATGAGGTCAGATTGCTGCTTGCCATCCCCTGTAGAGGTGGGATCTGAAGATGGAAAGATGAAGTTGAGGTCCCAATGGCCAAGAATTAGAGTGGAAAGAAGAATTTATATGTTGTCTGGCACTAAAAGATTTTCATTAGAAGTCAAACGGGTCACTAAGATCACATTACAGTTTGAGGAGAACCTCCACATTGCTTTTATATAAAATAAATAACTGTCCACTTTCTCATGAATGTAATGAAAGTGTATATCAGCTGTTTGGGGCTAGGTGTTAACACTCTACTGTTTAATTTACACCAACTAAATCTCTAACGTAGAATTTCAGCGTGGCTCTGTCTAGGAATGAAAGTAATAATAATTGGTTTGACTCAAACTGGGTAATTACTGGCAAATTTGTATGGTTGCTGTATGCTGTATGATTAATGCTGTAAGATACTATGTGATTAACTTAGCATTTGAAGAGTAATTTGGTTAACCAGAACAGGCGACTAGACTTCAGTCTGTGGAGCAGTGGCACATGTTTTCTGAGGAAAAGATAACAATGTCAGTTACAGGGCTCACATATTTACCTAAAAATCATCCTTATTTTGAATAAGGTGAACTTATTAAAATTTTTTGACAGATGGATTTTAAAAAGTGGTACTCCTTTGGGCTAACTAAATTAATTTCTGTGTTAAGTAGTTACGTGTTTTAGTACATTTAACTATCTGTACAAAAACTTGAAAAGTAATGTTTCAAATATGTGTACTTTCCTTTCATTTTTCCCATATTACACTTAAGTCAAATCATGCTTGCTTAGGTTAAAAAAATGATCCACTAAAATGCTATGCCTTTCTTTTAAAATACTAAAGAGAGCTTTTTGTGGTATTCCTCTGGTTATCTTAAAATCATTGGTTCATACAGAGTAAATCACTGCAAAGTGGCTGGAGGTTTTCTTTATTTCTATTAAAGAAGATGTTAGCAGTTACTCTAGCACTATGCTTGCCACTCCTGGATAATGGTTTTTAGTTTTGTGAAGGACAAGTTTTCAGAATCCACTTTTCAGAAGAAGATTGGCTTTGGAGAGGACCAGTAACTGATAGAACTGATTAGGAACAGTGGCAGGTTCAGCAGGCTGATTCCATGGTCCAGTGTTCTTTGGTCTCCTACTTCTTCTCTGATACTTCTGATTGACTGTGGAGTCATCCTAGTGACTGCAGGACTGCCAGTGTTTCTAACCATAGTTTTAAGAATTGACAGAAAAATTGTATTATTTCCACACAAAGTGAATGATTTTAAGAGATCCATTACCCGTCTCTACATATTTCCCCCAGTTCTGTAATTGAATCCTCTGACCATTACATAGCTGAGTGTTCAGTGTGTTTAATCTTTTCTTCTCTACCTTCTTTGACATCGCTATCTGTTCTCCTCAAACTGTAATGTGATCCTTATGATACTTTTGACTTCTAATGAAAAATCTGTTAGTGCTAGATGACGTATAAATTCTTTTTCTTTCCACTCTACTTCTTTGCCCTCGAGACCTCAACTTTATTTTTCCATCTTCAAATCCCACTTGGCCCGGTTGATGCCTCCCAAATGTCCATGAGTGTCCTAGCTTTTATTTTTTTTCGTCTTCACCATATGAAACATCATACTAAGTGACCCTGGGTGAGCGCCACACCGCGGCTCTCTAACCCTGAGCTTCTTTCCCTCTCCTTTTATCTCTGCACCTAAGACTCACTATGTTACTTCTCCAGAATTTCTGCTTTTCTTTTTTGGTCATGTCTACAAAATTGTCATGGTGATTTTGCCTGATACTCTGTTATTTATTCTCTTCTTTTTAAAAGATGTCCAAATCTTTTCTTGAAGATTGTTAGGATAAATCATACTTGTTTTGCCCATACTTAAAGTGAGAATTAGCCAGCTGTGGTGGTGTAATCAAAGCACTCAGGAGGATAAGCCATGAGGACAGTTGCGAGTTCGAGACCAGCCTGGGCTACAAGGTGCACTCAAGACCTGCCTGAACTGCACAGCAGCGGGACCCTGTCTCAAAAAGTCAAAAATAAAATAAATAAATAAAATAAACAAACAAATCAATAAATTATCATAGAGTTCAAGAACAAAAAGGCATGAAGATGTATTGTATGCTCCTGAGAAGTAGAAGACCAAAGCTAATGAATAGTTGATGTGTTTAGTGTTAAGAAAACTCCACCCAATCATTTGGGGTGTGCAGACTTACTATGCATAGCTAGGATGAGTCATAGGTGCTGTAACAGACACATTAAACCTATTGCATTATTGAGACCCGGATCAAGAAAATGGGTACTTCTACCAGGGCAGACCACAGAGTCATTTCAGTAGTGCTTTTGGTTACTTGGTTCTCCCTTGAGGAACATCGTGAAGGCTAGTATTTAACATAACAACCAGGTGATACCGGTGGCTAGATTGGACTATGTACATTTTCATTGCGTTAAAAATGTTTTAACCCCTTTTTTGTGTTTCTTACCATCAGTTGACAAATTCTAAAATATTACATTATTACTGAAATCTGTATCTTTCCATTTCTCCTGCGTCTTTTGTTTGCGCATGTAGAGGTATCTCTAATGTATAAAGTTATATGAATATGTATGTGAATATGTGTTACATATACTCACATTTTGAATTTAAAGAATAGGCCCCTGTGCTTCTCATACAGTTTAAGAAATAAATATATAAATCATCCATTAAGTCTTCTCCTTGAGGTAAGTACTGTCAGGAATTTCACATTAACCATATCTTTGATTATAATTGTAGCTTTATGTTTGTTAACACTGCAGAGTTCTGTGTGTGTATGTAGCTTGTGGACAGCGTCGGGTTGGGTGCTGGGACTGTCCTAGTTTTCGGCTGTTACAAACATTCCTGTTTTTGCCTCGCATGTCCTCGCATTGCCCTGCTCCCAGTCAGCAGTGGGAGTTAGCAGAAAGTGCATGCAAGTCTACTGGGGGACTCAGCGTGAACTGAGCTATAGCTTCAAGTGGCAGCATTCGAGCATCTCAGGAGAAAATGTTGGTGGGAAAAAAGAACGTTACAAAGGAAAGAACAGTGTAAGAGCCCGTCTGTGGAACTGTGTGCCAACACAGGCAAAATCAAAGTACCGTTTAAACAGGTGACATTTCCTGATGACTTAAACTTCTAGAGATCTTCAGTAATTTTCTTTATAAGATCTGTTGAACAATATTTTAGTATAATTAATATCAACTGTGATTTATAGTTTTCTACTTTCAATGTTCTTTTGTTTCAGGTATATGTTTTTTAAATAGCATATTAATGAATTTAAAGAAATTTACCATGATGATTTCCACTATATAACTAACAATTTCAGATTTTCATATTTTTTTATTTTAAAAAGATTAAAAGAAAACAAAACAGTAAAAATGATGTAGGATTTCAAAACAAGCTGATAGGAAATTAGTAATAGTCACTATCTTGCATATTGTTATCTCAAGAATAGTTGCTCAGATTACAGGATATGAGCACGCAAAACAGATTAAGCAATATGAGCAATCACAGCTTCTTGCCCTGAACAAACATGGTCCATATGATCAAACACAATTGTGTGTGTGTATATGTATTTTTCCCCTTCTTTTTTCTTTTTTTCCTGCATCATAGTTTCTCTTTCCTTGTGAGCAGTTTCATTCCCTTTCACAGTATCTATGGTATCTTTTGGATCTTTAATCTTTCAGTTTCTTAAATGAGGGAAACAATAAAATATTTATGCGAGTCTGACATTTCACTGATGAGTTTGGTCTCGTTTCGTATCCATTTACCTATAAAAAGCCTCTAGTTTATCCTTCTTTATAGCTGAGTAGTACTCCATTATATAAAAATACTACATCTTTTTTATCCATTCTTCAGTTGGTGGGCATTTGGGTTGTTTCCAAGATTTGGCTATTATAAATTGTGCTGCTGAAAACATAGGTACTGTATATATCGCTGTGATAGGATGTTTTTATTCTTCTGGGAAAATACCCAGAAGGGGAATAGTTGAGCCAAATGAGGCCTCTAATCCTAGTTTTTTGAGGAATCTCCACACTGATTTCCACCGTGGTTGCACTGGTCTGCACTCCCAGCAACAATGGAGAAGAGTTCCTTTTTCCCCACAGCCCCGCCAGCATGTTTGATTTCTTGATGACAGCCATTCTTTCTGCAGTGAGGTGGGATCTTAGTGTGGTTTTAATTTGCATTTCTCAAATGACCAATGATGTTAAACATTTTTTTGTATATTACTATTTTTGATACATGGACTTCTTATACCAGCCAACTTCATGCTTTTTATTTTTCTGTTTTTCGAAAACATCTCCATTTTTCAGTGCTCTTTCCTGCCCCCACTCTAATTTCTTCATTCATTCTACTTATTTGAAAACCAGATACAGATTTATTGCTTTCTTCCATGCCTTCTGATGTCATCGAAACTGTTCTACATGTGTGTAACAGCTTTTAAAGTCTTATGTTTTAAATGCTTTTTAAGGCCTTGGAACACTAATTTTGACATCCCCTTTCCAGTCTCAAACTTAGAGCATTCTCTTGCTTTCTGGTCTTTAGTTTTGTACCCTGTGAATCAGATGCTCGTATTAATGTGCTGGTTCTACAAGGCATGTCAGATACCTTCTGACTGCTTCTTATAGTTCAGATTTTGCAGAGTCCTTTTTCTTTCAGCATATTCTTAAAAGGTCTTGTCTGGAATGTGAAACTAATACATTTGCTGTTTCATATCCAGAACTAGATTTATTTTTCTCTGTATTAGCTAGCTTTTTGTCACCGTGACAAAACACATCTTTGGCAGGGGAAAGTTGTCTGGTGGTTTCAGTTCATGGTCGGTGGTCCCATCCCTGTGGGCCCAAGAAAGACCAAACATCCTAGCAGGCAGTGCAGAGTGGAGCAGACTGTCCTTGTGGCACCTAGGAAACAGTGAGAGAACCAGACAGGTAGGGGCCAGGACCAGGTCCACCCTTCAGAGCCACCTCTGCTATGACCTGCCTTTCACCGAGGCCCCTCCTCCTAGCACGCTGTGGACTCATAGCAGAGCTCATCCCTGCAGGCGGAGTCTCCATTCCAGCCGCTGCCCTAACCCCTAACCCCTAACCGCACTTCTGCACGCTGCTGCATGCTGAACAAGCCCCAACCCACAAGCTTTGCAGGGACGTTCAGTCCACCCCATTACAGCTCTCTTTCATGAGTGACAGTATTTCCAAGTATAGGATTCCGGGTTAAACCAGTTTTCTCAACACTTTGTGTCTTCTGGTTCATTGTCTCTGTGAAAAATCTGTGATCAGATGAACAACAATGTGTTCCTTTTCTTCAATGAACTTTTCTAAAGACAGAAACAATTTCGCATTTAATACTCTCGTTTCATAACACTGTGTATGGATGTGAATTTAACCTGCTCCTCTCATGTGTGCTTCTCATACCTGATAATTATTATCTTTGATCGGTTCTTTTACAAATTTTTAGCACTTATATGAACGTTGCCTTTATCAGTCCAGGATTTGTTTAGTGTTCCAGACAGACATGTGCTGTGATTTCTTGCTCTATTCTCAGTGCCCTTAGACGTTGCTGCTGGTTTTCATTCCATTGACTTCCTGTGCCACATTGTAGGTAATGTCTTCAGCTCTGTTTTCCAGTTAAAATAGTTCTCTTTTATCTCTATCTAATCTGCTATTTCATTCATTTCTTCTGATAATAGGAATAATGGAATATATATAGTAATTATTTATGAAGTGTTAGTCTTTACCTGTTTTTTATTCTATTTTATAATACAATTAAATTTATAGTATAATTTTATTAAATTTATAATAAATTTTAAAGTCTCAAAAAATGCAGTGAATGCCTTCGTAATGTGGTCGGTCACATATGGTACCCTTGCAGTGCATGATGGTGGGTTTAGTATTTTATTTTTGTTACAGTTTGAGTTCTGTGGTCTCCAGTATTTCTCTTTATTCACAGTTAAATACATTTTATATTGAAGAGTTAAAAAAGAGTAAAAGTGCTGAATCACATAAGGAGCCAACTCAAGGGAACAAACCCTTCGTACTGCTTTGTTTACTGACTGGCGGGCTGCTTGTGTCCTGACCGTTAATGCACTTGTCACCACTGGTCTTTCATAACACATGATTTAATACTTCATCTTTAGCTCCATAACATGTGGAGCACTCTTTCTTAAGCATCGCCTTAATATTTTATAGCAACATTTATGTTGGATATTTTTCTTTTTGAAAAGTAAGGTTGTGGTGTTGCCTGATTCTGCTATTCATGGGGGGGGGGGGGTTGACCACCTGAATTTTTTCTCTTTTTTACAAATTTTCATCAGATTATTTGAAAGTATTATTTTCATCAGTTTATTTGACTTTTCCAAAGAATGCTCTTCAGTAGAGCCCATCTTTATAATCCCTGTTATTAACAAGAACCTTCTGACATTATGATATTATAACTTTGTTAATTTTATGAAAATAGTTTATAAGGGACTTGGTAAAAAAATTAAACTACCATAGAATTGTCTTTGTAATAGCTATAGAGTTTACATTGTGCTTTCTCCCAAACCACCAAGCATGGTGCTGGTGACTTTGTCTTTTCCGTGCGAGCTGGGGAAGTGAGCAAATGTAACAGAAAAAGTGTGCCGAGGAGGGAGAGGAGAGAGAGAAGAAAAGATGTAGGGAGGGTGACCCTGGGCAGCGCAGCCAGCAGAGGCCACTTCCTTCTACGTCTTAAACCAGTCTCGTAACTGCTGCTCACCCCTTGGGGACTAGGGCTAGATTTTGGCAGAAAGGAAGAGGATCGATGAATGCAATGAAGGAAATTTGCCAGAATTTCCAGTAGTTAGCGGTGTCCCCCGGAAACGGAAAGCGCTTCTGAGCACGGCACACATGGTGTGCCCTCTCCTTCGCCTGCGCTGGACAGGGAGGCGAGGCAGGGCCCTGCAGACTCCTTGGTCCTTTGTGCCAGTTGCATCATGGACTGGAACAAACCCTGGACTTGGGGGTGAGCAGGAAACAAATCCTTGCTCTCTGCCTGACACTGTTACCCGCATGCACTTGTATATGTAAGTGCTTGCTCTCTTTTAGGTTCAGTTTCTCTCTCTCCTCTGTCTTGCCACACTGTCTTCATTGAGGACCTTTCTTCTGCAAGATCTTGTAACAGTTATTAGTGTATATTTGTAGTTATCTGTCAAAGTTGTAGTATCAGTGATTTCTAGGATACTTCCTTAACTCGTTAATCTGAGGGACAATAAAAATGAATAAAGGGAAGGTCAAGATGGCAGCTGTGAGGCCAGGGTACTTCCCCAGGGTAGACCTGTGCCTTCATTTACTCTGGACAATCAGTGTGTGTGTCTGTGTGTGTGTCTGTGTGTGTGTCTGTGTCTGTGTGTGTGTGTGTGTGTGTGTGTGTGTGTGTGTGAATGCAAACTCTGCCTCAGGGACTGGGTCCTGCTCTGGGAGCATGGGAGAAGGCTTGAGAGGTCGGTGGGGACAGGGAAGCTGTTACAGGAGAAAGATGGTGGCACGTTATTAACGGCAAAGTTGAATGTTAATTATAAAGAGAAATCAGAGGATGAGGGAATTGGATTTCTTTCTGTGACTTTGAAGTAACTGAACATTTTTGCTGTAGTCGTATACACGTAGGTAAACATAAGGCACTTACAAGTCTTTCTTGATGACAGATATTTTAGTACATTTTCCTGTTTTGTAAAAAATACTGTAAGTTTAAAGGTTAGCTTACTAGTAATTGGTGAAGATTTTTAGGTTTCAGCTTTGGTATGACATGGATTATATCATACTTTTTGTACAATAGTATATGCTAAAATAGTGGAGTAAGGGCATTACAGATTTGTTCAAATTCAAGATGGGCTTGATTAATAGTATCGTTTACTAAGTTGAACTTAAGCATCAATAAGAAATTTATTGAAGGAAATAGAGAAAGGTTAATATTTAGGGTTCTCTGTGGAGGTGATACAAATGCAAGAAATCAATGATTATTTCGGTTTTCCAGCATGAAAAAGTACATATGTAATAGTAAAAAAAAAAAAAAAAGAAACAACAACAACAAAAAAACCCTGTTTAATCATCCTATTTTGTTCTTGTTTACCATAATTTTTGAAATTTGTTGTGCTATACTTTCAGTCCATCTTGCTTTTAACAGCTGCATATGGCTGGTAGCTACCATATTGGATGGCACTGCTTACACATTTATCCACACAGAAAAGTCACGGAGATTAAGGCTACTTTCATTTCTTCTCTTTTTCTCATTTCACTTGGAAAGATCAAAATAGGTTGTAGATGTATATAAAAATAGAAGTTTTTATCAGCAGCAGATAGGTGGTGCCCTGGTTGCAGACTTTGACAGATTCTCAATGAAAGTCAGTTTATCTGGTGCTTATAAATATATTTCAGTAAATTTTGTAAAGTGTCTTACATATGATATAAAATATAAATTTTAATGGTCAAGTTTTAGTATTTGGCATTTACTTTTAAGTGTTGGTCAGCCCCAGTGTTATATCTCAACATTTAAACTCTTGATGATTTTTATGTGCTAAGTGCATAGATTTACTGCTTCAGTTTGAACATTTTTAAATTAAAATATATCTTTCATTCTGGATGTATTGATTTACACATCTCTGTGTCAATATTAAGTCAAGTGAATTTTCCAATAAGTTAAAAAGATCTGGCAGGGCAAGGTAAATTTATTAGATTTGCTAGAAGGTTTTGTCTGTGTTTGGGCATCTCTTTTTCTTTCATTTTGGATTATAATTTTATTTTAAAAATAGAGTTGCAGTTTAATATATCCCCAGACTTCCCTCACTTGTTTTGTGAATGTTATCACTGGAAACTTTAATATTGCTTATTATTGTATTCTTGGCTTTCTTTGGTACTTTTTTCTTAAATAGTATAAATTAAATTGTTTTACATTATTACAAGATACCCTTCTTTGTATTTTATTTATATCAAAAATTAAGTATTTTCCTTTATGTCTTTGTTTTTCAAATTTAGAGAAAAAATTATACTTTTTAAAAATCAGAAAGTGAAGCAAGGGTCCCCAGTTCATTAGAAAGATAATTTTCATGAAAAGTAAAAAGAATTAGTCATAATCTTCTATAATTTCAAGTGTGCATCTGAGGGAAATATCTACAATAGATTTCATAAGTGAAAATGACTTATTTGCACTAACCCAGGGTATCATGACTGGGTCCTTAGGATATGTGGGAGGGTCACACCCCAAGAATACAGACATGTGTGCTTTTGATTCACCAAGTTGCACTGCTCCAAACACACTGGTATTTCCATGATGATGATTTTATCTGGGTAGTTTAGACTTCCATGAATACTTCCATTATGTACTATTAATGTGAAGTAGTCTTTGGGAGTCAAAAATGTAGTGAGTATACTTAACTTCAAAATATGCAAATTGTGTGATGAGGGAAAGATAATGTTATTCAATCAATAAAACATCATTTATAAATGGATAAAAATGTTCATGTATGAAGAAAGTGGCAGAAAATGATACAAATTTAACCAAGATTTTATGAATTAATTCATGTTACTGTTTGCACTTTAGACTGGTAATCCCTCTCCTGCTGTTAAATCAGATCTGCCTCCTGCTTTGTGGTTTTTTTGCGGGATAAAGTGAGCATTATAGTACCATGTAAATATAGTTTCTTAATAATGCTTCAGTGTTGGTGACTAATACCATTTTTAGATTTCCTGATTTTTGACCACTTAGCGTCTCAGGAATAAAAGCACCATGTAACAAAACTGAATTTTGACTGTAGGCCGAATAACTCTGATTTCCATAGAATTACCAAGCTGACAGTTTATCACAGCTGTAGCGAACACTAATTGAATATTATGCTGTTTTTTACACAAGCTCGCTCATTGAACCTCACAACAACCATACAGCGTGAGCATTACAGCTCAGTTTTACAGACTGGGAAATCAAGATCTAGGATAAGAAATTTCCTCAAGGTCAGGAAGCTTTCTAGCAAGTGGCAGCACCCAGACTTTAAATGAGGTCTCTCCAGCGAGGGATCGAGCTCTCGAACAGGAAGTATCCTGTTTGCTGCTGCCTCGTACACCAGGGGAGTTTGGTTGCAGAACCATAGGAATTACCTCTTCTCAAAATGTAGGGCTAGAACAGTGCGGCATTTGCTGCCTTACAATATGACGATGAATTTTTAAAAAACCTTTAATGTAACTACGTCTAGTGGCCCTTTATTTATAGACAGATGCAGATTTCTATTAAATCTTTGTTAAGCTGTTGAATATACACTTGTATAATACTCTTATGTGAAAATATTATCCAGTTAGCAAATGTAATTTGTATTTTCCCAGGCATGATATTAGCAATTAATCTACTACGTGTGCCTGCTTTAGAATTTTTAAAAACTTTGTGCAGCAAACACAAAGCAGTGTTAAGAAACCAAAGGATGATCACCACTGCGTGCTATATATTCAGTCATCTGCTTAATCCTTCTCCCTCGCATTGTCAATACCCATCTAATTCCACTTTAACAACAGTAATTGGCTGATGGAGTAGAAGATATAGATTTGTTTTCTTGATGACTCCTTGACTTTTTTCCCTCTGGTAATACTAATAGAATTCCAAATCCGTTCTGGCGCGATCATGTCATGAGTGGGTCAACAGTCATGTCAAGGTCTTATTGGAAACCTCATAGCCAACATCTTAATTTAGATTTCGCTATCTTTTTCACTTGTATGTGCAATTGTAAGCAATTTTTCCAAGTCTCAACTCTCCATTATAACAGAATTCATTTAGTTCAAAGGGGGACAGCTCTGCATGTGAATTATGTGACTGGCCACAGTGGAGAGAATAGCACAGCACACAATCTAAAAGCCCCATTTGCATGCTTCGCCCCATGGGTTTCTTTTTTGAAGTTACGTAGGAGAAATAAAAATGGCAAGACTTGCACCTCTGTTCTTTTTGCAGGATCACTTTAAGTTATGTAATTAGTAGTAAGGAAATTTGTGAGTTCAAGTAAGTGTAAATAGGTCTGATTATTGAATCAGTCAGTTCGGCATAGGAATTCCCATTTTATTTCTTTCATGTGACAGGGAAAATGTATATTCTTATGGGTGTTTTAAAAAATTATTACAATACTTAGTTTTTTTGAGGTAGGAACAAAAGAATTTCAGATGTAAAGAAATGGATATAAAAGTGAGTATATGATGTATACACCTCTGTGTGTATATATTCATCTATGTCGAGGAAATATATTTTTATTTCTTTCCATTTTCTGTGCTTATAACCTTAATAAATGTACTTCTATCAACTGTACTATTTTCTGTATAAAGATCTACTATACTAGCTATGTTTTAGATAGTGACACATGATAATAGTTTAAAACTATTAGATTTGGATTTTTAAAAATTGGAATTTCGAAAAAACACACACCAAAGTAAGGAACAATGAGTTAAAAGACAGCAGCTGTTAGCTTTTAACATTCATGGAAATGGACTTCTGTTGGGCTTCAGAGCAATGACATTCTGATTTTCCTTTACATTTCTACATTTCACAATTCGTCGCGAGATTCTTTTGTTTAAGGGGAGTCTGGAACAGCCTTTCGCACGGACTTGTTTGCTTGTTATCCTCCAAGTGTGGAGACTGTACACATCTAAGAGTGTGGCTGGATTATCATACTAATAGGTTTCTGGTGCTGCCATTTATTTGTTTGGAAGGCCAAAGCAATCAAATTGGAAGCACATAAAGAATCAGTAACAGTCTTCGCATGTCAGGGTGCATTGATCTGGTACATCAGTTGTATTTTAAATCTGAGCCATCTGGAATTTTGACCAATAAACCCAAATTTTATTTTGGCCAAGTGCCCTTAGTTAGTTTTGTCTTTTTCTTAATGCTCTATAGTCATTTTAAAAATTAGAACTGATATAAACTCAGGTGTTCTGTTTCCTTCTTAAGGAAATGATTGAGAGAAATTTTTAGTATCATTTGAGTGGTTTTATCAGGGACGCATGATTACTAACAGTTACAGCTTTTGTCCAGGACTGGGGGAAAAACAAAACAAAACAACACGTAACCCCAGCTTTGCAGAAATCTGCCACTATGACTTTGGGCCAGATGGTTAAGCATTTTATGGGGAACTTCACCGTGTCCTCATTTGGAGCAGTGGTGATGCTATAAGCTTTTTATTTTATTTTTATACCTGTAAATACAAGGCCCTAATTACTTCTTAGATCGTGGAGAACAGTACAAACAACACAGTGTTTTCAAATTCATTTATGGGTTTATTAAGAAATAAAGGGAAAACCAATAATGTTTTTTCATTTCACGCTCTGAGTACATGAAGTTAAATTATATATTCCTCTTATCCGTGAATAAGATCTTGAATTTTGACTGTCTTTATAGTGTCTTAGGTCAGAATATATTTTGGAACAGAACAAAATAAAATGAAACCCCGACTCAGATCCTGGTTGGACTTTTATTGAAGGATTTCGCGGCTGCTCGTCTAACTTTGGGCACCTGTTTCTGATTTTACACGTGGGAATGCTGGTGTTTACCTGGGGAGGTTTGAAGGAGATGAGAGGATGAATGAGTATAACATGTAAAGTGCCAGAATATGTTAATTTCCTTCCTTCCTCTTTTTATGAAGGGTGTGATTATCCCATTGAGAGTCTGTCTCATTTTGACAGGTTGCTAACCAGGTCTCCCTAGGTAGATAAACCATCCAGCACCAAACAGGGTCTGCATGGTTCCACATTGTAGGCATAGGTAGAAAGGCACTGCTGGACTGGAGCTGGAACTTTTGGGGATCCCCAGTAAACTGTCTGCTCCTGCTTGTCCCTGGACAGCAGTGGAGGTCTTGGTATCCACTGAAATTTCCATGGCAGTTAGGAGGCACTGCCGGTGGTTACTTGAGGAAAAGACCATTGAGAAAACTAGACAGACTATGGCAGCTAAATGCATAAGAAAATTTTTTTAAAAAGGCACATTTTATGGGTGTGCCTTGCAAAGAATGTTATTCCTAACCACCATATTCCTTTTCTTTATCTGTTCATTCAGCATTTGGGAACTCATCTAACCTAAGAAATAATATTTCAGTGGTAGATACTTCCAAGAATAATTCTGTGTCTCAATAGCCAGTTATTTATTTCTTGTAACCATGTCAAGACTGTTTTCTTTTCAAAAATCATCTCTGCAGATACCATTTTTGCAAAGCAAACCATCCTCATGTTCTCTGCATAATAAGTAAATATATGTAGCTGAGTCATTAATTGAACTTTTTCTACAATTTGTTCTGTGAGCATTGGAACCCAGGCCATTGACATTATTTGAACATATTTCTGTAGTATAATTAGCAGCCAGGATAGGTTGATTCTGAAAAGAATATCTAGCAATTTTGACACTGAGAATTAATTACAAGAGAAAAAAGATTTTTGCTCTGCCTAGACGTAACTAGCAGTACAAAATGTAAGCAGTCACCTTGGGCTCTTTTAACAGAAAATGACACTTCTTTTTCTAATAACTAGCTTGGAAGTTTATTTAGGCAGCTCATCTGCTTATCAGCTCTTTTTTTTCTGTTTAATTTAACTTAGAAAATAGTTCTTGTTTTTCTTGGATCACTGCAGTGTTCATGTTTGTTGAATTTTTAGAAACTCACATTTTATTTGTGTTTAAATAGTTCAGATACTTATCAGAGGTCATTCATTCTAGGAGGAAGGGGATGACATTCAACTTAACATTTCTTCCCAATTTTAAAGAATCTCTTTAATTAAAGAGGTGAAAATGTACTGGTCCTTTGCAAAGAATGGCTCACATAAGATGCTGCCACCATGGTTTCCTGGATTGTTTGTTTTTTTTTTTTTTTTTTTCAAGTGACCACAATTATTTTAATGTGTCTCTCCCCATTTTGCAACAACAAAGACCCTCTTGAAATGTCTTACGTTGGTTAATCCAGAGAAACACTGTAATAGTGGGGTTAATTTTGAGTGCACAAAGGACTCCTGGAGGGGACAGGGAGGGCATCTGCTGGATAAGCTCGCAATATGATGAGGGTGATAACGGATCTGCCACTGGTGCAGAAGACAAGTCCTCTGTTACATTATTTGACTTTAAAAAGTGTCATTTTGTTTGTGTAAAGAGCGCATTTTGGATGAATGTGTGATGAACCTTGACATCGGCCTGCCTTCTTGCACTCTTTGTGCTTTGGGTCTGAGGCTATCTGGCTCTTGTTCCAATATCTCTTAAGCAAGTACAAAATTATATTGGAAACATTTTATCCGCAGCTGAAACACAAAATCGTAGACCAATCTCCATTCATCCCGCACAGACTAAATGAGAACCCAGACACTGCATTACAGAAAGGAGAAGGATTTTACGATTCTAAGGTGCGTGCAGCCAGAAAAGTGTTGAAGAAAGAGGCAGGAAGATCAGTGGCCGCATTCTGGCTTTTAATTTCTTTCTGGGGCTTCGGGCAAATCATTTTAGTCTTTAACAAGATGCACATTTTTCACCGGGGTTGTTGTGCAGATTAAAGGATCTTGGAGCACCTGGCATCATGATTAATGGCTGTTCGGCAAGTACTGGGTGCCCGTAAGTCTAGAAACAATAGGTTACAAATTTTTACAGATTGAAGTTGCTGCAATGCCATTATATCTACATCTGTGTCCAGCCTTCGTGGAAACTCTGCACATAATCCTATAAAATTTTAAGCCTTGTTTCTATTTTTTGCCTTTAGTGACTTAAAATCTGGCTTCAAAATGCAATTAGTGTATTTCTACCACCTGAGACTGCAGAGAATATGTGAGATCCCCTTTTTCACAAGACCTACTTTTAAGTTTGAAATCTCCCAGCTTTATAAGGACTCTCTAAGCTTTGGGGTTTTCCTTCCAAAAATAGGGGTGAAGGTATTGGCAAAAGAAGAGGGGCCCTAATACAGTCCCACAGGTACCAGAGCGGTATTATACTTCAACTATTTCATACTGGGTCACCTAATGTCTTTCCAGTTATTTTTCGTACTTTGCCAAACCCACAGACCTTTCTGATTGATCTTTTAAAAATATCATTGATAATGTCTTTAAAGGTGCCTCATAATAAACTACCATTGAATTTATTGGATATTTTCCTTTTGCCCTGGAAACACAAATTACTTTAAATCAGCCTGATGGTGCTTCATTTTAGGGTGGTGAAAGGAGCTTGTCGTGTTAAATTTAGCATGTATGATAACATTGTCTTGGACACTTAAAAATCTATAATATACAAACTTCTGTGAAAGTTGATATGTTCTTTATTCTCTGGAGTGTGTGTGTGTGTGTGAATTAAGTACATCACTTAGTGTCCCTGTTACCTTTCTTCTTTTTAGTAGAAGGCTGAATTTCAGTCTGTCAATCTTGATTCTGTCACCTACCATAGTCTGATATTAAATTAGAGATGCCCACTGCTATGTCTTCATTCTGAAATTCCACACTGTTGGTCGGGAACCACAGAGTGCCAGGATCTGCCCTTGGATGCAGCTTCCCGGATATAGTCGACATTCTTTGCCTGGGGTGGTTCTGTTTTCCACTGCATAAACCCTTGTCCCATCACAGTTTCTTTCCTTGCTCCATGCAATGCCGGTGAAGACTGCCAGTCACCTTTCGGAAGTCCTCGTGCCCTGTATGTCTTACCATCCTCCTTGCGTGAGGGTAACCTTGCTAGTGATCCTAAATGGTGTTTCTTCCAGGACTCACTCCTAGTGAGCCCGAGCTGGCACCCAGTGAGTGAACGTCTTCTGTTCTAGAACCTCCTAAGCATGCTATTAATACTACCATGGAGCCGTCATGTTGTTGGTTACTACTTTGTAGATCTCTGGACGTTTTATAGATAGAGAAAATGTAATTTCAGTATATATGTGACTCTTTGAATATTTCCGTGAGCCTAAAGATTTGTGTTAAAGAAACAAACATATTCTCTCTTTTCTGGCTGCAAGACACTTCTTGTGGAAGGACTTAGGATAGGTGAGACATTTGAGCTAGATGAAGGAGCAGAAAGGAACACTTGAGACCCCTTTAAGTGTTTATTTTCCACCGGGGATTTAGCTCAGCAGTCTAAGCAGCTGCCTGGCGAGCACAAGATTGAGTTCAATCCCCAATACCAAAAAAAAAAAAAAAAAAAGATTTATTTTCCACTTTCCACTGTATCTGTTAGCTCATTTGTTGATCCGAATACCTTTTTAAGGTTTATTGTTAAACACTTACTGATGAGACAAGTGTAGACATTAATTTACTCAAAAAGGGATTCGAGGATTCTTTCTTCACTCTGCTGTCTACGCCAACACACCAAGTAATGAATTGCTGTCTTTTCCATTCATTTTCTGGCTTCAGACATTGCCAAAAATAAATTAGAATACTATTCTCTTCCTGCCTGTAGCATTTTTCAACATCTCGTTTAATTTATGGCTGCTTGTCTTCCTCTTGATATGCGGATGAGTTTGTGCAGTTGTGTTTTGTTTTATGTACATTTCTTTAAAAGTTTGCATGTATTTGAATCACTGTCTTAAATATCAGCTTCGTAGAATTGGGTATCCTCCCCTCCTCACTTGCTTACTTAATAAAAGTTTCATTTTAATTCCGAGTTACACATTTTCACGTAGTCTCTTCTGGTATTTTTACCCGAATAAAACATTGCTTAACAAATCAAATGTGTGTTCTGGAACATGTGTGTGCTTCCCTTGTGGCTTAGACTCATGCTGTTTTAGCCGGAGCTCCTCCTCCTGTTTATCCTGAGGACTGTAAATAGCTGTGCTTTTAGTTTTTCTGACCGTGTCATCCTCTCTTTGACTCCTCTCTTTGCTCACAGTATTTTTAATCTGCTAGTCAGTCTTACTGAAGCTGTCTTCGTATGTATTCAGAACCAGCTCTCTTCCGGTCACCTCCGTCTCCAGCCCTGTTCTAACCCCACTTCGTCTCTTCCTGCCTGGAGCCAGTGGCTCTGCCTTTGACCTCCTACAGTCTGTTCCCAAAGCTACAGCCAGCTTCACCATGTGGAAGTGTAAGTCCCTCCCGCCTTTCTTCTAGGGGAACTTATGGCACGAGTATTGTTTTGTTTGTTTGTGTTTTTTTTTTAAGACAAAAGATGTTGGTGTGTGCATTGCTTTGTCTGAATTAGAACCTTAGCATTAGGGTTGGAGTGTAGGGTTGGCACCTTGTGGTAAGTAAGCAGGTTTGGGGTCACGGTTTGGTGCTCACCTCTAAGAAGCTCGCCCTCAGTGGGCCACTCCCTTGGCTCCTGCCCTGCAATAAAAGGATCATGCAGTAGCTTCCGGGACACGACCCTGCTGCAGGCCCTGCCCCCCAGTCTTGCTGCCTTTCACCTCCCTCTCTGCAGCAGCAGATACCAACCTTGGTCTTTGCTGGCCGCATCCTACTTGCTCTTGCCTGGGCCTCGGTGCTTTTCCATTGGACACACACCAGCTCTCTTCCTCACCCTAGGGGATGCTCTCCATCGAAAAACTGCAGTCCTCCCTGTCTCCGTGCTGGAGCTCAGGCACCAACCCCTGGCTTGATCTTCCTGTAGCGTGTCCCATGTGCCTCTGTGTTTCCTCGCTACACTGCTTCTCACTGCAGCAGAAGCCCCTGGAGTGCAGTGGCTCAGACCTGGTTTGTTCCCAGCTGTGTCCTCAGGACCTAGAGCACTGTTTGACCATAGCAGACACCAATCAGTGTTTGAGTGAGTGCACGAGTGCTGTATGTATGTGCAGTTTGGAGTCCTACATATTAACAAACACTTTGTATTAACAATCACATATTCGATGGCTACATACTATTCCACCATAGAAACCGGAGGTGTTCCTGTGTTTCAATTTTAGTTTATACTCTTTATGTAATGCTCCGATGAACATCTTCTTGAGCAAAAGGTTCTTCCTTCTGGGATACACAGACACATAGACACACACGGGTAATGATTTCCTTCAAATAAGTTCCTTCAGTGGAAGGAGTCTGATGAAGACAGTAAGTATTCTTAAATATTGAAAGTCAGAAGCTTTATACCGATTGATCATCTAGTCCAGATAAATCTTGTTTCATCAGGTAGTCTACGACATTACACATGGAGGTTCTTACTGCGTGATGTGTGTGTGTGCGCGCATGAAGCAAACTGAAATGAGTGAGTGTGATTTATACCACAGACCAGCTAGGTAGGCTGCTTCTACCTCGTACATCACAGTTGCACTACCTTAATGACTTTATGCTTCATCATAGATGTCCAAAGCATCACATTAATGATGATGCTGATCATGAATTGGAAAAGGAAGACCAACACTCTTACACCAATGCTGGGTGTAATTAAGAGCTGTATTTGCTGAGCGATGCTTAGGTTTTATGGCTGTACACTCATAGCCATAAAGAACCTTTTAGTATTTAACTGTTTCCCTGAAAATAACTATGTTATTGTGAGCCTAAAAACCTAATCTTCCAACCCCACATTTCTAATTGAAACAGTTGTTTTAATAGCGCTAGAAAACATTGTAAGTTTTTTAAGATTAAAACTCCTATGATAGAAAGACATCTACTTTTGCATGAAATGCAAAAATAAAATCTCCATATTTTAATTACACGTTTTGGCACACTTTTTGGATAATTCACATGCATCTTTTAAATTTCAATGTCACACTTAGAAGCATGTTTTTCTTGATCCTTCCCTAAGTGATCAAACTAGTTATAGGAGTAATAAAGAAATCTAGCCAAAAAGAGCATTTCTGAGTCCATTTCATTAACTCTTGGACTGATGACTTAATTTTCTGTACACTGGATGCTATGGCGTTCTTCACTCCTTTGGCCAAGTACTGGTTTGTGTGAGCTGTATGTAAAAAGTGTCTGTCAGACCTGTGTGTAATTATATCGGTAGACACAATAGAGACCCGTCGTCAGAACGTCTATGCAGTGTTAGAGATAACAGTGAAACATCCAAAGATTGGGCAGTTTACCCTTCCCAAAGCTCAGGATAAATAGCCAATTTTTAAGACTAAGAAAATGAAAGGAAGTTTTAGGTTTTTTTGTTCTTTTTTATAAACTTTGATTTATCTTTACTAATTATCTTTTCTCTGAATTTTTCATGCTAAGGCTAGATTACTGTTACACAAGAATATAAATTTCTGTAATGAGAAATAAGTTGCACATAAGGAAAGGTTTTTAAAGAGCTAATATAATATTGGTTCTTTCATCTTATTTCATTTGAAATCCCTTAGATATTGGACAGGTTAGATTACACAATAGAGCATAGGACTTTCCTTCTCATTCATCTCGTATATAAGTGAACTTTCAAGCCTTTAGTGTATTTGTTAGAGTGGCTAGATATCTACAAGTATTGATAAATTGATGAAATGTCTCAGTGGTTACAAAAAAAGAAGGAAAAACTAATACATCATGGATGCTTAGATATTAGTTCACAATGTTAAAGTAACCAATCATCAATTATGCTGCATGAAATACATGCATAAGTAATATTGTTGTTCGTAATTCGAGTGTATAAAATAATATAAAATTCTTTGAGTTATTTCCTTTTAAATGCTTCTCAGTTATGCTTAGGAGGGGGAGGAAGGTGGCTTATAAATTCAATACGAGGAAATTTTTCTCACATTTGTTATGGTAAATGAAACAAAACTTACAAAGTATTGTTTATCTCTTTAGAAGAGACTCTGCTTTTAAATATTGAAATCTTCTGAGATATTTCTATATTCCCTTATGAAGTAGAATTTTATTTTCCTTAACAACATTCATCACAAATAAATGTACTTGCCTTTATACATCTGCATGTCTGAAGCTGTCTCTACATATGTGCATATATATTACATATGTATGTGTAGTTATATTTTTTCAGCTAAAGCAATTTTCAAAACTTAAAGCTCTTATAATTTTTTAGACCTTCTTGATAGCAGTGAAAAATTCAGTGAGTAAAATCTCAAATAATATGTGACTAGTCAGGTTAGCATTTTTTAGAGTTAAATGTGAAACTTAATGATTGGTCTACTCATGACAAGACAGCTCACAGTTCCTGTTTTCTGGGCTCCAAATCCTTCAGCCATTGCCCTCCTCCTTTCTTTTAAACTCTTCTCAGTTATGCTTAAGATTGGGAGGAAGGTGGCTTATAAATTAAATAGGAAGATTTGTAAAGGAAAATAAATAACAGTTGTTTTTTGCAGACTAATTATATCTAAATCTTAATCTAGCACCTATTTTTTTTTCTTTTCTAATGTTCACTAATGGAAGTGTTTTAATTATTTAATACCTGGTTTACCTAAGTTAGGACTTCACTGCTAGGTATTTCATTCCCGATTTTTTTTTTTAAAAGCAAAAACTCTTTGGAGTAGATTGGTAGATTGTAGACATAGGGAATTTCAGGTACTTGATTGTTGAACACAGTTACACACGTGCTTATTCTTTGGCCATGCATCAGAAAAACATTGTGTGTGAAGCAGAAAAAATAACCGGGGGCATAGATCACACTTCGGCTTTGCTTCCTGAGCCCCTGGAAGGTAAGCTCTGACTTGTGATGTAATGTGTGGAGTCAAACTGAGTATTTGCTGTGCTGGAGAAAACTAATGGAAACATTCACTTGGGGTAAGACAAATGGTATTAAATGAGAAAACACACCATGAATTGCAAATGGAGCTGACTTAATTTGTTGCTACAGTAGTGTTGCCCTACTGTTAAATGAAGGCTGTGTAATTATCTTGCTGGCAGAGATAATGTCAAAACCTCATTTCTCCTTACATGCCTCGTTTTTACACGAGGGCTAATTGAGCTGCAAGGTGACAACTGATTATATATGGCTATCACCCGGTCCTCTTGCTCAATTCGCAAATAACATTACCCTTTTTAAGTGAAGAGTTTTATCAGATTTCAAGCAAGGTATTAAAGAAACTTTTTGAACTCTGAGTAATTCACTGTATTCCTTAGTATCTGTAAATTACTCTGGAATAAATTAGCCTTTTCACACATACTTCTTTAAAACTTTGTTCTCCTGACGAGGCTATAAGCAATAGTTAGAAATGATAGCAATATTTGTTTTCTTTTTATATTATAAAGCATTAGCCTGTCAGAAGTTACTTGTTTCGTATTCAATTTCTAGAAGTTAAAGCTTTGGGGAAGTATTGAAAGTAGAATGTTATAAGTTCAAAATGGGAAAATGTGCTTTATTTGTTTACTAATGTCAAGTATATGAGCATTTAGATTGTTTTGGGATGGAGAGACAGGACTACCAATTAGCTTGTCTGTCTTTTCTTTCATACCACCACAGTAGGTCCTAGACAAAGAGGTGTTTCTTTAGTCTGAATCTCATTAATTTTGACTCCATCCATGTGCAGGCAACACTTTGTACAGTTAAATTTCTTATAAAAGCTTAAAGAGTTGAACATTATAACTATTTGTTATACTTTCTGACATTCTTGAATATCACTAAGATAATTCATTATGTGAAGGAAAAGGTGACCAGTGACTGCATAAGTTCAACTTCAAATGGGCGGCTGAGCGATGTTTCAGCTGGGGAATCTTCTGGCTTGCTGGAAAGTTCTGCGGAGGAATCCAAGCTGGCATGTTAAGCAGAGGTAGCAGGAAGATTCACCCCTACTTGGGGATACCTGAAGTTTGAGAGTAAAGAATCGTACCCATGGCAACTGCTTGGAATCTGAGTACAGTCCACCATTTATTAACAACCTGAAATTAGCTACTTGCCCAAAGTCATTGCCATTAGCAACAAATCAATAAGAGACTGATAATAAGACAAAAATATTGTGATGCCATCTATTTCATAGTATATTTGTGTTCTACCACTGAGCTGTGTCCTCAGTTCTGAAGTTCTCCTAAAACTTTCAGAGTTTGTTACTGGAAGATGATAAGAGGAACAGCTGACTTTCACTGTCTGCCTATGCACCACATTTCTCAGTTGACTGTTAACACAGCCACGCGCAGTAGGGACTGTCTTCCCTTTGTGATAGTTGAAGAACCTCAAATGCAAAGAGCGAGCTCACGTGACCACTTCAGAACCGGCCCAGTACTAAGTGACTCATCTGACACTTATTCTGCTCAGTGCCCTGGGCATCTTTTCGCAGCTCATTGATGAGAAGTCAGACGCTCAGGGAGCAGAGCCACAGGTGTGTGATTCGCCCACTGCCAAGGCAGAGCCCTGTTCAGATGCACATCTTTTGCTACGACTTGCTGGTGTTGCCAGGGGCTTTTTTAGTTCCCTTCATGTTCTAAAACCAGGCTCACATTTCCTTGGTCAGATTTCTCTGGCCTCATAATTTTCCAGCTCTGTTTTCAAAAGTCCTTATTCCCATAAATTATCTCAGGTCCAGCAAAGTTGTCAGGAATCGGTTGAAAGAATGGGAAGCTGCCAGCCTCAGTCACCCCTCAGTCTTCATGACTCCTGGGCCTTAAGGTTCTGACCAAGATTTTTACTGGTAAAATTGCAAAGTAAAAGTTTCAAAATAATACGCCCAGCTCCTTTAACGAGGAGTAAACGTGGTACATTTATTACCACAATTATATGCAAGTGCTTACGAGTTGGTTTCCAGAGAGAATATTCTGTCCTGAGGGGCTTGACAGTGCCTGGCCAAGATCCTCTTGCTCAGTTCCAGAAGCAAGGCAGACCCCAGCCATCCTCTGCAGAAGAGAGTGTCCACAAGACATGCAGTGGTGACTGCAGGTCTTTTTCCCTGCACTTGTCCAGGGCGTGGATAAAGATGACATGTCCACGGCATGCCACGTAGACTCCGCGAGACACTTGTGGTCATCTCGGGGAGAAGTGTGAGGAAGACTATAAGCAGCAGAGAAAATACCAATGTATGAAGATAAGGTTGGAAAAGGAACTTTTCACACATGAAAATTTGAAAACAAGTGAAACAAGCAGATTATTTTGTGCAGCGAAGAAAGCAGAGAGGGCCCGCCGCTGCCGCGTGCCTGGGCCTGCCCACAGTGTACTCTCTGCACACCTCAGTGACAGCTGTCACTGTAAATCTTCTTGTTGCCTGAAATGCCACACATTTTTCAATTTTTCCTCTAAATCTAACTTTATCACCATAAGTGCTGTGCATTTGTTCTGAGATAAACCTTTTTTCGGTTCTAATGACATCAGAGCACTCCTGTCAGCCAGGGTGTGGCGTTCTGATTGTCTTACCAAGTTCTGTCACAGATGTGGTTATTCATCCCCCAGGTTGTGTTGTCATTTAAAATGTCGAGTTTGATTCTGCCCATGAGGAAGAAAACAAGTGTATTGGAGAATGACTTTGAAAATTGCAGTATTCCCAAAAGGTGTAGAAAATGCACAAATGGCATATTTTTGTTAAGATCTAATTCAGGATACAAAAATCAACATTTAAAAAAAGCAAAAGATTTTCTATATACCAATAATGAACAGACTGAGAAAGAAATGAGGAAAACTTTTATTCACAAAAACAAAACAAAAAACTAGAAATCTGTCTAATCAAGGAGGTAAAGACTTCTGCAAATATAAATTACAGAATCCTGAAGAAAAACTTGAAAAAGATTGACAGACTTCTCAAGTACCTAATCAATATAATCAATATTGTTGAGATGGCCACATTACCAAAAGCAATGTACAGACAATGCAGTCCTCATCCAAATTTCTGTGATATTATGCACAAAATTAGAAAAAACAATCCTGAAGTTATGTGGACACACAAAAGATCCAGAATAACCAAAGAAATCTTAAGTAAGTAAACAGAGAAAAGCTAGAAGTATCATAAAAAAGCAACTTTAAGTTACACAACAAAGCTATAGTAACAAAACCTGCATGGTATTGGCCCAAAATCATAGACCAGAGGACTTGAATACAGTACACAGGAACAGACCTACACCTGTTTCTTGAAAAAAGAGTCAAACACATACACTGGAGAAAAGACAGCCTCTTTAACACATGGTGCTTAGAAAACTGGAAACTCACTTGTGGAAGATTAAAACAAGATCCCTGTGTTTTCCCCTGTACAAAAAATCAGTTGAGAATGGTTCAGAAAGTTGGCTAAGACCTGAAACTTTGAAACCTCTAAGAGGAAGGGGAAACACTTGAAAGGCAAAGGCAAAGACTTCATAAACAGGACTCCAAGATTACAGAAGTGATAGCAAGAATCAACAAATGGCACAGCCTCAAATTTAAAAGTTGCTCACAGCGAAGAACTGTACAGCAGAGTAAAGAGAGCCTACAGAGTGGGAGGTGCCTTGGTGGCAGGAGAGTAGTATCTAAAATATATGAAGAACTGAAAAAAATTAACACCAAGGTCAAATAGTGGTTCAGGCAATAAGTGGATAAATACATTACAGAGAGACTTTTCAAACAGACGTACAAAAGAACGATAAATACAAGAAATGATGTTCAACCTCCTTAGCCACTACGGAAGTGAGAATCAAAACTGCACCGAGATGGCATCCCACTTCAGTCAGAATGGCTGTCATCAAGAAAACGAAACACAAAAGGCACCGGTGAGGTGTGGGGAAGGTAGGAACCCTCCCTCACTGCTGGTGGAAACATGAATCAGTGCAGGCATATCAAACTCGGTGCTCTGTGCGGTCCTTACAAACACTGAAACCAGGGGTGCCATGTAAGCTGCTACACCACTCTTCAATACACACCTGAGGGAATTAGAGTCCACATAGTGTGTGGACGCCGGCATACCTACATTTATGATGCACAGATTTCAGTAGCCAAAATACAGAGCCAGCCCAGGTGACCATCAGCAGACAAATGGATCAAGAAGTTGTGATGCACACGTGCACTCCCATGTGTACCCGCTTGTACATTTGGATCCAATGAAATCAAAAACTTAGGTCATTAGCAGCAAAACTGTATGGAATGGGGATCATCACACTAAGTAAAATAAGCCAAACTCAAGAAAGACAGGCATTGCACATTTTCTGTAATACGTGGACTCTAAAAGAGGAAAATAGAGGAAAGACTGTTATTAGTCAAAAGGAAAGGACTAAGGGGATGGCGGGAGGAGAGGACTGTAAGGGCAAATGAATGATGAGATGGAAACAAGTTATTAATGACATCAATATTGAGATCATAAATTTAGGGCAGTAAAAAGTTGTGTGCCGGACTCCTCAGCAAAACAGTTGGTGACCAAACAGTCTCTATGACATTGCCAATGTTTTAAATTTTCTGTGATGCACTGATGTGGAGACAGCAGGAAATTGTGTAGTCAACTGCTTTGGTCTGTCTAGGAGTCAGGTGCTGACCACAGTGTTAGGGGTGCTCGCCTTACGCTGTTACGAAGTGTTTCTAAGGAGAAAATTAAGAATTGCTGTTAATGGGGGCTGGGGACTTAGCTCAGCGGCATAAGCGCCTACCTTGCAAGCAGGCAGTCATGAGTTCAATCCCCAGTACCGATAAAAACGAAAAAGAAAAAAAAAAAAAATAGAATTGCTGTTAAATATGTGAGATGCTGGGTGTTAATGAGCTTGATGACAATAATCATTTTACAGTGCCCATGTAGCTCAAAACATGGTGTTCTACGCTGTAAGTATTTATGATTTTCTCAGTTATACTCAATAAACATGGAATTATTCATGTTGTCAACATTTTCCAACTTCGTGTCCCTTTGCCTCTTCCATTGAAGTGTGGGCCATTTGAGCTTCCTGCTATTCTGTCACCTAATGCTTTACCAAAGTCTTTACTAGCTTTTATGATCTTAAAAGAGAGCCTTCCTACAGAGAAAGCAAGTGAAAAATGAAAGCTTTAACTGATTAGTACCAACAGGAATAAAGTTGCTGTGAATCAGTGGGTCTTAACCCCTAGCAATTCCTCCTCCTGCGGAGGAAGCTACAGCTTCCAGGGAGGGTGCTAAGCCTTTAACAAGGCAGAGGCCACTTCCTGTGACAAATGACCCAGTTTCCCAGTGCTGCTGCTGGAGCAGGGGCTGAGACAGGCTGCCCTCTGGGAGCACCTACCGCACAGGGTCGGAGGTTTGCAGTGGCTGAGCCATTGCCTTCTCAATGTTTGGGTCTTATCTAGTCACTTAATATTTGTTTGATAGCATTCAGTCTTGATTAAGGAAGAAATGTGCTTGTGTGTGTGTGTGCGTGCATGCATCTGTGTGTACCTACATGCCTCTGTGTGTGCGAGACACCACTTAGAATTAGGCAACACGTTTCTTCCTTGCATTTGGAAAATGTCAGACCTTTCCATTCCTGTCAACATCTATTGAACCCCATTAACTGTGAGCTACTGATAAGCAAAAAGGGAGGAATGTGCAGTGGGTGGTGAAGAGTCAGAGGAGTGGGGCGCATCAGAAGACCTGTGGTGGGGTGAAGGACAGGACCCTTGGGGTCCAGGGCCAGGCATGGGCCAGGCACCCCAGTGCGAGCCTGAGGAAGCCGCTGGAGTTGTGCCTGCCTGCGCCCAGCCCTGCGGACGGCAGGTGTCACCAGAAGGTGCGGAGGGGACAGCTGACACCAGGTGTCCAGGCCAGGGCAGCCCATGAGGACCAGGGGGGTGAACAGAGTCAGCCGCCCGCCTCTCTGGAGTCTTCTGCCTGCGCACCTTCTCAGTGCTCAGAGTCGTGGGCTCCCGGGCTCCCTTTCCCTCGCAGCCTGTGGTTACCTCGGGTCCCCCAGCTCAGCACCTGAGCTGGCCAGGCCTGGGCTGCCTTGCTGTCCCCTTCCTTCGGCTCGCTTGCTCCCTGCTCATTCTCTCCCGCTCAAGCCTGAGCTCCCGTAGGGTTGCGCCCTCTTGCTTCCATCATGCCTTGTCACCTGGCTTCCTGCCCTGCCCTTCCCAGTGCCCTCCAGGACCAGCATGCTTATGCATCACGCTGTAAGATAAAGGCAGGGATGAGGCATGGCCTTCCTTCTGGAGGAAAGAGCACCTGCAGGTGGGTCTAGAGATGGTACTCAGGAAAGGCCACGGACAGCTCCCAGTGGACTACTGGGAAAAGGAGTTGGTGTTTTTGCATCCTAGTTAGAGAAGAGCTGTGAAAGACTCAGTATTCAAAGCATATCTAGAGTCAGCTAACATCTCGCTCTTTGGAGCTATGTTAACAGGAAGTGATACGTTTACATTTCAGAATGAGCACAGTGCAGCGGATGACTGTATTGTGTATTGTGACAATAACTGAATTTTAGGTCTTGTAACTAAGGCTGTGTGATCTAGACAAGTCATCTAACTTCTTGTCTCTTTTCTGCACTCTAAAAATTACCGTGTTGTCATAGGATTTCCGAGATTTGGTGTGGTTTCAACTGATTCTTTAACCATCTACTTATGTTACTGTAATTATATCCGTTAGTGAGGCAGAGTGGAAGGTGGGTGGCAGCTTGCTCAGCTGGGCGAGGAACTGAAGGAGACGAAGACCAAAGATGAATTCTTCCAAGGGATGTGTTCTCTTGACAGGGACTTAGTGAGTCTGGGGACGGGGTTGCTGCGCCATCTCTGGTTGGAAGAAGGAACAAAAGAGAAGGTGGGTGACTTCCAGGCTACAATTGATCATGGTCGTCTATTAGTCTCGTTTTACTAATAACCGTAACTCTTGTGAGTTTTGTTGAGTTGAAATATGAGAAGTGTGAGCAAGGCAGACACTAGAATTTAATTTTTATAAAGTAGATGCCAGTGAGCAGGAGCTGGATCACAGACAGCTGGTGGCTCCTTGGATGTCTAGATGCACATGGTCAGAATGAGGTGTATTGATCACCACAGTAGAAAATTCAGTTTGTACACTTGACATGTGATTCCAGTGTTGTCTAATGTTATCTCTGATGAAGCTTTACTGGTAAAAGATGCATGAGCTCAGATATATTCATCATTAAAATATTGCCTGTGTAGTGTACTATCAGGGATAAATGATGTACAGTGATTGTTTATATTTTAAAAACTTATTACAGTAAGACTGCTGTTAATCCCTCAGAATCCTCTTCTTTGATTCATACACATTTATCCTGTTTTGGGCCCTTTCTGAAGCAGTTTTGGGAGTCCTCTTCCTGTGTCTTTCCTGTGGTAAAGATAAGTGAATACCATTGCCTGGGGCCATGTGGTGGAAAGTCAGGCTCACAGAAACCCAATGGTGTCCTTGTCCCCCTACTCACCAGATCTGGCACCAGGAGACTTCTGGCTTTACCCAGGGTCAGAGTGATGCAGAAGAGCAGTGGTTTAAATGGATTCAGGACATAGAGGCAGCCAGCACAGCACAACTGAAGATGATCATGAAAGAAAACGTCCAGAAAGGCCAAGAACAGCTGGATAAGTATCCCCAAAATGAGAGACTATTTTGAGGAGGATTAAAGCAATATGTCTTTTAGTGTAATGAATTTTTTTATTTAAACATTCATCAATTTTTATTATACCTTATATATATGAAGCATAATATTGTGTTTAAATATGTCACCTATATTACAGACAGAAACTTGTCACAATAATGGTTAACCACTCTGTACAAGTGAAGTTACTTTAGCTTCAGAAGGGAAAATCATTTATTCAAGAATCCGTAACCAGTCTCTTAGAGCCATTTTAAATGATCTTTTGCATGTGCCTCAAAAATCTATGCTCCTTCCACAATAATGTAAAACCATTATATATAATTAGTTTCATTTTAAGTTTGGGATTGATGAGATGATGTGAAAATGCTTTGAAAAAGTCAGTGAGTTAGAAAATCAGTGATTTGAGGATCATAAGACATGAATTGTGATTCAGAAGCATTTTATAGATTAACTTGTGTCTTCAGCTTATTACCTTGTTAAATGGTAATAAAGTTTATCTCTGCTTAGTTTATGATATGGATATTATGTACTGAAAGTTTTTAGAAATTCAAAATATTGTCTTATGAAGGATATATTTCTGGGCACTACGATACTGATACAGGGGTAGGAAAATAAACAAGTGGAAAAGAACAAAGAGTCCAGAGCAAAGCCACTTGAATAGAGATGTCTGTCAGATGGCAGTGGTAATATTACAGATCATGGGAAAACAACAGGCCGTTTAATCAGTGACAAGGAGGCAGTGTTATTTATATGGGAAGTTAGAAACTCTACCCTGGATCACACTACAAAATTGATTCCAAATGGGTAAAACACAAATGGAAAGGGAAAGGTTAAAGAAAATAATGAAGAAAAAACATTAAAATTAAAATAATAAAAAAAGAAAATAATGAAGAACAGCTCTGTGGCAGTCAGGAGTTCTTAGATAGGGCAAAAGAACTTCAAGCCATCAAGGAAGAGACTGATGATTTCACCTGCATTAAAATCAAGAAGTTGACATTTTAAAATGATATCTTCATATTTACATGAAACGTATACCAGGTCACAGACTGGGAGAAATTTTTTTTGTATGTGAAATAAAGCCTGGCAGAAGGCTCAGCAAACACAAAAGTGATTCCCAAAAGAGGAAGCACAAATAGTCTGTAAACATGAAATTTTTTCCAATTTAATTAGAAAGTAGGGAGTAGTAATTGAACTCCCAGTGAGATCCCATTTCTTGCTCATCAGATTGGCAAAACTTAAGAACTGACAATACAGATTGTTAGCAAATTGAAAGTCAGGGGAGTGTGTACTAGTATATACGTGTGGAAAAAGGCACAAGCCCATAGAGTGCATACCTCATGAATTCACAATTGTCCCTACCCCTTTGTTCTAGGACACATTTTACAAAAATACCCATAATGTCACTCTTTACAATAGTACAAAACGTGTCCCAAACCCCACAAATCAGTATCAGCAGAAGAGTGGATAAAATACATTTATTCAGTGTAAAGTATATTAGCAGAATAAAAAAGAAAACAATGAGTCCATCAGCATTAATGAATCTTAGAAAACAGCTCCATACAGGTCGATTCTGTTTGTACAAATTTGCAAAAGTAAACATTATTGTTTAGGGATACATACTTAGGTGATAACTCTTGAGTGGAAAGAGAAATAGTAAATCAGAATCGAGACTTGTTACCACCAGAAGAGAAGGGAGAGGTGCAGGTGAGGCAGAGGTGGAGAGGGGGTCTTGAGTGTGTCGACACTCTAATGCTTGGCTCGGGTTGTCAACCCTTCCAGTACTTGTAGGTTTTGATACAGCCTCGACCATATAAAGCCTGTATTTTGCTACAAAGAAAGCAAAAAAAAAAAAAAAAAAAAGCTATCATGATTTTCTTTTACAATTTTAGTTCTAGTCCATTTATTGTTTAGATAACTATTTCAAGAAGGAAAACTTAAGCTTTTTTGAAGAAGCTATGACGATAAATTCATTTATTACATAATCTCACTGTCTTTTCAGTATGAGGAAATAGCAGGTCACAAGATTTGCAGGTTGTACCTGTTCTGCGTAGGTGAGGTACAAAGTAAACAGAAGATGTGTTTAAGATCCAGCTGTGCCGCCCTGCTAATTTATAACTAGACAAGTCTCTTTCCTCTCTGAACCTCAGTCCCTTGCTCAGTAAAATGGATGTGATACTAATCTTCACCCCGCAGAAATGTATGACACAGAGTGTGTGGCGGTTCATCAGCTTTATAAGGCAAAGTGCAGGTGTCAGTTTAAAGTTCTGCAAGATCAGAATTCCAGTCACCTCTATGTGTTGCTGAGCATTCCAGCAAAAGCCTGAGTTTTCCTTGCCAGAGCTGATTTGGGAATCGCAGGTGACTCTCGAAGCCTAACAGGTTCCCTAAGTGGGTCCATAGGGAGGACTTCCTCACCTGCTGGCTTCCCTAGTGAACGTTCCTGCAGGCAGCCACTTCTGCCCTGGTGGGCAGTAGGTGAGGGTAAGGGAGGGTGGAGGCCTCTCAGCCTCTGGTCCCTGTTCTTCAGGAGTGATAACTCGGGGCAGTTAGCAGAGATGTTCATTTGTGTTCATTTTGTTTTTACCACGTTTTTTTGAGACGCAATTTGATTACTAAATATTACGCAACTTTTGCTTCACAGCGTCCCTGACACTAGTGAAGGTGAGATTTATAGTGAGACCAAATACTTCATCACTGTCAAACCTCGGTACCCTAAGACGCGAGCATGAGCCAGTCCTCCGCCTTGCACTGACTTCATAGCCAGAGTGCAGGAGGCAGCAGTAGTGAACACGTAAAACTACTTGTAAAAGAGGCCAGACAGAAGCTCCCCGCTTAGAGCTCCGATTCCTCCACAGCCCCTAAATGAAAGCAGCGCATGTCACTAGATTCTGGGGAATCAAACAAGATGGAGACAATCTTGGCAAATTGTTTGGTTTTCTGGTAAGTTCCGTGAGCTTACCTGTTTTCTGTATTACTTGCCGCACTGATCTTTTTTTCTTTTAAAGAAGACTTGCGACAGAAAATGCCGACCTATCTCAGTAAATCTTGGTTTTACAAATCCATTAACAGTGAGGATGTGGCAACCAAGAAGTAACATTAAGCAGGAAAAGATTCAAATGTCATAAATTTTCAAGCCATCTGTGCATGAACACACTGGGGAGTGAACTGTGTACTTTAAAAGAATAGAAATTCTATAAACTCCTGCTCTTTGTAACACTGGCTATAAAATCTTGCTAAGTAGTACAGGTAAAAGCTCTCAAAAATCATTCTAAGTATTTGGCAGAGTAAGGAAAATGCTTATATCTTTCTGAAAAATAATATAGGGGAGAATGACTTAATCGAAAAATCAAGAATGATTATTTTTATTACTGATTTTTTATTTCTCCCAAATTAAGCTCATTTAACATAGTACAGCAACCTCCAAATCTAAAATGTATGAGTATATTTTTGTCTTGAAGCAAGATCATTTTTTATATGTGATCTTCATTATCCTAACAGCATTACTGATGTGCAAGTGTTTGCATTATCATTATTTGTGTAGGAATTACATTCCACCTGCTTCCCAAGCCAGATTTATAGTTAGACTAGTTTGAGTTTGGAAAATTAAAAGATTATGTCAGATTAAATAAAGATATGTGTTTATGTATTCCTGAGTCAACACTTAGTAACTGCGGCATTTACAGTAATAACAATGTTCAAATTGTGGCGTGGCTGGTGTAGTAGTTTCGTTACTCCTTTCCTGTAGCTGTAACCTCTTAGTGATTGCTGTGAGCAGTCTGTGCTACAGATACCATTTAATCAATTGCCAGGCGATCTAGCATTATTAATATGATCTCCAGAGAGGCTCCAGGACAGATAGGGCCTGACTGCTTTACACCAGAAGCTTCTATGACTTTCGGGCCTCAGTGAGGGCTGGGCTGCCCTAGCTGGCGGCCTCATAATTTCCCGAAGCAGGTGGAGGTGGCAATTATAGCTTCGGCCACTATCCTGAACTTTCTGTAGTAGGTGATGAATTGCAAATGGCTAGACCCTGTGCGCAACAATAAACTCAAATAAATCTTCAATGTGTAATAATGACAAGACTGAGAGACTGGCAGCTATAACAAGGCTTCTGTTGTCACCCACTTTACTGCAGCCTTGATATTCATCATTATCAGCTGGAGCTAGCTCAGGAGCTGGACAAGAAGGTCCGAAGAAGGATGAGTTGTTTGCGCTGAAGCGTCCAGTTGGTCCCATCTGGACGAGAGTAAATGGGATTTTTTTTGCCTGCTCACTAGGCCAGTGCTGTCCATCATTTGAGGCAGGTATCTGATCACTTCATGCTGTGGGACAATATGGCTTTGCACTGTGTGGCTCTCTCTTGGTAGCTCAATGTAACATTTTTACCCTGGTTGGGAGCTGTTGGTTGCTTTTCAGTTACATAAAATTGCTGTTTGTTTCCCAAAACCCAGCTAATTACATTTTCCATTGTTGGGAAGGGATCTCTTAAATGACAAAATGATTTTAACCCAACCTGTATCACAATTTAAATCTGTGTTCTGAATGCTGAGGGGTTTTTTTATGTTGAACAAAAAAATGTATATGTTGTTTCTTCAACACAATATAATTTCCCATTTCATTTTTCAAAACAATGTGGAAAACAGTGCAAATCGGTTTTGCTGGAACTTTAGAATTATTTTTCATATCGTTTGATATTCCCTCAATGCTGCCATGGAATCATACACTAAGCATATTATTAGTAATGATAATAATAATAGTAATGATGATGATTATCCTGGTGCAGTCCTGTCAAAATTTAACATTGAGGACTATTTGATGTAAAATGAAATCATAGTTACTTGATCCCTCAATATTTTAGTTTCATGATAAGATGAATCAGTATATGATTCTAGGATTTACTAGTGTTCCTTAAAGACCTCCCAAATTTTTAAAAATGTGGGATTTTGTTGAGTATTCACTTATGAAAAGCATCTAATGATATATTATTCTGTTTGCTTTCTTCCTTGCCATTATGATTTCTTAAAATGTAATTTTATATATTTAGTAACTGAGAAGTAGTTGATTTTCCAATTAACCATAGCCAGCCTTAATAAAAACTGTCAGCATCTTCTTAGTGTGTTTTTATTACACCCTTTACATTTATTTTCCACCCTCAAAGGAAAATGATCGTTCAACTGTTTCTTAATGTTTTCGATCTGATATTTGTCTCTAAGCAAAATGAGTAATAGTAGAACCCTTTGGGCATTTCTGCTTTTGATTTATAAGATTCCCATTATCGTTAAATATATATTTTTAGATAAGCCAATAATTGCATAATTCAGATTCAAACTTCTCAGATGATTAAAAGGTAAGACTTGTGAGGTTTCCGTTTCTTCAAAGCACAGGTTCACCCCGAGTTGAGGCCAGCTGACACAACATCGTTCATCCTGCCGCCCCTTCATAATAAATCTTGAAGCCTTGGGGCACCAGACTCATGCAGATTTCTTTGCATTTTAGTGTCTGGGTGGAATAACAACTCCAGTTTCAAAACCAAAGCATATTGTGTTTCATCTCTGTAGACCCAGCTTCACCCACTAGTGGCCACATGAAATACATGTCAAGAACACTGTTTTCTCATACTGGAATTTAGGTAATTTGTTTTCAGACTGTGAGCAGTTTCAACCTATTTTTGGAACCCCTCTGTGGCCTGCCCATTCGTTCCAGCATAATTTATGGTGGCAGTGTAACATATGGACTTTTCATCACTGTCCAGCTGAAGCTCTCTGTTGAACATGGAGTCTTCTCCCCGTGCCCTCCTGGGGCTCCTTCTACTACCTGAGGGCCTCTGGAACACATACACCAGTATTGATTTTGTATTAGGTGCCTGACCTGTGCCTTCAGCATGGAAAGGTGCTAAGCAATATGAACACAATCTGGATAGCGTGTGTGTATAGTGTTCAGTGTGTCATGGTCAGTGTTTTCAGTGTCCTCTGGTATGTAAAGGCTGAACTTGAGGTATAGCCAGTGTGGTAATTATTTTTAAAATGTAGAAGGTTCAACTCATGCACATTACTGCTAGTAAGTCAGTGTTCTTATTTAAGTATTTTACAGTACTGTGGTTACATTAAAACGAAGTATGATTGATGATATATCTTCATTTCTTAATAAAGCTCGGCATATAGTGCTGATAATTGCAAACTGCAACAGTAAAAAACAACAGTTTTCTTAACCAAAAGCACATGATTTGACCTCCTTCCCATCTGACCTTACACAGCCCTAGTTATGTGGCTGGTGTAAACACTAGCTCTCTCCTGTACGGTGGGTTAACCGTAACACTTCTGAGTATGTTTGTTGCTTGAATGGATATAAATGCACAGTACAGTACCAGGCACAGCTTCCTGAACTGTTAGATACAGTTACTCACACGCAACCTAGAATTGGGTTGTTCTTTCTGTTTCTCACTTCATGGTCCAGATTGCTAGAGCATGTGGCAAAGGGGACATCCCTGGCCCTGTTCTCCTGGCTGAAAGGCGAGATGTCTTGATTCCTCAGATGCATTAGCCTAGATCTGTGCAGTGGGAGTCTTGGGTAGAGTGTGGCAAAGCATTGGTCGCTGGCCAGCGCCCGGTTTCTGCCTCCTGGGGTGTGAGTTAGGGTCCTTCCCACACTTTGCATTTCTGTCAGGTCCTACTTGACACTGTGCCACCAGGATCCTCCCTCTGATCGCTCTGGAATGGCCCTGGCCTTCGCTAACCCTGAGAGTGAAGTGAGCAGGTCTATGAGGCCCCAGGTTTGCCTCTCCGGAGCAGAGGCGTGGGCACCCGAAATCTTTTTTTGTATCTGACCTAAGGTGTTTGCCCTCCTGACTAGTCTAGAATTCTCTCTTTTTTGTGGATGGATTCTCTAGGACTCTTATTTTCTTAATGACTTAGGGCTGCTGAAATTATTTTGATTAAATTAAAATGTTATTTCAAGTTACAAATCCTTTTACAAATATATAATCTAATACATAAGTGTGTGAAAGTATATCTATCCATGTAGGCAGAAATTAACCGTAATGTTTGTGTTGATATGTTATTTAATTACACTTACTAATCATGTAATTGCGTATCTTAATTATCACGCATTTTACTTGCTTCCTTACATGTATTTAAATAACTACATTAATATAATACATGATTAAAAGTGCAGTTCAGGAGCACACACTGCTCACACTCGAACAGGCGTTCATCATGGTTACAAGAAACAGATGGCGAGTTCTTACTGGCCAGAGGAAGTTAAAAATCCTTTGAAATTATTTCATTTATGAGCTAAGTTACTTTATTTTTGGAAACAAATTATGGATGATGATTTTCCATTGTGGGAGCAAATTATCAAACTTTTTTATTTTGTTTCATTTATATATTTTTCTCAGCCTATTTATTGTAAGCCACGCAAATTCAGTTGTGAATGAGTGTCCATCTCCTCAGAGGGGTTTGCTCCGTTCAGTGTTGAGTGGTTTTCATTTTTTGTTGTTTATCATCGGACTTCCCCCCTGAGGATGATGACTTTGAAGGCGGTGACTGTTTTGTTTACCTCTTTGTCCCCAGGTTCAAATCAGTACCCAGCATTGAGCAGGTGTCTATAAGTGTTTGGTAAATAAATGAATAATAATTGTTGTCTCTTACTAGGTGTATACTGCTATTAGATCTGTTTCCGTATATTCACAAGTATTTACATATTCAATCCTCATTATGGCCTGTGAAAACAGATATTTTAATCACCAAGGAACTTGAGCTTACAAGCCCACACCGTGGCTTGTGGAGTGCCCTGACCTGATGTGGGACCTGGGTTCCCACCATGGGCTTGGGCTGCCTCAGCCTGGGTACTATTTAGGTGAGAACATGGGAACCCATGATGAGCATGTCAGGAAGACTGGAGACTGAAGCTGAGGGGGAGACAGTGTCTCCATGCAGAGCTCTTATATGAAGGAAGTTTTTGGAAATGAGGTTTGATTTTGTTTGTACTTAATTTGCAGCAATTGGCATCAATGTAAAACATGATATTTACACCCAACTAAACTGAATCTACATGCAGTGAAAGTTTTCAGCCTTTAAACTTTTCTTTTTTCCCCTGACTCCCAAGAGTTTGCGTAGAGTAAGTTAATTTTTAGATGGATTTACTGGTAAGAAGTCTTCCTGTGTGATGTGTGGCTGCTGTTGTCGTTGCTGTTGCTATTGCTGTTGTTGTGGATTGCAGAGGTGGTGGTCACAGTGCTGGAGCTCCTCTGTGAGGCAGGCGCTGTCCCACTGATCAGTGCTCCTAGCTCAAGAATGGTACCCTTTCTTTCTTTAGTTATCTAACTCAACTAGCCCATCCTTTGTTTATTTTCACACATAGCTCTGAGGTGTGTCTTGCCAAGGAATCTGAGTGATCTGGGAATGTGTGCTGAAAGAAGAATGAATTAACATTTGAGTGAATGAATGAATGTCCAGAGGTGCTCAGCATTCAGCTTCTTTCTGGATGATTTTCATTCATTTGTGGTCCTCAGGTCTCAGAGATGGAGAAAGAAAAACATACCAATCAAAACAACTGTGCTTATGGGCAGTTTCCACACATAGTAACAGGAATATCAGAGATATTTCTGAAACGTTTTTATCCAAAAGCCACACATACCATCTTAATTTTCCAGCTGTTAGATGTCCTTGACAATGCTGACATAGGCATTCTAATATTTAAATGTGTTTGGCATGGAGGGAGAGTCTGTGCCCTCAAGGGAAATAAAACCTATACAATTAATGTGAGAAACTCTCTTAAGTACTTGCCTGGGTTTTCAGTTGCCATTTAGTCATTGAGATCAGTTAAAATGCATCTGGTGTGACCCCTCACCTAGCCCATTGTAAATGTTCAGAGAACAGATCTGTCGTTCAGCCGAGACCTTCTTTCAGGGCTACCTGCACAGAACTGAAGAGACTGGGCAGAAGCTGAAGGGTTTTGCACAGATGCTTAGGCACCGGGAGACAAAGCTGCACAGGAGGGAGGAAAAAACAAGCACTTGTGTGCAAGGAGAACAACTTTTTTTTTTCCATCTTGCAGTAGAAACTCCTCAGGTGTTACCTCTATGATTATGTTTGTTGTTTTTAACGAGAAAGCAGCACCTCCCAGCCTACATCCCCCTAAAATGCTTATAAATTATATTACGTGAAAAAATAAATAAATTTTATCACATGAATAAATTGAGTTCTTGACATCAAACCTGTAAATATTCAGAGTATTCTTTCTGCTGTAGATGCTTCTGATTTTGCGTAGGCTGAGAGAGGCAGGTGCCTCTGAGTCCTAACTGCGCAGGTAATCACTGTTCCTTGTGGAGTGACAGCTCCGTAGAGAGAGGCTCCTTTCTCAGTGGGAACCAGGAGGCTGGCGACAACATATTTAGAGCACTGCAGTCTGCGCCATGATGCCGAACCTTGGCGCTTTGAGTGCAGCACACAGCCAGCGGTTCCCCACCGCTGGTCCAGGTCCTCGGCCAGAGGCAACATGGAGATAGCACTGAAGTGTAGGATTACAGGTGCCTGTTAACATCTGCCCGTGTGCTCAAAGGTGCATATTATGTTTTCGTTGGTTTTTATTTCAAAGGGAAAAAACATAGAAAAGAAGCAAAAGAGAAACCACACCAACAATAACTCCAAAACGATAACAATATAGGCTTTCAAAACCAGACGATAGGAACTTAACAGTGGTTGTTATATTGCATGTGGTTATCTTCAAAAGAGTTGCTTAGATAACAGATACAGATGTGCAAAATTGATCTAATCATGTGAGTATTAACTGTTCTTTTCCAAGAACTAATAGAATTAGTAGTATAGTCATCTTGGCTATCTTATGTATGTATGTACAAATTTGTATCTTTTTCCTTTTCCCTTCTTTCTTCCCTCCTCTCCCCTATCCCAATTATTTTTGCCCTTTGAGCAGTTACTAACCCTTACACAATATTTACTGTGTATTTTGCATCTTATTTAATCTTTCAGTTTCTTGTAGTACAGAGGCAATACGGTATTTACACATGTGAGTTTGATTTATTTCCCTTATGAGTATGGTCTCAAGTCACATCCATTTACCTACAAAAGCCTCTAGTTTATCCTTCTTTATAGCTGAGTAGGTCTCCACTGTAAAAAAAACTCATATCTTTTTTATCCATTCCTCAGTTGATGGGCATTGGATTGTTTCCAAGACTTGGCTATTGCAAAATGTGCTGCTATGAACATGGGCACACATATATCACTATGGTATGATGTTTTCAGTTCTTTTGGGATAATATCCAGAAGCAGGGTAGCTGGGTCAAATGGAACCTCCAATCCTAGCTTTTTGAGGAACCTCCACACTGATTTCCACAATGGTTGCACCAGTCTACATTGCCCCAACAGCAGAGAAAAGTTCTTTTTTTCTGCAGAGCCCCTCTAGCATTGTTATTAGTTAATTTCTTAATCTTGGCCATTCTTTCTGGAGTGAAATGGAATCTCAGTGTTGTTTTAATTTGGCAAAATGCATATTATATGTGGATTTCATATGTGTTTCATGCTTTATGGTTTATAAAACATTTTATGCACTGTAGCTCACTTTAGTTTTTATACATTGGGGCCATTCAAAATCCCGGTTTTGGCCAGGTACAGTGGGGGCATGCTTGTAACCGCAGCTCTAGGGAAGCTGAGGCAGGAGGATCGCTGAAAGTTCGAGGCCAGCCTAGGCTGCATTGCAAGACCCTGTCTAAAAAAAAAAGAAAAATAGTTCCAGTTTGATTCCATAATTCCTGGCTTAGTCTCATACTTAATTGCGTTCCATGTGCTGGAGAACTGAGAAATGATGTATAATCTACTGCCAAGAGACTGGCACCAAGAGAGACCTCTTTAGACAAGTGGCAATTAGATCAAACCACCATGGAGTGTTTCAGACGTGCAGTGGAGGACCGACCACTTCTGATTGGGAGATCAGAGTTTTTTAGGAAATTTGCTTTCCTTCTGCAGGAGGGAAAGTGTAAGGTCTCCCTCTGTGCACAGATCTAGGCTCTCTGTGCTGCAGGCCCCTGGTGGGCTCTCACTGGGCATAGACAGGGCCTCAGTATGCTGGCAGGCTCCTCTGTCATCCCTGTTGAAATGTTTGCTTTTACAGAAATTTCTATTTCCAGACTAGTGCTTTATATTTAAAAAGATACAAATTTATACTAAAAGCTCCCAGATCTGTTGTGTGAGGTGGATGTCATTACTCTAAACCTTTGTCACATTTACTGAGCCCAAAAACTCCAAGCAAGCTCAAATGCAGAAGTGTAGAGAGAAGTTGAGAAGCCTCAGCAGGATGGTGCAGAATGTGCTCCCAGTCAGGTGATGGCCTGGCTCCCGCATGGCTCCCTGGGGCTCCTGTGTCTGCTGTCCTCACAGGTTTCTTCCTGCAGACCCATCTGCCTGTGACCCGCTGGCCATCGCTGGCTCAGTTTGCTGCCCACAGAGTCTGCCCAGACTCCCAGGTCCCCCCTCCTCATTCAGGCCTCCATTGTCTCCTTGTCAGGCTGAAAGAGCCTGAATCTGGAGGAAGGGAAAAACTCACTCAAAGCAGGAAGTGCAGTTCCAGCATACGGTATACTTAGTCCCATCACAGAGACTCCTGCTGGGGACTGTGCATGCCCTAGAATGTGGCTGGAAGGTGTCCGGCCAGATGTAGCTTCTAGAGTTCATCCCCATGAAAGAGTCGTCCAGCTGCTTCCTTTCCATTACATTTCAGCCAGCAACTCCCTGGCATCAGCACTCTGGGAAGTCACTCCCTGCTGTCACCTAAGCTCACTGCCACCTTCAACTCGCCCTCACTGGTCTGCTTTTTGGCTTTCTGTTGCAAAGCTTCCTTATGGCTTAACAGCATTTCTGAAAGCAACCTAGCATCTTTGTGAGCTGCTGCTGGTTCTTCCTGGGCTGAGCCCTTTGCTCTGAAGATTCCCAAACCTTTGTCCAGAAACTTCCCCAAACCCCACCTTCTAGAGCAGATCCTAGAGCAGCAGCTTCCAGTAGGTGCCACAGCCACCAAGGGCCACCTACTGTCTTCGGGCTCATCCTCTGGTTTCTTCTGAGCTGCTTACAGTCTCTGCCCTTCCCCTGCTGGCAGGTCTGCTATGCATTCCCTTTCTGGGCTGATTGTCTTCCTGACTGTTCTCTGATCCTCCTTAGTGGTGTCTGGAGATGGCGACTTCTTTGGGTTTAGCAGTGGCTGGGGTCTGTGCAGGATGAAACAGCTTATCCACACCGCTGGTCCCCATCTGATGGCCAAGGTAGAGGGGCTGTATCTAGTGAGGGCCTTTGTACTGATAGGACTGCAAAGCCCCCCCCCCCCCGTTCCCCCATGAGGCAGAGCCACCCCCAGGCCGGGTGCATCATCTCCGTGGGAACAGAATGACTGACAGGTCTTCAGGAAGTTGGGCTGAGAAGGGAAAGTGCATGCAGTGGTGTCTACCCCGTGGCTTGCGGGCTCTTTACCTTCTTTTTAAGAATATTATAATAAAATATTTGTAAATGAAGGAAATCTGAAACTTACATACATTAGCTATGCACAGCCCAAGATAATTCCCCTTCATTCAGTGTGCCCAGGAAAGCAAAGGGTTGGATGCCCACGGCTGTGGGTTGTTTTGATGAAGGAAGGCCTAGTGTCTGTGTCAGTATCAATGCCAGTGTGTTACCTCCAGGAGCCAGGGGGCTAAGAAAACCTGAGACAGGCACCTATGGCTGAGCTTCTCTTCTGGGCAGCCCTGGTCCTTACCTAGAGCATCGCTTCCTGGCTCCAGGGCAGACCCCTCAGCCTGCCGGCACAGCTCCTTCATCCTGCTGCTGCAGGCTTTCCAGCTTCCACTTGAGAACCATCAGAGCCCTACAATCAGAAGAAAAAGGCAAGGCAACGAACCCATAGATGTTCATGTGTGAACCCAGCAAGATTCTTTAAGAAAAACTACCTCACTGTACACCCTCCACTTTGTGACCGCAGGTTGTGTGTCCCCTCCTTAGAACGTTACTGAGTCTCAGAAGGAAGTTCTCCTGTGATTTTTGTGCATTAGTGATTTCCTTGGAATTTGGACATGCTAATCAGAAAACTGGGAGGTTTGTTCTTCCTGTGGGAAACCATACTTCATTCTGCCAGGAAGAAACAGGTAAAATGTCACTTGTGACAGAGGTTTTATCATTTTACACGATTCAGCCTGGCTGTTTTCAGCTCCCCTGAGTGATTGATCTGAAAGTTTTGTGTTGTGAACTTGCAGATGACATCATTATGTTCTGTGGTGAGCTTCCCAAACCATTGTGCTGTGCACAGTAGATGACAAATACGTATTTACATCTTTGAGGACAAAAATTGGACTTTCTCGTCATGCATACATTTAACTACTGCTGACTTTTAGGGTGCTGCTCAAATTGACCTGAGTGAGGAGGCTCAGGCATCATGATTTAGTTTTCTCCAATATGCTATGCCATAGAAACTTGCTGGGAAGCAGTTGGTATGATCATTTTTCCAATCAAGGCCTTTCTGTAGTTATTGGACTTGGAGAGACAGCGCTTATCAGACCCCCGGTGACTCTCAAGACTGTACCTTTACCTGCTCCGACAGGCCAGCTGTATGCACTAAATTTGAAACCACAGGAGGAAGAAACAAGGTCATTGCAAATGTGCGTTAGGAAGCAGAGAAATTACATTCCTGTTGGACACTTGAACACAGTAACTAGAAAACCACAGTTTCGGAGAAATGGACAGAATTTCTAAGATGGCTTGTGGTTTTCCTCTTTTTGACTTTAAAAAAAAAATAGAAGCCCTATCCAGGATAGTGGTATGTTCAGAGAGGTTAATGGTCCTTAACCAAGTTTGCCCACCAAGGAAGAACTTACTATGGAAACTACAGATGATTGTACTTTATTATTGTTGTTGTTGTTGTTGTTATTGTCCCAGAAGTGTTCTAAAATTTTTAACTGTGGCCAAATCCTATGCAGCATGTGGGTCCAGCTGGGAGTCATGATTGTTGTCATTGTGCCCCCAGTACCTAGAAAACTTTTATCTGATACATCCGAGTGTCCTCACCGAGTCTCTAGAAAATCAAGGCTCCCATGGGAGGCCCACTTCTAACCCCCATGTTACAAGGGAGGAGAAGAGTGGATCTGAGTGAGGGTGGCCCCTCTCGGGACTGGTGTAAGGAGAGGCGGGGAGCACAGGTACTCTGTGACCCCTGGCAGGGTTTTAATCTTTTCCCCTTCAGTACGCAGTCCTGGACGTCTGCTTCAGATTTGGTAGATCCTGGGTCCTTTTCTCCTGAAGATCAGAGTGCTGTTACAAGTGACTGTCGTCATTCGGAGGTGCCTCCTGAATGCTGGCGTGCTTTTCTCACCCATTAACCACCAGCACCATTCACATATTCTTGTGAACCACAGCAGAACAGATGCTCTAGGCCAAGTAGTCCTGCTCTGCGGACACCGAGCACTTTAATCAAGTTAGACAAAAGAGGTTTCACCACTCAGTGCAATAGTCCCCAGCTGTATTGCTAAGAGAAAGAAAAAGACTTGGTATTTTCACAAACATGAGCAAGACACTGCTCATCACTGCCATCACTGTGAGCATCCGTCTTGCCTCCACCCATAGTCAGGTGGTGATGTGCTGTGAACCTGGGGCCCTGCTGCTGAGGGGTAAAGTGCTCCCAGAGAGCCAGTGAGGTGGGAAGGGAGAGCGTGAAGCCTCCCTACCCGTCAGCGTTCGGTGCCTGGCTGCAGAGTGTCTGTCTGTCTCACTACTTCTCCTCTTTCCCTTCTTCCCTCCCTTCATTTCTTTCTTCCTTAAATTTCAGTTTAAAGACCATCAGCATCCTTCTGTGCTTGTACCAAAATCAATTACACTTTCTGTACCAGCCGTCAAATTGAAGCATACTATCTAGTTTTTAAATAACTTCCCAAAACTTTTAATGCTATAAAGAAAACGCCAAAGAAATGTAATTTTAATGGAGATATTGAAAAACTCTAGCTTCAATCTGATATGCTAATTTTTATCCTTCCTAAGCAATTTTATGTCCAACAAATTAACTCAAAACCAGGTGGTGATAATAACATTATTGACTATTTCAAAAATGCAGTCAGCATAGGTGCATATTCTTTTAAGGTTCTGTGTAAATACCTATACTATTAAATTGTAAAACAATCAAGAAATCAAGTCTTTCAGAGTTATCTATTGCTATTGTTTCTTCAGCATTGAAGCCCTTGCCATAGCCATTACGATAAAACGTTCCCTAAGTACATAAAGGCTCTGATCGTTAAGATTTTTATTGCCAGCCACACATACAGAGCTGCAAATTGCCTTGTTTCAGATTTATTATGTATTACTCCAGAAATTCTATAAAGATCAAAAGAACTGATTACAATGTTGACCTTTGCATTAACTCATCTGAATTTAAATTCAAGTGTTTGATTTGGGAAAATAAGTCCATTTATCATAGGTCTGCTACTAAGGGATTGTGCCACGCTGATTGGGAGTGCTGAGACCAAATTTATTTATTGAGCGTGGGCTTGAAAATTGTTTGTAGGACAAGAGGAACAAAAGTTTGACCTGCCGTTGTGTAGCACCAGGGGAACACTGTGGACATTGCCCTTTTCAAATTTGCAGTAGTCATGCCTTTAGAGTCTTGTTGATAGAATCACACACATAAAATGGAGCAAATATGTACTGTTTTAGTCATCTATAACATTCCGTGATCTAAAATTAATAACTCCTCATTAACGAAAAAAATAATCTGTCCAACACAGAGCCTGTCTTTTGGAAAATACGGAGATGCCTCCCACTGTGAAACTAGCCTTGTATATTTATGCTTGAACTCACACTTGTCTTTTTTTCCCCCAATTTATTGAGAAAAAACTTATTTGTAACAATCTCTTCCTGTATAGGATTATGGATTTGATTAGCTTTCACCAGTTGAACTGTTTGGTTATCTGCACATAGAAATTCTGAATTTCAACCCATGCAGTATAGCCACCCACACTCCAAGTAGAGGTCTCGTCCAGGTGGGCACCCCTTCCGATCTGCATTCAGACAGGCCAGCTTAGAAGGTGATGTGACACAGGGCAGGAGGACAGTCAGCAGCAGACGTGTGTGACTGTCCCTGAATACTCACGCTACTCTGTATCAGTGAGAACACCTAGGACTGGACGTTGTTAAGTACAGTGATGATAGACGTAACTTGTCCCATCATAATGTGAAGAGCCTGTGGATGAAGGGGGAGAAGCACACCGTGCTGGGGAGCAGGGTTTATATCCATCTTAATACTGCCTCAGATCTCTGCTCTTCCGCTTATTAACCCCCAACCCCCAACCCCAGCAGGAGAGGCCAGGGAGCTTCCCATTTGCAAAGTCTTGATGGGAGGATGAGGAACAATTGCATCATCATTCCCTTGACATCTTACAGGGATTTGTCCTGAGACCTTTGTCCTGTAAGGCGGAAAATGTGAAATTCAGTGAGTATACCTTAGATTATTGTGACCCTTCAGACTATTGATGATTCCCATAACAAAAGACTATGTATAAAGCTATTAAATTCTGCCACTAAAGGTAACACGTAGCACATAGCATCATTTCAGTGACATTAACCCCAAATTTGCAGAACCTGCAAATCTGGAACAGTGTTGACATAGTGGCACTAGATACAGCAAATGGACTGAGATGCGTGCGACTCCTCAGGTGGATTGTCTGGCTTGGTCCATGTGCTCATTTCACATCAGAACTGCCGAAAAGCATGAAAGATTTCATCCAGTGCCTGTGTGTCTCTTGAATAACTTCTCTTACGAGACTTCTTGAATTCAAACTTGAAAAAAGTTCTAGACCAGAATACAGACTGTCCTTATTTGACACCTACAGGAACCCGTGAGAAGCAGAATCAATTTGGTTTGTGATAGAAAGATAAGAGGAAGGAGTGGTTTTAATTTCATCTGCATATAGTGTGGGAGCAAACAGTCCTGGCAAGAGAGAGGTAAAGTTCTGCATATTAAAAATCTTACTTAAATATTATATTCTGTTCATCTTTAAAGAAGCTTTTTTTTTAATTTTTGAAATTTAAAACAAAAACTGAAATATAGTATGAAATCCATGAAGGTTGAAATTCTTGAGTCTTTGGCAATTTGAAATTCTTGATGTTAACTGAATTACTGAATTAGTGGACAATCTACTTACTGAATTAATTTACAGCTCTCCTTTTCCTTTATTTAGTGTAAGTGGACATTGAAGCCCTAAATGACTTACTGCACTTTGAAGAGTTTGACTGTCTGCCTCCCCGGACCTGAGTGTGTCAGCTGATATGCTCCTGTGCATTGCAGAAGTCAATCTTTCCCTTCTTGTATGTTAGTGTCTTGAGTGATGATAGGTGAGTGGAGAGAGGAAGGATTTTGTAAAGGGAATACCAGTTGTCATTGCAAAGCAAATAGCCTAATATATTTTTGCCCATCCTAAATCTCTTTAACCTCATTAATTTCAACTTAAGAAACATGTTGGAAGCCTGCAAGAACCCAGACTTCATTCTTCACTAGCCCAGGTACAAGGATTAATCTAAACAGGTCTCAGTGTATATGGAGGGATTTGATACCTAGTAGAATAGACATGCCCGTAATCTAATGTGATAGGTTAAATTCTTTATCAACAGAATGAACAAAGGGCTGAGGGAATTTAGGCAAAAAGAATGAGCCAAAAGGACTCCTTTTCTTTGATTTTTAATCTATATAAAAATTATCTTAGAACTTGGCATAGAATCATAGAATGTTTTTGATGTAAAGGATTTTTAGAGAAAATAGTTAATTTTTTACCATTTGAAAATTGAGGTCCAGTGACTTAAAGTGATTTTTCAAAGCTCATATATCTGGAGTTTGTTAAAATATAGTGACTCGTTAAGGATTTATTGTATCATATAGGTTGCCATCTAGGCAAAACCTTCCAAATGACTAGAAAGCAAACAGTAAAGATCAAAATTACATGGTATTCTCCCTAATTGTAATTGGATTTCAAAGATATGAAGGAGATATGAGGCTGCTAGATATGGAAAATGCACTGAAGGACATATCTGCAAATTAGACCGTGTATGTTTGAATAGATGGAAAGTTCTAGAAGAAATCAGAGGTCGACAGGAACTTGAGGTGTCACAATGACAGTTCCCAGCACAGGAGTGATAAGATACTCGGTGTGGGAGTCTGTGTGCCACTGTGTGGCGTGTCCTCCTCTTCCTCTGTAGTCTCTTAAAGCCCATGAGACAAGCTTTACAGGCAGTGTATGCAAGATGCTATTGAGGAGTGTGAGGTGATTTCAGCATATGCAGTGAGAGACAGAAGGTTATGGGAAGTGTAGGATTCACCAGCATTATGAAAATGACAGAGACTGTGCTGCATTTGTATGATGATTAGCACAAAATTGATAGCTGAAGCTAGGAGAGTTGGTCCATTTTCCAAAACAGTAGTTAGATAGACAAAGAACGGACAGCAAAAGACAGCTCTGTGGAAAATATTTCCATGAAAAGATAACAATAAGTTTATAGGCATAACCGGATTTTGTTCTCAACAGATGTGTACTAATATGTCATTGTTAGGAATTACCAAAATTATATGTACTTTAACTTTTTCTACTTGCCTGTGTCTTCAGGAAAGTGTTCCATGTATGATGATGCAGCCAGGGGCTTGAAGCTTTGCTGTTGTATGAGGTGTAAGTCTTCAGTCATATGAAAAGGAAGCTCTGCAGGGTTTGCACTAAATCATGCAAAGGAAGAAAAAGAAATGTAAACCCTAAAGTAGAAGTGTGGGATTTTGAGGAAAAGGTAAAGAGAAAGAAAGTAAAATTTCAAAACGTGCTTGGCAGCTGGCCCCAGCAGGAGTGAGGGAAGGCCCGCTACTGGAGTGGAGGGCGGGCTCTTCTCACCGTGCTGCTTTGTTTCCCATGCCAGGCACTACGCTGGGTTCACACCTACACCAGGGTCAGTTGTCCTTTTGCTTGTTAGGTATATTTTTGGTACCTAAGATTTGAATGATTGTCTCTGGCTGGCTGTAACTTACACGGCCTGCTGCATGGGCCTGTCCAAGAGCTCGGAACTCCCCCCTTTTAGGCTGTTTCTTCACCATCAGATCTCCCACTCGGCTGGAGTCAGTCGAGCAATACTTGACATGGAGGTGACATCTAAGATGAAGGAAGCTGCGTTTTTCTATTTTAATTATTTAAGTCAAGCAGTTGGAACTAAAAACTAAGAACAAAGGAATGAGTAGTCCTAACAATTAGATCTGTAGTGAAATGTCAAATCGGTTGGTAAAACAGATTGGGAATATAAAAGCTAGATGTGCTATTTCGGATAATCACTGCCGTTTATTGAGTCCTTACTATGTGCCAGGCACTTTTCCAGGTACTTTATGTCCTGGTGAGGCAGATTTTACTGTTATTGACCCGATACATAAAGCAGAAGTAAAAGCAAAGTGAAATACCTGAGTAGCTAAAAAGTGACAAAATATGGATTTGAACAAGACAGGATGGCTCTAAAGTCCTCCTAACCTGCAGCACCGAATGCTAAGTCGAGCTCTGCAACTGAGCGGACATCTGCAGTGTCCTAAACCTTACAGCGCCTGCTGCAGTAAATTGAGTATCCCCTCTACCGTGTGCTCAAGTGACATCTGGTCAGCCTCGGAGAACTGAGAAGAAGAGCAAAAGGGCCCAGATTTAAAGGCAGCAGTTAACTTTTGTTTGATCCAGGTGGTGGGGACACAGAGGGTGCAAGTCGGAAGCTTTTATTATCTCTAGATGTCTTTCTTTTGTTAAAGCAGACTGTACATGGTTGAAAAAATGGAAGAAAGAGTTTAAAACAGAATTTCAAGCTGTGCCTCTGCAGTGTCGGCACTTGGGAGCAAGAAACCAGAGATCACTTCAGTCCAGGAGTTCAAGACCAGTTGGAGCTGTGTAATGAGGCTCCATCTCAAATAACCTTACGAAGAAAGAGAAAAAGCATTTCATTCTGAAAAATGAAACATGGCCTTGCTTCACATTTAAAGTTACCTGGATCTTAACGCCTTTGTCGATTAACAGGAGCAGTTTAGTGAAAAAGCTAATACTGAATAACAACTTAATTGCAAACTAGGATTTTAATTTGAGAATGTTTGTTCAAATGTTTTTATGACCTGTCTGATATTTTCAAAATGGGGGTGCTTTTGGTTTTGCTTTGGGGGGGCAATTAATTATAATATCTACAAGAATCTTTTTTGTCTTGTATCCATTAAAGTATTTCTCTATATAATTATAAGCACGTTGCATTTCCCACTAATTATGTGTTATTGTCACTATCATTTATAAGAGATGTATTAATACTGTATCTGTACTCAATAAGCAAGGCCTCACTAAAAGCGTACATACCTAGGATTCAGTTAGATGTGATTTCAAATATTTGAAATATCTACAAGACCTTCATGAAATTTCAATGTAGATATCACAACAAATCATATTTAAATCAAGAAATGAATCCTGTTCTGCTTTATGTCTACCAGCCCCCAAACACAGTAATGTGGGGAAGAGACAGAGCTCCTAGTGGCAAAGTTTCTCTTTTCTAGGAGCTCAGCCGTGAGGTAAGTACAGAGCTAAGCAAAGCACAAGGTGATAAACACCGTGTGTAGTAACCGCGGATGGACAGAGTGCTGGGAACCTCTGTGTCAAGGGAACCACCTTCCTCGGATTCTCCTTCGGCAGGGTGGTCGGTGCCTTCTGCTTTGGTTTCTGTCATTTATTTATGTGAGTGGCATCGAGGGTTCAGGCATTTTCAAAGCCTTTCCCAGTCCTCTGTGGTGGTGGTCTCCCGTTCCATTGTTCCCCCTTCTGCAGTGAGGCTTAGAGTGGTGATTTCTCAGCGCTCAGCGTGGAGGGCTGTTTAGACATGCGTGCTGAGCTCCCCCAGACGCTCTGGGTCAGTGGACTCTGAGTAGGCTAGAGAACCTTCTAGTCCACATCGGGGACTCAGCGCCCTTGTTCTTTGCAGCTGGGTAACACGCGAGGGCTCTCTTCCACTTCCCAGCAGATCGATGCTGCACCGCCTTCTGTCAGCCCTTTAGAGCCTCGCATCCTGGTGATTCTCTGCAGTGGTGCAGCCCTTTCCGGGCTCTTCCGGCCCATTACCCATGCTGCTCCCATATTTTCTATTATAGCTGTGCCTCCACTCTTGCTGCTGATTTTCTTCTGGAGACCCCTTCACGTGCACACCCAGAAGTCCTGGTTCACCAGTTCTCAAGGCATCTCTCAGTCCAATCTAGTTGACACTCAGAATTGACTGTCATAATGGAGCTGGCATTTATGTTGGCTAGCGAGGTGGCCTTGACGTTGTTTTGTCTTTGGGCCTTAGGTATAAACTGAATAAGTAAGTAGAATTTTGCAGCATTGGGAATAGTTTACATGCAACTTCTCAAAGTCCTTGCCATCTAATGAGTGCTCATTGCATGTTTGTTGAAGCTAATAATAGTGGACATTATTTTCCAAGCACATAACTGGGTTAATCACAGGGAACCAAAGAAAAGAATGTAACAGTACATCTGCCCAGACAGTTGCTCCTAGCCCACAGTGTACAGCCTTGTGGTCTGTGGGTGTACTCACCTGCACAGAGTCGGGTTGTGGTGACATCAGGTCAGTGTGTCACAGACCAACCCTGATAGAACTTTGCACTGAGAGTCCATGTTGTTGTTTAATGTTCTTGGAGCTCACAGTTATGTTATGGAACAATAAAGATACAATTGGTGATATCCAGATTCTTACATTCATGCTTAGATGCTACTTTGTTTTGTGAGTAGCTTCTTTAGAATGAATTTAAGCATATGGTATTCCACCATGTTTGAGTTTATGCTAGAACGTAATACCATCCATTCTGTCAGTGAATTGTCTTAACAGTGTACTGCTTAGAAAGATTGTTCAGCAACCTTTTTTCTTCTTTCTTGTATTCTTTTTTTATTATTACTTTTAGCCAACTTGTATAAATGCATTCTAGGAGTTTATTAAGAAGAATAATATGTGTTCCATTTCCTATATATTAACAAGTTGTGAACTACCTTTTATAGAAAACATTTGGTTAGTCATTTAATTAGTTCATCTGCATCCTTTCTAGTAAGTTTTATTTGTATGTCAGTTAATTTAATAAATTGTTATTAGAATGGTTTTAATTATACAGGTGCTCCTATGGCTTCTAAGACAGTATTTCCAGACTTTTGGAAGACTGTAATATTTACTCTGTTTGTGAAGTTCCTGTGTTTTATGACTATCGCAGAAGGCTGATCAGTTTTCATAAACCACAGTTGTGCTTTTGAGTAATGTAGCACCTGCTTCCATAGGCAAATCCTGATGTCCTGCATCCTAATGTCAGTCAGCAAATCAGACACAGCCTCTGCTTTGAAGGAATATACCTGCTGCGTAGATGACACAGACTTACATGTAATTCTTTTGACTGATGTAAGAAAAACACAAATAAGCATAAGATTTTGAAGCAGAGAGAGAAATTACTTCTGTATTTTATCAGAGAATTTTGCAAGATTTTTCGTTGTTCTTTTATATCATATCAGAGAGAGAGAGACAGAGACAGAGACACAGGGACACAGAGAGAGAGTTAGCATTTGAATCTGGACATGGGAGAAGGGATATTGCCTTTGATACATCCAATAATACCTGTTCAGCTAGTCTACAAGTTTAGATTTCTTTCAGGCCTGTATAATCAGCCAGGAAAAGCAAATCAACTATAAAACATTCCATTTAGAGGCCATTATGATAGATAAGATGCTTTATTTAAATTCATGACCTTTACACTAATTGAAAAGCACCAGAATTACCAAGCTGTGTAGTCACTAATAATATCTTTGTAGAAATTGCTGAATTCAGTTTTGTGATTCAGTTTGCTGGGAAACCAAGGTTGTTTAAACTTAGTTTATAAAATGAGTCTTCTTGGAAATCCAGTATGTTTTCTAAAATAAATGTGTATCTGCATTTCTAGTGAGCTCACGAGAAGCAGTTAACTCATCGGCTTTGTATCAAACCTAACCAAGGTTGTTACAAGTCACTGACTGAAAGGAGCAGTGGTCACGCCTGTCACACGCATCCCTGATGGAACCGTTTTCCCAGACACACACCCAGCTCGCACCCTCTCTCCCAGTCGACTCACAAAGCCCCTTATTCCTGGGTATTTCTACTTAATAATTATCGTATCATCTTACCCCGAGACAGTAGCTTGCATGCGACTATGAAGTTGCTATACAAACACTGATAGACACAACTCTAGCTGCTTTATAAGATTATCTCATGTGGTTCTCATAAAATAGGTGCTGTTGTCACCTGTGTTTGACAGATGGAGAAACTGAGGCATCAGAGAGCTGAAACAGAAGAGTCGGGATTGAGACCTGGGCTGGCCAGCTCCCCGGCCCCACTTTTAATCTTGATGCTTGTCCTGTTTTCAGAAGTGCTTCATACTGGAGGAAAAATGATGAAATATCTAAGTTCTGGTTTATTTTGTTAAATGTAATAGGTGGTACTGGTGTGATCAAAGTATATGGTGAATATTTAAGTTTTAAAATTTATTACAGTAAAAGACACCTGGCCATTAACCCTCCTCACGGTACCCCCCCACACACACTTTGAACACACTCACCCTGGCATTCTTGCCACTTTCTGAAGCAGTCCTGGGAGTCTTCTTTGCAAGCATCTCTTTTAGATGTGGTCAGAAATGTGGTGAGTGCTGCTGCCCAGTGTCACCCCAAAGAAAGACAGGCTGGTGAAGACATTACAGGGTACCCCATCCACCTCTTCACCAGATCTGGCACAGTGCAACTTCCTTCTCTTCCCCAAATTCAAAATGACCACGAAGACTAAACGTTTCAAGTCCATTCCAGACACCGGGGCGACGTGACAGCACAGCTACAGATACTCAGGAAAGAGAATGTCCAGAACTGCTTCGGAAAGTGCCAAGAACCGTGGGACAAGTGAGCCAGTGCAAGGGCAGGTGCTTTGAAGGGAACGAGTGGTGATGTTATCTTTTACTGTAATAATTTTTTAAAATGCAAACATTGACAGTATTCTGTGCTCATACCTTATATCATATGCCCATTTTGATCACTGTATTGGATACCAAGATTTTCTGCTAGGATTTTGAATTGCTTTGTTTTCTAAACTTATCACAATCCATACAACTTTGCCATAGTTGATTTCATAAGCTATATGTGGAATAAAACCACACACACACACACACACACACATGCACACACAAAAGCTTCCAATGTTATCGCTCTCTTTGGAATCACCTCTGCCTGTTTTTGTGGCATGAGGAGATGCCGTCTGTGTGAATATATCCTAAGGGGTCGGGTCCATCTGAAGTACCACAGGACCGAGGCAGTGGACACTGATACTCATTACTGGAGCCTGTGGGGTTCCTTAGGAACCAAGCCTGCCTGTCCCCTGGATCTTACTAGGTACAGGTGCTCGGCGCCACCTATCTGGCACACACAGACCTGGGGGACCAGTCGTGTCACTCAGGGTTTCCATCTGTGAGTGTAGTGTTTTCCCTGTGCGCTGCATCTGACAAGGGACCTGCTCAGGGTGGGGCATCCACCCAGGGCCCCCTGTTCCCCAGGCGTCTCAGATCCCTCCCTCACGTCAGAGGGACCAGAAAGCAGCTCAGCATGAGCACTAAAGGGGGCAAAGTTGCAAGGATTTAGTAGGTGACAATGTCACCGCCTCTTCCGCTTCCACTGGTTTTGATGCAGTGACTCATAACAAAATCTGACCAGATCAACAGTTGGGACAATCTACCTTAATTTTTAAAGACTTAAATGCAGATTATTTTGCAGGATAAACAAATGTTTGAAGCTAGATTTTTGAGCCTTTCTTGTACCGACCCAAACTTTTTATTTCCTGTGGACTTGGAGCTGGGTTCCTGTCTTCAGTTCTAACACAGAAGCCCTTTCAATCCTTAGCTGGATCCTACCCACCTCGCATAGTGAGCTCACATTTCTTCACCTCCGAAAATCACACGTGTTCATTTAGGCCTTAGTGATCTCTTTTAACTCCTCTTGTAGTTACAACTCACGGTTTGTTCATCTTTGTTGGTTTCTTCTGTCTTAAATTTGCAACATATTATGCAATTCCTTTGCCTGTAACCTAGCAGAATACTGCAAAGGTAAATAAATAGCTGATCAGTGTGTCCTGTCTCTTCAGAGGAGTTTTGGTCCCACCCAATGATTTTTTCTAAAGATTATGGTAGAATTTAGAAGGTAAAACTGGCTTTATTGTTATTAAGGAAAAAGCTAATAAGGATCTAGTAAATGAACCTGATTATAAGGTTATGTTCTTGAACGAAATACCAAGCAAAGGATGTTAAGTGTTATGTTATTGCTGTATTCAGGATTTTTGGTATCACTGAATATGCAATATACAACTGAGTGTTGTATATTCATACTTAACACTGCTGTATCTTGGCCACTGGTTCCTCCCTTTTCAGTTAACCCAATCATTTATTTGTACCTTAAGGAATAGTTGATATGCATTTGTATTTTTGACCTTTTCCCCTCCCCTTTCAATTCATAGCTACATACTTTTTTAAATAGGATTATTTTAAATAGGATTATTTAGTGTCATCAACAATGCAGTTGCCTCCATGTCTGAGTAAAACAGCCTGTACAATGCAATGTTTTAAGTGTTCTATATGATAAAACTAAACCATATTTGTTACCAATTTAAAAATATGGAGACTGTCAGCATTTTCCTTATAAATTACTATCGATATATCGCTGAGGTTCTCAGAAATAATCTTTTGGAAATCAAAACCAACTGTAATTTTTCCCTTTATGGATATTGAGGTTCCCGTGCAGCAGCACTGGCTAACTGAGGTAATAAAAAATAACTTAGTGAAACAATTTGAAAAATAATGGAAATCATATACAGCCCCAAAAGATGAAAGTGCAGCTCATGAATTTATGATGCGTCATCAAGCAAGGTGGCAAGAAAATAATTTTAGCTACTGAGATGTTCATCACATGATTTTGAGTATCAAAATAGCTTAATTTATAACTAAGCACATGAGATGTTGTAGTCTACTCGAATTGTTATGTAATGTTTAATGTATATATAGAACTTTTATCCAAAGTGCAACCTTAATAATATGTCACAGCCTCATACAAATTATCTAACTGGTCACTGTCACTGCTATGTGGCCCTCTGTCCTCGTCTACCAAAAATAAAAAATAATAATAATTTCATGCTACGTCTGAGCTCTGCTGTATGTTATGATTCTCCTTAGAAATGAAAACTTGAGTATCCCTTTCAGTGTTGTAGTCCTATCCTGTGTACAGCAGACCCATATGAGCTGAACTCCAAGAAGAAAACATTTTTTGGGGTTCTATTTTCTATATATGTGGATTTTTTTTTAACTTTAGCGAAATTGAAGGAACTAGAAAAGAAGGCTTCAAGATATATAATTTCTATTCTCTAAAATTCCTTAAAAAACTTGAAAATTAGTGTTAAAAGTGTTTTGAATTTCCAGAGAGATAAAAAGACTCTCACAAACAAATTCCTTGCAGGAACCCGGCAGTTGCTATATATTTCAGGCTAATCATCAGGGCTCCCCGGGGGTCAGGGTGTCATATCCCAGTGGAGTCTAGGGAGAAGGAGGGTTATCTTACAAGGCAGCTAGATAACCCTGGAAACACTTTGGAGCAGCTGAGATAATGAGACTGAATTCTGAAATGAGTGTTGAAATGTACTGGAATATTGTTACATGTGAGAGCTGTAACTTTTTAAAATAAATGTTGCCGCCTTTTGACATCGTTAGGCATATTTGGTAATTTTTTAATTGGGAACATTTTAAGTATATAAATTGGGTAAAGGATGAAATGAGTCAGATATACAATTGTGTATTTAAATACATAAATGAAAAAATTATCATTTCTCATATATAGGAGGCTTTTATTAACAGAAAGCTGCTGACCATAATTAAAGCTCTAATGTGTATGTTTATAAATGAACACTGCTCAGCAAAACTTGAATTATTTTCTCCATTTTTGATACTAAATTGACATTTCCTAATGTTAGCAAATTTTCACTTTCTTAATGGTTGTTTTTAAGTTTTGAATATAAAATTATTCTGAATGAAAGATAATTGCAGTAATACAGAAGTTTTTAAAATTTCTTTGCATTACCATGTTTCTAGCACAGTATTTTCATGAAACAGTACATAAAATATTAATACCTTTGTAAAATCTCAAATTCTTTCAGAGATTTTTAAATTCTTTCTTTGTATGTGCCTCAAAAAAAAGGTTTCCCAGTCTTAACTTACTTACACAGTTAAGTTTGAGTTTTGTATGTGTGTATAAGATTAATCCTGTATTCTAAACGTTAGACCTGTATTTCTTTGATATAAGTTGAATAGACATATCCACACTTAAATTACCATGGCATATAAATTAGACTTTTCAGAGGATGCATGTGTTCTGAGTATCATGGGAGTGTATGGCAGTGAGATGAAATCATAGTGTTCACATCATCTGATGTAGGTGTTGTTTATTATGTCCACATCACTTTCTTGGAGGCGTTGTGCTCAGTGGGCGGTGCATATCTGATATGTGCTCTTGTTTCCTTGAGGCCCAGAATATTGCAAGCCTCCTAAGTGAGGGTTTTGGAAGCCTTTGGTCAGCCAGTAGAGGCCACTCACGGCTTACTACTGAAGCTGGACAGCCCTGGGCGATGCCTCAGCCTTCTCTGCTGCCTGTAACCCTGAGTTGGTGAATCTGTATCTTCTCCAAAAACTGCTACTGTGGAAAAGGTGTTGCTATACTTGTTAATTATATCGTGATTAATCTGTTCTATTAAAGCATTTAGATAATAATTAGAAGTGTTTACTCCAATAGGCTAGTATTTCTAAATTCTCCATTTTTAATGCTGATTGTATTTCATCTGAGAATAAAAATATGTAAAATAAAATTTCAACATAGTTACATTGTTTAGTTTTAGTTTAAAAATGTAACAATAGCCAACATCATATATACATCTAAATATATACAAGTATATCTGTCTGTATATTTCTAAACTTTTACCAATTTAGTATAATTGTTGTTTTGATGATTCTTAGAAAAATAAATGTGTCTCCGTTTCTTTGAAAATGTGCTAAGACTACTTCAAACTTAGGTGAAATTTATGTCTTCATTCTTACCTGCGCACTGAGGTCAGTGTTTTCCTCTGACCCGCCTGCAGATTCTTGCCAGGAGGGCTGATTTTTCCTTTCCTTTCCAGGAAAGGAAAGCCTGGTGCTTTGCTAGGGTGGGGAGGGGCGCGGCTAGACGCCTTGTGGTTTAAAGGAATAACCTCACATTTAGATTGAGGGCTGCTTTTTTTTTTTTTTTTTCTTTTTCCTTTTTATCGGTACCGGGGATCAAACTCATGACTGCCTGCTTGAAAGGCAGGCGCTTATGCCACTGAGCTAAATCCCAACCCCGATGGTTGCTTTTAAGTAAATAAAAATAGTCCAAACTCCAATTTTTGTGTGTTCTTTCACATATAGCCTCAGGGCCTGTTTCCTGCCCTCTGGTTAGGTTCTCAGGGTTGCGTAGTAGTCATGCAGCCATTTGTTAGAGCTCCCATAAGGTGCACTCTTGCTTTGGATTTAAGGGAGCCCATCCACTCCCTGGACACATCATTCTAGGCTAGAGAATTTCCAAGATCACCTTCTAGATTCAGGTCACCATCTCCTGTAGCAAATCCCCAGTGCAAAAAACACCTGCTTTTGTGTATTGGCTTCTAGTGAAGGACAAATTACTAAGTGGTGACCAGGACATTTTATGTTCAAATCTAGCTCTGTTTACACCCGAGTGAGAGGAGGTTTCGCCCCCGTGAGTGCTCGTTTCCTCATCTGTGCTTTGTGAAGAATGGTGTTGCAAAAGCAGCTGATAAGCAGGCAGGACTGTAAAGGACAAGTGTGTCATTGTCTGTAATGTGAAAACAGTAATATTTTCAATAGTAGCAGTAAGGCTTGGCGTCCTGTGTGAGCATCGTCTGTTCTTTGGTGGTTTGTTTGTTCGTAACATCCTTCCAAGGAGGACTAAAAACTGGATAGTAAAAATAAAACACAATCATGGAGAGCCCTTAACTCTGACTAAACCATTAAATTCACTCACTGTGTTATTATATTCATTGTGTATGAGTGTTATTATATCCATCATGTATGAGTGTTAACTCAGACAACATACCGTTAGGCTGTGAATCGTAGATGCAACATAGATGCAAATAAAAAGTTATCCCTTAAAAGTTAGAGTGGTGGGAGCTCTGTTGATAAGAGCAGAATTATTTGTGAATATTGACATTTTCAAAAGTAGAATTGATAATAAGAATTTGGTATGCGTTCCACTACAAAATCTCAAACATTACAGCATTTTCTTAGAGGGAAAGCTGAGTAATATGAAAGTTGAGTAGCTTATTACCACAGTTTCTGAAACTTCAGGTAATCCAATGTTCTCAAGAATGGGTCATCTTCCTTCTGAGCGTTTGCTGTAGGAGGACCTTGTGCTGGTGCTGAGTCATCACAGTGACCTCACCCAAGAGCTAACACACACTGTGCATTTAAGATGGGTCTGTTGTTCCTTGGGTGTTTGAGGCAGAAAAGTAGATTTTCCAGGTCCAGTTTATAAGTACATCTGTTACTTCCATAGCAATCCAGAAAACGAAATTAAGATACCAAATCTTCACATGAAATGTTTACTGATAGAAGTCTCATTTTTAAGAAAGAAAACAATAAAATAGCTTAGAATTAGGAGGATTCTCTAACTCAGTGCTTTATCACAACATCAGAAAGTAATTGAAGGTAATAATAAAACCCAAACTAGCCAACTGAATGCAAGCCACGTACTCCTTGTTACTTAGCAAACTGAGGCATGATTTCACGTGCACGGTGGGTTACCAGTAAGTATGTGTTTGATTATATCAAGGAAGCCGGGGTGGGACGGGGAGCAAACAGTGGCTGGGTAAGGAGCCAGGTCACGTTAGCTAGAGATGAGGGGTCCCCAGGGAGAGCTTGGAACGCATAGCTTCTTAGTTTTCATTTTGCTTCCATGGAAGCCTCTGGAATGAGAAAGTTGACGCATGAAAAACAGCAATTTAGAAAGTTAGAGTGGCACATTGGTAAAATGGATTGAAGCAGGGGGAGATAAATTACAGTTCTTCTTAGAGAGGTGGTTTTTCCCCTTCTTTATTCCTATTAAATGAGATAAGCACTTTGTTTACCTTTAATCTTATAAAATGCTGCTCAGTTTATGCTGCTTGAATTGTTACCTGCAGTATTTGCTTTAAAGTCATTGTAAAACATCATTTTACTTTTTCGCATGTTACTTTGAAAGTAATTCTGGTGTTGTTTTCTTGAACCTGCTTTCTCTCCCTGAATAGATTGTGCCTTTTGTGAATTGTGACCATTCTGTAATATTATGAGAATGGATGACACAGTGAAATATTTTATTCATTCCCTCAACTATCTCGTACCAATTTTCAGCCCAGTGATGTACAAAAACACAGATGCCCTCATTTGAAATGCTCTTGGAAAATCTTCCTTTATTCAGTGGCAGGGTGTAAAAGATAACGCGTTCATTTCAAGAAGTATGAAAATTAATTACTAAACAATGTGTGGCAGATTATCCGCCTAGCTGTTGACTGAAGACCGGGTTTTTAGAGGCTTTGCCCTCCTACCCTTCCTTCCTGCCCCAGGGTGGAGAGTCGGAGGTTGTAAGCTGCTTTCCTTCATGTCGGTCACCGCATCTGCTGACCGATCTGTGGAACCAAGGCACCAAGGCCAGCGTCCAGGGCCCACTCCACCCCGGGGCCTGCGTCTTCCTCTCAGAGCAGTCAGGACCATGCTGGTCCCCAGAGAAGCAGGGAAGTCCCAGCCCTGCAGCCCAGGGGGCGGCCAGGCTGAGAGCCCTGCAGCCCAGGGGCCTGGCCAACTTGGCCCCATGATGGAGAAGCCTCGTCCCAAGTGGCAGCTGCCACACCGAGTGCTTGTCAGTGCGGCCACTGCAGCGGAAGAGCGTGGGGAAGGCAAAGGACGCGCAGTGGCAGATCAGCACAGGGCCGGCGGGGATGGCTGTGCCAGGGGAGCCACGGCTGTGTCCGGGCTTCTGCGAGGACGTCCAGCGGCTCTCATTTGCAGGAGTCTTGTCTTGATCGTGGAGAAGAGCCGTGGGTCACCGTCTCCCTGCGGAACACCCTTTCCTACCTTACCATGGGAAGGCATTTGTTCAGTTCGGGGTGCACCAGTTCAGTGGGGTTTTGGTGAAGACAGAGTGAAAATGAGATCCGAAGCCAGCTATCCCATTCCTCTTTTAAGGAATCTGAAATTGATATTTTACCAATGATCAAATGAATAACAAATGGTTTTTAATGTGTCTATGAATTAAGAGTTTGCCATTGATACCTTTCAGCTGAATTTCCAATATATTGGCATGGTTTGGCCTTATAAATTAATAGTGGAATTTACATAACCGTCATTAGATTTTCACTTCTGGCTAACAGGTTTCTTCTATAAGTTGACTGTAAACAATCACAAAAGCTGATGTGCTATTGTACTATTATGATATCTTGAAGCCGTCTATTTCTTTCTGGCTTTGAATTGGGGGTGTAGTAAGCATAGGTAATGAAAAATATATCTTCTGTATTTAGGGCTATAGTCGTTATTGATGTTGTAGTGCTTAGCAAATGAATCATAAAAATTCAGGGCATGTAATGGGATGTCTAAGGTCATCATCACTGAATATTGGCTAATTACATAAATGATTTTCTCCAGGGTTTTAACAATAACAAGAATTGGATTACAGAGATATACTGTTCCTCATGAAATACAGAATTGGTGTTCCTTATCTAATTTTAGGGACTAAATTCTCTTTCACACTGATAAACTTGATTATGTGAATATTTTATTAGATGTTAAAATGATAAGACTTTAAAATTTGTGATTTCTTAAACATTTCTGGAATTAGCAGTAGGTCTATATTTTGGAGAAGAAAATAAACATGCATAATTGTTCACTAAAAATTACTACTTCAAGCTGCCAATAGTGGCGCGTGCCTGTTACTTCAGCAATGAGGGAGGCTGTGTTAGCAGGACTGTGAGTTCAAGGCCAGCCTGGAAAGCCTTGCCAGACTCAGCATCAAAACAGAATTCAAAAGGGCTGTGAACAGACCTCAATAGCAGAGAACTCACCCAGTGTTCTAGAGACCTTGGTTCAGCCCCCAGTACTACAAAAACAAAAACAAAAGAAGGAAAAAGAGATAGACATGGTCACTTTCACATAATGTTGAAAAGTGCTTCTTATTTTTATAAATGTTATCTACCCAAATTAATAACTAAACAATTTTTAAAGAGGTTGTTTGAGTGTGTTTCCTGGAATTTAGTAATACCTCGGAGATTTCCACCAATAATGATGTTAAACATTTATTTTAAAGTTTAAAATATAGACAGTATTTTTTTTTTATGAGCTGAATTCTCTATTAAAGATATCCTCAGGTTTGAGATAAGGTTGATTTCCACTGAGATAACATTTTCCTCTTGAGGTGGGCCAGGGACATTGCCCCCATGAAAATCATCATGTCTAGATATCAATGTTGCTTTATTTCATCTGAAAAATTCTGAATGGACTGTGTCTATTTCTGTGTGTCTTCAAAAGTAAAACAAAAATCAACTTGAAAGAACAATGCATATCCTCTTCTGTTTTGTAAAGGCCATTACTAAGTCAATATGTAAAATCATTTGGATAGCTACATTTGATACTGTAAATCTATTGTGAGTTATTTGCACAATTGAATTGAATGTGTAGTTTTTTAGACATAGGTAGGATTTCTGAGAAATACACAGTGTGATTATTTCTGACTAGATTGAAAGCTTACATTTGTATTATGGTATAAATTAGTTATAAATTCTGTTTTATTGTATTCAGTTGCATTGTTTTCATCAGGCAATTTATCACATGGGTGTATGTGAAATTTCTACATTTATTAAATTTCAGATTATGTATTTCAAGCCCGAGCCAGACTTAAACATTTTTCCATAAGTGTAGCTTCGAGTAAACAAGCAATTTTAGTCCTGAAAATAGCTTCTGCTTCTGTCAACACGTTGTTTATTTTTTCTCTGAGATAAAAAGTTCAGTTTTCTGATATTTGTAGCAAGATAAAGTCAGTAAACAAGATTAATATAGTGTGGAAAAGGTTGTCAGCAGCCCGGCAAAGGAAATAAGTTGCCTGTACATAGAGCATACTGTAAACTGAATAAAAGTGTCAAGTCCACCATGAGATAATATGATCATGAACCTCTAACAAAGCATGACATAGGCTCGGTCGGCTTTTCTCATAGCCGCAGTGTAGAAAATGGATTACTGTCTTCCCGGGGTACCCCTGGAATAGCATGGACACCGCAGTCCGTGGTGAATGAGGATGTGGTCTTGGAGAGGATCCACACGCTCACCTGTGGGCTCCGGTGGGAGGCTGGGAATGGCATGGTCCAGGCACGTTCACCATCCTCGCAGTTCTCGGAATCCAAGAGGACGTGCTGGCACCCTCCCCACCCAGAGAAAAAAGTTTTGGGACATTTTCTCTTAGAGGATTTTTTTTTTTTTTTTTTTTTTTTTTTTTGCCTTTTTGCTAGCCTATCCTACTGAAATGGCACCAGCACAATTAAAGAGAGGCCTTGTTATTTTTCCAAGGGAGAACTTAAGGTCTGTCGCTGTGAATTTGTGCTTTGTCCTCTGGAGTGGTGGACTCATTGGTGCACAGTGCTGTTTTTTGTTCTCTTAGAGAACCTTTCTGTGATGAGATTCTTTAAAAATAAAAGTGGCATATAGTATGAAGAAACTTCTTGGACTATCCTTTACCAGGAATCTATTTATGTTTAGAAATGAAGGAGTAAAATATTATTCTCTTTGGCAAAATAAGGTTTTGTTCTGTGTAAGGTCATGGAGAAACTCAACCAAGGGCTGTTCAGCATCTCTTCAACCTAAGTTCTTTTATATATTGAAATTTGTACCTTGTAATACATATTACATACATTCAGAAATTCACTACAATACGTTTTTTCATGGAAATATCTGCTCAACAGTGATCTATCAAATTAAGCCTTGTTTTCATGTAAAATTAGATATACATGCAGAATTTGGAAATAATCATTATACGGTTTGTTAAAAAATGATATTTACATTGTTGTTAAGATGCTTTCACATGAGTCTTTAAATTCTAGCAGAGTAATGTGCTGGAGCAGAAAGATCATTCAGCGGTCAAATTACACTTTTGCTCTTGTCTGGGATTTAAGAACTGATGCGGACTCTCCATTTTAGAATGATGCCCTCCAGTAGAGATGCCCACATTGCCCACTGTTTCCGAAACCCAGCCTGTGACTTGTTCTCTGTTGAAAATCTCCAACAGGTGCCGACGCCGAGCCCAGCCAATAACAAGAGGATAGTGTACTTCTCCCCGGACTCGCATCACCACGAGTGAGTGTCCGTGTTTGTGTCTCTGTGCTGGGTGTGCTTTTTATTTCTTTGGGATACTGGTAACTACTGTTATTGAAAGTAGTTAACCTGTACCTGCCTTTTAAATCATATGCCAGTGTTAATCATGCAAGAGCAATTTTTTTTTTTTTTTTTTTTTTTGTCTTTTTCGTTTTTATCGGTACCAGGGATCAAACTCACGACTGCCTGCTTACAAGGCAGGTGCTTATGCCACTGAACTAAATCCCCAGCCCTGCAAGAGCAATTTGAATAAAGGATTTTTTGTTTTGTTTTTGTGGTTTGGGTTGTTTTGCTTTGTTCTGCTTTGCTTTGTTGAGTTTTGTTTCATTTGGTTTTGAGACAAGGTCTTTTGAGTTTTGCAGAATGACCTCGAATTTGCAGTCCTTTTGCCCCAGCCTTCCTGATACCTGGGTTCCCGGCCTATGTGCCACCAAAGCGTGCTAGGATTTTTAAATACATTCTTTTATTTGGGGTAGAGTTTGAGAGTCATGCACTATTGAATTACGTGTTCTCTGAAAACATTTACATTTTCCTAATACTGAGTTTTCCTAATGGCAAGCTGCTCCTGTGTACCCACTCTTGCTTTAGCCCTGTCCCAGCCCTTCGCCATGCAGACATTGTGTGGTTCTGTAGAGTTTCTCTCGTACCTGCACCTGCCTGCACTTGGTAGGCATAGTTAAAGGCTTGAAGGAACCAGAATGTATTTTCTTTTTAGCAACCAAAAGAGTGACTACTAGGTAATTTTTAAAAGGTAAACGATTTAACTTAACTTTGACTTTTGTAAATTACTGGTGAAATTTCCAGGTACTAACTCTTTTTTTTAAATACTTCTTACTTGAAAAACCTTAGGTTAGATGTTTTATTTCAGTGTCAGATGTCTCCTGTTTAGTTGGTTGAACCTGAGAAAGGCCATAAAGTATGGGAAGGCATGAATTAATTATTGAATACATTTTTTTCCAGCAAGCATTTCTGTTACAGTCCATTAGTTTCTATTTTTTATCCACTATTTAACAAATATAAAACACAAATTAATGTGAATAGATATGGCGGCATATCATAATCTTTTTTTGTCTTCCCTGTTTTTATTTTCCTATAAAACTTCTTTTCCTTTGGAATAAAAAATGCATTTCTTACCTAACACTGACAGCACAATGTTTATTTTCTTTTTAATTTTCTGTTTTGATGAAAAACAAAAACTCCAGCAAGCAGATTTAGAGCGATTCAAAAGCCAAAACCTTTGCTTGCTGAACTCAAGTGCTCTAAGGACAGACAAACGGCAACCTCTTTGGGGCTCTGTGGTCTCAGTGCCGCCACAGTGCCTGGTACACCATGGACAGTCCGAGATCGCTGCTGAATGAATAAAGGCCTGAAAGGATGAACTTACAATGAGAAGCTCAAGAGTCTGCAGTGTGTCAGTACTGCTCCTAAAAGAGCAGGGGTGAGCCCAGCCTCCCTCCTCCTTTCCCCCTCCCCACCCCCCACAGTGGGAAACCACAGTGGTTTCCCATCAGTTCAGTAGACCTCCAAGGGGTGGGACTTGGGACCCAGCACCCTCCTGTGCCTGCAGATCGCCACTCCCTCCACTCTGGGCTGGACACATTGGGATGACACCACTTCCTCCCATCTGGTGCTGCCGCCGGCTCTTCAGTGTCTCACTCTGACGCTTCCCATTTCTGGCTGCAGGGCTGCAGCAAAGCTCAGTTCCCCGTTCTATCATCACAGGATCCTGGTGAATCTTTCTGTCACTGGCTGTCCACCTTTCAGTCCCTACTTCTTAGTCCTGCTACTCACATTCAGCTATGGTCATCTTGTTAGCTCTGGTGAAATACCCAGTTGCCTACTACTAACGGAGGAGCTTCAGAACATTATAGACCCCCTCTACCACCTACCTCCAAACAGCTGATCCTTAATTCTCTTCCTCTCTAAGACCTTTGGGCTGGCTTTCTGGTTTACCCCATTCCCTTAGTGGAACCTGACTTCACTGCCCACTTTGTGCTGGGATTTTGCTCATGCATTCCCTCCTACCTGTATCCATCAAGATCCTGTTTGTTACTCCAGATTGTCGACAAGCTTTTTACTTATCAGAGCATACTAGGTGCTTAACAGGATATCCCTGATAGTGGCTTAAACTGAAGGGTTTTTTTCTCATTTTGTTTTCTCACAGAAGCCTAGGAAGAGAGTTTGTTTTGCTGCTGTCTCAATTGCTTTTCTTATTGCTGAGGTAAAATACCCAACACACAAACTTAAAGGAGGGAAAGTTTATTTAGCTCACAGTTTGTAGAGGTTTTAGTCCATAATCGGCTGAATCCAAAGTAGGGTAGCGTGGCAGATGGGCATCACAGAGGAGAAACACTTATGGTGGGCCGAAAGTAGCAAAATAAGGGACCTTAACCTCATCTTTCTGCCCTTTTTATAGTCTTGGCTACTGACATTAGGGCCATGCCAAACCAATGAGTGGACTAATTTAATAATCACACATCTTTAATCCCAGCATTGCACCACAAGTCAAAGTACTCTAGATTCAGCTATTTCTGAAAAACCCCACCTGTGGCCACCTGAGGCTTTGGGGAGACATTTAGATGCAAGCTGTAACAGCAGCTTGAAGATGTCATCCAGGGCTAGACTATTTCTGTTTCTCTAGCTACTGGTCGCAGTAGTCTGCCAGAGCTGCCATGACTGAATACTGAAACTCGGTGGCTTAAGCAGCAGAAATTTATTCTCACGGTTCTGGAGTTCAGAAGTCTGAGACCAACAGTACAGGGCCTGTAAGTTAAAAGTGTATGTAGCTGTGTGCCATGGTGTATGGCTGTAATCCTGCTACTCAGGAGGCTGAGCAGCAGGATTGTGAGTTCCAGGCTGGCATGGACAACTTAGACAGCCATCTCAAAATTAAAAAATAAAACTTTAAAAGTGTGTGCATGTACAATATAGAATGTGGGGAAAGCAGGCCATTTTAACAAAGCTCTCGTTCAGACAATGGGATACTTACTACCCAGCACAGCACAGCACAGCCCAGTCTGGCCAGCTGTCCCCTCTGCTCGTCCTGTCACTGATCCTCTTAAGACCAGGACTGATAGGGCCATGATAGATTCTCTGAGCACCACACAGCTGCAGCAGTCCATTCGTTTCTTAGGAGTCAGATGCAGACCGTTGGTTTATCTGGATGCTAGGGTTGCTTTAAGAATTTAATGGGTTTTTGTTGTGTTTGTTTTGTGATTCGATCCCAGCAGCCTGCCTGTTAGCCTGGCTGCTTCATGTGTTCTTACAGGAAGGGCCACTGAGTTGACCAGGGTCTGCTCTTAGGCACTTGGAATCAGTGGCTCTGAGAAACCTTCATGGTAGGCTCATCCGTGTTGTCACAAACCCGATGGAGGAGTCCTGAGGCCCAAAGTAGAGCCCTCATCCTGGCAGTCAGGCCACGTGTGACATCTAGCTTCCACACTGCTGCTTGCTTCACAGACCTGGTTCTCCAAACTGCACTTCCCTCATGGTGAGACTTGCCTCCCATTGAGAGTGTGTTATAAGCTCTTTTTAGAGATCTGTATTTCCGTGCCTGTCTTCAAGTCTGGCCCTGATCCAGGGAATGCGAATGGGGAGTGGCCTGGAGTACTCACTCTTGGCCAGAAGGCAGGAGACGACGTGCCTGAAATGGTCATCTTATATATACAAGCAACTTTGTTCAGATACACATAGCACCCATGCCTTACCTTAGGTTGGTGCTCTTTTAAGGACCAGTGGGTCTCTCTGCCTTCCAACTGACCCCTTGGGGGAAATGTTCTTATCATCTCCTTTGGCAGAAGAAGGCATATGGTCGGTGTACACGGTATGGCTGGAGATAGTTGGAGATGCTCTGTGTGTTTCTCCTTCTCTCCGGCGGCAGGAAGTGGGCCCCTCCTCCCTAACACAGGCACATGACATACAATCTTTTCTTTTCATTTCTTTTGTTGTTTAATTTAGTATCTCACAGAAGGCAAACCAAGGAATTCATATCTTCTGGTCATACAAATAATTTCCAAGGATTTATAGTCACCAGTAGTTTTTAAAGCATTTTACAAGTTGTGTAGTGGTTTGTAACTTGATTCTTGTAGCCTCTGGTACATGAGTAAAAATACTCAATCTAAAATTGTTGTGTGACGTTTGACACCAAATTCTGGAGTATTTCAGATAATTAAGTGACTCACTGCTGGAACTAATCTCCCTTTATTTCCATTTATCAATTCATGCAGCAGGACTTCTGATTACTCAAATCTATAAAAATGAAAGATAAGAATAGTATTGATGCTAAAAATCTTGTATTTTATGGTGGATACAAGAAATAACTTTGGAGAAAAGCTTGTTAATGATTAATGAAGTAAAATTTTTTATATTTAACATCAAAATCTAGTTCTGCTGTTCAATTAATTGAATATAATTGGTAATCTTTTTTAGACCTTAATAGCTGGTTGTTATCAACTACTAACAATTGTTATTAGATATACATTTCAAAGTAATTTTTAGCTAAATAGTCTTGCAGTCACAGATTTTTTAAAAAGAAATTTTGTGAATTTATATATAAATATATATTTGTAGAATATGATAGGTAATTAATAAAGGCTTCAGAGCATAAAAATATGTTAGAATAAAATTCCTTAAGGAAGTAAATTGGAAATAAGAGTTGAAGGAGAAAAATCAGCCTTATAGAATTTTGAATAATTACCACATACCTGTTGCATTTCCTTTCCAAGCGACAGTGTGGAGACTGTCATGATCTTTGAGCCTCTATTGGGTCAGGATTGTGAGTTCTCCTGCAGGCGGGTGGTGGAAATTGTTCTCAAAGGCAGCAACTGAACACTTGTTGAGTGTGATTGACAGTGGGCTCAAATAAACTTGGCTGCTGCCCCGTCCAGCCACCTGATTTTTAGAGATGAGAACGGGAGGCTCAGCAAGGCTCAGTCACTTGCTTCAGCCCATCCTTAGTTTCCAGGGCAGGTGCCCACCAGAAACAAGCACCCCAGTGGCCGCCTCTGGGTGCCGTGACATGTTGGCTTTGCATTTTACTGCGGTGGAGAGTGTCCACACCTTGAGTGGACTTGTTACTTTTCTGTTTAGCATGCAGGAATGCCACATGGAATAAGAATAATAATGATCCTGTAACATACTGCAAAATTCTTCTAAGTAGACAGGGCATTACATGTGTATTACTTCCTTCTGTGCCCCTGGGAGGACTGCAGAGCCAGCAGGGTGTGGATAAGAGAAAACTAAATTCCGTCATGGCTCTGCAAGTTGTTCTAGGTCACATGGAGCAAGATCTGCAGCCAGGGGCTGTGCTCCTCTATTACAGCCCAGAGTTACATAAAGGACAGTGAACTCCAGGAGCTCATTGTCACACTGTATCACATCCCTCTCTTCTCCATGTTCCGAGTGCCCTATATCCATTCTGCCACCCTGGGGCAGAATATTTTAATCTTCAATTTCTTTTTGTCATTTTACATCAGTATTATGGGCCAATGTTTAGTAGTCTGGGGAACAGAAGTGCCTCCAAGAGGATAATCGTGCTGGTCAATGTTTACATGAAGTATCATCACCAAGACCCCTCCCTAGGCGGGCACGACAGGGTGGGGAATGCTCAGATTGCTGGTTTGTATGAACCCCACGGTGGTTTACCTCAGAGCCTGTACTGGAGATGCTGCGGGAAAGGCAAGAAAAAGACACTTGGTTACTAAATATTTTGAAACTCCTAATTGGATAACAAAGCTGTTACTGCCAGTTTTATTCTGTTAATAATTCCTTGAAGTCAGTGTTTATTTTGCTTCGGAAAATCCCCTCCAAAAACAGTGTGATTAGAGGAATACTTAATTTCACTCGTTAGAATTTGAAGCTTAAAATAGATTTTCATAAATAAGGCAAAATAGGGTACAAGCTTCATAGGACACAGGAATTTTCAGTTTTGAATCCATGTGGTCAGATGGTCACACAGTCGGCAAAGCTTGCTAGAAATAGCTGATGAGAAGAAAGCCAGCTGCTGAACCGGAGAAGGAGAGAGACGTGCTCAGAGCGCTCGGCTTGGGAGTGCTTGGCTCACCAGAGTTTTCAGCTTAGCAAAAGAAGGGTGCAGGTGGGCAATGCAGGTCTGTAAAATAACATCCTGTAATAATTTCCATGTGAAGACAGAGTACTGTGAATGGTGAATAGCCAGCGCTGCTACACAGTTAGGATCTGGAGTCATTGTTTTTAAAAGTAAACGTGTGCTCTGCACAAACATTGAGAAGTCTTACAGAGCATTATAATTAAGATGATGCAATTATTGTAATAAAATAACACTTCGCTTCCATTTGAAACACCATCTGGTAGTTTTGCCTTGTAAGCATTAGTATAGTTAAAGTTCAACTGTTAATAGATGATAGGTTTCATTTAATACGAAGTATTGAGCACAGAAAAATGAAATATGCATCCTACTCAAAACCTGTCAAGACCCTCAAATCAACTAACGCAGCAAAATTAGTATCTAATTCCTAAGTACAAATAACATTAAATTTTGAAATTTAGAGTTATTTTGTTAGCTTTCTGAATATACAAATTTTCTGTTAGCTTTCTGAATATACAAATGTTATAATCTGAGAAAATTATTACCTTTTAAAAATATATCAGCATTAATACACCCCTCTATTCTCTGTTAATGTTTTCATTCACTTACCCTTTATGTAATTTCTAATGTTTCAAGACATCTTATTTTCTCTCTAACTTCTCCCTGGTTAAGTGATACTGGTCTTTAAATAGAGAAAAGATAACATTGATTTTTCAGTTGATATTTATATTTTGCCTTTATTTCATTTTTAAATGAAAACACGTACCTGAGGAATTGTATGTAGATGAAACTTGTTTTAAATGCACATAGGTAACTCATAATAATCCTATGATAAATTCCTTTATAAAGCAAAGACTCACCCCCTGTTTTATCTTTTGTGTAAATATAGAGTTTGCGTAGCGCAAGATTTACCTGGATTAAAGGTTATGTTCTTTGGGAATTCTTCTGCACTTTGAAATTTAACATCTACTGCTTTATAGGGAAAGTGGCTTTCACTCTAGATTCAGATAAATAAGATATAATACATCAACCCCCACCCCGGACAGACTGCAATTCCCAGGGGAAGTCATTTAGCTTACATGTCTGAATTTTCAGTTATAGCATGATAGAACAGTAGTCTTTTCTTACTTATTTTTTATGAAGTGCCTATGTGAAATACAAAAATATTATTATACTAAATACAAAACATTTCAGAATAATAATGGTGATACTTTTGTACAGTATATTTTATTTTTCAGGGCATTTCAAATGTATCACTATGTTGTCATTATTAATTCCTCTCTGAAATAGTCATAGTGGGCATGATATCCCCATTTAATTTGCCTTTCCTAAAGCCTAACTCCAGTCAACCAAAAGTCAATTAAAAATCAAATATACTAAGCACTTATTATGCATTTGGTAACAACTAACCTGTGAGGAATCTTATAAGTCATGTTTATTGGCACTAATTTTTTACAGACATTTAGAAATCTAAAGTAGTTGTTGCCCAGAAAAACTCACTGAATAAAAGTTCACATATTACTGTCTCCCACAGTGTTCAACTGCAGCAGAAAATTAGTATTTATTTTAAACACGTACTGTGTGCCAGAATCTTAGTCTTGTGTAAGCTTCCTAGTGCTGAGATTAATTTTATTTTTATACTAAGACAGTATAAAAAAACTGAGCAATGAGACTCAGAAAATAAAAATAATTGGTCCAGAGCCCGTATCCAGATATGGGTCTTTCTCTTTCCTTCTCTTTCTCACATCTGCCTCAGCCTTCTGAATTTTTATTAGTTTAGTAAAAGAAATGAAATGAGCTTAATTTCAGGATGGACTTTTTTGCTTCATAGGAAAATCTAACAAATGAGGAATATCTTGACTGACCTTACCATCTGGCCTTAGAACATAAAATACTACAAGCATGGTCCAGGATCACCCAGCCCAGTGCGTTCATTCTTTGGCTCTCAAGGGGAGTAACATGGTGGCTGTGGTTGGTGAAACTGCCCATGGCCCCAGTCACTCCTCAGCCACTCTTGTAGTGGAGATTTGGGAGGCATCAGGCTCCTGGGTGCCTGGTACTCCACAGAGATCAGGACCTTCTGACCACTGGCCTCATGGTACCTGCAGTCAGGCAGAAGTAATAGGCTTTGCTGCAACCCGCATGGCTCTTGAGGTTCTTAGGGTGAAGGACCATGAGAGGATGAGGAAATAAAGAAGACACAAAGCTGGATCAGGTGGAGCCCTTGCTCGCCAGGTAGGAAGAAAGCCAGCAACCCCTCCTCACTGCAGGGGCGTTTATTTATACATTTATCAACTTAGTATCACTTGACACCCTGTTGTCCTAGCAACCCACTGTTCAGATCGCTGTGACTTTGAAGCCAGCCTAAGATACACAGAGATTTGAAGACCGGGCCTGGACTCCACAGTGAGGCCCTGCCTCAGAAAGAAAACGAACCAAGTGTAGGAAGATGTTAATGGTAGAATGTAACTAGTGGATGTGGCTGTATCATTCTAACATTCCTTCAGTTTTACTGAGCATTCAGATTTTCCCTTCATAAATTTTGGGAAAAATTAGTGAAAGAGATGAAAGATAAAATGGAAGGTAAAAAGGATAAAAACTCAAAAGATTTTAAAAATATGAAGAGACACTATGTTCACGGGTTTGGAAAATTCAACACAGTAAAGCTCTCACACTTCTTCCTAAGTTGATATTCAGGCTTTAAAGCAACCAATTCCTATCATAATCCCAGTAAGCCTTTTTTTATAGATGTAGGCAAAATAGATGTATTTCAAAGTTTATATGGGAAAGCAAAGGAATTAGAATAGCTAAAATCATTTTTAAAAGAGAATGACATGGTAAAAATCATGCTACTAGATTTGAAGACTGTATACATGCACACACACACACACACACACACACACACACACACACAATCTCCTAGACCATATGGTATTGGCATACAAATCAATGGAAAAGAACAGTGAACCCAGAAATAGACACACATGATTATGGCCAGTGGATTTCTTACAGCAGTGCAAAAGCAAATCAATGGAATAAGGATGGCCTTTTCTACAAATTCAAACCAGTTCTTCTGCAAAGAACCTCTTTAAGAGGAAGAAAACAAGCCACAGCACAAGAGGAAACACTTGTGAACCACACAGCTAACAAAGGACTTTAGAATCTGAGAGCTGCTGTAAATCGGAGAATTGATGGGGGTTACAAGAAATGAGGTCCAGCAAAAGACAGAAATGACACGAGTACTCAGCAAAGACAAAGTTCCAGGAGCGGTCTGGGCAGAGACTTCTGGGGACAAGAGAGAGAGTGAACGTGGGGACAGATGCATTTCAGGAGGTTTTCTTAATTTTTGAAAACTGTGGTAGGAGTGTGATATCTCATAGCCGGCAGGAAGCCAAGGCAGACAGCAAAACAGATATCAACTTTCAGAGAAACAAAAGAAAAACACAGCAGCAAAATGTAGTCACATAGATATAATAACATCTTATTCATAAATAATTAAGCAAAGTGGTATTATATTTGGAAATAGAGGGCTGGAAGCTATAAAAGAGCTAAATTTATGGCAAGAAGTCAGTCCTTAATATCTAAAATCAGTTAATCACAAAATAACCCTGTCACCATATTTTTTTTTAAATACAGCATTATATTTTGGAACAGGAAAAGATTAAGAGTAGACAGTGATTTTCCTGGACAGAGTTTGGGAGTCAGGATGGATGGAGCAAGAGACTGTTGTTTTTAGTCCTTTTAGTTTGTTTTTGTTAACTGAAACATGTGTTTTTTTTTTTTTTAATATTTCTTAGAAGCACAAGCTATGCTTCATCACAGAGGGGGTTTCCTGGTCAAGCCTTCTGTGGAGCACCAGGGGCTAAGTTTCCAGGTGGCAATGCACCCAGCCATCAGTGACTCACACCAGAGTGTCCACTCCCATGGCAGTGATGCAGCCTGCCCTGCCCAGACACATCATGCCTGTGATGCTGACAGATGTCACAGTCAGAGCACAGACAGGTCCTCTTAATATGGACACCGTCTGTTCCCAGCTTTAGTGCCACCAAGGCTAGAGAACAGACAGAAGTCTTATTCAGGACGTGGAAATGTGCCCTTGCTCCGTGTGCCCCTGCCCTGCTGCAGCCCCGCACTGCAGTGAAAGGGTGCCTGGGAGAGTCCCCAGCTCTCCAGACCCTCATTGCTGCCCCACGGACCTGACAACCTTATTTCCTGAGGCTGGGCAATAGTACATGCCTCTACCTAAAGGGGGCGTAAGTCCCTAGAGATACTCAAAATGCTAGTCCTTGAAATAGTTGGCATTAGCAGCCATGTTAGTGTCCTTCCCCTTGACTGCGGGCATATGGTGGTCAATTTAATTTCCTAGCTAATGACAGCTCCCTCCAGTTGTGGAACATGCAGGAGTCCCCAGCCCAGCTGTAGAATCGGGCTGGGCTGGGCACTGTGACAAGGGAGGAGTCCTTGTGCAGTGGTCACTGTCCTCTTGATGCTGTCGAATTGTTTCCAGTGAGAGTATGATTGTAAGAACCGAAAGTAATGGGTGGAAAGTAGTCTCAGATCTTGGTCAGGAATCTACACCGAAGGCCTTTTCTGTTTCCTCGGGGCAGAGCAGCCAGGCAGAGCAGTCTTGTATTTTTAACTTTTTAAATGTATCTCCAACAATCAGAAGGTCATAATTTGTTATAATGATGCTATAATTAAGTTGTGGTAAATGATAGCATTTGTAGATTTTATAACCAGGATTGATTCATAAAATGAATGCAGTCCCAGCAGTTTATGTTAACATAATTAAATGGAAATGTAATTCTAACTCAGTTTGCTTATTAAATTGAAAATTACTAGGTTATGAGCACTCTTACATTTCTGTCAAAATTGGTGTAAGTCTAAAATTACATGAAATATCCATTAAAATAAAGCATATTTAAAGCTCTGTTGCTGATAGCGAATAAATGCGGTGAGCTCGTGCAGGTTGAGCTGGCGGGATGAGTGCTTTGCTGAAGGTTCCAGCTGACGCCTTCTCTCTTTTCTCTGCAGCCACTGGTTTAACCCTGGGGCCAGGACAGAACATAGTCAGGTAAGGAATGGTCCCTTCCTTAAGGGAAGTTATTCTCTCCGATATTTATCTGCCTATCTCCCTTAAGGATTAAGATCTCCAGCATATTGTTAAAGGAGTTCATTGCACCGGGCTTAATACACAGCCCAAACCATGACCTCAGAAGACCATAGCCTTCCCTCCAGCCATCTGCTGGAGCCACACCCACCACCTCCACAGCACAGCAGGGCTTCACTACTTATAAATCCTTTGCTCAAAATTAAGGCACTAAAGCAGTGTATCTGCTTAAAATTCAATTTGCATTTAAACATCAGGTCAGCCAGCATGAGAATATTTTTACTGATCTTAGAAGGTGGCACTAGTTTCTTACAAGTTTACATTATGTCTCTAACTGAACCTTTTAAAATCTCTCACTGGTACTCATGACAACGCAGTGATGAGTTGGCTTTGCAAGAACGTGACATTCATTTCAGTTGTCCTCACTATTAAGTACGTCCTTTGTCTCTTGAATGTAATAGCTTGCTCTGAAGCAAGATAAGCTCATTTAGGGCATAAATTGTGGTAAGGTATAAAGTGTATACATTTTAGGTTTTGAATTCTCCCAAGAGTTTTTTTTTTCCTATTATGAATTTTTAATACACTTATTATTTAATAAGGTGATCTATGAGAAAGTATATTTTTTCAATGCAAACTTTTCCTAAACTCCTGGAGATCATTTCTTATCAGGAGTCAGAAGGGAGGAGGATGGTAAAGTGATGTTTGCACCTGGTAATAGTGATTAATAACATTAGTCTGTTGGTGATGATTGATGTCTGAATACGGTACAGTTTCAAAACTGGGTACAAATGCCCTAGCTCCCTTGATTTATAAAGTGCCACTTACTTTATAATAACCAGCGATGGTGAACATTCTAGAGACCAAATGCCCAAACTACAACCCAAAACCCACTTAATTTATTGTAATGGGCCAACACTGCAGTTAAACCTGAATAGTGAGGTTTTAGATTAGAAAATACAACACATACATTAACATCTTTCATCTTAAAAGAAAAACACCCTGCATGCCATAGATTCACCACCAGTGACCCATACTTTTTGCTTACTACACATAAGCCTACTAAAAGAAAAATATGTTGCAAATTCAAATTTAGTTGTAATAATGTTTTTCCTTACCGTGCCTTTTTCCATGAGAGTAATTTGCCCCTTGAAACAGACTTCTCACATTTGCATAGAATGTTTACTACTGTTCTTATAAATTTGGAAACTAAGCTGTTACATTTATGAGGTGTTTATCCTATTATTCAAAATGCAAAAATTAGACTTTCTGCTTTCCCCAGGGGTTCATCACCATGTTTACAGTGAGATTCTGCTTGTAATAACTATGCCAGGCTGCATCTGGATATGTTCTATTCTAAAACATGATTTTTAGAGCTCATTCACTACCTTTAGAATTTGAGAAATACTAATGTGATACTATAAATTGATGTTTTTGATTACTGTGTAATGTAAGTTTTGGCTTATAGCCAAGCTTTATTGGCTAGGTAGAAATTAACTAATAGCTCGGGCTGTGGGTCTAACTCAGTGGTAGAACTCTCAGTGTGCAAGGCCCTGGCTTCAATCACTAGCACCATCTAAAGAGAAAAAAAAATTAATAACCCAATTAGTTACAAAGAAGGAACTCAAGACCTCACAATACTAGGCAAGCCTTCTACCATGGAGCTACGCCTCGGCCCCTTTTTATTTTTTTAAGTTTTCTAATCTTTTTATCTAGTGTTTAAACTAGTCTTTTGCTTAAATTTTGGTACCCATTTTCAATTTTTATCCTAAAGAGGCAAGTTAATCATTAATAAATGCAGAGAGGTTCTTTACTTGGAGTAGTTATGTCCCGTAAGACAGAGCAGAGCTGACTTTGGACTCTTGGACCAGTGTTCTTAGGGGAAGCGCAGGGCTCCGCTCGAGCACCTTCACCAAGGCGCGGCCTTGGTTTTGGGGTATTCTGCTTTCAAGACGCTTCCTTTTACAGGACATCGATTCATTTATAATGAGTCTCAGGACACACAGCAGTATAACCCATGGGTGAGCCAGGCACAGGTTTTCTCTGTGAGGCCCATCACAGCCTTTGGGGCTAGAAGAATCACCAGGTACAACTTCAACACGATGCTTGCTGGGGTCACCAACAAAAGCACAGTAGTGCAAGAGGCATAGTGCTCAACAGAACACCAAAAGGAAAAAGAAAAAACCTCAGTTGTTTCCAGCCTGAGAGCTAAAACAAGACAGTGTCACTTGGGGACTCAGCCAGGAATCTGCTTTCCAGATGACACAGATTCAGGAATATATCTGCAAACAACTGCAGAAACACCCAAAGCATTGATTTTGGTGTTACAAATAAATTTTAGCAAGTAGATGAATTTACAAATATGGAATCTGAATAATGAAAATCATTTATATATAAGTAACTACACAGTACTTACATTTTGAGAAACAATCTTTTCTTAGTTCAACTTAGACCTAACAATAGCACAGCAAAGAACTGGCTAAACCTAATCCCAATGATGAAATGCAAAACCATGAGAACCATGAAGCTCTTCAATGTATTGTTGAATGAATGACTGTTATCATGCACGATCACCGTTGATTTTTCTTACAGCAGCTTACCAATTTAAGGTGATGGTTTTAACCCCGCTGCTTTTAAAAAACGACCCATCACTGCCTCTCCCCATTTTTCCTTCTTGCTGTTCTCTAGTGCTTACCCCCACTTCCATTTCCATCCTGCACGGAGACCAGGCCTTTATTACCCATCTATTAAAAAAGCATCTATCAGCCATTAGGTACTCTCTGCATTTGCAAAACAAGGTATTGTGAAAAACACTCGGCTTTTTCACAAGACAGCTGTAGTGTGGGCAAGGAAACAGATTAAAAGGATGTTGATAAATGTTTGAGAAAACCACAGAGACATCACTATGGAGGTCACAAAAGCAAAACCCCAGAGTCAGTTCAGGAGTGGAAGGAAAGGGCAGAGGAGCCTGCATGGCACATTCGTGGCGTGTGAGTGCAGGCGGAGTCGTTAAATCCCGACACTCTGCCTCCTTGGCATCTACAGTCGGCACTGTGCCTGAGTTTAGGAGTGTCCTAGTAGTCATCATTCCTAGCGTAGCTGTTCTTTAGCCTCCTTTTCGGGGCGAGGACTCCGAAAGGCAAAGTGTGAAGAGACTGCTGTTGTTTTGCAGATGTGTGAGGACTCAGCCAAGAAGGGGCTGCCAGTTGAGATGCTCCTGAGCCTGAATGCCTTATCCATATCGGGTAGTAGAGAAAGCAGTGCTCCGGATTAAGAATTCTGCTCTTTGCTTCGTCCCTTGTGGCAGGAACTTGAGACTTGTAATAATCTCGAAAACAATCACAAGTAGCAACGGAAATTCTTAGTTCCCTTTCTGTAAGAATAAAAAACCATTATCCGCCAGGAACCTTCTCCTGCCTGGTTTAATTCAGAAGGTTTTTTAAATCGCGTGCCTAGTTTTTACATTTATGGATTTTAATGTGATTCTTATATGAGTCATTTTTTAATATACACCTGCAGGTCACTAATAAGGGAATTGTATCTGCGTTTGGCCTAAGTCCAGCAATCTGAAAGTTGGAAGGTAAGAAGCACTTCGCACCATATTCAGAGATTCTAGTTTTAATCCAAGATGACATGGAGTCAGAACCCTAAAAGCAACCTCACTTGTGACACTGATAGAAGCCCCAGAAACAGAATAATGACCAGTAAGAAGAACTTCTCAAAATCCGATGGCTGCTTTTGCTGATATGAACAAGGTCAAAGAATTTTTGTTTCTTTTATTGTGAATCCGTAATCAGATTTCATCTTTTTTAGAAACATGTTGGGAATCTTCCAAATACAAATGTTTTCAGTTGTTCGAGAAATTACCCTAGATTAATTTTTCATAGTTGCCATTTAAAAGAGCTAGTTCCTAGCTTAACTGGTTAGAGTCATGACCCACAGATCTGTGTCTGTATTTTCTAACCTAGATTCATGGTCAAGTTGCACAGACATACCCAGAATCCAGATTTAGGGCCAGGGATGTAGCTCAGTGGCATAAATACCTCCTTGGCAAACACGAGGCCCTGAGTACGATTCTTGGTACCAAAAAAACTCCCAAATTTATAATTTCATTGATAAATTGAGGTGATTCCTGACAGCTCTTTAAGGTAGATATGCTGTGATAAATAATTCCAGTATTTAAAAAAATTCCAGTATTTTTTGCTTCTTTTATACAAAGTCAATCCCAAGTTAATTTGAAGAAGAAACCACATTCTTGTGTGAGTCTAGCCACAGAGCTGTAACATCAAAGTCCAGAAAAGATTCTGTCTCCTTTGCCTTTATCTAGGTCAGTGGTGGCGAACCTACCACACATATGCCACAGCCGGCTGTTTCTTATCACTGAAAACTCTGAAAGGTTCACCGGTGACCTCGCCTAGGTAGTGGCCTCTCTGGAAACTGTCCAGACTCAACCACTTTCACTCTTTGCAGTGTCATTTTGCAAAACTAGGCTACAGAGTTATTTCCTATTTCAGGACACTATATTTAAGATTTTGAATTGTTTAAATTGTTTTAACCCAAACTTCCGAAAAGTGTTCAGATACCTGTATTTTATCTTTGAATTCGAAAAGTTAATTAACTACCATCAACTGAAGACAGAGGTAGAGATTTCATCATCCTTCTTCTAGCTATCTGTGTCACAAATGTTGGTTTGTATATATGTTCTAAAAGGCACTAGACTTAGAAATGCCAAAGTAATTAATTTTTTTATGTTCAGAAGCAATTTAATGTTCATGGTACGAAGTGTTTCTAAATTGAAACACTTTCAGATTAATGGACTTAAGATAAATGCGTGCTATTTTCTATTAGTAGTAATAATGAGATACAGCTTCAGCTACATATCAGATACCAGATCTCACTCCCTGTTTCATGACTTCATTCATTCAACAAATAATCACTGAGCGCTAAAATTTCTGTGGACACAGAGGGGAACCCCAACAATGCAGGCAAATTGAGTGTCTGAAGCAGAGGCCCTGAATGAGCTCTTCCTGAATGAGGGAGAGCATTGGTATGCACCCCAAGTGAAAGGACCCACATGGATGGGATCTACCCCTCAGCAAGGAGGTTGTGGGTGGAGGAGGCAAGGTAAATTCAGACCTTAGAGATGCTATCCAATTACAAAGGCCCATGGAAGCCTTGTACAGTTTGAGGCTTTATCTCCAGAGATAAAATTAATCTTAGAAAGCATATGTTGGGTATGGGGAGGAAGTGGAGGGAGGCATGGCCGATACAGGTCAGGACCAGGAAGGCGGCAATGGGGACAGGTGGAAAGGAAAAGATACTCAGGAGAAGGCTGAGATACCCTGTCAGATAAGACCTTCATGGGAGAATAATCTAGCTGTATTCTTGGTGACCTAACTAAGATCTTTGACTTCTCCAAAATGATGAAATAAGTGAATAATTGACTCTAAATGATGCCAATGAACAGTTTAAATCAATTATCCTTCACTACAAGTTACTGATACTGGTCAGACAATACCCCCCGACAACCAGGCTCATTAATGGTAACCCAGGCTAATCACAGCCACAGTGGCAGCATTTCAGCTGTGTTCCCCTGTCATAGTGCTAAGCATTTTACATGGTTTATCTTATGTACTGCTCTCAGCAGCCTTCTGGCTAGATAGGACTGTTAGCTCTGTTTCACGGGGTTAGAAAAGTTGGGTACTTTGGCCTAAGATTGCACAGCTGGTCCGCAGTAAAGTTATTATTGAAACCTAGTGGCTCACGAGTTACTGGCACCGCTGTGACTGGACCCCAGGTCTATCTTGTGTCTTCTAAGAATTCTGTTTTGGTTAGAGTTAATTTCTAATATACTGCAGGACTTTTCTGTAGCCCAGTCTTGCATATAATCACTTACCTGCATAAATAAGATAAGCTACAGTTTCAGTGAACACATCGTGTATTGACTTCCTGTTTTTTTTCTTTGCAGTTAGGGTACAGCAAATGTAAAGAGAAGTCGATGGTAAAGCATTTTGAGGAGCAATCAAATATATATTTTTTCTAATTATGTATTTCCAAGTCAGTAATTTCTTTGACAGATGTTTTAACTTTGTCTCCTTACCCCGGTAAGTCAGTGGGTACAGAGAAAACACTGTTTGCACTTGCACCTCAGCGCAGGTGACATTCCTCAGAAACGTCACAGCTGAAGGCCACGGCCAGGGCTGTGGACGAGAGTTTCCGTGACCCTCACCTGGTCACCCCAGAGGTCCAAGAACAGAACTGAGCTCCAGACAGCCAGCCCGGGGCTCGTGTCACCTTGACTAGGAGAGCAGTTTAGCTGTCCAGGAAGCGCGGGACAGCCAGCGTCCACTGAGGAGTTTGCAACAATGACAGTAGCATCTCTAGCACAGACAGGCGTCTTTGCTTAAAGAAAAACTTGATAGGAAGGGGGAGCATTCCTGCGAATAAGAAGAATATTTTTCTCCTTGCAAAATAATATAATGAAAATACTTTCATTTCTACCGCTTTGTCTCCACACTGTGCAGCATCAGCACCTGAGAGACAACCGAGCCGAGCGAGGACACAAGAAAAGCTGCTCAGGGAGAACGGCCAGCAGGTGAGCCCCTGGGAACCACCTTCCACGCTCGCAGCGGCCGCGCCCTTTGTGCCAGTGGGACCCTGAGTGTGGTGAGCTGCGTGGGTAGTGTTGCCTCTCAGTTCTAAAAAGCTGCCTTCAGGTATTTTATTTATTGCCTACCAGAATCTACTTCAGGACTGCTAGCAATGCCGTTTTCCATAACGGTTAAAAACCTATCAGAAACAAAGAATGAATTTTAAAAGAAAATTTGTCAGATAACTAATGTATTTGAGATCTGCTTTTAGAACATTTGTTTATTTTTTAATTTTAAGTAACTGTAATTTGTCATTTCTGCTAAGCATAAGTGGTACTCAGACCTTATAGCAACATAGGTCTTCATTCTAGTAGCACGCAGATGAGTAAAGACTTTTAAAAAGTGAATGTAAGGTCTTTTTCGTCTTACACTGCCAAGTCAATGTTACTTCCCCTCAGTGCAAAGGACTTTGTGGCTTGTTGTTTTAGACAATTGATTTCCTAGTTTGTGAAGTCGCATCACGTTTGGATGGCAGTGGCTGCATATTTGCTATGTCTTGTACCCAGATGTCCTCCTAGTCTTACGGTGGTCTTATCAGAGGTGGCTGGATCTAAGGGGTGTGCTGCTGGGATTAGGGCTGTGACACTGGGGTTGAGAGTGCCCCCCCTGGTGTGAGTGGCCCCCACCCTAAGGGTGTCCGTGGATGGAATGCTAGGGACGGAAAGCGGGCCTTTGCCCTCGCTTGCTGCAGAGCCTTTGGCCTGCCCTGCCGTCTCCTCTGCCATACCACTCTGCCTTGGAGCCAGCCAACTATGGACTGAAACCTCCACATACTGTGAGCCAAGTAAACCTTTCCTCCTTTTTAACTTTGGGTGTTGGGGATTTTGTCTCAACAATGAGAAAACTAACTAAGACAACATTCATGCCCAAGCATGGATCCAAACTACTGCCTGAGAGTTCTACTTATTTTTTTTAATAACATAAGATAATGACCTCGTAGCCTCCCTGGCATCCAAGGATCTCACAAGGCTACTGTGCCAGCCACATAATTTAGCATTGCCCAGCAGGCAGTATGACTTTACAGTACCAGGCTGTATGTCCAGCCCAGCTGAGATGCCACTAGGACCTGCATGTAAATCCTGCAAACCTAGTTTAGGAAACCAAAGCCCGCTGCACATAAAATGAGGTGGTTCACTATCCATGAGAGTCAACATAAACAACTGATGATATTCACCTCCAAGAATGGCAGGACCTAAAATTACTGTTAGATACAGATTCTGAAGTGACTATAGGTAAAATGTGTATAGAAATAAAATGAACAGGCAACAAATTGCTTTAACATATATCATTTGGGAGTGAAAAAATGTATGTATGTATTTGTTAAGAATGACAAGTATGATTGGTGAGGAGATAGTGAACAGAGCATACAGTACGTCTGAAGAAGGAAGGCAGAATACAGCGTGAAATTCAGCAGAGAGGATATGAGATATATGAAAGAGCCAAGAATAAATTTAATGAGAATCTCTGTCAGAAAGAATGAAACAGCTGAAAAAGAAAACATGGCATTGGCTCAGATGCTGGCTAAGAATTTCTCAGACTAGTGAGAATATCAGTCCATACACAATATACAAAATGCATAGTAAATACCAAACAAATAAGAAAAAAAATCTGTACAGAATAGCAAACTGTGTTACAGCAAAGACAAAGAGAATATCTTAAAATGACTTCACAAAGGCAGACAAGTTATCGTCAGCAAAATGACATCAAGACTGAGACTAGAAGACAGCGAAATCTTCCCCGGAATATGGAAGGGAAATACACTGTCAGCCTAGCACTGTGTCCCTGGGAAAGCATCTTGTATGTGTGAAGATAAAGTAGAGGCTGTGTAATGCTTGCAAAAAAGAAGAACGTTTACCAACAGGACAATTTTGCCAAGAGATATATTCCAAGAAAATGAGGAAGGAAAGGAGAATCAGAGATGTAGGAATAGACACTGTGCCAATAAATTCATATTCACTTTGTGTAAACCATCGCTTATGTAAAACGATAACTATAGTCCATGGAGATGTATTGTTTTTATATCAATTTAAAAAAACAAAAGAATTTAAATAATAAAATATAGTTTATAGAACTCCAAAGAATACAACAGAAAGTAGTAGACAGTGCTATCATGTTACGTAGGCAGCACTGGAGATTTAAAACTCCAGTCTAAGGTGTTCAAATTATTTAGAACATCTACTTGGTCTGTGAAGTCATGGATACTTACACTATACTGAGTATTCACCACCGAGCAAGTAGCCCACATCCCCGAGGGAAATGAGCCCACAGACCAAGATCCGAAGGCCTTCGGGGAGAGTAGCCTTTTTAAATACATTAGGGGACAGATTCTAACAGAAGCAGAAATGCTAGCACAACATACCAGTCAACAGCATTAAGATTAGCTTGATACATGCTAACTAAAAGAGTTACGGGAAAATAGTAACATGTAAAGCAAGAAAAAGAACAAAACCAAATAAACTTAAGTCCTTAAGACCTGTGTAACAAGAGAGATGCCTCCTTCATGGATCAAAAGGTGACACGGTCTTTGAAGTTCATTTCCTTAAACTGTCTATATACCTGTATTATATATATGTATATTGCATATGTATAATTGTGTTCTTGGAAGCTATGTGGACAGTTATCTCAGTATTATGTCCCAGATGTTTTAATGAGAAACCCTTTTTCCACAACCCTTTGTTTCTCTGAACATTCCTGTCTTATGTACTCTTTGCTTGATTAATGGATTCTGTGTATATTTTTAGCTCTCTAAAGCCATGGGTTGTGTTAGACACGGGGCAGTCTGAAAAGGCAAAAAGACCCCAATGGGAGAAAGACTTACTCAGATTTAATTTTTACATTATTCAGTGTGAAAGGAAGATTCTTCACCTTTCTTTTCTGTCGGTGTTTTCCCAGATTCCTGTCTTGAAGTCCATTTTCTTTCTTAAGTGTTTTCAATGCTGTCTTGACTTTTCTTAACCCTTTTGGATGAACGACTTCATTTTCCTTTTTCAACTTGTGGGAAAACATAAAGGGTAGAGAAGAGAACGATAGTGTGTTACATCAGTGTGCGTGAGATCATTTGCTCCCCAAATGTACCAAGAAGAAACGGTAAATGTGCAGGCGGCTGGCTGCTGGTGGCCTGCACCTGGGATCTGGGAGTGACTCCTTGTGCCCTGGGAGCGGGCATGGTGATGGTCAGAAGCTGTGCACTGTGCACATCCCAACCCTGCTCACCCAGGAGCTCTTGGAGTCTCCTTGGAAGGGCTCCAGGCACCCACTCACTCGTGCCGCTGGGCATGGCGCATCATGGTGGTGATGGTTTGCTGGGTCCTCTGTCTATGCCTTTCTCCCATTTGCCACATCTGCTTTTCTGTTCCACTAGGCTCTTTAAACCAATGATGAGACCTTGTCTCTCTTCCCGCTCTGAGACCATTCTGACCTTTGATGTCTTCCTTAAACACAGTTCAGTCCATCATAGCAGGAAGCTCTCCCTCCTCAGCCGTGGGCTCTGCTCAAGCCGGCCTGTGCTCCAGGTCACGGTCCTTGGGCTTCTTACAGGCTTCGGCTCACCCACTTCTCAGGGCCCGGTTCCCTGTGGCTGTACCACCTGCCATCCCCATCCTGTCCCTTGAGTCACCGAGGAGACACAAGTGCCCCACAGCTGCTCACTTGCCCACCGTCTGCAGCATTAACAGCGCTGCCTCCTGGGTGCGCCCATCAAAATTTGGGAGAGAAACACGCTGATTCCCATCTAATTCCCTGCTTTCCTTGGATTTCCCAAGGGCCCCCTATGATAGAATGCTGTTTCAGATAATGATTTGTGTGAAAAATTTTCATCATATCATTGTCCGCACGCATTTATCAGATGTGCTGTCCAAAGTTTTGCATGATGGTACTTCTAGTTACACATTTCCTGTCTTGTGTTTTTCAGTGTCCTGTTGCCTTGTTGATTGTTCATTTCCATCTGATACTTTATATAATTAAAATGATAGAACTTTAGTGTGTGTGTGTCTGTGCGTGTGTGCATGTGTGGCAGGATTTCCTTACCTTGCTCAGGCAGGCATTGAATTCCTTGCTCAAGTGATCCTGCCCACTGAAAAAAAACAGACAAAAACTCCTCTGCCACATGTAGTAGTGTACCTATAATCCCACCAGCTCTTGGGAGACAGAGGCAGGAAGATCACAAGTTCAAGGTCAGCCTGGGTTACATAGTGAGTTCAAGACAGCATGATCTAGGTAGTAAGCCTTGACTCAAAAAAAAAAAAAAAAAACTCTCCTAAAATGAACAAAAAGACAATGGATTTCCTCTGAGAAACAGCGAAGCCTTGTTCTGTTGAAGGCTCACATGCTCATGTCATCCCCCTCCAGTGAGAGAGGCTGTTTGTGTTGACAGTAACACAGAGCGAGTTCATTTCCATATGATGATACAGATTGCTGTATTCTGTTGCAAATGTAACAGACAGAATTACAGCTGCTCTTTATTTGATCTTCCTGAGCTTCAAAGATGTTCAAGGATTCTGTTTGCTCACTGTTTCCCTGTCATTTGTTATTTAGAAGGAGACCTAATTTGCAACAGATACAAAACTATTTGTCATTTTGCAGGTTTGCCAAAACTAAATGAAACTATTAATTACTACACTTTTGAGCAGCTGTTAATCAATTGGAATAGGGTAACTGTTCATTAGCGTACGGTACAACACGTGACGTGGACTAGGGTTGTTGAATATGACTTTTCACAGAAATGTATCACAGAGTTGATGGAGCAACCAAAGTAAATAATGCTATATTTGAATTGGTTAAGAGGAAATGTTACCTATAGTAGCAATAATTTTAAGACTTTTAAAGCCCTCTTTGTCATTTCAAAACTAGTAATTCAACATCATGTTGTAAAATAAGTTATCACTTGACATTTTGTATTTTGTGTGTCCAAAATAATGACTTGAAACTGCACTCAGGCACCAACTGTAAAATGTTCTAGGACTTTATATTGTTTTCTTTTCAAAGTCAAAATTAGCATTAGATTTCATTGTTGTAAATAAGTTTGCCTAGCCTTTCAGATAGAAATTTTAAATTATTTTGATTCATTCGTGTATGTGCATGAGTGAACTCGTACAAAATACTCACATATTCCTTTTAATTAGAATGTATGCATTCCATATTTGTTTAATTGGAATACTTTTAATTATATATGTATTCTAATTAAAAACATTCAAATAACTTCTAGGTGTAAAGATACTTAGGGTAAGAGCAGAGTAATTGGAATTGTTCCACATATACAACATAAAATGGTTTTAAGGGATTTAATTGGTCCATTTTACACTATATGACCAAATTATTGTATTTCATAAAACCACACTGCCCTCAAATTGCCAGTGCTCATACCTCCTGTGCTTTTGGCATCTGAAAGTCTAACCTTTCTTGCCAAGATTTTAAATTAATGATTATTTTTAAGTCGTGGTTTTGCTAACTAAAATTAGTTACCAGCCAATTAGAATTTTGAGAGGTGGCCTTTCACTTGGATATAATGAACTCAAAGGAAAAAAGAGAGAGAATTTGCCTTTTGGGCAAATTGGACGTAATGTGGTAAATAAAATTTGGGGAAGAGAATCAATGTGAACCCTGGTTATTTACCTCCTTGCCGTGTACTCACAGGGTTAGGGGTGTGCAGACCTCCCTACCTCGGAGCTGCAGCTGACCCTGGCCCTGGTCACTGAGAGCAGAGAATAGTTAGCATGTGCAAGCCGCTGCAGGGACCCTTAGCGAAAATAAATTTGTGGTCCGAAGTTCCAGTTCCTTAGGGACAGATGTCCGCTTTGCAGGTCGCACACTCCAAATTGGCCCCATGATTAAACAGGCGCGGACTTGGCACTAACCTTTAACTCCCAGGGAGAGCACCCCGAGGAAGCCCCTGAGGCGCACCTGCAGGGCCCCCACATGGTTACAACTTCCTCACGGGGACATCGGGGACAGGGAGCATGTGCGTGCCGCACCCTTCCCCGAACAAACACGCAGCCCCAAGTTAGTAACAAGAGAAGTTCTGTAAAAATTAATATTTTAAACCAGCAAAGCAATAAACAGCTGCTACTGCTGCTGGATAATCTGTATTACACAGGCCCCAGAATAAGCCTGCTGGATTCTTCTGCTGCGCTGAAAATACTTGCAGTTTTAAAACAGTTTTATGTCTACAGAATTGGAATCACATCTACTCAAATAGTTACTGTTCATAGTATAACAAATATCCTGCAATCTAAAATTTTAATGCACACATAAACATAACCGTAAAACGCTTACTTAGGCGATGTATAAAATATTAAACACTTAAGTGTCACTCATTTTAGCTGATTTTCGTTTCACCTTTTAGATCAATTTAAAAGTAGCAAGATACCGTCCCATAGAGTCTTAAAAGAATCAACTTCTTTCTATAATAGTATTCTTCTTTTACCGTGTCTCTTTAAAAGTAAATAGTTTTCATCATTCTTTAGTGATTTTATTTGGATACCAAGTTATTGGTGAGAGTTTACCTTTGTTTATTTCATATACTTCTGATCAACTCCAACTCATGCCCAATTATATTACACTAAATTAACATAATTCAACAGATGTTGATATTTAAATGTTTTCTGGCATTCAAATCTTGGACAGCTGTCTTCGAGCTTGGGGAAAAGGCAAACATTTAGAGTTAAATGCTGAACATATGCTTAAATTACTAATTAGAAAGATAGAATAAAAACTATGCATTATCCTTTCTAAGGACAATAAAGCTCAGATAAAGATTTTTGTATTCTTTTTTACATCAGGTTACAGTGCCGTATTAAAAACAGGCTGTATAACTTCATGGATAGCTTAATTGTATTTCAAATTTGTATGGTGAAAAATTATGAAGAGTCTCACTAAGTCTAGAAAATGCTATAATGTCTTTATAACTGGTGGTCTTAAAGTTCAAAAAGATACTCTTTCACTTGTATTGTCAGAATAGGAAAAACAATCTTTAACAATTATCAAAATTTCATTATATACAGAGAAATATATCAACTTAATGAATCTATTAACTGGCTTAGACATGTATCAGTGTGTGGATGACCTTGTTTGATTTCTTTCCCCACCTAATCCAACCCCAAGCTTCATCTATCATATTATTTCAACTGAAATATATCAGTACGTTTCTCTAAAAATTAACCACAACTTAAAAACTTAACACCAAAACTCCTAATAGCCCAGTCAGTATATGGATGAATGAATTAAATGTGTGCTTCTTAAAAAAGGAAATATAAATGGCCAATGAATAGAAGAAAATATGCTCAGTATTGGTAGCCAAAACTACATTGAGATCCCATCTTACCAGGTCAGAAGGGCTATTATCAAGACTGAAAATAAAACAAAACAATAAACGTTGAGGGTATAGAGAAAAAAGAGAACTTTCCACACTTCCAGTGGGAATATAAGTTACTACCGCCACCATGGACATCAGGATAGATTTCGGTTCCTAAAAACACAGCTACCATTATGTGTGTGAAGTGAATAAAGCTGGCATTCTGTGGGTAACCTGGAGCCGGGCAGATGCCCACCAACACGTGGATGGACTAAGTGTATGCAGGAAGTACACACAGTGGGATGTTTTTCAGCCACAGAGAAGAACTAAGCCTTAGCACTTAGAGAAAGGATGAATGTGAAGACCATCATCTTGATCAAAATAAAGTAGACTCAGACAAATAGTACGTGTCCTCCCTAATATGTGAAGTCTTAACAGGGTGACAAGAAAGTAGAAGAGAGGCCATTATCAGACAAAGGAATAAGGGAGGGAGTGGATACCAAGCTTCATGACCATTAATCTAGCCTCGTAACTGATGATCTCACCCTGCCAGCTGATCAGAAGAACTGCCAGGCCATTTTGTCTCACCTCTGTACCTCCTGCTTGCTCATCGTATAAAAGCCCTGGACCACCAGAGATCGGGGCCTGACGTTCTGGAAATGATCCCGATCAGTGCCCATCAATGTAAAATAATCTACCTCCAAATCCTGGGTGTCATTTCAGTGTCTCTGTTTGCCATTGCATGGTTATGATGCATTTAGACCTTATGATCTCCTGATAGGTCCGATATTTTTTATTCTCACAACAAAATACGTGCTCCACCATAGTTTCTTCATTGTAATGATGGTAGCCAAAGCACTCAGCATGTCGTGGACAAATTCTGCTGTGGGACGTTGCAGTAATACTGAGTACATGCTGCCGTGAGGCCCGCACTTCGTAGCCCTCACCTCAACTCTATGAAACATTTCTGTTTTACAGATGACAGGAGCAATATAGAAGGAACAAGTTGCATGCCCAGGTTGGGCCCTGCCTCTGGGCCCTCCCAGAGGAGGACCAGAACTGAACTTTGTCTTTTGGGTCCTCAGTGTCTGCAGTCTTAACCAGGGGGCCCTGCTGCCTTTCCAGACCAGAGGGTGTGTGGGGAGGGGACATGAAACATACACACTCAGCCAAAGAAACACACTTCCTGGTGTGTGCACATTCACACCCTAACGGCCAGCATCAAGTCTTGATGCATTTAAACCAATTTCATTTCCAAAATTACCTTAAGAGGTCAGTGTTCTTATAATCCCCATTACACCTATGCTAAACAAAAACATTAAATAATTCTGCCAGGTCAAATAATAGGTTGTATTTTTTTTTTTTTTTTTTTTTTGTCCAAGTCTTTTTGCTGAACTATGTAAGTTAACTTGGGCTGGGATTATAACTCAGTGATAGTGTGTTGTTTGTACTATGTGAGGCAGTAAGTCTGATCCCTAGAACCATAAAAAAAAGGGTTGCTTCCCGAATCTTTGTTTTGTTTTTAACCAAACTGTTAATTATACTAAAATAATCATCCTAAACATTAGAATGATTTTATTTATATCTGAAAATGACATGCAGAAATCATAACTCATTTGTTCATTCATCATTTGATATTTGATTTCTGAAATTTAAGAGACGAGGGTTTGTATGCTTTTCTAAAGAAATGCATTACATAGATAAGAAATGGAAAAGCAGGCTATATTTGAAGTCAGTTTTTGTGTGGTAGTTTTTTCTTCGTGGACATTTAAAAATCAATATATTGTTTAAATACAGCGAGTAATAGACTTGAAATAACAAAACTTAGGAAGTTCAAAGTTTTCAGTGCGAAAACTAATCCTAAGTAAAAAATAATGTACCTCAAGTTTCTAGTTATCTCAATTGAAGTAGGAAATTCCTGAAATACTTTCAATTATTTAGCATTTATACTGTACTCATTGTAAGCCTCTCTCTCTCTCTTTATGTATATATATACATACATATATATATACATATATATACATATATATATATATAGTATTATAGCATGGTTTACAGTCTAATAAATACTTGCTAATAAGTCTATAAAACTTTTGTGGGCATAACATTCACCTTCCAAAATCTCTTATGCAAGAAGAGAAACTAAAAGCATTCTTTTCATAAAGTTACGCTTTATAAAATGTAAACTTATGTAGAAATGCAAACACCTTGGAATGAAGGTACATATGTACACATGCCTGCATAAGCAAGCAAGCATGGTTTTGCAGGTAATTTACACTGCAAAGCCCAAGAAATAGACTGAGCAGGTTTTGTGGTTCTCTCTTTCCATACATAAACTTACATCTCAAGACAGTGGAACACCAATAAAAATATTATCATAAAAACAAGTTACTACAATCACCTTGGCATGCCTTGTTCGGTCCCATTCATGACTGTTTAATAAATGCCTGATACTGACAAGGCATGAGCATGCCAAGGAGAGGCACTGAGAAGGAATAGATCAAACGTGGGCCTCACTACCTTTGAGAACTACAGAGTCTGTGTGGAGAACCAGTCCATGCAATCTGTGGATGTAGTGTAAGGTCAGAAATACTTTTTCTCCAAGGATGGCTGCATAACAGGGGTCCTGTTTCCACAGGGCCATCTTAGATTACCAGGTTAATTCTACTGAGGAATAATGAATTTACCCACAATCAGCTGCATGTGTGCTTCTGTGGCAGCCACGTTGCAAAGTAAAAGAGCTCCGTACATGTGTCTGACATCTCGGACATCCTGGCCCCTCTTTCAGGCGTCTTGGAGAGAAGGGTGGCAGCCATGGTCTCCCAGCTCTGTGGTGGCCACAGTCTGCAGGTACAGACCAGAACAGGCAGGATTGTGACCTCACAAAGAGCCCACCTCCTGAGGGACACAGGAGAGCCTCAAAGCCAACTCCATGTGGAGCAAGGTCTGTGAGCTCATTGCAAAAAAATGGCCAGGGCACCCCAGAGCACAGGGCTGCTTCTGCTGCGTCTCTGCATGGAGAGCAGAACTTCTAGACTCAGCCGCACAGCGGCCCTGAACTGTATCTGCGGGGGGGTTTGCAGAAGCTACCTCCACATAACTGGTACCTCCAGTTAGCAGTTTCCTTGTTTGTTTGTTTGGGTTTTTTTTTTTCCCCAGAGAATTGTAGATGATTATAAATGGATCCAGCAGACCTGCAGAAATGCAGCAAGCACATGGAAACAGCAGCTTGGCTGTGCTAGCTCCTGGGCCCAAATTGCAATCAGGCCCCAGCGACCGTCTCTCAGGTGTACCCCAGTGCCTCCAGGCCACGACACATGTGTTCTCTCACCCAGCGCCTGTGACACCCTTCGGTGCTGGTTCCGAACAGTCTTGGATGTTGGGTAGAGATAATTTTCTCACACGATCCAAAACCTGCACCCCTACCAAGTGAACACCTTAGCTTATTTCTCATTGGGAAATATGCTTCCTTCGTCTTGGAGGACAGCATGGCATGCATTACATTTTTCCATAGACGTTTACTCAGGAGAGTGTTCACTAAGTTGTATGGTATAGTAGAAAAACAAAAAAAATTTAAAGAAGAATAGGAACACATCTCAATGCAGAGGCCCTGCACTGGGTTGCCAGGACCGACAGAAAAGAAAAAAGACAGCCTCCCAGGTTGAGTTTTAGGGCCAGCACACGAACACCTAGGTCGAGGCCATGACCTCATTCCAAAAGAACTGAAGTATTTGGTGCTTTGTACGTAGGAGGAATAAATCCAGAATGCAGTGTGGACCCCGCCATCAGACCCCAGGCACTATCGTAAACTGAACTAAAATTCAGACAGCCTTCGCCAGAGTCAAGGTTGTTCCAAAGAGAAGTGAAGTGAAATAGGGCCTGAATGTGAAGTCGAATGACCAAACCGGAGACCGACAGACAGACAGAGACAGACAGAGACCTAAGGCCCCAGAACCAAGGACAGCCAGGGTGAGGTGACTGCTCCTGTAGCAGGGGCCCCAGTGAATGACAGTGATCAGGTACAGCAGGGACTCTGAAGGAAACACTGTCAAAAGCAAGGGTTTTAACCCCGATCCTCCTCCGGTCACAGAGCACTGCGGCCGGAAGCAGCTCGCAGCCGGCTGTGCATTTCAGCACGAGGCCGAGGGCCAGTGCTGCTGTCCGCGTCTCCCTTCAATAGCCTGAGATGCGGTGACACGGAGGAGTGGGGAGGGAGGGAGATTCGGGGAAGGGATGCCTAGGAAAGGGCGCCCATGCGGCACTGCCGTCTCCAACCCCGCCCCTCTCCATGCCACTCCGGTGACACCGCAGACCTGCTTCCTTTCTGCACAGCTGATGCCCTGTCTGGACCTATGTTGTTCCAAGTGACAGTGAGTGTTCTTGCCAAATGCCAGGGCTCAGAGTCACATCTGTTTGCCTCCCCTCTGCAGCCTGTCCAGGCTGCTTGGGAACTGCTGTATCCAGGGGGCAGCTTTAACGAGGCCTAATTCTCTGAGCAGCTTCTGTTTGTAAAAGCCCACAATGAAGAGACAGGCTCCTGTTGTCTCCTCTTTAATGTTATTGTGTCTGACACTGCTTGCCTCACTCCTGTCAGGCCTTGTCAAAGCCAGGTTTCCAGGCAAGGTGGTTCGCTGGGGTCTGGTTTCTGGTTTCAGCTGAGCGTGTTTTTGTTTATGACTTTTTTTCCTCTGGCTCAGATGCCCCTGTTGCAGCCAGCACAGGCATCATAGAAGGACAGCTTCCAGCGAGCGGCAAGATAAGCCAATCACAGTCTCTAAAAGCAAAACGAAACAAAAAGACTTGTTTTTGAAATTTGCTTTTCTAGTGTTTAATAGAAATCTTTTTCAGAAGTAATACACAGGGAGCCGTGTTTCAGATCCTGGCTGATTGCCAGATCCAGATAAAGCACCATTCCTTCCTCCTCGCACCCTCTTGGAGACGTGTGGCTTCCATTCCTCTCTTTTCCTCTCTTCCCCAAGCAAGGACATCTGAAAGAAACACGCTGACTTGGCAGGTGACTCATTTCCTTACGGTACCTTTTACAGGAGGAGCTCAAGATGAGCTTTTAAAAACTTTAGACTTGTCCGAAAGACATTGTCATTCTTCAAAATGCAAGAGCAGAAACTTAAAAATTCCCACTACCACCTTGAACAATAAGCTAGATGTCCTGCTTTAGGGTGAAGAAGGGAAAAGGAGAGAGCCTTTGAGGCAGTCATTGGTTTAAATTAGGTAACGTAACCATTAGGTTTTACACTGAGCATAACCAAGTAACAACCAGGTAAGACCTAACCGCACCCAGTATTGTTTGTAGCAGCCCCACTGCCCTCCTGAAGCTGGGGGGCAGGTAGGGCGCCCCTGAGTTGGGAGCGCTTGCTGGTCGGTCCCCGCTCCGTCCCTGAGCTGTGGCAGATGGTCGGTTTTGCTAGAATGACTAAAACACAGCTGCCCATTTTCCTGTGGCCCAGATCTTCAGGTTCCGTGTTGCTGACTTTATTCCCTCCCCTTTGATTCTCCTCGCACATTTCTCTCCGCCTTTATGTGTGTGCCGAGGTGGGGAGGAGAGCTGAACGAACCTTACATTCCATCCGCTCTGTAAAGATAACCAAAGGAGAATTTTCACTGGGCCCGATGAGAAAAAGCTTTAGAAGCGAGCCTCGTTCCTGAAGTTTGTTTTGTGCTATCTTTGTAAGCAGGCCTTCCTAATACATTTTAAATAGTGTTAAAAGAAATAGAAATGAGCGGGTTTTGTGCAATACTGACTTGGGAGAATGATTTCCAAGCAATTAAAATGCTCCAATTATATACACCTAGCGGGAAAACGGCGTCTGCAGAGACAAACAGTCACCTCCTATGTGTCACCCACTTCATGTCGCTTGTAATTATTTCTAAAAGTGTGTTTCTTTGCTCTGGCTAATAAACTTTTAGCTTAGCTTGAAGCTTAAATGTATATGAGAGTAATAAAATCCAGCTTAGTTTTTTCCTAAATAATTCAGAGTTTTATGCCTGGCTCAGGAATATACCTTCCTGCCTCAGTGGGCCTCCTCCCCCAGACCCGGAAGCGGGCCCGGCCATGCCCTGGTCTATGTCACTGCTTAGTTCTCATAGCTGCACAGCCGGGAGGTACCTGGGTCTGGGCACTGTGGACCTACTTGGCTTCTCTGCCTGGAGTCTCAACCCTGCCCAAACCACTATCCCCACCTCCACCCACCCATCCGGTCTGCTCTGCTTTTATAGCCCTTTGATAATTCCACATCAGCTGTGCAATCTAAAGGCTGCTGTGACACACTGTGTCACATGCGGCTCCCCCACCCAGCCTTCTCCATCCGCAGTGTCCAGACCCTTTCCAAACACTGTTCTCCGAACATCGTGATCTGCAGACATTTCTCTGCACAGAGCAGAACTGTAGCTGACGTAGAAAAGGGAAATGTCCTTCAGGCATGGCGAGAGTGAAAGGGAAAGAAAGTGCTCAAAAGGAGGAACAACTGGGACGGGCAAGGGGAGAAGAGAGAAGGGAAAGATCGTACGTACATATTCAAGATAGATCACTGTGCCACCAGTCTCCGCTGGTTCATCAGAAGGAACAGTCTGTGTTTCCACTGTCCCATTCTTTGATAATTTTTTCACCCATATCTTGTAAGCTGAACAACTATGAAGATAACAATACACAGTAATACATTAACCAGTGTTACTCTCCTATTATTTTGTTTTTAAATTCTGTATCATGATTTTTATTCTGTTTTTAAAATTAAAAACATTAAATGAATTAACTTGTTGTTTTTAAAATTAAAAACAAGAAAAGGGATATGTGTTAAGGTTGCATTTAACTTGCTAAGGAGCTGGGGGAATGGGCCCTTTGATAACCAGCTTCACCGGAGCCAGTAGCAGCACTGAAATGAGACCCCAGGGCACAGCAGGACTGGCTTTTCAGTGGTAGGCAGGCAGAGTTGTGTTTCTACGGGGCATTTGCATTTCTACAGACAAAAACTGTTTCCCATTTGCTTCAGTGTGGAAGTTTAACACGGCTCCCGTAGAATTAGAGTTGGGATGACTGGAATACTCGACTGGAAGCAGTTCTTCCATTGGAGCATACAGTCTCTCCTATAAAGAAAGCATGCATTCAACATGTCTAGAAGAATCGTTATATGAACTACCACCACCACAGGCCCTATTTATTTCAAGTACTTAAGACTTGCTCTGAGGACTCGAGGCTCCTGCAGTACTAGGAAGTGAAGGTTCTGTTTCCTTTCCCTCTCTCCACCTCCCCCCAAGGTCACTCCCAGTGTAGGGTCTTATGCTACATTCATGCTAGATGTTAATAAGTGCTTGCTGAATAAGTGAATTAATGTTTGTACAAAATCAATCTGGTTTTTACAAATTTCTATCTAGTTTTTAAAAAGAAAATGTGGTCATAATCGCTCATTTTTCTTGGCATCATGAGCCAATATGCCACCTCAAAACCAGTAGAATGATAAGGTTTTGCATGTTGGTGAACATTTTGAGAACAAAGCAGAGCAAAGATGTTCACTGAATGAACTAACCTTTAAAAAATAGACAATATTTCTGAAACAAAGAAGCAGTGTGGACTCCATACAGAAGGAAGGGCAAACTAGGCAAATTCCCATTTCCTGTGGAGCTTTGCTGGTAGATTTTCATGGACATTTGTCTGTGTGTGCCCCTTGGATTATTTCAAGCCTTAATGGCAACATTCCTCTGCTGTATGAATACAATCTCTATTTGAAAAATTTCACTCCCCAGCACTAATTTTTGCATATATATAAACCTGGGTGTGTGTGTGTGTGTGCGCATGTAGTAGATCTCTTCATTCTTACCTGCATTTTTTTTCCTGTTATCTTTTCTCACCATGTGTTTTTCAAAGTGGGTCCTTTAAAACCTCATGATACTACAGCATATCTCCATGTACTCCTGAAAGACCACATACTATAATAAACTTGCTTCATTTCTTTCTGCTTCATGGTCCCAGACCCTAGCCCAGCCCCCCATCAAGGATTATGATCCTGGAAATGAACACAGACACTTTCTATAGCTTGAGAAGTTTGAAGACTTTTCAGTCATTTCTACTTTTGTGTTATCCCTTTGGATTTCCAATTGGTCCATTTATTTTTCTCAATCTCTTTAATTTAGGAGAATAAGATTAGACAGAATACTCTCATTGCAGCTAGTTCTAAGAGTAGCAGAAGTCCACTGCTCTGTCACGTCATTGTATACATAACCCAAGATTACTTTAGACTATTTAGCAACAGTAGGCCAGCATTAGTGTATTCAAATTATATTTTCTCACCTTGCTAATAAATAAACATTCTAATCATATAAATCATGAAAACATCACTATTTCCTTCAGCCAATTTAAAATGTTTTCAGAATTCACTGCTGCATAATATCCTAAAAGAAATTGATCATACTTTTCCTGTAATAAATGTTGTTCTGCCAGTAAAGCATTAGTAACCAATTGATAACCTAGCAACAATATTGTGATCTCTTTAGATAATTAATCTTAGCTATTTTCCTGTCAGAAGCAACAGTGTTTGATTTTATGTTGAGCCAGAAAGATTGCCAGTTTTGGAAATTAAAAAGCATTCCTTTTATATTATTCATTCCAGTAACAATTTATGATGGTGCGGTTAGCTGCTAAGCACTTGTCAACAGACGTAATTATATTTCGTTATAAACAAGATTGGTGGTTTTGCTGTGCCGCTCCGTCTTTGTGGAGAATGCTTTGATTTAGGTTCAGATTATACAAGCTGTGTATTTATGTGTCATTTTTTCCTTCTTAGATTTTTCTGGTAATTTTTTTCTTAGTAATTTTCTGATAATTTTTTTCTGATAATTACTTGTAGGCAAACAAGCATGCATTTAGGATCCTTATGCACAGGAGACATCAAAAGGAGAAGAAAAGCTGCACCTTTGCCTGGACCAACTGCTGCAGGTAACACCACGGAGGGCATGGAGGGGGCACCGGTGAGGACTCAGACGTCATCAAGAGTAAAATGCATAAATCTTTTACAACCTGCATCAGGAGGTATTGTGCGTTCCTTGTGTAGATTTCCTAGGTAGTCAATCAAGGAGACTTTGCCACACACCTGCCATGGTGCAAGACTCTGAGATATCAAAGAACACAGAAACTACAAAACCTCTGTATATGTACATCTAAAACTTCTTAGACATAATCGTAAGGCACCCCTCGATGAAAAAACCAATAAGCCAGAAGAGATTACTAGCAGAAAATTCAAAAAATACAGCAGCAGCACTCCATACCCAATCCTCCTGCCTCAGCCTCCCGAGTGCTGGGATTACAAGTGTGTACCACCACTATATATGGGTAAAGACTGTCCTGTTGCATGGGTTGGCCAACCTTTTATAAGTAAAGTGATTGTAATTGTAGACTACAAAAATAGGATTTGTATCAATCGAAGAATAAACAGTGAGAAGAAAATTATGGAGATATATATATATATATATGGATTTTTATGTGATGAGCTTTAAGGAAATGTTGTCTAGGCCATAGTTCAGCACTGAAGAAAGTTAAGGCATAACTTATAATGAGAGCACACCTATTAACTGCTCCATATAAAGGACTATGGTATGGAATTGCGTGTTAAGTTATGCCTTATCTTCCTAGCCCTGTTGAATCTTCAGGAATTGGAATTGAAAGACACCTGTATGTGAAGTGTGCTTGAATATATTTACCACTTACTATGTACCAGAACTGTATTCCTTCCTGTGTCTTTATAACAATTCTCAGTGTTGTCATCACGGCACAGAGAGTAAAAATTTTGAGATGCAGAGAAGTGAACCACTGTCTCCCTTGGGTGACAGAGTTATTCGGCACTCAGGTGAGGCATCAAGCCTGTGTCTGTGTGACCCCTAATCCTTTTACTTCTTTGTGAGGCCGTATATGTGCAAAGATCGTCCAGCTGCATATGTTGGTTTGAATCTGTTACAGAAGATGTGTGCAGCTGTCCCTATGTAAAGATAAGGAGCATTCCTGAATATCCCTAATACATCCTTCCTAAGGAGCGGTCACTGTTTGGGTTAAATACGTGTGCTAGTTCTTCAACTCACACCTCCCTTATGCAGATGGAGGGCTCCCCAGCACCCCCCATTTCAGCTGAGTGTTCCCTGCATCGTCCTGTCACTTGGTAATACAAACATTAGAGGCAAGAAGAGGACCAGAGCGGCTCAGGAGTTGCTGCCGAAGCACCCAGATGGCAGCCCGAGGGGGAAGACTGCCAGGGTCAGCTCCCGGCACCGTGCATGTATGTGAAGGGCACAGGAGAAAGGCAATGCATGAGGAAAGGGTCATATAATCCCTCCTGCGTGGTGATCTTATGTCACTGTTCAGTAGCATTTAGGAAGTCACCTATGCGGAGGATGGGTACAGACGTTAAACTCTGGCCTCAGATGCTTTCATGTCGTGAGTTTGCACGGCATGTTCCAGTTACACTTTGAATCTGTTGTGATTCTTTCCAGATTCAAGATTTGTGCTGGTTTCCCTAAAAGGTAAAATTAATAAAAACTTCATGCATTTTTTAGTTATTCAAAAAGTAATGGAGTAGGAGAAATGTGCTACTCATTCTCAGTGCAATTTTTTTTTTCAAATCTATGCATAACTATTTCAAAAAGAAAGAAACTGAGGTTATTTCAAAATCTTCAGTTTTGAGTAGAATATCTTATAATACTAATGAATCAACTGGAAAGTGAAGATTATTATACTAATTCAAGTAAGAAAGGCTTTTGCATAAAGACATTGTGATAATGAGGTTATGAATCTTTAATCATCTTGTCCCTGAAAAATCATAATTTTCAAATTTTGGACTGTAGTCAGTGACATAATATATAGTCATTGTATTTGTAAACTTCCAAAGTTAAGCTAACATGTAGAATTATATGTAAAAGGCTATCCTTGCTTCTTTGCAAAAAACTCACTCTGAGCTAAAATATATTTCCACCTTTACCTTTAGGAAATATTAAACCTAAGATGAAAAAATACAAAGAAACAAAATTCTCTTTCATGTGAAATAGAGAAGAAGCATTAAAACAATGACAGCTTGAACGTCTTTGATAATCCTCTCTGATTTCTATATGAAATATTATGCAATAAAGCAGTAAGTCTAGGAAAGATCTACCAAAACAATATACTATAATTAGGCACTTTAACTTCATAATCCCAGATTGGACTTATATAACAGTTTATGACTCTGAAGAAAAGAGTTATATATTACATTCATAAGTAATAATACCTTTGAAAAGATTTGAATCTACCATAAAATTAATAACCCAAAATCTGATCATGTTTATGTGCTAGCATATTGAAATGTTTCTCATCCTCTTTTAGCAACAGCACTGAAGCATAATTTCAATCTCTTTAGAAGGCTGTAGACCATCCAGGGGTTTACTGGTTGAACATTTATTAATTGTGGCAAGAACACCAAATTTATTTGAGTGCTTTAGCTTATTTACTGCTCTTTCACCTTTGTATTTTGTATTGACAAAGTATAATGAATATTGATAACGTTAGGTATTGATAGTTTTTAATGTGTGGCTTGTTCTCTGCCTCATTCTGAGTCACACAGCAAAAGATAGTGGACGTCTCCATAGCAAAGAATGTGTAGATTTACTGTTCTAAAATTGAGGACTGTTGAAGCCAGAAGTTTTGCCAACAGAATGCATTTTACAGTTTGAAAACCGTCATCTATAAAGGTAAAGCAACACAGCAAACAACATAGGAAGCATATTATTAATGCTTTTTTTTTTTTATCAGTACCAGGGATCGAACTCACGACCACGTGCTTGCAAGGCAGGCACTTATGCCACTGAGCTAAATCCCCAGTTCTATTCATGCTTTTTTAAAGGCACTCAGCAATGCTGGCTCCGGTCTGTGATTTTGGCAGCAGTCAGCTCATTGAGGATTTGATAGTAAAAAGATTTAAGAATGTTTACTGAGATTTTGTGGTTACTCAAAAAAGTTTTTATCCACTATACAGTATTGAACTCAGCATTATTCAAAATTAGTATTGCCTGTCATTGTTTTGCTTTCTGTTGAAATAAGACCATTGAAAATGGTCAGTATACGCAGTTAACTTTTCTGCTGTGCATATGGAGTTGTGCAGAAGAGCCTGTTGTCCTGGTGCAGACCTTGCTCCAGAGTAACTGTGTGTTTCTGGGCATGTGAGTTCTTGGCAAGAGGTTACACTGTGGCTGTTCATGACTTTTCAACTGTTTTTTTCCACATCCTACTAATATTAAAATAGAAAAAAATAATCTCTGGGTATTTGTGGTAATAAAGGCCAGATATAAGGAATAATAATGGGTTAATATTTTATAAAGTATGCTTTCCAATAAGGCATGTCAAGCAAAACCAGAAATATTTGGCACATCCATCCTACTTGTCTTAAAGAGTAAGAGTCCCTCAATTAGCAAATGATTATATTTTTTATTTTGTTTCATCACCAGATCCACATCACCACTGTGGATTATTTTATCTCTTCCAGGATTGGGAAAGAAACCTTTCTGAGGGGATCCTTGGGAATTCCGAAGCGAGGCTCTATCCGCCAATAAACCTAGTGCCCTCGCAAAGGCCCGGGGACATGTTTCTGGCATGGGTTTTAGTAGGGCTTAGGAAGTCATTCTCCAGGGTCAGTCAGAACAGGGAACCCTCAAGGATGGAGTGGACCCCCATGGAAAACAGGAAACAATCACTGTTCCTGGCACTGTGAAAACTAAATGGGAAAATTCTCAGCCTATAGAAGACCAGGAAATGCTGAATAAAATGGAAAGACATGGAGAGGTTCAGACTAAAAGTGGGACCAGATGGAAACAAATGTGGAATTGCAAGGGTCAAGATATTTAAGGAATTTTTAGAATTGAAGAAAATACGAATTTTATACTGAGAAAATGAAAGTCTGTGTCAGGAGATATTAGCTGTAAATAATGTTATCTTAGTTCTTTTCCTCAGCACTGGGACAGAATACCCAACACGTGCAACGTAAAACAAGAGAATTTTATTTTGGCTTCAGTTTTCAGTCCATAGTCAGCCTGGTCCGGCGCAGAAGGACCTGCTAGAAGGTTCTGTGTGGAGGAAGCCAGGAAGCTGACTCGGAGGAGGAGCTGGGAATGGAGCTGTTTCCCTTCTGGGTCACACCACAGTGACCTGCCTCTTCAGACTGGGCTCCCCACAATCCAGTCACCTTTCAGGAGCCCCACCCATGCATGCGTGATGCTCTTTGGGGAACCTCTAGGTATAAACCATAACAGAAGTCCTAACTAGGCACATTGTAGTAAACTTTGAATACCAAAAACAAAGAGAACTTAAGAATAGCCAAGGAGAAAAATTATATAACCTTCATAAGAATGGAGCTGTACTTCAGCTAACTTTAAAAAAGAAAAGCAATAGAATCTAGGAAATAGGAGATAATATTTTTAAAGTGCTAAGATAAAAATAACCAAACCAACCTAAAGTTATGTACCTAGCTAAATTATTACCCAAGACTGAGGATGAAGTAAAATCACTTTCAAGTAAAAACTGATCATCAGTAAACTTAGTATCTTATGTAGAAGAAAATAACATCCATTTAAAAAGATGAGAATAAGAAATGACACCCTGAAAGCTAAATTAATATTGAATAGGTGAAAGTAATAATATTAATGACTATGAAGACAATTAATTTGGATGAGATTTTGATGAATCTAAAATTGTGGGCCATGATAATATGTAAAGTGTGTGATGACAAGATAGATATATGTTTGATTTTGAAAGATACTCACTAAAATAACAGAAATATAGCATGTAATTTTCTAGCTAGTGTAAGAAAGCAGTAGATGCTCCAAAAGGACACAAAAATGCAAAAAAAAGCACAAGATTAATCATACTGAATAATAAAATAAAAGTAAATCCAGATATATCAGTAATTGTAATAAATATAAATGGTATGAATCCATCACTTATATTCCAAGATAATTAGGGTGTTTAAAAGAATGACACTAGTATATGCTTTTTATAATAAAAACAACTAAAACTTAAGGTGTAATTTAAACATAGCAAAAGAAAACCATCAATGCTGAATTTATCACACAAAAATGATCTTGAAGATATTTTAGACTTATTATCAGATTTGTGATACCTATTTAAGCTAATAGTTTCTTCCAAGAGCTTAAAATATTTGAATAGATTTAAAAGCTCAGTCACTTGGGAAAATGTGGGAGAAAAAATGACCTAATAGAAAATAATTCTAAGTCAGTGAAATGGATTAGACTTGAGTATCCTCAGTTTAACTTCCTACTGGGACACCTTCTAACTAGTTGACTGACCTCTCTAAACAGCAGTTTTGTCTATAAATGGGGCAGATCAAAGGAACAGATGCATATGGAAACACTTGTAATTTCTGAGGGATGCAGAGCATCATTTCATTCTGAGTTATCCCAATATGTCAGTGTAGATATTTCCATGTACAGATGGAGAGAAGGTACTATTACGATTCATGCATTACTCTGTTAATTTTCTTCAGTGGTTTGAAGCATGCTCTCCACTAAAGTCTCTTAGAAGAAGGTAATGCCTATAGTACAAAGAGACAGAGTTTGGAAATGCAGTTAACCAGAGTCAGAACCGCAGCTTACTCGCTGTGTGGCGTAGAGGCCCCCCTACCTGAGGAAACCAGAACTCCCCGCCTCACCCCTGCGCTAAGTCTTGGAGGTCACATCACGCACTGACCCTGCTGGCCATGGCCTGGCGGTGAAGGTGCCACAGCAGGGAAACAGCCCCTGCAGGCCTGGAGTGTGGAGAATTTATTTCAGATTTTTAAAAGTGCATATTTTTGAAATATACCATTCCATAAGAAATATATTTAAGTAACACAAAAACATCTGTTACCAAGAATATGTCGTCTTTCATTCAGTTTTCATTACTTAAGAAAAAGAGAAATTGTTTTTCCATTATTTTGAAATGTGCATTCTATTTTTTTAAAGAGAAAAAAAAGCACATAATTAGAGGGTAACAATGGTTACCACATTGCATATTGTTATCTTTAAAGTAGTTACTCAGAGTACAAGAATCTGCATTTAACTGTCCAAACAATGTTAGCACAAACATATATATTACATATATGATAATTATATGTAAATTATATACATAGTTTCCGTCAGCTTCTCACACTAGGGAGACAATACGATGTTTACATCTCCCATCCCAGTTTCCTTTTCCTTTTAAAGAGTCTCTTTCCATTCACAATAGCTATTGTACATTTTGGGTGTTATTTACTCTTTCAGCTTCTCACACTAGGGAGACAATACAGTGTTTACATATGCAAGTCTGATTTGTTTCACTTATCAGAATGATCTCAAGTTGCATCCATTTACCTATAAAAATCTCAAGTTTATCCTTCATTATGGCTTTTTTATGGCCTTTTTTATCCATTCTTCAGTTGATGGATATTTGGCATCTTGTTTCCAAGATTTAGCTATAACAAATTGTGCTGTTACAAACATGGGTACACATATATTGCTGTGGTAGGATGTTTTTAATTCTTCTGGGAAGATACTCAGAAGGGGAATAGCTGGGTCAAATGGGACCTCCAATCCTGATTTTTAGAGGACTGTCCACACTGATTTCCACAATAATTTCACCAGTCTACACTCCACCAACAGTGCAGAAGTGTTCCTTGTACCCCACATCCCTTCCAGCATTTGTTATTGGTTGATGTCTGATTATGGCCATTCTTTCTGAAGTAAGGAATCTCAGTGTTGTTTTCATTTGTATTTCTCAAATGGCAGTGATGTTGAACATTTTTTCATGTATTTATTTGCTGTTTGTATCTCTTCATCTAAGAAGTGTGTATCCATTTCAGATGCCTATTTTTGGATTGAGTTTTTAAATCTGGGAAGTCTGATTTTTTTTTTTCCTTTATGTGTTTTGAATAGTAATCATTTGAGGAACAATTGGCAAACATTTATTACCACCTTGTGGGTTGTCTCTTCACTCTTTGGTGGTTTTTCTTGCTGTGCAAAAAGCTTTTCAATGCAATGAGATCCCAGTTGTTGATTCTTTGTGGTAGTTCCTGTGCAATTTGGATTTTGTTCATAAAGTCCTTGTCTATACCAGTGTCTTCTAGAGTGTTACAGATTTGATGTTTTTGTTTTAATATTTAGATCTTTGATCCATTATGAATTTAGTTTAGTACATAGTGAAAGGTATGGGTCCAATTTTAATCTTCAGCATGTGTGGAGCCAGTTTTTGCAATACCATTTATTGAAGAGACTTTTGTCCAGTGAATGTTTTTTGCACCTTGTCAAAGGTGAGGTGGCTTAGTATGTCTGGAGATATTTCTATATCTTCTAATCTGTTCCACTGATCTTCAGATGTTTGTGTGTGGTTTTGTTTGTTTGTTTGTTGTTTTGCTGGTACAGTAGATTTACAGTATAAATCCAAGTCAGGGATTGTACCTTTGCTGCCCAGAACGGCCTTTGCTATTCAGGTCTCGTCTGATTCCAGATGAATTTTAGGATTGTTTTCTCTAATTCTGTGAGATATGCTATTGGAACTTTGATCAAAATTGCATTAAATCTGTCTTACAATTTTGGAAATATGGCCATTGGTTCTTCTTACCCAAGAGCAAAGGATATATTTCCATTTTCTGATAGCCTCCTTATTCAGAGTACTGAAGATTTCAATACAGAGGTCTTACATCCTTCATTAGATTGATTTCCAGCTATTTCATTATTTTAGATGCTATTGTGAAAGGTGTTGTTTCCCTGATTTCTCTCGCACTGACTTTGTTATTTGTGTACAGGAAGGCTATTGATTTTTGAGTGCTGACTTTGTATCTAGCTATTTTACTGAGGTTGCTTATTAAAAGCTACCAATTTTTTAGTTTTTGGGGTCTTCTATGCAGAGTATTATGTCATCTACAGATAATGATACTTTGACTTCTTCCTTTCCTATCTGTATTCCTTTTATTTCTTTCTCTTGTCTAATTCCTCTGGCTAAAGTTTCCAGGGTTATATTGAAAGACAGTGGAGACAGTGGACATGTTTGTCTCATTCTTGATTTTAGAAAGTTTTTAGCTTTTGTCCATTTAGTGTGATATCGGCTATTGGTTTGTCATAGATGCTGTTCTTCAGGTAGAAGTTGGAGGTTCACGTTTAAGTTGTTTATATGTGCTTGCTCTGTTTTTGTGATACAGGTATTTACTGCTATAAATTTCCCTCATAGTACTGCTTCATTTTGCCCCATAAATTCTGGTATGTTGCATTTTCATTACAACTCAACTGTCAGAACTGTATAATTTCTTTAATTTCATTTTTGACCAATTGGTTGATCAAGAGAGTGCTCTTTAATTTCCATGTGTTCATGAAGTTTTTGTGGTTCCTTTTGCCTTGGGTTTTCAGTTTCATTGCACTGTGGTCTGATAATAAGTATGAGATAATTCTAATTCCTTTGCATTTTCTTAGGCATGATCTGTGAGCTAGTATAGAGTTGTCTGTTTTGGAGAACATTCTGTGTGCAGCTGAGCAGAATGTGTATTCTGATATTGTAAGGTGGGACACTCTGCAGACATCTACTAAATCCATTTGTTCAAAGGTTTGGTTCAGTCCCAATATCTCATTGTTGATTTTTTGTCTAGTTGATCTGTCTTCTTGTGAGTGTAGTATTGGGATCCTCCAATACAATTTTTTAAGGGCGTATTTGGTTTTTATGCCCACTAGTATTTATCTTATATATTTGGGCGCACTGGTATTTGTTGCATACATATTTATGATTGTTATCTCTTCTTGGATTATTCCCTTTTTCAAAGGATACAGTGAACTTCTTTATCTCTCTTAATTAGTCTTGGCTTGAAATTCACTTTGCCTGCCAACAGAGTAGCTACCCATGCTTTTTTCTGAGTTCCTATTGCATGCAATGTTTCTTTGCATCAGTTGACTTTCAGTCTATGAATTTCTTTCTGAGTTAAATGTATCTCTTGAGTGCAGCGTCTGGTAGGATCTTGCTTATTGATCCATTCTACCAATTCATGTCTTTTGATTGTTGAATTGAGACCATTGGCATTGATGATTAAAATTGATATGTATTCGCTTATCCTTGTCATTTTATTTTCCTGTTGTTGACTCCCCCTCTTCTTTTCCCCTCCCTCTGCTTAATTGTTTGCCTTCCCTTTGGGTTCCTTCTGTTGGGGTTCAGGGAGTTGTAGTCCTTGTTATCTCTTTCTAGAATATTCTTTAAAACATTTTGGAGTCCTGGTTTTGTGGTTATTAATTTCAGATGTTTTTGTCACAGAAGTGTCTTCTTTTTCCATCAGTTTTGAAAGATAGTTTTTCCAGGGTACTCAAATCTGTGTTGAAGGTTGCTTTCCTTTAAAACTTGCAATACTTTACTCTCAGCTCTCCTTGAATTAAGGGTTTGTGCTGAGAATTCAGCTGTCATTTTGATGGGCTTTCCTTTATAGATGATTTGTTTCTTTTCCCTAACAACTTTTAAGATTCTGCTCGTGTTGATTTTCTGGATTCTTGACTATGATATACCTGTAGGGGTTTTTGTTTGTTTGTTTTGTTTTTGTTTGGGTTTTTTGGTTTTTGGGTTTTTTGGTCATGGCTAATTGAAGTTCTGTGTACCTCACTTATTTCTATGTCAAATTCTTTTTCTCTACCAAGGAAGTTTTCTCCCATATGTCTGTGAACAGTTTTTTAATATCTTTTGTGGTATCTCTTGCTTTTTCATTGACTGAAATCCATCTTAAGTTATTCTTCACCTTATTAGCGGCTATTGGACTAATTTTTCATGATCCCTTGCTATTTTTAAGAAGACTTTCTTCTCATGATTGCTAACTGCAAGCCTGTCTTCTATATCTGAGATCTTGTCCTCAGATTGGCTTAATCTGCCATGAATATTCTCAATGGAATTTTTCTCCTCCTGGGTATCTGCTTGCATTTGCCTTACGGATTCCATTTCTTTCCTATGCTGACCATTCATGACTTCCATACTTTTCTTAAGCTCATCTATTTTTTTTTTGGTCTGTAAGTGCACTTTATTTTTTAACTAGGGTATTTGAACTGATTTTTTAATGAGTTATATGAAACACGGCTGCATGGTATAGATCAAATATAGAACACTCAGTTAATGAGGCTTTTCTACACTAAAAAACAAAACAGAGCATTTGACCATCAGTAAGAACACTGCCCCCTTTTCACCTTTCAGACTGTGCTTACTTAATGCTTCTCTTTGAGTTCTTAAAAATACTCTAAGTCTGTATCCCTAAATTAGTTATTGAGAAGAGCTTCTAGTGTTAAAACTCACTGTTTTAATAACCACTAGTAATAATAATATTAATAGCCCTGCCCAGAGATGAGAGAAGAGCGATGTGAACTAATGAAGACCTGAGTGCAGGGCAGGGTCGGAGCTGGTGGCCCTGCAGCCCGTGCCAGCTGCCTTCCATGCATCAGGTGCAGCACTTCAAGAGCCAAAGGACTAACAACGTGTCACTGCAACCTGCAGCCAGCTAGGTGGATTCATGGCTAAGCAAGGCTGATGCTAGGGTTTCATCTCTTGAGCCGCTGTGGGGCCCAAGGAAAGGACAGGATGACCATGGCATCGCCTGGGCTGAGGCTGAGTTGTGTACTCCCAGGTCTCAGCCTCACGGAACAGGGCCAGAGACCCACAGAGAACCACACTCTAAAGCACTGTGCAGTGCAAAGGTTTTAGCTTGATTTTCTGTATGGAGAGGCTCAGCACTTAAGTATTAAATTAATTAATGTCCTTTACCTGCTTGTTCTCTTAAGAGTACAAAATGATAGTTTATTTTGCAAAGATAAGAAATGAAAGCAGCATTTTAAAAATTAGAATGGGCTCATTTTCTCCTTTATAAAAACACAAACTCAGCAGTAGGCTGCCACCACCAAGTCTGCAGGATTGAAACACCAGTGTCTTAAATTGGTGGTGGGGAATCAGTTACCATTTGCAGTTCCCTTTGGAACCCCAAACGGACATCACTTGGCAGTTTCTATAGAGGTGTTTTCAACAGGCTCCATACTTTTTCTTCAATGTCAAATTTTCAAGTCAATCTTTTGCTAACTAGTGCACCAAAAATATGAATATTAGCAGATGTGTAGCCTGGAGCAGCATTAGACCTCTGGTCTGGACAAAATAAATTAACTTGTGGCCGTCACTGAAAAGTCAGGGATAGGAAATCAAGGTACTGGTGCTCAGTGCTCCCTAGCAGAGGGCACCTGCTGCTGCCCAGAGAAAGCCCAGGCCTGAGAGGCGGGGGCAGGGCCAGCACCATTACCAGGACTCCAAATGAAAACCTAACTGCCTTTGAGCATGTTTAGCAAGATGTCTGACAAAGGAGTCTTCTCTGTTTTTGCAGGAAGTCCCTCTGCAATATAAAATCTCTGTATGTGTATGTTTTCCCTTGTTCAAACCATAAACCATAGCGAAGACATGTTCTTTGATACTGTCCTTTGCCATCAGAGCTGTAGTCAGATAGAAGTGTTTTTTATTCCTTTGTTTTTCTGCTCCATGTTTAGGTTCTTCATTGAGAATCCATTTAATGAAAAGCCAGTGATTGCTGTGGTGACTCAGTTCTTACTCCCTGTAATGAATTTAGTAAATGCCAAGAATCACTACTATTATTCCAAGTCCTACAATGTACTGCAGAGTAAGAATGCCAAAATGTTTGACATGGGCCTTGAAAGTCAATGGGTGATCTCTCCCTGGCAAATAAGAGAGGTGCGGTTAGTAAAGCATCTCTAGCTCTTTTGCAGGTTTCTTGTTCTGCAGGTCAGGATGGTAGGGAGCAATGTTGTTGCTGTTTCCCAGTACACCACATGCAAATTAGTAGATAAGGTATCCATCAGGGCAGTGCTGGCACTGCTTCTCCTCTTGTACTGTGAATATATGTGCCCAGGAGCACATGAAAATGTAGAGGTACCATTTAAAGCACACTGATAAATTTCTCATCTGTGTAACCACCTTCCAGGCCAAGAAATGGTACCATGGTACGGGGAGGACCCAAAATCATACATATTGTTGTGGTCATTGATGCTGAGGACTCTTCTGGCCCTCATGTGGCTACTGTGGACAGCCTCCTAGGAGCAGGACAGAGAGTCCTAGCATGTGTGTGTGTTTTACTAAGGTGGAATGGTATAGAGGTAGGGAGGAAATGCTATCATATTCCTGAGGCAGAGAGCAAGCAAACTGATGATCAAGGAAAAAAGTTAATGATCTAGGAGAAGGTGTAGGCAGGATGCAGGGTGTAGGTGGATGCTAGAGACTGGCTGTCCAGGAGTTTGTGAGGAGACTGAGCTGCCCATTCTGGCCTCTGCCTGGATGACACAGTCTGTGTTTCAGCATGGGGACGTGCTAGACCTGACACACCTGAAGCATCCTCGAGTCTTTAAAAAGGGAGTTACCCAAACACTAGCAGGCCTGGGGAGGCAAGTCCCTGCACTGTTGGTGGGACTGTGCACTGGTGCATCCAGTAAGGAAGTCAGTGTGGAGAGTTCTCAAAATCCCAAGATTAGAAAGTCCACTTCCCAGCCATCTGCCTTGTAGGCATCTTCCCCAAAGAGTGAAAGGCACCCTATCACAGAGACACATTCATACGCATGTGTAGGGTGGCTCAGCTCCCAATAGCTGAGTCTGACATCTCCATCAGCTCACGAATGGGTAAAAAAAGTTGTGGCATTTATGCACAATGGAGTACTACACAGTCATAAACAGAATCCATTGGAGTCACTTGTAGGAAAAAGGTTGCACCTCAAGACCATAGTGTTAAGTGAAACAAATCAGATAGTGAAAGTTACACACTATATCCTTTCTCTTATATGAGCAACCCAAAGTATAAATAAAGTAAAATAAAGAATGAATAATAGGAAATAAGGAGATAGATCTTTTACAAATGGGAAAGGAAATCTAGAGAAAGAAAGAGGGAGGAAGATGGGGAAGTAAAAAAAATTAACATACATTGTGTTTGCACACCACCACCTCTCCACGAAGAATGTAATCAAGATGTTCTGCAAACACGGACAAATGAAATTTTTAAAAGGAAGCAACCTTTACCCCTGGAGGCTTATGAAGATATGTAGTATGATCATAATACATGGTGAGCGTTTAAATCTTGTATAGTAAAAGACACCTTGCCACAGTCCTCCTCGCAGCTCCCCTCCGCACACTTAGTTTGCACACATTCATCCCATCCTTCTTGCTGCTCTCTGAAGCGGTTCTGGAGGTCCTCTTTCCAGAGTGTCTTTATGAGGGTGGTCAAAAATACAGGGAATGTGGCTGCCAGATGAAAGACAGACTCATGAGAACATGGCAGTGTGTCTTGCTGGCCCTTCTCTGAGTGAGAATGACTGGGAAAGATAAATGTCTCAAACTGATTGGGGACATCAAGGTGGCCCTGGCAGCATGACTAGCGATGCTAATGAAAGAATACTTCCAGATCTGCTTCAGAAGTGACCAGAACAAGGGCATGCGTGTGTTTGAAGTGAGGCAAAGTATCCGGAGGGGGACCAATGCCAAGTGTCTTTTACCGTAGTCATGTTTGTTTACGTATGCACTGTCTGCTCCCATCACACCTGTGTATGTCTTCATGATGGCTTCCCTCTGTCCTCACTGCTGCAGTAGTCACTAAACTGTGGACCCGTGAAGACAAGGTGGAAGAGAATTAGAGGACTAAATAATAAATAGCAAGAAGAGTCCAGGAGTGTAAATTCCTAGGAGCTTAAGATGCCCCCAGTGGTGCTTGCTGCTTGGTTTTAATTTTGGACATTGAACATCAAGGTCCTGGGCAAATGTAAGGTGTGATTTTAGGGTTCTCTCTGAGGCTCATGCGGCAATGAAAATGAACCCATGTGCAGAGTAGGTCATGGTGTGAAGAATGTTCTGGACACACATGACCCCCCTGACCTAAGGCAGCAGGAGTCAGGCAGTCTGTTGGATTGTGCCCATTTTACCTGTGAGAAAGCAAAAGCCTGTAGAGGTGGGTCCAGTCTTAGCAAGACAAGGGCCCTTCGTGGCCAGCTCACTTGCGGTGGGTCCTGGGAGCTGAACCTGAAGCGCGACGCCAGTAACCTGCGCTGGGCCTTCGCTGCCAACAAAACGCTTAGGAGAACACAGGTTTCAAAGCTGAGGGGCTCCCTCCTCGGCTCTGACGGATGCTCTCACGTTCTCGTTTTAGGGGTCGTCGGTGAAAACGCCCAGCCCATCCTGGAAAACAACATCGGGAACCGCATGCTGCAGAGCATGGGCTGGAGCCCGGGGTCGGGCCTGGGCCGGGACGGCAAGGGCATCGCAGAGCCCATTCAGGCCGTGCAGAGGCCCAAAGGCTTAGGACTGGGCTTTCCCCTTCCAAAAAGCACCCCTGCAGCTCCTGCCGCCGCTTCAGGAAAATCCCCCTAAGAAGAGGAGCGAGGAAGAAACGTGTTCCGGTTTTTAATTCACCCGCCCTTTGCTCTGAAATGACTGGGCGCTTCCTGATTTCAAAGCAGAAATCAGCTTGCCTCAGACCAATGGATCACTGGCTTGCGGCACACGCAGTGCTGCGGCAGGGACGCTGTCCATGGTGCTAACGCGAACACCTGTGCCCTCTGAATTCTCTGGTGATTTCCAGCCATTTCTAGGTAGAAAAAGCAGTTGATTTCCTTATTTTGATCTGACATCGATGCTTGCTAATGTGTGCTCAGTCCGTGTATGCATGCGGTGCTCAGACAGATGTGAGCACCACTGGTTTCCAGAGCAGGAGCACCTCTCCCGTCACCCCATCCTCCAGGTCCTTATCAGAAGGCTGAGAGTCTGGTGATTTCATAGTCCTTGAATTTGGCTTAATTTTATAGCTTTGGACAACTTAATATAAAGTTCATGGTTAGCAAAGAGCAATTAATGTTTGCCGCAGACATTTTGACAAAAATAAACCTCATCGTTATCACCAGAGTGCCCTCAACATTATTTTAGTGCAGATTTTATAAATTTTACCTCATGTAGCACATAAAACAATTATTGAAAGAAAAGTGTATTTTTAAAATTCACCATGACTGAACTGTAAATTCTGTTCATCCTGACATCTACCTCTCTCTTCCCAAAGGCTGATATTTTTTTAAGATCAACTCAAGTGTAAGAAACTGATTTTAAATTTTAATCATTGGAGTAAATCATTAGACTATTGAATCAATTTATTTGAAGGGTTAAATGGCTCTCCCAAGAATTCAGATTTCTGGCGATGGCTTGACCCCTTTACAAGGTGAATAAGAGAAAGTGAAAGGAATCTAAATCCCCTTTTAAAAATCTAAGCTATTGCTTTACATCCAAGCAAAAAGAAAAAGAAATTTTTTTGTTTTATGATTAGTATTGAGGTATTTCTCCATCATGTGCTTCATAGCATCAGAGATTCTAAAGTACTTAATTCAATGGAGCTGCTTTGTTATCCTCATCATTCAGAATTAATAATTGCTATATTATCCTATTTCTCATGACTTGTGTTTGCTGAGTAAAGGTCACAAGAGTCCATCACTTTTCTGTAGTTTGTTTTTTAATTCTGCAAGTTGTCCAGAAAGAGCTTTGAAAGGCAATAAAGAACAGATCTCTGTTCAGTGGTCCCCTGAACGTAAACACATACATCCCCTGCCAAGCAGGGAAGGGAGAGTCCTCCTGTGATTCGAGAGACCTTCTGGTTTGCCAACGGTACATGTTTCTTCCAAGAATTCTCTTTTCTCCTAGAGGCATGTGGTAAGAGAAGGAGGTGTTTAGGGGACAACACATTGCCGGGTGAGATCCTCAGAGCATTTGTAGGAGATAAAGTGACCTTAGGTGATTGCTTTCTGAAAGCTTGTCGCTAGGAATTTGCCATTTTTGAATTATTTTTGTCTACATACTCACTGGATTTATGTAGGAGAGTGATGGTAGATACCTTACTTGCTTTGAGACTTCTTTGTAACAGTGGACAATGCTCAAAGATCTATTGAGAATTTGCTTTGTTCTTTAATTCCATTTCTGAAAAAGCTGAAGGTCTAAAATTTCTGAGCCCAGGTAAACAGTGTGGCCTCCGAAGGGACACTCAGGTGCTGAAGTGGCCGGGGGCTCAGTGACATCCAAGGTCACTGTGCATGCTGCTTTCGGCCCGGGCACACATCTGCCGAAGATGCTCCCATGGCTTCTCTGCACAGGGAGCCCCCTTCACATTTTCCACCTCGTCCCTGCAGAAGGAGCAAATTCCATGTTCTGTGGGGATGGTGAGCCACAAGGTCCAAGGTCTCCACACAGGGCCGACTCTGGCCCTCTGCACTGTCCCTAGCAAAGGTCAGCACAGAGCCACATTCCAGTCACATCACAGTGGTGAAATGTTAAATATGACCTAAATGTCTCTAGAATGGGAACCCCCCTGATCTGTATTTTGCATGGAGTCATATTAGTTTCTGGCAATGAACAGGTCCTGAGGACCCCAAGCATCCAAATCACACATCATCTGACCACCTTGAAAAGGCGAAAAAATTGTCCCCTGCTCCATACCAGGCCACGCGTCTTCAACTGAGAATTCACTGTGCTCTGGCCTCTTCCCTTCCTATATGACAACCTATTCCCCAGGCGGCCCATGCAGGTGGGCAAGGCCACGGAGCTGAGCTGACTCCACGTATTTGTGACCCTTGATCTGGCCGGACTGTGCTGCAGACATCCCCTTCCCTGCTCATTTTATCCTCCGTACTGTTTTTAGGGCTGTGTATCCCTCAGAGTTGTTTGTTTTTATTTTTCAATTATCTGACACCTCTTTAAAAGAAAATTCATGGCAAACTAAAATGTACCAGTTCATTGGTCTTAGGATTTGGAGACAAAGATTTTATCACTCATCCTGTCCTTTTCAAATGTCAGGAGCTACACCTGGCATTGTGACACCCTCCTATAATCCCGGCCCTCAGGAGGCTGAAGCAGGAGGATCTCCAAGAGTTTAAGGCCAGCTGAGTTTAAGGGTAGCCTGAACTATACCATGAGACCCTGTCTTAAAAATCAGTAGGGATACAGTTAATACGTCCATATATGAATATTTATAGCACATATGTATGCAGTTTACATACAAAATTTCAAAATGCTGCTTTTATTAATGTATTCATTTCAACATTATTAATTGGTTTCCTCTTGACAAGAAATTGCTTCCCTTTAATACATTTCCCTTTGGGCAGATATTTCATGAAAGTGAGGAATCACTGTTGATATACATTTTAAAACTCTTTGCTTCTTTTTTCTTTTGTCTTTTAAAAAGAAAAAGAAAAGTGATCTGATTGGTGTTGTAAAATGAAACTGTTAGAAAAGTATTTGAGATTATTTTTAGTTTTTTTATTGTTTGTTAGGAAGCTATATTAATGGTATAACAAAGAAAAAATAAAACAATGTTATTTATAAGCAGTCGTTTCTGCTTTACATGTTTTCCTTTCAACCTAAAGTAATAAAACTAAAGTGGACAATATCCTTGAATTGTTTTTAAATTATTACTCATTGACAAATAACATTTTTTTGAAATTAGTAAAATACAACAGAACAAGACAGAATAAAGTGACCTGAGACCATGTAGTGAAATTGGTACAGAACTTCACAGCAGGTTATCGGGGTAACAGTAATAGGTATCGCAGTGTATTTTGTTATCTTTACCATAGTTGTTCTTTCAATCACGTATATCAAAATAAAATGAAATACAGAACATTACGGAACTTATCAAAACAATATTGAATAGAGCAGTACCACTAATCAGATTAAAATAAAAAAGTAATAAAAATATTTGCCTTCAAAGAGATAGTAGCAGGAAATCCCCCTTATTTGCTATGGTCAACCTCCCAAGAGATGCTCAGATTTCTGGTTTTCATTTGCTAATGGGGGGGGGACAGAGGAAGAGGGGTAGGGAGAGTGGGTTCACTATTGCCTACCAGGGAGGCGAGCTGCTTGCTTGGTTTCCCAGGGTCCTAAGTTCCAACATGGCGCAGATCTCAAGAGAAACTGGTGGTTCTCCCCCTGGAAGGGGTGCAGTCTGGCACACCACAGCCGCTTATCAGGGCAGCGAGTTACTTGCTTTGACAACTAACATTGGTTAGTGCAGTTTAAGTTAGTCTACCTGGACAATCTCAGTTTCCAGGAAATAATTTTAGAGGAAAACCCTGATGGATGTATTCGAATTACAGATGTATTCATAGCTGACTGTGGCCTGTTCCACTGTGTTTTCCTGGGTCCTTTTCAGTGTCCCTGACTCAGGATCCACCCAAACTCTCCAGTGTTCCTCCCACACAAGAGTCCCACTCAGGGCCAGGAAGCCTTGGATTCCCTCTCTCACCACTTAAAATAGCACTTAGCACCTGGCAGGCTGGACCTGCCTGAAAGCTGCTTGGCTCTTTCAAGCATTTTATAATATTCATCAAAATGCTTGGTTTTCTTTGGGTTCTGTTTGCTATAAGAAGCACTTCACTGTTTATGTTGTTGGAATTTATCTTTTCTCCTGAAAAAGTGAGTAGGGTTGTTAAAATAAGTGGGTTTCTTTTTTAAGTCCAACAGGTATTAAGCACTCACTTATTCAGCAGACTGGCAGTAATATGCACTCTCCTGACAAGCGGACCATGAAGGCCCCTTCTACGGGGCTCCCACGATGCAGAGACTCAGTACTTCTTCACACACCTGACGTTTTAAGGACCCAGATTTGTCTCTAGCGGGTTGGTGCCATTAGTTGCCAGGAGTATGATCTACTGATGCCAGCTTGACTTTTATCTGGACATTAGAGTCCTCACCTGTCTCTGACTTGTCACATGGTTTAAATCTTTCTCACACCCACAACCCAGCTCCCTTGGCAGGACAGGACGTCCTGTGTTTACACCTTCATTTTTGGAGGATGAAGCTAGGTTGGTATTTGAAGGCTATGTTTGTGTTACTTTCGTGTCTTTATTTTCCTTAGTTTGAATTTTCTAAATAAGTCACTAGCATGTTAGATGCATAAGTGATGCTTGGCCTTCAGCCATCGATGGTAGAAAGAAGGCTCATAATGACATCCCCAATGAAAACAGGAAAAAAAAACAAAAACAAAAACAAAAAAAAACTTGTCTTCTGTTTGCATCTGCTGCTCAATTCCTAAAAAATGGTTTCTTCCCCACAGAGCACCACTGTTTAATAAACACATACTGGAAACCAGTAAACTAACCCAGCCTGTGCTTCCCTGGAAGCCTTTGGCAAAGCGAGTTTCCCCAACTGCCAAAATTTCAGTCAAGATGAGCAGATGAGTTCAGAACAAAAAGAGGAAGAAAAACCTCACACTTCTGCTCGATGTCCGAGCAGCCAACCCAAGATTCTGAGGTTCCTCTGAGGTGGCTCTGATCCTGGGTTGGACAGGACAGAGTGGAATGTGTGAGATGATTGTTAGGGGCATGCGAAGCACCGGGAAGCACCCACACTCGGTGTGAGATTTCAAGCGCGGAACCCCAGCATCCCTGGCCCTGCTCTGTGGTCCCCATTTGTGCGCCCCACCACTCTACCTGACTCAGCTGCCCACACTGCGCTCTGCTGGGCCCTTCTCAGCCTCCACCTGAGCTTGGACGTTGCACAGCGGCCGCACCCCATGACGTCCCCCACCCCTTGAGCCACTGAAGCCCGGGAAGCTGGTGGCTGGCTGCACTCTGCAACTTCTCCATTGGATCTCAGCACCACCCAGCCGCAAACCTGCAGCAGATCCCGTCCCCACCCAGTGAGTAACGGTCCACACCGCTGTGACGGATGTGCGATCCAGCAGCTTCTTCAGGAAAAAATTAACAGTTTGCCCAGCATGTCAGCTCGCTCTTTTTAGTGCTCAGGAGGTCTTGGCCCCATTATGGGTGATTTAGAAATCGAGGCAAGCCAGGGCCTCATCTGCATTCCAGGAGTCGCTCACATCCAGAAATTGGTGGAGCCCCTCTGGCCGCGAGATGAGGACAGGCTGACAACGCCTTGATTTGTTGAGAGAGAATAAATGGGTTTTTCAGAAGATGAGGAAATATCACCATTACTGGCCAATTTACAGCATTTTATCTGTTCTTCAAACATGTCACTTTTGTTATTGTTGCATGGTAATTACATGGTGAAACGGAACGCAAACAAATTCTGGTTACGTATTCAGATGGATTGCAAAAATCATATAATCCTGATAAATGCCCATTTATGATACACAGGGATGAAAGGTTCATTTTAATTTTGAATGGCTCACTCAGCCATAAATAGGATATAGGATTAAATTCTGGAGAATCTGATTACATCAAAGCAAATAGTCTCTCTCTTCACTTTTTCAGATTCAGGAGATGCCATGAGGCATTTGCAGAGGCAGGATCTTCCCCAGACAATGCAAAAGCGAACTCAGAATTTCACTCTCTGAAGCATGCAGACTCCCAGGAATGCTTGCCGGTCCTCTTCCTTTTGCTCTGGGAACAAGTAAGTCTGAAGAGCTTCCTAGGAGCCGGATTCCGGGACCAACATTGCTCCCACTGGAGGAGTATCAGGCGCCCGTGTGGAAGCCCAGGTTCTTGGTCATGTTTCCATCTCCCCAAACATTTGGAAACAAGATACCAAGTGTTTTCCTTTTGTTCCTCTAAGACTGTTTGCCCTCCGTGCCCAGCTAGCCCAAAGGATGCTGCCTTTAGACATTTGGCAGAGGACAGAGGTCATGAAAAGCACAGAGATGAAAAGAAACAGGGAGAGTGGTGCCCAGGACAGGCCCTCAGAATGTCAGGTGTGTGACACCAAGTCCTGGCTTAGAAGGAGCAGGTGCATATGCATCCCAGGGACTGTGTAGAATAATGAGGGGGCCCTGTAGGCCCCCAACTTTCTGTGGCAAGGAAGAAGGCATGGGAGAAGCACAGACTCATCTCGGACAATCCACCCCTGGAAAAGGAGTATGTGTGAATCTGATGAGTACCAACTGCGTGGCTGTGCCACCTTCTGGACAGGGCCTGCCTGCACTGGCCGGAGGGTCCAGGCAGCTTTGAAAATGCCCCTTAGTGTGATGTACCATTAGGACGGAAGGAGGAAGGGAGGGAAAGAGATAGGAAGGAAGAATAAAGGCAAAGCACCAACCTGACAAACTGTTCTCTGCTACCCATAGTGACATGTAACCCAAGTTCAGAAGTGCACTTTAAAATTATAGAATGGGGGGCTGGGGATTTAGCTCAGTGGCATAAGCACCTGCCTTGCAAGCAGGTGGTCATGAGTTTGATCCCCGGTACCGATAAAAAAAAAAAGACTAAAATTATAGAATGTTTGTGTTTCGGAACATTAGAGCAAAGAGAACACTAAAGGCACATCAGGGAAGGGTGGCCAGCTGGACAAGACCGGAACTGCTCCCAGACGGAGGGCAGCCAGGGCGCAGCAGGAGCTGGCCCTCTGTGCGCTGAGGAGATGCGATGCAGAGGCCTGGGGCCGACTCTCACTGGACACTGGCCTGGCTGCATTCACTCTCCTCTGCTGAATTTAGGATGATAACTGCCTCTTAGGTTACCAGATTTAGGAAAAATAAGAAGGTATAGGACAAGGCCCTGGCACAGTGTCTGACACACAGCAGTGTCTCTGGAATGCTGGCTTTGTGTCCCATGGTGACGAAGTGTGAAGCCATGGACAGGGGAGATACAAAAAAAGGCAAGGAGGTAGAGCTCCCACCAGCCAGGGAGGGTTCTGAGCACGATGCCCACGGAGGCTCTTTATCTAGGGGTTTAGAAGCTTAGCGAGGAGCAGGGGGTGCTGTGTGAGCACCTCCTACCCTAGAGGAGAATGCATACTCTTTTGGGGTTCAATCTGTGCAGTGTTCATGCAGTTGTGGGTCCGGTCCAGGCAGGGCCCCTGTGTCCTTGTGCCAGCGGCCTGCCTGACCAGCTCTGAGGAGGTCAAAGGGGGCCTGGCAGGGATCTGGTGAGATCCCTGGAGAGAGGTGACAGTAGAATCCATCTTGGAGCTGCTGTCTTTACTGCCTAACAGAACCCTGATTCCACTCTAATCCTGCCCCAGCAGGTGCTTTGTCTCCCCTCCTTTGCTGATGAAACCTTCACTTTTCCCTGTTTGTTTACTCTTCTGCCTAAAAGGCTGGAGGGAAAGGGCTGAGGAAGTCTTAACTGAGTTTTACTTTGCTAACAGAACCCAGTGCAGATAGCTATTGGGCCACTTTTCCTGTTTTCACAGCCACTGATGGACATGTCTTCAGTAACAAACTGCCAGGACTCCAAGTGAGATTAGGCTTTGCAAAACACATTTAACTAAAAGCTGTAAACAATAGAAATACAGACGTCATCCACTTACTGGCAGTGAATAATTTCCTACTATTATCTGCACCTCATTCAGGAGCCTGCGGCCAGAGCACCCAGGCCTCTGGAACCTTCCATGGCTCCCCCTTCCCTAGGCTGCTGATCTCACAGACCCCAGAGTGCAAGACCCAGAATACAGCCCTGGGTAAGAAGGCAGCTGACAAAACACTGGAAGAAAAGACTGAAAGAGCACTTTAAGGACAATCTCAGGGGGGCTGCATGGTCAAAGTGCTGGGGTAGACATCATGCCTCTTCGTGGTCATGTTAAGACCGTATTCTACAATAACATCTCCAGTCTGCGGAAAGCCTGAGAATCTCCAGAGGAGCACATCACATATTTCCCATGATCAAAGTCCACTCTCATAGAGGATCTGAGGACAAGAGAGGACTGAGGAAGGCTGCCCTCCAGAAAGCAGGTGTGGTCACTGCCAACTGCTGCCTGGCTGTCCTCTGCGGGGCCCCAGAGTCTTCCTCCCTACCAGCCCTTTGCAGGGAGGGGTTCTGGACCTCACCTCCCTTCAACTCTCGGTCAGAGAAAATTCTCTGGGACTTCACATTAGCACTAAGTGATTTCATCCTGGCCTTGACATTGCTGGTCTTGGAGCAGAGGGGACACTGAGGAGCAGGGGCAGCGTGGGAATGAGAAAAGGACTGAAAGAGGAACGGAGAGAGTGATGATGGCCAGGGAGAGGACCTTTCTCCCAAGCCACCAGGTGTGGCTTAAAGTGTAGGATGAGCTCTTCCAAGCAGAGGATCATCACCAGGGTGTGGCGAAGGGAGGCGATTCTGCAGGAGGCAGGACCTCTCCTCCCACCGTGTTCCCAGGTAGAATCCGTACCATGCGGGTCCACGCATCCCACTTAGCACACAGGTGAGTTAGAGGGAGAATCGTTCATGTTACACAAAGATTTCTCGTGCTATGGAAGGGTACTGGGTCCCTGCAGGTAGTCAAGTGCTTGTTTACAGATCATTAAATACTTAACTGAGGGAAAAAGTAAAAGCTGAAGTGCCCAGGCCAGTATTTATTAAATACCCATCACAGACCCAGAGAAAGCAAATCTACAGTCATAGTAACAGTTAATTGTCCAGTGTGCAGATTTTAGAAGAGCAGAGAAGGTAAAATCAGAGCCCATGCAGGTTAAGACAAGTCCCCGGAGCCTCCTGCTGTAGCTGCAATTCTCCCCGTGGCGAAGCCTCTGTCCCACAAGATACCCGTTTATCTTCTAATAAGTGCCATTTTTGTTCAGGTTAAATTAAGAGGATTTCCGTTACATTCACATCACCCTAATCCTCGACTGGGTGTTGGTGAATATTTTAATGTTTTATAAAATACCAGGAAGTGCTACTGTGCTTCACTAACTGAATTTTCTGATTGTTAAATTGTCGAAGAGTTTATCATTCTAAAGGAGATTTGCCATCTCCTAAAGCTTTAATAAAGTTCAATGGGTGACAAGAGGACATTTTAAATAAATCAGACTCATTTCTCCTTTTTAAGAAACTGAGCCCGACTGCCTGCAATTCTAACCCTGCCCTTTGTGTCTATAGGGAAGGCCCATTCTTACAAAGGACTCTGAAACTCTGAAAAAGTTCTGAATGGTACTTTGTTTGTAAGTACATTAAGGAATATATAACATATGATATTTTTCTCGGAGCCATATCAACACTTTTTTCAGAGTGGCAAAAAGCCCATAACAAGGCTAGGAAAAACAATTCAAAGCCACATCCAGCAGTCTGCACCCCATCCTGTGACTTCTGGGGAAGTAGTGGCCTTGGCTGAGTTAGTTTCCCTGGCACTCAGTAGCTGCCCTGGTTCCCATCCAGCTCCCCACCTGCCTCTTTATGACCCACCCACTGGAGGCTCCCTCTGCAGGGATGGAAGGACCACAGAGCGACCACAGAGACTGGTGGGGTGCTTCCCTTTCCTAGATGGGCCCTGGAGGCCACGTGTGAAGGTGAAGAAAAACCTGGCGAAGCATCTCAAGATCTGGATTTAAATCTCTTTCATCCTCCTGTCTTCAGGAAGCTCAGCTGACCGTTCTGGCTTCAACATCCAGATTTATGAAACAAAAGGGCGGGTAAGGAAAATCAATGAATATTTCCACATTCTCCTGTGCTGAGATTTCACACATTGACACCCAGTGAACTCACTCCTGGACAGGCCTGGGTAACTCCCTTTTTTGATCCTTCTCAATTGTAAAGATTAGATAGAAATTCTCTAATGCAGATTAATTGGGAAAAGTCTCACCCTAAATTAGCAGAAACTCCAAATTATTTAGCATTTAAGGATATGTGATGTCATTGTTTACAGGTAACTTCCTACCAAATTAAATAAAAAGGGAATAAATTTGTGTTATTTCAGCTCTTACTAAACTTGATATTTGCAAAGTATGTATTATAAAGAATGTTGAAATTTTTTATTATTTTAAACTCTTTATTTGCCTTGTAACCTGTTTCTGCCATTTATTAACCTATTACATTCTAGGCATAGTAACCCGGAACTTTGTGTAATTGCCACAAGTTCAAATTTTGGAGGGTCCACATAACATTGGAGGGTCCACATAACATTATACCCCAAAACTTCTCAGAAGATCCAGTGCCTTGTTCATAGATACAGAATAACATCTCAGCAATATGACCCTGTACAAAAGCTCAAAGTTATTTCCCAGAACAAAAAGGAGGAAGTGATAGATTTTATTTTTTTTAAAGAACTGGAGTTCAGGGTCAGAGAACTTCACACCATATGCACTTTGAAGAATTGGAGTAGATTCAGAGAAAATTAGGACAGATGATTAAAGACAAAAGGGACCAACATTAAGAAAAATATAGGCAATAAATGATGTGGTTTGCTAACTAAGAGAGAGTTCGATGACCTCCAAGAATATTTTAAAGATGCAAACAGGAAATAATTTTTTAACAATTACCCTTCAGTTCTATAATATGGAAATTATATACTAGATGATCAAAATATAAGAAATAAAAAAGACAGTTTTTTGGGGGGTAGAGCAGAAAGGCATCTATTTTAATGGAAAACATTACACTAATTCAACAAGAAACGCATGAAATCCCATCAGGAAGCAGAGGAATCCCTTAATGATTGGAGAAAGGCAACCATTAGGCCAGGGGGTGACGGGCAGAAGCGTCCTCACAACAAGCTTCCACTTGCCCCTCTCCTTGTCCAAAGATGTGTTTGTGCACTTTGTTACCAGCCACAAATATCCCATGTTCCCTTGCTCATTAGTAGAAAAGGCTTCTGCCGTGGTCCTTCTTGGGTCCATCCCTTAACCCGGCCTTGCAGCCATGAAAGAAACACAAAGCAGCTCCTGGGCAGCAGGCTCCGTGAGCAGTCCCAGAGCAAAGAGAGACCGGCAGGAGCTGCAGCCTGGGGATGCTCTGTGCACCACTTGGATGCCACCCGCTAAGTATTTATGGAGTGTGTCCCGTACGATCCCTGGGAGGATTTATGAGGATTTTACATCACACTCCCTGCCCTAGCTTCTCTGCAGGTATCCAACATACACGGGAATTATATTCAAAGTAGTTCATAGCCCGATTGGCAGAGGCACCGGCAAGGCATCCTATCCAAAAGAATGCCAGCCATAAATAAGTGACACAAGCTGGCAAAGACCAGACCTGTTTACATCTGATTTTAAAGAAATATTGGAGGACAAACACACATCTAAAATGTTTTGCAGGTTGTAATCCACATGATGGGAAGTGAATGCTCTATGGCTGGCCGCCTTTCTACCCCAAGCGGGCAGCATCAGCCAATTCCCTTTCATCACGATGACCTCAGGGAGAGTGGCTGCGCTTCTCCCAAGTAATCAGAGCTACTTGGGGTGAAATTGTCGATGAAGCCCTATAGAACCCATAGGCTCTGCTCTCGTGAGAGCATCAGGTCAAAGTAACACAGGGGAATGAAATGCCCAACCTACTATGCCCGCGAGTTCGTGTTCTCTAAAACCAGAGAATGAATTTTAGAAACAACTGAGGTGAAGAGTAGAATATATTTATTGAGAGAAAGAAAGCTTCTGTCTGAAGAGAGACAGAAGGAGTCCCTAGTGAGTTGCCCAAGATTCTGTCTTTTCCAGGGACTTTTATAGAGTAAAACCATGGGTTCAAGGTGGGGGAAGACGAAACTCACAAGGCAGATGGGCATAAGCTGGGACATAACTATAGTTAGCCAATGAGATCAATAGTTCAGGTAAAATTGATTACATTAGGGACAAATGGGGAAGCAAGTCACATAGAAAGCTGGCATTTTTACAGAGCTCTGACTCTTTCCTAGGGGGATGGGAACTATTTAGGGTATCAATCCCAGGATATGGGTGCATTTATGTGGTCTTTTGTAGGGAGGCCGGGCCCACAGCAGGAGGCGTCAGCTTCCCTGGCAGCTGCCAGATGTCTGCACTGACTCCATCGAGGACCTAGCCCTATCTCACTGCCTGTAATATTTCTAACTAGCTCAGCTGCCTGCAACAAAAGGACCCAGCCACACACACCTCTCCAATGATACTGTGGCTCCGCACATTTTTTAGGGTCGTTTCTCATTTATGTCTCCATCAGAGGATTCTGCTTTCTTTCTAATGTGCATGTGTTGTTTCTTTCCCAATGCCAGATCTTTTCCTGTGACTTTCCTCTTGCCTCTCAAGTAATCTGTGTTAATTTGGTATCAGGTTAAAATTTTACCAATCTCTCCTAATCTTACCTTCCTTCATTAGACATTTTATACATTATTTTCCAAGTAGTAACAAAATGAATTTTTTTTTCTTTGACAAGGAGACTACTAATTTTTTCCCATCATTAACTTTATACCTACTACTGTATTTATAGTGTAAGTTCATTGGCCCCTCAAAAAGTGTATATCTACTTCAAGTTAACAATGTTTGCAGTGATAATGGGCTGTAATTAAAACTTGATTGATGGAGAAAAGAACTGAAAAAAGAAAAGAAATTCTACAAGCCCAAAGACAATATGTAAAAAGTGGGGAGTGGTGTTAAAACTGTCTCATATTTTTGAAAACTCCAATGAAAACCTGCTTTTGGGTCCAAGGTCAGATTGGCTCTTTGCACAATTTTCTTTGAGAGGAAATTGTTTTATGGTTTTTTTCTAAATAAATGCAGTAGGAATATGTGTAAGTATTTCATACTCTTTCTCTCTGGCCACATTTCGTAACTAAGAGGAAAGTTCATGGAAATCTGTAAATAATATCTCTACCAGAGGTGACCAAAAAGAAAAAAAAAAAATGTACCTCTCATTCCTCTCAGGGAGTATAATTTTTCAGGGAGCCCAGCTAGCATTTTTAAAAGCTTACCTGGTGTCCAGCCTGCTGGTGACTAGGTTCTGACTAAGAAACAAAGGATTGGCTCAGAGGTGACCATAAAACCATTCATCAGGACATGAGGTCCCAACTTTACCACCAAAGTAAGAGGAAACCGTCAGGGCTGGCTGCTGTTTGGATGCGGGGCTTAACTCAGTCCTCAGAGGTCATCTGGGGTCTGCAGGCAGGTCACAGGCAGCATGGGATCAGGTCTGCCCAGGTATCAGGCTGGTTTTTGCAGCCTGCAGAGGGGCCATCTTGGGCTCTGGGTGAACGCACGGTCCCTAAGCACTGAAGTGAGTTTGGAAATCAGAACAAACACTCGCTATCATCTACAAAATTGTGCTTCTGTGGAGGACGAATTATGAAGAGATCCTGTTTTCCACTTTGGTTTATTGGCAAGCATCCTTAGCTCAACTGACTCTTTCCATAATAAAGTGTCATCCGGTAAAATTGTTTCAGAATACGGTCTCGGCGTTTGATTACAGGGTCTGCAGGCTTCAGACCGTAGGAATTCAAGGCTTAAGCTTCTTCACTTATTGCCTGCTGCTGTACAAATACAGGATTTGACAATTTAGCCTAAAGCCTTAGTAGCTCCCACTACAGATACCCACTCTGGGAGGTGCATCAAATGTGACTTACCAGGACTCTGAGGCGAGAGGAAGCCCAGAGAGCTGAAATCACAGCCGAGCGGCGGGCCTGCTTCATGCATAATCTACCCCCAAAACCCATCTGATGGACCCCTTGCTAGAGGTGAACTTTGGCCTCCTCACCACTGAAATAAAAATAAATAAATAACTGCCAAATCCTCATACATGCTGAAAAGAAGCAGCTGGTAGCCAAAAGATGGCTTTAATCACAGGAATAAAAACAAAACCAAAGCTGGGCTCGAAAAAGGCTTATCGTTGTAAAAAGGGAGAATTATTGTAAACAAGAGTGTTAGGCAATTCGGAAGCAGGAGGAGGGAGGCAAACGGAGGAATTTCACAATCAGCACCCTGATGCTCGCTGGGTAATGACAGCACAGAAGGTCTTTTTAAATCCCTTTCTTAACCTGCTCTCGAAGTTGGGTGTGAGTTATTTAAATTTCTTCCCACTGCAGAAGAATCCACATGGAACCAATCTGCAGACTGTGTTCTTTGCATTGGGGTGTCTCTGTTTGTGAGCTGAGTCTTGCTGAATTTTACAGGACTAAAAACCTTTGCTATCATTTGGTGACCTATTTGCTGTTAAAGAAGGGTTACTTTTAAAGAATATTTATGAACTATGACAAGATTTGAACACATGTGCAATGTAAACAATAATTCATAGAACCAAAGGCTCCAATTTGAGTGAGAAATGTTCCAGGCCCAAAGGGCACTGCAAGACATGAGAACATTAAGAGCCATCAGCCAATTTTGCGTTCTTCCTGCTATCGTGCGACATTCAACCCAACCAGGGAAGACTGGTCAAGATTTGGGGAACGGTGTGACATACAAAAACAAAAGAAACAAGAACAAAATCAGATCCAGTCTCCAGGCCCGGACTCTCACACACCTACTGGATCACCTTGGTGCTGTGGTTTGAATGTCCCCTTTAAAGCCCAGGTTTCAATCTCAGTCCCCATGGATAGTGTCAGGCCAAGCTCTATGATGTGACCAGGATGTGGAGGCTGCACTCTTGAGAATAATTAACGATGTTCCCGCGTGACTGGGTTAGATGTCACCAGAGTGGGTCGCTGCAGAAGTGAGTTTGGCCTCCTTGGCTCGCTCTCTCTCCCTGCCGCCCTCCCTTGGGATGTGACCCCTTGTACCCACTATGATATAGCAAAAGACTCTCGCCCGCTGTGGCCTTGGGTCTTGGATTTCCAACCTGCAGAGCTGTGAAGAATGAACTTTTCTCTGTAAACGTCCCAGTCTGCAGTGATCCATGTAACACCAGAAACCGCCCCGGATACTTGGGCAAGCTAAACTTTTTCCTCCTTTTCTGCTCTTGTTTTACTAAAATGTTATAATGAAGATCAAATTTATTAACATTTTGTAAAATCATTTTGAAAATTGAAATGTCATCAACTCTATACGAGATTTATCCAAAATATTTATCGAAAGCTGCAAGCCTGGGTTTGTAGCACAGTAGCAGAGGTTTTGCCTAGTGTGTGAGATCCTGAGTTCAATCCCCAGGCCAGGAGGAAAAAAAAAAATAAATAAATAAATCGAGTTAGAGCTTTGCATGCTCCACAGTAAACTACCTGCTTACGGAAGTGATAGAATCAGGTGTTTTTCCGAGGAGTCTTAAAGAATGCTAAGCCTTCCCTGCACGGACATGGCCCAGGTGGCCAGAAGAGAGTGGAAATAAGGATGAAAAAATCTGTACATGGCTTGCTCAAAATCTCCAAGGTGGTCTCACTGGTCTAGAGCATGGAGTATGTCATTTTGTTAAATGTTGGTTTTGGTATCTACAGCTTAACTTGCAAAACCTCCACCCTTTCATCCAAGCATCAGTTTTAGCAGTACCAACCATTCACATCCCACACGACACAGATGTGAATAAATATTTACAGCTCCATCTGTACTTTAATAATTCCTGTGACCGACCAAAAGAAACTCAAAATGGTTTTCCAGTTTCTTTGCTGTTCTTGGCTGGAATGGCTGATATTTTTACATTAATGTTTCTAGCACCTTAATTTTCTTGCTCTGCTCATTTATATTCTAAGAGACTATTGTTAGTGGGAACACACTTGATTTATCATTTAGCAAAAACACTTGCTCAGAAAGTCAGAGCTGGATACTCAATGGTGATTACTTTAATGAAGTTCTTCTCTACATCTGCAAGACAATTTTGTCTTTTCTTCTACTTAACACTAAATGAGAGGTCTTAAATATACTTAAATAGGCTCTACACTGGCTTAAAAAATTTCTTTAACACTTAAACCAGCAGTGGTGGTACGTGCCTATAATCCCAGCACTTGGAAGGCTGAGCTAGGAGGCTTGCTGTGAATTGGCCAGCCTGGGCCACACAGTGAGTTGAAGGCCAACCTGAACTGCATAGTGAGACTCTGTCTCAAAAAGACAAAAAAAGAAAAAAAATTAGGGTTAATTTTCCGAGCTCTTTGTATATTCTAAATATTAGTTCTCTGTCCAAGGAATAGTTGGCAAAAATATTTCCCCCATTTTATAGGTTTTCTGTTTACTCTCTTGGTTGTTTCCTTTGCTGTGCAAAGACTTTTTAATTAGAAATGATTGCATTTGTTGGTTCTTGATATTATTTCTTGTGAAATTCAGATGCTGTCCAGAGAGCCCTTGATTCTATCTATGTCTTGAAAGTTTTACCTTTTTTAATATTTGAGCAGATAGTTTAGTTATAACATCTAGATATTTGATCATTTTTAAAGAGCAAAATAAAAGGTAGATAAAACAAATGGAACAATTGCTCTTTTCCAAACTGAGGGGGCGGGGGCGGGGGAGACCAAGAAATGGTGGCAGAAGAGCGAAAGGGATGAGAAAAAACAGGGGAGATGGATTATGTTCTTGGACCAGCTCCCTTCAAACAACTGAACCATTATGCACAGCAAATACAGACTACAAAAAATAAAATTGGAAAAAAGAACTAGGAAGTTAAAAGGTTAAGTTCCTAGAGCCTATTTTTCTAGGTGTAAGTAAAATTCATAAGTGTATCCAAGAAGACATTGAAGAGAGACACATACTAATTTTCACCAAAATTCAAAATCATATGCTAACAAGTTAGACATCTCCCTGATTTTCATGTGTATAGAGCACATTATAATTGACCTATCATTCTTGATTTCAGAGAATATTTATTTTTGTACTACTGAATCATGAAAGCACAAGAAAGAATAAAGTTGTTGTTTTTAAACAAACTTCTAGTTTATTAATTCCTCCTCCAAATGGAAATACTTGCTTTATAAAAGCAGCCATGACAACCTCAACTGTAATTTAAAAGTATATATATGTGTGTGTAAATTTAATGTGTTGTTAACTCCCGGAGTTGGCTGGAGCTTTATAATATTGAATTTATAGCAAACACAGTAACATTAAATTTAAATAATATCTCACAAGAAGCTGTAGTATAAACAAAAATTAATATTTTACGTCTTTAGAAGAGACAGGATTGTGACAAGAAAACAATGCAAAATGTTACAGCGTTTGTCATCTTTATGACAGTATCTGTTACTGTGTTTGAGGTTAAGAAGATATTTATTCACCTATCCAAAGAATATTTCCTGACCACCATCATGCGCCAGCCACAAACTCAGGAGCTGAATAGAAAAGGCAGAAAAGTCAAGGATGCTCCACTCCTAGCCTTAGAACCTCAGTTAGCAATGCAAGAACATAATTGTTTAAGTAAGATGAATTCATCCTGTGAATTCATTCTGTGTTACTAGTAAATACCTGAAACAGGCTAAATCATTAAAAAAAAAAAAAAGAGGTTTATTTAGCTCACTGTTCTGGAGGCTCAGAGTCAGGGTCAAGGAGATGCAGTTGGTCCCCGGTGAGGGCCTGAGGGAAGATGGTGTCATGTCATGGTGGCAGCACAGCCCCAGGAAGAAACCACACAGTCTAACAGGAAGCCAGAGAACTGGAGTAGGCCAGGATGCCCGTGCCAACAAACTTCCTGGTGAGAGATAATCAGCTTTCCATAAAAAACACCTTCTTTCCTCCCAAGCGCAGTTTCCCCAGTGACCTGAAGACCTCCGACTCTCTCCCAATAATGCTAGCCAGAGCATCAGACTTCCTACACATAGATTCCTTGGGGAAAATAATGCATTGAAACTATAGTGTAGATCTTTGAAAACTGTTAAAATTGGATTCAACAAGTAAAATAAGTCTGTACAAAGACTTGCAGGGGCAGAGAGGAGAATGCAACCCATTCTGCATATGACATTGCAGCTGGATCCCAAAAGGGAATAGGATCCCAGAAAATGGAGAAGGGGACAAAGAGCACCCCAAGGAAGGTAAAGACTTACACAGCCCCCCTGGGCTGTAGAGTGAGCAGTGAGCGTGGCATGTGCTCAGGAAGGACACGTGGTTGAGGAGGAGGAGGAAGCAAGATTTTGGGAAGAGGCCAAGTCGAGCCAGCCAGTGAAGAGTCATGCGTTCCATCCTCAGGAGCCTGGATTTCAGACTCTTCTGAGAGAGGGCAGTGGGATTGCGTGGCATTTCACAAGCTGCCGGAGCAATTGCTGGCTGTGCCGTGAGGATGGCTCTCAGGACAGCTGACATCCACCACGCACACCCTGTCCTCGCGGAGCTGCTCTATGCACACCATGTGTATACTGTGACTCACCCCCATGCCAGTGCCCTAACAATCCAATGAGCTTAGCACTGCGGTGACCCCTTCTCACAGATACAAAAACTGGGGCACAGAGCATTTAAATAAACTGCCCAATGTCACTGTAAGTAGTAGAGCTGTTACTCAAATCCACATAGTATAGTTCCAGTGCCCAAGCTCCTGACCACGAGGCCATCCTCAGCAATCACCATCTTGGCCACGAGCACAAGGCTGGAGGAGAAGCTGAGTGGGAGATGGAGGGTGAGCGTTAGACTGCCTGCCACCTCCATCTGTAATCTAGATATGGAAATACCAGCAGTGGGTAAAATCATGTGTCTCCAGCTATTGTCACCATGTGATCTAAAAATGGGAAAGTATCTGAACTAAGCTAGAAGTAATGTTTGATTGAGCACAGGGAGACAAGTCAAGGTACTACAAACACATACTAATAAAAAAAGTAAATATGCTTTAACCCTCCCCCCGAAGCCCTGCCTCTGTAATTAGCAGTATTTGTTCAATTGAAATACAAACTATATAAGGGATTTTCAAGCTAAGTAATTGTGGAACTTACCAACTGGTGAATGCTAGAAAGGCAATCGGAATTTTTAAAAATTATTTCAAGAGTTGGAGGAGGGAAGGGGAAGTAAAAATTATTAAAATGGGTTCTGTCACAATGCCTCATGATGACTGTAACCATTATTTTCTGCAAGGATGTCCTAATAAAAATAATAATTAAAAAGGTTTTCAGGAGCATAAAGGGAGGGTCTTTGGTGCCACACAAAATACTCACGAAAACACTGAGCTTTCTAAATGGCGCCCTTGGCTATCCACAGTACCATCCAGGGTAAAGTCAGTCTGAGTAGCCACGTAATTTCAGATGTGCTGAAACCAAGGTGCCTTTGGGAAGTCAGATGGGAACACAGGTCCAGATGTCCTTTCCAGATAGTTTCTAGAAAGAGTTCTAAAAATGTCATTTTACGCTATGGCTCCTCTTGCCAGTACAAAGAGTTCTAGGATTATAACGAGGAAGCAGTGTTCCATGTGTAACCTATCCCTTACCACCCACCTGTCTTTTAAAGTCAGGAACAAGGACAGGCACTGGGGGCCCAGGGGTCAGGCAGACCCTGGGCTCTGATGCGAGGCGGCACCCATGCACCTGCCTCGAGGCTGTGGAAACGGAAGAGGTGTCACTGCACCAGGACTTTAAGGACTATCCATGGTGTTAAAGGTGAATGAACCAGAGGCACTAAAGAGCCATGGGAGGAACTCCAATCCAGTCACCGAGGAAAGGCAGTGTTTGCTGGGAATCACCTCAGAGGAATCATGGAAAGCAGGAGAGCTGTGGAGCTCAGGGAGGTGCTTCGGAAGCACATTCCAGACAGCAGGCTTGGCTGCTCACATCACTTGGACACCAGCGTAAGGAGAAGGGCAGGAGGCTATGACCTAAAGAAGGTGGTCAGGTCCCTAGTAGACATTCTTGCAAAACCAGAGAGGACCTGGACGCTGTGACCTCTTATAGAGAGTGCATCCATCACCCGCTCAGGCTGTGCCCACCCAGGCACGCACTTCGGATTGAGCAGGGGCCTGGCCCAGCACTCTGTGTCTGCTGGCTGTGCACACACCGCTCTGACAGGCAGCTGTCCTCACCTGGGCTTCTGAACCCTCCTCCCATCATTCTTGCCACTTCCTGAAGCAGCTCTGTGGGTCCTCTTTCATGGGTGTCTTTACAAACTGTGATCACAAATCAGTGATGGTGCTGAGCGCTGTCTCATGGAAAGGCAGGCTCCTGAGAATGTTACCCTGTGTCTTCCTCCTTACTCACCAGCACAGTGTAACTTCCGGCTCTTCTCCAAAGTCAGAGCGACCATGAAAAGTAAATGTTTTGAGTCAGTTCAGGACGTCAAAGCAGCCACAGCAGGACAACTGTCTCTACATTTACAAAAGAGAATTTGTACAGCTGCTCCAGAAAAGGGCAACCACCATGGTATAAAAGTGTTCAAAGCAAGGCACAGTGTTTTGGGGTGAATCAAGGACAATGTGTCTTTTGCTGTAAAATTTGGGAAACTTAAATACTGCATATTTTTCAGTTACCCTTCATACAATATCCTGGCGGAGAGTATGGATGCTGGACCCATGTCTACATCCATTTGGTGAGTGATGAACTGAAAGACCTCCAGTAAATCTTGTTGTCTTAGCTTGCTCATATACAAAACAGGAGTAACAATAACAGGATCTACCCGAGAGGGCCACTGTGAGGAATAAGTAAGTTATTTACAGCTCTAACACACAGGCTGGCACACAATCAGAACTCTGCAAGTTTTTGTTAGCTCAAACAAACAGTGCAAATGATCTCTGCAGGTACAGGCACAACTTGGGGAAAGAAAGTACATAGATGTAAACTAATATCTTCAGAAGCATTCAGAGATGCTGCTACCATAGTCATTATACTAAAAACTTGCAGTCCAAGGGACCAAAAATCTCAACATTTTCTCATAACTAAAAATACAACTGTTGTCAAAATAAAAGATTCCAGGCTGCCTGTGAATAATAAATTGATCAAAGGTGAAAGAGAAGAGTTGAAAAATAGAAGAAAACTTATGAATACTGGACTGGATTCATATGGTAAATATATTTGTTTACTATTCCAAGAATATCCAAGAAATAAAAGAACAAAGGTTTATCTGAGTGGCAAAAATAAGTAGACAACATAAATCTTCATAGAGAAATAAGTCACTAAATGCCTGAAAGAATAAATACCGAGAAAACTTGCATATCTTTTTGAAGAGGTGAACAAAGCATACAGGTGGATCATGTTATCTACAAAGGAACACAAAAGTAACAGGCATCGGACTTTTCATAACAACTGATGGAGGTCAGAAAACAGTGGAGAAGGGTTTTCAAAGTTATTAGAGAAAAAAATTAAGACTAGAGTTCTTCTAGCTGGAAAACTATCAGTGGAAAGTAAGAGAAATAAAGACATTTTTACATATGCCAGAGTTCAAAAAGCATATTACTTTTAATCCTACTATGAATAACACTCTTTTGAACCCGATCAGGAGAAAACTTCCTTAAGTTAGCCAGCAGAATGAAAATGAATCTATGAAAAAAGACATCATAGAATAATAAAACAGAAGAAATAGGAGATAAAAGCAGAGCCTCTACCCTGAAAGATTTGCATCAGCAGAGCTTACAGAGTGTAGGACCACATGATCCCATCTGCTTAAAACCTTCTTCTGTGGGGCTGGGGATTTAGCTCAGCAGCATAAGCACCTGCCTTGCAAGCAAGCGGTCATGAGTTTGATCTCTGGTACCGATAAAAAGTAAAAAAAAAAAAAAAACAATCCCACAAAAACTTCCTTCCGTGCTACGTGGTTCTAAAACTTAAAACATTTATGCAACTGTAATAATTCAGAGTCTGTTTCTTGTGCTCCATTTTAATCAATTTGTAGACAAAACTTGGAAGCCCTAATAATATTTACTAAAGAAAAGAAACGTTATAAAGCTTGACAATAAGAAAACTAGAGGTGGTTAAAAAAAATAGTGCTAATTTCTTCAGGATGGTTAGTAGATACCATGTAAGTTGATAAGTTAAGAAATCAGCAATAGTAAATCACTGGCAAAAAGAGCATGAAACACGGGCCATAGAGCTGGTGTAGGATTGTGAGGTGGGGCGAACTCCTCTGCGTACGTAGTGGAAACTCTAGACCACTGTTCCCGCCAGAGGCTTTTGTGTGGTTGAGGAGACCCACAAACATAAAGTCCAGCTCTACCTGCTGTCTTGTGAGATGGTACTGCTTTCTTGTTCTTTAGACTTTAGCTCAGTATCCTCCCTACCTGGTCTTCCTGGACCACAGGATCTAGAGGGGAGCATCATTCTACTGGTGTCTAATCTGACATCTGCTGCTTTATGGAACTTGCTACATAAATCATACATCCTGAGAAGATGGCACAGTGACACAATTACATAAGTTAAAGTGGGTGTTGCCTGGTCTGATAATTCCCCCATGACAATGAAGAAACCAAAGCTAAATTGTGGGTTCACATTACTCAGCTGACGTGTGGCACCCAAGGGTAAAGAAGCTGCCTCCTGCTAATCTGACCATGCTTTCTAGGGGGTGAGGGTCTTCTCTACTTCTTATAACTGCCACTCAGGGATGAGTACATACCCAGGGTAGCTCAGAAAATATCCTGAAGCAGCCATGTAAGATAATATCGATTCCTCCAAGAGAATAGCCGATTGGAAATAACTTTACGGAGACAGTCACTCATTCTCAAACATCAGTTCACAGGAGGTTTAAACATTCCAGTTTACTCAAACGATAGCCATTCAAGTTGCTCACAGTTTACATACCGTGTCTCTGTGCTTCTACTGGTATGTACCATTTTTTTGACACTGAAGATTTGGCATTTGTTGAGTCAGTGAGAACACCCACTTACACCCAAAAAGACATTGCTATCTTCCCTTCCAAAATTCCTATCGCTGTCCATTCCTATGCTTTTTCTCACTTAGGAGAGTCAGGAATATTTTCTTGTGTCTCCTATGATACCATTTACAGTGGCTCCATAGAGCATTTTATTACACGGAAATATAAAAACATATTTAGCCACATATGACTAGATATTTGGGCTGTTAAGTTTTAGTGGAAAACATACTAGGAGCATTTTCATTCAGCTTTTGACAAATGCTTTCTAACAGAGTTTTCTTATTGTTTTTTATTAACCCTTTCAAGAAAACAAGTGGATTTTCTTAGTCAGTTAATGTCTCTGCAATTAGAATGCTTCGAACTTGCAAGGATACCCTGGTCTCCTGAGTTCTCCATAAAGCAAAAGAGATTGTGGCCTGGTGGGTGCGTGGATCCTGGGTCTCCAGAGACGCTGGAAATCAATAGCACTAGATCCTTCCTGAGACTGGTACCAACACACTGGGCCCCAGAACATGGTTGTAGGACATCGCCCACCTCCAGCCAGCTCTTCATTCTGTAGTGAGCATGAGTGAAATGATAATTATTGACCCACCAACCTGAAATGGCTTTCTCTAAGCCTTTGGAGACTGTCCTGCCAATGCACACTTACGGACTCTTAAACACAGCTTCTTAATGGTGCGAGGGGCCGTAACTGCTTTGAAGGTGCCATTGTAGACCATTCTGTCAACCCCTTTGATTCTCACTTCATCTGAGCTCTCCTATTGGAGACTGTCACATAGTACACTAATCTAGGCTGCTCCAAGTAGGAAGGGATGTTTGCAAAAACATACCCATAGCCACGGTGTTCAAAGGAAATTGGATTTTTTCCACTGAATTCAATTCTCTCACTTTATTCCCTTTAATGTGAATAACTTAATCTCTTACACATTTTGACCAGCATGTACAACTTCTCAGTTACTTCAATGCTTCAAATTTTTAATATATTTCTATATATATTTTATAACTGCAGTAAAAAATTGCAGGCTATTTAGCGGTCTTCATAATGATTAGACATAAGTTGAATAAGTATATTTCTACAATTTTGACCTTGTGTGTATGATATTTTATTATGACTTTCAACCATGCCAACATAGCCCAACCAGTAAAAATGAGAACTTTTACTTCTTCTCATGAGCTTTGGAAGCTCTATGAGCTGTGTTTCCACTGACATATTTTTTTAACTGCCCCCTGCAACAGCATTATAAGAATGGATATGCCTGGATGTCGCCCACCCTCTCCGTGCCAAAGCCAAGCATGTTGTTTCTTTTCTCAACCAAGTTCTGCTAAGACACTTACGGGAGTGAAACTGCAACCGTGGATCTCATTTTGAGTTATCTTCTTTGTTTTGCAAACCTCATCTGGAGGCCTGGACTTCTAAGGCCTGTGAGATGTTGCCCGGGGAACACGCAAATGTTTAAATTGCATCTCTGCAATGCGTTCTGGCACGGCAGCCTGAAGCCAATACTTGTTTTTAACTGGCAACCTGCCTCCCATGAATGCAGGAAGCAGATTGCCTCTTTGCTGAACCGTCAGACAAGGTACTGATATAACAACAGTGGACAAGCAGCTGGGAGCCGGGCTGTCAGCCTGTCACACACGAACAAATCTGCTGTTCACATTCAGGCACCATCAGTAGCATCCATCTCATGGGAAGGGCACAGAGGGGCCTGGCGCACTGCGCTGCGTGGGAGCCAAGGCTGTTACTACCTCTTACTTAAGGAGCGCGTGCTTTTCTACGGTGGGGACTGGCCAGCGAGACAAGCAAGACAGCCCAAATGCTCAATTTTTATTTCTCTTTCCTCCAACACCCTGAGACACCCTGTGTTACTATTCCGTGTCACATACACAGATTCACAGCTCTAAATGGCTCCAAAGTGCTGATCTGAAAATCCTTGGGGCAGAAATAAGAAAAGCAAATCTAGAAATATGAAATTAAACTGCTTTTGTTGGATGGGGAAAATCATTTGAACCCAATGTGAGATTTCTTTTGTTTTCTTTTCTTTTCTTCTCTTTATTTTTCAGGCAGTGCAGACTTTTAGGATGAGCTTTTAAATCTTTCCCCTAGAGCCACAGAATTTGTGACACTCAGACTGTCTTTTTGTACAGATTCATTTCAGGCTGATCATGACATACACTTGAGATCAAGTTTACAATTCCTTGGTCAAGTCACATCTATATTTATGTGGGCCTTTGTAAATCAATCAAATTTATTTTTTAAAAAAAATATGAGCGAGTAGGGGAATTTGAAGGTAAATGGGGCTCTCTCCAGAGCTTCTGGTGTGATGCTATTTACCATTTGTTGGTCCTTACCTACAATATTTGAAACAAGACTCTCGCTGTAGATTATTGACTCGGTCTAATGTGCCCAGATACTCTGCTATCTTTTTCTTTTTACAATCACGCTCACTTTATGCTTTCGAAAGAGACTAAACCCATCAGAATTAGGTTTGCCGTGCAGAGCTTCTAATGGACTATTTTGTGGTTGTGATTCTCATGTATAGATTTTCTTCTCTTCTCGTGGTTAGTCCAAGGGCTCTTCTGAAGAAAAGTCTGTACAGCATTTCAGGTAATCCATTCCGTAAAAATCCATGGAAGTACACAACTCAAAGCATCAAAACCCCCATTTTCAGTCAAAGGCACAAGGGATCCTGAAAAGCTAACAGATCCATCCTACAAGTTCTTTTTTTTTTTTTTTTTCATATTCCCATAAAAATAGCAACCAGCAATACAGGGCTGTGGTTTGGATTTTAATTTAAAAAAATTTTTTTATGCGACAGATACTTCTTTATCATTAAAAACTAAAGCAATAAAAATGTTTATTTATCCAGTTTTCTTATGTGTTGACCTCTTTTCCATACTGATATTTGTATTAAAAGAAAGAAATCTACTAATTTTAGAATTGGAATACTACTAGATAGCAGAAAACAACATAGTAGAAGGCTCAGAAGAATGATTTTCTTTTTTTGTTCATTACATACATGGATATCACCCTCACATAATTATTTTTGGTAAACACAGACATTGAAGAGTCATACTTTCCACAAACATCCCTAAGATTCTTTATTTCTTTAAGCTACATCATTGTAATAAACACATGCCCATGTGAACACACAGACACACAAAGATTCAGGGTTACAGGTTTCAAGTAGAGATTCTTTCCTTAGCTTAATGTGTATTCTTACCTGGGGAAATGTCTTCCACTTTTAGGAATATCTTACACTCTTGATTTACCTTGGTTTAAGGCATAACATAGCTTTAAGCAAGCATTTGACTCTATTACTGTGTTTCCCACATTTTTATGGTGTGAATGAGAGGGAAACTAAAAACACTGTACGTTTAAATCAGCAGTATGGAAAAAATATGGAAAGTTGATTCATATTTTGAAAGTGAATTTGTCCTAATAGAAAATACACCATATATATTCAAGAGGACCAAATAGCTCTTACTCTGGTCAGCTTTAGTAAGACCCACATTAACGCCTCTCCATTCCCTCAAATTTTAAGGTTGTGCCTATTTTGAACATAATAATGACATAAATTTCCCAACCTGGTAAAATTGCTGGGTGCCCTTTACTCCGTCCTGGAGCCCTAGTGATTTTTGATTGACAGAAAGATTACCTAATAAACCTTCACTACAAACTAATTAATCACTTTGAATACAACACTAAATTGGCAGGCATAAAAAAGCAAATGAGATGGGTGTTGAGCATTTTCAGATGACCTTAGTTAAGGCCAGGTCCTTCCTTATGGGTGCTTTCTTGGTGAATCAGTGGGAAACTAATTCAACTGTACAGTTGGCTCCTCCTCCGAGCCCACCAGCCACAAACCCACTACACACTTGGTTTGTGAATGAAACCAAGTCAAGAAGCAGTGAGAACTGGCTGACCTGTGAAACAGGGCTGCAGCACTGTTGCCAGTCACGGTACAAAACAGAAAGTTTCTGGGCGTATCCTGGACCTTGCACCTCTCTGGGCTCACATAGCACTTTCGGGGTATAGCACTGTGACAGCCTTTCCTGCCCTGCAGTGGTGCTGGACCTTCAGAAGGCTATGGGCTCCCTAAGGGACACCTTTTGTTCATCTCCGCCTCCTCCCTGCAAGGTGCAGCAGGTGGCATCCAGCACGTGGGTCCCCAATGCTGCCATGGAGAACAAAACGTGGTTTTGCTCACCTTTGGTGCTTGATCTAATTTTTTCTGTCTTCCAGCAGACTCTAAAGAGTGGAAAGGAGCACTGTACTGTCTGTTCTGGCTAGAAAGACAGTGCACCTTAATACTGCCAAGATCTTTTTCCCATTGTTTAAAAATAGAAAGAGGAAAAGATGTGTCGGTGCCTCCTTTGTGTCAAACACAGGACCCGACTTTGACTGAAGTTCCAGACTGCTCGTTTACATACGAGTCCTGTCCATTTCTTTTGTCTCTGCTTATTTGGTGAGACGGATTCTCCTAGATTTTTGGCTTGCTATGCACACCTTACCACTGACATGCTCAGTGACATGGAATCACTCTGGTCCTCCAAGCTCCAAGGTTTAACACTTCTGTTAAAGGAAGACAGATTTTTCCATTATAAAGTAGGTTTTCTTCAACCCACTCAAGACTATACTTCAGCAGGTCCTGGTCCATCTTCCTTTGCTGTTTGTACATAAAGAAACACACACAGTCCTCTAAAAATCAGCTTTTGGAACCTGTCCATTCCAGCTCCTCCATACAAAAGTCACTTTTCATCTCTAGGGACACTTGTGTTGTATGATGAAAGTGTTTCAGGGGCAGACAGGAGACCCTGCGGGGACCAGAACACATCTTATAGGTTCTCTCGCTTTCCACTGGCAACAAGTAGCCTCTCAAAGTGTACTTATATGCATCTCTTCAGCCCTAAACACAAATAAGGATGAATCAATCAGCCCGAGGCAGAGTCAAGAATCACAGTACTAATAATTTATTGCTTTGCAAGGGGCTGCCCACCCCAGCTCTGACCTGAGTCAGTGCTGCCCTCTTGCAATCCTGATTCACAACTACCTGGAGGGATTCTGTGCTGGTCCCAGGATCTTCACCGAGCTCCAAACACCAACATCCCTTTGTTAGACAAGGCTGTTTACCTGGGATGTCATGAGCCATGGCTATTTATTGGGTCTCCCCAACCCCCTTCTATCCAGAGACCCCCAGTCCGGGCTACTTCTCCAGCTCCTCTCCTTCCTGCTCCTCTCCAAGCTGCTCCGAGTCAGAGAGGAGAGAGGAATTATTTATTGTGCGTCTGTTTAAAATGAAAGGCTTTTACATTTTAATGAGCACTAAATAGGTGCGAGGAAATATTGTTCATTAGCTGTAATCTGCGGAATTGCTTGAGTGAACTTCCTTTGGAGGCCGCTTTAAACGGTTCACTCAAGTACAGCAGTTTGTATGGTAATTAAGGGAGCATTTTTCTGTCAACATCTGTGCTGCTATTTATAACCAGGAAGGTAGCTCTCAGCTCCGGGGAAGAGCTGGGAGATGTAGGTGCTGAGGGAAGCAGGTGGGACCGGGTGACTGCTTCGGGTGGCAGTTGGTAACAGCACCACCATTTCTTCCTGGCACTCTTAACAGTCATGAAAAGCTCTTTTTTTCTTGCTTCCCTTCCATTTAGTCTTTCATACTTCTTGTTAAAAAAAAAGCCTTCCCTGCTCTTTGTGGCTGGAAGAATTATCTCCCCGACATCTCTTCATTAATCATGTCCTTCCCTGGGCAGCCCAGGCAGGGGCAGCTGCTGTGCAGAGGCAGTGCGCTTCGGCCTGGGCGCGGGCATTCTCTCCATCTGCAGTCTGATTCTGCAACCTCGCCTTACTGCAGCGTGATTCCAGGATCACAAGTGCAGAATGCAGGGCAGACAGCGGCTGCTGGGAAACAAAGAACTAAATGGGACCCTCTTAGATTCCTGCCAGAAGAGAGCCCCCCGAATAGCACATCCCAGGTGGTCCCTGCCTCAAGACTGACTTGGTGTTCCTGGGAGCGGCCTTTGGGGTTGTCTGCTTCCTTTGCAGCTGCAGATGGGCCTGGCCTTGCATGCTCTCCAGCCAGAGAGACTCAGTGCTGGCCTGGAAAGTCCCGGTGGTGGCCAGACAGGGAGGGCCAGGGAGGCTGAATCAGAGCGTGGCCTGGCTGCACAGACGGTCTGGAGAGCCCAGGCATCAGCAGAGGCAAACTGCCTGGGGAGAGGTGGGCAACGGGGCCTGCTGGTGCTGGAGCTGGCTAATGCCCATCCCTGGGGTCTGCTCCAAGGTTGACCAGTTGACCAGTGGCCCAGCACCTGCAGGGTCTACAGAGAGGTGAGTCAAGGCCACCGTCCTGGGTGAGGGGGAAGTTCGTGAGCATACCATTTCAAGCAGGAATCTGTGTACAAGGACTGAAGAAGTGGCCACTGTTCCAGCCAGGGAGGTGGATGGCATATGTGGGTCTCACAGTCATCCAGGACACACAGGGCACCTGGGAAACCGCAATCTTTTAAAATTGTCTCCAGCTAAAGGCAGAACTTGTCAAAAGTCTTGAGAAGAGCAGCTGCTCTCCTAGCTGTGAAGCTTTCAGCAATGCAGGGCAAGGAGTTAAGCAGCTCCTAACCACTGAGGGAAGACTGGAGACCATCTATCAGCCAGCCAGTTCTTAAAGACCGGAACACTGCTCTATCCACTTTGGGGGCTTTTCTTAGTTATAGCCTTTTTAATGTAGGTGATATTTGTTAGTTCTTTGCTTTTTATGTAGGTAGTGTTTGCACATAGAGAGAGGTCATTCACACATCTTCAATAAGTGGGTAAATTACTGAGCCTCTCTTGAGTATTGCAATGACTGATACTAATGGAAACGAGAAAGAGAAAAGTTTTCTTCTCCTTCTTCTCCAGACTTAAAAATGGACTCTTCTGTTCACACCACTCAAAATCTTAATCTGGAAAAATGGACCGTAGAACCCACCTCTACTGTCCACTGAGTGGATTATATTGTGTACACAGAAGCTGTCCTTACCTCTGACCAGACATCGTTCCAAAGGTCAGGGGCTCTCTCTCTCTGTATTAGACTTCATCTTTAGTGACAGAACTTGCTCCTAAGCACAGTATGACATTCCTGTGTTACTTTGATCTTGATTTTCCTTGATTATTAATTCATGTTTGGATTTCATTTTTGTCCCAAGGCAATTTCAATAAATGACTAATTTCAAGAACTCAAGTAAAGAAAGAAGCAAATGTAGTAGTACATATCAAGTGACTAAAGTAATACCTACCTGGAAATAATACCAATAACTTAAACCTACAAGTGGTCCCAAAATATAACCATTCAAATAGTACCCTATCACACTCCATCAGTATAATTAGGTTTGGGAATCCCTGTCATCTATGAAATGTTATTGTTTTCTTTCTGTATATATGTGCTAGTCAGTTTTCTGTTACTGTAATAAAATAACTAAAGTAATCAACTTTAGAAAGAAAATATTGGACTTGGGTCATGGTTTCATCAGAGATTTCAGCTATAGTTGATTTGGGGCCCATGGCAGTACATCATGGCGGAAGAATATGTGGGAGACCAAGCTGTTACCTCGTGGTGGTGGAGAAGTGAAGTGAGAAAAAGAAAGGGACTAGGTTCCTAATATCCCCTTCAAATGACCCAACTACCTTCCACTAAGCCCCTGCTTTGAGAAGTCCCTCCACCTCGCAAAGCGCCCCAAGCCAGGGACCCAAAATTAACACGTGAGTCTTTGGGGGGTATGTGATACATTTCTTCTCTACATAAAGCTTGTGGTAAAATACTCATCCTGAAGCCACAGGGGGAAAAGAAAGGAAAGTAAGCAGTTGGGTATGGTTTTCCAAATACTTATTCAAATGTTATCTGTAAAACAATATGTATACTATAACTTGTAGCATACAATGCAAGAGCCAAACTGCAGATTTGTGGAAGCAAAGTATCATCTCTAAGACTCTTGAGATTTAGGTTTTCCTCAGGACTCACTACCCGGCCCTTAGGGCTACAAGGAGACATTTATTTATTATTCTAAAAAAATTTAAAAGTACGATGAGTTCTCTACCTCCCACCATTGGTGAGTGTATGAGGTAGAGGAGGAGCAGGAGAAAATAATTATAAAAATGCCTGGGAGCAAAGATTCCAGGAAAATAGCAGAGCTTGAAGACGGGAAGATGGGGAGCAGGGAGCTATCAGCATCGAGGCAAAGGGTAGCACAGGGATGCTGAGAAACTCCACTCTCACTCCGATGCGTAAACGGTGAGACCCAAAGATGATCCACTGTGACACTGACACCACTGCATAGTAGTGGAGACCAGACCGGAGGAGTGGAAGGCTTGAAGTAGGGGAAACCAATTGAGAATGTGATTTTTAATAAAATTATCTTTTAATTGTGCAACATGATGACCTCAGACAAAAGTAGGTGAGACTACTAAAACAATCCAGGAAGAGAAGAGAAGGTCAGAAAATATGACAGCCTCCCACTCAGGGTGGCTTTGAGAAATAGTAGATTTTCTGCAGGTAGTCATTGGACTTAGTGTCCGTTTAGACACACTGGGTAAAGAAAAGAGAAAGTTTGAGATTAATTTTAAGGTTTATCCATCCAACAAAATATAACTGACTGTCATGATTACTGCCTGGATCACATCTTTTTGTGAATGCGGTGATTATCATCGGTCACTAATCACTGGGCTCTGGGCCCTGGGATTCTCAGCGAACATGAATCACCCCTCTTCACACTGGACAGTGCTGACACTGGAGCACAGTATATGTTGCTTTTCATTGTTAAACTGAAATGTACACCAGGCATAGTGGTGCGTGCCTGTAATTCCAGTACTCGGGAGGCTGAGGCAGGAGGATCGATGAGAGTTCCCAGGCCAGCCAGAGATACAAGTGAGTTGAAGGCAGGCCTGAACTCCATAGTGAAACCATGTCTCAAAAAGATCAAAACAACCACTCAACCTAAAATTGATATACTATCTATCCTTTTAAGATGTGCATTGTGGGGACTTACTGTTCTCGCGTGATTGTGTCCATGACCCCCAGCCAATCCCAGGACATTTTTCCTTCCCCACGAGAAAGTCTGTGATCCTCAGCCCCCACCCGGGCAGGAAATGCTGTAGAGAAAACCTGAGCTTTTACATCGAACGTGCCTCAGGTGTACTGAGTTAGGGATGCCTGTGGGGTGTCCAGGCAGCCCATCCAGGTGTTGGGGACTCGGGAGCTTAGGGGAGACGTCTGTTGGGAATGGGTACTGGGGATCAGCAGTGGGTGGCAGCTTGCGGGAAGTGTGGGAAGCAGCCTTTCCCAGAAGGATGGGAGCAGCTGTGAGCTTTGGCCCAGCAGATGCTCGCTCCTAAGGTCTAGCTGAGCTAAGGCAGTGTGTTTTGAGCATCTAAAATCTGTGTTTTCACAAGAGCAGAGTTCGTCTGGCGAGGGACACACTTGTGGATCTCACTATCAGTAGAAAGCTAAATGTCTACGGTCATTATTTTTCCAGATCTGCCATGGGGGACACACCTTGGGGACTATCATTATTTGTGCTTTGTGAGTATTCATGCTTTTCCTGAAAACTTTCTATTATACTCACACATGGAAATTATGCAAACACAAATATTCCTATTTTTTAAAAAATGAGATTCCAAGTTTGTCCCGAGTAAAGGGACCAAATTCCACAGTTCTTTCTGTTCTCCACTGAACATAGTCTCTGCGTGCAGAGACTACAAAGTAAGTGTTCATTGATGAGAAAAAAGAAATATAACTATGGGTACTTATTCAGTGATAAGGCATTTAATCTCCATCGTTATTTAACCAGTCAACAAATATTTACTGAGTAATTACTGTGTGCAACCTAAAACGTAAAAAAATAGTCCTAAATTATTCTTTTTTTACATTAATAGTGTATATGCACATTTTACTAATAGTAAACCAAAATGACTACTGAATTAGTTATAAGAATAAATTTAAAAAGAGGTAGGTAATAGAAACAGATGATAATCATTTTTTAAAAATTATTGCTATTCCTGATTGGCTCACATGATTGCCTTTTTCTTTTTTGTCAAGTATATTTTTAGCACATTTAAATAAAACAGAGTTACATATTTTAAAGAAATCAATTCCAAATTCACAGTGGGGATTTCCTTTGTTTCTGTGTTCCATTTATTCATTTGGTACTTATGGCCTGAAGCATCAGTGCCGGGCGCTATCAGATTTTAAACTGGAGCCCGGATTTATCACTGTATGTGAGAAAACACTGTATATGAGAGAACAGATTTTGACAATGTGGAATTTGATGTAATCAACAAATTGCAAGGTCTTGCACACTGCAGTGAAAGCTGAGACTTCCGGGGAACTTAGCTGTCATTGCAGGTATCATTGCACTAAAATCCAGCATTAGGACCCAACAGGGCATATTTTGGTGCCCTGTTAACATTTGCCTTGGAATTAAAACTTGATGCTTTCAACCACTTGCTCCATATATAATTGGCTCCTAAAACACACCCCAGAGTGATTTTCAGCACAAACACAGGATGCCTCTTTAACTTCCACTTAATTTTAATGCTTCTTTTCCAAGTAATTTTTTCGAAAAAGGGCTTTTCTCAGCCTAAAAACACTTGCTGAAAAATTCACAAATGGAGTATAAAAGACAATTAGAGCAAATTTATTACACTGTTTTCCTCTATTGTTTGCAAAACATTTAAATGATGAGGTAGTTGAAGAATAAAAACAACTGCCGTGTAGCAACCTAGGGAGAAACTATCACTCAGAGCCAGGTCAGAGGACGTGACAGACAGCTGCACCCTGGTCTGTGGAAATGCTGGCCTGATACGGGGCAGAAGCTGAACACAGGAGGACAATGCTTTGCATAAGAACTGGCAAGTGCCCAGGCCTGGTGACACACTCCTGGAATCTCAGCCACAGGGAGGCAGAGGCAGGAGGATCACAAGTTCAAGGCCAGCCTGGGCAATGTAACAAGACCCCATCTCAAGATAAAAAATAGAACCAGGGGTGTAATAGTTCAGTGCTCTCTGACTCAACCCTTTAATACTGAAAATAGGAGAGAGAGAGAGAGAGAGAGAGAGAGAGAGAGAGAGAGAGAGAGAGAGAGAGAAAGGGAGAACTGGGAGGAAAGGGGAGGGGAGGAGAGGAATGAAGAGGAGAGGAGAGGGTCTGAGAAAGGATGAAGAGAGCAGGAAGATATGGCGAGGAGGACCCATGTTGCAAGCAGTGTGTGCAGAGAAAGCCAATAGCGGGGACTGTAACATTCCACTTGTAATTGTTCAGCCATATAGAAATCCCTCTCTATCTTGCAGTCTGATTGGCTCATAATTGCCTTACATGGCTCCTGCATGGATTGAGGAGTTTCCTTAACACTGATTTCCTGCAGAGTTGGTGTCCTCTGGGAGGGGGCCACCCAGTGGGACAAGCGCTCCACCTGTCTGTTGGGGAAGCCTCCAGAGGGCTTCTTAAGGCAGAGACCCCCAACCCCCAGGCCAGAGACTGCTACTGACCATCAGGACCTGTGGGGAGCTGGGCTGCACAGCAGGAGGCGAGAGGCGGCTCAGGGAGATTTTAGAAAGATAAAACGGTGAACAGGAAGAACAAAAGCAACCATTGCGGGTCGCTTTCCCATCCTATGCACAGACAGCATCAGGCTTAAGAGTCTAACTACACTGCCAGCACTGAAGGGCCACTTCCTATCGGTGAAGCCTAGGGTCTTTCTTGGTGCTGAGTGTGCTTGTAACGGAGTTTTAGGAGACGCTGCGGTTCCAAAGGCGGTGTGTGTGCCTCTTTCACGAGCACCACAGCCGGATGAATAGATGCAACAGCAGGGGACATGGAGGCACAATTGTTAGGAAGGATTACTGAGCCACCGACGTGAGCAATGCAGGTGGAGGCATCTACTGATGTTGACAAGGGGTCAACGTTGTTTGTATTTGTGCAAATTATTTTCCACATGGGTTTTCTTTCTTTCTTTCTTTCTTTCTTTCTTTCTTTCTTTCTTTCTTTCTTTCTTTCTTTCTTTTTTGCCAACCAACACTACATCTGCAAGACTTTTCAAGGATTTTTAAATGATTGTACATCAGGCAAGCTGAACTGGTATTGTGTGTTGGTATGTGTGTGAATGAAGTCTCTTCCATGACTGGACAGCTTCCGGGTTTCACTGCTGAGGTCAGAGAGGTCACTCTGAGTATGAGGAACTCATGGGAGAACGTGACCTGAACTTAACTAGTTTTACAGGATGTGATTAAAATTATTGACCACACTAAACCTTAGTTCATACAGGTTTGCACAGTTCAGTAAGAAGATAGATACAAAACATGCATGCTGTCTCTTGTGTACAACAGTGAGTTGGCTTTCTGATGGTAGATCGCTGGCTGCTAAGAGTTTCTGAGTTAGGAGAGCTGTTCCAGGGATTTCTTTTAGAAAAGCTGTCACCACCCGGCAGCTGATACAGAACAGGGCATACAGCTTGCTTTCTTGTGTGGCACATTTAGTCTATTCATTGAACTCAACATGTCACTTCAGAGAAGGAAAATAGTGTTCAAGTTGGCAGATAAAGTGGCTGCATTCAATGCCAACCTGGAACTAGGGGGTGCTGAGTGAATGTTGGATTTTTTTTGGACATATTTCAAATATTAGCAGAGATTTTCAGAGTCCGAGCCAAGGACTTCTTTCTCCTAGCTTGTGCGTGATCACCTTTCTCAGTTTTCAGAGTTTGAACATTGCTTTCCAATCACAAAACATCCTCAAACTCGGGAAGAGTAGATCTACAACTCATTTGTAAATAATTAAAGTGCTTGGCACATTGTCCAGGTTAGAAGATCAGTCACTTGAGATCTGAAATGATGGTGATGTACAGGTATACTTGTGACAACTTCCAGTCTTCTTCTGTTATGGATCCATGTCAAAGGAGAGTATCTTGAGGTTGCACTGAACAACTCCCATTCCAACATCCTGTTTTTGTAAGCAGATTTTTCTGCAGTGACAGCAGCCAAAAAGAGATTATGGAGTAGAGTGGATGTAAGCAATGCACTTCGGGTGCCACAGCCTCTCCTAACCCCATGTGTCACCATCTGGCTTCAGGAAAACAAACTCGGGGCTCACATGATTCTGCAATATGGTGAGTTGCATAACAATTTCATTATATATTAAAATTTAGTAGTAATAGAAAACCATATACAATAAATGCAATGTGCTCAAATCACCGCAAAATCATCACATGCCCTCCTCCCCAGATCATGGAAAAACTGTCTTCTATGAAACCAGTTCTGCTGGTGAAAAGGGTGGAGATTGCTGACCTACAGAAAAAACTTCCGGATACCAAGTACAGCCTCTGACCGCAGGCTGTGGCATCCACAAGGGGTATTTAAGTGAGGACCCTGTACGGAGTCATCACCCTCCCTCCATGGTTTACACCAGGTGTCATTATTTCTGCAGTACATACCATAAATTCTGACAGATATGTGCTTCATATTCACAAGTATCACACAGGATAATTTCACTGTTCTACCCTTCTCTCTTAACTCCCTGACAGCCCTTGATTTTTCTCCATAGTTTTTTGCCAAATTGAAAGGGAATATTCATCATAAATTATTTTATTTAATCCTTATCACAAGTTTACAGTGTTGAGGTTATTATTCTTATTTTATGTATGAAAAAGTAAGACTTTGAATTTGAATTCCTGTGCCTCCCATATATTTTTAATATTTTAAAATTACTTATAATAGTTTGAGTTTTGAATAATGAAATTATGGTATACTGCATTGACTATACCAGATTAATTTACATATTGCTTTCAATTTAAGAAAATTATATATTGGGTAGGGAGAGGATTTAGCTGCCTGGCAAGCATAAGGTTCTGGGTTTGATTCCCAATACCAAAAAAATTATGTATTAATTATTAAATATTATATATTAATTATTTCTATTTTGAATCACAGTGTCTTAATAAACTAGTTACTATTAACATAATATAGATACAAGTTCAAAATTTTACAGACTGCTCATTTATAATATGCCTGTTAATTTATAAACTGAGGTGTTCTTTTTCAGAAGATTTGTCAAATAAACTCTATATTAAGATAGTGTGCTGATATTAAATTTAAAGTTCAACACTGTGTAACTCAGTCTGAAATTTTCTAATAAGAAATATTCTCAGTATATCCAAAATCACATATGAAATAAGATGATGAAACACCTAGATGAATTCATTTCTTCTATGTCTTGTTTGTTCTAATTTTTGATATATTATCACGAGTGCATATTTGTTTCATATTTTGGTCACTAATTCTATCGTTGCTATTTATGAAGTTATCATAAATAGTGAAAGGACTAACCAAATAGAAACACTTTGAGAGTCCTAGTGCAATTTAGTGTTTGACTTTCAAACTGAATTAGGTGTAAGCAGATTGATTCATAGATTCTGCTAATTATATATATATAATTATATATATATATTCATGCATAACATATATATGTTATGCATGAATATATCATGCAATGATGTCTGAATAAACATGCTGCACTATTTTACTTTTAAAAGTTGTCTCAACAACCTGCTTTTGGAGCAAGCAAGCAATCATCAGATGCTGTTTTGTTGGAATTTTGGGGCTTCTTGGACCTTTGTTGCATAGAGAATAAGGTGAAGTATTTATAATGTTTTACTCTTAGATTTAAACTTCAGCCAAAGTCACATGTTGAGAAAAGTATGTGTATACCACGGTATTCTCGTACCTCAGACAGCATCAGATATTACAAAGGATGAGAAGGAAGAGCAGATGATTCTACTGCAAAGAACCCACAATGCACTTGAGAAGTCACGCATCATGACTCTGCATAAGCCTCGAGGCTGCCTACTGTCTCCGAGGGGGAGATTATGGAGCAATATGCATCCATTTCTTCTCCCTTCTCACTAATTTAATTCTTGCTTGTCTTTCAACCCTCTTCATACCGCTGAAGCTCACGGAGATCTTACAAGAATCCTCAAGATACTGTCTACATTCGGAATTCACCAAGCACTCAAAGAGGAGAAAAGGAAGTCCACACCACTGTATTTTAGTTGCTCATCTAACTTTCCAACCAACGCATGTAAATTCCAGTAAAAGCAGAACTAATTGCGCATCCCGAGAGCAGACACCTGGGTCCCCGTCCTTGGCATCCTCTTCCATGTCCCTGTCTGGCCAGCACCTATCATGTTCTGTGAGAAACACAAGTTAGGACTTCTGCTGTGCACAAGACCATTCTCCCTTCTCATGTTTTATTATTTGTGTTTTCCAGTAAAACCCAACAGTTCTTAGGGGCTGAAACGGTGTTTTATTTTCTGTTTCATACCAAAGTGCTGAAGGCAGTTACTGCTTTTCGACTATTTGTTAAGTTAACAACTAGAACACATGTCACACTGTTGAGAAGATTCATTTGCAATGGTTGTCAGGAGAATGCCGATCAACTACTTCCTAGGAGTCTTTGGCTTTCTTCTTTTTCTCATGCTCCATGTTTGAGCTTTCCCAAATCCTCATGGTTCTGCACTTTATCAAGAATCCAGCGTGTTCTTTTTGGTTTGGTAGGTGCTGTGGCCGTTCATTGGTAAAACAAGACAAAGCAACAAGCCTCACTAGTAAGGAAAGGCACTCACGTGAAGGAGACTTCAACCTCAAGCTTGGCTGGAAAACACCTCGCACATCTGTTTGTCGTCCCAGCTGGCCTTATAATAATTCAGGACATGTGATTTATAAAGCCATTTAACATTCAAATTTCTGGTTTTCGTCTCACAAGGTGTCCTTAGAATAGGCATTTCTATGCTTCAAAATGGTTGCAGAAAAAAATTTCAAAAAGTTGATAGATATGCCCAGTGTGACACATAATTAAGTGAATAGAATTGGGAACAGAAACAAGGCCTTGCCACCCCTGGTTCAACACTGATTCCACAATAATTACAAATTTACATATTGCGGTATAATATTAATATCACCAAAACCTTCATGTTCCTAAACAAATTAATACTATTTGGCCAAGCATGTGAATTAGAAATAAGTTAGAGGTTCCAAGAGGTGAGTGAAGTACTTTTCCCCCAAGTAAGCGTGGTGGGGGAGAGATAGAAAATGTGCACACATGCAATATCAGAGTGTGCATGGGCAGAAAACAGGACCTATGAAATAGCCAGGCTTCTCTCTGAAACCAGATGAATATAACAGAAAAATAACCTTACAGGTCATGTAAAATGAGGTCTCAGGTTAGTTTTGTTGTTGAGATCACTTATTTCTCCGAGTTAACACTGTACTATGAAGGTCACTGGTCTTAACCTTATTTATACTGTGACACTATGAACTTCAATGTACATGAAGTATGCAGTGTAAACATTTGATCGGTTTCTATTAGTCTCATATAGGCAAGTGACCTGTTTTCCAAATGGATTTTTTTCTGTCACTCTAATGAAATTACACCGAAGTTTAGTGCACACGAGTGTATGGGGCTGGTAGTGCAGGACTCCTTGCATTCCCAGAGTCGCCGCTCACTTACGTGCCTGGCCCGAGTGCATCCGCTGATGAATTCTGCCCCTGCTTGCAAGCTCCTTGGAGAAAGCTATGAGTCTACTACTCCTTCACCTGCAAACACAGATTTCCCTTAAAGCAACTAAAGTGTGAGGCAGAAGAGGGGCTAATTTTAAAGACAGAAGGTGACACATAGCAGCCCAGCCAGATTTCAAGGTGCTACCAAGTGTCCCAGAGTTGCTCTACGCATCTCTTTCTCTAGAGTTGGGTTGCTTGTTCCTCTGCTTTCCGCTCATCTGCATCACTACTGTCTGCGAATCATTGCTTCCTGCAAGGATTTTGGCTTCTGCTTATACAACTTACCTGACTCTGGCTGCAGTGATCCGTTTGTGACCTCAGCTCTCTGTCTATATTTGTTGGAGAGTGGAAGGGAACAGGGAAACCAACTGCAAAGCCTTACTGGCTCAGTCCTCCAAGAGTGGGTCTCTTTAGTTGCCCTGTACCCTTCATGCATGATTGATGACAAATCTTAGGGAGACGAAAGAGAGATGGAGACTTTCTATCCTCCCACCCTATATATACACAAATAACCCCAATAATAAACTTAAAACAACCTTCATCTGTCTCTTTTTTCTATTTTCAATAGGTTTCACCTTGCCTTAACAAATGTAATTCCATATACTTCCAGTTTCACAGCAATGATGAGGAAAGGCAGACAAGAAGTCTCGCTGTCTTCATAACTGAACTCTGGGAAGCTAGGGGGCAAGTCACCTGTGACATTCATTCGTTCACTGGGTACCACTCAGATCTTCAGTATGGGGTTTCCTCCATGCACATTCTTGTACAGGGTTCGGGGGTGGACATATTAAAGTAGGCATTCAATGATGTGTTACACTTTGCATTGTCTGATAAAGTATTTTGTAGACATGTTTTAAAACCTAAGCTTTTCTTCTCTGGCTGGAGCTTATATTAGGAACTTGTTCTTATGCCATAAAAAACAACCAAATACTGTAAAAGAAATAGTATTTTATCACAACCCTCCTGGAGGAGTCAGCAGAGGGAAAAAAGTTTGAGTTTAAGGAGTAAAACATGAGATGTGAAGGGTAGAGCAGAGCTAGCTCTGAGCTCCAGAGGGTGGAGCAGGAAGCCAGGGATCAGGATGGAGCCTAGGCTCTGGAACTAGGATGCAAAGCTGAGACTAGAGGACAATGTGCAGCAGACTTGGCGACCCAGCCAAAGAGAGAGAGAAGAGAGGCGGCCCAAGCAAAAAGGCTGGCTGGCCGGGGGTGTGGCTCCGTGGTGGGGCGCTCACCTAGCATGGCAGAGGCCCTGGGTTCAATTCCCAGCATCTCACATACAAGCCCAAAAAGACAAAAGGCTGTCTAGCAGGTGCAGGGCTCTCCTGCAAAGCAAACAGATCCTGACCAAGTTTCAGAGCAGTAGGCGACGGGACCCTTGGCAGGAGGCATGGGAAATCCCAGGAGGCAGAGGCACCTGGCAGGATGGGCAGAGCCAGAGGGTAAACACACACCTCTGTGTGAGGAAATCGGACTCCTGCTTGTGTCCTTACGTGTGCTCTGTGGAGACAGCTAAGAGTCAACCCGCTTCCCGACTGCGACAGAATACTGCAAGCAGCACAAACACAGAGCTACCCAGGAGGCCACGGGTACAGCAGTGCCTTTGGGACATAGCTATAGCACTCACTTTGGCAACCATCTGGTGCACTGGAGCTCGGTGGAGCATCCTTTCTTCTTCCTCCTTCGCATATCCAGAGGTTTCACCCTCTTCCTCTCTTAGTAAGGTGCACCTCCTGCCCTCAGCAAGGTTGGAAAATAATTAACTCTCCTGAGTTTAAGGTTAAGCATAATTACTATTACACAGTTTTCATTTGATGGTGAAAATAAATTGAAATTTTCAGTTTGGGAGGAAAATATTCTCTGAAGAAGAGAAGTTGCTAATATTCACATAGCAATTTACTAAAGCATTTCATCAAGTCAAATAAATGTCCATATATTAAATTGTTTGAGCATCATGTTATATAATATGAACTATAACCATCTATATTAATATAAAATATGTTAATATAAATTATAGCAATGATACATCATTTTAAAGTATTCTCAATGCAGTGTTATATTATTGCACTCCTAACAAAGATAGTTTATCAGGCCAAAGCTTCTTGTATTAAAAGAATTAGCTACTTTATGACTATAGTATACATGCATTCTCATTACCAAAAGCCACCAGCCACCTGTTTATATTTTTTTATGTTTAGGACCATTTGGATTTCAAACACTCCAAACACCTTAATGGGTGATAAAATATCTTTGTTTTATAGAAACATGATTAATTTCCTTCCTCCAACTGCTAGATGCTTATAATCATATCTTGCAGTGGAATTTCATTTCATTAAAAAGTTCTAAAGAAAGAGAATCTAGGATGTGGAATAAAAAAATATCACAATACAATATGTTGTTTACTGAATGGCATACATAAAATATGCTATTTTTTTCAGCAGCACACTCCAAGTGAATAAGATTGTTATACAGAACAGATCTGAAAGGAATAAAACCTAAAGGAAGCTCAATCATCGTGCAGGTTATAAAGTTCTTTTCAAACACGGTTGCGTCGAGAATTATACTGTTAGCATTAACTACTCTGCTAAACGCAATTTCAGAGCAGCTTGGCTATGCTGGGACCAATAATGTTTCAGCAGATGTTAACAGTGAGGGAATTTAAAGATTACAGAGTTTCACGGGGGCAGTAAAGCTGCGGTGGGAGTGAAGATACTGCGGGAGCTGTTCTGTTCTCAGCGCACTGTGCTCTCTGACAAGTAGCACCTGAGTGATGAGGGCCTGGGGACGGAACTTTATACTTACTGGTCAGCAGCATATCAGTTCCATAAATTAAACAAAGTTTTACGTGTTCTTCATTTCTGTGCAGACTGAACCTCCTCCGAGGGCCTTTGTTTCACGTTCATTCCATCGTTAAGAGCTCTGTTCACCCCTCGTCTTCTAAGAAATGTGCATTCTGATTGCCGATTTCCTGCCACAAATGCATCCCCATCATTTCTTAATCTTGGAGTGACCTCCATGTGGAGCTTCAGAGAACCTCAATTTTTTTTTTATTATGGGCTCCGCAAGGCTGCCATTCCTGATACAAACCCCATGCTACGCAGCTTCTCTCTCCCCTTAAGACCTAACACGAACAATTCTGTAATCTCTGGAGACGTGAGCAGGAAAAAACTTGGATGACGGAATCGTCCCTTTTATGTATAAACTGGAAGGGAGGCAGTAGCTGAGAAGGGGAGGGTTCACTCTCCCCCAGGAGGTGTTAGTAGACACAGTCAAAGTCCCAGCTTCTTTAGTTCAACAGGACAGACAATCAGTCATGGCGAAAATAAGAAAGTTTGTCATGGACAGAACACACCGTGCCCTGATCTCCCGCAGATCTCAGCACAGAGCCAAAGCTAGAGGATGAGATTCCTCGTTTGTGAAGTTGAGGAAGCAAGGGTAAAGAAACAATTTTAGAGTACTGCCAGGTCCACAATAGCTAAAATAATTTAGATAAATATATGTCTCTCTTTTAGAAATAGTCAACTAGATTGAGATAACAGAGTGACTTTTCCACTTATGCTTTTCTAGGGCTTTGTTGTACTTTGGAGAGAGAGACATGACAGAGACAGAGACAGAGACAGAGACAGAGACAGAGACAGAGACAGAGACAGAGACAGAGAGAAGACAGATAGACAGGACAGAGAGAGAGAGAGAGAGAGAGAGAGAGAGAGAGAGAGAAGCGTCTGTCCTAAATATTAATCCTACCCACCTAGGTGGTGAATAAATTTCAGGAAATCCTGTTTAAAAGGATTTTTAAACTATATGTTAGTATAAACGCACAGTGTAGTTTTCACCCTTCCTGTGCTGAGGACTGATCCCAGGGCTTTCCTGCAGAGCTACATCTGCAGGGCTTTTTATCGTGCCTCATTTTTATTTTGAGACAAGGTCTCGCTGCATTATTTCAGCTGGGTTCCAGTCTATGATCCTTCTGCCTCAGCCTATGGAGTGGTCTGTTGGCATTTCTGTTACCGTAAATACTTCATATTTAAAGACTGTTTTTAGAGCAGTTTCCAGTTCATCGAAACTGGAAACAAGTTTAGCGTTCACTTACCAGGCCCCGTTCACACACGCAGCTTCCTGTGCTATCACCAGCCCCACCTCGGCCGTGTCATCGTCCCAGCTGATGACCTTACATGGACACAGGACAGTTATTCACGTCCATGGCTCACGGGCTCACTCTTCGTTTTGCGCATTCAGTGGATTTGAATGAACGTGTAATGACACATATCCATCACGGGATTTGCAGAGTATCTTCACTGCGCTGAAAAGCTCTGGACTTCTGTTTCTTCCCCGTCCAGCTGTTGGTATCTAGTGATCATTTTACTGTCTCTGTACTTTCACTTCTTCCAGAATGACACACAGCTAGAATCACACGGTGCATAACCTTTTTGCCTGGCTTTTTCATCGAGTAATATGCATTGAAGTTGCTCTCGCATTTTTTCATGACTTGGTAACCCCTTTCTTTTTATTACTGAGTAATAAATTGTCTGGATGGATCACAGTTTATTCACCCATTCATCTGCAGAGAGGTGTTTTGTTGTCCAGGTTTGGTAATTACTGATGAGGCGACTGCAGACACTCACAGATAGGGTTCATGAGAACTTCGCCTTCTCCTCCTTGGGGTAAATGCAGGGCAGCTCCATTGCTGGGCAGCACGACGAAGGTACATTTGGTTTATGAGAAACTGTGGAGTCCCTTCCCCAAGTGGATGCACATTTTGCATTTCCACCAGCAGTAAGTCAGAGTTCCCGATGCTCCGAGTCCCTGTCTGGTATCATCTGGGCTCTGTGTTTTGTCCGTTCTCCTAAGCACGCGGTGGAATCCCAGCATCTCCGGTTGCGAGATCACGAAGACCCAATTTTTCATATGCTTATTTGCTGTTTGCCTTGTTTGATGAGATAGCTGTTAAAATTGTTCATTCTCTAACCTGGTTATTTGTCATAAATATTTCTTAATATTTAAGTAAACTTACAAAGTGAAGAGGTGAAAAGGACATTAATTTGTCACCTTGTCATTGAGTTTGTCTTGGTTCTTCTCAGAAAGGATTTCTTCAATAACTGCCCTTACCTGCTATTAGTATTACATTGCCTTCCTGTTGGTTACAGCCAAAGGTGAACTATGCTCATTTAGACGTGGAGAGTTTGGGCATTAGAGATACACTGTGATTTCAGCTAGGGAAAAGCCTTCTCATTTTAAACATTCAGAGCACTGTATAAGACCACACTGAGGGTGACTGATGAACAACATGTGTAAGCCTTGCTGCTCATGAATTCTGGTAGAAGATATGAGACACCTGGATCAGAAGAAAATACTCTATTACTCACAGCAAAAGGAGAAGCCAGGGAATCAGCATTTGCTGATTCTTCAAGCCCCAGTTCCCACAAGGCACCACAGAGAAGGCCAGGCCGGCCTGCCATACAGTGTCACAGAGAGGGCTTTGGGATTTAAAGCTAGCCTTGCACCCAAGGGAGACTCGTCTTTCTCTCTATGGCCTGTTTCCTGCATATTTAAATGCAAATTTAAAAATCATTACAGTAAAAGACAAATTCCCAGGAACCCCCCTCAAAATTCTTCCTCTAGCTTCAAACAAAGTTCTCGGGCAACTTTCTGAAGCAGTCCTGGAGGTCGCCCTTCTTGGGTTTATCTTCCTCCTTTCATGGGTGCCTGGAGGTCCTGAATCGATTTGAAATGCTTACAGCTATTTCTGTCAAATAAAAATATTACTCTGTATCTTTGCTCACTTTACTCACTAGATCTGGCATTTTGGGACTTCTGGCTTGTCCCCCAAATCAAAATGATCATGAGAGGTAAACATTTTGAATCAGTTCAGAGCATCCAAGCAGGCAGAACAGTATAACTAAGAACACACAAAAGGGGACTTCGGGGCTCCCTGAGAAGGTGGCGAGGGTGGCGGGAGGGGTGTGCATAGGAGAGTCCCGTGAGGGGGAACGAATGGCAGTGCATCTACTACTGCAATGATCTTAAAGAGTTCAACATTTTTCATATATTTTGATCATACTTTGCAGCAAACCAGGGTAAGCTAATGATGGAGCAAGGATAGAAATCCCTGTCTTCAACAGATACCCAGGCATGAAATAGACATGTCAATTGTCCCCAGTGGTGGTGATCTAGAAGTGGGAAGCTGGTAAGGTCTGGGAAGCAAGCGGTGTCCCTGGCATCTCCTTTAGGTCCCGTGAGCAGGAACCCTGCAGTCCTGTTAAGACGGAGCACGGTTGGCTGTGGTAAATCGTTCTTCCATGGTCCCTAAGCCCAATCTTCCTTCAGACAAATCCCATGCCCCTGTAGCTTGTACAGAGGGAAGAAGGCATGCATCATTGAAATATAAGTGAGGAAAGCTGTTTTAATTTTCTTCCTGGTGTTATTATCTTTTAAGTCCTAATAATCTCTCTCATACTCAGGCCAGGCGCCTATAAATCTGTGTAAGTTCAATTAGCAGTGGAGGAGAAGTTTCCCTGAACAGTTCTGGGCACTGACAAAAGCAAACAATGTGGCTCTAGCACGCTGCTTATTAAGCGGGGAGACGCCCACACAGCCCACGGCAGGACTGAAAGCCTTTTTATTTTGATGGTACTATTTCACTGTCTATCATAAACTTAGCGAAGCAGGCTTTCTCTATCCTGCTCTCCTTTTATTGGATATAAATCACCCCCGACAGGAAGTTTTATGCCTAAATCCGTTTACTGCCCTTGTTGGTAGTCTTTAAATTAATATTTATAAGCTGAAAGTGGCCTAAAAGGATGCAGCAGTAAAATAACTAAATGCTCCAGTTGGGCCTGACCAGATTTCCACCTCCTTGACCATTGACATTCTTTAATTACAGCTGACCCAAGTGGCCACTGCCAATGCCATCACTATGCCCACAAATCACAGGCTTTGGTGGAATCGTGATGGACAAATGGGAGTTCAGAAGGCTTTGGCTTGCACGCCACATGTGATGTTTGAAAAGCCTTAGTAGCAAGGAGATAAAGCAAAGCAGAAGCTACGGAGAAACTAAGCAGCAGCAGAAAACCGGGCCTGGGAATTGCTCAAAGCAAAATGGGGGGAAGGTGGATCTTTTAAAATTCCATAACAATACATAAATCCCAAAACTACCTCCAAGTAAGAAATTGAGCTAAATGAATTAGTAGGGTTTAATGTGCAGCATCGGCCTCCCAGCAAGTAGGAGACCAGACGGGTCTAGAACCCCATTCTCCATGGCCCCCTTCTGTTAGCAATGCCTGGTATTTGGCCCCCGGAGACCTTGTAAGGAGTTTAGCACTGACATTCAAAACAAAGCACAGAAGCGAGACTGCGTCTATCTGTTTAGGTTCTCTGAGACCTTATTTTTCCATCCCACAATAAATCTTCTGTGGGCTCCACATCTGGGGATTCAACTGTGGATATCAGCAGCTCAAAAATACTTACTGCATCAGCACTAAGCATGTACAGACTGGTTTCTCATCCTTATCCTCTAAATGCAATATGCAACTACTTACACTAAAGACCAATGTTACACAATATAGCTTCTATTTTATGAGGTGTTATAAGTCATTGAGAGATGACTTAAGCTATACAGGAGGATGTGGGTATGCCATATCATTTTACAGAAGATACGTGAGCGTTTGTGGATTTCGGTTCCAAGGAAAGGTCCTGGAGTCAGTCCCCATGGATGTCAAGAGATGACCACATCCTTGTATACGGTGCATGTCTCTTGGAAGGCTTGCATCTTAGGGTTCTCTGCTTCCTCTGTAATCTTCACAGGATTACATTGGTTCTCTTGAATGTTCTTACCTGTGTTTATGGCTTCCAAGCATGCTGGTCACCTCTGCAATTTGTTATTCTGCAGGTCTCTTTCTCCAGCTATTCCAAGAGTATACAACTTAGGCCTGAAACATAACAGGTATGGGGACGGGAACTTAACGAACTTGTCTTTCTCTATAGAATTCCACTTGCTATTATTTTTCCACCTCTTCTTATGGCAATCATCTTGCGTTTCATACTTGTAGTATGTAGGAATGCTTTCTTCCATCCAGTACCTACTTTTTCCTACCAATTCTTCTTCTAGATGTTTCCTGCTTTGAAAGACACCCTACATTCAGTGGTTTGGGATGAATGTGAGAGTAAAGAAATCTTGTAGTTTTTTGGAAATGAAATCGATTGGTATTTTTTTAGAGTAAATGGGTGACTTGCAAGAAAGAAAGAGGTAAAGCAGCTAACCCAGGCAGAGGAAGTTATTTATCTTTCACCTTGCTGCCCTGTCATAGAAGTAATTGCGCTGACATCTGATTCCACTTTTATCAACTATTCAACAATAAAATTCCAGGAGATAATGTCCCGTTTGTCAACTGAAGTATCATATTCTATCTCCCCTTCCCATTCCAGTGGAGAAATGTAGACTCTGGATGATCTGATTCCATAGATGGAGACACGGTCACTGAACCACCGAGAACACATCTTCCTTGAGAGAACAATGACCATCTCATTGACAAGATGTGCATAAAGAATTGGATGTGCGACAGCTAGATCAACTAATGTTCCTTATTCTGAAATTTTATTTTTCTGTCAGTGTCACCAACACGGCTCTAAGCTAGGTTCCTCCCACTTTGTGCCGTTTGCTGCTGCGTCAGCCGTGGACCTGACCCCTCTGTGTCTATGGAATTGACCACCCTCCACACCCACTTTAATCATCTCCAGCTTCTAAAATTAGAGCATTCATTACCAGGTGTGGTGGTGCACAAATCCAAAAACTAGGGAGGCTGAGCTGGGAGGATTGCCATGAGTTTGAGGCCAGCCTGCGCTACATACTCGAGACCCTGTGTGAAATACAAACAAACAAACAAACAGGTAAATAAATAAAATTAATGGCATCAGATATTGTCTCAAATTTAGAGGATTTTCTGCTCTAGGGCTTTTCTATTTAAACCTGGGCAGTCCATTATGACCTCCCAACTTCTCTTTTTTTATTATTGTCCTTTGACTTCCGGCCCTGACCTGTGCTTCCAGCTCTCTCTAGGCTACCACCAGATGGTACTTTGAACTGACTTTTACCATCATCCTGGAGATTCTCATTTCCCACATGTTTGATTCATTCTCCTATAGACTTTATCCTTTCTTGCTTTAGTCTCTTATTCTTAGAAAGCACCTACTTTAATAGTTTCCTGAAAACATGGTACCTGGGAAATGAATCTTTCAAACCCTGTGTATCTACAGTGGCTACCTTTATTTAAAATCTTCTAGTGATAGTTCAGCTAGGGAGGAAGAAATTCCAGGTTGGAGATCATCCTAGAACTCTGAAGACATCCGCTCCTGTGTTCTAGTTTCTGGTATTACAGTTGAAGAATTGTGACATCTTAACTTCCAGTATTCTGTATTTACCAGTTTTCTGTTTCAGTTGTCTGTTTGCTTTTCTGCAAGGTCTCAAGGTCTCTTTACCCCAAGGGAACTGGAAAGCAGGATGACATTTCTAACGCAGATCTTTCCTTTTCACTCTGTAATGCAGAACAAGCCAACCAGACTCACATCATTATGCTCGGTTCCTAAGCCTTATCTTACTGCTTTATCAGCTGTGTCTCACACTGTTGGCCATGACTCCTCCCCTCGGCTTCTAAGACAGTCTTTGGCCTCCCACACTACTGCTCACTCCTTTGCAATCTTCCCAGAGCTGTGAAATTGGTACGCTCTGTAACTCAGTTTGTGGACCTCTTCCCTACCACTTCATCACTCTCTGGGTGACATCTCTGTGCCACCTGTCTATCTATGGCACTATATGCCCAAGACAAATGTCTTCAGCATCTTCCAAAATGTACCCATTAGGTAGTACACAGACACTTTCAATACTATCTGCGCTTCATCCTCTGGGTTTGCAATCCTAATTTGTTTTTATTTGGTCAATTTGTTTTGTTCCTGTAATATTTAGAAGAGCTCTTTTGCCTTTCTTTTGATATATCCATGTTTTTCTTGTGGTGTCAATATCTTCTTTTATCTCTCAGAGGATATTAAGTAGAGCATTTAAAAAATATTTTAACCTGTCGTAGTTTTATTAATTCCTTGCGTGCTTCTGTTCTTTGTACTTTTGCTACTTGTCTGTGCCTTTTTTAGGAGAAACTGTCCTCACATGTCTGCTGATCCTTAGATGTCTGTTCACCCTACAGAGTGAGCCACTGGAACAATTGTTGGGAACCTTTGTGTATTTCTGTGGGGTTTGTGGACCAATGAGCCTAACCACAGGGCCATGAAAGGTTGACTAGTGAAGACCACATCATTTGCTGGGTTTCTTACTGATTCTTTTACTTTTTTTAAAAAAATCACTTTTTTGGTCTTTTCACTGGGATGTCTCAGTGCTCAGTTCCTTTTCTGGTGCTATTGTAAGCCCTCAATCTAGCCATCAAGCAGAAGGGACCTGAAGTCCTGGCATTCAGGAATCCTTCACTGAAAGGTCTGCTTTTTAGTATAGACTTCCATCCAGGCTGGTGTTCTAGAGTGCAGTCTCTGTGTGTGGGAGTGAGTATCGCTGGCTGTGAGTAGCCCTCACCTGTTCTGCTGGGTTTGGGGAAGGATTGTGGCATGGCTCAGGACAGAGACCTGTGTCCAGTCCTTTTTATGGAACATTTCAAGTGTTCTTTTTTTTTCACATGTGCCCTGCACTCCTGTCTCCCAGGATGGCTTGCTCCCAGGGTGATACCCACCCACTTCTTAGCTTTCCCTATGACAGACTCTGATGTCAGCTTTGGTTTCGGCTCTGCTGAGTCCCCCTCACTTCCCTGTTCATCTCCCAGTTTCCAAAATACTGTTTCTGCACCCTCCCGAGCTTTCTCTCACTTTCTTTGTCTTTGCAGATTTGTGACTTTTTTCCTTTCTTTTCCTTGTCATTTTAGTATAGTTTCAGAAGGATGCTGAAATGCACAGGTGTGTTTATGTAATAGATCTTCTTTTATTACATATTTGACATGGAAAACTTGGAAACCTAAATCTACTAAGTAATATTCATCATCCTTCTGGGTGATGCAGTTTTCTGTCAAACGCAAAGTGTGATGTGGATTCATGAGATTGGCTTTCTGATATGGCTCATAATCTATCTCCAAAGGCAATTAAAAACTATCAAAATGTTTGGAACAGTGTGAGCAGTAGCTGCTAGCTTAGGATAAGTTCCTAACCTCCAAGGGAATGGTATTACAGGAGATAATAGTTCTCAACTGTCTTAGTTAATTTTCTCACTGCTGAGACAAAAATACCTGATGCCCAAAGTTAAGGGAGAAAAGTTTGCTTAGCTCATCATTTGACAAAAGTAGCAAGGAAAAGGGGAGACAAGACTCTTTCTGTCCCTTATACTGTATGCAGGCTGCTGCCCTCGGGTGGGTGTGGCCCTCTCACTCTTGATCCTAGACTGTGCCAAACCAATCAGTGACTGATATATGATCACACACTCTTAATTCCAGCATTGCCCACTGCAGATCCAGCCACCTCTGAAAATGACCTATCACCTATGACCACATGAGGCTTTGGGGGGACATCAACACACAAACCATAACATGAACCCATTTTAATTATGGCTTTCTATAAAAGTTGATAATTTTCTTTGTGAGATGACACTTCAAAATTGCCTTTCCACAGCCTCCCCTGGTTAGTGAAGTTATTAACACCACCAGGGAGCTGCGCTTCTCCGAGAGAGTGGCCTGGGAAATTAGTGAAAGAGCATGTTCCTATTTCCTAACCCAGGCCATGAGAATTGGACTATTTTTAAAGCTGAGGCCTGGAATCAGCTCTTTACCAAGCATCCAGGTAACTTTCATGCATCTTAAAGTCTGAGAACTCTTGTTTTAACTTCTTTATGGGATTTATAATAAGCCACATCCTTTTGTGGCATCTCAACCTGGAGCACAAAGGAAGCTCACATACCACACGTCTAACTACGTAGAGGTCAAACAGTCAACCTAAGCTTTCTTAAGAGCAGTGCATTCCATTCTCCCACCGTCACAGGTCATCCTTCCCATCAGCAACTGAAGGACAGGTTGGACCAGCTTTCTCAGGCTTGGGCTCCTTGGAGATGGGACCACACCTCAGAGGGAGCTGGCCTCGGCCCTGGCCCCTGCCCTGGCCCCTGCCCGCAGCTTGACCTTCTTCCTCCCCCTCACAGCTCTGCTGCTCCCTGTGGCCAAGGGGTTCCTCACACATGGCACTTGCAGCAAGCCTGGGCCCAGAGTGTGAACCTCATGCAACAGTTTGCCTCAGACAATGGGAGCCTAGGAGGAGGCCTGGGTGCATTCTGAAGATGGACTTAGAACAACTGTGGCAGAGATGCTTGGACTTTTAGTCTGAACTGTGGTCTGCAGGGAAAGCCAGGGGTTCCACTTGGCCCTGGAACTCTGTGCCGGGCCAAGGTTCAGCAGTATAAAGGCAGGAGAAATACATCTGCATGCCTGGTGCATACACCTTCGGTGGTACTAAGCATTTCAATGGATATGACAGAAATGAGATAGAGTCTGAGCTGTCTTTGTCTGCTGAATGATTTTTAAAGCACCACTGTTTTGGTCCTTGCTGAGGATGTTTTTATTTGTATCTCTATAGAGTGCAAAGCACCAAAGGACTCAGGCAGGTTCGCAAGAATACTAGCCAGCTTTTATGCCCTTTATTTGATGATGCCAAGACAGCCAGATGCTTGTGGCATGCAGAGAAATGGTACAGATCCAGGTTCCTGGGAAAAGGCCTGCACTTCTCACCCTGTGAACCCCATTAGGGCTCTTGATGGCTGGAGATTGCTTTCAAAACACTCAGCTTCCTTGAGAACTTGGCTGATTTCTTAGACTCCATTCAACTTATTTACATTTCTGCAACCTGAGGAAACATTGAGCAAGTCATGCCTCCTGAGGTTAAAGGAGGATTAGAAAGGTCCATCCTGCCCAGGGATTCTAGCCAGAGGAGGGCTGCATAGCTTCCGAATGACAGATAGATCATATCTGGCCTTGGTGATAGCATGGCCTGGGTGGTGGCATGGAAGTGACCTGTTCCATAGGCTGTGCTGGGGTCTCTGGTTCTTAAAGACTCTCTAGTAAGTAGCACAGCCCAAGATAAAGGAAAAGCCTTCTATTCCTCTCCAAATCCTGGAACGGGATCTGCTCACTGACATCTGCTCACTTCCAATTGCTGTAATCTTACCCCACACATTTCTCCACTAGGGAAAAAATATAAACAAAATTGTTGCATAGCAACGTGGAAGCAGGACAAGGTGGACACCAGCCACTCTCCCCGGCAATCAGCACACTGTGTTCTAACAATCAAGCATTCACCCTAGGGCAAGGGAAAAAAGTTTGGGCTTTAGGATGGATGGAAGCAACACAAGAATACTATTCACTGCTTTGGGTTCTGAGAGACGAGGATTCAAGTCCTGAGCCTTCTCACTAGCTGGTGATTTTGAGAGAAAAAAATATGAATTTACAAAGCTTCCATTTTCTGTTTCCTAAAGTGCCAGGCATAGCCCTATGTGGTAGGTTTGCCAAAAACCAAACAGCATAATAAATTAGCTGCACAGGACAGGGAGCCTTTCTATTGGTTAACTACTTAAATCCAACACCAAGAACAGTAACTGGTACTTGGCAAATGCTCAGCAAATATTTGTTAGGTACCTGAGTATAAAATAGTAACTACTACTCATTGATATGTGAAAGATTTTTTTTCCAAAAATCTTAATTTGAATTTTATTTAAAGCTTTTACCTGCAGAATTATGGGTCTTTGTGTAACCCTCATGGATGAGTACCTTGAAGATTTGAAAAGCTCAGTCATTCTTGTCCATTTAATGATAGGAAGTTTCAAGGTAGTTGGAAGTCCAAGTCAGTTATACAAATCACACAGTTTTCACTTGGACTCTGTCTTAGTTACCTTTCTCTTATCGATGGGACAAAATATCCAACACCCAAAATGAAGGAAGGAATGATTTATTTAGCTCACTGTTTGTGGAGGTTTCAGTCCATAATCAGCTGGCTCCCAGGGAGGGTGGCTTGACACAGGGGCAATACTTTAAGGCAGCAGAAGACAGCAAAAGCAATCAAAGCAAAAGAAGTTGAGAACAAGCCTCTTCTCCTCCCTTATATTGTAATCAGCCCACCACCCCTTGCAGGGTGGACACAGCACTCACAAAATCTCTGTGCCCTCCTCTTGCCCAGGCTGAAGATATTTACAAAGTAAGAACCCTGGCTCCCTGCTCAGTCTCATAGTTAAACTTCTAAACTTCTCAAGTAGACACAATGTATCAACACCAACAGACTGTGATTCCTGTCCACTTAGGTGTCATATATGACTTTTTAAACAGTTTCATCTATATTGCCTCTTACTTGTGATGGTTAATCTTGATTATCAACTTGATTGGCTCAAGATATGCCTAAGTGATTAGGAGAAACCCACTTCCGAGCATGTGTGTATATGGGTCATGGCATAGGACCTTGGGACTTTCGTCTGATCCCTGCCCCTTCCACTCTTGCTCTTTCCCTGGTCTTTTCTTTTGGCTGCTGTGAACTGAACAACTTCCCTCCACCACATGCTTCTGCCATGATGCTTCTTCTGCCTTGTAGACGGATGACCATGGACTTGTACCTCTGAAACCAAGAGCCAAAATAAACATCTCCTTTTAAAGTCATGTGTATCCAGTTTCTTGCCCCAGCAGTGGAAAAGCAGTGTTGACCGATACACTGTGTGTTGAACACGAGACACTGAATCAGATGCTAATTTGCTTCACTGACACAAAGAACATTTGGTTTCTGGTGAGTGGGTCCCACAAGATCAACTCATGCCTCTCTGCAGTTTCAGAACTCTGATTCTTTTTATTTTTAATATATAAAATGGGAATGGCAAGGAGGAAGTATGTGAGCTGTAAACTCACACACTTGCTGCCTGTTCTGCTGGGAGGACCTGCAGCGGGGTGTAGGGTGTATCTTCATGCTCTGCAGTGGAGACATGTCGGGGTTCAGGGAGACCACACAAAAGTCCCTCTTCACAGGGAAGCTTGGCAATGTGTTGATAAGTAGCTTTGGTATACAGCCATTTGGGCCACTATCAAAAAGAGAAGCTGCCCAGAAGCAAAAAGAAAACAGAAAGCAAGTGGGAAGTTTTGGGGACAACTGTATGAGGAGCACAGCCAGTGCTGCGTGGCAGCTGGGATGCCACGGTCATCTCAGTCCCTACACACTGGCCTTATTCAGTCCCTTCTCCACGTCCACAAGGCTGCCTCTCCTCCCCACCTCACTTCCCAAAGCCGTCCTCCAGTACCAGGGTCAGGCACTACGAGTTGCTTCTCCTGGTGCCCCAGGATCACTATCCTTTTTCTTAAGATCCCTGGAACCTGAGGAATACAAAGGATGAATGACAGCTTTCTAAAGGTCACAAGGTTTCTAAATGTTCAAGTTAAATTCAGGCCACTGGACTCTACCACTTCTGCAGGAGCTGAGGAAGGCCTTCCTGCACCCCAGGCACCGGCCAGGTAGAGTGGAGGTCAGTCAGTGTGCATGAAGACGTCTTGGCCTTCTTGCAAGTGTTTTGCACCAGTACTCTGGTCTCTAGCCCCAAGCTGAGCAGGATTAGACCCCTGTTGCCGATCCCACTGCCTTCACCTCTTGGTCTGTCTCACTTGCTGAACTGGAATTTCCCAGTGTCTTAGCAAAAACACCTCGACATTCCTTTATGGTGAGTGTTTTTGAGGAATGTACTCCTTTCCTCTTTCGCACAAATTCATTTCTATTTCTGTTCTTCCTTTCTTTTAAATGACATGGAGCCTACATTACTAAAAACATTTTGTCTACTGGAGTTAATGTGTTTGTCTACTTGGTGAATGTGTTTAATTATCATTTATACCTTATACTTCGAGGGACCAAGGCCAGACTTACAGTAGCCTTTACACTAACACCGGGCAGCCAAGGGAAGCAGTCAATGAATGTCAGTGAGCTATAAAATACATAATGGTGAAACAGTTCTCCAGCTACCTTTATAGACAGAAGCTGGCCACCGAAGATGTATAGGCCTAATAAATCAATGAGAAGGAATTCCAAAATGGATAAATCAATACCCAAGCAGTCAGAGAATCCTACAGGTCTATGACAATGACCCACTGGGGCCTTTAAACCCTGGCCAGTGGGTTTAGTCAAGAGTCTATCGTGATAGATGAACTGAAATGCTAGATATACCCGTGAGGCGGTCCATGTTGTTTGCACTTTTTCTGTTTCCCTGCACACAGCACAGTGCAAACCAACTCTTCACAGGAAAGAGACGTTCTCTAAGGGTCCCCAGTTGTCATCCATACACCTGGGGAGCCACTCCAAGGAATGAGCATTTGCATAAATTGCTTCAGGTGAGACTGGTCCGCATAATTAACAGGCTTACAGTGGCATCCCACAGATGCGTATCTTGCATGCGCTGTTCATACGGATGTGTGTTAGGGACCCTGCCTTCTGAAAGAGAATGGAGCCACATATGCACGAACACTCCTGGCCTTTCCTGCATTATTTTCCTTGTGGGAAGCTAGCCTCAGGAACTACTGTGATGTTGATAAAGATGTTCATTTCAGTGTTATTTAAAATAAGGGTATAGGGGCGGGAGATTTAGCTCAGAGGTGTAAACACCTACCTGGCAAGCGCAAAGTTGTGAGTTTGACCTCTGTTCCAAAAATAAAATAAAATAAAGATATAGAAATAATCATTTAAATGTCCATTGCAGGGAGAAAGTTTAAATACTATCCTCATAAAAAATATAAATATGTATACAGTAAGAGACATTGTCTAGTAGATTTAATGACTTGAGAAAATGCTTGGAATCTAAAGTTAAGCTTCAAATCAGGTTACAATACAATATAATAATAAGTGCTGCATATTTTCAGTAATAAAAGCTAAAGGGAGATATGTAAAATACAAATATCCCTAGGTTGTATTCAATCATATTTTTCCAAATTTTCTATAGAGATAAGAAAAAAATTTAATTGTAAAACCTGGTACTTTAGAAAAATCTTTTTCTAATGATTTTGGGATCTCACTTCAGAGAATCTCTCTAAAATATGATAATAAAATGTGATAATAAAATTGATTATCACATTGTCTGCTAATGTAACAAAATAAAAACTTCCTAAGTGTGTGACATTAAACTAAGCTGACTAAAGGAATTGTAACTTATCTGCATGATAAAATAGTAGAAACTTAAAATCACTATTTTTGTGAACTTCTGGCAATAGGAAAGACGTATACCAACGTTAAGTGAGAAACTGTTTCTGTGGTGTAAATGTCCGTAGCTATAAGGACATGCTTTGAAATGGCTGTGGTTTCATCTTAGGATAAAGCAATCACTCTTCATCTCTTTGGGGTTCCTGCCTTTGTGTGGCTGAGGCCCCAACTTAGGCTCTCCTCTGTATCCCCATCTTTTCATCTCGTCCTTCCTTCTTTCCATGATACATTTCCTCAGGAGGAATTTGCCTCCTTCGTTTTCCTGGTAATCGCTCCCACTTTCTCTTTACTGGCATTTGGTGGGCACACATCCTGATTCCTATACAGCTGCAAGTATCAGTTTTATAGCCCAGCTTTGAGCGGACACAGCTGCCTTTTTCTAAGTGGTCAAAGTCAGACGGAGACCAGCCATGCTCAGTCCCGTGGGAGAGCAGGTCCTGTTCATTTGGTCTCCGAGCCGGGGCACTCATGTCGCAGCCCCTGCAGGATGCTAGGGACACAGAGAACGGACCCTGCACTTTGAAACTGGCCCACACAAGGTGACACCCTGGGCCAAGCCTCAGTCCCTTCCTTCCTTCTCTCCTGGAGTTAGGTGTGTATGTATATTCGAGTCTCTGGGATATTTGGAATTTAAGAATGAATTTAGAGACGCATGAAGGGATGGATGCTTAGCCTCACCAGTCACTAAAGCAATGCAAATTAAAACCCAGTAAGATCCCCCACCGGCCAATGAAGATGATCACAATTGCAGAAAAAGTGTCCGATGATGCAGAGGGCTGGTGAAGCTGTGCCACCGCGGGTCTTCTTCTACCTTGTGCCAGGTGGCACCGCCCTGCAGAAAACGAGGTGGCCGTGTTGATTTTACACTGAGCAAGGCTCGCTCTCCGGATGTAACACTGGGCAATGGCGCACCCAGAGTAGCAGGAAGTCTGCCTGAAAACCCGCATCTCTGCCTCTGCAGTGACTTTATTCTGAGCAGGCGCTGCTGAGTGGATGAACAAACTGTGGGTGTTACGCACTACGGTGGTATTATGTTAGGACAGAAAGAGCTACTTAGAAGGGATTGCCTGTGAATTACACAGGCTAATTACAAGAAGGCTATGCTCAGAGCTAGTAAGTATAATAGTAGTCAGGCATAGGGTATTCTGGGGAAGACAAAACTACAGTATGAGAGATCAGGTTACACAGGGCAAAGACGACTGGGGGGGGCGGTCAGGGAATTGGGGGAGATTATCCCAGTCAGTCTGCACAGCACACATCAGCCCTGCTGCCTCACCTGTGCCTTTGAATACAGTGGCTCTTCATACTCCACTCTGCCGTGTGGAAAGCACACTAGTTTATAATCTGGGTGCCGAGTTAACTTTTAGCCAAGAAGCTACACCTGGTGTGGTACAGTTTTATTCTTTTCTTTAAAGATGAAAAGAGCGGTTTCAGATATTAGAGAATAGCTAAGAAGGTTTTGAATTTGGGAGGCTCTTTGGAGGTCTGGGTCTGATTAGTTAAACATTGACCAAATAGAGACCCCCCAAAAAACCCTAGTTACTAGGAGGCTGGTTGAAAAGCTATAGCTTTATAAAATATTTAATTTTGCCAGGAGGCTTTTAGACAAACTATTTCAGGGTTTGGTGAGTGCTGAGCTACATCCCTTTTGATTTGTAAGCAAGGTTTCACTACCTTGACCAGGCTGGACTGAATTTATGATCCTCTTGCCTCTGCAGTCAGAGTAGCTGGGGCTGTAGACATGCCTGGCCTGGCTACAAATATACTAGACAAAAATTTAACATTTTAAATTAAAAAGTGAATTATGAAGACAATCTTTAAGGATAATTTTATTCTAAAACATTCAAAACCACGAAGCTCAGCTCTCTGTCCCTTTAGTCTCTTTGTGCGAGCTCGGCCCCATGAGCCAGTTACTCTGTGCCATCCCGCCTTAGCCCTGTGCGCTGTCAGCCGTATGATGTGACTGTGGAGTGTGCACTAATACATATGCATGTTTTAACTTTACTCAGATATGTACACTTGTGCCAGCATGCCCTTGTAAGTCTCCAGCTTGTTTAACGTCAATGGTATTGCACTTAAGATTTTGTTACCGACAATTCAGAACCACTGACCGTATGTCGTGGGTACTTTTCCTGTCACTGCCCACAGATTTCTCTCCTTCTTTTAAATTATGTATAGCTTTCTTATAATGTGGATGACACAGTGTGGGTTTTTTGTAGGTTGCTAGTTATATTTTAAAAACTCACGTATAAACACAAGCAAAATGTAACAGGGTGAAACAGCATCCAGTCCAAGTCCAAGTCCTCACTTCAGAGCTCCAGGTGCCCATGTCCGTCTACATCAGCTCCGTGTGTGGAGCTGCAGTGACATTCTGTGACTACACAGTCACATACACACGCATGTTCATGTGTACCTCTACAGACATGTGTGTGCTTTACATGAGTTTTGGTTATAATCCATTTCCTTTCATGATAAAATGACTTCTGGGTATATGTGTGTAAGTGTACCAGCGAAATATAGACATAGACTCTATAATCTTTTTGATAATGAGGAGAGGCAAAATCCCGCTGAACTTCGATTTGTTCATTAAGAATATACCTCTTCCAGATTAGCACATAAGACAGCATCACATGCTTCCACACGGATGCGTATTTTCCCATGATTCACGAACATTTATTCCACAATCTCCCACTGAAAAGACACAAATGATGCTTTCAGTTTTTTTTCTATAGCAGGTGACATTTCAATAAATTTTTGAAATGACAATATTGTATATGTTAGTAAAAATTTCTACAGAGCTGTAATTTATGTACCCATTCTCTATTAACATTGTTATTTCCAATGCCTTAATAAGAACTACACTAAAACAAGATACTTTCATATGTAGTTCTCCGTGTCATAAATAATATTGTCCTAGAGCAAATAAGAAGTAAAAGTGTAGGTTTATTAAAATTTAGTTTTAATAGGTACTGTCAATCTGCCCATTAACTATAGGTAATTTGGACTACACATACCTGTATACATATCATCATGTAAATTTGGGGGACAATTTAATGAGTACAGGAAATATTTCATAATTTAAAAAAATTATTTCTCTCATTTCTGTTGAAGTCACAGCTATTTTCACATGGTTCTATTAGTTTCAATTTTCTGTAAGTTGCTTCTTTCCTTTAAGTTTCATTAAGTTTGTTTTTATATCTTCATAGAAGGTATTTTCATATTTTGAAAATAATTACTCTTTAGCTTGTACTCATTGCAAATGATTTTCCAACTTTGAATTTTTGCCGTAATTTATTTTGACACAGAGGTTAAAAATTGTGAGTTAGGTAACCTTGCCCGTTTTGGCCTTCATAGCTTTTACACTTTAGGTATCAGAAAGCCTTTACACTCTCCCCTCTCACACTTGTTAATACTTTTCTTTTTTCAACTTTTAACTCTCTAATGTGTTACTTTAGGGGATTTTGAGGTAGTGATCTAAGTCTTTATTTTGAAAATGGTTAATCTTCAAACACAGTTTGCTGGTGCATTCTTTCCACACTGACCTAAAATTCTGCCAGGATCTCATAAGAAATACCCACCCCACACAGAAATTCGTTTATGCCTTCTTTCTACTACTTCATTGATCTGTTTTTTCCTAAAGCAAAATCATCATGTTTTCATTACTAAATTCTTTAAAAATATTTTGAAATCTGGTAAGTGAAACTACTGACCTCATCCCCAAAGTAATATACTTCAAGAAATTTTTTTGGCTTTTTTTCATATTTTCTTCCTTTCACATAAATTTTAGACTTGTCAGATGCCATTTTATAAAACCTATTCATATTTCTTGAGATTGCCTTGGCTTTATGAGTGATTTGGAGAGTTCCATGAGCATTTAAATAACAATCACGTAACTATTATTTTTAACAGTATAGATAAATAATTTCCACACTAGTTGAAGAAAATAGGACCAGGATCGATCAAGACTGGATTTTTCAATTTGTACCTAATTTTTGAATAAACTTTTCATCATAGTCCTACAGGCTTGTCACCTAGGATATTCCTTTATGAGGAATTAATTATAACAGAACTTTAGATTCAATTACAAATGAGTCTAGGAAAAGTCATTTTAAACAAAGGCAATGTCAGATCATATTCAGAATTTATCTACTCTTCCTTTTTGCCCTAATAATTAACAAAACATCTGCATTATCAGTTTGCTTAAAGTTAACTTTATAAATATTTGAGCATGCTTGTATGGAGAAAACATATTAATCTAAATTTTTCTTATTTTAGGATTTTGCAGTATTTCAACTTGAGCTGGACTGATGACTCACTGCTGCCCTAGTTAAAGTGAGAAGCTTACTTACCAAATTAATAGTATCAATAGGCAGTGAGCTTCTTTAAGCCCCTTTGAACACTATGTTTAAAGGCTTTCGCAAATTAATTTTATGCAAATGGCATTGCTAATGCAAATGCTACTAATCTGTTCATTAAAGTCAGAGGGAGCAAACTTTATTTTGGCAATTAGTTGAAGATAATATATATATTTTAAAAAGTCACTAAGCTGCGTTTCTCCTCAAGTATTGCACAAACTTAGATGTCTCGCTAATTCAGATTTTCCTGCAGGACACAGTGTAAGACCAGGAGCTTCAATCTTAGCCTTTGGTGGTTGCACAGCTACAGTGATAAAATGTCAGAGGCCCTTGGGCTTCGGGGAAGATGTACCTGGTGAGCTCTCGCCTGGAACTGGGAGAGTGTGTCCTGGGCTAGAGAGGCCTGGCCCCTGTGCCGAGGGACGCGGCACCCTGCACTGGTCCACCTTGCAAAGGCAGATGAGAATGGTCCTTCTCTGCCTGGACAATGATGTGGCCTGATCTGTTATGAAATGTCAGGCCCCTGTGCACTCAGCATCTCCCAGGAATGCCGTGCTGTCTGATAGTGTTCAGAGCGAGAGCTGAAGCAGTTGGCAACTATCGACGTGACCTTTGAGGTTATCTCCTGAACACTGAGTGCATTTAAAGGGATGAGGTTGACGTTTGTGGTTATGATCATTCATAGTCTTGTCATCTGTCCATTGATCTAAGACATTGGTCACATCAACGTCTAGGAGCCTGGTGACAAGTGTGACATCTGACAGATAGGCAAAGGCTCAAGTGAATTTGGCCATTTATTATTATAATTATTTTTGATTCAATTTTTCTTTCCCCAATTATGGGGCAAAAAGGGTGCTGGGCTGTCAGAAGGGAAGAGAGGCTGCCCAATGTCACAGCAGCCTTCGGGAGATACTCAGGGCAGACAAGGGCGCCTTTCGTGCCATGTCTCCTTCACCATTTCCTCCACTAAGTCATTTTTAATATAACGAGAACTATGAGTTTTGAGGGTTGGATTTTTCCAGGTGTTTTATGAGCAGTATTTCTTTTTACTCCCACAAGTTAATTTCTATTGCTGCGTGATTGATCAGCCCCCAATGCAACAGCTTTAAACAGCAATCTTTCTCGTCAGCCAGTTTCTGCAGCCAGGAATCCTGGGGCAGCTTACTGGACATCTCTCTGGCATAGGGCTCCCAAAAGGCAACATCATCAGCACAGAGCTTCTCACAAGGCTGGACTCATGGTGACAGTGGGGCTGCCACCTTCCCAAGGCACAACCATCCCAGGACCCACTCCACACTCACTCACGGGAACATGGCAGCCATCGATGCTGTCCTGTCTGTGCTCTTCCTGCACAGAAAGAACCTCTCACTGCAATGCTGCCAACGCTGCCACCTCATGAGGCTCAGCACAGCCCACCGGCTAAGTCCTGCTCCAAAACGGAAGGGCTCAGGTGCTCAGGGTCGTCCTTTGGGGTCTGAAACAGCTGGCCAACAAACTTGGGCTTTGTCATGAACCAGCTCCGTGATCTTGTCACCTTTTCCAGGGTTTCTGATCTTTACTTCTTGTCAGACTGTAATAAAACTGTCTGCATCACAGGACTCATCTAAGATCAAAACATATTCAGTTAAAGATCCTAATACAGAATGTCAGGTCATAAACACATATGACTGTTTACCTGTTATGTGACATACTACACTGCATGGGTGCAAATGGTACATCACATTATATGACAGCTTAGACAGATGCACAGATAGAGAGAGTCCTACTGTGTGAATGCTGATCAGTTGGTTTCCTTTCTTCCCATATCTCAGAGAATTGGGGGAATTCAGCAGGCAGAAATGTTAGTATCTTCTTAAGCAAAGGAGCTTTGCTTGAGTTTCACAAGTCAGTTTGGCAGCTATCACGGCTCTACATAAGGTCAAGAAGAAATTCCATAGTTCCTTAGTGGGCACTGTGACTTTGTTTGAAACTTTTTCTTGCAAAGAGAGAGAGAGACAGAGACAGAGACAGAGACAGACAAACAGAGAGAGAGAGAGAGAGAGAGAGAGAGAGAGAGAGAGAGAGAGAGAGAATCACATGGCACCAGGAAAGGAGACCATGCTACGGTTAGCAGGGTCCTGCAGGACGGCTCGTGGCCTGAGAGTGAGAAAGTGCCCTGCATGGGAGATGGATCTTGACACAGTTCTTGTCTCCGTCCTCTGTGTCTGCCTCTTAAACAGCATGCATTGAATAAGAGACAGAAACAGATATTTGACCCCATCCCATGCTGTTCCCTATTTACTCCAGTCTCTGGTCACCCTAGATTTGATTCTTCTGATTCTTCCCTAGCCCATAAATCCCACCCTTGGGGGTGTCCTTTTGCTTCCTCAGCTGTCACAAACCATTCCAAAGGCCAGACCCACACACATCCACAGGGGAGGGCCTGTGTGGCTGGAGAGGGCAGTCTCTGCCCCTCCTCTGCAGTTCATGTCAGCCTGGCAGTTGCTTGGAGATACTTCACTGCAGAGAATTCCGAAGCAAACTTAGTGAAACTCTTGGTGAGACGTGTTCTGCAGCTTATCTAAAAATGAGCATGTCGTTGGTGTTGGATGATGTCACACACTGTTAAGATTAAGTTGCAATGTATCCTTGGGCAATTTATGATCATCAATTTTTTTCATAAGTTGGTTTTTTGAGAAAAATATTGCCCAACAGTTTTACAGACAAATGATGCCATATACATTTTAAAATGGGAGTTGAGTTTTTCTGCAGATTGTCAGGAATGTAACATTAAAGAGACTAAACAAACTGATATTTATAAAGTACTATGTGAAAAGCATTGGACTAAATATTTTTTATCTCTAGTATTTCAGTTTATCTCATCTATAAATTATTATCACTGCCATTTTATTAGATTCAGCCTATCAGCTTATGAGGATTAACTGGTTTACTGGAGGGGATATAGATACACTTTTCAGAACCAATAATAGAACTCATTCTCCTCAATCCAAGTAAAGAGTTCTTCCTATTGCTCACCAAACATTGATAGGCGTGTCCAATCATATTTTTAAGTTTGTCACTAATTATAATAGAATACAGATATTTCTGATGACATTGATTCTTCATTCAGATTCGAGGGAAGTACTTTTAAGAGTCTTAAGTGTTTTGCAGGAGGGCAATAGAGACCTCTACTTTAAATTTCAAATGCCCTGCCAATTTCCTTACCCAAATTGCCTTCCATTAGGACCACAAGATTAGCATTCAAGGATGAGGTTTTCTCTAGGATTGAAAGTGGTCCTGGCTGAGAAAAGAGAACATCGCGGACTCTGAGATAAGAGTGGACAGGAATTGCGTGGCTAACTGAAGTCTGTAGGGAATTCTGCGTCTGTGCTCCGGCCAGCCACTTCAAACTTCTCCCCAAATCAGTCTCTTTCTGAGCTTCTCTGAGATACAAAATTCAATACTACAATGTCTAAATTAGGTTCAACAGTGGCACATGATCCCTTCCTAAACATTGGACTGAACACTTAGTTTCCCGTATCAAAAACGTGGATACTGTCAGCTTGAGGAATGGCAGCTGCAAGCCACCACATGCACCTTAATCTCGCTGTGACAATTCAGCGTCCTCAGAGTGTGGCCTTTGTGTTCTAGCCAGTGTAGACAATTTCAAACAGCAGAGTGGAGGGAAGGAACCTGACTTCCTCCTGAAAGTCCCCCGGGACTGCTGCTTGTATTACAGTCAGCAGAATTAATCACTTGGGATGCTGGGAAATGTAGTTTTAAGGGAAGATGCCAACCTGTCTGACTGAGGCTAGAAGTTTTACTAATTTGAGAGAGAAGTTGACACAGTATCTTCTCAAGCAAGGGAGCCTTCACAAGTCAGTTTGGCAGCTATCACGGCTCTACACATGTCACTGGTGGCAATGAGGAATATCTGCCTCAGACTTGCAGCTACTTTCAATTTTTAAGGGTACACAAAAATAGCATCTGATAAAGTTATAAAAAGTTTGTGACTAGAGGGTAGGTCAACGACAAAGTGCATCAATCCTTAGGTAAATAAAATTAGAAACTGTGCATGTTTAATAATGGTTGTTATTGACAAGTGTGGATTTAAATATTTTCACAGAACTAGGACAGTAGCGTGTGACTAGATCCATGTTCAGTAGATTGTGAATGAAGAACTAAGGGATATTGAAAAAGAGAAGGAGCAGTTCTCTGAGAAAAACCTGGGAAGGCCACTTCCCCATCCTGTATAACCTCAGCCCATAGCAATTTTTTGAAGCTAGGTTTGAACCATTCACAATAAAAATGGAGGCCACAGCTAAAAGGAAGCCCAAGGCCGGACACACAGCCATGTAACCAAGACTTACCCCGTCTTGATCCTAAACACAAAACACAATCTCTAATCCTAAACACAAATGTAATCTTCATGGCCTTGTTAGCTGAATTCAGCAAGATGAAACCAATCAGCTAGACAAATCAGCTTAAATGGCCTTAAAAAGGATGAGCACACACGACAGCCAATCGTGAGAAAGGCCAAAGTACTTGCTCCTTTATGCTTCATAAAGTGTGCCGTAAATGCTTGTGATAGTCTACTTTCCCTTACTGTTATGCAATAACTGAGATAATCAGCTTTAAAAAAGGAAAGTTTATTGGGGATCATCATTAAACAAAATAAGCCAGTCTCAAAAAATTAAAATGGCATGTACTCTCTTACAAAAGAAACCTAAATATAAGTACAAAAACAAAGAAGACAAGACAGGAAACTAGAAGGTAGTCTCCAGACTGTTAAGGGAATTGAGGGGGAGGGGATGAGAAAGGCGGTGAAATATTGGGGATGAATATTATCAAAATGTACCAATGTACATTCAACCCATGTACCAACATACTGGCATGACTCTCACTGTTCTGTACCACTAATAGGCACCAGCGTAAACAAATGAAGTGGTATTTTGGCTCACAGTTTTGAAGCTGTCAGTCCATGGTCAGCTGGTCCAGTTCTTTTTTGGTCAGTAGTGAAGTAGCACATCCTGGTGAAAGAGGATGGTGGAAGAAGCTTTACTCACCGTGGCATCAGGAAGCAAAGAGAAACAGGAAGGGCCAGGGTCCAAATATCTGTATCAAGGCCACACCCTAAAAACCTAACTTCCTCCCTCTAGAGCTGAGGCTGTCACCACCTTCCAGGACTGCCACAGCAAGGGACACAGCTTTCAACACAGGGGCCTCTGGAGGACTTGTGAGATCTGAACTGCAGCACTACCATAAACAAAGCCCCTCTCCACTTCATTTGGGGTCTCCCAGGTTGCAATCTGCAGGTTCTAGTAGAGACAGTGAGCACTAATACTAGATCGACCTGGTTTTTCTTTTGATAGGGCCTTTTCAATCTTGCATCTCCATCTTGGTTTAATGAAAACTTTATTACATGCTATGTAAATTCATACTTGTTTCATTTGACAAAATTTATCTCTGCTAAGTTTTCGCAGTGTCTCCTTATGCTACTTTGGGTTTCAGGCTGTGGTCTGTAAGGTTTGGCTCTTCTATTTATTTTGTGAGGAAAAAGTTGTGCAGAGCCCCACCCTGATAGTCTTCATGTTCCTACCTGATCCTTGCATTTTCCGTGAAAAATGAACAAAGTATGTATTTCCTCTATTTTCCCCACCAATTTCTCTGGGATTCTTGAGCAGTTTCTCTCCTGGCCTGGTCACATTTTTTTTTCCCACTGACTGTCCTGACTGCCACAGAAACTAGCAGTAATAGAATAACTGGTTGAACATAAACATTGAAGACTTAACACTTACTAATTTTTCTTGTCTTGGCTCAGCAGTATGTGACATTTTATCTCCCTGGGCTTCAGTTAACTCAATTGTAAAATGAATGAGCTTGAGTTCCACGGTTTCTGAGAGCCCTTCCAGTCCAGAAAAAGTCAATGATCCTGTGACTGTGCGGGCATCTGATCTGATAAAAATGTTTTGGGAAATTCCATTCTTCTCACCACACAGTCCTGGATAGATAGGCCTGTTCCTGAACATGACACGAAGGCTCTGCTGGCCCCTGCTAACGGCAAATGGCAAGCCATTAGTCTTGTCCCCTGGTGGCCCTAAGGGTGCTGTGCTCTCTCTGCTACTCAAGTGGGAAGAGAAACCATCCCATGAATGAACATACGTGGAGCTAGTTCTCACTAGCCAGACCAGGGAGGTGTAATGGCATAGGGAACCACAGATTACAATTCTTTAAAAGCCACCCCATATTTGGTTTTGACTCTGTTACACATCTTATGGAGCCCAGATTTCTGATTATATATTCCTCTACCTAAAAAGTTACATTTCTATCTTATCAGATCATTCTCATTGCAGCCTATTGCCCCGCAGCTCAAACTGGAGGAAACTAGCCAAGAAAGGGTTGTGGGTAACCCACAGGCAAATAAATGAAAATGTAATCTTGTCTCCCATCTTTTGTCCAGAAGTCCTGAAGTCCTTTGCACCACTTTACACACCATGCCATGAAGATTTATCATATTGGGTTAAATCACAATGTCATGCTGGGGCAATTTAAACATTCAATTAGCTGCATTTTTCTTTGGGAAGTTTGCAACTCAATGAGAGAGACTCCTAGTATGCGTACAAGTTTTACAAATAAGGGTAATAACAGCTCCCTGCTGTACCAACATATCACCACAGTTCCTGTGTGAGACCCTGGCAGCAGCTGCCGGAACCCAGTCGCTCTGCAGTGCTGTATAAATACCATCTACGGAGCCAGATTGCTCTTTAACAGCCTTGTTATCCTAATGAAATCACTCTGCTTCCTAATCTTTGCTCCAGACACCCCCAAGGTTGGTCAAAGGAAGCCCCATCTCCCCAAATGACTCTAAACACCAAGTTCTGATGACAGATTAATGATTGGATCTGCCTCCCGGTTAATTTATTTGCAGGAGACACCTGTGCCAATAACCTGGTTAGGGTTCGGAGCTTGTCCCTAGAAAGGTATGCCTCCCTCTCCCCAATCTGCTCCCCATAATTCTTAATTACTTTCTATTGCCTGGTGGGGAACAGGCACATGACACGGAAAATTTTATAGGCTCTAATCATTAACCAACTCCATCCTTGAGTGGAGTTCGAGTATCAGAGAAAATGGTCTACCTCAATCCCCCCAGCGACTTTCACAACCACCGGCCAAAGGAATTTTCCACACACACTCTCTGCCTGAGAGCCATTCTCTCCAAGATAAGAGCCCAAGCTTCCAGAATGCTTGCTTTGTGTCAGGTGCTGCTCAAAACCCTTCACACAGAACCATTTAATCTCCCCGCAGCTCCACGGGGAACGTATTGTTATACTCACTTTACCAATGACAGTGATGCGCAGGGAAGCGTCACAGGATGGGAGAGTGGAGTCCCACATCCAAGCCCGGTCATCTGGTAGCAGAGTTCTGGTACTTCTTCCTTTGGAAAAGAGAACTGGTGAAAGAAGAAAACTGCTTTTGGCCTCAGCCTTCTTTGTTTTGGGTAATTTATCAAAACTGTAGTGAGGTCATGAGGGCTCTGAGCTACCCTTTCAATAATCACAAACTGGTTAAAAGAAGTCAAGGCCATCTGAGCGGGAGAAAGTCTGCTCACGGATTTAGCTCTCACCTTTGTGTCCCATGATTCCCAACCTTAGCTGCATACCGGAATCACCAGGAGACCTTCAAGATGTGCTCACGTCCAGGGGCTCGCAGACTCGCTCTCTGTCCCTCTCTGTCTCTCTGTATCTCTGTCTCTCCCTCCCTCTCTCTCTGCCTGTCTCTCTTTCACCCTTCTCATGGCTCTCTCTCCTTCCATCGTATCTAACTATCTGTCCATCTGTCGTGACATCATATTAGATAATGACAGTTCTGTGAAGAAAATTCAAGACAGGAGCAACAACAGGAGTTGAAAAGAGGTGTTATTTTAAAGAGGCTGTCATCTAAAAAGTAACCTAGGAGGAGAAAGTGAAGGGAGCATGTTAACCTCACCAACATATGAAAGTGTTTCAGGCACACGGAACGGAAAGTGCCAAGGCCCTCCCAGGGCTCACACTTGCTTAGCTTGAAGAGCGCAAGGTGAACAGGCTCTTGGATGCAGCCTTGCTGAGCAGGGAGGAGCTGGATTCTCTTGGGAGATGGTCTGTAGATGAGCTCTGGGAGCTCACTTGTCAAAAGGACAGTAGATGACCTCACATGTACTTTAGAAGGTTCACACTGTATGAGTACGTAAAATGAAGAAAACAAACACACCCTCAAGGGGAGGAGGCAGGAAGGAGGCCCCTGCAGCTGCTCCTAAGGAAGAGATTGTCGAGTTAAATGTTGAGATGAGCCACAGGGAAGGGGAAGGGGTATGAGACTTGTCGATGGAAAACTGACATGAAAGAGAAAATGAAGACCCAGGGTGACTCATAGGCTTTCTATCTGAACACCAGAGGTTCAAAACAGAAAAAAAAAAAAAAAAATGGAGAGTAGAATCATGCAGTGCAATGGGCCGTCATGAGTTCTTTTTGGGTGGAATAAGTTGGATCTGACTTGGACATCCAAGTGGGAAGTTCACTAATCCAATCTGAAAATATGAAAGAAGACTGAGAAATTCTGTATCATCATTTTTATTCTTTTTGTTGATGTTGTTATTGTTTTGTTTTCAAAATTAAAAAAAAAATAGAAAAAAACAAACTCAGCGATATAAACTAGAATCCATCAGTGGACAAATAGGTGTTTTCCGAATGATTCATAAGTTCCCAAGTTACATCTTAAAAATAGTTACTGTTGGTCCATTTTGCCAATGTGTGTTTCTAGGTGCTTTAGTCAAACTTAAATGTGACTAAAACATTATGAGTCCAATGTAGGCACCTGCGTCCTTTTGTTCTGTTACAACTGTAGATTTCTTTCCAGTTCACCTTCTGGTCCATAGTTCTCCATTTGGATCCTGAATGATTTTCCATGTCACCCCTTATCTTCACTGGACCATGTCCACTCTTTTTAAGATCCTTTGGCTTGGGTCAAGCTATACACACCTGGGGTTGGATTGTTCCAGAGTCCTCATGGCAGCTTCTCACCTCTGGGATCCACCTTCCAGCAGGCCATTGGTGAAAGTCCCTCTGAATCACCCTCATCATAACTGCTCATACTACAGAGAGTGCCTCACTCTAACCGATGCTGAGGTGGGGAACAAGTTTCTACTGTTCATGTAGCTGCTTACCCACACTGCTCTCATCAGATTCTCCCTGTCACGTCTTCTACCTTTGAGGACCCATGTGTCACATGGCTTGATTAGGAATAAAGGCTTGGTGACCATTTCTTTTAACATGAGTCCTACAGGTAGAAATTCACCCATCTCCCACAGCATGCAGGCCCCTTTTCTATATCTCTACATGACTACCTGCTCCTCCTCTTCCTCCTTTCTGTTTCTGTATTAGGGATATTGCTAGTTCATCCTTTATTGGTAAAGGGAGCTCAGGCTGACAATCATTCACAATTCAAATTTATGTCTAGCTTACATGTTTTCATATTTGACCCAAGCCTTGGTTAGGAATTAAGATAGATGCTCACTGGAATTAAAATTTACAGGTAGAAAGGTAAGACTGGAAGATCAGTGGCATAAATACAGTGAATGGAGGAAGGAGGTTGAAGGGCCCAAGTCCCATGAGCGTTAATCACCTTGGAAAGCAGCTAAAAGGCCCTCAGAACCAGCTCCCTTGATGGCAGCTCAGTGTCCAGATCGAGGGAGGAAAGTGTCCCGTGGGCCAAACCACATCTACATTTTAAGTGCATGTTGGAAGCACAAACTATGGACAGAGCAGAAGCCATGCAGAGGAAGACACAATAGCAGTGAGGAGCACAGTAAATCACATCCTGCAAGGGGCAGAGGGACCTGCTTGCAGTGGAAGAGTTACCAATCAGGGCAGTAAGAATGATAGTTAGGGTTCTGTTACTGTAACAAATACCTAGGTAATCAACACAACTAATGGACAGAGAGGAAAGGTCTGTCCTCGCTCAACTTTGGATGCTTCAACCCGCGATTGTAGGGGCCACTGATACTTCATGGCATGGTTGCTTGTTGGAACTTAGCTAATTCCCTCATCACTGGAGCATGAGAGAGAGGGAGGATGAGTTCAGGTTCCACAGTGCCTTTCGAGGCAGTGGTGTCACTGTTCCTTCTAGGCTTCTCCTCTTAAAATTTCTACCATCGGGGCTGGGGATTTAGCTCAGCAGCATAAGTGCCTTCTTTGCAAGCAGGCAGTCGTGAGGTCAATCCCCAGTTCCGATAAAAAGGAAAAAGACAAAAAAAAAAAAAAATTCTACCATCTCTCTCCAGTGGATGCACCTTCAAGGTGTGGGCTTTTGAGATATTCCAGATCTGCACTATAGTATGGAAGTTGAGCAAGTTAGAATCTGAGAATTGTCTTTACATACTTGAAAAACAGTTGAATAAAAGAGGAAATTATTGTCTATTTAATATCACTGTAGAGAACAGACGTAGGAACAATGAAAATAAGACATGTGCCAGTGATCCTGAATCCCGCTGCCCCTCAGAATCATCTGTGGTGTTTTTAGGATTAAATATCTTGGGTCCCATTGCTATGGGTTCTGATTCAGTGAGCCTTTGGTGGAGCCTGATAATCTGCAGTTATGAAAATGTTTTATGGAGAGTGGTGCTGAGTGCGATTTGTGGGTCACTGCAAGGAAACCAATGTCACTTTAGAGAAGAACTAATTTTCTGGCAGTGACAACTACCCCAAAACAAAAGATGAAACGAACCAGCTCAGGGGGAGAAATAAGCCCTGCGATGTCCAACTTGGTCACTACTAAATATGGAAGAGAGGATTTGTGCTTTCAAAGCAAATTGTATTTGGTGGCTTTGGAGGTGGTCAGGTACCCTTAGGACCCCTGAGCCCTGTGAGGCTGGGAACAGAATCTGCTTGTTTTCCCCTGTGGCAGAGATTTAGGGACTCAAATATCTGCTAACTCTGACGTGGCTGAATGTCCACACAGGTAACAGGAACGTGGGGGCTGGCACCATCTCCACACCTGTGCCATCTCATGAAAACACTTCACTTCCTCTGCAGCACAGATACCCCCTTCTGCTAACTTTGGTGCCATGGAGAGTCCCAGCCCAATGTCACTGAGAGCCAAGATCAGTTAGGATAGACTACAAATACCAGTATGTGAGGTGTGGGTCAAAAGACAATGTGAACATTCAATTTTTAAAAATGTATTACAGTCAAATTACATTATATTACCTCTAATACCCCTGTAAAGTGTTCTCAATTTTTGTCAAATAAAAATATGACAGCATGTCCTCATCTACTCTATTCACTGCGTGTGGTGCCATGTGACTTTTGGCTCTTTCCTAAGTCAAAATGACCATGAAAGTAAAGGTAAACATTTTGAACCGATTCAGGACAACCAGGTAGCCATGAGGGCATAATGAAAGACACTCATGAAAAGGACTTCCAGAACTGCTTCAGAAAGCAGCAAGCAAGATGGGGTGTTTTCAAAGCCAAGGGGAGGTACCCTGAGGGCGGTTAAAGACAACATGTCCTTTACTGTAACACAATCCTAGGATTTAAACATTTGCTATTTCCAACCACACCACATGCAACATAAAATGCCCTGGCGAGAAAGGAAATAAACCAAAAGAAATATAGTTGGTGTCATTCTGTCACCATACTACAACGCTGTCCCATCCTTGACTCCCAAGCCTCACACAGGTGCTCCCCACCCACCTTCCAAGCACCGGAATAAACCCCAGCTTTAGATTCATCAACTGCCTGCTTTTTGGAGCTACCAGTGTTCCCAAGATTTGCCCCTGTCAAATTATGTAAGGCTTTTAAATCCTTGAACTTCAAAGTTCTTTCAGTCTAACAGGAGGAAATCACAATCCTCTCAGTGTGCTTTTCTATCAAAGTCAGGAAGATGTCTTCACCACCCAGCACACCCACCATCTTCACATTCCTGTTTCTGTTCCCGCCCCTTTCCGCAAACCCAGCTCAACCCAACCTTTAAGGTTCCACTCATAATACCCTTTCCCCATCTCTGGATTACTCCAGAATTTGCTAAACTCACTGTGATCTTTTAACTACAGTGTTTATTTTCCCATCCTACCAAGTTATAGCCCCACCAGCTCCTCTCTTGAAATATTGTCCCACAAACTGAGCTTGAGAGGACACAGAATATAATATTTACTGCTATCTTCCACTGTTTGGATCTGGAATATATACATATTTCATGTAGCATCTTTCTTCAGAAAATGCATGCCTAGGCATTTCATGTAAAATTAAGCGTTGCAATCTAGTTATTTTTGAGAATGCAAGCCACATGGAAATATGTGTGATAAATCCATGTGTAGAGATCCAAAATCCAACTTTCCAGGCTGTGCATAGCCTCCGAAAGCTCTCTAAGCTTGTGTATTTACATGTGTGCTGTGGCTATAGCCAGTCTCTCCTGCCTTCCAGAACATTCCATCCCCGATTCTGCCTCATCTCCATTCTCATCACAGGCCTCTCATTCACCCAAGGCAGCACAGGATGATGAAGTCCAACTTGTCACAGTTAGTTACTTGCTAGCAAAATATCTACACCTTTGACAGAGCTGTCAGATTTTTGTCCCCAAACCAAATGAGCACGCATACTGCGTTTCCCTGCCACCAGCCTGGAGTGCAGTTCTTTAAATTTATACTCAGAAATAGTTCATCAGTGGCTCTGCACCAGCAAAGAGCCAAGGGAGGTTAACTCTTCATCCATAGCTCATCAGACTCCTAACAAAGGCGTCTTCGCATGGTAGAAAACCATTAAACCTCCTTCCCTCTGCAGGGGCTGGTGAAGAGAGCCCAGCTCAGGACCCCTGACCTTGCAGCACCCAGTAATCAGGCCTGTGTTTCCACCACAAACAAGGGTGGAAACACAGGCCTGATGTGGTGCATTTGTGGGTACAGTGAACAATGGCCCTTAAAGGTACATAGAGACCCCCCTCTCCAAGGACAAATGAGAGAATACTAGCAGTAGCTAATAACTGATAAAAGCAACATATACTCCAGCAAAAACAAGAGCCCAAAATGATAAGTAGCAAAAGGTGCATGACATAAGTAGCCCTGAGGTAGAAGGAGCAGGTTCCCAGCACACAGGGGCTCAGATTCAGGCTTCTGCCGCGCTAAGCACCATATAAAGCATGACTTGTGTTCTTACTAATAGGCACGGGGTAAACCAGGGCTGAAAAACCTCACTTGATTTTCCTAGCAAAGAGTTTACACAGGTGACTCTGACAATGCTCGGTGTGACCCCTCCTCATCAGCTCTAGTCCAAAATCACTCCGGACAGTCACGAGTGGGGCAAGAGGAGCTGATGTCCATTTCTCCTGGTCAGTGTTTGTGGTCTGTGGGAGCCATGGAGCACAGGAAGGAGGTGCTGGGCTCTAGCAGGGACCCGGAGGGGTGCTGGCCAGGCAGCCTGAGTGCTACCACCTTCGAGGCACAATGGAGCACATGCATTTCTATGCTGTTTCCTGAAAACAAAACACCCACAAAGGTTCCTTGAATTTTACCTAATAAAATAGGACCTAAGAAGATAGGACCACAGAAGGTTTTCTCTTACCTGGCCCACAGAGCACAGGATACCACTGTCAACACAATATTTGCTATGTTTTGATTTCCCGGTCTTCCTCTCCACCAGCTTCTATTTTGCTGCTTAATTTTTTTGGTTTTATGTTAGTATTGTGGTTTCCCTTGTAAAATACCACTTCTATTTTCAGAATCTTTCTTTAACAGCTATTTCACAAATTGCTAGCTACTCCGTCGCTGCTTGGATCTAGCCATCTAGATTACAGTGTTCAGTGTTGGTTTGCTTTCCCCCACCTTTTGGTGTGGGGTGGGGCAGAAGAGTTCTGTCTTCAGGTTCTGTTCCGATTCTTTGCTAGATGACCCACGGCTTCTTGGGAGTGCTCTGCAAATAGGATTTGTGCCGCTGGAGAGACAGGTGCCCTGGGTCAAGCAGGATGGGCTGCCCGCTGGCTGCTCTGTCATAGACTCGCCAGGTAGGCCACGCTGCTGCATCCACCTGCGTGAAATTGTGAATCAGCTAGATCAACACCGGCCACGAGAGAGAGCTGGGCCTCAGGGACCAAAGGGAAATGCAATTTACTGCATATCCATAGCCAGCGGGAGGGAAAATAAGCAGAACCTGCAACTAGAGCTTTTGGGGGGACCAGGTGACAGCTGGGATGGCTACAAAAAGTATCCCAAAACATAGAAAAAGTATCATCAGAGCATTAAAATGCTTCCTGGAAAAAAAAAATCTTACCAAATTTACATCATTTAGTAGTACCAGGTTCCCTAAAATAGACATAACAAGAGAAGAAAACAGTACAGATGGAGAAGAGACAGTAATTACACACAGAATAGAAGGACAAACAGACACCAGTCGGCAGACGGGAGGTATTCTTGAAGGTCTGGGTAGATTATCATTATCAAGCACAGTTTTAAAGTTCGGTAAAATTCCTGAAATTCAAAAGAAGAGCAAGTTGTAGATATGCTAAGCCTTCTTTTTTTTACTTATTGAGAAAAGTGGAAGAGACTGATAATACAGTTCATGTCAAATTGTCAATTAGTGACGACCATATTCCCACCATGGATGATTTCATTTTCAGTGTCATAACCTGATTTCTACAATTCTGTTCTGTACATGAGTGCAAGGACCTGGAGCTAGGTGACAGGCACTGCACACTTACTGGATGGCAGATCTTGTGCACAGGTCACAACTGTTTTTATTTTTCACTCTTCTCTTACCCTCTCAGTAAGAAAAATTGTCCCCACTTTTGACAAGAGAAAATTAACGTAAAACTAGGGAATGAATTAGTAACTGAGCCGGCATTCCAATCCAACCCTAACTTCAGAGCTTGTGTCATTTACCATGAAGCACTCTAAGTTTACAAAAATAAATAGGTCATGTATCTTTGTCCTTCTGTGCCTGAAGTATGTCTATTTGTCTGCAAGGGAAGCTCATAAGTAGCTCACTTACTCCTCACACCAACCCCAGGAGCGGGAAGCGTCTGTGTTTAGAGATGAGCCCATTCAAGCCCAGAGAGAAGTGAGCTCTCTCAACACATCACAGAGTGTAGACACAAAAGGTACAGTTAAGAAAGTGATTCCTTCCCAGTACCCCCAAAAAACAAAACAGAACAGAACAGAATGGAAGAGAAAGTCATTCCTAAACTCAACTGCACCATTTTATTCCCTCCTGGACCTTGTAAAGTCTTATTATATTTTTGATTGCACATAAAGACTGTGCCTATTTATTTTGGATCCAACATAATGCTTCAATATATGAATATATTATATAATGGTCAACTCAGGGTAATTAACAGCCTGGAACTTTTGTGTTGTAGATTGCTCACTGATTTCTACTTGACACAACCTGTCTGGGGTCTGCACCTCTGGAGAAGTTCTAGAATCATCCCACACTAAAAAGGAACAATTAAGCTGGGGAAGTTATCAATGCCACGCTAGACGTGATAAGCCATCTTTTCCTGCAGACACAGAGGGTTTTTTCGTTGTCGTTAGACTCAATAGAAACATGATTTTTTCCTCTTGTGCAGACAGAAAGAGAGGTTTAAGAGCACCGAGCCACCAAGAAAGATAATGTCCTTTACTATTCAAGTGTAATTCAAATTTCCCTATCCAGCCTCAAGCATGTGCTCAGAGATAATTGACTGTACACGAACCTCGCCCGCTGCCAATTGACATACCTCGGGTCACAGATGTCCTACCCATTTGCATGGTGTGGCCTAATTTTGTTTTTCCTCTCAAGGAAAATAAATACGCTGCAGACAGAGAGAAAGCAAAGGGATTGAAGTGGGTTGTATAACATTTGTGTTTCTAAAGACTTCAGTCTGTGCTGTGGATTACAAGAGTGCAGGCACCCTCCTGTCTATAGGGGCTTTCTCCAGCCTGCCTGACCGACCCCCGTTTCTGGCCCAGCCCCCTCCCTGGATCCAGAATTCTGTTTGTCACCTGGAGTGAAAGCTGACAGCACTGAGCGGGGCAGGGAGCAGCGCGACACGCGCATTGTCATGCATGACTGGCCAGCAGCCATCAACGGCAATTAAACACGGAGAGCACGGGATCTTTTTGGACAGGTTCAAGTTCCCTGGCGCTGCTGTGATTAGATGTTTTGCACGGTTCCCCTGTAGTCAGGATGTGACATATTCCCTTTCCCTTGCTCTTTGCTCATCTCCTTTGTGCTGCTGTCCTGGTGCTGCCTGCTCACCCAGCACAGACTCGGAGATGACTTCATTTCCACAGAGCTGGGAAGAAGCAGATGCCAAAGGAACCAAGTCAGAACCGGCCCCAGTTCAAGAGAAATCATTTTTTAAAATCTCACAGTCTTTTCCAGATGTGTGGATTTTAGCTTAGTAGGTTTGACATGCCAGGGAGGCTTCTTACACCATTTCCTTTCCTTTGTGATAATTTACTGAAGTGTGTGCTTTGCCTTCTTAAGAGAACTGAAATAATAAATACTAAGCTGTGCTTTGGAAGGAGGTGTCACTGGTGCAAATGACAATCATGAAGTTTGAGATCGTTCAGGTTTCTATGATTCTTAAAATGGCTGCTAAGCAAGTCTGCAGAATTACGTTTTTGGAACCAGCCTTGCAGGGGAAAGAAGCTGACTCATGTGAACAGATTCATTAGATACCTAGCTTGAGGGGTGGGTGACAGAAATTGGTGCAACAAAGGTATCGTCTCTAAAGATGAACAAAATAGAGGGAGGAAAAGATCATTGATCTTCTGCCTTTGCGATCTGTTTACAATCAAGATGAACTCCCTTCGGTCTGGTCATATCAATCGTTCCTCCATTAGGGGCTCACAAATATTTAAAGAATGCCTTCTATGTGTGACGGGGTAGTGGGCACACCGGGACACAGAAACATACAATTCAATATGGCAAACACTTGTTAAATCCCTGCATGTGTCAGGGACACAGGCATTGAAAGACTCTGAGGGTTAAGGCCAAGAGCCAGGTAACAAGGATAGGATGTGAACCTGTCCAAACCTAAGCGCGAATCAGGCTCCTGGTGACACTGCTAAACTCACAGAACGAACAAGGCAGTGAGATGTGGAACAGATAGAAGACAAATGCCCCTACGATGCCACAAAGGAAGCTGTTTTTTTTTTTTTTTTTTAATTTAAGAGGAAAAAGAGAAAAACACAAAACAAACCAAAGCGGCGTAAGGGTACACGCAATACAGAACTACAAAACAAAACAAAACAAAACAAAACAAAAAACCATAACAGTAAGAAATTACCTGCTAGTAGATTACACACTATTTTCTTGAAAATAGTTCCTCAAATCACAGTATCAAAGAACACAAGGTGGACATTCAAACAGGGAGACTGCAAACAGCTGTGTTCAATGTTCCAAAAACATTGATAAAGTCAGCTATTTAACACCCCCAAACACACTTGCTGTTATATCCGTTAGAGCTCTTTTTCTTTTTTTTTTTTCCCTCTCTTTTTTACAACAAAATTTACACATCTTGGATTTTATTACTCCTTAGTGCTTATTACTTTCTTTGGGGGGGGAAGAATACAGTCAAATATGGCAAAACAAAGCTGTCAGTCAATACCAAGGATAGACATAGCACATGGTGTAGAACAGAGTACAAGTTTATCAACAATGGTTATCAACGTTGTCCCTTGTTTCCTTAAAAAGAATTGTCTATCTTATTAGATATTATAAAGTTGGACAAAACAGTAGAGAACAAGACCAATAAAACTTAGGCATTGTAAACATTACAGGACTTCCAAAGAAGACAATAGTCAAACCAGAATGGGTATCTTAGTGAATCTTATTGTCTTCAAAGTAGTTGCCTATGTCTTCAAACTTGATACTATCATATAGAATGGAACAGAGTCTAATCAGTCAAAACAAGATCGTGGGAGTACTACAGGTCTTCAAAACAAGTTAATAGGAAATCGAAAAGAGTTACTATTTATATATCCTAATTTTTTTGAATTTTTTCTTTAATTAAGACAAACATAAGAAATGACTAAATAATTTTTTTTGAAACAATAAGGGGGAGATTGAGATAAAACAGGACATAACAATATAACAATAGAGGTCACAGCATGACTGTTTCAATAACCTAGTACTTCACCACCTTATAACCTGACTTAATAGTAGTTACCATAGTGTCTTTTTCCTTGAAATATTTGGGTAAAACTTCATATACTCTAGCTTCAAATATTTTCATATCAAGAAGCCCAGAATAAAGCCTTTCTAATTAATGAGTGAAAACTTTATAAGGCTTCAAGGCCACCTAATGGGGAATCATGATTACCACATATTTTTATATATTTGAATCATTACTTACATTAGGGAAACTATTCGGTATTAACACATGCGAGATTGATTTATTTCACTTATGAGTATGGTCTCAAGCTGCGCCCATTTATTGATAAATATCTCAATGTGATCCTTCTTTATAGCTGAATAATACTCCATTGTATAGAAATACCACAACTTTTTTATCCATTCCTCAGTTGATGGGCACTTGGGTTGTTTCCAAGATCTGGCGATTACAAATTGTGCTGCTATAAACATAGGTGCACATAAATCACTGTGGTATGATGCTTTCAGTTCTTCTGGGAATATGCCTAGAAGTGGAATAGCTGGAATAAATGGGATTTCCAGTCCCAACTTTTTGAGAAATCTCCAGACAGATCTCCACAAAGGCTGTACCAGTCTACACTCCCACCAGCAGTGCAGGAGAGTTCCTTTTTCCCCACAGCCTCTCCAGCATTTGTTGTCGGTTTTCTTGATCCTGGCCATTCTTTCAGGAGTGAGATGGTATCTCAGTGTGGTTTTAATTTGCATTTCTCTAATGACCAATGATGATGAGCATTTTTTCATGTATTTATTTGCCATTTGCATTTCTTCATCTGAGAATTGCATATTCATCTCAGATGCCCATTTTTGGATTGGATCTTTGAATTTCGGAGGTCTGAGTTTCTTTAATTCTTTGTATGTTTTAGACAAGAGGCCCTTGTCTGAGAGAGAGTTCACTAAAATCTTTTCCCAGTTTGTGGGTTTTCTTTTCACTATGCTGGAGATTTCTTTTGACATGCAGAAACTTTTTAATAAGAAGTGGTCCCAGTTATTGATTCTGGGAAGTATTTCCCGTGCGGTTTGAGTCCTGTTCATGAATTCTTTACCTACTCCTATGTCTCCAAGGTTTCTACCTATTTTGTCTTCCAATAGATTTAGTGTTTCTGTTTTAATATTCAGATCTTTGACCCATTTAGATTTTAATTTAGTACATGGTGATAGACATGGGTCTAGCTTTAGTTTTCGGCAAATGGAGAGCCAGTTTTTCCAGCACCATTTATTAAAGAGACTGTCGTTCTTCCAGTGAACCTGCTTGGCTCCTTTATCAAAAATAAGGTGGTTGAGTGTGTTCGTAGTTGTGCTTGTATCTTCTAATCTATTCCACTGATCTTCAGCTCTGTTTTGATTCCAATACCATGTTGATTTTACTACTGTTGCTTTGTAGTATAACTTCAAGTCAGGGATTGTGATGCCTCCTGTTTTGTCTTTGCTGCTTAGAATTGCCTTTGCGATTCTAGGTCTCTTCTGGTTCCAGATGAAATTTAGGAGTGATTTCTCTAGATCTATAAGGTATGTTGATGGTATTTCTATTGGGATTGCATTGAATCTGTATAACAGTTTTGGGAGAATGGCCATTTTCACAATGTTTGTTCTTCCTATCCATGAGCAAGGGATGTCTTTCCATTTTCTGAGATCATCTTCAATTTCCTTTTTCAGTGTATTATAATTTTCACTGTATAAGTCTTTCACTTCTTTCGTAAGAGTAATTCCTAAATATTTCATTTTTTGCTTGCTAATGTGAATAGTCCAGTTTCTCTTATTTCCCTCTCTGTAATTTTGTTGTTCGTGTATAGGAATGCTATTGATTTCTGAGTATTGATTTTGTATCCAGCCACATTACTGAATTTATTTATTGTATCTAAGAGTATTTCAATGGAGTTTAGGGGGTCTTCTATGTAGAGTATCATGTCATCTGCAAACAATGATAATTTAACTTCTTCTTTTCCTATCTTTACCCCTTTTATTTCTCTTTCTTGCCTAATTGCTCTGGCTAGTACTTCCAGTACTATATTAAATAGGAGTGGTGATAAAGGACATCCTTGTCTTGTACCCGACTTTAAAGTAAAGGCTTTCAATTTTTGGCCATTTAGTATGATGCTGGCTGTTGGTTTGTCATAAATGGCCTTTATTATATTGAGGTAAAGACCATTTATTCCAATTTTCTGTAAAGTTCTTATCATGAATAAGTGTTGGACCTTATCGAAGGCTTTTTCTGCATCTATAGAGATGATCATGTGATTCTTACTTTTGGCTTTATTGATATGGTGGATTACATTTATTGATTTGCATATGTTGAACCATCTTTGCATTCCTGGGATGAATCCCACCTGGTCATGGTGTATAATCTTCTTGATGATTTGCTGGATCCTATTTGCCAATATTTTATTGAGGATTTTTGCATCTGTGTTCATTAGGGAGATCGGTCTATAGTTCTCTTTTATAGTTGGGTCTTTCTCAGGTTTCGGTACTAGAGTAATATTTGCTTCCAGGAATGACTTAGGAAGGATTGCTTCCCTTTCAATTTCATTGAATAGTTTGAGGAGTGTCGGCATTAGGTCTTCTTTATATTTCTTGTAGAATTCTGCAGTGAATCCATCTGGGCCTGGGCTCTTCTTGGTGGGCAAGGACCCAATTACATTCTCAATTTCATTAGCAGAGATTGGGTTATTCAACAGTTTTATATCCTCTTGATCTAGCTTTGGTACTTCATATGCTTCTAAGAATCTGTCTATTTCTTCTGTGTTATCAAACTTTTGAGAGTAGAGGTTTTTGAAATAGGTGTTGATGATCCTCTGTATTTCTATTGGGTCTGTAGTGATTTCTCCTTTTTCATTTCTTATTGCATGAATTTGAGCTTTTTCTTTCCTTTTTTTTTAATAAGGTTGGCTAGGGGCTTATCGATTTTATTTATTCTTTCAAAGAACCAACTCTTTGATTCGTTGATTCTTTGGATTGTTTTCTTAGTCTCTATTGCATTGATTTCTGCTCTGATTTTTATAATTTCCTCTCTTCTTTTGGCTTTGGGCTTGACTTGCTCTTCTTTTTCTAGCTGTTTGAGGTGTAGCATCAAGTTATTTATTTGTATTCGTTCTGTTTTCCTGATGTGGGAACTCAGTGCAATAAATTTTCCTCTCAGAACGGCTTTCATTGCATCCCACAGATTCCGGTAAGTTGTATCTGCATTTTCATTTTCTTTTAGGTATTGTTTAATTTCTTCTTTAATTTCTTCTGTGACCCACTGATTACTCAAGAGTGTGTTATTTAGTTTCCATGTGTTTGCGGAATTTTTGCAGTATCCTTTGTCATTAATTTCTAATTTCAGAGCACTATGATCCGATAATATGCAAGGGATGATTTCAACTCTTTTGCATTTGCTTAAATATGTTCTGTGAGCTAATATATGGTCTATTTTAGAAAATGATCCATGTACTGCTGAGAAGAATGTGTATTCTGATGTTGTTGGGTGGAACATTCTGTATATGTCTATCAAACCCTTTTGTTCACAGGTGTGATTCAGTTCTGTTATTTCTTTGCTCATTTTCTGTCTGGTTGATCTGTCCCTTGGTGTCAGTGGTGTATTAAGGTCTCCTGTTACAATTGTGTTACTGATAATTTGAGTTTTCATTTCTGTTAATAATTGTTTTATATAACTGGGTGCTCTGGAGTTTGGTGCGTATATATTTAAGATAGTTATCTCTTCCTCTTGGAGTTTTCCCCTTACGAGTATGTAGTGACCTTCTTTGTCCTTTATGGTCATTGTTGGTTTAAAGTTCACGTTGTCTGCAAACAGAATGGCTACTCCTGCCTTTTTTTGGATTCCTGCTACATGAAGAATTGTTTTCCATCCTTTGACTTTCAGTCTGTGAGTATCTTTCTGGGTTAGATGGGTTTCCTGTAAACAGCATATGGTTGGATTTTGTTTCTTGATCCATTCTGCTAGTCTGTTTCTTTTGATTGGTGCATTGAGACCATTTACATTAATGGTTATTACTGTTAAATGCTGGTTAATTGTAGGAATGTTATCTCTCTGCTGTTGCATCTTCATCTTTCGGTTCTGTTTAATTATTTGCTTTGCTTAGTGGTTTTTTCCTTTGTGTATCTAAACTGTCTTTCAATATTTTTTGCAGGGTTGGTTTGGTGTTCATGAAGTTCTTCAGCTGTTCTTTGTCATGGAAGTATCGTATTGCACCATCTATTTTGAATGATAGTTTTGCAGGATATATCAGTCTTGGTTGGAAATCATTTTGCTTTAGGATCTGGAATACTTCACTCCATGCTCTTCTTGACTATATCGTTTGTGCTGAGAAGTCTGCTGTGATTCTGATAGGTTTTCCTTTATAAGTGATTTGTCTTTTCTCTCTGACAGCTTTTAATAATCTATTCTTGTGTTGGATTTCTGGGATGGTGACTATTATATGTCTGGGTGTAGTTTTATTTTGGTTATGACTGTTTGGAGTTCTATATGCTTCACTGATCCTGATGTCAGTTTCTGATCTCATGCTTGGGAAATTTTCAGCTATTACTTCTCTTAATATCCTCCTGACATCCTTCATGTTGTCTCCCTCTCTTTCATTAATCCCTATCATTCTTATGTTATTCTTCTTTGCATCGTCTTGCAGTTGTTGAATTGTTGTTTCCTGGTTCCTTGTTATTTTCAAAAGATCTTTCCTTTCCTGTTCACTAGCTGCAATCCTGTCTTCAAGGTCTGAAATTCTATCTTCACTTTCATTAAGGCGGTTTTTACAACTTTCAGTGGAGTTTTTTATTTCCTGTATATCTCTGTGCATCTGCATTATGTATTCTGTTTGTTTCTTATATTGCTCGTCTAGGGATTCTATCTTTTTGTTTAGTTCCTCCAATTTTTTATCTGTGTTTTCTTTAGATATATTTAGAATCTCTTTCATTTCTTTTATCATTTCTTCTTTTATCTGGGAGATTATTTCGAGTTTGAATTTCTTTAAAGCTTCCTGGAGTTGCTTGTCAATTTCAGTGGCTATTGTGTCCGATATATGAGGTGAATGGGATATATTTTCTTCTATATACATCGCTCCTAGGGTTTCTTGAGATTGGCTGGAGGTTTGAGGTTGTAATTTGGTCTTTCGTTTTGTCATTTTCCTATATTTCTGTGTTTCAAGTGTTATTTGAAAGCTTCCTCAGGATCTGTTGAAAATCCCCTTCTATGTTTGGAGCTACTGGGACTCTGGTGCCGCGCTACTCCAAGCCATTAGGCCTACAGAACCAGTGGCCCTCCTCTGCCTGCTCAGAACTCCGCAGTTCCAGACAAGCTGGGCCTCAGGGACACTGTGCGCCCACCTGCCCCTTGGAAGCTCCACAGTTCTTCAATCGCAGCCGGGTTAGGGTACTCACCACAGGCCGCAGTGCTTCAGGAACCTGTGGACCCTCCCTGGTTGCAGAGATATCCACAGTCCTCCAGACACGCAGAGAGGCCGGTGAGGGCACCCCAGATCTGCCCAGCTCCTCCTCTGCAGACCTATGGCCAGGCGCGGCAGCTAAACAGGCTGGGCTAGGCTGGTAGTGTGGGCCAGCCCACCTATCAGGAGCTCAGCAGGTCTCCAAATGAAGCCGGGAATGGGGAGGCTGATGTGGAAGCCTCAAACCCACCTCTCTCCTTCACTGCACCTGGAAGCCTGAGGGAACTCCAGCAGTCTGGGCGCAGAAATCCAGAGTCCTCCAGACACGCAGAGAGGCCAGTGAGGGCACCCCAGATCTGCCCAGCTCCTCCTCTGCAGACCTATGGCCAGGCGCGGCAGCTAAACAGGCTGGGCTAGGCTGGTAGTGTGGGCCAGCCCACCTATCGGGAGCTCAGCAGGTCTCCAAATGAAGCCGGGAATGGGGAGGCTGATGTGGAAGCCTCAAACCCACCTCTCTCTTTCACTGCACCTGGAAGCCTGAGGGAACTCCAGCAGTCTGGGCGCAGAAATCCAGAGTCCTCCAGACATGCAGAGAGGCCAGTGAGGGCACCCCAGATCTGCCCAGCTCCTCCTCTGCAGACCTATGGCCAGGCGCGGCAGCTAAACAGGCTGGGCTAGGCTGGTAGTCAGGAAGCTGGTTTTATGAACCTGTAATGGAGGTGGAGGAGAGATGCTAAAAAGTAAGCAGCTGATACGAGATCATCACTTAAATGAAGAGCATAGCGCCCAGTTTACTACTCAACGAGACATGGTGCACACCATTAAGGTAGGTGGGTATGTTGCGGGTTGTTTTCTTATCGAGAATATAAAAATAGGCTGATCATTGCTTGAGCGTTGCCCTCTGTTAACTGTTTTAAGACTGAGGTCTCCTTCATAGGGTTCTGGGGAATGGGAGCCAGGGCTTTGGGGAGGTAGGTACTGCTGTACTCTGTATCGCTCTGAGACAGGGGAAAATGCACTAAGTTTGTGACCTGAAGTTCTCCCCATTGCCTGCTCAAAACTTGAGTCAAAAAGTAAATACTGGGACTAGAGAAGCAATCCAGTAGTAAAACACTGAGCCCAGCAAGTGTGAGGCCATGGGTTCAATCCCCAGCACTTCAAAAATGTGAAACAAAAAGCAGAAATGCTGAGGACCAAGGGAGGCTTTTCTAGGAAGGTACCAAAGAGAAGCACTCAGGCTACTTAAAAATGAGCCAGTTAATGTTGATACGTGAAAGAGTTTCCTTATTGCCAGAGAGCAGTCTCTGGAGGTACCCTCCAGTGTGGGGCTCGTGACCTGTATCCTTAACGTAGGAAACAAAACATGGCTGGCTTGTAGCAGATCCAAAGGAGACAGGAGATAGAAAAATGAGCCCACACAGGCGAGTCCCGGGCTGAATTTCAGTGTGGGTTAGGGCTCGTGTCCTGATTTCTGCAGGCCTTAATTTCCTCTTCTTGTACAGGGAAATTATGCCTATTATTTATGCTTAGAGGTGACTAGAGGTGTTCAGCGTGATTCTCGTGAGAAGTCTCTAACATGATGATCCATAAATATTAAAACAAGCTACTATGATTATTACTCAGTGTACTTTAATGGTTATAGCCTTGAGATGCCCAGGTGTTTTAAAACCATTGGTACCTCTGAGTAGAAGTAAATTAACCCAATTGAACTCCTGCTTTATTAATTGTACACACTCTGCTTAAACTCACACTTATTTATAGTTTCATTGTCCAGCCTTATGCAATTCAGCATGTCCCTAACACCTTAATTCCTTTCTAAACATTTCTGGTGCTACTCCCTTGAACAGTGTCTGAGGAGGATTTATCTCTAATGCATGGGATTGGAAGAATTAAATATGTCGGGTCATCAATACCAGACAAGCTCATGGTATTGATTTTTCCTCCCTGTGAAATGGGGATAAATGCATCATTCACTAGGGAAGGGCATCAAAGTAGCAGCATATAATAAGATGACTGGAAAGCAATGTAAGGCACATAGCAAGTGCACAGGTCAGTGTTTGCTGTGTAACAAAGCGTGCCAAAATTTACTGGATGGAAACAACAATCATTGTTAGCTCACATGGGTTGGCAATTCAGATTGGGCTCATTAAGGCAATTCTTTTGATGGTCTCCTTGGATTTACTCAAGGTCTGTGGTCAGCTGGCAGATTGTTTCCAGGGCCAGGTGGCTTACAATGGACCCACACACACATCTAGCAGTTGGGTGGCATCCAGTTGAAGCACATAGACCTTCTTTTATGTGGCCTTTTCAGGAGATTAACTTTTGCCTCTTTTAAGAGTCCAAGTGCAGCAAGAGAGGGCAAACCCCAATGCCACAAGTACTCTTTGAACCTATGTTTGCATAATGTTTGTTGATGTTACATTGGCCAAAGCAAGTTACATGGCTAAGATTTAATACTACAAATTGAAAAAGTAGACGCAACACCATTATAGGGAAGGGGATTGTAAAATAGTGCTCTTTGTTTTTCAACCTGCCAGTGTAAAATGCCAATGACTAGTCTCTGATTTACCATCTAGGAAGAAAAGGGATATAAAGAACTAAACAACTTACAGAGCAGTCGACCAGGCTAGATTTCATTGGGATTACTCAAGCAAAACTTGAGAAAGATAGGATCATTTGTGCGGGACTTCTGTGGGTGGGGCTGAATGAGGCCATGTGCTTCCTGCATTAGGAATAGCTGAGATTCACTCCTGCTGTGGGTAAGAATGAGCTGTATGCCTTTGACTCAGCTGACTGTAGTGGAGAGCTCAGGATGTCCACTCACGGGGAATTTGGACAGCCAAGCTGGTTAGCAACAAAGGGAAGAGAACCTTTGCCCACTGTGGAGTCAAAAGCTTTAAATTCTGCTACAATTCATTGTTGGGAGCTGCAGCCCCGAGCCCGGTCGCCTCACTTGGCGGACGTGAGGCCTGTAGTAAAGAGTAAAGCCTGAGGTAGATTACCCCTCCCATCGAGCACGTTAGTTTCCTGCTTACCGCGTAAGCAACCCGCTCAACAATATAGTCTGCCTGGCAACTGATGATGTTAGCCAATCAGCTTGCCTTGCTTACTTTAACATGATTGGACACTGTATCCGTATATATACTGGTGCCACCCCTGGGGGGGAAGAAGAAGCCCGGAAGTAGAAGCCCAGAAGGAGCCGCGGGGAGCGGACCAAAGGAGGCTTCGGCTGGGAGCGATCCCAGGGCAGGCTGTACGGAGAAGGAAAATAAAAGAAAAGGTTGTCCACTGCCAGACTTTGTCGTGTGTCCTTCCTGCCGGCCGGGAACGACATCGACATTTGGAGGCCCGCACGGGGACTGATCACCCCCGAGACGTGACAGCGGACAACGCTCCAGTACAGAGCTGCGAGACAGGTGAGTTGGGGATAAGCCTGGGCTCTGGGTGGCGCGCACCTACAGGGCTTTTAGACTCCCCTCAGGCTCACGCGTAAGTGGCGGATTCCTTGGGCCTCACGCGGTGAGTAACATATTAAAAGATGGGAAACATGCTAGGTAGCAACACTAAGAGCGAGGGTGGTTGTGGAGAAAGCTCTCAAGAGCTTACAAAAGTACGCAGGGTATTTGAGCAGGCCCAGTCGGGGAGCTCCCGAGAGGGGCCCGTCAAGGGGAACAAAGATGCTAAGGAGAAGGACGGGGCTCTAGCCTCGGAGTCGTCTGACTCCGAGGACGAGGGAAAGTTGAATGGCAAGGAGGCCAAAGAGACCAGCTGTCAGGAGCCTAAGTCGCTCGATAAGGAGTCGCAGGGTTCTTTCCCAGCGTTGCGCCGTGAATTGCGCTCCGCTCAACTTGGTCTGCGGAGGAGTGGAGAGCTCCTGAGCGCTCCCCGGCGCGAGAGGGAGGCGAAGCCTTCCGCCCCACCTTGGGGGCTGTTCCCGGAGGCAATCCCTCGCCGCGAGGCGGCCGCCCGGGAGCTCCCTTCCCCTTCGCCAGAACAGGAAGTGATGCACGGGCCCCCATTTTCCGCCCAATCACGGCCGCCGTCTTATGCTCCGCCGCCGGCGGGTCGGTATTTTTACAGGCGGCTTTGGCAGGGGGGACGTTTGTCTCATGAGGTACATCCACCACCTGGGATAGATAGTGGCCCCTACGGGATATTTCCTGTACAAGTAGCTATGGGCCAGGGACGTAATGCATGGGAGCCTTTTGAGATAAAGCAGATTAGAGAACTTAAAAATGCAGTTACAACCTTTGGGCCGACTGCGCCTTACACCATTGCCATGCTGGAGAACCTGTCTTCTGGGCCCCTCACCCCCGCGGACTGGATTCAGCTGGCAAAGGCGTGTCTGCCCTCGGGTAGTTACCTGGATTGGCGAGCCTGGTACGCAGAGTTCTCTGCGGAGCAGGCTGAGAGAAACGCCAGTCGGGGAAACCGGGGGTGGAACAAGGAAATGCTTATGGGAGAAGGTCGGCACGCTGATGATCAGACTCAGTTCCCCGGCGCTGTCTATGAACAAATCAATGCCATAGGGCTCCGCGCCTGGAAGCAGGTAAGTGGTGCCGGAACAGCCTCCTTGTGTCTTTCAAAAATAATTCAGGGTACCACAGAGCCATTTGTTGACTTTGTGGCCCGAATGCAAGATGCTGCCGATAAGATATTTTCTGATCCGGGAGTGGCTTGACCGCTGGTAAGGCAGCTGATTTTTGAGCAATGTACAAAGGAGTGCAAGGCAGCAATAGCTCCTCATAAGAACAAGGACCTCAACGCCTGGATTAGGATATGTAGAGAGATAGGGGGGCCGCTCTCCAACTCGGGAGTGGCTGCTCTCCTGGCCGCGGCTGTACAGCAGAGGGGACCTTGCGGGTTAGAAGGGGAATGTAAGGCTAAAGGGTGTTTTGCCTGCGGGGAGCCAGGACACATTAAACGTCATTGCCCAAACAATGCAGATGCTAGGCCTCGCCCTAGGAATGAAGAACCATATGTTTGTGGGCGATGCAAGAGGGGATCACACAAAGCTGAGGAGTGTAAGTCGGTCTTTGATGCTCAGGGCAACCGTATTTGTGGACGAGATGTTAGAGGGCCAAAAAACGGCCAGAGGGGGCCCCCTTCACAGGCGGGCCCCCGCCCCAGAGACAGGACAGCTCAGGATGGCAGCCTTCAACAAGGGCCACCCCTGGGTCAGCAGGTGTGGACCTCAGTGTCGCCTCCAGACTTATATTAGTGCCTGATATGGGTGTTCAAGTGGTTGAAACCACCTTTAAGGGACCGTTACCCGAAAATTCCGTGGGTCTGGTGATCGGGAGATCCTCCACGGCCCTTCGGGGTCTCATAGTAGTCCCGGGGGTCATAGACTCAGACTACACAGGACACATTAAAATTATGGTTCAATCTCTTGTGGGTACTATGGTAATCAATAAAGGAGACAAGATAGCGCAGCTCTTGCTGCTCCCCAGTCTCCACAGGAGATTTCCCTCAAAGCAGAAAATTAGAGAAAGTCAAGGTTTCGGTTCCTCAGGGGAAGTCTTCGAGGGACTCCATATAATACTTGATAAAAGGCCCATGCTCTCACTTGTCACTCAGCACCCTATAATTTTTCCAAAGGTTACTGCCTCTGAGCCATTAGTCCCAGCAACTACAATATACACAGATGGCTCCAAGACGGGGATAGGCGCCTATGTGATCCTAGGCAAGCCCCCGGTTACCATACAATTTGAACCTGATCAGCCTCAGGTGGTGGAACTGCAGATCGTTAAAATGATTCTTGAACGGTTCTCAGAAGCCATTAATATTGTCTCCGATTCTAGGTATGTGGTCAATGCTATGCAAGTGCTTGAGACTGCCGGTTTAATTAGATCCACTTCCACAGTGGCTGGGCTGTTCCTGTCTATCCAGACATTGCTTCAGAACAGACACCATAAGTTCTTCACCACCCACATAAGAACACATACATCCCTGCCAGGGCCTATGGCACAGGGGAATGCGGCTGCTGATACTGCCACTCGCCCGTTATGGATTTTTACCTTACTAACACCAATCGAGCGAGCCCGTGCCTTCCATGATAAGTTTCATGTCAATGCCAGGACACTAGCAAACCATTTCCATGTTTCCAGAGCAGATGCACGAGATATCGTGCGACTATGTGACTCCTGTGCCACATACAAACCTGCCATACCGATGGGAGTAAACCCTCGAGGTTTGATCCCTGGTGATGTTTGGCAGATGGACATCACACATATACAGGAGTTTGGGACTCTTAAATATGTTCATGTTTCCACAGACACCTGTTCTCACATCATATTCGCAACAGCAGAAACAGGTGAAAAAGTGTCTAATGTGATCAATCATTGCCTGGCGGCTTGGGCCGCATGGGGCAAACCAAAAATATTAAAAACTGATAATGGACCAGCCTATATAGGCAAAGCCTTCAATGAGTTCTGCAAAATGATGGAGGTTCAATTAAAACATGGTATCCCATACAATCCCCAAGGTCAAGGAATCATTGAGAGGGCTCATAGAAGCCTCAAAGAAATTTTACAAAAACAAAAAGGGGGAGTAGGCCAAGGCCTGGCCCCAAAGGCACGATTATCCATGGCACTATTCACACACAATTTTTTAAATTTAAATAATGATAATTGCTCCCCAGCCGTGGAGCACTGCAACCCTTCCCCCAACCATAAAGGGTGGGTGAAGTGGAAAGATGTCCTGACAGGACAATGGATGGGCCCGGATCCAGTGGTCAGCTGGAACCGAGGCGCGGTTTGTGTTTTCCCACAGGAATCGGGACGAGAACCACTGTGGGTACCGGAGAGACTGACACGGGCGACAAAGCCCTCGACTGAAGATCAGACCTGCCCTACCGGAGATCCATCACAGACCAACCAACAAGATGAATAGAAATAGCGGTAGCCCGAAATGGACAAGAAGATCCTCAGGCATATGCATGGCTCGCTCGCCTAGCCTACGACCGAGTCTAGGGGTGGTGAGCTTCCCACACTCCTCCTCTAAAAAATTATGACATAGCTGGGTAGGAGAGTCAATGACGGGTAAGAGCGTACTCCCCCGGTGCGACTCAACCTAAGCCAGGCCCTACCCCATCCTGCACGTAAGCCGCTGGACTGTTAGATGCTGCCCAGGTCTAAATTTCTCTCCGAGGGCATTTCTTTACGGAGAGGAAATGAGTGCAAGCTTGTGTGCATCCAGGTTCCGTCCAGTTTGTGCCTGGCCCTAGAAAAAGGACGAGGGCCTCAGGGCCTTGGCAGACCATGGGACGGCCGACCAGGGTCTAAGCCAAGGACCTACGGTGGGCCTACGCATAGGGCATAAGCCTCTGCACCCAGTCCAGAAAGGGCTACGATGCGCACATTCATAAAAAATAAAAAAGGGGGAGATGTTGGGAGCCGCAGCCCCGAGCCCGGTCGCCTCACTTGGCGGACGTGAGGCCTGTAGTAAAGAGTAAAGCCTGAGGTAGATTACCCCTCCTATCGAGCACGTTAGTTTCCTGCTTACCGCGTAAGCAACCCGCTCAACAATATAGTCTGCCTGGCAACTGATGATGTTAGCCAATCAGCTTGCCTTGCTTACTTTAACATGATTGGACACTGTATCCGTATATATACTGGTGCCACCCCTGGGGGGGAAGAAGAAGCCCGGAAGTAGAAGCCCAGAAGGAGCCGCGGGGAGCGGACCAAAGGAGGCTTCGGCTGGGAGCGATCCCAGGGCAGGCTGTACGGAGAAGAAAAATAAAAGAAAAGGTTGTCCACTGCCAGACTTTGTCGTGTGTCCTTCCTGCCGGCCGGGAACGACATCGACAATTCATCACTCACTAAAATAGAGGATTGCTCAAATTATTTTGCTTCCTTTCCTGAAAATTTACCTATAAAGTAGAAGTTGTGGAATAAACAACTTTGTTTCTATTCATGCTGTAAATATTGTCTCACTCTGACTACTCTTTCACTTGATTAATGCAGCTAGACCCTACCTGATTAGAGCTTAGAGAACACTGTAGAAATATACCATTCCTTCCTCCAACACAAACCTATTGTGTGACCGAGCCAGGAGTGAGAGAACAAGATTGACAGGGTCTAACTCAGAGCTGATGGTTAGGATGAGGTGGGGGAGAGATAACACACGGAGAGCAAATCAGCCCACATGATAGTTATCAGTCAAGGCAAGTGTCATGAAAGTAATAAAGAGGCTGACGAGATGTGTGTGTGTGTGTGTGTGTGTGTGTGTGTGTGTGTGTGTGTGTGTGTACTGAGGGCTACTTTAATTATTATAATTATGGAAAGAGTCTCAGACAAGATAACATTTAAGCTGAGAGGGAGGTTTTCATGTGAAGAATAGACATAGAAGAATGTTTCAGCAAAAAGGAATAGAAAATTTAAAAGTAATGAAAACAGCATATCATGGAAGCAAAGGTACTGGGCTTTAATTACCATCACATTCAGTAAATCCAGAGAGGAAAGCCTGCAGCAGAGACTAGGGTCCTCCATAAGCCAAATTCTTAAAGCACCAAATGACCTTTTGAGCAAAGACATGAAATGAAATCTTAAAAGACATTCATGACAATTGTAAGACATTAAAAATAAAATTCTAGCTTAAAAATCAGAAGCAATGTGAATACCAAAAGAAAGGAAAAAGGATAAAAAGGGGGGGCGGAGAGAGAGAGACAGAGAGACAAAGACAATATTGGAGGATAAAGCTAAAGAACCAGGAAACCTGACTATTGAAAGAACATTCTAAGCTCAGATACAAAATTATAACCATGTAAAAAATGACCTAAGAAACTCAACACTGGGTAAGCTCATGCAATTCAAAATAACAATAATAGGGAAACCTATGGACCTGTATTTGGATGCAGAATTGCAGAGATGAAGGCTAGGCACATATTTAGGGGAGATTCTCAGCACTGCTTAGCAGTTGGGTTAGAGGGAGAAACCTGTGTTGTTCAGCCTCCAATTAGCCTCAGACTTTTTTGAGAAGTAAAAATCTTGACATGCAGGGCTAGACAGTGGAAAACACATTGAACTCTGTCCAGGAGACTCATTGGCATCCAGGAGCCCAGTGCAGAGGAAGCTGGGGTGCAGGGATGTGCTGGGGATGCCTGCCCAGCTCCGACTCACTAAACAGATGCCTGTGTGTGTGATGAGCCCAAATTATTGTACTTTGGGCTTTTCTAGAAATCAAGGATAAGTAAGTCTATTTTTATTACTGGTATTTAATAACCCTATTGAATTATTCCTGTTACAATAAATGTTTACATTCTTATGGAAATTCCGTCTTAAGGAACAATCTTTTCATTTTTACTGTCATTTATCACAAAATTTAGCCACTGTCTTTTAAGGCAGACTAAGGTAACTTTGTGTGTATGTGTGTGTGTGTGTGTGTGTGTGTGTGTGTGTGTATATATATATATATATATATATATATATAATTTTTTTTTTTTGGTACTGGGGATCGAATCCATGATCTCGTGCTTGCCAGGCAGGAGCTTACAGACTAAGGTAACTTTGTGTGTGTGTGTATATATATATATATATATATATATATATATATATATAATTTTTTTTTTTTTTTTTTGGTACTGGGGATCGAATTCACGACCTCGTGCTTGCCAGGGAGGAGCTTACAGACTAAGGTAACTTTGTTGAGCTGGTAATTCATCATCACCCTCCTCCTCCTGCTGTCCCCTCCCTCTTCCTTCTGATCCTTCTCCTCCTCCTTCCCCCCTTCCTCCTCCAACATCTCCCCCATCTTCAGTTGCTCTGGGAGGCGCCAGGCGCAGAGGGTGTGGGTGAAACTTCAAGATGACAAAGCTTCAGAGCGGTTGACGCAAAACGGAGTGTGTGCGTCCCATGTTCTGTGCTCTTTACACCTAATCACCTTGTGTTGATTAATTCAAAGGCATCTCCTTCTTTTCCCTCCAAAGTGTGGCATAAATAATTCTCAAGTTTTAGCTTTCAATGTGCCTTTGTGAGCAGAGGTTAGATTCAAATTCCAAAGTAAAGAAGCAAAGATCTTTGTTTTCTTTCTTTTTTCATTTCCTTGCTCCCAGCACTTTTACTCTTCCTCAGGCGAAGCTGTTTCTCAGGTCTGGCTTTGCCTCACCAGAGAGCAGCTCAGTGTATGATTGGGGTCCCATCACGAAGTGCCCCGGGCTAAGCTATGTTTGGCAGGATGCTTTAGCAAGCTCATCTGTGGCTCCTCCCAGGAGCCTTTAAACGCTGCTGAAGAGAAGCATCTTAACAGGACACAATTCTAGGATGCCCTTCCCTACCCGGAGGAACCAGATTCTAGATCATCCTCATCTCGAGAAATTCTACTCTAAAGCACGGTGTTCTAACCTGATGAACTAATCTGTGGGTGGGGTGGGGGGACTTATAATTTAAGAAAGGAAATAAAGGGAGAGCCTGGCATTTCTCCTTAATTTGATAGTTATTTCTTAAACAACTCACAGGCATTTGAAACGAGTTATTCATTTTGCTTCTGAAACCCCTGTCTCAGAACAAAAGCAAATGTACTATTAATTCTCATTTGCAACACTAGTTTGATTTCGATTTCCATCTCAATTTACTTTTATGTCTTGTGGTGGTGTGGGCATGTGTTTAGGGTCTAGAGATGCTGTATAGAAAGATTGGATTGTGCTAAGGCAAATGCTTATCAGGTTTTTTGTTTTTAATTTTACCTGTATTTCAGTAAGTTTCCCCCCAATCTTTAATATCACTAATTTGATGATACCTATCTTTTCAGAAGTGACCCCCTCTTTTTTTTCAGGACCTGTGAGTATTCCATTAACTGCTAGATTGGTTCCACAATGTCTCTGTAATGGCTTTTTGTCTCCTGGGAGATTTCTCTCTATCTTATAACCTTAATTAATAAGTTCTTTACCAATTGCCACACAATAATAGAGTATTCTTTTAAGTTTAGCAGATGCATTGGTGCTTGTTAACTCATTCTAGGTCCCTGGAAAATCTGAGCTGGTGTTGCTGATGGAATTTCTGTGCCAGCCCTAAGTAAAGAGAGTGGCACATCCAGTTCCCTGTCCCCAGTTGAGCTTAGGCAGGGAACCGGATGGGGAAGCTGAATAGCACAGAAGAGCAGTAGCTGCAGGAGAACAGAGGTTAAGAAAATCACCTAGGTTTTCAAGAGTCTAGAGGGAAGATAAAACAAAAGGCGGGGCTTCCAGGCTCCAGTAAGAATGCATCTGACCAAAACTTTGCAATGCGCAGTAAGATAGACTCCAGGGATGTCACCACCTCCCCGCAGCACTTTCTCACCACCCAGTCATTCGTGCTTCTTATATTTCAACAGCTCTTATACTGCAGCCTTGGGTTAACAGTGGTGAGGCAAACGCAATCCTTACGCACAAGAGAAGGGTCTCTGTCAGGTTGCTCTCTTGAGAACCAAATGAATTGGAGAATACAGACCAAGGAAGTTCCCTCTTGAAGTTTCTCCTGATGCAATAGGGCAAGGCCACTCCATCTTGTTCCCTAAGGCCTTGTGGACTGGACCTTAGTAGAACATCGACTCAAATTTTTCAAATAATGAAGGAGGTCCAAGGTAAGAAGGCAAAATGCCACCACACAGAAAGACAGAAGAGGGCTGGGGCCGAGGCTTTGCTCACACGTCAGGTGTTTGATAAATCTGAGAAGATTCTGAAATATTAGAAATGAATGGGGCTGAAGAAATGGCTCAACTATATCAACCTGTAGGTCTAGAAACAGGCAGAAAAGGCTTACAAGTGTTTTTATGCTGTCAACTCCATAGGATTACAACCTTCCCAGGGCCTTATGGGAGCACACTTCCGGGTGTGTCTGGGTGGGTCCTGGAGGTTGAGGTTGGGTAATATATACATTGCCTGGCCCCTTCTCTCTGGTAGTTTTCCTTCTCTGCTTGCTGGCTGCCATGAACTATTCAGTTTTGCCCTGCACACTCTGCTGCCATGATGGTTCTGTCTAGGAGGCTGCTGACCATGGACTGAATCTCCTTAAAATGTGAGTCAATTATACTTCTCTTCTAAATTGTAGGTGCTGGGCATTGCTCATCATTCCCTATTTGCTTAGAATAGTCAAGGGCTGTACTAGGTGTAAGGGATGCATAGTTGACCAAGACCAACATCCTTAATCTCTTCAGGGTTAGGGTAGAGCTTCCAAATGGAAAAATGAAAATAGATTATCTCCATGCCCAAAACATTGATTCTTTCAGTCTTCAAAACAGCCAAAACTAGGGGTGAGGGATAATTTGGCTCAGTGGCTCAAGCGCTTGCCTGGTAAGTGTGAGGTTGTTTATTTGATCCTTCTTCCAAAAATAAAAAACGCAAAAATAATCAAAACAGCCCAATTTGTTCAGTAGTGGCTAAAATCTCTACTTAATTGCTTTGGCTGGCATCCTATTTAAATACTATCATTTTCTTCAGGTACTGTGACCCTGAAAAGGTTAGGAAACACAGTTCTGAAGCTTGTTTAAGTATCTTCCACCTCCTTTGCTGTCTATGGAAACCCTACCTATTTTTTGGGACCAAAATTAAATGCAGAATTCTCTGGGGAGCTGCCCTCACTGCCCCCCTGGATAGTTTTCCTTTCACATACTCATATTTAAATCCAAAGACTCAGTTGACAGTGTTTGTTGGCTGCCCGCTCTCCTTCCGAGGCCTGGATTTAGCTGTTGAGATTACAGCGATGAAGAGGGATACACAATTCCTTCACTGGTCCAAAAGCACACTGAGGACAGCTGCCTTGCCCCGCCATCTTGGTAGCTTGATCTTCTTTAGATTTTTTGAGTACTTGGTCATCCTCTAGATAAATGCCACTACGTGCTGGCTCTGTAAATGGATCACACTAATAATAATGATGACTTTCAGTGCACTCACATATAACCACAGTGTCCCAGGACATGGCCATTTCTATCGTCCTCTATTTATGAGGAGGAGGCTGACTTCTCCAGGGTCTTGTGACTGGAAGATGGCACAGGTTTTTATCAAACCTCTGGAAGGCAGGTGATACTTACAGCATAACTACTGATCCATTTCTGGCTTATTGTAGTAAATTTTGAATCTAAATAATTTTTAAAGTCACTGACATCTCTTAAAGTGAAGCATAGATCTTAACACTTAGCAACTGAACAATGTCACCTATGGGATCCAATGCAATGGGTGAACGGTACGGGAGCAGGAAGGGGCCATGTCAGGAGAAGTGAGAATCGCTTGACAGAGAGGAATAAAAGCAAGGGTCTAACTCCAGAGGGGTACCGCAGCTTAAACCAAGAAGGCAATGAATAGCATAAGTTTAATTATGCACCTACTTCAGGAAGGCGACTGCACATCATAAAGTCTACTCTTCTCCAAGGTCTTGTTTGGGACAAAGTACCCTACCATTCCCACCTTCTATAATTCTCCTGCAGATAATATGTGGGGTCAGAGCCTGCTCCTCCTGCCCCCTCGCTCAAAGGAAAAATCTCAGGAAAATGTGGTGTCAAGAGCAAAATGTCACAAAAACTAGAGACTTTAAGAAAGCACACCACAGGATAAATCTGCTGGGGGATTTGGGTAAGGGAGAATGTAATTACCCAGGCTGGAACTAGGCCAGCAAAGCAGAATTAACACAGAAACAGAAGCTTCTGCCCTGTGGGAGGTTCCAGGCAAGGCTTTGGGACCAGAAGTGATCAAGGCCTGAGGTTTCTGTTTCATGTGGTTTCTGTCATCCGGGAAACACAGTGGCCCCTCGCTGAAACATTAACTCCAAACAGATCTGAAGAACGGCCTCGCTTGTCCAGCATGGTCAAGGGTACTGCACACTCTGGGAAGCAGAAGGAATTTAAGCTTTGGCAAGATTATGCAATGCAGCCCAGCATGTGCCCAGATTGAGGAGAGGGAAGTGCCCTGTGGAGGCCTGGACAGCTGCCCTGCATTTCTCACAGGCTGTGTCCCTCTTGCCTTGGCCTTCTTGATCATCCTTTGAATGTCTTGCTTGGTGAGTTTTGCCCAGATTGTTCCAATGGATCCCTAAACCAGATTGAACTGATCTGGTGGGTTCTATGCTCCAGGTTTGCGGAAGAAACCCAAACCAGATCCCAGGTGTGCAGTGCAGCAAGAATCCCAGGCTGACAGCTGTCCCTGGACAGGAGCACCCCTTCTTGATGGTTCTACTCTGTCAGAGTGGCCCATCTGTCTCTTGCTGCTGCAAAGCACTTGGGACTTCTTGTAGGACAGCCAGAGGAATGCAGTGATCATGAAAATGGGGCTGGGGGGTGGGAACGAGGCCTTACTGCTCAGTACGTCAGAGTTTCAGTTTGGGGTTAAGGAAAATTCTAGAAGTGGATAATGGTGATGGTTGTACAAGATAAGTTCACTGAATGCCACTAAGTGTACACTTAAAAATGACCCAAAGGGTACAGTTATGTTTTGTATATTTTACCACAATTATTAGAAAAACTCATCATGGGTTTGGACAGATTCAAAGGTCTGATTTTTTGTTGTTGTATTCAAACACTGGAGTCACTGAGATGGGATTTCACACTGGAAATGCAAGCAGACTAACTTCAGTGGAGACAGACAGCTTAGGTGCAATCCTTCTGGCTAATCACCCTCCAGCTTCACCGTCTGTGGAGAAGACAAAGACTGAAGTCTGTTCTCTTGCGGAGATGACTCTACCCATCCCTGTTACCAGAGTCCTGGAATCTTCAGCTGCTCCAAGTTGCTGCTGTTCACTCCCCGATTTGTTCCTGCTATTGTTTGAGCCTCCCCATCCATCCCCAACCCTGGGTAGCTTATCCCCGTGTGGCATCATGGGCCAGATCCGTCTCGGCTGTGCTCCTCTGTGCCTGTTGTCTTTGTGACTGTACCAGGCAGTGAATTTTTAGGTCGTTCAGACTGTTTAAACCCTCAGTCACAGGACAGCACCCTACGCAGTAGGTGCTTCACAAATTCCCTCACTCTACCCAGGTCCCCAACTGCCACAAGGACGCCAGAATGACCAAGCTTAGAAACTGACCCACTCACTACAAAGAACTAAATTTCTTGGGCGGAGAGGTCAGTGGAGAAATACGTAGGCAACAGCAAAGGGGCACAGGACAAAAACAAACCCAGATTACAAATACAACTCTGTAAATAAGAACACTCCTCCTGCATGGAGCCCGACATGGGCGTTGTGTTCACTCCTCCCTCCACTGGATGTCGCACTCACTGCCCAGGAGAGCCTGCGTCCAAGGCCTTTAGTCACAGATCTCTGATGTAACAGCTTTGCAGAAGTACCTCTAAGTCAGGCTTGGGGTGCTGGGAGCTCTTTGCCCCAGGATCAAGATCCCCACCTCTGCTCCATTCCTGGCTCTGTGCGCTGCAATCCCCAGCAAGGTGGCTAGTGCCCCTGCGGGACACTGTGACAGCCGGAAAGGGTAGTGTGGGCTGAGGTTTAAAGTCAGGCGTAGACTTTCCTGTTCTCTACAGGGACTGTTTAGCCCTGCTCTGAATTCCTCAGTTGACAGATTGACCAATTTATATTTCCCCTACAAAACAGAAGTCTGCTGTAGGCTAATTGGAAGTTCCAGAAAGCACAAAACTAGGGTTAAAAAACAGCCGAATTGTGACACAAGGTGGAAAATTGGAACGCCCGGTGCTTGCTTGCAAGTTGACCTTAAACAGGTCACTGAACAGAGTTGTCTTTTAAATGCAGTTTTTAAACCAGATAACCTATTTGGGTAATTTTTAGGGTCACAATAATGAAAAATGGTGACAATCTTTCTGGAGAACTTTTGAGGAAAATGCCCAGTGGAAGCCTGACCACTACTATTCTCTGTCCTGAAAGCAGTCCTTGTCATAACTTTGGGAGTCACCACCTCTAACTACATGGAGGCCAAAGTCCCATGTGGCCTGTTCCCCTCCCTGTCTCACCCCACAACCATCTTAGCCAAGTGCTATGTGACTGAGCACAAAGTGCTGAGTGTCCTTAAGCCTGGATATAAACAACTGCTCATGGTACAGCCAGCCCTCCCTCAGGAGCCGAGCTCAGGAGAAAATGCCAGGGGGACAACAGGGCATCCGAGACTCTGCAGACCTGTGAGCTGCTCCTCGCCACTGTGAGTGGGTGCTTTAAATCAGCCCTGTTTTGGGGGGACACGGTCCCCATTTCCTCTGACCCTGCTGCACAACTGTGGCTCTTTCTCTTCCCCAGGTCCCAGGCATGGGCCTTGATCGTTCCTTGCAGCACCTTTCTGAGCAGCCAGGTGTCATGACCTCCATGGGCTCTGAAGGGGCCCCAGGGAAGCACTCTGACAATGTGTGATGACCCAGCAGCTCCCAACATTTTCCTGGGGGCCTGTCCGGGGTGCAGGCCTGATGACATGCAGACAAAGGTCACTCAGAAGGTGTTAAATCCAAAGGACACAGTGTCGCCAACCAAACATAGGAGCTATCAGCTGGGATGCGAAGAAGCCCCAGACAAGCTCAAACGGCAAGAAAAGGAAAGGGCTTTTCCCAAGGGCTTGCTTCCGGCCACTCGCCATTGATGATGTAGTTGGGAATTTTGCAGGTTTTGTGCTGCATGCCACACGGTGGGTGAGTTCCACAAGAGCAGGGACCATGCAGACTCTGTGTCAAGTGAAACCCAGAGCTTAAGGGGGTGGAAATAGTGCAGGCCACAGTGTTTGGGGACAACAACCAAACTCTCCAGAAATTGACTTTACAAAGTCTTAAAGCATTAAAGCTGGCAAAGGAGCTGTATCAGTTTCTTTCTTTAGCTTCCCTCTCCCGCAGATAGAGAAACTCAGTCTACAAGACTCACTGGATCTTACATCATACCGGCAGCCCATGACTTCACCTCTGTGTATGATTCGCATCAATCCTGCCCCCTTCTGTATCCCCGGGACAGATGTGGTTCCAGATAATGGCAGGTGTCAAGATGCAGTTCTGGGACCTGCAGTGCGAGATTAGCAGAGACCTCATATCCTCCACCAAAGCTTTGGGAACTCGCTTTGCCTTCCTCTGCCAGTGCCTTACCCTCAGCCTCTGTTTGGCTTGAACCATTGCAGTAGGAACCCTGCTCTGTGTTCTCATCTTTCTCACCTGGCCTCAAGCTCTTTGAGGAAAGGCATCAAATCCCTCACTGGGGCTCAGTCAGCTGAAAACAGTGCCTAAGAGATCACAGGAGTTCCGTTATGTTGGCGAAAGAGAACAAAGGCCACTATGACCCTTCCCTGTATCTCCTTCAGACATATGTGCCACATAGATGGCTGCTTCCTTCCCCAGTTGTTTTGGATTAAAAATTGTTGGTCACTTTAACACCAGCTGAATTGAATCAACATGGTGCTGGGTGTGGATGGCCCAGCATTGAAAGGAGACATGGAGAGGAAGAGTAGCATTGTGGGTTCTCCTGTGTTGTTTGGAGCTGTTGGCTCTCTCAGAGGAGCTCGTCATGTTGGCTCCCCTTATATGAACTCAGCTGTTGTTATCGGAGGAGCACAGGACCTTGTCACTGAGAGTGGCTGTGGTTCACTTTGGGGAAGCTCTGGTCCTTACTTTGAGCACTGCGTCCTGGCTCCCAAAGGTAAGATGTTGAGCTGTTTAATCTCCAGGAGATGTTTGTCGCGCTGTCTTCCTGATATGAACTTAGCTGTTGTCCTCGTTGTAAGAGCTCAGGACCTCATTGTCACTGAGGATGGTTGTGGTACCTTTCAGGGGCTCCCTGGTCCTTGTTTTGAGCATTGCTTCTTGGCTTCAGTGGAGAACCCTCAACCTATTGACATAGCTCCTTCATGCTGAGGGCATAGGCTTTTTAGCTTCCACTGCTGACCATTGGGCCTTCCCAGTGCAGATCCATGGGGTAGACTTGCATGGGTCATTGTCGTGGACTCTAAGCCTCCAGCTGGACTTGCAGGAGGCATTGTCATGGGCTCTAGGTCTTCCATGGCCTCATACATGGCATTGCTGTGGGATCCAGGCCCTCAGCTGGATTTTCTAGGTCTTTAGGTCTTTAGTGTTGTAGACAGATTTCCTACACTTTTTGGTATTTAGCTCTAGGTGAGCATCATAAAAAAATATTATAAATTCTGTGTCCTACACACCAGTCTTCCAAACTCAGCAGACACCAGAGAAGAGCTAGGAAACCAAACCACCAGCAACATCTGCAGGGGCACTGATTCCATTAGCCCTAATCACACAGGCTCAGGGCAGGGAAGGAACAGAGGAGAAGATGCCAAAGCGACACAGAGAGGGGTGCACAGAGCAGGAGGGAATGAAGATGAACGAGGCTGTTTCCCGGTGTGCAGGGTCTACTCTCTAAATATTACTATTAGAGTCCACTGCATTATCCGACTTTCAAAATGAATAATTTACCGCCCTGCTTCTGCACAGGGTTAAAACGCAGCAGTGCTAACTGGCAGAAAGGCCTGCAGAGTGGTCCTCGGCCATCCTGCTGGTGTTGGTGAGCGCCTTACCTCTGGGAAACCCCTGAGTGAGGCACCGACTCCAGACCCTGGCTTCAAAGAGTCTAGATGCGCATGCGCCTTGAAGCTGCCCCCCCCCCCCCCCCCCCCGCATCAAGTTCATGCTTCTACACTTTCTATGGGAGCACAGCGAGTGTCCCAGCCTGTCTGAGCTCAGCTCCTCTATCTGTCAAGGGCGCTTAAAGTCCTGGATAACCTGAAGATGATGATCTGGGCTGATGTAAAGTGCCCAGAGAGGGCAGGGCTTGGGGTGGCTATTATTATTCCACGAGAACTCCAGTGTGATCAGAGATTTAGATCACGGGCTGAGCGAGTTGTCTTAATAACTTTAATAAAAATTTGGAAGGACCATGCTCATATGATCAAACTGTAATTCAGCAGGGTGAGAACAATGACATCAATATTCAAGGAATACTGCAATATTTTTTGCATTTTGTCAACATGAGAGTAAAAATTGTCACTCAAATGCAAAGTAGTAGGTGAAGATATTATTAATAGCTGTCACTTAATGAAGACCTACTATATGCCAGAAACTCTGCCAAGAGCTGTAAGACAGGAGTCCCATGCCATCCTCCCTGGGACTGCAAGGGGCATACATGGGCAGACATACTCTTTCTGAGAGGAAGGTCTTTGCAGTAGATGCTGTGATAAACTCACAGGGCAGGGACTGGACTCGTGCAGGTGGATGGAGTGGGCCTGAGGGCCAGAAAGGAAAAAGCACCCAGCTATCCAAAAACCACAGACAGTGCCTGGTTCTGACAGCCAGGCCACAGCTGGGAAAGACAAGAGGACTCCCATGATGTGGGTTTGTGGGGGGCCCGCAATCAGCTCTCTAGAAAACACGAAGAGCACCCACTTGTAGTGATTAAGCTACACTTGGGGGACACATGCAGTATAGAATATCTCAAGCAACCGAAACTGACCTCAGCTCAATTATAATTAGTTTATAATTAATCTAATTTTGTTGGTGCGTGTTTGCCACACATGTTTACATCCCTTGTGTGGCACTAATACGTGTGCATAGCACATCTTAATTCCTTTCTTCACCCCTTTCTCTCCCTTCCCTCTCCATCTCTTGATCACTTTCTATTTGAGAAACGGCTTCCTACTTTCTGTTCACTGTCAATTACAATTAATTATAATGTCATTTACATTGTGGTTTTGACTTCTCCCTTACATGGGCTTTGGGCACCATGACAGTTCCTCAGAAGTTCATATAGGGGTAAAACCACCCTCCCCAACAGATAGGGGGAACACACGGTGGAGTGAATTGCCATTACCCTTCCACGACCTCCCTTCTCCTAGAATCCACATGGAGGTCCTGCCACCCAGCTTCTCAGGGCCCGTTTCACAGCCCGCTCCCACCCTGCAAAGCAGATCCTGACTGATACAACTGTGCTTTCACTTCCAGTTCTGTGGCCTGCTCAGTTCTTTGCTCTGGGTACCAAGAACCCAGGACCGTCACAACACCCTTTAGCATTTTGGTCCCAATTGCCAAGAAGAGGTAGTTAAGATTTGGAGACAGGCAGCTCGGTATAAGCCTGGAAATTTACTCGTGGACAAAACCAGCTTGCCTCACAACTTGGAGAAGAGAGGCTGGGCAGAGCCTTACACCGAGAGCAGCCTGACTTTAAAGCCGTGGCCTTTTCAACAACACCAGATGCTCTCCCTATGTATATAATGCAGAAGAGCTCCGCCACCCCCCTAGTAAAAGCCTGAGCTCTATTTTCCCGTCTCCCCAGGCATCACTTATTTTACTGACCAACTTTGAAAACATTTAATAAAAATGGCACTATGTGCAAAATTCTGCACCAGCTGTGGAGGGATTTAATAGCAGGCCAGCCCTGATTTTGTCTTCAAAGCAGTTTACAAATTATGAAATGTATAAAAAGCGATCAAAAGTGGGTACAAAGTTAGACGTGGGCACGGGGCTAAAGTGCTGAGTGAGAACCAAGCAACCTCCAGTTTCCAAATCTGGACATTTTGGCTCTAGGGAGGGTCGATTTTACCTCCTGTCTGAATGCATAGTTCGAGACAGACTTTTACCCAAGTCTGGGGCAGACAGGCGGATGGGATTGCTTCTAAATTCACAAACCTCTTCGTCTGGCCCATCAATCCAGGAAGTTGTTTCTTCCCAAGATATCGCAGACACAGCTATCTTGGCAACTGAGGTGCATATCTGAGTTAGAATCGTAGGTTCAGCTCGACTGCTAACTTCGTGGCAGGCTGGCTCCTCACCTTTCCCCCTCTCTGTCTTTGAAAAATGTCAGCTCTCATCTCAGCTGTGAACTGAGTTGCTTAGGAAGCTCGATCTCTGAACTTTTAGTGCCTCAGAGTTTTCTGATTTCAGGGCTGGGTGGAGGCTGACTGGGGCCGAGTCAGGGTGGACTGGACTGAGTTCCAGATGTTGGTGCTGCCTGCTCAGCAGGCGGAGGCCAAACTCACTGCTTTTACGTTGTTTTCCTAACAGCTGTTGCCAGAAATTACTGTAGCATTGATCACCTTGTGTTTGACTTTTTCTTCATTCAACACTGATTCCAGTTAGAAATAAAGGTGAAATTTCATTTAAGTAAAATGAATGAATACTTTGGTCCCAAACCACCTGGCTAGAAATACTCACAGCTCTTTGGCCCAGAAATGGTGCCCCCTGTACACAAAAGAGTATAAGATTCAACAAACCTATGGGGATAGGAAGTACACAGCTTTCACCATTGTTGAGGAAACCAGGACGCTATCAAGAGGAAATGGCAGTGAATATTTCTGGGGCTGTGGGTGGATCCCACTAAAAGCAAGACTGAAACGGTGAAAGAGAACCACCCACATGACCCGGGAGAGTGGAGTAATGCTTGGGGAAAAAAGGGCTGGAGACAAATTCCTGTTCCACCATTTGCTGAGGCTTAGAGATAATAAAGTCATGACAACTAGCACACCCAATGAGACTAGCAGCTGGAGTAGCTGTGGCTGATTAAAGTGTTCATTCTGGTGCCAAGAACCGCGCTAGGTGCTCTCACCTACTTCTCTCACGACAACTTTGAAGTGTCGGAGTCAATGACATTCCCAGGAAGAGATGAGACTCAGCGAGATGGAATGACTTGTCCAAGGTTGGATTATTAAGTGACAGAAACAAAATTCAAAGCCACATCTTTGTGGTATTAACGTGTTCAAGGGCCCGTCTTCCCTAAACCTCACAAAATGCCTTCCCAGGTGGCAGGGACACAGAAGCTCCTACTCTGTGCTCAACACACTCAACACACAACTTCAAACAGGAAATGCTTAGGCTGCCTTATGGTTCGGGAGGTGTCAGCCCACCCCCAGCTGGCTCCAGCACTGTGCTGGAGGTGCAGTAGATCATGACGGTGGGTGGGCATAGTGGAACCAACCTGCTTGTTTTGCTCTGGCTGAGAAGCAGAGAGCAGAGTAAGAGTTTGGAGAAGAAGGGGCCAGAGATAGAGTTCCGAAGGCCTCACCGTCTTGAGCCACCCACATGCACCCACCAGAAATCTTTTCTCCTCCTCTGGAGGGGTCTCCAGCCAATCAAGGTACGCCATCACAATTTTATTTCACCGAACAAATGAATGTGTAAGTGATACCATTAACCATGTTCCTACCCACGCCTAGGAAACTTAGGACTTGAGGTAGCTTACTTCGTTGGATGCTTAAAGTCATCAGAATCATAAAAATTTTCTTGCCACTGGAACAAAATATTTGACACCAGCAACTTGAAGGAAGCAAGATTTATTTTAACTCATATTTCAGTCCAAAGTTGGCTTAGACTAAGAAAGAAACAGCACGGCAAGGAACACGATGCCGTGTAAGGACTGCCTGAAGCTCTGGATGTTTGGGGGAAGGACAGTGAGAAGGTAAGAGCAAAGAAAAGAGACTAAAGCGGAGTCGGGGGAGCCCTCGCTCTCTTGATGGGAGACACAGAACTGCTGGACTCCAGTTTATTTACTTACTGAGGGCAAGATGTCAGTTTCAACCCTGCTGACGAGCAACTTGCTTGCCTGGTTCACTGGGACCCTTGGCTTCTTGGAGCTTCTTGGAACAGCTTGTTTATGTGGCTTGTTTGGGGCTCCCTGTGTTTTTAGGGCTGGCTTTGTTTTAGCCCCACACATGTGATCAATTGCCAGCTTCAGTGGCTCCGTACAGTGCAGGAAAGCTGCTCACCGCATGGTGGACAGGAACCAGAGTGGGTCAGAAGAGGCGCAGTCACCACAGTGACCAGACCCCAACTCCCAAAGCAAGTGAGCTATAATGCTCTAATAATCTAATCACCATAATCTAAACACCAGAGGCTTGGGGTCTATTTTAGATCTAAATCACAACGTAAACACATTAATAATACTGTCTATGTCTAATATCTTCAGAATCCTTCAGCCCCTTCCTACCACACTCAGGTCTTATTGTTTATAACCATCTTTGGCCCTGAGGCCTCTTGTGTTTTGTGTTAGGTCCCTGATGTGTTTTGTAAATGTTACACTTGTATTTCACTTAGAAAAATGAACTTGAATTCACTATTCAATTATAAACTCCCTTAGCCTACCCAAAATCATCATTTGCAAAAGTCATGTATATAGTACGTGTTTCGTCAACATTTCAATTCAACATTTCTTTTGAAATACTATGTATTAGGCACAAAGCTTGGCACCTTACAGACAGTACTACATAGTACTCATAATTCTCATTATAATTCTGTAAGATAGGTAGTACTTGCTCATCTGATAACTGAAGAAATCAAGGTTAAAGTTGGTTACATAGCCAGCCAAAGCTTGTTTGATTGACAATCAAACCTCACAAAACAGAAAACTGGTAATGAAACCCATAATAAAATCAAAAAGTATAAAATAAGACAGGGACCCTCTGGCCATCTGTCATTTTAACATTCACTTTAAGTCAATCAGATATTTTAATTAACTATGGAAATGGACATCCTTTTTCAGTGTAAGACAGTGATCAAAATGTGATGCCATAGTAATCAATGATCCAGGTCCTGTCTAGACAAGAGACCTTAGTGTAAGCTTATGTACATTCTCAGGCCAAGCCATTGTGACCAGGCCTACGTATTAGCGATGGTCATTAAGTTTATCCTATTTTCAGTTGTATGGTTGCTGTTTCCTTCCCAGTACATCTTAATTGAGATCAGTATTATTCCATGCATATCTGAGGAGGGAGCGTAGGTAAGAGAACATGGTCAAGGTTATAGATCTATCCCCATACTGTTGTTCAGAGCTGGGACATAACTTAGCAGCACAGTACCTGCCTGCAAACACAAGGTTGTGTTTGACTCCAAGTACCAAAAAAAAAAAAAAAAAAAAAAAAAAAAGAAAGAAAGAAAGAAAGAAAGAAACCCATGTTGTGGTTCTAACTTTCAAAGAAGAGCCTACACATAGATACAGCCATAAGCAATTTTCTTACAAATGAATACATTGATCTCAGAGGAGGTTTTGAGGGTCACACTAACATTGGTGCCCCACCATTTTGACTAAGGAAAGTTCTTGGCAACAATTCACTAGTCAGCACTTTTGATTTATACACATGCAAAGGAAATACAAGCAGCCAAGCTTCGTTCATTTTATTTCGTCTATTGTTCTAACCAAAGGTCCCAGCCAGAGCGAAAGAATGAACAGGCAGCACCCTAGGCTTAAAGTGGTTCACGGTCCAGTTGGGAATGACTATTGAGTGTCGGCAAAAAGTGTGAAGTTTGGATCAGCTCCGAGTTGTGACTTTTTAAAATTTAAAAAGTAGCCGGTGTGGATGGAGAGATGTTCACAGTCTTGGGCCCCCTCTGACTCAGAGTCTCTGTGCAGTTCCAGCAGCCTGTTCTAACAAACCGAGAGACTGGAGGCGCTAATGTCTGAGGAGTGTGTCAGCGGTGGACACCAAGGTTGGGAAGGTGTTGGGAAGGTTGAGGTGTTGTGGGCTGGGACAAGGCGAAAGTACTCATGACGTGCGAGGAGGCCAGACAAAGGGATGCCACTGCACAGTCTTCAAAGGAGGGAGCAGCACCCTCTCACTGCACTTCAGAAAAAGCAAGGAGGAAAAACTCAGTGAAACTTTCCTAATTTACAAAAGCAAACAAGTAGAGGCACCTACCTGCAGGTCTGTACAGAAGCGCAGAAAGAGCTTAGTCAAACTGGCGGGCCACATTGGTTCTGCAGGATAACCCACACCCAATGGCGATTTACAGCTTCAGTCTATGGTTGTTTCACTAATTCCGTAGGCTTCTCAGAGTTTTGATCAAGTGGTGACCTGACTGTTTCAATCTGTCTGCAAGATTCTTCTACACACACTGCTTTGTAAGAACTTTTATATATTAAACTTCCCTTTATTACCATCTTTTTAACACAGGGAAACTAAAGTACAGAGATGTTAAATAAATTGTTCAGCCACATAACTGACAAAAGGCAGAGCTGGGCTTTGAATCCAGACCAGAGCCTAACTGGGCATCGCTGTGCCAGGCGTCCTGCTTCTGTTCCCATTGCTAAGGTTGTGAAAATCCCTATATATTTGGGTTAGGAGGTGGGGATAGCAGGAGACATTATTTTTCCTCTGCTAAGTGCATTTCATTTAGACTGGTTTGTTGTTTTGCTGAAGACTACAGGGAGAAGCTGAAGGTAATGATTCAAAGAAACTGTTGCATCACTCCAACATGTCTACCTTCATGGCAATCCCTACCAAACCCATGACAAATCCCCGTGGTAAATGGAAACAGATATGGGTGCCTCACTACAGATGCCACTGAGAACTGAATTCTTCATATCTCTATTTTACCTAAGAAACTGAAGTTAACTGAGTTACCCAAGACACTAACTAACAGGACTAGGATGTGAAACTCAGTCCCTTCTATAATACATTTCTTACGCTTTCCATTTGGACAAATTCTTTCTTTGCCTACCCAGAACATTTCCATCCTCATCCTTGCTGACAGAATTCAGTTTTGTTCAGGGTAGCAAAGATCCAGGTGGTAGAACAGAGCCACCCAGGTCCAGCCTCTGCTGTATTTCCAGCCTCTCTTGCAGCTAGAGTAGGTCAGGTGATGCAATCAAGACTCATCTTGAGGAAGATTTCTGGGTAAGATATTTTTTTTTCCCTACAAAAGGAGACAGAGGTGACTGGCATCAGTTCCTTTCATCCTACCTTTAATGCTGATGAATGGATGGGACTAAAGAAGCTACCTTGGAACAATGAGAGAAAAAATTCAAAGACCCTGTGGAGGCATGAGGCCCAATGCTGGAGTCTACTGAACCCAGCATCACAGAACACTTGCCTCTTAGGTAAGAAAAATAAGTTCCTGTAGCTCAGAATTCCCATACCTGCAGCGAAGCACACTGTAGCACACTGTCTTCTGCCTCCAAGCTTTTGTCTCCTGGTATCCAGCTACATTTCCTGTGAACCACGGTTAGATGTGCTCTCTTCTGACCCACAGCATAAGAATGATTGATGGTGGGTTAAACTGCTGCATTGATGCTGAAGAGGTTTGATCTGATTCTTTCATCCCTAAAGTCTGGCTCTAGAAAGAAATCATTGCCCATTGAAAGGAAGCTTGAGTTTTCTTTCTGAAAATGTGGGTAAACTCTTTTTCTTTTATTGAAAAAATGGAATGAGGGGAAAAAAACAGAATTCTTAAAATTACATGCACATGGTTACTTAAAACTACATGGCACTTATTTCCTTTCTTCTGTATTCAAGATGGAACGGTCCAGATAAGAATGTTACTAGAATGCTCCCACTCTCCATCTTCCAATTTCCTTCTCTCAGAATCAGCCCCGCAGTGTGGTTAACCTTGGATGTGGCAGCCACATGGGCCTCCAGCTGTCCTCTGGTCACATCCTTCTCTGCACCCTTCCCTTCTGCTGCTTCTCTCCCCGTCTCCTCCCAGGAACACAGAGCACTGTCATCCCCAGCAGCTCTTGCATCCAACAGAGAGTGGCAGCTTCCCTGAGACCCTCCATGCATTCCACTGGGGTTGCTGGACACCCTCCTAAGCCTTCTCCTAGGTGTGGCTCTTAGTTCTTTGACACGTCTTTGCTGTTCTACTCACTGCCCTGCGACTTCTGAATATTTTTTATGTGAAGTAATCCGACCTAAACCTGGGGTAAAACTCTCCTGAGAGTGTGAGCACAGTGATCTGTTGCCTTTTCCTGTTTGCATGTTGGGGTTCAACACCCTGTTTTCAGAGCATGAACAAGGCAGCTTCTTCCCCGTGAAAGAGCACACAAGGCCATAGTACTCCTGTCCACTGGGCTGGGTGTGGCCAGGGCAGAACAGGCTCCACAAGTGGGGTTTCTTGGAGAGTTCCTGCAGGGCAGCCAGCAGCACTGACAGCAGCCCTTTCCTGCAAAATGATCTGCTGATGCACTCAGAGACTTGGGCGGTCTCAGGCTTTGAAGAGGAGCCAGGAGGAGATGCCTGGCCCAGGCCTCACAGGGCGAGGCTGTCCACACGACAGCATGCAGACTCCGTGTCCCCAACCATGCTCCTTCTGTCCCCTCCCCAGGGACAAGGCCAGGGCCAAAAGGAAGGACGCTGCGAGCTCCATAGGAAATGGATTCACTCTTGGGTCCCAGAAGGGCTCTTGCTAAGAGAGGGTGGACTAATTTTCTTTGCATCTTATAACACAAGATGAAAGCCTACTGCCTGTTTGTCTGTGAAGAATACTACTTTTTAATTTTATACACTGTAAGTCTGTCTTTCCTCTGTGAGTTTTAGATCACTTTTTGGTTGGATTTTCTCCAAAATAGAGAACATACACTGCACTGTGGTAAAGACCACTGTGGATATACCTCATTTTATTGTCTCTTTTTTCATTTTTCTGGAGCTACCTTATGACAGTATCCATGAGGATCTCCAGAATCTTATTAATATTTAACATTTATTGCTAGTCTGTTGAGCCACACAGAGACATATATTATATATGTGGAAGAGTTAATGTCACCCGTAGTGATTCATATTCTCAATGGTAGGCTTTCTACTTAGGGGAAAAACAAAAAGCAAAACAAAACAAAACCAACCGGCATTCTGGAGCCAGCAGGAGCTGTGCTGTTCGGCAGAAGGAGCACATAACAGACAATGAGGTTGTCTCTAATTTTTCCACCCAGGATCAGAAATTTTTCACAGGAAATTTTGGAATTATTCAACTCATGGCCTGTATTTATATACTATTTTGAAGTTGCTTAAAATATAGACTCTAATTAATTTAAAAACTTCATGGGGCCAAGCATTTAGCCACACAGTCTTATAAGCGAAGTTTGTTGTGCAAGCAAGCATTATAAATAACATTATGGGGTTGATTTACTCACCAATGGGAACAAATTATTTCTGAATATTTTAACAGTGCCTGCCTAATGCAATAATTAATGTGCTAAGTGAAAATGATTCTTATGTATTCAAAAAGGCAACTGGCAGGTCTTGCTTAGAAATATTTTGTTGGCCTCCTCTGAGTAACGTGAACACCAAAGATAGATGCTGATTCAAATATTCTCCAGTGCTGATCTATAGTTGACAGTCGTTAATCACCCCATTAGTGCTATTGGTCCTAGCACTATAGGAAGAACTTAGACTTGTCCTGTAATATATGTAGATCAAACGTCTAGGTATCAGAGACAGAAAGGAGTCATTTCAACACCAGCACCTCGCTTCCTGATATGTGAACAAATGTTTTACCTCCTTCCAAACACTAACTATGATAATACCAAGAATAAGAACTGTACTTAGTCGGGCCACAACTGCAGATTATTTCTGAGGAAGGGAAAGCTCACACTGGAGTCAGGTGATCTTGACCATTGACAAAACCACATTTTTCTCACCACGTGGAGGCTAGAGAGAAAGCTGGATGAGCACTTACAATAACCTGGTGTTGGTGGTAGCCCAGAGTAAGGAAAGCCATACAACTGCTTATTAGAGTTTATTAAGTGCTTTTGAGTATTGGAAATTAAGGCCTAAAAGGAAGAATATCCTGGTCAATTTTTAAATCTATAAATAAATATATCTACATATATATCTATTGATTCAGGTGCATATTTATAGATTTAAATATAAGCTGTGTATGTATATATCTTAAAAGAAAATTATAATCTACATATATTTTTATGACCTGATTTTTAACTTCACATATCTTATAATTTCTCTGCAACACTAGTTTGTCTTCCATAAATAATGCTCAGCATCTGAGTAATATCACATCATGTGTAGATTGTACGTAACATCCTTTGATAAGTAAGTCTCCGCATTATCTACCATTGTCGGACTGCATGGTTGTTTGTAAGGTTTGTCTACATAATCTTGTAACGAGCACCTGCCATATTTTGATAAATCTTTGCATAATTTTATAAAGTAATATTGCAATATTACAAAAATATTTGCAATATTTTATAAAGTAACAACTCTGAAAGTAAACTTTCCACATCACTATGCACTGGCACCTCAGTTAATGAATTTCATTTGTTCACCTAATCTTGGGATTCGACTGTGTCTATCACCTGATATGGAGTTTGTGAAAGGAAGCAAAATTTTTCCAAACCAAATTGTTCTCGAACGGAAGCATTTCTGAACTGAGGCCTCACATTCGTTTTTTGTCTTCCAAAGCATACCGTCAAACTATATTACTGCAACTTTGAGTGGATTAATCCACCCAACTTTTTAACTTACCACCTGTAGAAACCTTTTATAATTACGTGTATCATGTATGGACCATGGACACAATTATTCACTTAAATCATTGCAGAAGAATAACTGAATTAAACAGGACTCTAAAGTTAAAACACAGCTGAGAATATGAATATTATGCTGTGTACAAAGCTATGCTTTTTTCCAACTTTCTAGACTTTGCAGAGGAATTGAGAGTGCTCCTTTGGATAAAATACTCTTATGGGGAAACTCCTTAAGCTCTGAAATACCTTTTTACCTACATCCTGATAGACAGCAAAAATCTGTGGTGTGACAAATGGCATCTGACATCCAGGAAGGTACATATCCTGAAAAATAGATCCATATCTCTCCTCCATCTGTAATTTCAGGGAACAGGCTCTTGTGCGAGATCCTTATCTGCCTCTGCCATCCACAAACATCAGCTCTGAGGTTTTGGCTCTGTAATCAACTTGGCTGAAACACAGCTACCAACCAATTTGAGTTAAACTTTGCTTCCATAAAAAAACCCTGACGTGCTGCTTGTCTCAAATTGATTTCTTATGAGAAAAATAAAGGTAAGTAAGCTGTCATTCAAAAGAAGAGACATTTTGCTGGTTTCAAAAATGTGTTTAAAGAATCCATATTTTTGCATGCATATCTATCTATGTATCAATGTGTTTGGATTACTTAAGAAGAATATTTATAACCCACATTAGCTACTGAAGACCTTTCATACAGAGAGTTGAAAACATAGTGCTGTTAAAAAATGACATACAGAGTCTATCTTTTTTACCAATATTATTGAGTCCTTACTTACGCCAGTTTATATTTGGTTTTACAGACCATAAAATTAGTACTTAAAATCCCATCAAGAAATCTCCTGTATACATGAAAAACTGCTGGCTATTTGTCATAATGAGGAATTTGTTGTTTGTTAGAGAAATCAAATTGAAACCACAATGGTAGGTCACTCCATGGTGACAATAATTAGACTGAGGGACACTAACAAGTGTCACCAAAGCTGTCGCGAAGTCACGAGCATGATGCATTGCTGGTGGTACCCTAACATGGCAGCTCCTTTGAACAGCTGGGAAGCCCCACCATGCTCAACCCAGAGTGACCATAAGGCCGAGCAATTCCATTCCTATGTATCCATGCAAGAGATGAGACCATAAATCCATAATAGCCAGAGAGTGGTGACAAACCCAGTGACGCACCAGTGATGAGTGGAGAAGCGCAGTCCAGTGCATCTGTGCAATGAGAGGTTTTGACCGGAGAAAAAGTGAATGTTATGCTGTTGCATGGGCAGCCTTCAAAGCGTTATACTGAGGAAAATAAGCTGGATCCAAACACCCCTGATGGGGTTCTGTTATCGGTCATGTACAGATAGGCAGCTCGGGTAGCCACAAGGAAATCAGTGGGGACCAGAGGCAGCCACGGAAGAGGAGAGGGAGGTGCGTGACAGTGGGGTGGGTTTCTCTTAGGAAGTAACCAAGGCAGCCTAGAATTAGATTGTGGCAAGCAACTGCATGTCACAAACAGATAGATATCACTGGATCGTACTCTGTAAAAGAGTGAGGTTCACGATACGTGAATTGTATCGCCACCAAGATGTTATTAAGAAAGGAAAGAAAGCTCCAAGGTTATGTGAGTCATTCCACCTGTAATGAGAGCTAAAAAAGAAAGATCCATGAAGGCGCTGGTACCTGCCCTAAATGTATAAAAATGCACAGGCCTGAAGCTTGTGCAGGTGGCAGAAGAGAGCGTCTGGATCCAGGAAACAGCACAGGCACGTAGTAGAAACTGAATAAATACTGCTGAAGCAAGTTAACGGCATTAAAAAGTACTTCACCTGACAATGTCATGGGTGCTCCACCTCTGGTGCCGAGACGATTCCGAACATGCAGAAACGACGTGGGGAAACTGAGCTGGGGACCACTGTGCTTTGGCAAATTTCCTGATGACAAAGCTATGATCTTATGAATTTCCTCAAACTAAAACACCTGTACATTTCTTTCTTTAACTCTCCACCTGATTTCTTGATAAGCTTTTTGATGGAATCCTTTCATTCTAACAATCTACAAAGTACAGACACAGCTTGGTAAAATATTTAACTAGGGCCAGTCATCTCTCGCATCATATAAAAGACTCAATTAAATATTTTCTTTGTAAAATTTCAACACAATTCCTTAGGATAAAGGGCTCTAGAGGCTCGTGTCTATAAATTCAATACACTTTGTAAACTATCAGTGATGTTTATAAAGTTCACAACCAGCATTTTTCCTCCTCTAGATTTCAAGAACATTTAAACAGGCTTAGTGTTCTAAATACATTAAAACTAATCCAAAAGACACATTTGGAAGCTGAAGGCATAACCTAGTGCTAGAGCACTTGCATAGCATGCCTGAGGCTCTGGATCAGTCCCTAGCACCATACACATGTGCACACACACATCACACACACACACACACACATGTACACAAACACACATGCACACACACAAAGCATTTAAAAAAAGAACTCCAACAAGGTTTTAACTATGAAAAGTTTAGTTAAATCAGTGAAGGCAGAAAGTGACAATTAAATGGAGTTTGGTATGGAATAATCCAACTTCAAGAGAAACATAATAAACCTACACATGATTTGGACAATTGATTCTTTTTAATATTAAGATTTGGGGCTAGGACAGTAACAAGAACTGATCTGGATTTAAAAAGAAAACATCTTGCCCAGACAAACTGCCAGGGTTTACAAATACACAGAGAAGAAGAGAGGTATCTGAGAGGTGGGTTAGGATGCAGTGGAATTTTCCCCGCTGTACTAACTTGGACTGCAGAGGGAAAGGCTTTTATGTCATCTCACCTGAGTGACAGCTGCCGATAAGAGCCCAGCAGCGGCCAGGTCAGGATGGGTTCCCCAGGCCTCCCTGCTGCTGCCTCCTGTCATGAGAGCTGTCATTTTCCAATCACTTGCTCATATTCAGTGATTTTACTGCATCAGTACGTAGCAAAAACAGTGGGGTTAGCAATAATTACTTAACGTTTTTCTTTTAATGCATGTGAGACTGGGAAAAGCTCTGAACACTGTTTAAGGCTTTTCACTTTAAAACTAGGTTAATAACCTACAAGTAATTTTTCCCAAAGACTTGGATAATCCAGTCTTATAGTATATTTTATGTTTCCTTTAATGAACATAAAATTACTTCTGCATAAAAGATTTTCATTTACTCTATTGTACATTTTTCATCTGATATGGAGAAAAATCAATTATTTTAAGAGTTAAGTTCTTTCTATGCATTCATTTAAGTAAACCTCACTAAGTTAGATAACCATCAGTATTTTTTTCTTATTTATCAACTCTAAGAAAAGTTCTATAATCTGCAAGAGCAGAATATGATTTGCTCCTGAGGAAATAGCATTGATTTTCCTGCCCATGAAAGACTGCCAGTTGGAAAACAAGAATATGATCACTTCCACTTGACAAAATCTACTTGGTAACAAGTACTTTAGGATCAGAAGAGTAGGGAGTTATTCCTTAGTCTTCCTAACCATCTTATTTATGTTTGATGTATTAAATGCTCAGGTAGGATTAGAAAAAGGGTGTTCAATTTGGAATAGCAACCAAAGTTAAGATCTCTTAACTTATATGTATACACTATTTTGCAATATGTAAAACACTTTTGCATACATGACATAATTCAACTATGACCACATGAATGTGTGTAGTTTGACCCTTGGGTGGTGAAAAGGAATGATAGCTTTAATATCGAAAATTATATTGCATAACATATCAGGTTTTTCCTGCCGTGGATCAAAACACACAATGTATCCGCATCTGTGTACCGTCCTGAAGAACTAATATTTGATTAGGCATCCACAAAGCTGCGAAAATAGATACATTTGTCAGAGGTAAACGGGTATCTGCTTTCTGCTGCTTCTGCATCAATCCAAGTATGAGTGTGACATGATCAGGAGCTACTTTGTGTGCTATTTCTTCCCAAAGATATTAAGTGCTTACAGATGTACTTGGTAGGAGTTTCGGGGTCTCCCAAAGGGCTCCCCTTGTCCCTAGCTAGTCGGAGAACTGAGAGAGGAAGCAGGTGGAGCTCTGGAGGAAGTGGCTCCCGGTGCAGCGGCAGTGGGGCCCCTGACACGCTCTCCAGCGCTGGGATGCCTGCCTCCTTGGGTCCCCTTCTCGGGAACAGAGAAGAAAAGATGACAGCTGTGCGTGAAAAGCAGGGATGATGGGGAACAGCAAGTGGGAAGAGGCAGACCAGCATCAAGCCGGTGTCCTCTACCAGCTCACCAGCCCGGCAGTGTGGAGATGCCAGTGACGTGGTGCGGGGACACATACTCATTGATTGTCCTGTGCATCAAAATCTTCTCCAGATCCTTGACCCTTGCCCCTCTCCTCGTTGCCCCTCACAGCGCTGGGGACAGTGCACTTGCTGATGTCTGTCTGTCTCATTGCTATGCACCCAGTGCCCAGCACAGAACCAGGCAATTGGTAGGGAGCCAGTAAACAACGGCCAGACAAACACAGCCTGCAGTAGTTTCTCATAGCAGCTATGACAAATTCCCCCACATCTGGAGGCCTCAAACAACAGAAAACTATTATCTCAGCTTTCTGAGGACAGATGTGCCAAACTAAGATGTCAGCAGAACCATGTTATCTTGAAGGCTGGAGAGGAGGATTTTCTTGTCTCTGTCTCCTCCTCGAGGGGGCCTGCACATTTCTTGGCCACGGGCAATGTGATTTCAGGGTCTGCCTTTTCTTCTACATGGCCTTCTCTGAAACTGTGTCCCCTCTTTCTATGTCATTGGGTCCATGCTCCATGCTAAGGCAAGAACCATTTCGCTGAGGGCCTTAACTGGTTACATCTCCACATAGCTGAGTTCCCAAAGCCGAGTTGCCTTCTGGGGTTCCTGATGAGTGCCGACTTGGGGTGCTGCTCTTTATCTCACTGTGTCTTCCTCCCAGGCCTCTGGCTGAGCCTCTAGCTCTCCTCCTGCACCCTCATCAGCTGGAGTTCATTAGAAAAGCTGGTTTCATCCTTAACATTTATAGAAGGCTCTTTCTCAGCTGCTCAATTACAGCTTAATTCCCAAGATCAAAATAACACGTCAGGGGGGAAAGTCCTCTGTGATTATTTGTATTGCTGGAACAGGGAACATCTTTAGAAAATAGTGATACTCTGAAGAAGGCAGGGGATTACTGAGCTTTCCAAGGGGCTGGGCCTAAGAGTGATGCATGGTAGTCCTGTGTTATGCAACTTGCTTCCAAATGTGAAGCAAATTTAAATGTAGCATTGACTTCAACTATATGTGTGGATACACAAAAAGGAAATTATGATTTTTGAAATTCATAATCAAGTAATCATCTGTAAATAATGAAGAGGAGAAAACTCTGACTTGGCCCAAAACAAGCATTCACACAACTGACTTCCCACTTTGCAATTGTGTCTTTGGGGACACCAATCCAGGATGCGAGGTTTCTTATCTACAGAGAGATCAGAAACACTCAGAGTGCCCACGTAGTCACTCCAACTCTCTGTCTCCAACTATGCTGAGATGTAGAAGGCAGCGACTCTCGTGACACTCGGCTGTGGGTACATTTTCCAGCGCACTTGGTGGCCCGGTGCTGCTCGGCCTTGCCACCTGGTGAGACACCATCACTCCCTCCGTGGCTCTCGTGGCAACGTGAACCAATGCAAATGAGCTACAAAGGGATTTCTGATACATTCTGCAATATATAAATTTAATAGCTCATGCCTTCCAGATGAAGAGGTTTACACTTACTGAGCATGGCCAGGCCGGGAGAGGAGACATTAGCAAGGAAACCAATGTCCCTGATGGCAAGGAGCTCGAGTTTCACAGGGGAGACAGACATGTAAATAAATAATTAAGACAGAGAGAAAGGTTTAATAATCACACTCTGCTCTTGGTTCAGAAATAAGGCAACCCACTCCTAGCAAAAAAGAACCACAGCAAAAAAGCAGTATGTTTATTTGTGTGCAAAGCAGAGAAAGCTTCCCAGAAGAGGTATCTGGACAGTTTTAAAGGACCAATGGGGATTTTTTTTAGACAGGCAATTTTGAGGAGGGCACTGGGCCAAGGTTGAGGAAGAAGAGGAGCAGTGGTATTGGGAAAGGAAATTAGAGGTCCAGGAGACAGGAACAGCAGGATTGCCTTGGGAACTACAAATTGTCCGACAATACTGGGCCAGGGATAAAGCCAGTCTGATGGCCAGAGAACCAACTGAAGAAGGAGGCAGGGCTGGACATTAAGGCCACATGCACTGTGTCAAGAGCCATGGACTTGGGCCTGTCCTGGCTGGCCATGCATATTCCCCACAGTCTCTGTGTTGAAGGTTTTGCCCGCAGCCCATGATGCTGTGGGAGGAGAGCAAAATCTCTGGGAGGCTATGCCTAGGGAGGGCTTATGGTCATGTGGTTTGTTCTTGAAGGAGACTATGAGGTTTTAGTCTCTTCCTTTTCCTTCCTGGCCATGTGCTGAGCAGATCTGCCCACTTCAGCATCCCACTGTAGACCCCAATAAACAGGGCCAATGGATGAAACACTAAAACCTCCAAAACTGAAAACAAGCCTTTTCCCTGTATACGATGCCTACCTCAGATGTTTGTTATAGTAACAGTAAGCTGACTGACACAACTCTTGAGGATTTATCAGAGATTTAAGTTGAAGGATGGTGGTGGTGGCTGAGAGGAGATATGATCATAGGCCGGTAAATGCTCATTAATCTCAATCCTAGAGTACTGAAGTAATCCTAAAAAGATAAGAATAATTGGAGGCCCCAAAACACAAAGTAGTTTAGTATATTCACATCAAATGAAAGTAATCGTATGTCACACTTAAAGTGTGGTTTATAACCACAGGGATAAGCTATGTAGTCTTAAGTATACCTTAACATAAATAAAATGGGGCATATTTATAAACTGGAAAGTTGTTCTTTTATTCCAATCTTAGATTTTGTATTGAATTTCTAATGGTTATAAAAATTATAGCAAATATAAACTGCTTACTACAATTAAAATAACTAATGTTCATGGGTGACATTTATTACTAGCATTCATTTTGAAAATAAAACATAAAATTCACCTTTTTAAATTGTTGATTTTTACTACATTCTTATGCAACAAAATATATTTGAATTTGTCCCTTGCTGTTTGTACCAAAGAGTGATAATATTCCTCTAAATGGGTGATAAGAACCAGAGAAAATAAGTGGATATAAATCACAGTGTGCTGTTCCTTTCTATTGTGAACTGCTTTGAAATCCGGAAAGGACTCACATGCATTATTAAAGCTCATGTCTTATGCACATGTATTAGTACATGAGTGTACTGCTTATTAAATATGCTTGCTTCTCGCCTGGGTCTTCAGGTGCATCTGGCTATTCAAAAGCAGGATTTAGTGTGTCTGAGTTCAACCATCAAACCGCACAGAAGAACTGAAGCTTCTGGCTTTCCAGCTCTTCTCAGCATCTGAGTCCTCTGGGTAGAGCTAAGGACACATCATACCCTTCCACATGGCTTAGAGGTACCACAGGAAGAGTCGCACACCATAACACGTTCTGGTTTTGAGTAACAGTTCAGGTGGATTGAGTATGGGAAGTCTAACTGAGGTAACTGAGTATCTATAGTTGACAAATCATTCAGTAAGGGTTTACTGGCTGCCTACTTGGGTCTGGTACTGTGTTTAGAGCTAGTGGGGCAGGGATCAAAAAGAAGGTTAGAAATTCTGTAAGTTTATCAAACAATGTTGAGTGCATTAGAATGGGCCACTTTTGTGGTATGTAAATTGTACTTGCTGGAGCTTCCGAGTAAGGAAGAAGAGAGGGAAAAGGAGAAAAGTGTAGAGAGAGGGATGGAGGGAGGGAGGTCACTGTAGGAGTGGATTCCCAAGGGAAGAAGGAAGGACAGAGCGGTCACTCCTCCCAGACTGTAAGCATTCATTGCCAACTTTCCAGTGCTGGTCTCATCAAATGACACAAACATCTTAAGCTATCAAAAGTTTCCCTATTTGGGGGTTATTTTTAAAAATGATAAGCCTTATTTTCTCTTTAAGCTTATTCATCTTTATTTAGATATCTAGATAAATTACTTCGAATAGACAAAAAAAATCATGCTCAGGGATGTCTTTGTCTGCCCCCCAGAAGCTGACAGTGTAGTTAGAGGAGATATGTAAATACTCATCCAGGTAAAACAAATCTTACAGCAAATCAGATTTTATGTTTAAACACTGTGGTCAATGAGCGGAAAACAAACACAGAAATTGTAAGAAAAGTGAGATTAAATCAAATTAAATTTGTAAGGGGAAAAAGTCAAAGAGAAAGTAGGACTTGGCCTCTATAATACAGAATGGATAAGAAGCAGGAGGAAACTATCCAACATCTACCATTTATAATGCCCCCGTCACATGCTCAATTTGCAAACAACAAGCATTTATCATTTTATTTAAATATTAGGCTGGTTATTAAAACAGGCATTACCACCCATAGTTTACAGTGAGTGAATTAGGAACCATGGAAGTTAGTGCACATAACGAAGGTGCCACAGCACATCAGTGCACTAACTAGATTGCAAATCTCTGACACTCTGATGGCAAAGCCAACGTTCCTTCAGAAGGGAAGGGCATTTGAGGTAGGAGAAAATAGTAAAGGCGTGGCACCCTGTGTAAGGCATGTGAGGAGACTGTCCTGATGGGAACAGAAAGTTTTGGGGACATAACTCTCCATCTGTCTCTACAGAATTATGGCGCACTCTGAATAGCATGTTTTTCCACAGGGGAAAAGGGTGTTTACAGTTAGCAGTAACAGGAGACTTGGAGTCCAGAGATTATTGTCAGGCAAGGGAGGATGAAGACCACGTGGCTCTCTTTAGCAGCTCTGTAATCCTTAGCCTAGCTGCATTTTTCTCTCCCTCTACACGGACTGTCTTAAGAATGGTGGCTGTACCAGCCAACTGTGGCTTGAGCAGATGCAACCAGAAAACAGGTGAAAACTCTTTACACACACACACACACACACACACACACACACACACACACACACAGCCATTTGAGAGCATGTAAAATAAGACCAGAACATCGTCTTTTGTTTCTCTGAAGTGAAAATTTGCATAACTTATTGTGTTAGCAAATTAAATTCAGTTCTGCCATCAGGGCCAACCAGTTCTCATTATCCAGTCACCAAGGTAATACAGAGAAACGGATTCTTCTTAGTTTAACTTTTAAATTTTGGATGCAATTTTTAAATTGTTTTTACACTTAGCTTTGAGTTTAAAATGGTACATTCTGCATTACAAAGTTTAAAAGTAGGGGAAAGCGTTAAGAAGAAAATAGTAATCATTCTAAATTTTGTTACTCATAGATAACTACTATGAACTTTTGTGTAACACATCCATTTTCTTAAGGCCAGATTCTGCCAATCTGCAAACAGTGGACCAAAACCTCAGTAGCCCAGATGACCCAGAGCTAGAATGGTTCTTGCATTTTACATAAACAGAGAGGAATCTGCAACACCAACTATTTTGCCCAGTAAAGCCTAGAACATTTACTACCTGGTATGGTGCAGAAAGCTGGCCAATCCCTGATTTAAGATGATTGTAGCCAAGCATTATTTTTTTAAAATTTTATTTAAAAGGAAAAAGAGAAAAACACAAAACAAAACAAAGCGGTGTTCGGGTACAAGTAATACAGAACTAAAAAAAAAAACAGTAAGAAATCACCAGTTAATAGATTACATATTATCATCTTAGAGATAGTTGCTCAAGTCACAGTATCAAAGCATACAAAGTGGACATTCAACCAGTGGGACTGCAAACAGTTGTGTTCAATGATCCAACCAAAAACATTAATATGGTCAGCTATTTAACACCCCTAAACACACTTGCTGTTATATCCTTTAGAACTCTTTTTTTCCCTCCTTTTTTACAACAAAATTTACACATTTCGGGTTTTATTACTCCTTAGTTCTTATTACTTTTTTGGGGGGGGACAGAATAAAGTCAAATATGGCAAAACAAAGCTGTCAGTCAAAACCAAGGATAGACATAGCACATAATGTAAAACAGAGTACAAGGTTATCAACAATGGTTATCAACAATGTCTCGTTTCCTTAAAAAGAATTGTCTATCTCGTTAGATATTATAAAGTTGAACAAAACAGTAGAGAACAAGACCAATAAAACTTAAGCATTGTAAACATTACAGGACTTCCAAAGGAGACAATAGTCAAACCAGAATGGGCATCTTAGTGAATCTTATTGCCTTCAAAGTAGTTGCCTATACCTTCAAACTTGATACTATCATACAGAATGGAACAGAGTCTAATCAGTCAAAACAAGATTGTGGGAGTATTACAGGACTTCAAAACAAGTTAATAGGAAATCAAAAAAAGTTATATATCCTGCTAATTTTTTCCCTTAATTAAAACAAACATAAAAAATAACTAAGTAATTTTTTTAAAGAATAAGGGAGAGATTGAGATAAAACAGGACATAACAATATAACAATACAGGTCAAAGCGTGACTGTTTCAGCAACCTAGTGCTTCACCACCAAATAACCAGACTTAATAGTAGTTACCATAGTGTCTGTCTTTTTCCTTGAAATATTTGAATAAAACTTCATATACTATAGCTTCAAATATTTCCATATCAAGAAGCCCAGAATAAAGCCTTTCCAATTAATAGGTGAAAACTTTATAAGGCTTCAAGGCCACATAATGGGGAATCATGATTACCACATATTTTTATATATTTGAATCATTACTTACATTAGGGAAACTATTCGGTATTCACACATACGAGATTGATTTATTTCAATTATGAATATGGTCTCAAGCTGTGCCCATTTATTGATAAATATCTCAATGTGATCCTTCTTTATAGCTGAATAATACTCCATTGTATAGAAATACCACAACTTTTTTATCCATTCCTCAGTTGATGGACACTTCGGTTGTTTCCAAGATCTGGCGATTACAAATTGTGCTGCTATAAACATAGGTGCACATATATCACTGTGGTAGGATGCTTTCAGTTCTTCTGGGAATATGCCTAGAAGTGGAATAGCTGGAATAAATGGGACTTCCAATCCCAGCTTTTTGAGAAATCTCCAGACTGACCTCCACAAAGGTTGTACCAGTCTACACTCCCACCAACAGTGCAGGAGAGTTCCTTTTTCCCCAAAGCTTCTCCAGCATTTGTTGTTGATGGTTTTCTTGATCCTGGCCATTCTTTCAGGAGTGAGATGGTATCTCAGTGTGGTTTTAATTTGCATTTCTCTAATGACCAATGATGATGAGCATTTTTCATGTATTTATTTTCCATTTGCATTTCTTCATCTGAGAAGTGCGTATTCATCTCAGATGCCTATTTTTGGATTGGATCTTTGAATTTTGGGAGTCTGAGTTTTTTTTAATTATTTATATGTTTTAGACAAGAGTCCCTTGTCTGACAGAGAGTTCACTAAAATCTTTTCCCAGTTTGTGGGTTTTCTTTTCACTATGCTGGAGATGCCAAGCATTATTTTTAAAGAAAATTAAGGCCATTCTGAATATTCCATCCTAATACACTGGAGCTCAAAAAATATATAATCATTTCCCCTGTTTTCTAAAACCACTTTTTACTGGCTACAGAGTTCCTGTATGGGAGTCACTGAGATTTTTTAGCCAGTTCTTCACTATTAATATTTATGTCATGTCTGACTCAGGTGTAATTCTGAGATAAACATTTTTGTACTAAAATAAATCTGCACATCTTTGTTTTTTTTAGGAAAACACCCTGAATATGTAAAGGAAAATGGGAATGAAAAGGGAATGAAATATTTCTAGGTCTTTTCATTCACATTTCAAAATTACTCTGTAGAAATCTTGTGCACCTCAAACTCCACTGAATGATTTTTGAGAGCTCAACACCCACACATCATCACCAACCTGATTCCCCGCAATCTGTGGATAGTGTCGTGAAATTATGCACACACACTTGTTAATTTCTTCTGTTAAAAATGGTATTTCCTTAATTTTACTATAATCCAACTAATATTTTATGTTTGTTGATTATTTTTAATTCTTCTTTGGTCAGGTACTTTAAAAATAATTCTTGAATAATTTCTATTGAGATGCTAGCTGACTTTCTGATCAATTTATAGAAAGCATTTCTTTGTATTACAAATTCTGTCTTATGTGTTGTAAATGTTTCTCTTAATTTTCCTGAGTTCTTTTATACCATGTTTCAAGATTTGGTATGAAATATCAACCTTTTTCCCCTTTGGCATCATCCTGTATTTCCTTACTAGAAATACTCTACAAAACAGATGGTTTCATTATTATTTCTATTATTATTCTATTTTACTAGTGTGAGATAAAGATTCTCTTTCATTATTTTATCCATATAAGTAACCAACTTGCCCAGAGTTATTAAATTAGTTAAAGAATAATTTCCAAATGACTAATATTCAAGTATGTTACTGGAGTTTCTTCTGTGTGTCAGTTCTGTTTATCTTAAGGCCATATGTTTATAAATAGTTAATTTTTATTATCATTAATTTTTTCTGTCACCATTTCAAAAATACACTTTTCTAGAACAACTTTAAAAATTATTAAACAAGTTCTCCCTCTTCCCTCATTATAAAAGCAGAACAACTATGACATTTTTCAATATTCACTCTTCCAAGAATATCTCTTCAGAGTCACAAAATGACACCTTGGTTCACAAACTCAAAGCAAACAAACAAACAAAAACTACCAACTAAGAAAACCCCAGGATCTGATGTGTTAACAAGTAAATTTTATAAGAACTTTAGCGAAGATCTAGCACCAATATGCCTTAAACTTGTTAAGGAATTTGGGAAGAAATCAGTACTTCCAAAATCATTCTCATAATCTAATGTTATCCTGATCCCCAAACCAGACAAGGGTTCAACCAAAAAAGAGAATTCTAGGCCAGTTTCTCTAATGAACATAGATGCAAAAAGTATTTACAAGATATTGGCCAAAAAATGAGATGAATTATCCAAAAGATAATTTATCACAACCAAGTAGGCTTCATCCCAGGAATGCAAAGATGGTTCCGCACATGCAGATCAATACAAGTAATTCATTACATAAACAGAAGCAAGGCCAAAAGTCACATGATCATCTCAGTACATTCACAAAGAGTCTCTGATGGAACCTAACATCCATTCATAATAAAAATGCTAAAGAAAATAGATATAAAAGGACCTTATCTCAACATCATAAAGACATTTATGACCAACCTACTGCCAGCATCATATTAAATGGGGAAAAGCTGAAACTTTTTCCTCTAAAATCAGGAACAAGACACTCCTGTTCAATGTAGTCCTTGAAACATTAGCCAGATCAGGCAAGAGAAGGAAATAAAAGGACTAGATAGCAAAGAATAAAGTCAGAATAACACTATTTACAAATGACACGATCCTTTATGATGACCCCCAAAGCTCCATCAAAGATTCCAAGAACTGATAATCAAATCCAGAAGTATAGCAGGATACAAAATAAAAATCTATAGCATTCCTATATACTAATAAGGAAGTCACAGAAAAAAAATAGGAGAACAATACCACTCATAGTGGCATCGAAAAAATTAAGCACTTAGGTATTAACCTACCTAAGGAAATGAAAGTCAGCTACAATGAATGAAACGCACACCAGACTAAGAAAGGAAAGGAAGGAGGTCATAAAAGGGAAAGCAAAACCTGTACCTGGCGAGGCAAAACCAACATCCTCAAAGTGGCTATACTTCTAAAACAAATGTGCAGATTTAATGCAATCCCAAACAAAATGCCAATGTCATTTCTCAAAGAGCTGGAGAAGACAATCCTAGCATTTATATGAAAGCAGGAGAGGCCCAGAATAGCAAAAGCAATGCTGGGTAATGAAAGCAAAGTTAGAGGCATCCCAATTCCAGAGTTATACTATAAAACTACAATGATTAAAACAGCATGGTACCAACACAAAAATAAGTTTGCAGATCAATGGACAGAATAGAAGTAGAAATAGCCCCCGGCACATATTTGATCTTTGACAAAGAAGCCAAAACATACACTGAAGGAGAGGCAGCCTCTTTAATAAATGCTGCTGGGGAAACTAGATATCCACATGCAGAAGATTGAGTGTAGAACCATGTACCTCACCATCTCCTAAATTAAAATCAAAATGGGTCAAAAACCTAAATGTCAAAATAAAAAGATCACCTTCTGGAAGATAAAACAGGTACAACTTTTGGAGACATAGGCGAAGGCAAGGACTTTCTCAATAGAATCCAAACGGCACAGAAATAATACCAATAATCAATGAAGGGGTGATACCAAATTAAAAATCTCTGCACTGCAAAAGAAGCAACCAATGCAGTGAAGAGATAAGCTAGAAAACAGGAAAAACTCTTGCCAATTATTCCATGGACAGAGAATTGACATCAAGAATATACATATAAGACTCAAGAGAAAAAATAAACCTCCCCAAATAAAGGACCCAGTGAAAAAACTGGGCAACTGAAATGAATAAACCCTTTAGAAGCATAAATGGCCAATAAGTATATGGAAAAATGCTCACCATTGCTGGTCACCAGGTAAATGCAAATTAAAGCTACACTGAGTTGCCATCTAACCCAGAAACAGTATTATGAAAAACGATATGGAGATTGTTCAGAAAAATAAAAGTAGAAATTCCATTGGATTCAGATATTTCCTTTGTAGTTGTTATGGATTAAAAAATGGTGGTCAACTTAACACCAGCTGAATTAAATCAGCAGGATGCTGAGCATAGATGTTCCACCTGAGGAAAGTTGCCAGCATAAATAGAGACGTGGAGAAGGAGAAGTAAGGCACTGAGGCATTGAGGCATTGTGGCTTCTGCTATGACTTGCTCTTTGAGCTGTTGGTTCTCTTGGAGAAGCTCTGGTCCTCACATCGAGCATTGCTTCCTGGCTCCAGAGGGGAAGACATGTGCCGCTTGGTCTCCAGGATGAATGCATCACACTGGCTTCTTGTGCCTATCATCGAAGGAGCTCAGGGCCTCTATGTCACTGAACATGGCTGTGGTGCCTTTCAGGACAGTCCTGGTCTTTGTTTTGAGTGTGACTTCTTGGCTCCAGTGTAGAACCCTCAACCTACCAGCACAGCTCCTTCACCCTGCTGGCATGGAAATTCTGGTTTCCACCACTGACCTTTGGGCCTTCCCAGCACAAATCCATAAAAGAGACTGGCATGAGTCTTTCTTGTGGGCTCTAGACTTCCAGTTGAACTCATGGAGGCATTATCATGAGCTCTGGGTCTTCATCTGGACTCATGCAGGACACTGCTATGAGATTCAGGCCCTTGGCTGAATATTCTCTGTCTTTGGTGTTGTGGACAGATTTCCTGCACTTTGTGTTAACTTTGAGTACCATCATAAAATACTATTATAAATTTCATGTCCTGATTCTAATTGTTCTCCTCACAACCCCTGACTACAACAGTAGTAATCTTCCCAAAAGAGTTAAAATTATCATATTATAGGGATACACTCATACCCATGTATATAGAGGCATAATTTATAGATCTTGGAAGCCATATATATGTGTATATATATATACACATATATCCATCAACAGCTAAATACGTAAGGAAAATGGGGTATTTATACATATGGAGTATAGTGCTACATTGTCATAAAGAAAGATACATTTGAGAAATTCATAGGTAAATGGATGCAAATTGAGAACATAATGTTAAGTGAAGTAAGTCAAACACACAAGTTCAAAAAATAAAGCATGGTTTCTCTTATATGAGAAATTATGCACACACACATATAGCAAAATAGAAAAGAGATAAATAGGGAGAAGGAAAAGTTCAAAGACTTCCAGGAATTACAATTCCATTTCTTTAAAAATATTTTAATATATATGCTAATTGGTTTCATTTATACTACTAGTTTATCTTATTTGGTTGAAATGAAATTCTATGTTATTATCTCTTTATTTCTTTGTCGTAAGAATCTTTTTGGTTTATGTCTTGTATTCTGAGTAACTGGTTTATAGATAATGATGTATAGCAATGCTACAATTGTTATTCTCATTATTAAATGAAATTTTATTTTTTTCATAAAGTAAGAAAAAGAAATATGTACCTGTTATTGTTGAGTCTGAATGTCCCCCCAACGCTTCATGTAGACAGGGAGGCAGGCTTCTAGAGTTTGTGAATGACTCATGGTCCAATGCTGGGATTATGGGTATGCTACACCCAAGTGGGTGTGGCCTGCATACAATATAAGGAACAGTCTTCTCTCTGTGCTCTTTTGCTCTTGTTGCTTTTTGTACTGTTTTCCACCACCATGAACTCTTACCCTCTGCCATGTGCTACCCTGCCTTGGAGTGAACTGATAATGCACTGAAACCTCCACAAAGTGTTATCAAAATAAACTCTTCCTTCCTTCATTTTGGGCATCAGGTATTTTGTCTCAGCAATGAGAGAAAGGAGCCAATGCAATACCTAAGAACGAATTTCACAAGAAATAGACAGGATCTGCATATCTTGCCCTGCACAGACAACATGTAAAACTACATTGAGAGACATGAAAAAACACATTGGTACCTTGGTTCATGAACTTGATTCTTTCCACAATTCTGTCACAAACTGAGTTAGGTGAGAACTGAATCCAATTCAGTGATGAGGTTCATTGTGGACCTTATGGGAGATTTGATTTGGTTCCTATCCAGCTCAGTTTTAGAACAGAATCATAGAGAGTGCAGAATCAACTCTTTGTAGTTCAGGCTGGCCTATTAGCTCAGGTTGGTCTTGAGCTCATGGTTGTCCTCCTGACTCAGTTTCCCAAGTGCTGCCACCATGCCTGACAGTTGGTAGATTTTTATTACAGCTTCAACTTCATTACCTGTTATTGGATTAAGATTTTTAAGTCCTTTTCCTTTGGTTTTGGCAGATTATATGTATCTAGAAATCTGTCCATTTCTACTGAGCTCTCCAATTGTTGGTCATTTATGTCTCTGAAGTAGTTGCTAATAATTTTTCTGGATTTGGGTAGTCTCTGTTGTGATTTCACCTTTTTAGTTTCTGATTGCATTAATTTATGCCTGTTATTTCCTTATTTCTGTGATATTGGCAAAGGATTTGTCTATTTTATTTATTCTTTCAATGAAAGAATCTAAGGTCTAAGTATATGTTCCTAATTAATATTTTGAATGATGACTTTTTGCCTTTTTTCTAAGTATATATATGTGTATATATAATACTAGTAATCATTTAAATTAATTTATCAAGTCTTATTTAGTTCTAATTGTCTGTGGGTTTTCTGATTTTTCTAGAAGATAACTATATGGTCTACAAAAGTTGTTTTTCAGTAGTTTTGCACCTGTTTTTCTTCATTTTCCTTATACTTGCTTATCTTGTATGGATTAAAATTCCACAGACAATGTCAAATAATAGTAATCATGATACATATTCTCATCTTTGTACTAACTTGTGTGGGAAAACCTCAAGTAATAACAATGACTATCCCTTGCTGAGCTCATATTTTTTTCTAGAATAGATTGTGTAATGTGTTACAGTTTCAGTCTACGGTGTCCTCCAAAGGCCATGCTGGGGACTTTGCTTCTCCCTGAAGGGCTTTTGGGAGGTGACCAGGTCAGGAGGGCTCTAGCTACATAAGGGGGTTCCTCCATCCCTGAGTTCACAGCTCACTGGCTTTATAGAGCTGGGACCTGACTGGATGGAACAAGTCATGGTGCCCAGTTTGGAGGGTACATTTTGTTTCTGGTCGCTTTGCATCCTCTTCCTCTGGTTCCTCTTCCTCTCCTCAGCCTCCAGCTTTCAGCTTCCTGGACCTTGTGCAGTAGCTCCTTGCCCCTTGTTCCCTTTGGATGGGACATCTTGTCTCACCATGGGCCCAGAGGCAATGGTGTGAGCAGAGCATCGAGTGAGGTCTCCTAGACCATGAACAATTCACACTTCCTCCTCCCAACTGTCGTTCTTGGGTGTTTTCTCATAGTAGTGGAAAGCCGACTAATAAAGAATGCGCTAACCTAAAGAACGCTTTGAGGTAGGTTCAATCATCATGCTCAGTGCATGGCAGAATAAACCTGGTAAGTTAACTTGCGTGTGATTAAAGAGTTAAAGACACAGGTATTTATTCTGCAGGACACAGACCACAGAGCAGTCTCTCAGCCACATTTCGGGTTTCATCATGAAGCATCACTGGGACTGATGACTTGAAAAAGACAGCCCTGTGTAAGGAAATATCTGTATTTCTAATAGAAGTCACTTTTAAGGATACATTGCCAGTCAATTTTATCAAATCCTTTCACCAGTTATTGAGCCATCTTATGTTATTTATCGAGTCACGCTAGCAGTCCTAGATAAGCCCATCTGGCCACCACGTGTCACGTGTGTAATACACAGAGAAGTGAAGTTGTCTTACTAAGAGTCTACAGTGCCATTCTGCTTTGTGCCTGTACTCTCGATCTTGAGAAAAAATGATGAACCCCTCACTGTAAGGAGAGTCCCTCAGGTTCCCCAGTTTTTATTATATACATTTTAATGCCAGTTTAATAAAAGCATTAACTTTAAAGCTGTTATGTTTCCCTGAGGAGCTGAAGCTTTTATAATTAAGTAGCCAATCCTACATAATACCTCTGTCTCTATTTTGTGGGGCAATGATTTGGGTTTTCAATGATAAATTTGTCCTTCCTTTATTGTTTTGTTATTTACCTTTCCCCTGCTCCTTGTAAACAGTATACAGTAGTTATAGTACATAGGTTAGCAAATAAATTTAGTCTATTTAGATTTACTAAAATAAATCACATGTAGATGCGGAAGAACCTTAGAACACTTGGTTCTGACCGCTTCCTTTTGAGTTACAGCTGTCAGCATCACATTTCAGTTCTGCCTTCACATCACCAGCACAGACCAAACACTGTTGTCATGATACAGGCGATGCTTACCCTACACGGGCACCTCCTGGTTGTTATTCTATGTGCTTGCTGCTTCTCTCTGTACGTCAGGAATCTTTTTAGAAGTCATTGTCGTCCTTCCCAAAGAGGAGTCTTTAAAAGTTCCGTTGGCGTGAGCCCATTAATAGAAAATATAGTCCTCGTAAAGTTAAAGAATAAAATGCTTTTGGTATAAAGTAAAACGACTTTATTTTGTCCTCACTTCTGGCTGGTAGTTTTGCCAGGAACTCAGTCCAAGGCCGGTCATCACTTTCCAGTGATGGAAACTTACTAACCCCCTGGCTCTTGGCTTCTGGCTTCTTTTGTTGCCACCGAAAGTCTGGGTTCGGTGTGGTTTCTGTGTTTTGTGGGTCCTCTTCTTTCCTTCCCTGCTACTTCTAAGGAGCTCACTTTGTCTCCGGGGGCTGCAGTGTCACCTGAACTGTGTAAGCACCGATGACATTTTTACCCCTTCTACTTGAGAAACGTTAAACTTCCTGAGGGTGAGTTTGTACTTTCTTTCATTTATGAAAAATTCTCAACCATTACGACTTGCAGCCTCCTTTTACAGTCTCCTCTCAGGGCTCTTATTACTTGCATATCAGACCCTTTGTTTCTCTTAATTTTCTATTTCACATTCCACAACCTTATTTCTCAGTCATGTTCTTTAGAGACAGATTTATGTATCTCTGTATTCAACCTGCTGCTTCACCTAGTCATTGTAGGCTTTGTACGACTGTTGTATATTCACCCCCCAGAGCTTTATTTTCTCTTGTTCAGATCTACACAGTCATGCTTGAGGGTTAACTTCCTGTTTTCCTGGGGTTCTCGCCTCTCACTCAGTACGTATTTCTTTTTTTTTTTTTTTTTTTTTTTTTAAATTTTTATTTAAGGAGAAAAGAAAAGAAAAAAAAAAAACAGTGAAGGGTACAAGTTATACAGATTTACAGAAGAAAAAAATGCGCAGTAGGAAATCACTAGTTAATAGATTACATATTGCCATCTTAGAAATAATTGTTCAAGTCACAGAATTAAAGTTTGTAGAGTGGACATTCCAGCAATGATACTGCAAACAGTTCTGTTCAATGATCCATTAGAACTCTGTGATATCATTTTCTGTCTTATACATTTAAATATACATGCAGTTATATAGTTTAGAGCATTTTCTTTTCCTCTCTTTTGTACAGTGACTATTACACATTTTGGGTTTCATTGCTCCCACTGTTCTTATTGCTTTTTTGGAAGAGAGTAAAACCAAATGTGACATAACAGAACAGAATCGGTCAAGTCAAAAGGGTGGATATAATAGATAATATAAAAACATAATACAAGGTGATCAACAATGGTTACCCTAATGCCTCCCGCTATTTCTAATAGAATTGCCTATATCATTAGTTGTAATACTATTGAACAAAACCGTAAAGGATAAAACCGACAAAACCAAAATCAGTACGTATTTCATGTGTGACTATGTAATAGCTTATTCACCACGAGTTGAATATGCAAAGCCCAGGGGGTCTAAAGCAGCCTGTCTTCTTTCTTTGTTTCTTTCTTTCTTTGTTGCTTGCTTTTCTTTCTTTCTGTCTTTCTTTTCTTTCATTCTTTCTTCTTTCCTTCCTGCCTGCCTTCTTTCCTTCCTTCCTTCTTTTTCTTCTTTCTTTCTTTTTAAGCTGTTAAACTCTCCCCCAGTAGAAATTGGCTCAGTTTGGAACTTGCTGAACTCCGTGAACTCCAAATTGCTCAATATTTTTTTTTAGAGGAAAAAAAGTGAAATAGAAATAATACAGAATTTCAAAAAAAACAGTGAGAAAGCATTAGTTGATAAATTACTAAATTGCTCAATCCTTATCTGTGGAGATTCTGCAGGAATAAGTTACAGGTGCTTTCCTCAGGCCCAACTTACATTTGCCCCTGCTAGGAGCAGAGGGTGCCTCCAACCTAGGGCCCTTGGCCCATTTCAGGCATTATGTCTTAGTGGGGAAGCTTCCAGATCAGCTCCTGCCCTTGGCCTTCAGCCAAAGTGCAAGCTGAAGGAAGGCTGCTGGCCTGGCCGTCACATGCTGTGGGTCCCTGGCCGGTGCATGCCGTACTGCTGCCCACGGTTCCTCCTGAGGGTTTATCCTCATGGTCGTTCCTAATGTTGTTTGGATTTCAAATGTCATCAGAAGCCCATATGTTGAAAGCTTGGTTTCCGGTGCAATGGTGTTCAGAGGTAGCGCCTCTGGGAGGAGACTGGATCAGGAGGTTTCTGATGTCATGTATGACTTAATCCATTGGTGATTTATGGGCACTTGGGGAATGGGGAAGGTTTGGGTAGGAGGTAAGTTCTACTTAGAGGAAATATGTTACCACAGAAAGTATACGTCCTCCAAAGAGAATTTCTCTCTCTCTCTCTCTCTCTCTCTCTCTCTCTCTCTCTCTCTCTCTCTCTCTTTCTCTCTCACACAATGCACACACCCAGATACAAAGGGCCCAAGTGACTATCTCATGAAAACTGTAGCCAGAATGAACCTTTCCTCTTTTAGCTTGCATTTCTCAGATATCGTGTCACAGCACTAGAAAATGGACTAGCTCACTCCCTCGTGTTTCAGAGTTTAGTGGGCAAAAGCAGGAAGGTTTTCCCTTCTGAAGCCCACAGTGTGCTAACAAGTACATCTGGCACAGCAGGTCACCTGGTTTATCTGGTGGCCAAACCACTGGGAGGGAAGAATCCCTGTGTGATTTCTATCAGGGAAGTTCTATGCACCGAACGTAAGATTTAGAGTAAAATTTCTAGTTGTTATGGTGTGGAATATCATCAGTAAGTTCCAGTTCTGCCAGACATGACATATGCTAAAACACAGTGATTAATAATTTAACTCTGTCTAAAAGACAGCATAAAACTTACCTGACATGACACAGAGGCAGGTCTGTTTAACAATGGCTTAGATTTTGCATGGTTTTCCTGACGCCATTTGCTAGAAAATCTGATGTGACATATTTCAGCTGATTAGGACATAGCAGCTAGGTAGATCTGAGGTTTCACATCTATTTTTTAATGTTTATCTCTTCCAATCATTTCAATGCGATCGTAATTTTTACTCTTCTGTTACAGTGAATTACCTCAAAGATGCAGGAGGCATCCTCTAGAAGTAAAATGCTGATATGAAAGTAAAATGATTTACCAACATTGTTTGCATTGATAACAAGGGTAGTGTTTTCTTGCCCTGGGCAGAGCTGTGTTCAAGCTATCAGGCTCTGTGTGTTGTAGCCTCCATGTTAGACTTTTAAATTGTTCATATATGAATAGATGGGGAAATCGTTAAAATCTAAATACATGGAGAAGTGATAGCTACTGGAGAAGGAAGGCGGGAACAGGGACAGCAGAGTATTAATCAGGGCGTGTACATTCAACATCTAATTGCATGTGGTTGTATGCTACATATCAAACTAGTTAATATACAGGCAAGCTCCCGGAAGCTAAACGGATACAATATAAATGAGAATACATGAATGTGTGAAAGGAGGACAGAGAGCAACATCAAAATCTTAACCCATGCCAGAGAAAGAGACTCACATCACATATACATTAAATGTAGGTATGTTTTCGGGCCAGGAAATAGTCATCGTGGGAAGAGATTAAAGTGAGCTGTTGGTTATTTAAGCCAAACTGAGTTGATGCTAAATTATCGTTAATTTGTACTCTTCTGTCTTAAGAAGGGGATGATTTTCTTACTCTTGACGTTGCATTTATTGTCAGTGACAGACGAAATGCTGCAATTTCCGGTTCTTTCCCATACTCCCAGTCACTGTAGGAACAGCTACTGGTGACACTGCAAGGCTTGATCACCCTCTCCTGTCTGGGACCCGCTGCTCACAGGGAACAGGCCCTCTGCACTGCTCCACCAGGGAAAGCTCTCTCCACCTCATGAGGGTCGGAGATGGAGGGAGGGAGAGATGGGAGCCTGCCATCCTTCAGCCCTGCTGCAGAGTGAGCATGCCGGTCTGCCCGGTTCTTTGACTCAGCTGGTAGGTTGATTTGACTTAAACTACTGCCCATGTTACACTTTCCAATTACCTTTATCAACACTAAAATGATACTCTAGGGATGTCTTACTCCTTCTCTGGATCAAAATTCTTGGGGGCAAAAAGAATGCTATGTGTTATTATTTTGTTTTTCATCAGAAGCAGAATTGCAATTAGCTATAGAACAAGTACGCTGCATAACAGAATCATTGAACTGTTTGCTTTTGATTAGTCTTCCTCTTGTAGAGCTAAAAGCAAAAATTCCACTTGTAAAACACTCTAAGAATGTGCTATGCGAAACATATCCTGTTGGTTGCTTTACATCTACTGAGCCCAATTCCTAGAGTGAAACCAAGTTCCACATTTTGTTCAGGGTGGTAAACACGCACTTCTTAATTCACTTCCCCAGCATCACTGGCAGTCTCGCTTCAGGAAGTCACATTTGATGTCTTTTATTCTTCTGGGGCAGGGTTGAAGTTCATTACTCATATTCAGCTTGTGGAAATACTTCTTGTTGTATAATAGTTGTGATTGCCCTGGAGAATGTGCAGAACAAGGCTCCATTTACCTGTCATATCACCAGTAACCTGAGATAGCTTGATTATTTACTTGCTAAGATAAAGCATAGAGAAGCAAAGAGAAAAAAACATTATTTTTCATAATGAGTAAAGAAAATGATGTTGGTAGTCAGACTAAGGCACATTTAGTTCCCTGCTCTAGGTACTTTGTCCCATGGTGCATCAGCAAAGATCTACTTGCAGTGGCAGGAATATTTTTACCGCTGGCTGAAAATCTCAACTTTATTTTGAAAGACCGTGTGGGTGTTCCTTGAGTCAGTCTTGTGGGATGTTTCCATGCATGAGGATGTCACCTTCAGCTCGTCCTTACTCTCCACGTCCGGTCCTAATGCAATACTATGCTCTGTCAATTATAACTGCTAAGCTCCCTTTGCCTTGTTAACGATCATGAATAGGTTTTAATGACTGCTTTATACAGGATACTGATTCAAGCCAGTTGCTGTTTAAATGCCAGTTGTGAGTGGGATTACAGTTCAGGTGAACCTCTCCGTTCATAGAGATGACCGGGTAACCACTATTACCAATGCTGACACTGGCGCCCGGACCTGCGGTGCGCTGTGAAGTTTGATTAGCCTTCAGGGAGCACTTATTCTGTGCCACGGACAGTGCAGGACCAGGAACCAATGCACATTTCCCTTTTGGTCATGCAAGCAATTAGTTATTTGTAAGTCGATTTGATTTGCTGAGGTTCTAAAAATAATATCATCTTTTTAAGGTTTTGTTTTCTAGCTCATGCAAACTACATGGATTATGGATTTAATTAAACCAAAATCTATTTGAATTGTACATAATTATAAAAATGCAAGTATGGGGGGCCCCCTCGCTACATATCTTTGTAGTAACTCATTGTTTTATTGAAATACACGTTAATTTCCAGCCAACAAATCAAGTCAGACTGGCATTTCCTCTCTACTTCTTGGCAATATCTTGGTTTGAGGATGCGGACTTTAAAATAATGATGGTTCAGAGTGAGGAAGCTGATGTACAAACCACTTCTCCGAAACAGATGGTTTCTTGTAATACCCATGACAGGGTACAGGATGCACTCAGAGCTCTGCTCTGAGACCTAAGAAGGAATCTGGCTGGTGGGCCTATTTATACAGTAAAGCTCTTGATAAAAATGTATCTTGCAGCACATCTGGTTTGATTCAGCAAAGTCCACAGAAACAGTGTATTTGCCTTAGAAGCCGCCTCTCTGGGGGTTTGGGCATACTGAATTATCCATGAATATTATCCAGACATGAATAATACAATGTTCTGCCTTTTATTAGCTCCCTGAATCACTTGTCATGAGTGTTTATTTCTGATGCGTCATGCTTCTTTTCTGATGAGTCATGTCACATTGCCTACTCTTTGGCAGGGAAGAGGCATGTCATTCTGCTAAAATGAGTTGCAGCCGGACATTACAACAACTCATAAAATAAAGTACCAAGTCAGAAAAACCACCCAGTCAATCAATCAATAGGCCTAAAATACTGAGCTGCTACAGGGAAGCTTCAGAATGTTCACCCTGGAACGCAGCGTGCGCGCTCACACACACACACACACACACACACACACACACACACACACACACACAGCGCATGCTCCTCCCTCTGCTGCTCCTCGGGGAGCTGAGAAGGAGCGCCCGAGTTCCAGCTCTGCACAAGCTCTTCCACCAATACGCTCTGTTGTACCCCAAGTCACCTCCCTTTTTGCAAATGCTAAACAGCTTGTTAGACCCAGTGTGGAGTAAGGAACCTGGGCTGAAAGGCTGACAAACCGTGGACTAGTTCTGTGTTTTCCCAGCTTGCGTGTTACCCTGAGTACCGCAAGGGGTGAAGGTTAAGAGGCCGAGAGGGAGCCAGTGAAATGGAGGCCACTTATAGATTTATAAGCAAGTCATCTGTCTCCATCCATTGTACGTATTCCATTCAATCCAGGTTTTATGTCTCTTTTCAGAGTATCAGCCATGAAACAGTGTGAGAGCAGCCCGGGCCATAGCGTGTGAGTCAGAACCACTCATCTCTGCGAGCGGAGCGGCAGTGACTCACCAGGCTCCCCGCATCCCGAATCCTCTGCACTGTGTGGGCCCCGGGATCGTCCTGGAGATTTCCGGTGGCTCTCCTGGGCCAGGGGATTCTGATTCCAACTTCCGGAACAGGCAAAACTGGAGCGAGGAAACTGCAGGTCGCTGGCTACTTTCAGATGTTCTCACAAGCTGGCCAGTGTCCAGATTGTGAGCCAGGCCTGCTTGATGGGAGGGCAGTCGAGTCGGAGAAAAGACTTCGCAGAGAGCAGAAGTGAAGATAGAAACCAGCAGCCCTAGGGAGAGAAATCGTTACCAATTTATAATTTCCTGTCGGTACAGACTCATGGACATGCTGGAAAGGAAGCAGAGTCCTTTTATAGAAGAGTGAAATCATCCCTAATGATGAAAATTGATATGTGCATCAAAAGCTTGATATAAATGATATGAAACACTAAACATTAAGACAAACAAGAGGCCTCTGTTCTTCTCCCATAATAAAAAGCAGTCATCATAGATGCTTGGTAAGCATCGCGGTGGTCTACACTGACAATAATCTGTGACCAGTACACGCACAAAGCCAGAGTGTTTTTATTTTTAAGCTGAAATTTTTCTACCATGTATTTCACAAAACACTTTCAACAATTTCTTTCCTCCCCCTTCTCAGCCCAGTGAGCTGTACAGACAGTGTATTGTTCCGAGGTGGTTTAAACATTCTATTTGTAAACGTAGCATTTTCTATTAGTTTATAAAATCTGTTTACAAAGTGTTATTCTACTTCTACTTTTAATGGATCAAACACTTCTACATATCTAGAATAGATTTTTCATAGAAGAATTTGTCTGCTATCATTTAACACTGACAAATAAAATCACACATATAGCATTGGTTGCAACCTGAGATATCTTCTAAGTGTGATCATTTTGGCCTCTTTGGCTTCTCTCTGCTTCAACTCATTGGACAAGTACAGGCATACATAAAGTTACAGTTGGCTGAATCCAAAATTCCTTTACAGAGGACAAGCTTCTCTGTGTATTTCTACCCAGCGTACAAAATGTGCTACTTTGCCATATACTGGAACTCCTACTTATAGGAACTAGGTGTTGCAAAATTTGAATTTGCCCACTATATACATAACAAAACAAAACCCACAAAACACAGGAAAAAAGACGTCTCAAAATGTCCAAGTAGAAATGCACTAACACAATATGTTTGCAATTGCTTCCCTCTCACCCCCTCCATACTACTGGACAGGTACGGGCAGTATCGTACTGTCCATTCCCAAAAGACAGTGTATCACAGGAACTTTACAAAAAGATATTTACAACGTGATATTTTACCACCTCTACATTTAGCATATGTTGGGCACTTTTAGACATCTAGGTAAGACTAGATATTTCAAAAGAACTCAGTTTGTCCATGGTATATACCCAGCAGTCTTGATTAAACTACACACATGTAACAATAGTTGAAAGTATCTTGAATATATGCATCTATTCCTTTCTCCACTAACCCAGTGGGCTAAAATGCTTTGAGAAGACAATATTTCCTGTGAATTTTAGTACAAAATTTGTCAGTTTAATAACTGTACTTTTATCAAACTGTCAACCTCTTTATCATAGAAGGAGACTACCTGTTGTAAAAGGTTTCCTTTGTCCTTTACATGCCCTACATACACAGCTAAGTAAGACAAAACCCCTGGACCTAGGGGACAGTGGTAGCTTGCCTTGTCATGCGTGCACCTCCTTCTCTTCTAGGAACCGGAGCATGAACCATGTGTACCACTCAAGAGGGGTTTGCCTGCATCTTCCCCACCCTCACACACTCCCCCCCCCACAATTGTACTTTATTTCAGTACTAACAAGAAAATTAAAGAATGTCTTATTTCACTACTAGTTAACAGGCACTCGAGAATATCTCCAATGACCAGATATTTCAATAAAATACTTAGCATTGTCTGACAATGCTGTGTGTGTGTGTGTGTGTGTGTGTGTGTGTGTGTATGCATATGGACTGAAATGCACACACAAAACACTGGTTACAATAGGAACATCCCCACATATGACCAGTCTGGTACTGGTCTTCTCCCCCTGTTTTCTGCTCCATGTCCTCCAACCTACAGAACACCCTTGGAAAGTCATCACCTAGTGTTGCTTCTCCAGATGGTCCAACGAAGTCACTGCTAGAAGGTGTTTCTTTTCTGTCATTTTTTTAAACAAATGAGCATTTCCCGGAGGTGGTTTTCAACCTACCTTATCATATGTCAGCAGCCTCTTTAGATCTGTGTTGTCCACATACAGCAAGTTTTCTTTTAAAAGGCTGAGGGGAATGTTCAGAGCAGGTTTTTCACCTTATAGACACCAGCCGGTAAACCTACTCAAAGGGCAATGGGCATTTTCAGCTAGCCAAATGTTACTTTATCTTTCCCTCTTTGGCAACAGCCCATGGCCTGCCAACCCTTTGGCTCATCCTCAGCCTGGGCTTCCTCACCTCCCAGGGCAGGTGACGCCTTTATTTGTCTTTGTCACCAGAAGGTGTGGTCTCCTCCTCCCATCAGGATGCAGAGGTCAGCCCAAGACACAGATCTGCACAGTTCTGAGGCATAGCTCTCAGTCCTGCCTTCTCGGTGGTCATTCTTCCCCCAACTCTGTGCTGCAGCCCCTGGAAGGTGCCGGGTCCTCAGTGGCTGGTGAGGTTTGGCCTAGGCTTGCAGGGCTGGGCCGGAGACCCTGAAGCCCAAGAGCACAAGGCCACTGCCACCATCAGGTCATCGAGGTGGGGTGAGGGAGAGGCTTCCCTTGCTCCAAAGTCTGGGTCCTACCAGGGGGCAGTCTCAGCGAGGGGTCCAAAGGCCTACAGGGCAGAGGCAGGGCCATCCTCGGACCCCAGATCACCCACGGCCATCTCTGGAAGGGCCGAGGACCCTGGGGAAGCAGATCATACTCCACTCATTGCTGCACTCTCCCAGAGAGGTGGTTTTTATGGTGAAGCATTTCACACAGCCGGTGAACACTGATTTTCACTAGCTAAAGGCATTGTCTTCAATAGAAGTCACATTTCCTAAAGCCCCAGATGATTTAGGTATTAAGAACCGTGAGGGAAAGTGCAGTGCTATTTGAAAGCTGGGTGGGTGGCAGAGCTCAGCCCTGTGTGAAGCCCTGGAGGGCCAGGTCCAGCTTCAGCACTGGAGGCCTGATGACTTGCTAATGGGCACCTATGGGTCTCAGAACCATGCTCTTATTAGCACTCTGGAATTCTGCTTTTATCTATAAAATAAGGGCTGTAAGAGTATCTACACCATCGCTGTGAGGATTAAATAGGATACGGCTTTGCACAAAGTAGCTACTCAGTAAGTACAAGCTGGTGTTAGCGATCAGGATAACATGCTGCCAAGGCACACACAGAGACATCCCAGAGGTCAGCACTGACCAGAGAGCTCATCCACAGGAGCCTAAATCAGATATTCATCCTTGTCAACCATAACAGAGAGCTTTTTTTGGTAGTAGTAAACTAAAGATCTAAAGCCATCTGCTCCTTGGGAAACTTCCATATGACTCTACTATTCAAAAACCAAAACTAGAAATTCCATTTGACCCAATCATTCTCCTGCTAGGTATCTTCCCCCCAAAAGTTAAAAACATACTGCAGTGATACATGCACACCCATGTTGATAGCAGCACGGTTCATAGTAGCTAAGTCTTGGAAGTAGCCTACATGCCCATCAACAGATGAACAGGTAAAGAAAATGTGTTTAACATACAATGGAATACTACTCTGCCATAAAAATAAACTCAAGTCACTCTTAGGAAAACGGATGCACCCTGCAGCCGAATGTTAAGTGAAATAAATCAGGCACACAAGCTTAACTATCATATGATTTCTCTTATATGAGAAACGCAAATTATAAATAAAGAGCAAAATGAAAGACAGATAATAGAAAGTAGGGAAAAAGAGCTTTTTCTAATGAGAAAGGAACAAGAGAAGGAGGAAGGAGAGGAAGAAAAGGGGATGAAAAACAAGATGCGTTATGTACACGTACTGAACGAAATGGAAGCTCTGGTGGTTCTTAAAATTCCTAGATAAGAAAGGAATGGGACACAGGCACATTACAATACTTGGAACTGTCAGAGGAACAATTAACAGGCACCATTGTTGAGGGCCCATTGCCTGGCATGTGATAGAATATTCTGGAAAGAATATTCCTGAATCCAGATCGGGCTTCTGGGGTTTAGAACACACAGCAGAACTGAACCAGAATGAGGGAATCAACTGAAGAAGAAAAGAGATTTTTCTATCTACTCCTGCAACACAAACAAGGAACCAGTTCAGTAAAGAAGTAGACACCCTGCGTGTTACAGGTAGCGCTGCTGATCTGGGGCGGGAAGCATCTCCTCCCATGCATAAACTACCTGGACAGCTCATTCGCCATACAGGATTTGCTTCTGGAGATTCAGGTAGCACTAATACCCTGTTAGGAAATTTCAAGCTTTAGAATATTTGATTAACACTTGCCTTGAGAGTTGCAAACATGTAGGATGTTTGCATCTTGAACAACTAATTAAGAAATCTCATGTCTCTTTGCTGGCAGCAGGGAGAAAGCCCGCATTCACAGTGCGAATCAGGGTTCAGATAGCCGAAATGCAGCCGTGCAGTCTCAGGTGAGTGGACTCGCACGGTGGTGACAGAGAGAGTTACTGAATTTGAATCAACTCAGACTGCGTTTGAAGCAAAGAGAGCTGCTTTTGAAGTTACTTTTTAAAAATTAATTGCCTGTTTCCCTCAGGTGCTAATTTGGTTTCTTTCGACATTCTTTCTTTCCGACTTTCCTTCAGGATTGAACTAGAGATCTGTTTAAGGGCACCCACAAACACTGCATTGTTTTGTTTTCTTAAGTTTGAATATTCCAGGACCACATCCTGTTTCTGCCCCTGGCTGCTCCGGGCATAGCTTGTCCTGGAGAGGAGGAGACAGCTTCCCCACTGTCCTTGCTGAGAGAAGTCAAACCTTCTCCTTCAAAATCTGTAGGGCTTCCCTTTGAACCTGCAAAACACCATCTGCCCTACAAGCTGCCTGGAGGGACCTTGCAGTCGCCGACCTTAACAGCTGCATGCTCTTAAACCCTGGGTGGATTGGATGTTACCTTTCCTAAATTTTAAATCTCCAGACATGTCCTGTCTTTGTGGAGCCTGAGTTGGTGCCTGCTGAAGGAGTTTCTTCACACTCGGTCACTTTCATTATTTTGAAACGATTCAATGGTTTCCTGGGATCAGAGACTGTAAACCAGGGCCTGTTGCTTTCCTGATAAGATCCCACAGCAGAAGAAAAGTTGTTACATGCGTCCCAACCTTGTCTAGATTTCCAGAATTGCTGGAGTTTTCTTACCAGCTGTCTGTAGGTTTCCGCTCACAGCTTCAGAGAAGAGACAGAATTGGCCTCTTGCAAAGAAACTCAGCTCTGACTTCTGAAGTCAAATTTCTTGGAATCCTTAACAGAGATAATGACCTGAAAGCCCAGAGAACTTCAAGTATGGTAAAGGTTATTAGAGAGACACATTTTGCGAGAAGGTAAAATTGTGGCTCGTCCTGATACATCTTGAAAGGAAGGAGGGTCTTTCACCTATAGGTTCCGTGTTTTACAGTGTTTTCTGTTGAAGCCCAGCTCAGTAAAGGGTCTGCGGGATGCCAGTGCAGAGGAGCAGAGGAATGGTTTTCAGCTCCTCTAAGCTCAAAGCAATGGGCTGTAAAGACGGGTGAATGGAAGGCTTTAGAGTGGAGGAATCCAGTGAAGAGGCAGGGGGCGGACAATGAAGATTCCTGCGTCCACTCTGTGGGACTGGACTTGATTCCAAAGTGTGATAAGCACCCAGTGAAAGACGACCAGTGGACTGTAGTATCGGCAGGCTTCCCTTGAGCAGAGCTCCCTGGCAGCAGAGAGGAGAATTTAAGAGAGATGGGTGATGGTTGCGTCTGGCACTAGCTCCCACATACAATAATCCCGAGAAGGCTTTAATAAAGAGCATCCAAACTAAGCCCTGGAGGAGGAAGTGATAAAGAGATTTTTTAAGCGTAAAATATTTTAGAGCCCATAGCTGAAAATGTAGGGAAAGATGCAAAGACAGTTCAGATAAGGGTGCATGCTGCCCTTCTCAAACACTGCTGTGACGTCCATGGAGCTGTAGGACTCAGGCAGAAAAGGAATTGGCAGGCTGGGGAGAGGACTCTTGTGCGTGCTTTGGACATCTTATGTTTGACTGAGCAGACAGGAGTGGAGAATTTAGCAGTGAAAGCAGTGATTTCAAACTCCTGCATGATACTTTTGGCCTGGATACCTTCTCCTACTATGAGTTAATATTCTTTTTTGCTTTTTGTAGGCATGAATGGACCTTAATAGGTTAATGTAGTATAGAATAGCATATATTTGGTAAGGTGAATTTGAATTTTTTCAGGTCACAGGAACCACGTAAATTTGCCCATTATTTTACAAAACAGTTTCACTAGATACATGTATCTGTGATTGGTGGTAAGCACTCCTAAGTTAGGGAAAGTGGAGATGGTATCTTGCAAGCAGGCAATCCATCTTTCTTGGTAAAATTATTAGCATAGAGCTGTCATTTCTCATGTATCAGATTAGCAAAACTTTTCAAGTTATCATTAAACTTGATATCTTACTTTATGTTTTTATGTTGAGGTTTATATATTTCTAAGGTAAGAAATCCTTTGTTCTCAGGGTGTTGAGTATCCAGTTACTTTTTTCCTTGGTGTTTGCACCTTTTTAAATATTGAATGACTGGATTCATTCAGCCAAATTCATTTATAAGATATGTGATCTCCTAAAAGTATTAAACTTGTATTCTCCACATAAAAAATAATCATTATTATACCAAATGAAGATTGGATTAAGCTTGGAACTGGACTCAAGATCCATTCCAGTCTTCTCTCAGGTGAGGAAATTGGGCCTGACCTCAGTGTCTACTTAAAGGTCACCCTCCCTGGAGGCCACGATGTTTGGCTCCTTTCTTCACTAGTATCCTGAGTGGCTATTCCCGCCTCCACGTCTTCCGAATTGCTTACCTTCCACGTGCTTTTCTCCTTCCTCGCCTTCGATACTCCTTCAAGCCTTCTCTGCATGGCTTCCACCCAATGAAAAGTCAGGTGATAAAAACACATGTCGGTAACACTGGATAGCTTCACACTGAAAGCTGTACCCTCTAGGGTGACAATCAGGGAACACCATCCCCACACTTGATACCCTTTGACGTGTACAAAAGGAGCACTTTCTACTCCTTCTTTGATACTGTGTAGCTCCATATATGTGTTCCTTGGCACAGGAAGAGTCCAGTGAGTGTTTTGCTATCTACAAGATGGTGTTGAAGTCGGGCCTCGGTGATGTATGGGGGTACTGATATATTTTTTATGCTTCATGTACTAAATTTTTAAAAAGTTACACCTGCAGATTTTTATCTGTGTTCCATCAGCATAAATGCTCTAGGATCAGCACTTTTCCGTTCGCCCATGAAAAGTGATGAGGTCTTGCAAGGGCTGAGGTCATATGATCTGTCTCAGTGCTGTCTTAAATGGTTGCCAGAAGCTGGGGCATAAAGCGAGTGCTATTTTGGCCACACTTTATGAATCCCCTCTCCAGATGCTCCACATATTTCACAGCGGAATTAGCAATAGCCATCATCGTGGAAGATCATAAACAGCCCAACTCCTTTCTCAACCCCCGCACCAGTCCACAGCTACCAGCGGCTGAAGATGATGACAAGCATGGCCCATGCACCTGACAGTACGAAAATCTCCTGTGCTTGAGGGTGTGGGGGGTCCAGGTGGGCTACGAGGAGGCTTAAGGGGAGCACCATGGGAGTGACGGAGACTTCTCCTTGCTCGACATTCTGCTATTTTATGGGGCCTAACAGGGCAGCCAATAACCCTCAACCATGTTTTGTACCCCAGCCCCAAGCAGGGGTTGTCATTTTTCTTCCAAATTCACAGGATTCACAGGATCCAAAGCCATTTTAGCAGGTAATTTGCATAGCCAAACATTTCTTGAAAATTCTCTCTGGGGTGAGCTTACCTGGGAATCTCCACGGTGTCATCCGAAATAAAGTGACCAGGATTTTAGTTTTCATTTAGAATTGCAATCTAGCTCAGCAGTCCCATCAAAGTAATGTTAATGCATAATAATATTCATAAAAGCCCGTGCCCCATGGGAAGGTATACTTGAAGTTTTTCCTTCCATGCAGCTCTTTAAGGTATGTAGATCACTCTCTTGGTGTGGCATCTCCTCAAATATAGTTAATGACTGTCAGCAAATAAGGGCCCAGTCAAAGTGATCTTTGTTTTTATGCTACGGAGAAGGCGTAAGCATAAATCTGAAACTTGGGACCCTGTAGGGTGCCTCATACTTGGTTCTTTACATGGTCAACATAATCTGACGATAATATTCAGATATATTTCTTAAATAGTTATCTTCCTGACATGAAAACTGAGTTTCATGAAAATTGAGTATATCTACTCTCCATCTTTACAACTTTTAAAAATTTTGTACCTCTAAAACATGACTTATCTTTCTAATATCTGCCTCTGAAGAATTAGAAATGCTAAAAGGTTTGCATATCTGAATCGTACATGAGTTCTATGAAATTGTGCTTTTTTAAATCCTATATCTCTTCATTTTAATTACGAATGTCCCAGTGTTTAGACTTTTGGGAATAATCTGTAATGTTTGGCCATAAAATGTCAGCTATCATAATTATCGAGAGTAACGTATACTGATTTCCCCTGTTTTTATTTGTGAGACCAGCGAATCTTGGGCTTCAATCCTACTGAAAATGATTGCATAAAAAAATCGTTTTGAGAATGTTATACAACCCGTTCAGTTCACTGCATGCTTGATCCAGCCGATTAAACTATTTAAGGTGCTGATAGAACTGAATTGATGGAAGAGAAGCCAATTTGGTGGCTTCAAGCTCATTTGCTGTGTCGCCTTTCATCTTATTTTGGTTTATTTGTTGAAAAGTTTGACTTCGAGTACTTACAGAAGAAACAAGTTCTGCCTCCTTTAAACCTCTGAAAAGTCATACCTTCTTCATCCTGGAAGTCATCTTGACAAATTACCTAGCACACAAAATATCTTAGGTTAAAAAAAAATGTGCCTAGATTCACTCTACATGATTTTATTGTAAACCTCAAGAAAAACTAAAATGTCGCAGGTGCCTCTGATGCCCATTTCACATTCGCTGTTCCACATCCAGGAGGTGGCTTTTGCCCACAGATATGCACGCATGTGCACACTCACACACACGTGCTTACCCACACATGCACCTGCAGGACTGAATTCCACGGCCCACAGCTGCAGGCCATTTCTTGTGGGTTCATCCTGTGCACAAACCTCTTGTACACAACACTGACTGGGCAGCAGCTGTGAACACGACCGGGCTCCTTCCCCAGCTCCCGAGTTTCGAGGGTGTTGGTGGTGAGTGTGGGTGCAGGGAGGTCCCTGTTATCATGCAAGCAATTGCTAACTGTGGACCTCTGACTTTGTAATTTGTTCTTTATGGACTCGCCTGCAGCCAATAAGCAAAATCAATAGTCTTTGCTGAAAAGTAAGCAAGTGCCAGCATGTTGTGTGACAGGTGAAGACACACGTGCTTACCAGAGGTCAGGGGGCCACATCAAATTTCTCTCTGGCTTCTTTTCACAAAGCTCAATCCATTTAGGGCACATTCGTCATTGGAGAACGTTTCAGCGGGGACTGAGAGGCTGCCGCTCTTCTTTTCCCATTTAACAGTGTTTGTTTTCAACAGCCTGTTCAATAATGTCACCGGGAAGAAATTATGTGAGAAGAATAAAGTGCTTTCAGTCCATTTATTCATTCATTCATTCCTTTCTGCAGAGTAGCACTCGCTGTTGCTTTCTTGTGCATATTAATACTGCTGTGGCATCCAAATACTTGTTTGCTCTATTCCTTTCCGAGAAATAGGTAAGTCTCTTTCTGTTGGCCCCAAATTGATTACCTGTACTTTAAGGAAGAAGGGGAGACACACATATCCCTAAGCCAACATTAGAACAGGATGCAAATCTCAATAATTCGGCTTCTGATAAGATGCCAAGGACCTTTTTCTATTTTCTCCTCCTAACCATCAGGCACCAGGCAATTTTGAGAAGAATATAAAATAAAAGGCAATGAGCAGAAGTGGATTCAAAAGACCTAAACTAAAACGGGCTTTTAATCTTTGATGTTATACTGCTGCTGTGGCTCGGTTTGGCTTCTCAAACACCAATTCGTTTTAACCTTCAGCTCAGAAAACAAGATTTTGATCACAAGGAGGGCCTCGTAATGTGATATTCAGTCCAAACAAGTAAGTGAACAGGGGATTTGCCTTTCTTTTTCTTATTCAGGGGATTTTGAGGCACCTGTGAACCCACATCCAGCAGTCACCAGTCAGGGGACACAAAGGAAGATAAATCAGGAAGCAGCCCAGTGGCTGATGCTGGCCATATAGGGGAGCAGGGTTGCATGGGGCATGGAGCTGCCACTTTGACTTGGAAATTGCTCCAAAGGAACAGTTAAATTCAGGAGCTGTTTATGAAATCCACAGCTTGACGTAAATGGTCCCTCTGGTTCCTAGTAGTAAACTTGACTTTTTTTTTTATTGGTTTGTTATCCCCCAACACTAGTATGAATTTTATTTTTCAACTTTTTTTAATTTAAAAAAGAACAAAACAAAACAAAACAAAACAGCAAAACAGATCAGAGTAAAATAATACAAATAACAAGACAACAAGACATCAGTAGTGGCTACCATAATGTCTCTTGTTGTCTTCAAAATAGCTGGCCATACCTTCACATATATTGAAATCAAATAATTTGAAACAGACTAAAACCAATCAAAGCCAAGAATAAAAGCATTATTAGGCTTCAAAACAAAATGATAGGAAATCAGCAATGGCTACCATGATGTCTCATTTTCTTTAATGTAGCTGTTCATACCATCACACATACTAAAATTAATTCTTGTAAACTCTTTAGGTGAAGTTCTAGGCATATATAAGCCTATACACACACGTCTATCCTTTCTGTATTAAAGGGAAAAACAAAACAAAACACAACAAAGCATAAAAAAAATAAAAAGCAAGAGTCAAATAACTATAACAAAGAGCTCAAAACAATAACAATATAGGTCTCATCTGAATTTTTGCACCTGTGTTATCCTGAGGGAAAATATAGCTCCTTTGTTAGGAATCACTACAAAAACTAGGATGACCTCAGACAGAGCTGTTTCAGTAGCACTGTGGCCGCTGTGGGTTTCACTGAGGATTCAGAACTGTGTGGCATCACAGCTGATGCTCAGTAAGATTGAGGGTCGTTTTACTACGTGAACTTTAGATTATAGTGCAGTGAAAATTCCTGGCCACCCAAAGAGTATGTGAGATCAAGTGTATCCCTGTTATTTTTGACATCACAGGATTGCAGCAGAGAAAAGTCATTTGAGCAGTATCTTAGAGCACATGGGGTTCAGGCATTTCTCCCTAACTAGAATCTAAATTCCTCAAGAGCAGGGGCCAGGCCTCACATGACTATATACTCCCCATATTTTGGATACTAATCCTGAGTCTTACTTGAGAAAAATCTGAACCTGAGCTTGAGACTAACATACATACACAATTGTTTCTGGCATGGCTGTATGTCAAATATGTATATGAGATTTATAAATCTATCCCTGATTTTGTGTGTATGTGTGGTTTTTTGGTGTTTTTGTTTTTTTTGTACCGGGGATCAAACTCACAACTGCGTGCTTGCAAGGCAGGTGCTTATGCCACTGAGCTAAGTCCCCAGCCCCTCTATCCCTGTTTTTTAATTAAAGTAAAGTGCACATTAGCACATCAGTGTGTTTCTTTTATATTTGTGTTTTTATATAACTATAACAGCAGAAGATGGGATACAAGTCCCTCCTTCTAGGGAGATCAATACCCATTCCTGTACAGTTTGCTACTACACAGATATGAAGTAATTATCATGGGACAAGTATGCTTCTAATTTATAGACACATAAACTGCTAGAGAGAGCATAAACCTTCTTTGTCTACCCACTACACGTGACTGTGAACACTCGAGGAGTGGCTAGTCAGAATTTTATGTCATGAAACTGTAAAACAAACAACCAAATTTAAAGACTCAATGTGAAAAACACAATGAAAAAGTACTTCATTCATAATTATGACTTTGATTTATTACTGAAATGATTATATTTTATATGTGTTGCATTAAATAAGATATACCATAGATTATTAAATGAATTTTATGTGTTTCTTTTAAGCTCTTGACATATGACTACTAGAAAAATTTATAGTTTTACTCAAGGCCCCCCTTTGTATTTCTGTTGGAAAAGTTGGTAAAAAGTGACATGTCCAGACTAGGACAAGGTGTCAGAACCACACGGACACCTCAGATCTACTCAACGACTTATATCAATGCCACTTGCTTTTCCCATTGGCTATAATATAAGGTTGTCACATTTTTATTCGATTTTCTTTTCAATATAAACAAATAACTTCATTTTCTTTATGCTTCTTATGAAAATGAATTTACGTACAAACCAAAACCATTGTTGGAGCTGATACTCAGTTTACACTAGGGATGTATAATCTTACTTATTGGTTCATAGACAGATGCAGAATTTTCTCAGATTAATGGTGTCTGTTGGCCTGTTCCTCCTCCTCCTCCTCCTCCTCTAGTCTTCACGTTGCTGCTTCCCGCCCATCTCTACCATCTCTACATCCTAACATTCACTCTAAATGTCCTAAATCACAGTTGTGTTTTAAAAACTCTAAAATCTGGTTGCAACTTACAATCAATGACATAATAAGTATCATGGAATGGTTTAATCAACATCTTTCTTTTTTCTTAGTCATAGGAAAAATAATTCTCCCACTATAGTGGATAACACTTTAGATTCGAGGAAATGTGATAAATCATGTTGTCTTGGTCCGCACTCCCATTGCTGGGACAAAATACCTGATAATCACAGTTTAAAGAGAAGTTGATTTAGATCACAGTTTCAGGGAGTTCAGTCCATAGTCAGCTGGTTCCAAGTCAGAAAGGCCAGCAGAAGGGCACGGTAGAGGAACATTGCTCAATCCACGGCCACCAGGAAGCAGAGGGACCAGAAGAGCCAGCGAATAGACAGCTTCCAAATGCCCACCACCAGTGATGTACCCACTCTGCCAGGCCTACCTCCTGACTGCATATTTAACTGTGAACTCATCTGTGGATTAATCTATTGATGAGTGTAGGGCTTCCATGATCCAAACGCTTTCTGAAAACCCCACCTCTGAACACACAAAACTTTTGGGGACACTGTATCTAAACCATAATGCATAGAGAGAACCACATAAAATGCAGCTTTCAGAGCTTCCTTCTGTTTCCAGTGAGCCATAATCTTTGGCCTGCGGTTTGCTCTTTTTGAACAGGGCCTGGGTGATCCTGATCTAGTGCCGAGGCCAACATCTCACACACCACTGGTCCCAGCCTTAGCATCATCAGTATCTTGACCAATAGTGCTAATTCAGTTCATCCAGAAAACAACTGGTTAACCAGCCAACAATTATTACTTATTACTAGCAACTGCTACTCATCAAGAAATGAGTGTAACAGTACTTCATTCCTTTTCCCAAAGAATTGACCATTTTCTACCCTTAAGTTCCAGCACTTTCCTGAAAATCAAATATTACATTCCTTCTCTCTAGACAATCAGAAGGCAAGCATCATTTAGTAAGCTGACTAATCCTTTTGGCAAAGAACAGATTGTATGATGACCACGTTAGAGGCAAAGAGCTGTTTGCTTAGAAGCAAAGGCTACAGGTCAGACCTATGGCAGTGACACAATTTGAAACCCAAATCACAAACCGCACAGGAGGTAATGAGTTCCCAATTTTGACTTAATTAAGACTTTAATGGTTGTAAGGACCAAAGTCTCCCCTTAATTTCATACCAACTAAGGACAGCAACTTCAACCACCTTTATAATGTTCACCTTAAGGTAGACAAAGAAAGGGGAAAACTTCTAAACTAGTTCTATCCAGGTCACTTGATGCCCTGGGCAGGAGAAGATTACCATCCACTGCTTAAGTTATCACCTAGCTCTCATCTGGCTGCGGGATGAGGCCCCGAGGGGTCATTTGAGTGGAAAATAGAAGGAAGAGGAGATGTGAAGCACTTTGAGGATGTGAGCTCCCCATTTCTTTCCCCCCCACCAGGAGGCCCCTCCCTTAGCAGACATTGAAGAGCGTGGAACTGGTACCCCCACTCCCTTTCCAGAAGAGTTTTCTGTGTCCAGTTCCAGGCCATGGAGATTTTGCATTGCAGATGCCTTGGGTTAAAATATTTTTATCTCTACCCAGAAGATGCACTTAGCAGATATGACATACTAAGCTATCACTGGTTACTCACAGCTTGTGGGTGGATACTTAGTAATTCATTTGTCAATTGCTTATTGAGCCATAAGATAGATCCGCCCTATGTGAAGCACTGAGACTGTGAAACCCAAGTAGTTAGAAGCTGTAATCTCATGGAGTTTCCAGTGTAGATGGGGAAATAGATACTGATAGAGTAACATTATAATAAAAGCTTGATCACTGATTGAGGTACACAAAAGAACTTCAGAGCATGTGCTCATTAGTAACTAGTAACAAAACAACATGCAACCAGATGATAGGCCAAGACAAGTAAGTGTCTTTGAGGAAGTGATCCTGAAATAGGAATAAAGATGAATAAGAATTGACCAGATTAAAAAAGAAAACAATTCTTAAGCCTCATGAGGATAAATTTCCCTCTCTTCAGAACAGGTTTTGTTTGATGGGTTTTACTATTGACAAGCCAAGGAGGACGTGATAGATGCTGGAAAATAAGGATATCTTTGATGGGGAGATTATCAGGAGGTTTGGGAAATGAATTTGTATACATTTACTGAATGATAATTGGAAGTAGTGACTAGAATATATTGAAGACGTCAGAGAGTAACCAAAGCCCAGACAACTGAAATCTACAGGAAATAGATTTCTCTAACTCTCTCTCTTTCTCTGTCATCTCTTCATCTCCATCTCACCTATCTATGAAAATATGTTATTTTCTTATCTGGACCAGAGATTATCTATAGCATATGTGGTGGGATAGGGAGGAATTTATCAACGGCTGACTGGATTGGGGATCCACTCTAAGGGTGGGTAGAACACACTTCTGGGTGTGTCTGGGCAGGTCACGTGGGTGTGCTTCTCTGGTCTACTTCTTGTCCCTAACCCCTCTTCTTCCCCTGTCCCCTGCTCTGCTTCCCAGTCACCATGGACCGAGGAGCTTTGCTTCACTGTGCTGTTCCATCATGAGGCTCGTGCTTTGGATCCAGCTGACCCTGGATGGAGGACTCTGAAGCTGTGCGCTAAATTAAATCTCCCTGTGTTTGCACTGTAATGTCAGGCCTTGTGCTCAGGCGATGGAACACACAGAGCATAAAATAATGTGTGTGCACACATACACCTGTTCATGTACTCGCGTGTGTGTTCCATTTCTAGTAAGTGGAATTCCATTCTCCACTAGGTGGAGAGCATGCATTCGCCATGGTGATTGAGAAGTGGTCAGTTTCAGAGAGAAGGGAGAACCCAAGTCCAAGTGGGTGGTAGAGAGCTGTCCACACTCGTCAAGTGGTGGGGGCTAAGGCCCCTGGGTCACAAAGGCTGACACACTTCTTCGTGCAGAGAAGTGTGCAGTGGCACACTGCAATGTTCTTTGACATATGAATGCGATTGATCCAAATCAGATAAAGTCAGTTTTCTCTCACGAGGCAACTCTCCAACAGGGATCCCCCCAGTTAAGAGTGCAGAAGGTAAGATGCGCAAGCCACACCTGGACTGAGCAGCCTAGAGTCCCTAAGTGGTTACAGAAGCCTATCACGGATGAAGGAGTAGCTTTGTCACTCTTTTGCTGTCCCAGCATTAATTACTCTCCTTCATTTGCGATTTTCACATTATTCTCCTTTTCTTTGGTCACCTAGAGCTATTATTCGAAGAGATAAGGAGAAGGAAACCATGGGGGGGGGGTCCTATAATAATTCTCATTAGTACAGAAGCAATATTAGCTCATCAAAAAATTTTTAATGATTTTAGAGAAGAAATAAAATTAGCAAACAAGAAAGGCAATTTCCTGAACATAAAATTGAAAGTTCTAAAGAAATTTGCATTTTCAGTGCTGGGAAATGTCAGGTTGTTTTTACACTCAAATTCCCTTATCTCCCACCAGGGCAGGAAGGGTAATGTTTATAACATCTGAATCTCTGAACCAGTGAATAAAACATATCAGTGTTACTTAGCTGAGACACGAATAAATATTCATAACAATGGCACATGCATAGCTAATTGAATGACTTTTGTTAATATTAAACTAGATATTCATGGACATGTGCCTTTTTCTATAATGAAAATACTGCCTTGGGCTAGTTTTGTTTTTCTTGTCTAGAACAATTTATTTGCTTTCACCGAAATGAATATAAACTCCTATCCTCATGACAAAAGAATTCACCATTAATTTGAATAAAGAATTTCTTTATTCCCTTTGTGATATGCTTTACTGAGAAAGCAAATCCTAAAAGTATCTTGAAATTTTTGTTCGTGCATTATATTTAATTTCAACAACACATTCAATGTCTACAAATAGAGATTCTGGGATTATTAGGACCAGATATATTGTTATCAAATCCATAAGGGATTTTCTTTCGATTAGTTTAAAAAGTAATAAACACAAAGCAAAGCAAAGCAAAGCAAAGTTCCTGTGGAACTGATTGTGTGAAGTTTGAAACTATTACCTTCTTTATTTCCGCAACCTTTTTTCTCCCTTTCTTTCCTTCTCGTCTTCCATTTTCCTTATGTGCACCACGGTGGCTGTTCGTTTTCTTTATTTTTTGCTTAGCATTTCTTCTCTCTTCTTCACAGCACCTGACTGCCTTTCGAAAAAATGAGCTCCTTTTCACCGTGAGTCGTCCTGTCTCCCACAACACGGCCTGGGGGCTGTATCCACCCTCTGCCCTGCATAATCCAGTGGGCTGGCAATGACCCGACCTTGACGGATCACATGGGTGCTCTGAGAACCTGGAGCATGAAGCCAGGCAGGCAGGACCACAGCAGGCTCTTGGAGTCCTCCCGGCCCATTCCTGCTGATGACCGCATGGTTCTGCTTCCTGCTTCCTAGACCTCTGTCCTTCCGTGGGATTTGCACACTGGCTAAATAGTTCTTCTGCCTCCAACTACTTGGTGACTCCCAACACCCTTCTAAAAAAATTCTGTTTGTTATAAAAGAGCCAGAATCACTTGTGAAACATTCACAGTTCAATAACAGATTATTACCATAGTTCCTCTTAGATCCCAGCTTGCCAAAAATTAATTCCGTCAGATTTTAGACCTGGTGGAACATTTCTGAGACCTGAACAATACACTGAGCCCAGGGATGTATGAAGCTCACAGTGTGACGCGGGGTTCCCCAGGTCACCGTCACCCTGGCGTGAAGGTAACTGAACTGAACTTGAAGCTCTTGAAGTAACCAGATGCTTGGTACCAGAGCCCAGCACCTTGCAGGGCTTAGAATCCCAAGGGATGATCTACAACGCACTGAAAACTATGCAGGAATTGGTGGTAGTTAACCTGCTGTTTGGAGCTCACTCACATGGCTTATTTTAGAGAAGAAATCTCCAACGTGGTTGGTAATCAAAGTTCCCCAGGATCAGAAGACACATTAGATTCCCAGACCTTAGCAGTGTCTTTGATAATTAGGTCTTGGTTGGGACCCAAACCACCAAACATGAAAACTAAACAGAGGAGGACTTGGCCAGATGACTCCAAATAAAGCAGTTTCAGAAATGGTGAGGAGATATTTTAGCTCTAAATTAAGGTAGTAACAGTAGACTATGAGCAGGGATAAATGGATTTGAAATATGGAGGTCAAATAAGCTAGATGTGTTTGTGATCTATTTAATGAGGTTCAAATAAATTGGATCAACACATACTTTGAAATTTCAGCTTGTGCAACCAGGTTTCATTGCTGCAGAAGGAAATTTTGGAGGAAGAGAAAATTTAGAAAGAGGTATGTATGGACTTAATGATATAAAAAGCTTTAAGTGATGTCCAAGGAAAATGTGTGGTATGGCCATCTGGTCTAATGACACCAGTGTGATCACTGACAGAATACAAGCAGCAGTTCTAATCCTCCCAGAGATATTCCTCTTCAGGGAATGGGTAGAAAAGTACTAACTCAGAATGAGACCTTAAGGATCACAAACATTCAAGGAACACTGAGAGAAGGGGCTTAAAATCCAATCTGACAGGAAATAATCCAGAAGACAAAGAAGAGACGATTATAAAAGGAAGCTATCACCATCGTCAACGACAGTGGAGACCCATGAAGATAGAGCTGCACAATACAGACGGGGATTATATAAAAGAAAAAAATTACATTTTTGACCTAGACTGTCACGTGAAAATTTTAAAGCTAACTTTTAGATATTGATGAGAAGTAGACTGCACATGTAGAAAATTCTTTTTCAAAAAACGAGAGAGATTTTATTCAGTTTGAATCTCCCATCCCAAGGAAGGCCAATCCTGGGTTCCCAAGTTCCAAGCACCCAAATACTGCGTAATTACACAGCCACAGTCTGCTGCATCTCACCAAGTCAAAGGCAGCCTACTGGCTTACTCAACAGAAACTCACACTCCCCTCTTTGTGGTGTAGGCTCATTTCTGTTTGATAATGGTGTAGCCATGGGCATTTTTAGAAGTGGACCATGGAAGTAGTTTTCACCAATGGAGCAAAAGAAGTCATACTTGGCACCTGAGACTCATAAGAGACAGGAGTCTCCATCTCTTTTTTCTTCATCTTTGGCTACGTGTCTTTTCTATATGAGGAGAGAACACCAAAGCTAGGGTCACAACAATGCACAAGGTGAAAGCACTCTGAGCAGTGACCTCATTGAAGAAGAAAGCCACCAGCCCCCTGGGTTGGCATTTGTTCCACATGCTCCAGAAATGCTGACTTTTATTCTAACAGCTGTAATACAAACCATATCTGAGCACTCTTTGGACTAAAACTTTTAGGTAACTAATTTATGATTTCAAAAAATTTAATACATAAATACACTGACACCCTAGATACAAGAGTTATAATGTTTACTTGAATCATATTTGAGAGAATGTGGCCCAACTCCCAACTCATTGTTTACAAACTTTACTAATTTAAAGTTTAGTGATGCTATTCAGAGGTAACAAGTGATGTTAAACACTAAATTAGCTAATCTATTAATTCAATTCAGAAAGCAAATTAAGATTGGTAAATAAAATACAACTCTTGCCACTGACGATTAAACCTTAATGATCTGGTACTTTTTTTCCTTTAGGGTTACATTAAGATATCTTCAATCCATTATTTCTGCTCAGAAATAGACCATGATTTGATAATAGTCCTACATGCCAAAACAATAAATGACCTTTCTCCTTTCTCATTTGAAAATGTAACATTTGTGTTGGCTTTGGAGCCACAGAGGGTACCTACAGCCCTACCCTCCATAAGGGACAGGACTGAGTGTGTAGGTGGCATTTCAGTGCCTCGGGGTCTTCTCGTAAACAACAGGGCCCCAGCAAGGATGACAAGGACATACAATGGTCTTCAAAGAGGAGGTGGCTTGTTCTAATTTGTCCCATAGCACCATGTGGGCCAGCAATTTGAGGGTTTGTTTCATATAAATAGAGCTCCATATTTATTCTTCGTAGTGTCATGTATTTGATTAAGGGTATACTGAATTAATTTCCAGTGTTTCCTCCAATAGGCAGTACTCCATTAGATATCCTTGTGCACGTGTATGTATTGTCCTGGGATAAATTCCTTGAACCAAGATTACTGCATTCAAGAGCAGACATATACATAATTTTGCTATGTGATGTCAGTTACAACCTGCCATGGTTCATGTTTTAGATGTCCTTCCAGAGCCTCATGTGCTTACAGATGGGGCTTTAGGGAGATGACAGGATCACAAAATGTGATCCTCATCAGTGGATTGGCCCACTAACATACTAATAGCTAAATGTGAGTCAGGAGTCGAAGCCTGGTTAGAGGAGGTGGCTCACTGGGGGCATGGTCTCTATCCTCCTGCAATCTTCCTCGGCATCCCACGACCCTGCCATGGACTGTTTCTCCTCCACATGCTCTTCTGCCTTGCCTCTTTGGCTTAGAGACAGCCGACTAAGAACTGAAACCTCTGCAACCTGTGAGACTAAATAGAACTTTCCTCCTTGGAGTTTTGAGTGCCAAGTATTTTGTCCAAGAAACCAAGAAAGTAACTAAGACACACTCCATAAATATTGGTCAGTTTGTAGCTCACCAGCAATACATGAGAAGTTTACTCTCACCTCTGTCAGCCAGGGTGTATCAGACATTTTCCATCTTTGCTAATTTGATAGGAGAATTGCTCCCTCTAAAGTAGTGTTAGGTTGAGAATGGTGGTTCATGCCTGTAATCCTAGCACTTTGGAGGTCAAAGTAAGTGGATCCCAGGTTCAAGATCAGTCTGGGTAACTTAGCAATTTAGCGAGACCTTGTCTCTCTCTCTCAAAAAAAGTGAGGGAAGCATCTTTTTGCATATTTGCAAGCCACTTGATATCCTCGTTAAAGTGTTGTCTTTTATATTTCTGAGCTTAGTCTTTGCATGTCATATCATTTTTAATCTGTCTTTGTTGATGTCTTTTAATTATGTGTTTATTGTATGTACCATATGGATGAACTTTATATTTTCATACAATCGCAGTCTTTATCTTTTAAAAGGATAGTATGTCACATTTCTTTTGTTTATATGAAATATACCTTTCAATACAGTAATATTACCTGTTATGTCATTTTGGTGCTTTTTAAAATCTTTTACTCTCTGTTTCACATTTTCTTTGCACTTATTTACTTTTTTTTTTTTTTCAGTGCTGAGGTTGAACCCAGGATTTTGTTCACGCTGGGCAAATGCCGTAACACTGCACTACGTTTTCAGCCCAGTTTCACTGTACTTTCTAAATACAGTTTTGTTTTCCTGAAAGTTTATCTATTTCTGTTGCTACTCTTCTAGTGGTATAATTTTAGAAATTACAAATTTTGCACTAGACTTTTTAAAGTATACTGTTTCTTTAGGCAATATCTAGAGTCTTCCCATTTCAAGCAATGGTAAATTGTGTGTATTTTTTCCAATTACTATTCTCTCTAAATTGATCTTATCTAATCATACTGTTGCTATCAGTTTTACTAGAGCTTTCCTGTTTAAGTGTTCTGATATGTACTATTTAATTTGTCAGATTTATATTTTTACTTTGATTTCACAACTTTATTTAATTAGTACATATTTGCAGAGCATGATGTTTACATTAATGTTAGGGTAGGTACATGTACACAATGTATGGTGATTCTTTTTTGTAGAGATCTTATTTTTAATTAGTACGTGTTATCAGGACACAACAATTACATTTATCAGGGGGGGCTGGTCCACGTGTGCAATGCATCTTAACCCTTCTTTTCTTTTCAATTCCCTTCCCTTCCACTCCCTTCTTGTTCCATCCAACTCTTGGCCCCTTCCCATTGGCAAAAGCTCTATTTTCATCATCATTTTTCCCTTCCATTATTTCCCATTCTTTTTTCCTCTCCTTTATCTCCTTTCCTCCATCTCTTGTCCTTCCATCCATTTGAAGATCTTGCTACTTCCTGTTAGCTGCCTTCTGTTTGGCTCCCTGTCTCCCCCCACACACACACAAACACACACACACACACACACACACACACACGCACGCACGCACGCACGCGCACGCAGGAAAACCCCTCCCTACCAAGCTCCTCACTCTGACTTTAAATCCCTTTCCGCATTCACATTATTATTATTTATTTTACTTGGTCTTTGTGACAGATGTTCACGTACCTCTCTGGTATTTGGTACATTTACGTGACACATCTTAAATATTTTTACCTCCCAGTCCTCATCCTACCTCCCCTCGACCTTGGTCTCCTGGACCCTTTACCATTTGAAAAAGCCCATCCCCCTATTTCCTTCCACAACTCTTTATTTTGCTCTTTATTTGTGCATTGCTTTACTCAAATGAGAGATACCACACGGTACTGTGTACGATTTATATTTTCCAGGTGTATTGAAGCCGTTGAAGTTGAAAACACATGCAGGGCTGTGGTGTGGCCCAGGCATGGCTAAACTGAGAAGGAGGAGATATCCCAGGGGGGCAAGACAGGCCACACCTGAGGACACTGGGGGACTTTTTGATATATTTTCCTTAATGAGCATCATCTATTTTTCTGAGGGGTGCTTGAATCCCTCCCAAAGTCCTGCTCAGGTTTCCTCCATTGTCCACTCAGCTCCTTGCTTGTTCTGATTAAATACAGGCTGCCCAGGGTCACTCGGCCAGCCCGCTAGCAAAGTTCTGAAATCTGCCGAAGATATCACTCCCCCTCAGCCCTAAAGACCAAGCCGTGTGTCTCACACCTTTGAGCCTTTGCTGTGCTCGCATTTGGGGATCTAGGGATCTAAGAATAGACCCCAACAGAGGTGCACCTATTTTCTTATAAATATCTCAAGTGTACCCTTCTCTATAACTGTTGACTCACCTTTCCCTGTTCCTCTCCACCAAAATGCAGAAATAGAGCTACATATATCACTTCTCCCTTTCATTCCTTTCATACCTTATTATTATTTATTGTATTCTATCATTTCTATGGGAGTGATGTCAGGAGCAGAGAGGAAAGACACCTTTACTGTGCTGTCTTATAATTGGGCATCTCATCTGTGCTCCACAGCACCAAGTATGATATTCTGCACGTGGTCATTCTTCAGTATGTGTATCTCACACTCAACACTTGCCCTGTGCTTGTCTGAGCTGGCCTAGAAAGCGATTCCATCCATTGGAGCACACCCTCTCCGCTCTAAGGCAGCATTGGATGGTGACAGGCATTCCCCTGCAGAGACGGGATGTTGAACCCAAGCTTAGAATGTAGCCACAAACAGATTCGTGCTATCTGCAGACAGGCAGATCTCAAACATGATCCGCAAAAAAAGATGGAAACTTGCAGTCAGCCCCAGTTCTTCCTCCCAAATCCACAACATAAGTAAGAGGAAATATAGAGAGGCCAGGAGTATTTGGCTAGGTGATCTCTCTCCCGATGGAAGGGAAAGTCAGGAAGGGACTTGCACCTAGTGTCTCCCTGTTTCATCCATTCCCATAACACTTCCTGCAAAAGCCAGGAAGAGCTAAGAGTTAATCATGATGCACACTTGCAGAAGGGAGGTAATTACACGAGGGCACGATGCCATCATCACCCAGCTTTCGGCACCTGGGATTGTGGTACACAGCATAAAGGCTCCCAGTCCTGGACCTGGGAATATAGTGCTACCAACCCAAAAGGTCTAGCCAATGTGATGGAGTCACAGGTGTCTGAAGAGGGAGATAACCCTAGATTGTCTGGTGGACCCTGTCTAATCACCTGCACTTTTCAAGGAGGAAGGCAGAGGTGGCTCTGAGATGCTGCAGCAGTGGAGAAGGCAGCTGAGATGCAGCAGTGTGAGAGGGGCTCGGGAAGCATTGCTGGGGACTGCGGCTGGCACTGCAGAGTACCTTGCTGCTGGGAGGAAGGGCTGTCCCTGCGGGCAGCCGCCAAGGACACAGGACCTATGGCCTCTAGCTACACTGGGCTGAGTTATGTCACAGCTGGCTGGAGCCTGGAAGGGGAGGCTTAGGGATTCAAGAAAGAAGTACAGCCTTTCTATTTCTAACACCCCCTTCTACCTTGTGATTCTCTAAGCAGAGGGTCACCCCTAGACTGGGCACCCACTAAATTCCCAGACAATATAGTTGGTCCTACTTTAAGCCACTTAGCCTGTGGCAGTTTGTTCCAGCAACAGTAGTAAACAAAGACAGGGCTTACTCAGAGGAAAATGATAGCCATTTTGGAATGGGGCAGTCTATACTGGTGGTGCCACACCGGCCATCTACAATGTGCAGTGACTCAGTGGATAGTTGCCTATCCACTGGAGGGTCCCTACTGATATGAGCAGACTCAAAGCCTGGCTACACTAAGTGTTTATAGACAGCATTTGCAAGAGATTAGGTTTAATAAAGGACACATAATTTCTAGGATTATTTTATAACACCCATCCAAGAAGTCAAATGCAGAAGAGTACCAGAGATCTATCTATGTGCTAAAGATCCAAAGAATCCAGCTGAGGGCCTGGATCCCATGGCAGTGTCCTCCACAAGTCCAGCTGAAACCTGGAGTTCATGACAACATCTCATGCAAGTCTATATCACTGATCTGCTCTTGGAAAGTCCAAAGGTCAGTGGCGGAAGCTAGAGAGTCTGCACCAGCAGGATGAAAGATCTGTGCCAGCAGGCTGAGGGATCTTCACAGGACTAGGAAACAACTCTCAAAGTAAAAACCAGAGCTTCCCCAAAGGGAACCACAGCCATCCTCAGTGACAGCGAGGACCCGAGCTCCTCTGACCGTGGGAACAGTTGAGTTCATATCAGGAAAACCAGCTTCCCCAGGAGAATCAACAGCACACCAGCTTCTCCCCCAGTTCTGCTTTTCTGCTGGTGGCAAAAATCCTCGGGCGGGTCTTTGACACCCAGCTCCACACAGACTCAGTCCAGCTGAGTGTGATGCACTGACCATTAACCAAGCACATTAACTTAACCTGTTGCCAACAGGGGACAAAACAAATAAAAGCAATTGATTTCCTCCTTTGAATATCCAAGTCAGTCATATGCTTGGTTTTCCCAGCTTGTGTGTGAAATTTAAATTCAGTCTATAGTTTTTAATCGCCTTTCTCTACCAATGTGGATAACCACGATGGGAAAACTCAGGAGTGAACCATAAATTTTAAGTCTTGGGCTCAGACAAAAAACAACAACAACACAACTAAAGTGCTAGAAAGCACAGACAAGTGACCTTGCTCCTTATTATCAAGAATGATGTCATTGCACACCAGAGCAGTCAAGTGCTCGTCTCTGGAGACACTGATTCCATTTTGTCCGCAGAATTCCCTAGGTGTGGTTACAGGTGACCCTGAAGACACAGACAGGGCAGGTGGCTTGACCAGTGTTACACAGAAAGTTCCTGGGAGAATTCGACTGTACACAGCTGGGTTTTGTTTGTTTGGTTGCTGAATTCCTAACTACTGTTCCCTCACTGTCACGCTTTGAATTTTTCCAAATGAGTAAAACCCTCCTTGTCTCCTTGTCCTCCTGCCCAGTCAGATGGGTGGCCCGGGACCCACCCACGGCCTCTCATTGGGTTCCAGATCTTACAATCCACCATATTGGGAGCACTCATAAACTGTTTTTCTCACCATTTTGAGAAATGAATAAAAGATTTTTTTAATTACAGAGACTTTTTTTCCTTAAACTTGTCACCACTTCCTTCTAGAACTGTGATGGCTTTTGCCAGTTAATATACTGGGAATTAGGTCTCTTTCCCACCCTCTTCTTTTGCATATTATGTTCTTTTGCATAGCTCGATTACTTTCAGTCTGTTTCTCTTTTGCTTAAGAAATGCTACCCTTGTTCTGTGTTCCCATACAGAAAAGAATCAATCCTTCTGAATGAGAAGGCAGAATTACAAGAAGGAATTTTATGCATGTGAAATAAAAGAGGTGGTGATTTTTGTACCATGCAAAATCTGTTCTCAGTGAATTTCTGACATGATAGGAAGGAGATTTTTCACTGTGTACACCTTTTGAAATTCTGCATCACACATGGGATGCCAGTGATGCCCATTCCAAGCAAATCACACTTGAATTCTAAAAAGAAGTCAAAAGTGAGTTGGGATTCATAGAAACAGGACATAACAGAGAAGCGAGAGAGCGGAGAGGAGACAGCTACAGCACATGGCCCCACGCTCTGGCCAGATGTGTAGGTCCCTGTTTCCCTTCTCGAAGCATCTGACCCCACTCTTGCCCTTCTGTGGATGGTGCTTCTTCTGCTTCTCTCTGCAGAACAAGCTCTTGGGCCCCTGGAGCCATGTGGCCCCTGCTGTCCAACGGGATGGAAAGACTAGGAGTTCTGAGCCCACTGGGTGACCACTGTCACAAGAACAGTGACGGTGACACAGCTCTCTCACTTCAGTTTGGGTCAGCTGTGTCAGTCATCCTGCAGGGGTCCCTTTGTAGTCAGGCTGAGCTCTTCCTTCTCAGGGACTTGGCCTGAGACCCCACCTATGATGTTTCTTCTACCCTCCTGACACCTTGTTTTATCGGTCTTCCCAGAATTCCCTGAATTTTTTTCTGAAATTATTTACATGGAAGTCCTGTCTCAGCGGGTGCATCTCCAGAACTCCCCTAACATAGCTTGGGTCAGAGTGGTCCAGGGAAGCAGATGTGGCAGACTGGGTTTCTGGAGTTAATATTTGATGCCCATCCAAAGAAAAGGGCCTGGTACTGGTGCTAAGTGGGCCAGTGATCACCTCCGGAACACACATGATGGCCCTGCCTTAGGGTCTATGAGGCTGGGCTGGGATACATGTGGGATGGAGGTGCTGCCTTGTGTCAAATGGCTTGCATGTGTGGGAAACAGAAGGGGCATAATTACAAGGACAGTGAAGTCATTCTATAGTTGCTGAGGGCCTGGATGTGGCAGCAAAGATAAAAAGACATTTAGAGCATTCATTGCCTACTTAGGGCACAGTAAGAACCCAGTAGGACTTTGAAACCACTGAAAGGCTCTGAGACCCATCTTTCAGGCAGAGGAAAGGAAATGCTAAAGACCAGGCATGGGATAGAATAACGTAATTTTCAGGGAAAAGAAGAACTATGCCGAGTGTCCTAACAAGCAAAGAGGGGACCCAGGGACCCAAGACAGGACATCTGAATGGACCCACCATAGCATCTGGATCCCTGGCCTCCATGGAATACTATTGTTGGTTTGTTTTGTTTTGTTTTCTATCTTAGAATGTGTATTTGCAGTAGGTAATGGTGAGGCTCCTCATGGGGTGCTGGTCCATGGACATCACACAGTTCATTTCTTTCCACTCCCTACTCATGTAGGGGATTCCCCCCTCCATCTCTTGGTCCCCTTCTCCTTTGCAAAACATGTCTCCCTATTTCCTATTATCTATCTTTTACTTGCTGTTTATTTATATTTTATGTGTCTCATATAAGACAAACCATGGGATGGTTAAGCTTGTGTGTCTGATTTAGTTCATTGACATTATTATGGTCTCGGGGGTACTTGAGAGGACTCTGGAATGGCCGGAAGGATGGACAGTGAATACCATCCCTTCAGGACCTGGGGTGGCTGCAGCAGCAGCAGAGAGAATCGCTTGTTGACTAACCCTCCCCTTACAGCCTTTTTCCTGAAATATTGAGCAAATATTGCATTAAAAAACTGAGATGCAAAAGGGATTAATCACAAGAAAGGGTGAACTATAGCAGAAAATGCTAGTTCTTTGCACAGATACTTTCTGGTTTCTTATATGCTCTGTGCATATTCTGCACTGCCCTCCACCACTGACTTCTGTATGTTTTTAACAATGGCTACATCTTGAAACTTCTCAGAATTTCTTCTTGAGGGTCGCCCCTCAAGCTAGGGCAGCTGCTTCCCCATACACCGGAGGACTAACCCTACATGCTTGAGGTTTACCTGTCCAGCAGGATGTTCCTGGGCATATGACTGCTGGGAAGCAGAGTGTTCAAGCCCAGCTCCAGGGGCTCCCAGAGCACTATGCCCTACGGAAGACTCCATTTCACATGGCTTCCTTCCTGGCCCAGTCCTGTGGTTCTTACTTTCTTACTGGTCTTCCCTTGAAGCACTTTTTCTGGACAAATCCCATGCATAAGGGTCCTTATAACAGAACATAATCTTTGACCTCAACTTTTAGGCTTGTGTCTTTTTGTTGAAGTCAATGTTAGTAAATTTTTTGGGTAACACTGTGGCAATATGCCAAGGACGATCAACAATTTTAAGGTTTGTACAACTGCTGAGTGATCCAACATTTTCCATCCCACAAAGAAATGTTTATGCACAGTTAGCTTGAATTCAGTACAGTTTATAACGGCAGTGAAACAGAATGAAAACAATGCACACAGACTGTGATAAGAGATTTTAAAACAGGATACACCCACACATGGAAGATTAGTGAGTGAAAGCGAAATTATTTAAGAAACAAGAAACTGATGGAACATTAAAAATTACTTCCATCTTTCACAGTAGTCTTCACTATCAAACTGTCTCTCCACTGCCTTTCTGGTGGGAAATGAGTTCATTCTTAATTCCTCCAGTGATTTAGAGGGTACTTTTAAATCATGTGATACTTAAGTGAAAACAAAGTTGTGATTGGAACACAAGAATCCCAAGTCTCATTGGAGCTAATCTGTTTGCTACCTAAGGAGACTTAAGCAAATCATTTTATTTCTCTGATCATAAGAAAAATTTGTGTCCTTTCTGTTATGATGGGAAAAATCAAGTAGGGCTAATCAACCAAAGGAGGGGTAAGAGTCACCTCAATAGATGTCAGTAACTAAAAAGAATGATCCAAGGCTGTACAGAGAATGAGTCCCAAAAGTTGGGAACACTGTCCATGGTCTAACCAGAGAATCCACAGGAACATGGAACAGAAACACTGTAAATATTACATATTAGACTTTTGAATCCCCAAGTCCATTTTAGTTTGCAGATGTTGGAAGGCCTGGCTATCATCCTTCGGTACACATTCTTGTATTCTTTGGTAATGATGAAAGCTCTTTAAACAATGACAGTAACCACAGATGTTCTCAGCTCCCTGTGTGGCCATGTGGCTGTGTCCAGCAAAGAGCAAGCAATCAGGGTGGAGCCCTTTGGGAAAGGAGGTCCCTACTTCTTTCTTGCCTTCTTGTCCCAAGGATGTGGACACTGCTGCAAGCCACCTCAGGCCACACCAAAGGTGCTTCTCTAGGGATCCGTTCCTTTGCTGATGTTCAGTGAAGATGGTCTATGTTTAGATGGACAGATTCTGGCAGACAATAACTAATTTTTTTCTATTAGCTTGTTCAAGTTGCTGTAATAAAATAACACAGACTGAGTGACTTAACAGAAAGTTATAGTCTCATGCTGCTGGAAGCTAGAGCTCAGGGTCAGGGTCCCAGTGCATTTAGTTCTTGGTGGGCTGGGGATTTAGATCAGCACCTCAAGTGCTCTCCGGGTAAGCACAAGATCATGTGTTCAATCCCTAGTACCAAACAAAACAAAAAAAATTTAGTTCTATGAGGGCTTTCCCACTGGTTTGCAGGTAGTGCCTGGTAGGTGCCTTCATGTCTCTTTTTTTCTGTGCATGTGTGTGGCGCTGAGGGGCATGAGCTTCATGCCTTCTTCTTCCTCTAAGGCCACCAGGGCCACCAGATTAGAGTTCCTCTCTTACACCTCATTTAACCTGCATCATCTTCTTGAAGACCCATCTCCAAATACAGAGATGCGCTGGTGCTTAGAGCTTCAACACAGGCCTGGGGGAGGAGGAAGACACAACTCAGGTCCCAACAATTTTGTAATCCATCGCCCAGTCTCTTTTATGGAGCTACTTAATGGACAGACACAAAATGAATGAGAATATTCTTGGAAGCATAGCACCTATATTTCCTCAACATGGTCTGTCATTTGCATCTGATATTCAGAAAATCTTGGCCTGGTTACACAATTATAGCTAATGCTTGCAGCACAGGCTATGAACAATTAGATATTAAATAGATTAATCGGTGATTTGTCTACATAGTGGTAAAATTAGAATACTACCATTTTTTTCTGCAAGAATAAAAAGTACTCAAGTTGGCTGCTGGTAGATTTGAAAAATAATGTATTTTTCTTTAGCTTTGGTTAGATTCGAATCCCATAAATATTATGAATACAGGAGCCTAGGTTTTCCTTCTTTACCTGAGCCCATAAACCTTCCAGCAGGCCGTGTGCTAGCTTATGAGCTTCTAATACTGATCTTTCTTACCTCATTCAATACCCAGTATATTGGTTCCAATTTAGAAGCCTCTTTACTAGGCTGAGTATGGGTGGATGACAAGCTGTCTAATGGGAAGTTTCTTCAGATCAGTTGAGAAGACTCTATCTTTAGTGAAAGGAGCTTTTGTAAACAGTATGTATAATTTACAAAATCAATTGTGTATTTTGACCATAAGAATACTGACCAATGATTCTATCTGGGCTCTTTCTCAAAAAGCTAAATGCACACACACAAAAAAGTACATAGCCAAATTATTGATGTTTTTTGCAAGGAATTTCTTTTCCAAGAGATAGTTTGTCTTCTAATGGAACTTTGGTTCAATTTTTAGTCCTTTGTGAACGTGACAGTTCATTTTCAGTAGGAAAGCCCAGAATAATCTAGAAGGCAGGAGCTGGGGACCCGGAAGTACAGACACAGCCGTGGGGCTCATCATGTGAATGGGGAGTCAGTCCCAGGAATCTGGGTGCCGAGCCAACCAATGAGCAGAGCCAGGAAGAGCAGCAAGGTGGGCTGGGCCTGGGACCTCAGTGCCTGAGCTCAGCACTGGCGCGGTCACTGAAGCAGGCGGGGAGTTATTCCCACCCACCGCATCCTCCTCCACAGAAAGCGAAGTATCAACTCTGCGTGCAAAGAAAGAGGCAACCCGAGAAGGTGACGCTCGACTCACAACTGCATGAAGTCTAAGGCCACTCTCTGTTGGATTCAAGCCTCTTCCCTGAAATAAAGCCCACACACATGCACACCCAGGTACACACCCAACACGTTTCCTAGTCGCCAACCTCTGTTTGCAGGGATATCTTTGTCTCCACAGTTGTCAGAGCTCCTTAGTAAGTCTCCCGTACCCTCCTGACTTCTCTGTTTAATTCTAGGAACAGTGATGATTTCATGTAGGACAGTAGACTCTGTAACTCCATTAGAGGGCAAGAACAGTCTCGCCCATTGTTATCATGGCCATTTCTATTTCTACTGCCCATCTTTCTTACGATTAGCTGGGGCATGTTGAACTATGCTGACTTAAGATGGTACAAGTCCCTGAGCCACTCCCATGTGCCAAAAGACAGGCAGATTTTCAATAATTAAGTTTTTAAGAGCCTGATGTCCTCTGGCACCTTATTTTGGGGGACAGAGGGATTGAACTCAAAGCTTTTGCACTGAGCTATGTCCCAGGCCCTTCAAAATGTTTGTTTTCAGACAGGATCTCATTGAGTTGCCCAGGCTGGACGTAACTGACAATTCCCCTGCCTCAGCCTCCCAGGGTGCTGGGATCTTGGCCCACCACATCCAGCTCTGTGGCACTCAGGGAACAACGTGATTGTCACTTTCTCTTATCACCCAGCTCTCGGATTCGCCAAGTGCCTGAGCAGCCAGGAGCAGTTCCTTCCAGGCTGGCTCTGGATTAACCAATTGCTCTGGTGCCCAGGTGAGCCAAGGTCTCCATGGACAGATCTCAGTGTTCCTAGCTTCTGGCCACAGAAGCTGTTTCTGGTGTGACAGGACTGCTTGCCTTTCCAGGGGGGAAAGAAGGCACTGTCTGCCTCTGTTAGGGCTGGGCCTGTGCTTCATTTCTAGTCCTGCCAGGGCCTGCTCAGCTGGACCCATTGTGAGCTTCTAGGCTCCTTACAAAGCAAGCTGCCAACCAGGCCAAACTGTCTGCTGGGGAATTGAGAATAAAGCTCGCTGGGGCTAGTGCAAGGTTGGCAGGTTCTCAGCACACCCTGACATTTAGGGGGACCCTGGGCACACTTAGTTCAGGTCCTCAGCTCCCCCCTGCTGTACTCAATGTGACAATTTCTTCCTCATATGCAGGGTGGAGTTCACTGAACCAAAGTGCATGCTCATGGCCCACATCAGGCCAGGGGACAGATTGCCCCACGCAATCTTTACAGAAGCTGGACCATGGGTCTCTGGGGAACCGAGGTCTTCGGGAGTTCAGATGCCTGCATGTTTGGTGCAAGTGTCTTTGGCTGTTATCAATCCTCTCATCAGAGGAATGCAGGGCATTTTGGAGTCTGACATTAGGTCGAAGCAGCTCCGGCCTCCTGTGTGGCTCGGTGCATATATAACCTGTAGTGAGAACAGTTTAAATGCACCATTAATTCCTGGGTGGTCACGAGTTGTTGCACCCTCCGGGGTTTCGGGGCAGAGCAACCAGCACTACTTTCTCGTGATTTAGCAATGAAACCAGTGATATTTGGCTCTGTACCTTGGGCCTTTTCCACAGTTTTATTCCTGGTTGGATTTGTTAATGTTTTCTTCATGAGGGCTTTCTTCGGCTGCACCCATGTGAAGGCCAGAGCTTGGGCATGGGCGTAAGGACGTTGGCTTCTTTAGCCAACCATGAACCCTTGAACCGAATTATTTTCAAGTTTCCTGAGAGTAAACTGCATTTCTCTCTGTATTATTTCTGTGCTTCAGCAGAATATTAGATACTAATGGTTACTGTTATGATATGATTGTTTTACACACTGTGCTGGCCATTGTGGGAAAGGAAATTTCCTGCACAGGTGTAATGAAAAATACACCGTGTGTTTGAATTTTAAAATTTATTACAGCAAAAGACCAATGGCCATTAATGCACCCTCAATCCCCTGTTTGATCCCAGCACACTCATTTCATTGTTCTTGGCGCTTTCTGAAACAGCCCTCTTTCTTGGGCATCATTAGTGGTGCTAAGAGGCCTTGAGATCCCAAATCAATTCAGAGCGTTTACCACTCTTGTTCACTTTGATTTGGAGACTGAGGACAAAATCACACAGTGCCAAATCCAGTGAACAATGTGGGCGAGGACCCGGCAGTGTTTCTGGAGTCCGCCTTTGTGCTGGAGGGCACTTTGCAGCAGCATAGCAGAACTTTTTACCACACCTTGGAAAGACACTTGTCCCCTTGGAAAGGGGACATCCAGAACCGCTTCAGGAAGGGCCAAGAACAAGGAGACAAGGGTGAAGTAAAGAAGGGCACTCAGGGCAGAGGGGTGACAAGGTGACCTTCCCTGTAGTAACTTAAAACTTTTAAGCATTCACCATATATTTAAATTTCACTTGTACTTTGTTTGGTTTCCCATCGTGGTTGGAACGTTTATGTCCCCTTCCAGATTTGCGATGAATCTGGATCCTCAGTGTGGCAGTATGAGAAGGAGGGGATTTGGGGAGTGACCACCAAGGGCCCCACTCTGGGGAATGGGATTAAGGCCTTGTGCACCCCACCCCTCCCCCATGGGATGACACAGCAGCGAAGAAGCAGAGACTTGGCCCTCACCAGGTGCCCAACCTGACGGTGCCTTGATCCCATACTTCCCAGGCTCCCTCAGTGTGAGAAATAGATTTCTATTGTTTATAAATGGCCCAGGTATATTTTGTTACAGCGGCACAGAGGGTTTGAGACATTGGTCTAGAAATCAAGTCTAAGACTGGCAGTGGGGCCCTCCTGCATGTTGCCAAAGTACAGAGAATATAAATGCTAAACCATGGTACAAAGAGTCAGGTCCCCTGGGGTGGTACTGGGGACACATTTGAGGAGGGACTCAGGCCCCACCCACATTCAGGGGGGAGTCAGGACAGAAGTGGCTCTGGGTGCCTCTGCCCGGCAAGCGTCACACAGAAGGAAGAGACCGGCAGCCCTGCAGGAGGCCCCAGGGAGCATGGTTGGCTGTGAGGTAGCTTCTGCTTCTCAGCCTGACTCTGCCCTGGCTGGAATCACTGAAAGTGAAAGCTTGAAAGATGCAGGAGGTGATGTTTAACCTGGCCCTTTCATTTTGCAAGCAAAGAAAGCGTGACTCAAACACGGGACATGACTTGTCCAAGAGAACACAGCTGGCTGGCGGCAGGACTGTGCTTAGGACACGGATTTCTGAAATTCAAAGTTTAAAAAAGAGCTCTACAATACCTGGGTGAAAACCTGACACACGGACTTCATGATTCCCCCTTCTCTGCCCCCAACCAAAGTCAACTCCAGTCCCCATGCCTGGAATCTGGAAATGGTACCTGCTGTGAATAAGTGCTTATGCAGATGCAGTGATGCGAGGTATGTTGAGATGAGATCTCTGTCTACCCGAGGGGCTCTAAATTCAGTGACCAATGTCCTTATGTGAGGCAGAAAAGGAGGTGATACAGACAGAAAGAGAAACAGCAAACAGAGCACACGGAATATGCAGCCACAGGGGGCTGTGACAAGTTCCAGAAGGTGGAAAAGCCAAAGAAAGGTTCTTCCCCTGAGCCTCCTGCGGACTGCTGGACCCCAAAAGCATCAGAGGGTAGCCTTGTTGCTCTAAGCCACAAAGTTCCTAGTGACACACCATGGTTACCTAGGAAGCTCGCACAGTGGGTACTTTACAAGCCCCAGGATTGAACCCAGAGCCTTCACACTGAGCTAAGCCTCAGCCCTTTTCCTTTTCCTTTTCTTTTTAATTTTGAGACAGTGTTTATAGTAAGTGGCCAGGCTGGGTTGAACCTGTGATCTTTCTGTCTCAGCCTCCCGAGTAAATCCTGCTCTTTAATTCAGCTTCCCACTTCTTGCCTCTTCCTGAATGAGAATGTTCACAGATCACTTGTTATTTTAAGTAAATGGCAGCTAAAGCTTCCAAGACTCCGCTCAGCACCACGGCCTCTCTGGGATCCAGGGTAATGTAGTGAAGAGAGAGATCAGTTTGGCTCATTGAATCTTAGGAAATTTTATTGATCTCGTGATGCCTACTGGCATCTTGGGAGCAGGCAATAAAATATCGCAAGTCTAGTTATTGGGAAGAAATTTTCCTAATGATTTATACAGGTTCTATTTCTACTCATGTTTTATGATTTCCCCGAACTCATTCCACCTGCCAATTACCATAACCACCCATACCCACAATATGCTCCCAGTGATTTACCAGGAGATCTGGAAGAAAGCCTGCAAGTGTGATCTTAGCTTGCGATGGAGAGGAGATGGCAATTTGAGATCCCAAGGGCCTGCCGTGCTGCTGTGGCTGCTTGTGAGTGTGGGGGATAAATATGAAAATCACTCCAACTTGCAAAGGCTGGCATCTCCGGGTGGATCTGGGCACCCCCAAATCTTCACACTTTGTGGCACTTATAACCTCCTCCCAGTGCCCTGCCTCATTAATAGAGATGTTGTCATCTCTATTATACAGAAATATAGAAATTATCTGTGCCAAATAAGGGGGAAAGAAGGTAACCTAGTCCACCCCTGGAAGTCCTAAGACCAGAGGGGAGGCCAACTACCCACAGATAATGTTATGGAAAATGAGGTCCAAATGGTGGAGAACAGTAAAAGCCACATCCAGGGAGCACAAGGTCCGAGGATGGCCCAAGGCAGGTACCACATAGTGCACATCTCGCAGAATGCATCCCTACCCTCACTGACACCCCTGTGCTGGCCAGGGAAAGGACTGCAGAAGGAGCAATGTGCCGAGAAGCCCAGAGAGCGCTGTGAGCAGCGACACACAGCTGCATGCAGGCTCCTGACTCAGACCTGCTCCACGAGCCTCATAGCTGCCATTGCTGTGCAAAACACGGTATTCCAGGACGTGCATGGGGTTTTCTTGGTTTTTCTTGGTGGAATGCAAGTCTCTGTCAAAGGAGCTCTCTGCAAGAACTTCCAATCAACAGTGCCCAGCACCTCAGGCAGACGCTATAGCAGCAATTTCTTCTCATAGTTCTACATTCAGAGCACCAGTGTAACCTCAGTCTCACGGTGGAGTCGCATAAGGGAGTCCCTGGGGCACCCAGATGGCATGAGGGGTAACAACAGCAAGTGATAGGAGGTGGACAGACAGGTGGATGAGTGGATGGATGGATGGATCTAACGTTATTCCTTTTTCTATTGGGCACAAGAGATTTTTCCTTGGACTAAGTACATCTTGAGACGTTCTTAAAGTACAAAGATTCAGCAACTTGCTTGGGAGCAGGATAAGTGTCTCAAATACGTACATGGCTATTTCTTCTCCCCTCAACCTCTCAGGGATAATGTTGGATAGCAGACTCAATTTTGACAGAACCTTTGAATCTTTGGGCCAAGTATTCCTGACACTTCAATTTCACCCTAAATGAAAAAGCTGCCTAATAAATTGGTGCAGTTCATTTTCAGGCTTTCCCTAAAGACTCTTTCATTCCCCTGATGGACTCAGCAAACTGAGGATGTTCATTAAATTAAGATTACTATTTGGCTTTGACAGATAAATGTGTTTCCTGGAGCAATGTTGCTTGTACATTTAGAGTGTTGTATTGCTTTGTTTTAAGACACGAGACTGTTTCTTGGTATATTACCAAGAAAGCAACATCAATCCTGCTGGCCTCAAGTAGGCATGTTTCTTTCATCAAATATAAGAGTAGGATTACATCATTCAGGAATATAGATCTACAAATCTTGCTGCTGTAAATCCAGGCTTTCACAAACGTTTGTACTTTAACCAGTGAGTGACAAAATTCTTTCTAAGATTTTCTGTATCATTCATATATTTTTGTGTTGAATCCTCTCTTGTGTCCAGTAGAAAACGGAGCTATGTTAGATCCATCCATCCATTCATCCACTTGTCTGTCTACCTTTCATCACTTGCTGGTGTTACCCATCATGCCATCTGGGTGCCCCAGAAACAGATACTTATGCAGCTCCACAGTGAGACTGAGGTTACACTGATGCTCTGAACATAGGACAACGAGAAGAAATTGCTGCTGTAGCAATGTCTATTTTTTTCAAAGGCTATTCTTTCCTGCTTTGTGCAAATTGCTTAAAATCATTAATAGTGCTAATATTACTGGCTTCTAGTATTATGATTTGCCTATTTGCCTGTTTGGCTCCTCATTTTTCTTGGAACTGCTTGGTTCTTGACAAATTTCTGGGAACTGCTTGTTCCATATCTAGGAAACAGTTCCATAAACTAGCAGAGGAAGTTGGTGTTTTCCCCTTAGAACACCTCATCTCTGAATGGTTTTCAGAGGGGCATCAGTAAGTATTAGCAAGAGTTGAAATTGTCACCCTCTCATAAGAGACTAATATGAATACTTCCTGTTGGAGTCCACATTGATCTAATGTCAGAGTTACTGATCTTTCAGATGTTTATGGGCTAAAGAGGGAAATTTAGGGAAAAAAAGGACTTTTCTAGCTCTTTCTATTCAAAGATGACAGAGGACAACTGTACCACAGATGCTTCTGACAAAGACAGGATCCCACCATTGACACTGGAAAAGAAAGACTCCTGCTCTTGCCCAAAGACAGCGGATCAGGTCAGGGGACAAACCTGTGCTGTGTGGAACCCCATCTCTGAGGTGGTTCTTGCTTAGACTGCAGGAGCTGGTAACCCAAGTTTTACAGTGAAGGAGTTGGATGTTTTTACAGTTATTAGTTTTAAAAATCAAGAAACCATACTGGAATATCACTTCATGGTGTTAAGCAAGGTTGTTACCAAAAAGATAAAACATAGCAAATGCAAGTGAGGATATGGTGAGCAGAGAGCTCTTGCACACTGCTGGCGGGAACAAGATTAGTACAACCACTATGGAAAACAGCATGGGGGCTCCTCAAATAATTACAAATAGAAGTGCCATATGACCTAGCACTTCCATCCCTGGCTGTATGTCCAAAGATGATAAAATCAGGGGATCTGAGAGACACCTGTGCTCCCGTGGTTACTAGAGCACTGTGCACAGTGGCCAAGACATGCAGTCCACCAAGATGTCCATCAACAGGTGATCAGAGAGGAAGAATGGTACAAATGCAAGTTGGAATACTATTCAGTCATAAAGGATGAAATCCTGCCATCTGTGGCTTGGAAATGAAAAACAGAATTTTACATGATTTAAACCAGACAAAGAAAGACAAATACTGCATGATCTCACTCATTCATGGGAGCTAAAGAAGCAGATCCCGTAGAAGTAGGGCATGGAATGGAAATCTCTAAAGGCCAGGAGGGAGGATAAAGAATGGGTCCCAAAACACAGTGAAGGGGAAGTTAGCTTCTTTGTAAAATAGTACAGAAGAAAAGCTATAGCCTACAAGAAATGAATTATACACTTCCAAATAGCTAGGTTTCCAAATAGTGCATTTCTCAACACATTGAGATAATCAGATTTGACATAGAAATGCTACTTACCCTGATAAGATCATTCCACATTGTACACATGATTGAAGTAAAGTACTACACCTTATAAATAAGTGCAACAGGTACATCCATTAAAAATAAATGCAAAAAAATGAATAAAGTGGATGAATTTGTTGGTTTAAAAAAATTACTTGGAAAACGTAAACTACTGTTGAGAAGACAGCAAAATAAGAACCACAAGCAGGGCAAAAGAATACAATTGATGAAGATGATGTAAAAGGGTTTTGTCAGAGTGAAAAAGCACTGAAGTAAATCAAGCAGACTCATCTTTATCAGAGCGGGGCACCAATGAGGCAACAACGTGGACATCAGTCATTGCTGACACGCGGAATCCGTCCCCTCCTTCCTCACTAAAGTGCTGTGCGGAGTTCTGCGCTTGAATCTCTGTCCTTACTTCACTTAAACCAATCGATATTTATTCATCTCATTGCAACAGAGCTCAAAATACAACACACCACTGCTGAAGCATTAAACTTAAACTCACATGGAATCTCCTAGATGATAGTGATCATGGTGATGGTGATGTGTGTGGAGGTGTGTTTGCACGTTTTGCGCACAAAGTAATGGGACAAGTTGCTATTTTGGCATTTTAATGGGCTGCTTGTTTGGATATCAACATATTCAGCACTTGTAAGGTCATGGGAAAGATTCCAAAACAACACACCTTTCAATGTTTTTCCTTGCCGTGTCAAACCAATACTCATGTTCTGATTAAATTACTTCATCCAAAAATCTCTCTGGCCATTTCAACATGTTCCTCCCTCTTCTGAAATCATGTAAGAGTAAAGAGGTAGGGTGACTTGTCAGCTGGAGATTGGTTTACACAATGTGCATCACAGTGACCAGCCACTGCTAAGGGACAGATGCAATTGGAAGTCGAACAGGAACTGTTACCTGGGCAACTGAGAAGCTGAAGGACACTGGCTGCGGGAGGGGCATTTTCTGCGCATTATCCGTGTGTGTGAGATTTCTCAAGTTGAGCAGACTGCAAGCGACTCCAAAAACTAAGGCTTCAGCTTCACCACCTCCCCTCCGTGGAAGAGCTAGTACACACAGGATCTTTGATTAATTAGGGCTAATTGCTTTGCACATTTAATAAATTATTAAATGAATTAGCACTTAGTAATTTATAAATATTATACCATATTATACTACCGTACTAATATTATATAAAGTTATAATACTATAATATTGTAGTGATCAGTACTATTATGAATGATACAGATTCAAACTGATGATATCTTTGCCCTGGTTGGATCTGTATTCTGCTCATGGAGACAGGGCAATAAACAAACAGTGAAATAAGTCTATAGAACAGTGCTAGACTGTGACCAGGACCATGAAGAAAAGTAAAGCTGGATGAGGAAGTGGAAAGAATTGGGTTATCCTAGTGGAGACCTGGAGGTGATGTCTGAGCTATGATCTGATAGATCCAGTGGGAACTCACAAATATTGAGATCTATGACTTCCAAGTCTGTTAAGTTGGCTTATTTAAGGACCAGCAAAAGCCTCCAGTGTCCAGCGTAAATGAATATGGAATGTTAATGTCAAGTATTAGTTTTGATATCTTTTGGAGAAAAATGCAGAACACTTATTTTCCAAAAATGTTCCTGCTTTATTATGTGAATATTTCCAGGATGCTTTGTTTTTGATATCCTAACCTTCTGGCTTTAGTATTTATCTCCTAAAGTACCCTTATGGCCACACTAACCCTCTCAACTAAAGAAACACCAACAGTCTAGAGTCTCCACATTGGGCCATCTCTCACATATTCAGGTCTGAGTAAGCCTCCATTTTCCTCATTCTTGCCATCAGCGTGGCATTTGGGTAGGAGAGAAAGCCCCCATCAGATCCACGAAGGTTCCCAGTGTCCTGAGGTCCCCAGATGCAGCAAAGATCGGAAACTCATAGAATGCTTGTCTTAGTCTGGGTTTCCTAGTCATTCAGGCTGAAAGAGAGAAGAAGGATTAATGATTTATTCGAAAAGTGATATAAAATGGCAGGGAGAGGAAGCTAAAAGGAAACTGAGGTAGAGAAGAGTAAATAGCAATGCAGTGTAAGGCATTACAGTGGCGGCATGAGGAGATTCAGCCAGTCTTCAGTGCATGTGTCCTTAGGTTCAATAGCACACAGACCTCATTTGACAATGCGCTGGATGGGATGGTGCACGCCTCCAATTCCAGCACTCGGGAGGCTCAGGAAGGAGGGTCACTGCAGGTTCAAGGCCAGCCTGGACTTCATAGCAAGACTCCACCTCAAAAAAAAAAAAAAAAAAAAAAGAGTTCTCTGGAAGATATAGTGTTGGCCAATTTCCACGGGGTAAATACTGGTCCCATTACTGACTTAGATTTACCAGTGCAACATCGGTGGATGCAGGGTTGAGAAGAGATGTACTCCACTGGCTCTCAGAGAACCCCTGGGAGTCAGCTCCGTTGTGCCATTGATAGGCTGGCTGCACAAACTCCCAAAGCTATTAGAATTTCTCACTTTGACTTCTTTTTCCTTCTCCCATTCATTGAATTTCACCCCATATGATTTAAGTGCTTACACTTCTGGACATATCACCAGGCTTTGATGGCTGTTGAGAAGCTGGATCCCTCACTCTGTTGCACAGCCATGGATGGAGGGCAAAGTGATAGCTTAGGCCAAGCCAGGAGCTGAGGTTCCAGGAGATACACAAGGCTGGGAGCATCTGAGGAAATCAGATTAGGCTTAGGGCTACACAGCTACACTCAGCCCCTGTCTGTCTAGGTCCAGTCCCCCTGCTTCAGTGAAGGCTCTCCAGTGTGTGTACGTGGCGGAGGGGCAGCACCTGCAAATAAGAGGCCCTTACGTTTCCTGAGAGGATGGCAGCGATTTGAGTTAGGTGCGTAGGGCTTCAAGTCCGTAACCCATGTCAAACTCCTGAGACCCAAGGCCTGATGGGGCAACTGAGATGCATTTCTCTTCCGCGGTGGGTTGTAATTGCTGTGATTGTCCAGTGGCACCATTATTGGGCCCAGGAATTATAAAAGTGAGTCCCCTGGGATCAAGATCTACTCCTGCTCCTGCAGAGCTCCTCAGAGCAATCAGGGTCAATTGCTCTTCATGACAATCAGCTGCAATTACTCCAGCAACTCTTGCTGGTGAGCTGCCAAGAGAAGCCCAAAGTGGCCAAGTATTAGTCAGAGCTTCCGGTTCAGTGTTTTTACTCTTTGTGGAAAGAAAGTTCCATCTCTGATGACCGCCACTCCATCCTGGTAGCTCTCAGGCTGTAGGAATGTGAGAGTCCTCAATGGCGTGGCAAGAGGGGCCATTCCAACCTCATCCTGTGGCTCACAAATCCACATGTTGTGATTGTGGAGATGCAATTTCATCTATCATGTTTTGGTCCCAGGACTACACTGCCCAACAAGAGAATGCCAGACCCACAAGATGTCCTGCAAATGCACCTTAAATCCAGGCTCCACAGCTGGCTGCTGGAGATTATGGGATGCATAATAAAACTATCGGACCTCAAGGTCATGAGCCCTGATCACCATCTTTGTTTCAAACGTTGTCCTTTAGAATGAGGGAGGCCATGGTGCACAGTTTATCATGTTAACGCTAAGGCTGAGGTGTATTCTGCAAGTCCTTGATTCTTTAAGTGCCTGGATAGCAGAAGACTAAGAGAAAGGAAGAAAATGTAGAGTCCCTATAAATTAATTTGTAGATGATATCAACCTTTGAGAGATAGCAGGTCTCTTGGAACTGACCCAACGCCAGATGGCTGGTTAGTCAGTGGTTCTGTATATCAGAGCTTAGCCCCATGCTCTGCCACTAGCAGGATAGGCACTTACCAGGGCCAGCAGCTGGATCAGCCTTGGTGTGGGAGAGGCCCTGCTGAGCCCAGATTAGTCTCTCCACTTGCCATCATGATCATTCTATTCACTGGCCCACAGCACTGAGGCATCTGTAGAAGGCTATTCCGTCCATCTGGCAGGACAGTGAGCATCTGTACTGGTGTGTGATGCTCTTAGGTGGACGTTAACCTCATACACAGATGCGTTTATGATTGAATCTACTCCAAGGTGTGCAACCTCACACATCTCTAGGCTGCCTTGTCCCTGATCCGGGGTTATTCCTTCCAGACTCCTGGTCAGCCAGACACACCATTTGCTTCTGCCTAGGAAGTGAAGCAGGCGTTTCTCTCCATACAGAGTACATGCCCAAGTGTACCTCTCAAAGCTCTGTCTACTAGGAGGGTTCCACTGCCTAGGACCCCAGGTGGGGCTGGAGTGCACAGCAATCCACATCCTATGAGAACCAGGGTTTTCCCATTTGTCTACGAACTTGGCCTCTGTCCTGTTCTGTTTTGCTGCTTGGTCCCAGGGAAATCGCCACCCCCAGTGTATGTACACACACTTGCCTCCAGTGAAGTTGCGGTACAATCAAGGAAAATGCCATTGAGAAGGGCTCAGATGGGCAGCAGGCAGCAGGGGCAGCTTCTCCATATCACTTGCTTTTGAGATCTGCTTGAGTTTTGCCCTGATTCTAATAAGAAAGAGCGACTGTGTCTACCTGACTGTAACAACCAGGCAAACCCTATGGTGCCGACTGTCTCAGGGGTCACTCATGCTGAAGAATCACTTGGGCCCTATGATGAGATGCTCAGGGTCCATTGTGGTCAGTTAAGGGCTTTTCCACAAATGCGCAATGATGCTCTGCCCTGCACATCTCAGCCTGGGCCCTGTACTCTGATGTGTGCTCAGCCTCTTCCTCAGCTCAGTCTTGTTCGTGTGGAAACTGAACAAGGTTCTGGATGACTTATTGCCCTCCTACTACCTTCACAGTCCCTGCAACTCAGGCACACTGATGGTCAGCCTGGCCTGGGCACTCTTAGGAGAACTGCATGTGGTCTTTGATGATGAATAGGTGCCACGTGGCCTTATTCCTTCGAGGGTCTCACTAACACTTGACATTGGTGGGTTCGGTTTTATGGTGCATGCTGTAAGCACCACCAAACTTGGCCTGCAGAGGGTAGATACAGCTGCAGCTTTCCAAAACACTGCCCTCCACCCTACACGATTAGTACATTCTTTATTCTCTCTCAGAGCATATAGGAGGTAAGGCTGCCAGCCACGCATCACTACCCCACAAACCTTCCTTCCATAAAAGCCAGGGAAGTCCTGGCATCTGCAGTTCGTGTAACACAGGCCAAACATGACTTGAGCACTTGAGGGCTGTCTTGATAGCCATTGCTTTTACTGCCAGTGCCTTCAAAGACTGAACCCTGAAGCACGGTTGGATGCCCCCATGGGAATGAATTCTTTTCCACTGATCCCTACATCCTTCCCTCTCTCTCTCTAGTCTGACACCCTCCAGGTAATTTCCTCCACTTCTCATGAGCATTCCTTCAATTCTCATAATTCCTTTGGTATGAAAACTGCATCTCAGGAAAAGGCCTGGGCTTTCTCACTTGAAGATGCTCAGAAAGGATTGCTTATCTGCCTAGTACAATATGGGTTAATATTGAATGGAACAACCATCATCTTGCAAGGAACTGAGTCTACCTAAGACCACTGTAAGGTCTCCATGAAAGAAGAAGCTGTTTTCTTCCAGCACAAAGGGACAGACCCCTTTTTCTGGTCAGGACGGTTGGTCAGGATGGAATCTGGAGCTTGGGTTTACCAGCCTTGTCTAAATGTTCTCAGGAAGGTCCCAGGTGCATTTTGTCCCTATCAGAGGCACAACTTTGCCACAGATCACTTGCATTTAGTCTTTGACAGTCCTGCAACCTTAGAATTCAAATCAGAGGTCTGATTTTAGCATAGCTGCCCTATAGCTTCATGAGATGGGTCTCTTTTCAATTTTCCATACAAATATCTCTGAGGCTTTTAGGGTGAGCCTTAACTACCTTGAGCTTATTATGCACACACGTAGTTTTTGCAAGTTTCCAGCTCCCGTCAAAATTGTGCCCTTCCAAATCTTTGTGTTCTTATCACTTCCATCTCAATAAGGACTTCAGCCAGTTGACTTTCCAGTACCTTCGCCTCTACACGTAGCTCATCTTAGCCTCAGTTGTGTTCGCTGTGACCTGGTGCTGCCCAAGGATTAATCCTACTCATCACCCCCAGCTGCCACCTACCGCTCTCACGTACATTGGGCACCTCACTCCCAATGCCAGTCTGGTAGGGAAGCTTTTAGAAATCTAGTAGTAGTTACCTGGTTACTTTTGATGTGGTCTCTTATAAAGCAATGACAAAGAGAAATGAGATTTTACTGCTGTGCTGTAGAGGTGACATCCCAGGGCACTGAGCAAGGGAAAGGGACAGGGACGGGGTGGGGGGTAAACCAAATGCAGTAGCAGGTGTCTACAGCCAGCACTGCAGAAGAGCTGCATGGAAACAGCTGGTTTGGTGAAAACCTAAGTGCTCAGCAGGACAGTATTAATAGCTCGTGGTCTAATCCTGCCATCCAGCGAGTTCAGGTCAGGTCAGGTTTTGCTATCAATGAAATTATGGAAAAAAAAATCCTTCCTTTTAGTCTTGGACCTTGAAGATAAAGGACTGTGAGCCTGGTCTGCACTAATGGCACTTCATTTTGTTTTTTAAGCGAGCTATTTTGTATTTTATGTTTTAGACTGTCTTACCCTCCTGTGGCATAGCCACTGTGTTGACATCCCATTGTATCCTCACAATACATCACAGAATCTGAAACAGAATAGATGCTCCATAAATTCTGGGAGAATTAACTGAAAATATTGCTGAACTAACAGTAATGTCACAACATGAGCACTCACTGTGATCATAGTGAAGCATATTGCATGCTCACCGTATGCATGGTATCTATGCTAGTTTTCTGGAGTTGCCATAATAAAATATCATAGACTGTTGGCCCAAGAAACCTAAACTAAGATTTCTCATGGTTCTGGAAGCTGGATATCCACGCCCAAGGTGCCAGCAGTGTTGGGGTCCTCTCTCCTGGGTTATGTGTCCTCACCTGGTCTTCTGGGTGTGCACACATGTGTGTCTGAGTCTCTTCTCCTGGTAAGGGCACTAGTGTTAGATGAGTGCTGATCCTGAACACACCATCTCCAAACACATTCTGAAGGCCTGGGGTTCGGGCTTTGTCTCAGTCCATGCTTACTAGAGTCAGTGGTTTGCAGGAGAGCAGATTTAATGCAGGATACATAAATCCGCAAGAGTATCCCACTGTGTTTGCCCAGGCAGTCAAATGTAGAAGAGCACAAAGGTCTGTCTGTGCACTGTAGACTCAAAGGATCCAGTCAGAGGCTCGGAGTCCATGGCACCGTTCCCGAGAAAGCAGAAGGATCTGTGTCATAAGGCTAAGGGATCTATACTATAGCCGGGAAGCACTACTCAAGCTGGATGTGAAGACCAGAGCTCCTGGAAGAGGATGGCAGCCACTCCTGGTGACAATGAGGATCTGCACCCCTGTAACCAGGACAGCCCCGTTCATTCCAGGAAAACAGATGCAACAAAGCTTCTCCAGGAAAATCCTCCCTTCCTCTTCCCCTTCCATACCTGTGCTGTGGACAGGCCTAAGCTGGGTCTTCCTAGGTCTCGCTGACTGCTTCTCTGGGTGTTCCCACTCGTGTTGACCGCTAATCAACCCAGCCCAGATCTCCACATATGAATCTGAGGGAGGAGGGACACAAATCAGCCCAGAACAATGTCTTAGGTTGTAGTCTACGATCGCATTGCTGTGAAATTCAAGTTAAGAGACAATTCTGAAACGATTTGTTTATTTCGGGGGCAGGCTTCTCCTGCTTCTTTCAAAACAAGCCCCATTCATGAACAGTATAAACGCAGTTCTTAACTGGGCTTACCGTGTCTGGTGTGTGTGCCTAGCTCTTGCTCACAGTCCTGAAATTCTTCAGGCACAGACTTGTTAAAATGCAGCGAGCCTGGGTCAGTGTGTGCAAATGGTTTTGCTAACATCTGAGTACTAGGAGATCATTACTGCAGGATCCCACAAAACCGTGGTCCCCAGGTGTTCCCAAGGCATTGATTCCCCACACAGTTTTCCCAGGAGAGCCAGGTTTCTCTGCTGATGCTCATGCAAGGAAAGCAAAGAGAAGAATTGTGTCGATCACCTGAATAACTATAGCTTACACGGCTCTTCTTTGCTTATCTATTTCAGGAGTATACTTGAGGCGAGGACTTCATATAAGACGACTGGAAAATGCTTCTGTCTTCCGGTCTACTTGGGGTATGGCATGCACTGTCCATGAGCAGTTTTGTTCGCATCCCCACCCCAGGACATGTGGCAGTGTCTGGAGGTATTGCTGACTGTCACAGCTTAGAAGTGTGCTGGCATCCAACACATAGAAGCTTGGAATGCTGCTATCTGCCCACAATGCACAGAGTGAGCTCAACTCCAGCAAAAAGCATTTCCAATCTGCAGTATCAATACAATCAAGGTTAAGAAAGCCGATCCCAGGCTCTCCATATCTACCTCAATGGTATGATTTGTGTGAGAGAATCAGGGCTGATTAATAGGCCTAGTTTTTCTCTTTGATCATGTTTATTGAAATTGCAAAACATAATTAGTGATGCAAAATGAAAACGAGAGGCAATCTTAGAGCGCTGGAGAGCTCAGTAAATCAGAGTGGGATGAGGACTTAGTGTGCTTTAGGAAAGCCTGTGGGAAAATTGCTATCATAGTTTCCTTATAAACGGTTAGTCCACATGTTTGCCACCCCACCAAGAGCGCAGCACTGTAGATATCAGCCCTTTTTGGTCAGACTTTGTCAGGTGTGTTTCTGCCCCACACATTGTGTCGTGATATATATCTGACTTTTAGGTTTCCAAAATCTTAATCTTAAACCAGGCACAATGATCCACATCTGTTTTTGTCGGGTTTTTTTGTTTTGTTGCGTTGTGTTTTTTTGGTACCGGGAATCAAACTTACAACCTTGCACTTGCCAAGCAGGCATTTGTGCGGCTGAACTAAACCCCCGGCCCACTGGTCCACATCTGTGATTCCAGCACTGTGGGAGGCAGGGGCAGGAGGACTGTCCATTTGGTGTCTGGCCTGAGCAATTTAGTGACTGAGAAAGAGACCATCTGAAAATAAGCATCAAAACCAAAGAAGAGCCAGAGATGTGGCTCAGTGTGAAGACTCTAGGTTCAATTCCCAGTCCTAACCATGGGAAAATGTCTTAGTATTGCAAAGAAAATACCTTTTTAAGAAAATCCCACATTGTGCAGAAAAGTAACTTAGGTGAGAGATGCCTTCAAATTGGCAGAGCCAGGTGCAAAATCCACAAGGTTTTCTTGTGTCATTTATTTTTCATCCACAAAACGGGGAAGTGATTGCTTAACTCACGGTCTAGCTCCCCTGCGACGTGAAATGAAGCTGCGTATTCTGGGGGACCTCATAGTGTTCAGACCAGGACCCTGCAGCCTCACAGCAGTCCCCATCATCAAGAATCAAGTGATTCTTGATTTCTGAATTGGGAAGAAGAAAAACAGCAAATAAGATTCTCTGCCCCAGTTTTCCAAATTTCTCAGCATAAATGGATTGTCAGATGTGTTTTTTCAGACCTGATTGTGGGGCAGGTGTCTTTATTTTAAATCAAGTTCTCTAGATTCTTCTGTTGATGTGGGAATGCTGGGAAATGTTACCCTAGATCAGCAATCCACAAACTAGAGCCCATGAGCCAAAATTAGCTTGTTTCAGTAAATAAAATCTACTGGCACAGTCATCTCCATTATTTGACTTATTTATTACCTATTTTGCTCTATGATAGCAAAGCTGAATAGTTACATATGACTACCAAAACCAAAATATGTGTCCTCTCCCCTTCTCTCCCTCCCTGTTTTCCTCCTTCCCTCCCTTCCTCCCTCCACCTCTCAGTCAAACTTTATTGTATCAACTTGATCGAGTTGGGAGTCATTTAGGGAATTTGAAGTTGGCAATAGTTCTGGATGTGTGGGCTACCGAAGTGTGACATGAGGTACTGGATCTTGTGCTGGCCCCTTTCTCTCTTGCACTGTTCCTGCTCTGGCACTGTGCTCTGCTTCTCCATGAACTAAGAACATCCATGCTACTCCAGGCTTTCCACCATGCTGTGCCTGCCTGGGCACCAACTAACCACGTACTGAATCCCTAAACTGTGAGCCAATGTTAAACCTCTCTAAGCTGTAGCTGTCAAGTGTTATGTGTTAGCAACAGAAAAGCTAACTAATGCACTGTTCTTCTGCAGCAAAACAGACTGTTGAGTCCTGTTTTAGGCAGGGGTAAAACTGGATGGTAAACATAAGTAAAACAGATTGCTGGTTACCTAAAACTATAGCCTAGTGCTGGTCCAGAACAAAGAACCATGTGTTTAGTTTCTCTAACGATCAAGCAACTTCAAAGAAATGATTTGCTCCTTCAATTAACTAAGACCTATTGAATCTGAAAATGCATATAGAAATATTTTAAAATATGAAGCCCTGTGTTCTTTGGGAAGAGTGCCAAATATAACGTATGTGAACCAATTGAAGCAAAATGATGTGCTAAATTGTATGTTACTGACTAGAAAATCAGAAATTTGAAAGAGAGATGAGTTCAGAGAGAATTAGTCTTCACGACAGGAGGTAAGAAATGTGCTGAGCTTAGGTGTGAGATTACACTGGATAAGAAAGGCCTCAACATTAACTGCACACTCAATTGAATGAACAATTGAATAAACAATTGATTCAGTAATTTATTGGGCTATCCATGTGCAGAGTTCACACATACTGAATTTATTTTCTATTGCTGAATAACAAATCTCTTCCGGTCTTAGTAGTTCAAAACAACAATTATTTCCTATCTTACATTTTCTGAGGGTCCTAAATATGGGAACAGTTTAGCTGGGTGGTTCCCATTCATGATTTCTCAGAAGGATAAGATTTAAGATTAAGATACAGGCTGAGATCACAATCAAATGAAATACTGATGGAGGCTGGAGGATTTCTTCCAAGATGGTGCAGTCCCATGGCAGGAGGCTGGAGGCCTCAGTCTTTTGCTGGTTATAGGCAAGAGGACTTTTTTCCTTTACACAGAGACCCTGTCCCAGGGCTGCCAAAGTGTCCCTGAGACATTTAGCTTCCTGCAGGGTGAGAGTGAGAGAGAGTAAGGTGGAGATGCCATGCCTTCTATGCCCTAAAACAGATCCCCCATTATTTCTCGCATATTCCATTTGCTGAAAATGAGTCAGGAATCTGGCCAGCCTATTGTCCCGGGAATCGGGCCCTAATATTTAAACACAGGGATTGTGGAATGTAAAAATCATTGATACCAAGAGTAGATGTTAGTGAAAGGAAGACTCTGGGACTCTGAAAAAGACCTGGTGTTTCCTTCAGGCTCAAGCAGACAAATGGTGGGCTCCACTTCCAAGCCTTGAAGACCCCACCCATCGCTGCTCACCTACATTTTCTCTTTCAACTGGCCTGGACACAAACCAACAGAACGGTGTTTTCTCTCGCTTCCCACAGGGTAAAGATAAGAAAGCCTGACAGCCTCCTCTATTTTCACGGCCCTTCTTGGGCAGGGGGTTGAAAGGGAAAAGCATACCTGGTACATTTTCATTCTCAGTATTCCACTGTGTATATTTCTAAACCATTCAGAAAATTCAGAAAATACTATGCAAGAAAATCTAAGGCTCTGGAGTCCTTTGCAACTAGATGTGTGAAATTCTATTTTTCACAGGTATTTAGTAATAGATCTTGTTTGTCAGTAGTCACTTTAGTTTCATTGGTGATCTTTGCTTAGTGTCAAGACAGTCATGTCTTTATTCTTCTCTGTTGTATTTTAAGATTTTATCATTCACTACTGCATGTGTAATGTAGGCTTGTGGTGATGAGTTACGGAACCCATGCATTGCCACATTTTAAGATGTGATTCTAACATCAGCAGTATCTCATTAACTCAATAATTCCCCCCCCACACACACCTGCCTGCAACTCTGGTTTCATCCCGCAGTACTCTCTCGCCACCCTTTTGTAAAACAGGACCTCAGATGTGCATTGAGAGATCAGTGTTGACAGACACCGCAAGTCCTGCCTGGGGTTGACACCCTCCTTCATGTCAGAGCAAGATCTCTGTGGCCAAAAGTCACTCAGCATTCCCTGTCCCGCTGGCCACAGACAGGAAATGACAGGTGATCCTGTTCAGGCCTCCATGCAGGGCGAAGACCTGGGCTTCTTCAACTATTGTGGGGGGAAAATGCTGCACTTCTTTCCTTGGCAGCTAGATAACTTCTTCATAGGGAACAGGGACAAAGTTGCTGTTGGGGGATGAGGAAGGAACAAACTTAGTAAAATCCAAGAGCCTCTGCTCCCAGCACTACCCAAAGCCAGGGTTGTGTTTTCCATCACTTGAAATGCACATATCCTAATCGAGAAACTACTCAGTGTTTAATGGAATTAAGCTGCTGTGCTATTCGTTTTGTCTATTTGCTTGCTCTCAAAATTCTTTTGTACAGACAGACAGGACAAATGATATCACAGCAGTCACTGGAATATTTCTCAAGACTCCGGTTCAACCAACTGTTACCAGAGTTGAGTTGTCTCATTTTTTGCAGGCCTGGGCTGGGAGAGGGTGACTTTTTTTTAAACATTAAGTCTCCCTGGGGGGCATGTCATTTGAAGTTTCTGTTTGTCATGCTTGTGGCCGAGGCAAAAACACTCACTAAATTCAATCTCTGAATTAAGCTGTAACCAAGCTTGTATATTCATTAGAGGAGAAAAATTCCCTTCGAAGAAGTTCAAATTGTTTATTGATTTTCATTTCTGTGTTCAAAGGAAGCCTGAGTAAGTCTGTCTCAGCACCGTCCCCACGGGGCTAAATGGCCACAAGTACATCGTACTGAAACCCAACCGAACAGCTGCCCACCGAAATGGGAGGATTCTCTTAAAATTATATTAATAAATAGTAAGAAGGTGAGATTTCCAGTTCGATAAAGTTGGTTCTTAACAAGGAATAACAAATTTGCCACTGCTGGTGATAAATGGTACCATAGGGGAACAGATGAGAAAAAAATTTAGAATTTTTTTAAAAAGGGACACACAGTGTCCATTGGAGTGCTCACCTTTCGCCCATACCTTCAACTAGAGAAGGAGCTTGTGAAAAACTACTTCTTCCTTAAGGCTGGGAGTTTGTGACGCATATGATCACTCATGTGGAGTCAGCGAGTATGAGTGCCCAATGGTTCATGGACACCAGAACGTGGGCTTCCATTGGTGATGACCATGGATGCCTCCACGAATCCCTTCCAAGAGAGTTCTGAAAAGAGAGGTCCCAGTGTATAAAAAAGATGAGTATATGGATGAATGTTGTATGTGTCCTTCTATGGTCTTCCTTTTTGTTTTTAACAACTTTCATTTTGGAAATAAATTTAGTCATGTTTTATTCTTTGAAGAACAAAAATAAACCTACTTTTGATCTTGATATTAATCCCCTTCTTATTACCCTCCCTTGCTTTGAGTAGACTTACCCACTTTGAGGATACTTATGCCACTTTCTGAAGCAGTCCTGGAGGTTATTTTTCATGAGTATTTTTATAAGATGTGATAAAAAATACAATGGCTATTGCTACCAAGTGCCATCCAACAGACAGGCAGGCTCATAAAAATATTACAGTGTGTCGTTACCCACAGTGTGCACCAGACCTGGCACTGTGTGACTTCCGACTCTTGTCTAAAGTCAAAACGATAAGGAAAGGTAAATGTTTTGAATTTAAGCAGAACAGCAAAGCAGCCACAACAGCATAACTGAAGACACTCGTGAAAGAGACTTCCAGGACTGCTTTAGAAATGGCCAGAATGATGGGGTAAGTGTAGGAGTATTTTGAGGGGCATTAATGGCAATATGTCTTTTACTGCAATAAATATTTTTAAGACCCTTTACTGTATTTTTTGATGACTCCTTATACTTCATCTTGGTGTATGTTTCCTCATCAGTCAGTTGAGGATAAAAGCATTTGTTCTGCCTCAGCCAGAGGTTTGAGGATGAGACAAGATGGTATTGGCAGTAATACTTGTGCAAAAGAATAAGCACATGAAACTAACTGTAAGCTTAATAGCCAGATGGTTATTGTATGTAGGTCACATTGCTAGAAGCACAACAGCTTAGAAGTGATAGGAGTATCATCTGACACAGACGGAGTCAGCTGCTGTAGCCCGTCAGCACCTTCTATGAAAACAACATTCTTAGACGGCAAATCTCAGCTAAGTAGCTGCGCCCCCTTCTAACCACTCGGCAAGCACAGGGAGTTCTGGTAAAGCTGCCGGAGAGGTCTCAGCCAACACAGCTCTCAGAAACTTAGCACTGTGTGGGACCAGAAGGTTAAGTGAAGAGAATATGCAACTACATAACATAAAAATATTTAAAGTGAATAATCAATCATCCAGATGCTCCATCTATACAAACATTACACAAAGGCTTTATCTCCACGCTGGCACTCAATGCCCAGACACTTGCAGTAAGCTGCATGTTTAGTTTGCTTTTAACCAAGATATTTATTAGAGAAGAGTTTGTCCTGGACCAGAGCTCAGTTCTGCACTAAGCAAAATGTCTGTCTTGGTGCATCAAACCTCTATTACTTAGAAAGTAAAAATCTTCAAACTGCATCTAAAATGGAAGTTAGAGTAGACTGGTTCCCAGGACCAGTCACATCATTCAGGGCTGTGGAACAGCTCAGCTTTATGACATTATCGAGAGAAGCCTAGGAAATGCCTGTGCCAAGATGGCTCTTGTTGTTCATCAGCAAGGCTTTGAGAAGCTGCATAACTAATTCTAAGAAGATCAATTTTTTTTTTCAAAAACAGTTTTAGGTGAAATCTAACATGACTAACTTCAAGCAAAAAAACTGTTTTTCATTTTGGTCTGAGATCAAGCTCTGGCTTATTGGTTATAACAGTCACCTTTCCTTTGCTAGAATAAAGTGGCTGATGCACCTGAGGTAAAGGAAAAAATGTTTATTTGGGTTTCTGAGGTTTAGTCCGTGGTTAGCTGGCTCCAAGGCAGAAATGTCATGGCAGAGGAGTGTTGCTGAGGAAAGATGTTCAATTCACTGAACCTGGGAAGCAAGAGAAACAGCCAGAGTAAAGACACCCTCTGTGAGAGCTCCCCACGAGTTACCCACTTCCTCCAACCAGGGCCCACCACCTGTTTAGCTATGAGCCCATCAATGGATTGACCCACTGATAAGGTTTGTGCCTTGGTGATCCTCCCATAGCCCCCCCTCTGAACACATGAGACTTTGGGGGACATGTTAGACCTACTGCATTTCTCTTAGTAACTGGGAAGATTCACCACACAACCAGATAGACTAAAGAGTATGGAGGCCTTCCCCTTGTGCCCTCCATCTGCATATTTGGGGATGTCGTTTCTCTGGAGAACAGAGGCCCCCAAGGAAATCCCAAGGATCTTGAGATTCTCTGCAATCTTGTGCTCTGCACAGAAACCCACAGCAAGTCCTTTGCTTTCAAAGCTGAGCTCTTCCGTGTAACTGTGACCGAAAGCTTCCCAGGTTATCACCTCATGTTCATTGGCCGGCTCGGTAGTCAGCTCTGATTTTTCTCTGTGTTCCCCCTCTTGATGGCATTCTGGGAAATCACAGTGGATGAGCCAGAGAATACACAGGCTGCTGGCTCTGTTGGTTTCAGTGATTTTCATTTCCAGCCCTTTCACACTCTTTGGACACACAGATTCTTCTCCTCCTGTAGAGCAGTGTCACCCCGGATGTCCCAGGCTCAGGCCATCTAGTACTCTCCTTGGACTCTCTCATTGCTTCTTCTGGCACACCCCAGAGAGACTTTTGTTCCCATGAACATTTCCAGTCCATCGAAGCTATTCTGGTTCAGGTCCTTTACCACTCAGCATGGATCCTATTTTTGGTCCCATTTTCTTACCAGGGCCCCATCACCCAGGTGGCCTATGTTGTCCTCAGTGTCTCTCCAGCCTCACGCCCAGGTCCTGCTCACCTCACCTCCTTTGCAGGAGAGCGTCAACTCAGGCTCTGCAAACCTCACACATGCTGCTCTCTGAAGTCTCCTACAGTTGCTTCCCTGACACTTTCCCAAGGCCTCTCCCAGACTGAGCAAAAGGCCTCTGTCCCCGCATACTCTTCCCTCTGGGCCATCATGATACTGACCACAGCCTGCTGACAAAGATCCTCCAACTTCCCTCCTTTTTTCGATGACCGCGAGCTTGCCTGGAAGAAGGACTTTGTTTCTTCAATCCTTGACTCCTGTCAAAGTAGCTGGACTATTAAGATGCTCAATACACAGTTCTTGGAATCAAATACACTCGACACCTGATCCTCTTCCATAATTCCTTAAGTTTTCCAGTATGGAGTAATTAAACAGCCAGGGTTTTTTATTCTAATAACACAGAAAAATCTCACAGCCATTATCCCTCCAGATAGCAGCTACACGAGAACTGGCCATAGCCCAAGCCTCCTGTTTCTACAATAGAGCACATGAATATTTAAATATTTATAGAATTGCCACTCTCTGTATACTGATCCTGGAAGAATACCGAGAATTGAACCCAGAGCCTTCAGTCTGGGCTACATCTCCAGCCCCTTTTAATTTTTGTTTTGAGACAGAATTTCACCGAGTTCCCAAATGGAACTTGGAACTTGTGATCCTCCTGTCTCATCCTCTCCCAGTGCTGGGATTGCTGGTGTGTACCAACTTGCCTGGCTTCCATATTCCATCTAATTGTATACTTCTGCAGTGTTAGGTTGGCTCAAAACACGTTGGCTTTTTTGTCATACTTGAACATAACTTTCCCTTATCTGCATCGGAGATCACTCCCAAACTCTCTCAATTCATGTTCGACCCAGAGTCCCACTTCCTCGCATGAACCAATCTCCCTCCCCAGAGTGCATTAATGGCCCTGTGTCTGCATTAGACACGGCGGATTTTCTCATAACTCAGAAATACAAGCATTTCCATCAACTTAGTTATTGACTAATGCCAGGACTGTAACTTTCAAATAAACATAGCTAGCAAAACTAGGTCTATCAAAAGTTATTTTGCACCATGTTTTATCAAATCATCTTGTAATAATCAATGATCATGGTTAACAATAAGTGATTCAACAGACTTATATGTGAATATTGGATCATATGCCCCATTGTAGAAAAGCCTGTAAGAGAAGAAGCATAAAGATTTTTAATCATTCAGCAGTATACTGCTCTTCTCATATGGATACACAGCAATTTCCATTAGAGCTCGGGCACAGGCAATGCTGGACAGTAGTTCAGCACCATTACATACCTCACAGCCAGTAACCCAGCTAAACATTTTGAGCATGCCTCCTTTCCAGGGAAACATTCAGATACAAGCAGAAAGATTAGATATGCTTTTGATCTTTTACCTACAGGTAGTTTATGTAACTCACAAGTCCACGTGTTTTATAGTTCTCAGAAACTTAATTTTAGTTTATTCCACCCTTCTTACCCAAAGCCCCATGCTTTTAGCTCAACAACCGCTGATCCCATAGAAAAACAGGAAATAAATTCAGATAAACCACTTTGACAAAATCCTCAAGGGATCAGTCACTTTCTCATATTTGGATTTCATTGCACCAAGTATTACTAGAATGGGGGAAAATAAGAGTTTAAAAACCCAAAGTCTGGCTCTAAAGAGAGATTTCGTTGCAACAGAGGTTTTCATGATGCAATTTAACCTGTGCATAAGCTGTAATCAAAAGGCAGAAAACAGCTCATCTGCAAATTAAGAGACAGGACCTAGCAAACTACAGAACCTTTATTTATTGCTTAAAATTGCAGAAGATTTATTTATGACTTTAAAATTCTGCAGCTAATTTTTTAAAATATTGAGTTCAGAAATAATGGGTTTAGAACAGATTAAATTAATATCATTGATTGGAAACTAAATAAAAGCTTTATTTATTGTCATTATTTTTGAACCCACTATATCAGCTCAGGATGTTTGTTAATTAAGTTAATTACTTTTACTGAAGAGAAATAGACTTTTACATTAATGTCATCATTTATTTCAATCCCAGAATCAGATTTCCTGCCATGCTTGGAAGGTATTTTATTGGTTTGTGAACTATTTGTCCCATTTTCGAACAAACTGATTTTGTCACAAGGTCCACTGTAATATACTCAAGGTCTAGAAGACTCTCAGAATAAATGGAAAGACTGGAAAGATCAAATGTAATTTTGGACGACAAATATGCTCTCCATAGACTAGATTATTCCTACCACCACAAGTGAATATTGAGCTTGAAAAGAAAGAAAATCTATCTGGCAACGTTTTTCTAAAAGGACAAATAATGTGAATAAAAGCATAGGAAGAAGAAAGCAAAAAATGACTAGAGAAGATGTTTTGCATGACACACCTTGCATAATGTTTCAGCAAAAAAGCAAATTTTTATTAAGAAAATTTAAGGTTGAAAATCCACATATTTTACATTGTAATCCTTGCAAAAATATCACTTCCTATCAGAAAAATCAACTCAGAGGCCTGGTGGTTGAAACATTTTTATTTCAACATGGATTTATGGATGTTGCTGGAGAAAATATCTCTGCATACATCTGTACACTGTTTGTTCCTTGCTTGATATATAGTGAGAGTTTATTTATTGATAGAAGTCTGAGAATTCACCAGATTTGGGATTGCAACGTCATTTATTTGTAACACAGTGGATAGATTTGGTTTCTGGGCCTCTGTAATCCAAAGCACTAAGGTAAGGAAGATTCACACGGGAGGAGGGTACAGCAGAGTTCCAGGTAACAGATCTGGCCATGCGATCTAAGAAAAGAAAAACAGATTTTGGAGGAGAGCTGTTGGGCTGTATCCCAGTGAATAAGCACATGGTCTCTAAGCACAAAGCTAGTTTTTCCAGGAGGTCACAGTCTAGCTAGGAGATAAACACAGAGACGGATTATAAAACTCTGTAAAGATGTATTCAGTGGGAGAGATGTAGTTTGATAACCATGTAGTACTGGGTCACCAACTGCAGTCTTCCGTGTACAGAACATTATATTTTGGAAAGTGTGATGGAAAAAGTAGTCTGTAAACCAAACAAGTTTACGAATTTTTGTGGACTTGACTTAGTCATCTTGGCCATGATATTTATGGCAATGTTAGGGTATCGTTTTCTATCTGTGGGACAAGTTGGATCTCAGCCAACCCAAAAGTTGATGGTTTAAAACTGACTTGATTTTTAGATGACTAAGAAAATGACTTCATTCCAATTCAATATGCTGTGCTGTTCAGAAACTGTCCACTGCCTTCCTTGGTATGCACACTGGTAACAGATCACTCGCTGCAAAGTAATTTGAACGTAAATTCCATTTGGGTGCAATCTTAGAGCTTATGAGAAAAAGGTTTTCTTGCCAGAGGCGTTATTACAATAGTTCTCACAAAATAAACTCCTGTTGGTCCTTTTTTGGGAGACTTCTAGTGGACCCTGGCCTTTGGAATAGTATCCAGTGTGCTCAGTATGAGCCCCAGGGCGTCCACAAGCCAATAAAACTGAAGCTTCCACTGTCAGCCTTTGCCACATGGGTCTAGGGCATTGCACGATACTCTACAACAGTCACGTTGGAGGGGGATTGTATTCCAAATTCTGAAGGTCCCCACCTAGAATTCTAGCACATTTGTCTGGAGACTTGCTCTTGGGCTCAGTTCCTGCTTAACTCATCTGTCTCAGGAAGTAGATCCAACTTCTTCCTGGGGATCTATTCCAATCTAATGCGAGGTCCTAAAATAATAACTCTGGAGGCACACTCTGTGGAGTGTCCCAATGCCAAACTGTCTGCCACACTGGACCCTAAAAAGGACCTGTGTTTGCACTGGAGATGATGACCGTAGCACTAACCTCCTTACTCTGGGCTCCCCAGCCTGAATCCCCTATCCCCATAATAATGTTCCCTTCCTGTTGACTTACTTTAGTTTTTTGGATACCCTTGGGAAAAGTCTCACAGAAAGCCTTCACACCAAAACTGGAGTCAAATGTTGTAAATATCATTCCTTCATTTCTAAGATTGACACAGAAAACAAGGGTAGGAAAGAAATGTAGTTTAGATGTTCAGCATGGCAAAAGTTGTTCAGACATATTTGATGCCCTCTTACCTTGTAAAAATGGTGCTAGGCAAAAGAACATTAATGATAAACCAGATATAAAAATGCCCATAGAAAAGGTTCATTCTCCTATTTGAGGTCTGGGCAAGTAAACAGCTAGCAAACTTACAACACACAGTGTTCTCTTAGACACGAGATTAGAATGTCATGAAAACCTCTGTAAACCTTATTTATAGATGGATACCAGGCCACTTACAGCTTCTTCCTCAAGCATAAACTATTCGATTCCTTCACCTGCAAGTTAGTCTTGTCTCCAGCTCTCAGGACAGTCTTTTTTTGTTTTGATTTGTTATTTTAAAAACAAAGAAAGAATAAAAATGACACAGAATTTTGAAACAAAATAATAGGAAATTAATGCTAGTTAATGTACTGTATATTGTTATCTTCAAAGCAGTTGTTCAGATTACAAGATTTAGGCCTAAAAATAGATTAGACAATCATCTTAAGGTATCAGTGATCCGTCCCTAAAAGCAGAAATGGGTTCATGGCAGAAATACCTACTGTGTCAAGAACTAAGTGTTATGGAGAAAAATATTTCCAACCTGATGGATGTCAGATATCCTGAAATCAAAGAATGAACTCTAAGGAGCAGTGGAGGTTAAGTGTAGGAAAAATTTCCTGAAGGACAGGAGGGAGCCCAAAAGTGAGTTGCCACAAAGCCCACTGTTCTGAGAATGTTTTAGAGAGCAAAATCATGAGGTAGGTACAATGTGGGTCAAAACTTTGATCAACCGATAAGATTATAAGTGCAGCTCCTCAGATAATATGGATCCAGTAGAGAAGCATGTCATGAAACAGGGATACACAGAATGAGCAAAGACATTTTTTAAGAAAAGATGGGTCCAGATGCTCTGGTCTCCACCTACGTGACTGACATCTATCTGGACTTTATTTGGTCAGGTGGTTCTAATCACACACTTCAAGTTTTTGCTTATGCCACAGGAGGGAAGTAAGCCTGGTCATTCCATCTTTATCTTGAGGTATGAGTGTCAACAAATGTACCTGCAGCCTCAGTGGTGATACATTCTCATACTCTGCACTGACTCCTTCGAGGGCCTCGCCCTGTCTGACCGCCTATAGCATTTCTACCTAATTTAACTCTCTATAATTTAAGGAGAACCGTGTATAACATACGTATGGTGCTGGTCTGCCCTTCTGCACTTCACTCTCCTCTCTCAGACTGGGACTCCCCATTGGCTACCTTTACCCCTTGATCATCTTGAATATGTCTGCCATGATCAGTCCATTGTAAGTCAACTCCCAATATTCCCAATCCAGTCGTAGGAGCTGAAGGAAATTCCTTCATTAGAAATAACAACTGTGGCTTGATATTGCGTATTAATTATAATTTGATGGGTAAAGTAAGAAGGAGCAGAGTAAGAAGGTGAAAGTGTTAGGAGCAGGGAGCAACAAAGAACAATACAAGCAAGAGAGTGGAGAGAAGAGATAACACGTGTCTGGAGAGCTAAACTGCTTCTTGCTCACAGAATTCTAATTGTTAGTAATGTAGATGTATTAAAAACTAGATGTAGGCTTTACAATAAACCTAAAATACCCTCCCTAAACTTCACATTTCCTAACCTTGGTAGAATTGCTCAGAATATTTAAACTATCTGGCAAATGCAGCTAGACATCATTTTTCTTAATTGTCTGCTTATCCTTAGTCCCTTTGATTTCTAGGTCTTTGAATGGAAAGAGGGAAATCCAGAATGAAACACTGTCTGTAAGCATAGCTTGAGTTGTCCCAGCACAATAGCAGCAGACAGTCCTGTGACATAGCCAAGTAATAAATGAGCTAAGGGGGTGGGGCACAGTGGTCAGGGATAGCAGCAGGGTTGGCAGACTGGGAAACACCTTCAACAAAGATTTCAGAACAAGCATCTCACAGAGAATAAAGGTTGACGTTATTATCTTGAGCACTGTATAAGATTATGCATGCAAAATATAGGCCTCTGTGCTCTTTCCAGTTGCTTGATTTTCCACTGTCAAATTCTATGGTTATCTAGAACATTCAAAATCAGTCTCAGGCAAAGTAGTAAAATCTGCTTCTAGGATTTTTTTTTTAATTCACATACAACATTGATGTTAGGTAACCAGTATAATTTGTTCCTTTCTCTTTTTCCTTTACAAAAAATTCTCAGATCTCTCATTCTAAGCAAAGAGCAAAGGCTTGATAATAACAGATCTTTTCTGAGAATTTATGTGTTGGTGGATAAAGGCTTGACTCCAGAATTTCTGAACATCAGTTATCAATTAGGTAAGAAGAATTACAGGTAGGCACTATCTTTGCCTTCAGAATCAGTATGCATCTACACTGCCCTCATTCTATGCCTCTGAGAGAACTTCCCAAATTGTTTCCTTCAGGCAGGAATGCTACTGTGCCTGAAAAGTGTGAATATATATGACAAGCTCTGGTCCTGGAAGTGCAGACAGAGGAAAGAGATCAGGTAGGACTAAGGAAGATCCAGTGGCAGATGGTATTGGGCAGTTTCTAACAACAGATTCTCAGGTACCAGAATGAATCTGATGAGCAGAATTGGAATCAGGAAGAAGACAGACACCTCATGATCTGTGTAGGAATATCAGAGATCTGAACAACAAAACTGACAAAGGAAATCTCAGATACTATCTTTCTTGACCTACAAGCCAGCCAATACATCCATTCACGTATACCCAATAAAGTAATGAGAAAGCAAACACTTCCTGCTCTTCTGTGGTTTGAAGCCCCCATGTCTGTCCCTTGTGTATACACTTGGCTATGATCCTGTCCTGTTTCTCTGCATTTCAATCCCCTGTTCCAGTCTGGGGCTCCTCTTTGACTCTCCTCACTCCTTGATCACTATGGGTTTTCTGCCATGGACATCCTATTGTGAGCCAACCTCCAAGTTCTACAACCCTTTCTGACTTTTCTCCTCTTAGAGAAGGAACACAGATGTCAAGATTGTCTCAAGAGCCAGAGACAGGACTAAGCTACATACAGAGGAATCAAGTATTTCATGCTTGAGGGAAAAGCCATGAAGAGGCTGACAATGCCTTTAAATGCATATCACTTCTCAGGCAACACCTAGCATGGAACACACAGGGGTAACGTTGTGAGTTGACTTCCAAACTTGAATTTATTCTCTTTCTATCACAACAGAAAGGAAGTCCTCACAGCTGTGTTAGCTTGGTAGTGAAAGTGACTGTGATCTTTTATCTTGTGCCCTCTGTGGATATTCGTTTCTCTGGATCATGATACTGCCATCATTTTCTGTCTTACCCTTTCTGAGTTCGTGTTCACTCTTCCTGCCCATACCACTCACTAACACACACACACACACACACACACAACATTCAGGTCTTATTCAGAACAAATTCAATTAAACTGAACTCGGGCACTAACTCAGCAATCTATTGAGATACAAAGCAGCATTTTTTAAAACTTTGATTTTCAAGTTGTTATTTTCCCACTGTATACTAAAGACACTGTAATTTGAATTTTCACTGATTTTTTTCCCCGTAACAGCCAGGAGTGTGCTCCCTGCTGCCTCTGATGATGACACGTTAAATAAGAAGCAATGGACCTGCGAGCAAGGCCTGAAGGAGACCTCATATCTCTTACTCAGGGAGTCCTCCCATTCTTGCATCTCTCCATGAGCAGGAAATATTTCCACCGCCATGATGATTCTTGTCTAAAAGGCTGTTTTTATAGTCTACCATTGACGAGCTGACCTGCTGAAAAACGTTCTAATCAAGAAGGTGGAAAGCGTTCCCTAAATAAGATGTCTGTCATCAGCAGTCTTTTTTCTTGTCCAAGGTGGTAATAAAAAGAACAAATAAAAACACAAAACTGTAATTGTTCTGGTGACTGAGCCATGAAAACACACTGTAGGAAAATGGGAACCTGAAGAAAAGCCGTGGCTGGCATGGTGGCATTCCGAGCAGCTGCATGGATATTCCGAGAAGGCAGCCTTGTGTCTTGTCTCCCTCATTCTGCACATCCAAAAACAGGTTGCTTTGTTGTGAGGGATTTTTTTGTCTTGTTTTCTGTTTTTACGTGGAAAGAATGTCAGCCACACTGTGCGAAGCAATGTGAGATTCGCACTAGGACTTCCTCCCTTCTCCAGCAGAGTGTGGGAAGAGTTCTGAACAGACGCATTGTAGCCAGAACGCAGCTAATCTGATCCTTTGTCCACACGTCAGGAGAATAAAGAAAACTTTAATTACAGATGTCTGAGAATACAATAATTGACATTTTCTTTGCCTTCCCTTCCTCATGAGGTTTTTTGTTTTTACCTAACCCACTATTAAAAGAAATTTATTAATATTTGTATTTTTCTATCTTTTTGAAATTATCAAAAGGCCTACCATGAAAGACAGCACCACTCTGCTATAATTGCAAAAAACCGCCATGCTAGATCATGGTTGCCCTCTGGATTGAGCAAAAGACCAGAATGGCTGGCAAAAAGAAGTAAAATGGATCGATTTTCCAAGACTTAAAAACAAAAAAGAGGTTAAAAATTGATTCATTAAATAACTTATTAATAAACCTTTAAAAAACAGAAAAAAAGGAAAGCAAAAATCCCAGTATCAGAAGCAAAAGAAATTATTTTTCCACAGATCCTACAGATAGTAAAATAATAACAGGGAAATAATTATTATAAATAAATTAGTTATTAGTTATAAATAATTTAGTGCCAATAAATTCTACCATTTAAATGAAATAAGTAAACTTCTGAGACAAAAAAAAAAGCACCTCACAAGAACAACAAATAAACCAACTTTTATCAAGGAAACTTAAGTGATGAGCCCTTATGCAAGGAAAACTTGAAACCCAGTGTACTTCAGTTGTGAATTCTATCAAACTTACAAGGAGAAAATAATATATTCTTATATAACACCTTGAAGAAAATAGCGAAAGGAATACTTTCCAACACATTTTATCTTGTCAGCATCACCTGACCTCAAATTTGGCAAAGTTCTAACAGAATGACAGGCTTGCATCCATCATAACATAGACATAAAAATCCATCAAGTATGCTTAGTTAGTTGAATCTCATAAAAAGTATAGGCAGCATAACCAGTTGGAATTTTGCTATAGTAATGCAAAGCTGGATTAATATTTAAAAACTGATGTAATTTGGTTACATTAACAGGTAATTTGTGATGCATGTGGTCATCTCAATAGGTGCATTAAAGTATGTATTCATGATTTTTAAAAAGCAAAAGCGAAATGAATCTTTAAAGGGAGTTTTTCTGTCCAATAAAAGTCAACTATAAAAGTCTTTTGGCAAAGAATATATCATGATAATATACAGAAATAAAGCAAGAAAAAGCAACACAGAAGCAAAAGGGAAAAAGCAAAACAGCTTTTATCTCCATAAAATATTACCCTTTATGTGAAAGTCCTAATAATCCGCCCTAGATCCCACTTGATTAAACTAATAAGTTCAGAAATGCTTTACATACAAGATTAATAAATAAAAGTCAAATTTTTGAACACTAACAATAAACTAGTTTCTACTTATAATAGCATCAGAAGATATAAAGTACATAGAAGTAAACCACTAAAGGATGTGTAATACTTCTCCAAGTGACGCTACAAAATATAAGGAACAGAAATTAAGGAAGCATTACCTAAAGGATATCAAATTTCTATCATTTAGAAAGGTGATATTGTTATCGCATCATTTCTTTGCAAATTCACCGCAAGACTCAACACAATACCATTCAAAATCGAAGCACAGTTTTTAGTAAAAACAGGTAAGTTGCTTCTTAAAGCTGTATGGTGATTCAAAGGACTTGAAGTGTCCAAAATAATCCTGAGAAAGAACTATTTTAGAAAACTCATTCTACATAACTTCAAAATTTTCTGAAAATAGTAATTAAGGCAGTGTAGAATTATTATAAGTAACAATAAATGCATCATTGGAACACAGTCACTTTCAAAAATATACCCACACGTATTTCAAATGATTTTCAGTAAGCATGTTAGAACTTCCCCGTGTGGAAAGGAAAATGTTTTTCAACATTGGTGATAGAACAATTGTAAAAGAATGAGGAAATAAATGACCCTTATTTACTCCTACCTACTATATGCTGACATTAATTTGCAATGAATTGTGAACCCAAAATTAGAAACTATAGTTGTGAACCTTCGGGGGGGAATAGGAAAAATTTTAATGTTGGACTAGGCAATACTTCTTTGTATTTCATTCTGTGAGAATGAAAATGTATTAACTATAAAAAGTTACCACAGTGTTTTTCATCAACATTAGAAGTTTGACTCATAAAGAAACACCTTGGAAAAAAGAGCAAACCATAGATAGAAAGAAAATATGTACATTACACACATGTCAAAAGTCGTATCTAGAAGATAAAAATCCTACAAATTAGTTAGAAAAACTGGTTATCCAATAAAAATGTATACCAAAATCTTCAACAAATGTGCCACCAAAAGGTTTATTTTGACAGTCAATAAGTACACAAAAAGTTATTAGGGAAATCCAAAGTAAAAACCAAAATGGCCCGATACTTTTCAGTTGCAGAATTAGTTCAAATTAAAAACATTGAAAGCATCATATACCGTATTGGCCAGGATGTGGAAAACCAGAACTACTGGTCTAATTACCTCAGAAAACTTATAATTAAATGTTTGCCCATCTTATTACCCAAAATTTCTACTCATTAATAGATGATAAGGATATATGAAAAGTCCATATAAAGACTTCTATGAGAATGTACTTACTGACTCTCTTGGCAATAGAATAACACTGTAAAAAAAAAAAAACCAAAAGCCTTTTAATAGGAAAATAAATAAATTGTATTATATGTGTATAATGTAATAGTACTGCACTATAAAAATTATGAACTACTGGTAGACTCGTTAGTGTAGATAAATCTCTAAAACATTGAATTTTAAAAACCCAGATGAGAGAAAAGCATTGTTTGATTACATTTACCTGAAGTTCAAGATCAGGCAAAAGTAACCTGTGCTGTAGACATTGAAGCCATGTGTTGGAGGTGGGTAGGAGATTGAAAGGAATCATAAGGGAACTTCTAGAGTTGATAAAAATGCTCTGTATTTTGTTATACAAGTGCACACATTTGTTTTATGTCATTGAGTTAAGATTTTGTATATAAGCAATTTACCTCGATTGTAGAAAAATGTTTTAAAAGATAAGTACATTCATGGATAAATCTTCAACCCAAATCACTTTGGATGTTACTGATAGTTCTAAAAAAAACCATGAACACAGGGTTAGATGGCCAGGTTCAAGGTGTTTTCCAATATATTATAACAGAGAGATTTTAGGCTTAGATGGTGAGGATATGATGGATGATCAAGGAGTAGAGAGAGACCCTTCTACGTTTCCCTGGAAACAGGCCTTCTTAGGAAACGGCAGCACTCACTGGGGCCCAGGACTGACCTCTATCCCTATTTCCCCTCTCCCTTTCTTTGAAGGCAGAAGTGGGTCTTGGTTTCTCTGGCATTCGCCAAGGCTGCCAATAGAAGGCTGAGTAGTCAGATCCTGGCTTTTTGAGACACAAAATGCATACTCAGGTTGTTCCCCAAATGAGGCTGATGATGTTGTTCTGAACATGAATACTTGAAGGGGAATACTCCCAAACCACTTTGTCAGCCGTAACCATGATGGCGATTTTCATTCTCTGACCCCTCCTGCCCAACATCCCAAGTGACTAGTGAGGAACTGTATGCGGTGTGACTGAGGAATGTCCACTATGTGTACTCCTTGCCCCACTCCCTGGCTGCCCCTCTGTAGTCATGGAGGTCTGTGGCAGAGGGAACTGGGGTTGCTGGAGTCATTGTGTTAATACACTTTTCCATTTTCACTCTAAGAATGCAGTAAAAATTTCAACCTCCAATGTCCAATATTACACTAGATTCCAGAGAATCTTAAAGGGTAACTCCCTGACAAACAAGATTCAAAAGTACCTGAATTTTATTTTAATTATGAATCAAGACACATCTGAGCAAAATTGTCTTGTACCGTATAAACAACTGTTCTTGATAGTTGTCAGAAAATACTATTGGCTGTGTCTACATATTAGTCAGCTTACCATTCCTGGGACAAAATGGCTAACACACACACACACACACACACACAATTTAAATGAGAAAAGGTTTTCTTGGTTTACAGTTTCAGAGGGTTTGGTCCATAGTTAGTTGGTTCCAAGACAGAAACATTACGAGAGAAGGATGATGGACAGAAGCTGCTCACCTCATCTCAACCGGGAAGCAGACAGTAGGGTAAGACCCAGGATAAAGAAACCAGGGACCAGATATAGGTCCAAGGTCATATTCCCATGACCCATGCAGATGCCCAGACTCAAGCTTTACTGATGTCCTAGACCTTTCTCAAGCCAATCAAGTGGACCACGGAGATTAACCATCACAATCTACAACCATAATACTTCCAAAAATCCATGATCTGAGCATTCATTTGTCTGAATCTCACAACCTACACTGCTTTTATTAGCTATCCGTTGGAAGATGATCAGTTAAAACTCTGACTGCTAGCAGTAGTTATATTTCAGTGACGTCAATAGGTGGTCAGTGGAGAAATCTTTTGCAAACACTGGTGCATAAAATATTCCATTTTTATTTACTTTGTAAATCTATTTCTTTCTCTTAGTCCATTTCTAATTCCAAAACAAACTATCAAAACCTAGTGTCTGGCTTTTTTTAAAAAGGCTCTATGGTGACAGCTCACTGAAAGGGAATTCCCAAAGGAAGAGCACAAACACATATATACACAAGCACCCAACAAGACCCTCCATCATTTCTTCATGATCCTATAAAAGAGACAAAGGGGAAGACAAACATTTATGGAGAGGGAGATTTTTCTCATAATGGCCCCAATAAATATGTTTGTTGTAGAGAAATAAATGTGCAGGAAAGACATGCAAGCTCGGTGTTGAGGAAAGCCTTGTTCATGCTTAATACATTGGAGAAAATTTCAAGAGCTGTTCACCCATGTTAAAAAATATTACCCCTGTAATGCTGCCAAGGACAGGGAGACCTATGGTAGCCCGCTGAGTAAGTGCTGGCCGCTCAAGTTAAAGTGCCTGGGGGCAGAAATAATTTACGTACCCAATTTTTCCAGCATGTCAACAACTGAAGTTTCAAGGAGGAATACATGTATCATGGGCATGTGGAGTACTTGTTTATATACACACAGGTGCCGCACACACTTAGCAGTGACACAGTGACACAACAGAGAGTCCCTGAACTTTATTTTCAGGAAAAATAATTAGAGGAAAGAAAAATGTGCTGTTCACTTCCATGGACAAAAGCTCTGTCACCTCTCTTATATCCCAGGATTATCTATGGGCATGAAAACAACCTCGGAAACTACCCAAAGATACAGAGCAACTCCTAAACATGGGGTCAAAGAAAGTGGTACGTATCAGTGGTGAACAATAAAAGAAAGTACTTATACGCTATTTCAAAGGTCATCCTCCAGTGTAAATTAGGGCAACTATGAAAGCTGGAAGAAAAGCCAGCACTAAATGCACAACACTATTCTGTTTGTATTTTCAATCAGCTATTAGCAATGCTTTTTTTGAGGAACACATATACTTTGATCATTGTCTTTGGTTTGGGGACAGTGCTTAAGAATTGCTCATGGTAAGCCACAGCTTAAGATGGTGTATTAAGCACATTCTAAATATAAATACAATGTTATGTTACTGGATAGTTGGTAAAAATGTTCATTGTCAAGGTCTCCCCCTCAAAAAATAAACTTTTGACAATTATACATTGGCTGTGGTTCTTTATTCCAAATGAGACTACTCACCAGTAATAAGATAGTTAAAAATTCAGATTTCACAGTGGAATTGGGGTGGTACAAAATCCCTCTCTGCCTGTCACAGAATTTATTGCAGCTCTGAAAGCTCTCTGCCAATCACAATTAGAATCACGAAACTGAACTCATATTGCAGGTCATATAAGCGAGGCTTCAAGGAGAGGATGACAAGATGGATAGGAGTTTAATGGATTTATGGTATTAGACAATGAAGAAAAATACCTGTCTGCACTAATCATAAACTTTTCTTTAGTTGCAATTAACCTCGTGTTGAAATACTGTGTGAAGGCTATGTAACGGACAGCACTTAAGGGAAGCCATGAATGTGTAATTGTCTGGAGCTTTTGTGCAGGGAAAAAGTTCTTGAAAATGAAAATTTCCACCTAGTGATATAACATTGTGCTTATATTTAGAATGTGCTTAAAATACCATTTTAGTGCTTCAGCTTACAATGAGAGATTCTCAAGCATCAGTGCCACAACCAACGACAGCGACTGAAACATTTTGGTTTCCAAAAATATACTGCTAGATAATTAACTGGATGTGTAAATTATAAGAGTGTATTCAAGCAACATATTTGAAATATGAATATAAGAACAGAGTGAAACTTAAGATTAGTGGGGTGGGCTATAAACTGCTTAAGAACAATGATCTTACCCTTTTGTTGTAGGAGTTATTCCCTCCCTGTTTTAAAATCAACCCTTAGCATAGTACCTAAAACATAATAAGTAACCCACTATTTGTTGAAATATATTTAATAGATAAAGTCATTCCACTCCCCATCACTGTCGCTGATAGAAACAGGGTCTGGCCCTGACCCTACATGTCAAAACTTGTCATCTGCAATTGTCTTGCCCAGTAAATATCAGCCCTATAAGCAATCTGGAATTTTCTTCTCCCTAGAGGAGAAGGGAAATAATTGGTAAAATTGAAGACTGTTTTAACTATTAAATTTTACTTGATTTCCATGATATTATACTTTTGATTCCAGCTTCTTCAGCCCATTTCTTATTTCAGCGGTGTGAGACCTTTTCCTGCAGACAGATTTAAAAATGCCATTTCTTACTTATTGATGACCCATAGTTTATGTTCACCTGGGTCCTCTACTTGGACTCCGCTGCTCAGTATTTCTCGACCTTATTAGAGTCCCCAGCTGTCCTTGGAATCCCAGATCATGCCACAGAACTTCTGGTCCCATAACATGCAAGGAACTTGAAACAGAGTCTCCGTTAGTATGTATAATTCATGTATTCCTTGGGTTCAGATATGTTTCTTGGTTATCTTAGTCTGAATTTACAGAAATACTTGTTGGTAAACTCAATTTTTGAATTAACAAAAATCCTAATAATAATTTGTGAATAAATCCACAGAATGGAATATACCAAGCCCAAAGTTGAATCTCAAAAACTGAGTTTTTGCCTACATCCTGGAGTGCAACTTAATAAATTTCTCTCTGTGCACATGCATGTGCATGTGTGTGTGTGTGTGTGTGTGTGTGTGTGTGTGTGTGTGTGGTTCTGTTCTAATTTGGAACATGTGCTACAGGGCATCATAGGATGACTACATAGTGTATTTTCCAAGCAGGAAAACTTTTGAGAGTGGAAGGTGGGTGCTGAATATTTACAGCAGGACAAGGATAAACTCAAAACATTCCAAGATGCCTGGGAGACATGGTCACCCCCAAAGAATGGCTGGGGTGATATCCACAGAGCTGCTGGACACGGAGGGTAGCCTGCATGAAGACCAGCTCTCAGGGACTCTGGTCAGCAGCTGCCCACCCTGGGAAGATGGTGAGAAATTGGTGTGGAAAGCCCTGGATGTGACTTGTGTTCTGTAATCTGTCTCCTAGAAATCTGCCAGGCTCTGTGTTGAACTCATGGACCCTCAGCTATTATCCATTTTGAATCATTTGGAATAGACGCCTCAGAGCACGTATTGCAAGATTTCTATGAAACCAACATAAGGAACAGAATTGCACATATCGATAAAGAGTAGAACAAGGAAGCAAATAGACATTAGAAATAGTGGCAAAGAGGGACAAAATACTGCAGAAGTAGCTGAGGACTTTTTGGATGCAAATATATTAATTAAACTGGATAAATTAAGTGTAAAGATTTTCCTGCTCCTGTCTTGGTGTTTAAATTTTTGGTTATTTTTGAAATTTGTAGTTGAACTAGGTTCTTGGTTACCTGGCTGCCACTAAGACTTTCACCACCTTTAATTTTCTGGCATGAGCCTGCTCCCTCTGAGACACCAGAGCCTTCCTGGGTGCCTTTTCATTCTGGGAACAAGCAGCTCCTCAGCCTGGTGGGACAGTGCTAGATACTGGGGCAGCAGAACTGGAATACGGCCCTAGGATTCCCATTTCTGGTCCTTAAAGTGTGGCTAAGTCCTGTAATGATGACAGGAGATTCAGGCCCTTGACTGGGTACCATTACATAACTCTGAGGGGCTAATCACCCAACAGCGACTTTACTGGAAAAGCTGACAGTGCAAGTGCTGGGAGCTGCTGAAAACTGAACCCACGGGCAGGGCTGCTGCATGGCCAGGGCAAGATAAGATCACAGCTGAGGACACCTGGCTCCAGCTCCAATTAACTAAATAAAGGCCAGCCGCAGGCATTTCACTCCCATAGTGAAATGCAACATGGAGATCTTCTCCTAAGATGCTTCTCCTAACTTAGATGTAATTTGTTACTTGGCAAAGTCCTTGAACCACTCACAAGTTCTGTCCAATTTCCTGCATTTTCCACTCTAACCCCTTCCTTGAATACTAAATAAATATGAGCCTACCAGACCAGAACTGTTCCCTGTCTTAGCCCTCAGGGTCCTGAACTCTGCAGAGGGCTTTGATCCTCCTGGAGCCCTAACATCATACCATCTATCTCATTTGTTTTAAGCCTTCTACATACACTCGTTTGGGAGGTTGGGGATCTAGGCCAGCTCCCCGATATGCAAGGATCAATGGGTTAGGAAGAACCTTTGAAATGAACAAAGGCTGTCAGACAAGCAGAATTTTAGGGTTTTCCTACAGTGAGGGGGGCAGGGAAAGCCTGTGTACTGATCAGGATCACGTGATGGGGACACAGTGATTTCGCTGAGCTTGCTCACCCTCTGCCCCGAGGCCACCTCCACCCTTTCCCCAGGGAGGAATGAAGAACTGGGTATAAGGTTACTCTGGGAGAGATGCCTCTCCATGGAATAAAATGGGGAAAGAGAAAACACTTTTCCCACCCAAAGAGAACTAGCGAATTCCGTCAGCTTTCTCTGTTCCTTCGCCTTGGGACCAACCAGTTTACATATTCATCTGTCACATCTAGTGAAGAAGATACTGTGGAAATACATAAAGAATCTTTCGGGCAACCTGATTTTTAACTGGCCAAGAGATTTGAACAGACAACTCACTAAAGAAGATATAGAACTATTCAATAAGCCGCTAAAATATGCTAACATTGTTAATTATGAGGAATGATTTTCTTAGGCAACTACAGTGAGATTCCAACCCACACTCTCTAGAATGGCCAAAACTTAAAATCTGATAACACTAAATCTCAGCGAAGATATGTAGCAAGTGTCTTATATGTCACTGATAGGATGTAGAGTGGGACAAATATATTGAGAAAAGAGCTTGACAGTTTCTCTCACCTCATCCGGACAAGGGCTGAGCCCATCCAAACCTGAGCTGAGATTCAGTTCCTCCCAAAGCTTCAGTTAGGAAATCCTATCCACAAAGTCCAGGGATCTCAACAAAGTACCAGCCTCTATCACTTTTATAACAGAATGGGGAGGGGATGAGTGTTAGTAATTGCTCTGGTGAGTTAGTCATAAACAAGGTGGGTTGGTGTGGACCTTTTTCTCCTCCAGGTTTCAGCAGTGGCCCATTGCCCGGACCTGGCCAGCGTATCTCATAGCCTTTAGTTACAATATTTCATTCACCAGAAACATCATATGACCCAAGCAGGCCATCGGGAGACACATTCCTTAGAAGTGTCAGGCACGGGGCTGGGGATTTAGCTCAGCGGCATAAGTACCTCCCTTGAAAGCAGGCAGTCGTGAGTTCGATCCCTGGTACCAATAAAAATGAAAAAAAGCCAAAAAACAAAACAAAAAAAAAAGAAGTGTCAGGCACAAAGCTCTAGGACTGAGCTCTTCGTACTTCTCTTTACGTCTCATAGAAAGAGTCTGCCTTGGAACAGACAAAAGCAGAAACTGAGACAAACACAGACAATACTTCCCATGCACTGGATTCCTGCTGTGTGCGGACTTCTCAGGTACCAAAGCCAACAGGTTTAAGCAAGTCTGAGTGGAGTTCCTGTCACAACAGAAACAAAAATGTAGAAGACTTACTCAAAATTATAGACAGTTGAGCACTGAGTACTCAATGGAAATCTAAGTCTTACCCTCAGTATAAATTTACCATTGACACATTTGGTCACTCTGCATGAGTATCTCAGCCTTTCCAGAAGCATCTGTCTTCTATTTGAAATAAGAGGATTGAACTAACCCACTTGAAACTCTCTGATAGCCACAGAGACCTCGTGGCTGGCAGAGTTAGAGCCCTGGAGCTGTGAGTCCTACCAGCCTGTTCCAAGGCTTCCTAGTATATGCTACCCCTCGGCAATAAGCAGAGATCTGATGCCACAACTGGTGGAGGGGTTTCAGGTCGGGTGCAGCAGGAGAGCATGGCAGTGGTGGTGCTGAGAGCTCCCGGTAGGATTTCACAGGCGTGCCTGAGAGAGCAGCCACAGGTAAGAGTAGCGGGTGGGACCTCCTGGGTGTGTGTGGAGCCCCTTCTGACGGGGACTCCCAGGAATAACTGAGATGTGCCTCAACAAGTGTGAGGTGGAGCGGTAGGTATAGCAATCAATTGTGCTGGCTCAGGTATTTAGTAGATGCTCATTAAAAACAACCAAAATACAAAAATGTTCAGTTCTATACATAATAAAATATAAATGTATAAACCCAATTATTTTGGTGAATACAGGAAAAATAACCTTTGGAGAGTGTACCAAAAATAGTAACATTAGTTATGTCCATGGAGAGAACCATGCAACTAGTTAAAAAGCATTGGAGGTCAAATACACTTTTACAAGTTTTGAATTTTGTATTATATTATATGATTTCTTTTTTAAAAAGATTATTCAACAAATTTCAAATCTAAACACCAACACAGAAATTCAGTATTTAATATGGTTTCCACACATACAAGTGGCAAGCCCAAAGACATTATCACAGCAGGACTGTTTTGGGCAGCGTAAAAATGTAGCCAGGAGTACATTCCTGTAACCCTCCTACTCAGGAGACTGAGGCAGGATCATTGCAGGTTTGAGGCCAGCTAGAGTGGCTTAGTGAGATCCTTTCTCAAGGCAAAGCTTTAAGAATCTGAGGATGTAGTCAGTTGCCGAGCATCTGTGGGCTCATTCTCTGGCAACACAAAAAGTGGGGAGAAAACAAAATTCTACTAGGCATATTATGATTAATCAACTACCAAAGAGCCCCACTATGGGCTTCCACAGAAAAGTTTAACAACTAAGACATAGGTATACTAGCACAAAATATTGCCCAAGATATATTATTGAGTTTTAAATTTGCCACTCTGCAAAAGAATTATGACTTTAGTGTTTGCAGTGTCTCTTTCTATGTATATCTGCATATATGGCTATATGTACATCTATATCATACTTGCATGGGAAAGGGTCAGTGGTCTAGGGGCTTCCTTCTCTCTGTGTTCCTTCTCTTCCCACAATGTCTACCTCTGTCTCCAAATGGATACCCTGGCACTCTGACAGTGGCTACTGTGATTGCAGGGGCTTCACCCCTTTCTCCCCACCTCACCCCACCTGGTTGAACTTAATTAAACTTGATGAAAGAGACAGTGACGGCTAAACCAACACTTGGTACTGAGCAGAATATAAAACGGAGATTTGAGGAATGCACTAAATATGAGCCAAGCAACACCACCCCTTCCAGTACCGATACTGCAGTTTCCTTTCCTAAAACTTGCTCTAAACGTCACAACTTTACGTGTGCTATGTAAATCAGTGAAATCTGCCTCCTCAGCTGTCCTTTGCATATTCTAGGGGGAAAAAATTCAAGCCCACTTTCCAGTGAAAGTGACATTGATAAGATGCTATATACTGGCATAAGGAACTCTTCCTGAGTTGAAATGGGAGTGAAAAAACCTACCTTATTTTATGTTTACAGGAGCAGCAGCAAGTTGTCAGTTCCTCACTAATTCACATGAAGACTGGACCTGAATCTTCTACGTGAAATACACAGGCCGCACAGTGGCGGAGAGACCAGTGCTCACAGGGAGCGCGTGTCTGGGGGCGCGGATGGTACACCACTCACCTGGACATGGGGAGATATGGGGGGACACGGAGGGTCCATGGGAACACTACCCACAGCATCGCACCACTCCATATGTTGAGTCGCTACTAAGCCCCAGGCATCACATTCTGAACTGCACACGTGGTCACCCATTAATTCCCTTGTCAGCCCTTTGACAAAGCCTCATCAGCCTGTTCTTCCTGGGAGGAGTCTGAAGGTGAGAAGCTTCAGCATTTTGAGGTCCGCTCTTTCCAGTCCGTAAGGGAGCCTGGATTCCAGGCCACAGCATGCCCTGGCTTTTAGTCGCATCACTGGACCCCCGGGTGAGATGTCAGTGCACCTTGACGGACTGGCACCTGTGCACGACTCCAGGGAGAGGACACATGCAAGAAGCCAGACAAGTGGCTTAACTCAGCTGGAACTCTGGGAGTCAGAGGAAAAGTGTCAGGACCTGCGTCTGAACAAATAGCCATGGTTTGAACCCTAAATGAACAACATACCGATAAAGGAATCTGGAGTGCTTCACAGAGCGCTATTATAAGGAGCCATTGAAGAGTCTGCCCAAGTCGGGGGCTAGTTCCCACAGCACAGCCCACAGGGCATTCTAGGAAACTAAGAGACCAGGGAGGGAAGTGTCAGAGCGCCAACCAAGACATCAAAGGGGCTTGGACCAGCAAGAGTGGAAAGCAGGCCAGTGTGAAATCTGTCCTCTGGGATTACTTGTTGCAGGAAAAATAACAGAATCGCACTGAATGTCTCGTGCTGCTGACATTCGTGTCCCTAACAGGGGGCGAGGCAGTTTACTGTGGTTTCCAATCCAGTTTCAATTCTTGAGGTGTTGACCCCAGGCCACGAACAATTCCCTGGCTAGTGCAGAACTGAGAGTGTCGGTCTTCGTTCTATTTCTACAAATGTTTAAAAGTGAATTTAGAGATCCCTTCTCTACTTCTTTTCTTCCCTGTCCCATTTTTGGCAGTCAAGATTCTGTGCCCCGGATCATCTAACAGTGGTACAGCCAATCCTTCGGAGAGCAAGGGTTACACGAAGTGAAGCAAAAGCTGGGATGAGGTCCTTGGCAGAACGTCAGCCCACAGAAGGAGATCAGAAAGTGACAGGCCAGGTCTCTCCCAAGCCCAGCTACCTTTCCATACTAGTCCACTGCCTTCCTGCAGGAGATTTTTCAGCCGCTTTCTTGGCCTCTTTTGTCTGTTGGGCAGATATAGCTACAGATCATAGCTCTGAATGTGTGTTTGGACACTTTTTAAAGCGTTGCTTCCTGCTGAAGGCATGCCATTAAAAATGTTAACTCACAAAGACCAGAAACACCCCAGTGAGGGTGTAGCGTTTTCCTGTTACATTTAATTAAAAGATCATTTTTATGACAACATCATATGAGGGGTGATAAAAAGATCATAAATTGCTTCAGGAGGTCACCAAGAAAGTTCCAATGCCCCATTAGTTTTCATGGTCCTGTCCCCAGATATCAACACTCACTTTTATCACAAAGTACATAAAACATGTTGACCTTTCTGGCTGCAGCACACAAGCATCCCCCAAAATCATACTGAGCCCCTCTCCCCATCTTAACCCTATCACTGCCAAGGGCAGATGTAAAATGTGACTAATATTTTATGTGCTGTAGGATGATGAAGTTCTAAAAAATTACAGATGTAGGTGCTCCGGTCTCTGAATTGTAGCATGTCATTGGATAACTATCACAATTTCAGCTTTTGGTTTTGACTATAGATTGACAATCTCAAACATGATGATAGATATCTCACTGAAGCATATCAGCTTATTGTTTAGAATCAAAAAGGAAATTATTTTAACTTTGCTATTTACAGAGATATAGGTATGATTCTGCAAATATGCATTTTATCATAGTCATTGGGAAATGGTTTTATCCTGTGTCCAAAAAAAAAAGTCTGAACTATCAGTAATGATTTTACAAAGAAATAACAATTTCTACCCAAGTGCCCGACACTTCTCTCTCTCCCGTTTTGGTTTGGACACCCCTACTTATTATTCAGAAAATCCCAGTGCAGAGGAATTTCCAGGGATCGTGTTCTCCAAACTGTCTTTCCAAAGCACTAATTTCTTAAACCCTCATAAAATGATTTTCCGAAGACCTTCACAGAAACCTTGATGCTTTTAATCACCTGGCTTGCTCCTCTTTCCAAAGGAAGTCACCAGCCAAAACTGTCTGTATGCAACAAAAAGATAAAAATTTCAATAGAGCTCAGTGCTGTCGTGAGCAGACCGCATGAGAAAGCTCGAGATAATCCACATTACATATTGATGTCTATCGGCGCCGAGTCCACGGCTGTGATTCATTCCCGGCTCCTTTTGTAGGTTTGGCAGCTACTGCACCCAATAAAGCCCTAATCATATTAATTTATGCCCCTATCAATTATACATTCAGATTCCTCAGATAGCTTGTCAGTTTTTATTCACTATTTTCCAAAATATACGCCTATTACAGCTACTGTGCAAATAGTAGGACTGTCAGGAACGGAGATTTAAAGAATCTCACTTAAAAGAGGCAGGCTCCCTTCATTTATAAATGTTGTATCATATGTCACACAGGTGCGAGTTTGAAAGTCAGGGGCAGTGGGAGGATGGATGTCAAATGAAGGACCTTCAAGGAAAGGGTAGGGTTTCCCCATGCTTTTGTCACGTTTTAGTGGTTCTTTAAACTACCAGGTAATCTCGGTTCTATCTCTAAGATGTCCTCTGGGACATCTCACCCAAGAAACCTCAGTTAAACAGGACCCTACAGGCTCTCTTCTGCTGCTTTAATTTTACCACGTGGCTGAAGCCTTTGGGGAGCTCATCCCACAGGCCTGTGAATGGAGAATGGTGTCCAAATCCCGTCTCCAGGGAGGCATAAGGTGCACGGCCAGGGGGAAGAATCCTTCTCCGTGAGCACTGGAGCACCAGCACCCCAAGGACCAGGGACTTGGGCAATTCTACCTTCATGGGAAATTCAACAAAAGGACACCGGAGTGAACGTATCTGAGCACAGAGCAGAATGAACAGAGGCTGGCTCGGTGCTCTGGCTTTCTCTTTTGTGGTCCCCAGTCCCTAAGGCAGCTCGTGCGTGTGCTTGCCCCCGAGAACTGGTCCTTCATAACAGAATTCTGAATCAGCTCAAAGCTGAGTCTTTCCAAGAAGAGAGCACAGAAATGAGTACACGAGTAACCCTCGTCACTCTGTGTGAAGCAACGGCTTGGATCTGCTCAGGCCACACTGCACCGGGCTGGCCCATTTGTCAGTCCCTCCATTCACCAGAAACCCAAAGCATTGGAGCCACTGAAACTTGGCCATTGTAGAGATGGAAGCGGATTCACTCAGTGGAGAAAGCCAGCCAGGAGAGGAAGCTCCTGCACAGAGGGTAAGTGGTGCCCAGCAGGGTCTCAGGTCCCGTGCGGTATCTGAGGAATCACACGGAACCAGCTCAGTGCAATCTGCACATCTTCTCCAGCCCGCTCCGTGGACACAAAGGGGAGCCTCCAGGTTGTTGAAGTTTTGTGTTTGCTGTCAAGCAAGCGCTTTAGGCCAAACCCTGGGACAGCAAAACAGCAAGAAGCTGAGGAAATGTTGGACATGGGGGGCAGCCAATGACTTCCTTGCAAGGAAGGGTTTGGGGCACACAGTGAACCACGAGTGGCTGGAACCCAGCTCTGTCTGCAGGGGTGACAGCAACGAGAGCAAAGCTGGCTCCCATCGCCAACCCCACTGACTCTGAAGGCAGGGATGGGAGGAGGAGGCAACACCGAGAGAGACTTCAAAGCCTGTGCGTGGGGCATCTGCTAATCCAAGCACCTCCGTCCAGCCTCAACCACCACAGGGTTTCTCCTGGCCTGGAGAGGAGAGGACTCCCCGATGGGGACCACTGTTTAAAAAGCCACGAGCCACGAGTGACAGTCATCGCTCCTCCTCCCTCCCTCACTCCCTCCCTTTTCTGTCTTGCCTTTGGCGTGTCACTGAGCAGCTCCGGACCTTTCCACTGTTCCCCTCAGGTAGGGCAGGTGGCCCAGCCAGTCTCTAAGGAGGATTTTTCTATACAAATTCACGTGTGTGTTGATGTCTCCAGGCTGCTGTGCTGCACAGAAACACATCCTGAGTCCCACTCAACACTAGAAGGTCACCATTTGGCTGTCACCATTTTGGCTGCCTGAGTCTGAATGGCCGATGCGCAGAGAGTTTTGCTCTTGGGTTGTGTCAAGCTCCTCCCTTTTTTGTTGTCCCCATCGTGGCACCAGAATGAAAGGTGATGGAGATGACTTCCTCAAATTTATCACTGGACAGAACTAACCATATAACCCCATGTAGATGTAAGAGAGACTGAGAGGTGAGTTTCCTATGCTCTGACAGCAAACAAAAACAGGAAGTAAGCAAATAGCATTGTCTCTGCCTGGTGACTGTGGTGCAAGGCTGATTCAGGATTCCAGACTCCCAGGGCTACTACTCTGCACCACCTCTCTCACGCTCCTTCTCTCTGTGAGCTGATCTCTATACGTACATTGGTTTTCAGGAACCAGACTGAAGATACCCAAAGCAGTGCCTGGGTAGTTTCCTGCCTATTACCAAGAGAATGGAATTTCCCTGGGGTGTAAGAGAAGCTAATGAATGTAGAGTAGCTTAGAGAAGGCAGCAGTGTTTTGTTTCAGAACATTCAACAGTGCTGCAGCTGGCAAATGAATCTAATGCAAGAATTAATCAGCACCAGCAAAGCAGAAATCTTGAAAATGAGACCTTGAAGCGGCTGATCCAGAGATGGACTCAATGGGAAAAAGTAGGAGGAGGAAGAGAAGGAGGAGAAGGAGGAGGAGGAGGAGGAGGAAGAGGAGGAGGAGGAGGAGGAGGAGGAGGAGGAAAAGGAGACAAAGGTGCCAGCTGCCATCATAAAGTACCATACACAAGGTAATTGAAGCAAGCAGTCTGTTTCTCAGCTCTGAAAGTCTGAAACTCAGGTGCCATCTCTGTGGGATGCTGGTGGGGACCCTTGTCCTGTGCTGTGGATGCTCAGCTCCTTGCTGTGTCCTCACATGGAAGAGAGCAAGTTCTGGCATTTCCTTCCTTTTGCTGCAAAGGCACTAATCCCATAACCAGGGCTCCACCCTTTAGCCCTGTGTAATCCCAAGCACCCAACCTCTTCTCACTATTGTTGTGGGGTTGGGTCCTCAACACATGTGTCTTGGAGAATGCAGACATTCAACTCATAACAGTGGGTTGCCTGAGAAATGAAATGTATTCACGAATGGCAAACACATCAGAGAAGATAGGAAGTAAACAGGACTGACTTTCCTTTTCCTGATTGAACATTTGACTTCCTGGTTTTACTCAGGAATAAAGAAGTTCAAAATCAGCAGCTCACATGCTCCTAACCCAAAGACCTGGGCACTGTTGGTTACATCTGGGTCAGACTCTCTCCCTCCAGCAAGGAAATCCCTTGAAAAGAAATTTGGATTGTAAATCTCTTTGAAAGACTAATTTTTATCTGGATATGTAAAGCATAAGTTTTCCTATTTTTAAAAAATAGTTTCCAAGTGTTTTATCATCTTTATTTAGTAAGATTCCTGATAAATTTTAACTGGATTGTTAAACTTCATTGGATCATGGCCAACTTTCAAGTTTCTGTAACAGGAACATACTCTTCACCTGGTATTTGAGAGATTTATTTCACAGTTGTTATTTTAATAACCACTGTCTGCAAGGCTCCATCCTAGCAGTGAATAAAATCAAGTTTCAATGCTAGAGGACTTATATTTTTTCAAAAGGAGATCTACACATGGGCAAGAAAATAAAATAGAAAAGGATCGGGTAGTACTGAGTGATATAAAGACTCAACCCGAGAGTACGAAAGTGGTCAGAAGTGGGGAGGACTCTTCCAGAAGAAACTATTTAATATGAGCCCTCTATTAAAGAGAAGTCTGCCATGCCAAGATCAAGGAAGAGCATTCCAGAAAAGGATCTGGGAGCTAGGATACAGCATGGTGGCTACAGTTGATAACACGCTGTACACTGAAATATGCTAAGAGAATAGATTTTCGGTATTGTGAACACACACTCAGACACAGATCTGAGTTGCCGCATGTGTTAATTAGGTTGGTGCAGTAATCATTCACAATATGATTTATACATCAAGTCATGACATGGCATCAGCGTACACCTTAAATGTATGCAAATTTGTCACCTTTACCTCAACAAATCCGGGGGGTGAGGCCTTCCAGATGACAGAGTAGCGGAGTCTTTGAACCAAGAATAAGTTGTTAAATTAAATTACAGAAAGAACATTTTGGTTCAAAAGTTGGGTCTAAAAAAGGGCGTGGTGTTTATAATGTGGGAAGCTATGAGCATGGAAGGAAGACAGAAGGGAAATTTCTGGACCTTCTTTCATTTTCTCTGTGCACTTGAAACTGCTCTAGAAAAATAAAGTCTATTGAAAGGGAAAGAGAAAGAAAGGAGACTAAACCGACATTGAAGAAATAGTTAGCTGGGGCTGGGGATTAAGCTCAGCGGCATAAGCGCCTGCCTTGCAAGCAGGCAGTTGTGAGTTCGATCCCTGGTACCGATGAAAATGAAAAAGACAAAAAAAAAAAAAAGAAAGAAAGAAAGAAAGAAAGAAAGAAAGAAAGAAAGAAAGAAAGAAAGAAAGAAATAGGTAGCTGGCATACTGAAGTCTGAAAGTCTGAAGACTCAGGATTGTCTTTGGGGTATCACTGGAATGCCCCCTCCTCTTTGCAGTAGGCCTCTGGTAGATGCAGTCCACGAAGCACACCCCCGCTATCAGGATCTGGAAACATTAGCATCACCTGGGGTGTGCATGTGGCAGCAGAGTCACCAGGGTCCTCGGCAGCGCCTGTCCCATAGCTGCCATCCCCAGGCATCTGGGATCCAGTCACTCACATAGCTGGTGCTGTTTGCAGTGTTTATATGTACCAGAGATCATTGCCACTTCCCTATTTAAAATGTCCATTTTGACTCTCAAAGCTCCATGAGGGAAGATATTCTCTTGACCTCTGTTTTATGAATGCGGAAAACAAGATACAGAATATTCAGGCAGTTGGGCAAACAGCAGGGGCAGGGCTCCAGCCCAGGCAGCCAGCCTAGCCCCTGGAGTTCCAGCTCCTCGGAGGCCAAGGTCGAAGATCACTGGAGCCCACAGATTCCAGGTCAAACTGGGCAGCACAGCAAGACCCCATCTCAAAATTAAGTAAAACAGCAGTGCTCGCCTGTGATCCCAGCACGCTGCAGGGATAAGAGAGGAAAATTCAAAGTTCAAGCTCAACCCGGGCAACATAGTGACCTAGCAAGAACCTGGCTCACAATAAACAATAAAATGATCTGACGGTATAGCTCAGCACGAAGGTCCTGTGTTCAACCGCTCCATACCACACAAAATAAATAAATAACCCAAGGAGCTTGACTCTGGAGCCGGGGCGCCTAACCTCTGCTCCACGCTCTTCCCCAGAGACAATAAATGCATTTCAACTCGAGTCGATAGAAGTGGAATCGATAGACTTACTAAAAATCTTGAAAAGAAAAATAAAACAAAGAGTGTTCCTGGCTATTTTTCTTGAGCAATTTAGTATGGTGTTGCTAAGCTGTGGGTGTGAGGTTTCTTCTGTCTTTTTCAGGGTTTGAGGAACATTGTTTCAGCCAAGGTAATTTCGAAGAATGTGTTCAACATCTATGAAGTCATAATGCTTCTGAATACCCAGATGATATACCCAGGAAACTGCAGATACAGACTTGGAAATTATTAGCACTGATATTTAAAACTATATACCAGAAAATAATCCATGAAAATAAAGAAGGGAAGGGGAATAGCCATTATTAAAACATAAATTAATAAATTAAGCAAAAAGTTAAAAACAAAATTATCATAAATGCAGCAGCTGCTCTTCTGGGTACGTACCAAAGTGAAATTCCATCTTGAAAGATGTGTCCTATCTTAGTACCGCGTACTATCCACGATAGCCAACAGACGCATACAACATAGGGGTTCAGTGGATAGGTGGGCAAAGAATCTGTGTGAGAGAGAGAGTGGGGGGATGTGATGCAGTATTATTCAGCCTAAAAAAGGGAAATCTTGCCATTTTCACCTATATGGATGAGTATAAAGGACATTATCCTAAGTGAAATATGCCAGATATAGAAAGAAAAGTACTGCGTAATCTCATTGTGGAATCTTGCAGCCCCAAACAAGCCTGGAACACACAGAGATAGTGAGTAGAGCAGCGGCCGGGGGAGGGAGAGAAAGGTGGAAGCCAAAGGTTGCAGAGCTTCGAGGAGGAGTAAGTTCCAGAGCCAATGCACTGCACAAGGACTGCAGGGAACACCAGTGTGTGTGCATCCTGGAAATTGTTTTTAAAAACATAAATTTTAGGCAGTTTTACTGCACAGACAAGAGGTACACTATGCGAGATGGATGGATATTAATCTGCTCAACTGTAGTGAAACTGTAGTTTCACTTGTGCATGTAAATCAGAGCATACCTTAAATATATGCAAAAAATCATAAAATTAAGAAAAGCTTCCTAGAATACAAAAAGGAAGAGGAAGAAGATGAAGGAAGAGGAGAATAGAAAGAGGAGGAGGAAAAGAATAAAAAGAGGAGGAAGAAGTGGAAGAGAAGATGAGGAAGAGGAGGGAGAGGGGAGGAGGAGGAGGAGCGGGAGGAGAGAGAGGTTTTCCACAGCTCAAAGAGTCCTGTGCAGATCTCAAGGGAAAACAAAGCCAGCCCTGTTCCTCTAAGCTTCCCAAAGTGATGATCCTGTAACGGACAGCTTGAAATTTGCCAGAAGCTGACATGGAAGGGGGAGATGAGTGACAAGGAGAGTCTCTTTGCGATGGCAGGTCTGTATTCTGATTATAGTGATGCCTGAGTGCACCAAACTACACCTTGGGTAATATTTCTTAGAGCTATAAACAAAATACAGTTCTCATAAAATCTGATGAATCCCAAAAAACTCCAGGACAGACCACATCTTCTGTGTGGCTTATACTGTAGCAAAGTCAGTTTCAGGCTTTGGACAGCGCATCTTGTCGGGTGCTGTCTATGCAGTTGTGAAGTATGCAAGACCACGCTCTGTAAGTCACATTTTTGTGCCAGACAAAATATCTAGGGCCCATAGTTTAAAGGAAAGATTTATTTTGGATCGCAGTTTCAGAGATCACGCCAAGGCAGGTGCACCATGGTGGACGGGTGTGCTACAGCAGAGACCAGGTCGGAGGGGACGGGCCAAGATGGGACACAGCCCCATGCACCAGGTTCCCCGGCCCCCTGGGTGGCTCCCAAGACAGCCAGGGTGAGACTCAGTTTCCTGTCTCGCTCCCTGGGCCCTCCTGGCATCTTCTTGTGAGTATTCCGTTATTTCATAATAAAAGCTGTTTTAAAATGTATCTGCTGCTTTACTAGCTATACATTTATTTTGATATTTTCAATAGAATTTTATAATTTTCCGCAGCCAAAAACATACAGTCTAAGTTCCTTTTGTGACTACATTGGAATATTTTAATTTAAAAAGTGACTGCAACAAAAGGTAATCTATAATACTGGAAACATTTAATCCTTTCTTTCTTTCTTTCTTTCTTTCTTTCTTTCTTTCTTTCTTTCTTTCTTTCTTTCTTCTTTAGTACTAAGGATGGGACCCAGGGCCTTTGTCCTGAGTTACATTTCCAGCTCTATTTTAAGACAGGGTTTTGCGAGGTCACCAGGTTGCCCAGGATGGGCTTGAACCTGTGACCCTCCTACCCCAGCCTCCCAGCAATTCCTTTCTTTTAGTCAGTCAGTCTGAACACCCAATATGTGTGGTGCCATGTGCTACACGAGAGAGTCCCGCAAGCCCGTAACGCTATGCAGTTCTGGGCTCAGAGAGGTCCGACTCGAGGTTGAAATGAGCAAAGTCCCACAACTCTGTTCCAGTATTACACGGGTGACTTAAAGACCTCACTGTGACTGTCATAGGATGGGAGCTCAGGCAAGGAAAGTGAGTTCTATGGGTTTAAAATTCTATGAATACTCACATATTTTTTTAAAGGCAGAGACATTAACCTTGTATTAGTCTTCAAGGTCTGAGGACAAGATGATTTTGGCTCCAATCTTACCAGACTTCGGCTCCTAATACTATTAAATCGTTTCCTAAGCAAGAAAAATGACTTGGGTCAATAATAATTAGGCCAGCCTTCCACCGCTCAGGCCTCAGAAGTAAATCCGCCTGGAGAGACCTGCCGATGAGAGGCACAGTGAGAGCGGCTGAAATGGACGGGGAGGGATGGTTGCCTCTGGTGACCGGAGCACAGCAGAATTGCAAAAGGATCAAGACCTGATCCCAAGGACGGCTGCTGGGATACTTTTGTGCTTTCCAATGAGACTTAGATCAGTTGCTTCCTCGGCTCCTGCAAGGAGCTTCACCAGGACCCCATAGAGACAAACGATGACCACAAGAAGACCAGCCACCAGGACAGGGTGGCAACCATTGAGAGATCAGGAGGGCAGGGCATTATGGTCCTTTCCAATTTTACCACTTTTGGAAAAGAGAAATGATACTCTTAGCAAGAAATGACCTGCATTTGATGGAGGACATAGCTCAGAGTGTCCACATTTGCATAGTCTTCCACAAATCATTTACAAAGCGAAATAGTAAAGTTTATAATCTAGAAACCTGGCAGACATCCTTGTCAATGATCAGAGTTTCATCGGCAGTGTCACAGCAGACAACGTATGACTCCTGACAGGACACAGTGTCATTCCCAGGGCCCCTACCAGACACGGAGGAGCTCAGACTGATCACAGGGATGCACTTGGCAAACTGCGGCACAGGACGCTGGACAGAATCCATGTCCCTCTCATCCAGGCTGTGAAGGTCGAGGCGTGGAAAGGCAGGTGGGGCTCACAGAGAAAGGGAATCGGAGCGGTTTCATGACTCACAGCAAAGCAAGGTCCAGTCCTGGATTCTGGGCTGAGAGAGAGGAGCAGGGGAGGCTGTGAAGGACATTATTGGCGCAAATAATTTGAAGATGGACTGTGGGCTAGATAATGGTATTACAGCCCACCACATTATTAAATTTCCTGATCTTAGGTGTCACATTCTATTGTACATCCTATCGTATCATCTTGTGTAAGTAGATCAGAGAATACCTGTGTTCTCAGGGAATACACAGTGAAATATTTAGGACAGAAATGATACAATGGCTCCAGCTTTCAAATAACAAAGAGGAAAATGCATGTGTTCATGGCTGCCTTGATGTCTTGAATTGATTTGAAATATTTATGTCAATTTCTGTGAAATAAAATATTGTGGTACCAGATCTGGGACTGGGCAGCTTCTGACTCTGTCCCAAAGCCAAATGACCATGACATGACCATGTCAGTGATTTGCTTTGACTCTGGGCATGGAGGCAACAGCACAGGTAGACACTCACGAAAGAGGCCGTCCAGAACTGCCACAGGAAGAGGCAAGCATGGTGAGATAAGCAAGTTTGAAGTGAGAGGGGGGATTTTGAGGGGAATTAGTGGCACTGTCTCTTTCACTGTGCTACAATTAAAAAATGGGAATATTCCTTATATTTTGGGATCATACCTTATTTGTGTGTGGGGGGGGGGAGACTATCCAGGTGAGAAAAATTATTGGTGAATCTGGAAAAGAGAAACATGAAATTTCCTTGTGGCTTTCTTGTGACTTTTCTTCTAAAATTAAATCCAAATTTAAAATTTAGAAACCAGCAGCTTGGCCTGTAGACCTGTTTGCTCCACTGACTTGTGAAATAGGTGGAAATAAGGTAGCAGGGTTCCTTGGGTAGCCTCTCCGGGTGGCCTCCAGCAGCAGGTGAGGGACCATACAGGATGGTGCAGAGCCTGGGCGGCCAGAGGAGCGACTCCCACCTGGCTGTGCTGACAGCTGAACTCTCCCGGGAGGAGGCTGAGGAGTCCACCAAGCAGCAGCTTCTGGGCAATAGCAGGTTTGCAGAGGTGGGGACTTGCCCCTCTTTTTGCCTGTCATATCGCTGCTGTCTTTCCTGTGGTTGGAGGCTGAGCTTCAGGGTCGCGCCCACCAGCGTCCCTGCCTGCGTCCCCCAAAGGCTCGGCCCATGGGAGCAGGAGTGCAGCCGCAGGCTGGAGCTGATTCTCCTTGTGGTTTGGACAGCGCCCCCATCTGTCCCCTGTCCCCCTGGCACAATTCCATTCTCCAGGCTCTGTGTCACTATTTCCTCCTCTTCTCTCTTCTGCCCTAAGAAACAATGGCCCTGGGGGTCTCTCCAGCCCTCCCTGGCTCCCCAAACTGCTCCCTTTCTCAAAATAATTTCCCCATTAAATTATTTGGAGCTGCACTCTATAAAGACCTAATATACAAGCTGCAGCTGAAGCAGGGACAGTGGGTGCTTGGGACCCCTGAAGGCCAGCTTGGACCGCATCCTGCACCTGCCACGAGCCAGACACAGCAGAGAAACTCCAGCCGGACCCCACTGTGCAACCCTCGGTAAGAGACTTGATCTGCTCGAGCTCTGCTCCCACTTATGAAAACAATGACCTCGCAGGGTGAATGCGAGGGACAGATGGGGCGGGAGCGAGCTCATCTCCCCTCATCCCTGTCCACGCCGCAGCCTACAGCCCAGCTCCAGCACCATGAACTCCGTGGACCTCCCACGACCTGAGGCTGTCCTCCTCTGGGGCTCAGGACAGGCAGGTGTGAGGCCTGGGTTCGGCCCCAAAATAATTTTTTTAATTTAAAAATTAAAAACTAGAATTTATGTTTCCTCACCTGCTGCCTGGCTGGCTGCACACACTTGTTTGCTGTGATTCTTCAGATAAATTTTATTAGGGACCGTGTCATACAGGTCTCTGAATCTCTTAGTGTGGGGCGCTCCTTAGGATTTATACATTGATAAATTGGCAGGAATGATTTTTTAGTATCATAGTATTTCATTTTTTATGTTGTTTAAAACTTTTTCGTTCTTTTTTCAGTATTGGGGATTGAACTTATGACCTTGAAACTGAACTACATCCAGCACTTTACTGATTTTATTTATTTATTTTTTTGAGGCAGGCTCTTGCTGAGAAGCTAAGATTCTCAGCTGGATTCAAAGTTGCTGTCCTCCAGCCTTCAGAACGCAAGAATGGGAGAGCCACAGCTCTTAAGACTATGCACTTACCCCACTTACGCCAAAAATTGCAATTTTTAGAATTTTTGCATGAAATTCATATATGCTACCTAGAAAAATTCAAGGAACAGGAATTTAAAGAGACAATAATTATTGTGTTCCATTGTTCTGTTCATTCCAAAAGCAGAGCACAAGGAAAAGGTGGTGTAATCCTCTCCTGACCTGTCTGCCTCTACATAATATTAATTTAAAATTTGATCCAGTGAAGAGTCTTTCATTTCTTCCTTCTACCCATTCATTCAAGCATATCTTTTAATGCCCCTGGAAGTAAATGTCTGTGGGCATTTTAGATCTGTTTCATTAACTGCAGTCATTTAGAAGTGGGGACTTTGGAGTGGAAATATAGTCCCAAATTTCAGCCAAGGTAAGGTTTTCTAAAAACATGCTGATGAAATGATAAAGAGAAGATGCTACTTCAGATGTGGGGCTAAAGGGGTTTCTATATGATCAGGTACTACATAGTTGCTAAAGTTATTTCCCCATGATTGTTCTGGTTCTTCCCCCTCCAGTTCCTGTTGTAGGACTAGGTCTTTCCATTTAACAAATTTTTCCCTAAAGAGAAACGAGAAGCTTATTCTAAAATAAACAGGATTAGGACCAACAGTACCACAGCACCTGATTATTTTCTCAGATTGTTGCATCTGTGCAGGGGGAGGGCATCTCCGAATACAATGATTGTGAATTTTGAACAAATTAAATACCAAGGAGCAAAGTGATATAACAAAGTTACTGTGGACTCTAGGAGTTCATTCCAAGATTCAGCCAGGTTCTCATGGTTTCTTACACCGCCCTGAATGTTTTCTCCAGTAAAGGAGAAGATGAGAGAACAGCTGGAAAGCTCTAGAGTCAGAGCGCATCCACCTCTTCATTGTGTTCAGGAATCAGCCTGTCAGTGCTCAGGCTGGACAGTGGACAGAAGCCTGTGAGCCGGAGCCCCTGCAAACCTTCGCTGGTTTCCTGGGAGCTTTGAATCCCAGGGATGAGCAGGGCCTCCAGGAATCCATGAAGGTGTGTATGGGGAGGGGAGAAGGGGGTGCAGGGCCAGTCCACAGAGAGGCGTGGAGCCCTGCACTAGCAGGCTGCCCTGGGTGGATGCGGGCCAGTGAAGAAACAGAGGCCAAAGTTTTATTTTAAGAGAAGCAGAAAATCTGGGTCTCTGGGGGAATATACCTTATGATATTACTTATGTTTTGTTAAAAATATTGTCAAAAAATTAAAAATTGAAATTCCATTTGACCCAGCTATTTCCCTTTTTGGAATCTTCTCGAAAGAGTTAGACACATCATATTACAGTGATCCACGGATACTATGCTTACAGCAGAAAAATTCATACCAGCAAAATCTAGAAGCAGCCTACATGTCCATCAGCAGATGAATGGCTAGGGAAAGAGTGGAGTTTACACACAGTGAAGAAGTACTCACCCTCCTCTGCCACACAGCGTAAACTTGAGTCATCCGTAGGAAAACGAATGCATCATAATGAAATAAACCAGACACCCTCTTCTACAAGAAATCCAAAGTATAAATAAAGAGCAAAACAAAAGATAATAGGAAACAGAGTGATAGATCTTTCTTGAATGGTAAAGGGACCCAGAGACGGAGGGGTAAAGGGAGGCAAAGGGGTCCACCATGAACTGAGATGTGCTATGTACAGGAATGCAGTTTTTACACACTGCCAACATACACTAATAAAAAAAATACTTTGCAAAGCAAACACTCCATGAGTAACCTCTCATGGCCACTCTGCAGGCAGCTTTCTCCCCTCATGCATGGAAAGGGGCCTGGTGACAGTCTGCATGATGCAAGTGCAGAGAGAGGATGAGCTCAGGGTCACACAGGGATTCCGGCTGCTCCCGCCCAGAAAGAAGGCGGTGATGTGCGGATGCTCTGGAAGAGGTTAGATTTAAAGGAAGGGGGCCCTGGAGAAGGGTGCTAGTGAAGCAGAATTAAGAGCAGCAGTTCCACAGCAGGCATGGGTTAAACTTACCCACAGCCCAGCGCGTCACTGGAAACTGAAAGTCACGCTCTGGTGGGGCAGGAGTGTTTTGCAGGGATGAGTGATTTCAAAGAGAGGCACGGGGAAGTCTGATTCAGTTCACCACGTTCCTAGTGAGCGCCAAGGCCAGCAAGTGCCCTCCCTGTATCCCGTGGCACCGGAGAGCTGCAGTCCCCGCGGAAAACGTGGCGTGGAGCTTCAGTAACAAAGCCAGAGCCAGCTGAAGCAGTGCAGATCGGTCTGGGTCTGCATTTTACCAGAACTTGACAGAACACTTTCAACAACTGTCCCCTCCTGCCTCTGCCTCCTGTTCTCAGTGATGGGGCACACCCTGGCTGGGTTTACTGTCACAAAGCAGCAATTTCATCAGTGTTTGACCATTTTATATGAGTATTGACTATTGTGGAGAAATTTGCACATTTTTACTATGAAGCTTTCAAACTAACGACACCTTTTTAAACATCCTGTGCTTTGTGAGGCAAACTCAGCTGGCATGTGTGTGTGCACGTGATAGGTGTGATAGGTGGGGAGACCAGTGTCAAATACAGGCAAATATTTCACTTTTGTTACCTTGAAAACCCTATCCAATGAGTGCAAGAGTAGTTCCTATGCAGTTTGGGGGAAACTAGTTCTGTAAAGTTTTGGGGTGGATTTGTCCCCTGGATTTCCTTCAGGACGTATCTTCTGAGACTGCTGAAAACTGGGGCAGAACGACACAATGCACAGAAAAGCTAAGTCATTCAATAAGCAGTGCCACGGAAGTTCAGAGCACATGAACCCCCAGGACCCCCTCAACTCACAGACACCCTCTGTCCACGGAGGGCAGAATTATGAAATGGAAAGGACCAATCAGGCTTATATCCATCCTGCACTTCAGAAGCTGACACATACCAAAGCTATAGATATCCAGAATCTATCATACTTCCATTAGTAAAATTCATGGGAGCATATCAAGAGCTGGTATGTGATTTACAAACATGCTTTGCAAAAACTCCTATCCAGCCTGTAGCATCCTTGAGCTGAGCGTCCATGCCTAATAACTTTCCTAGCAAAAAAAAAGAAAGAAAGAAAGAGTTTCAAATCCTATAAAGAGAAGTTGTCCCTGGCCTCTTAGAAAACGAAATGTTCTCTTGTTCAGAGGGCTCCTAAGTGCTTGCTGTGGAGCCGCTGAGGCTGAAAGGCACATCTAAGCAGGAAGAAGAAGTAAAACCCTGCCGCCCTGGAAAAGACCTCAGTCACTGGCCCCCTCTGCCTATGTTAAAGACTGTGGAAAGAAATCAGGCAAAGTAAGGAATGTTACAGAAAAGAAAGAGCATAACAGCAATTTTTACTGTATTTGCCTGCTCAAAATTCCACAACAAAATGCCCCAGATTGATGACTTCCACATGGTTCTGGAGGCCGCAAGTTCAAGGTCTAGGTTTCTTCTGGGAGTTCCCTTCCTGGCTTGGAGATGGCCACCTCCTGGCCGCGGTGTCCTCCCTAGTCTCTGCTCTGTGCATGCGTGGCAAGAGGGACCTCTGGGGTCTCCTCCCCTCTTACAAGCACACCAGGAGGTCAAGTTAGTGCCCTTCTGGCCTCATTTACATCCCTTACCCCCCAAGGACCCTATTTCATTGGGTGCTGGTCCTTCGCCATGCAAATTTTACAGACTTTGTAGGAGTTACTATGAGAATTTAAATTGCTAAATATTAATTAAAACAATTTTACATAGAAAAATAGTTTCTCTGCCAATCTTTTATATTATATAACTGACTCTTATTTTTCTTCTATGGCAATCCAGTCACCTCCTCTAAAAACTTCTATTGTTAGATTTCATAGATAGATACAGCTATATATGAATGTAATTTATGTAATTTATATAGCTCTGTTTCTGCCTATCTATAGCACATCTCTATATATAAAGTAGAATAAAAACAAATACATGTATTTATATTTATCTATCAAAACTTATCTATCCAAATATGTAATCTGTGTATATTATATGTGACATATACTTATGTATCTACAATACAATGTGTATATCTATCCATCAATAAATAACATAGATATCTATGTAGTTATGTACTTATACACTGAAACTTCAAGTTACCTTTCCTAGTAGTCATCAAATAAAATATAAATGTTTCAGTATATACCTGAAGACTCCCATCTGCAAATGATCCAATTGGAGTCCTTTTCCTGGAACTTAGCTCTGCTATAACCAACCCTCCCGGCTTGCCCTTTGCATGCATTTGCTTCTGGCTGGTGGACCTAACACGCCTCCCCACGAAGTCCCCCAAGCCTTGCCCTTGGGTTCCTGCTGCAGTCTAACCCAAAGGCGCTTCGTGTGAGGGAAAGAGGAAGAGAGGTGAGGAAAGGTGCCCTGGGAAGTCACCTTCCAGTCAGCACCTTGCCAGCACCACTAGTTGCATGTCTTAAAATTTTTCTTTTTGTATGTTTTCAAATATTTATTTGTGCCTCCTCAAAATACAGTATGCAGACTGAAGTTAGAAGATGCACGCGTGCACACTCGCGTGCACACACATACATACACACACACACACATGCTACCTGCTTGACAGAATGGCTTCTCCTTGGCCACGTTGCTTAGGTCTCTAAACACTGCATGCTCTCAATCAAGGGCCACAGAGCCCCTGACTGTGTCATAGGAAACAGGTTTGATGAATGTGAAACTATAGCTCAATGAAAGCATCAACAGGATGATCTGGATCCTCAGGCTTATTTAAAGTCTGTATATAGAATGCTCAGCGGAGTTGGGGGAGAGGATACAGAGATAACAGTTATTGTATTCATTGCACTCCACATATATAGCATCTATTCCACTTGAAAGAAATATTTGGACATTTATATTCCTTCTTTACATGAGATTTTATATTGGCCTTATAAGACAAGTTAGAATTTTTTCTGCACAAAGTACAATATCTTCTATAATAAGTATATCTCTGCTGATATTATTACCAGGGGTTAATTCATATACATAGAACAAAACCTTATATATTCACCCACTGAAAGCAAGCAGATTACAAAAGATAAAGGTACAGTACACATTTGTTATGTGAAAATTTCATCATTGCTCTTTTCTATAATCCCTGAAGAAGGGCCCACTGCCTGTTTTGAATCGTCAGAGTCACGTTTCCCTGATGAGTGCGCAGTTTTGTTCAAAGTGACTGTACCATCCGCTGTAACCAATCAGAACAACTGGTAAACCTTGCCTTCCATTGTGAGAGCTAAAAGGTCAAAGTGACATTCAAGGTGATCCTTGCACCAGTCACCTAGGGCCAGCTGCAAGAGGCAGCAACAAGGGCTCCCAGCTTTAATGATGCTTTTGTTGCAACCATTTGAAGTGGAGATGGATTGAGGGGTGTGTGGCAAAACACCTGTCAGATGAGGAACTCCACACGACCAGGATTCTATGGCCGAAGAAATTGGGAGACATTGACCATCATGTCTTCCTCCAAGGTGTCTTCATGCACCGTCACCTATAACAGGTCCTGTAAAGCCCCAGAGGAAAGCAACATATTTAACTATGTTTCAGGTGGGATTCCTAGACAGGGGCTCTGGGATTGCTTATAATTTAATATCACTGTAGAAAACAGTACATAGACATTCGGTTTCATCTTGGACTGTGAAAACTAATCTAACTTTTCCAGAATAAGAAAATACCTGAGCACTTTGGTTTTCATGGTTAATTAATGTAAGAGAAACCACAATGCTCTTCCAAAATTCCAAGGGAAAAAAAGCAGTTAACCACAGAGAGCCCAGACTAGCCCTTAAGAAAAGAAAGGTGCTGCCAGGTATCTAGCCCGTCTTGTCTTTTTCCTCCCCTGCCACCAAGCTGGGTTCCCAAGAGTTTCAACCCCTGCACTACACAGGTTTGCTCTGGCTTCTTTCCTGTGAGCTACTAGGATAAAGACTGGAGACTTTATTATTTGTAGGCCTGGGTGCTATACTGCAGGGAAAGGCACACTTTACTACAACTAAGCAAGGGCCTTTTGGGAGCTCTTACTCTGTGTCTTTTTAGATTGTACTCCCATCATGCATCTTAGAGATGACATTTTACAGCGAGAACAGGGCATCCATGGGCACGTGAGAGCGTGTGTATAAATCTCTGATTTCCCGTCTGAGACACGTAAGAAAAGCTACTACATCAAACAAACGGTTCTCCCCGTCCTGCATTTCACTGTCCTTTGTTGCATCCAGGAGGAGGGGGCTGAATGAATGCTGGTCCTGTCCTCCACTTTCTTCTAGGTAGTATCCTTTCTTGGCTTTACTGGCATCTTGAGCCTTGTTTTGGAGGGCAGAAGAATGCTTAGGTCATGTTTAGTTTTTACAGCCTCATTTAGTGGAAATGGATCCTTTGGGCCCAGTCTATGCCCACTGCCTAAATTTAAAGTTCCTTTTCTTGCAGGTGGCTTAATTTATATTTGTTGATGGCACAGTGAATGCAAATAACCACACAGGTGACCTTTAGGAGGCTGTAAGAGCCAAAGCACTGATGTGAGTGACTTGAATTCAAAAAGGGATTTGGGCATGCTTTTAGCATTGTGCAGTTTCATTTTCTTGAGTAGGAAAAGTGTTTGATTGCCCTATAGGTGTTTTTAAAGGATATAGACAGCTAATCTGTGAGAAATGGTCAAGTGTTTCAGTACCATAACCCCAGAGGCGTGAGATGGTAAAGGGAATCTGAAAGGAATTGTAGAACCGCTAGAATGAATCAGACTTGGGCCAAATATTTGTTCAGTCCCCTTTATCTGGCTCCTTTCTCTCCTGATGGGTCTGTACCTACACCTCAGGGAAGGGGCTCAAGAGATGGAGAAAGGGGAAAGGGACAAGAAAGGGGTTTACAAAAGGTATGAAAATGTGTTATGTACATCTCCCCAGAAGGAATGCAATCACTACGTACTACACACATACCACACACATATAGCAATAAAATAAAAGACACTTTGGTTGTGGCTAATAATGAGATCAAATAAAGGAAATACCTAATCATTTATCCCAGATAAATTGTCTATATGTTTCTAAACCTCCTACTCTGTGAATAAACAATTTCCTTCCCTGGGAAAAGGGTATTTGTAGAAATGCTAATAATGAAAATATCCCGGGGGCTGGGGATTTAGCTCAGCGGCATAAGCGCCTACCTTGCAAGCAGGCAGTCGTGAGTTCAATGCCCGGTATCGATAAAAAGGAAAAAGACAAAAAAAAAAAAAAAAAGAAAGAAAGAAAGAAATGCTAATAATGAAAATATCCCTTTGCCTGAAAGCAGTTATTCAAGCCTCAAATCTCAGGTCAATTTGCAATAAATCTGATTCCATAAATCTTTATATTTGAAACTCATAAGACTCATTTTAAATATTAATATCTGCATTTAAAATCAGTTTGGAAGACAAGAAAAACATCCCTCTATACTGTCAGGAGGATAAAAACATGAAGAGGACCGACGCTATTTCGTCCCCTGGGATAGTCCTATTGAAATCCTGTAGATCACAGCCCTGGCCTCTTCCTGTATGCTCCAGGCATTAAAAGGAAGTACTCCAGCTCAGAGCCTGGGAATCCATGCTTGACCCGGAAGTGGTCCTCATTGGTGGCCAATTCAGGACTGAAGAGTCACCTTCTGACTTCTCCCACTGTACATGCTCTCTTCAAGAGCACCCTAGTTTTACTTAAGGCTCAAGCAGTGGGTGCTTTGAGATTTTTTGAGAGATTAGAGGCTAAAATTAGATCACAGAAGTGTATCTACTTGTGTCACTATTGACCCATGGACTTCTTGTGCTTTCTGACCTCTGCCAACTTGGAGCTCTGAAAACCCTCTGGTGACACTTTCCCCTATGACTTTACTTACAGCTAACTGTCTAGCTGCATTCTGCAGCAGAGCAAATGGCTCAACCATAGAAACGTTGTAAAAATGATAATACCTTAGCCTTCTTAGAAGATACAGTAACTTCTTTTTTTTACAAAATTACTAAATTCATGGAGATCTTAAAGTCTCTGTTGATTTATTAGGGCCGTTTGTATTTATCAAAAGGATTTTTATTGTGTTTCAGAATTTTGGAAAATAAAGGCAAATTGTTTAAAATTAATACAAAATCAAGACATTGACAGAGTCTCCCTCAGTGACATAACTAGTTGAAACAAGAACAAGGAGGAGAAAAAGAAAGAGAAAAAAACCCTACTGTATAAGAACCATGGTAAATATCCTACAGTGATATTTATAAGAAATAGGTTTGAAATCTATGAGATCAGAAAGTACACATTATATCGGTCCAAAAACATAAACACTAAAACTTAGTGAAGGCTATTAGGAACCTTACTTGTGTAACAAATCTTGAAAAAGAAAGAAAATATATACAGGTTGGAAAGGCAGAAATAAAATAATTTGCAAATGAAAGGATCATATGTGTAAAAAGAACCACAAGAAATATATTTCAAAAATCTAAAACTTAACAGTGAACCTAACAGAGTGACAAGATAAAAAGTTAATGAGCAAAAAAAAGTTAACAAGCAAAAATGATATTTCTATAGTCACAATAAAATTCACTAGAATTCACTAGAAGCTGAAATTCACTAGAAACTGAAATTTAAAATAATATTTACAAAATATTGCACCAAAAATTTGAAGTATCCAAGTATTAATATGATAACCAAAAAACATGAAATAGCGTCTTCTGTCAAAAAAAAACACAAAAAGTTGATTAAATGAGAACCTAAAGAAAATCTGAATGGAAACAATTCCATGTCTACATTCTGGAAGATGCTAATTCCCCCCAAAGTTATCTATTAGTTAAACATAATTCCTATAATAAATATTAGCCAGAATTTTATAGATGTAGATATAAAAATATTATTTCTAAATAATATGGAAGAGGATGACAACAGTATAGCTTAACGCACTTGAAAAATAAGAATAAAGGTTAGCACACATCTCTAATCCCAGCACTCTGGAAGCCCAGGACAAGAGGCTGGAAATTTAACTCTGCCTGGGCGACTTACCAAGACTGTCTCAAAAACATTTATAAGGGACTGAGGAAATGGCTCAGTGTTAAGGCCCTAATTCCACCCCCAATATCTAAAAACAAAAACAAAGATGAATAAACAGCAACAACAACCTCGCAGAAGCACATCGCCTAATTATTACCTGCACCTTGTAACTACAGTCATCAAGAGAGCCGTCTTCTCCCAGAAGGGCAGCTACGCAGATCAACAGAAGAGTGTAGAGAATCCATGTATAGATCCACATAAAGAGAAGCAATTGATTTTTGACAAAGATGCAAACCCAGTTCAATGGCAAAAAAAAAAAAAAAAAAAAAAATTCGTTTCAACAAATTACATTAGAAAAAAATGGACATCTGGAAGGCAGAAAAATGAACCTCAATTTAAATGTCATACATTATACAGACATGAATGTAATCTGCGTCATAGGTATAAATGTAACTGTAATTTTAATGTCTCTGGTGAAAATGTACAGCTACTCTGAAGGATAGTTTTGCAATTTCTTACGAAGTATACACTATTCATACCAGTACTTTAATTCTATTTCTATTATCTACTTTAGAGGAACAAAAACATTTGTACACAAAAGTCTGTACACAAATGATTATAGCATCTCTATCTTTAACTGCGCACACACACGTACTGGAAACAACCCAAGCATCCCTCATTAAGAGAATGAGTACATGAATGCCAGTGTATCCTCACACCACCACCAAAGAGAGCAAGCTATTAACACTGCTGAACCCTGGGTGACTTTCAAAGACACTATGCTGAGTGAAAGAACTAGTCTCCCCAAACCAAAACACCATAAATACCATATGATGCCACTTTAAGTCAGCAAAAAGTAATGCACATTTTTAAAGGCTCCTCTCAAGCGAATGATCAAACCTGAAAATTTAAAAATAGTGCAGTACATGTAAAAAGCTGACCTTTAAGGGGCAAGGAAAAACGGAAGTTGTGAGTTCATAATTTTAATATAAGATTTCAATAGTTCTAGCGCTGAAAATTGAACCCAGGGTCTTACACATGCCAGGGAAGTGCTCTACCACTGACCTACATCTTAGCCCTTCTTATTTGATTGTGAGAAGGGTCTTGCTGAGTTGCCTACGCCAGGCTTGAATGGAATCATGATTCTCCTGTTTCCCAAGAAGCTGGGGCTGTAGGAGTGAACCACCTGGCTATCAGTCTTAATACCCAAAATGAACTCTCTAGGGACGAGGACTGTGATTGTCCGGGAAAGTTGAATGGCCACTCAAGAATTTTTAAAAACCAAACGCACATATAAAGGCTACTTAGGGAAAAAATAAAATATAACATATTACTTTAGCTTAAAAAATGAAAAATTGAAAAATGTTTTCCAGATTCGCTAAGGTAAGAAGTGTTACTAAAGTCTTTTGAATGATTATAGCAAATACAAAAACTATTCTTGGGCCAGGTATGGTAGTGGATACTTGTAATTCCAGTAACCTGGAAGGCTTAGGGAAAAACGGAGAAATTTAGTGACCCTGGTGAGACTCTGTCTCACAACAAAAAATAGAAAAAAGGGTGGAGATATTGCTCAGTGAAAGCCTGGATTCAATGCCAGTGCAAAAACTAATTAAATTAGTTATTAGTTCTTAATTTGTTTATGTTTTTGTATTGAGACAGGGTGGCCTTGACCTCACTATGCAACCCAGTGTAGCCTTGGACTCATGGCAATCCTCCTGCCTCAGCCTCTTAAGAACTGGGGCTACAAGTATGCACACCATACCCAACGTACTGGTTCCTAATGTAACCCACGGTGAGAATGCCTGAAATAACTGTCATCAAGAGCCGGGAAGTGAACCTCAAAGTTCCCCTCAGAAAGACACAAAGTGACACATTAAATAAAAGCAGTTTATTAGCTCACATTTGCAGCTTGTGAGTTTTTCAGGATATTGTTATTACTAAAAGCAAGTTTGTTTTCCAAGCAAAGTTAGCAACACTAGTGATTGTTGGTCCTTAAGGCAAATAAAAATAAATTTCCAATCCCCACATTCTAATAATATATAGTAAATTAGAATAATACCTGACTGGGAGATAGAAGATACCAGCTCGGGTCTTAGCTCCTCCTGAGAAAGGACACTCTTTGTGTCTGATCTGTAATTTTCTCAGATGTAAATGGAAATAATAATCACTGCTTTGCCTGTGTCATGGAATTTTTATGGAGATCAAAGAGATAATAAATAGGAATTTTGAAAACTGTAAATCACTACATACATAAGGTGTTATTATCATATTTAATGGATGCAAATTAAAAACTCTAAAGAAATATTAATTTTATTTGAATATATTTTATCACGTGAAAGACAGGACTTAATTTTGTGTGAACATTAGAAGTATTTGTGCTTTTCATTACCTCTTTCCAATCGAACCAAATAGTAATCATTTATGTGTGTGTGTGTGCTTTAATCTATTTCTCCTCCTGCACTCTCAAACCCTCTATAGCCCGTCTCCAAAAGTAATTAGAACTCCAAGATAAGAATAATTCCTGCAATAATAAAAAGATAATCTCTCCTCCCTAACACCTGGCCTCAATAGTAATTGTGAGTCACTGGATTATGTCCAAGGTGCAAAATCATTTATATTACACATAAATAGATACAATAGGTGAGGGTAGCTTTCAGTGCATTCCGACTTTTTACAATCTTTTCTATATAGAAAGGATTATATATTCTAAACAAACTATAAAACAAGATTCCCCAGGTACCAACATCTAGTAACTTCTTACACATTGTTAGTATACTAGTATGGTGGTTGTGTTTGATTATGTCAACTTGATTGGCTCAGGATCCCACCTACAGAATTAGTAAACCACACTTCTGGGTGTGCCAAGACCCAGTGCTACTCCTAAGGTTCTTGGGGTTAAGGACCATGAGAGGATGAGAAAAATAAAGACAAGACAAAGCTGGGGTCAGGTGGAGCCCTTATCCTCCTGATGGGAGGAAAGGAACTGCTCGACCACTGTAGCACCTTTATTTATACACTCAGGAGGATGATGTCTATTTCAGCCCTCTGCCTAGCAACCCATTGCTTGGCAGGCCTGGACCCTTTGCCTTCTTGGTGCTGGAACAACTTGTTTACATAGCTTGTTTTGGTCTCTCTTGTTTTTTCTGGGCTGGTCTTGCTTTAGTCCTACACATGTGATCAATCTTCAGCTTCAACAGCTCCCTACATGGGTGTGTGTGGATGGGTCATGGAGGTGCAATCACTGGGTCTATATCTGGTTCTGGTCCTCTTTTTTTCTGGCACTGTTCTCCTTGTCTGCTTCCTCGCCATCATGAATTAAGCATCTCTATGGTGCCAGGCTGTTTCTGCAGTGCAGCTAGCCGACCATGAACTGAATCTCCTGAAACCACAAACTATATTAAATCTTCCCTCCATTAAGCTGCCAGTCAGGTATTGTGTCCTGGCAAAATTATCAAAACCCAGGAGTTTCTGGGTGTGGTAGTGCAGACCTGCAGTCAGCTAGCTACTCAGGAGGTGAAGGCTGAAGGATCATTTGAGTCCATGAAGTTGAGACCAGGTAGGGCAATTAGCAAGACCTTGAAACAACACAAAATGAAACAAAACACAATATCTGACTTTGGCACAACTAGCCAGACTACAGTAGTAAAGCTAAAGACTTAAGTCTGAGAAGTGCTGGAGAATTAAAGGGAACTTAGAGAAGAAAGACACAAGAACCCAGGAGGCAGATCCCAGAATACCCTTATTCAAGGGGAAGAAGTGGGGTATGGTTTATTTGAAAAGGCAGAGCTCAAGGTAATAAGACTAATGAAGAAAGGTGTGATGGGGTCCAGAGAAATATGTTTCCTTCCAGTTCCCAGTGGTTAGAGGTTTGCATGAAGAGGGAAGAGAAATTAATATACATGATGTACTTGAGAGTAGTGAACTGAACCGATCTATGTTGAGGTTTTCCTATCTATAACTTACCTAACATTCCCAGAGTGTGTACCCCCACTGGAATGTCTCCAACCAGTGGAATTCTGTGGCTCACTGGACTCTCTGCATCATGAAGGGTGTCCTGGTGGGCTACAAAAGGAGAAAGTGTATGGGAGAGGGGGTGAATATTTTCATACCAAAAGCCTGGCCTTGAGAGGAAACAATCCAAGAGGTGCCAGAGGTAGAAGTAAAGTCTGTGTTCCCAACACAGCCTTTCCTGTTTGCTAATCACCGAGGCCAGTCATGGCTCCTAAGGCAGCCCAGACCAATTCCTTTTAACAAAACACAACCAAGATGAGTGAAAAGCAAAATATTTTCCATCGTCTGATGCAATAGGATGTTGCAAGGAGGGGAGAGGAGAAGGTGAAAGAATTAAAACAATGTTCTATACATGCAACTCCTCAAGATGAATGCAATCATTATGGACTGTAAGCAGGTTCTGACAAAAATTTTAAAATAACATAATTGGAGCTTACTTCTGATATGATTTTCTTTAGACTGAATCACTTACTCAACTGTTAGAAAATTTCAAAAGTCTTCTGGCCTTCTTAGAACCATTCTCCAGCAGAGCCAGCCAAAGGGTCGTAGAAAGACTTAACTCGTGTCTCTGAAACACTTTGTGTGATCTTTACATTTTGACCTTGTGTATGTTTTCAGAAGCCATGTGTGGAACCATGGTGTTAGTCAATAACATAATCCAGGCATCAATAAGATACAAACTTCTTGTTTATTAATACATGATTAAAAATGTATATAATAAAGAGATATCGACTGTAGCCGAGTGTGTGGATGACAAGAACAATTACAGTGCAGACTCCTAATCACTGTGTGAGCCGTGCACCCCAGAAAGTCGATAGTCAGTTTAAAAGGCACAAGGCAGCCTTCTTCTTCTTTTTTTGTTGTCTTCTTCCTTGTTTATTTTTTAATTTAAAGTCAAGCACTGAGACTGGTAACCTTCTATTCTAAATGTGTGTTTAGTCCACTGAAGAAACCTTTACCACACAGCCCCAACCTGGGGCCCATGAGTTTCTGTGACAAGGAGCACAGTTCTGCTGTCACCCAGCGGTGCTGACTGCTTTCCATCTACTCTCCAAACTGGAGCCAAGCAGATCAGAACCTCCCCCTCTGAAGACCAGTCTTCAGGAAGCGGAGCTACAAGGGGAAGCAGCCAGGTGGTTCTAGCTCATCCCCTCTCCTGTCTTCTCCTCTCACAAACACATTTTGCAGAGGTTTTAGAGGTGGGATCTGCTCCATGAGCAGGGTCCTCACATGGCAGTGCCTTTGCAAGAGCTAAGCAGAGAATCCAAGTGGTTGTAACCAAAAAGCACAGTTACCATATGGACCAGGCATAAGAGGAAAATATGAAGCGAGGGAGGGGGAAGTACTTTTAATTTTATGCTAGAAACCATTATTCCCCCTGACTGTGTGACTCCCCACTTTCCAGTCTCTGCTTCTCCCAAAATAGAGACCAAGAATAGGAAAGACTCAAACCTGAACTGTTCCCCAGCAATGAACAGCTCATGAGACCCATTTTGCAGAGGACTTTGAAAGAAAGAATTCTCTTAGGTAAGGCTTTGTGCAAATCTGGATGGCAGCAAGGGCTTAGCTATATGGTTGATACAGATGACGATGAGGTAGGAACCTTGGAGAACTAATGCTATGATTTGAGCCCAGGAGTTCTTTGCAATTATTACTGAAAGTTCTCACACAATTTTGGTGTATCCTGACCTGGAGTCTGTGTGCACAGAAAGAAAGAATGAAACATTATAAAGGCATTTTTCTAAATTCAACCATGGATAAGTTTCACATTTGTGTAATAATTAAGATACGTATGAGGAAGTTAATCCCCTTGCTTTACACCAGGCATAATTACTTGCATTATTTTTTTGTTAATATTAAATCAGTCCTGTGCATGGAATAAATTCATTCATTCCTAAACAATCCTTTTGTAGCCATAAAAAATTCCTGCTTCAGTTTGAATAGGAGCAGAAAGACAGACCAACCTGGCTAGAGGTATTCAAGCCAGTAAAATCCCTGGAGATTTTACTAGGTCTAGAATGGAGTTGTTCCAAAACTTGGTTTCAGTGTTACATCACGAGGATGTCCAGATCCGAGGGTCAGACTCACGTCACCACAGCCCAGGTAAGACCGATGCACAAAACTAGGAGAGTACTTTGCCGCTGGGTGAATCTTGCTCTCCCAGATACCTGGCTGGGTGACCACAGCCTGTTTTTCTTGAGGTTGACCTGGGTTTTATACTATGGGGGACAGAGGTTAGCCAGTGGGAAGGTACGCCTCCTGGGAATCCTGGTTTCCAAAGTGAAATTAGAACAAACTTCTTTTCCCTCCTTCTGCCTGGTGGTAACATGAATGTCTGCAAAGTGATAACTTGCTTTAAAGAACTTCATTTGGAAAATGCAATATAAGACTATATTGTACAATACAAGGTATGTTTCCTAGTCAGAGACTGTTTTGCTGTTCCACGTAATACAATGCTAAAATCCTCCAAAATATTTGTCTTAGAAGCATTTCTCAGAGTTGATGCTCTTGTACGAATTTATGCTATTCATGATGGTGCTTTAACAGACAGTGCTGTACTCACACTTCCTCATCATTAAGCTACAGAAATGAAACATATTCACGGAAAGATTTTGCTAAGCAGCAAGACCGAGAGCTTAAGAGCTTCAAGATGCTACCAAGACCTTTTAACATCATGGCAAATCACTGGCTTTTAGAAATTGTTAATTAACATACTATTTTGTATTGCAGTTTCAAATTCTCAGTAGAAACTGTAGTTCCATATGCCAACACATCCCCACCATCAGCATCCTCCACCCAATTGTCCATGTAGTGTGATCCATGAACCTAAATCAACACATAATCTTACAAAGTCTGCATTCTAGAGTAAGACTCACTCTTGTGTTGTATGCTAGGGTTCGGCATATGTATAATGACGTACACTCACTACCATGGTGTTACACAGGATGCTTCCACTTCCCTGAAAACCATCTCTGTTCGGCCCATCACCTGTCCCTCTCTAACTCCTGACAACCACTGATCATCTGAAAGTAGTCTCCGCTTTCAGAATACCCTACCTTACCTTAAGAGTATGAAAGCCTTTCAGATTGACCTCTTTCACTTAGTAATACACAGTTAAGTCTCCTCCATCCTTTTTCATGGCTTGATAGTTCATTTTTCTTGTAGCACTCTAATAATTTCATTGTCTAGATGTACCATATTTTATTTGTTTACCCACTGAAAGATCTCTTGGTTGCTTCCAGTTGGTGCTAATCAAGAACAAAGCTACTTGGCTATTGTGAATTGCACTGCGATAGACAGGAGGACGCATGTGTCACCAGCATGCAGTTCTTGATCATTTCGTGACCACACTCAGGAGTGGTACAGCTGGGCCAGCTGGTGTCTCAGTGTTTAGCCTTTTGAAAGCTCTCCATGTGGATTTCCACAGGGATTGCATGTGTTCGCCCCATTTGTGGACTTTTCTAGTTTTGGTTTTCTGAGGCATCTCCACAATGATTGTACTAGTTTATACTCCTACCATCAACATAAAGGGTTTACTTCTTCCCACAGCCGCACCAGCATTCGGTGTTATTTGATTTCTCGGTGATCATCATTCTTTCTGGAGTAAAATGGAACCTCAGAGTTGTTTTAATTTGTACATCTCTAATGACGAAGGATGTTGAGCATTTTTTCATGTATTTATTGGCCATTTCAATTGCCCATTTTTTGGACCAAGTCTTTTATTCCGATGGGGATCTAACTTTCTGACTGCTTTGTGCATGCTAGATACTAATGTTCTGTGAGGCAGAATCTCAAGGTCGTTTAATCTGCATTTCTCTGATGACAAAACATGTAGAACATTTTTTCATATATTTTTTGATCACTTGAGCTTCAGCTTCTGGGAAACATCCATTCCATTCATTTGCTCCCTTTACATTGCATTCTTTGTTTTATGGGGTTAATTTTTTAAAGTTCATTACACAATGACACCTTAGTTGGCAAAGTCAGTTCATTCCAAATTCATGTTTAAACACCAAGAGTTTTGAGAAACAAACATATCTTTCCCATAAGAAATAATGGGAAACCAAATAATTAATTCTAAGGCCCAAAATGTACACATAAATGTACTTTTCCAGGACATGATTAACAAATTTCTGTTTTGTTTTGTTTTTTTAACTCTACCCTGATTCTGTTTTCTTCTTAGCTTTACTGCTGGTATCACCAACTCTCTTTGGAGCCATGATGATGATATTTTATGAAAATAAAGTGCAAGAAAACCACAATGACAAGTATTTTAACTCACTATCACAAGCACTGTCTGGGTTAGAGGGGCGTTTAGAATGAAGTGAGGTCCCTTTGTAAACAAGGACACAATGCACAACTCTCTGGACCTGTCCAGATTTGTTAAAGTAGATTTCTGCTTCACCTATTGAGCAGAGTTACAAACACCAAGCAGATGTTTTTCTAACTTTGCTTTTTGTATAGTGGGAAGTTCAAGCAAAGAGCCATTCAACAACTGAGGTATTACTGTGTTCTCTAGATAGTAAACCTCTCTATCTGAAGAGCAGCTAGCAAATATTCTCCGCTGTTTGCCCCGTTTTGTCTTCACTCTGCTTAGATGCCCATCAAGAGATGAATGAAAACAGAAAGTGGAGCCTACAGACATAATAGAATGTCACTTAGACACAGAGAGAAAATCATGTCACTTGCGGGAAACCATCACGTGGATGAAATTAGCCAGATTCAGAATGCTAACTATCAAGTGTTTTCTCACATATGAGAGGCTTAGTCCTTTTCTTCTTGCGGGAACTCACTACCCACACCAACAAATTAAAGAAGGACAAAGTTTATTTTGACTCAAGTTTTAGAAGCTTCCTGAAGGGCTGGCTCCAGGCAGAAGCAGCAGGTAGAAAGGTCCAGTGGAGGAAAGAGCCTCCCCTCACTGCAGCCAGGAAACAGAAAACAACGGGCGGGCGGAGCCAGGGAGAAGATAAACTCTTCAGGCCAGACCCCTCTCCAGACAGGAAGGCAGCTGCAGCACCCGGGTAATGGAACTGCCTTCCACGGATCCCACCAATGAGCGCGTGAGGCTCTGGGGAGACACCCAAATACAAACCTACCCATGAGAAACCTAAAGTATACAAGATTACATACATGCATGCAGCAGGGACAGGAGACCAGGGGGTAGATTTCTGGAGACGGGAAAGGACAGTGAAAGAAGGGGTGAGCTGGGGACTTCCCCAAATGCCCATCAGCATCACATGATACCAACACGCACTAATAAAGAGCTTAAAAAAAGAACAAAGCTACTATAAATACCCATGTGCAGATGCTGATGTGGACATAAATGTTCAGTTTATTTCAGTAAATATCAAAGGCAAGACTGTTGGATTGTTTAGTCAGGGAGAATAATGTGAATTTTGTAAGGAACTCAGATTCTGTCTTCCAAAATAACTGCACGGGATTTCACGTTCACCACCAGTGAATGAGAATTCCTTCTGTTCTCATCTTCACCTGAATTCGCTGTTACCAGTGTTTGGAGTTTGGCCATTCTTATAGCATACCTAAGATAAGTGCCCCTTTTTTTGTGGTATATTTTTATATACTGTTGGATTCTATTTGCTATTTGCTAATATTTTTTTCAAGGATTTTTGCATCTGTGTTCATAAGCTATTGGTCTAATTTTTCATATAGTTCCTTTAATATAGTGTAATGTTAGCTTCATAAAATGAATCAGGAAGTATTCTATTTCTACCTTTTGACAGGGATTTGGATAATTGGTATAAATGTCATTTATATCCTTCCTTAAACCTGTGAACTCATATGGGAATGGTGTTTTCTATTTTGGAAGGTTAATAACTGATTGAATTTCTGTCATAGCTATAAGCATATTCAGATTGTGTATTTCTTTTTGTGTCCTGTCACATTTTGTCACTAAGGAATTGATACATTTAATCTAAGTTATCAGATTTGTTGCAATAGAGTTCCTAATATTCTAATATTTTAATGTACAGGAGCAGTGTTGTGACTGCTCCTTTTTCTTTATCAGAATTAATAATCTGTATCTTTTCTTCTGCTTAGCACACTAGGTGCAATCAACATTATAGACCTTTCCAAAGAACAAGCTTTTGGTTCTGCTGATTTTCTTTATTGATTTTCTATTTTCAATTCTGTTGGTTTCTGCTCTAATGCCTATTATCTTTGTTTGTTTGTTTGTTTGTTTTCTGATTATTTTGAATTTAATTTGTTTTTCATATCCTAGTTTTTAAAATTAGATGCTTAGATCATTGACTTCCGACATCTCTTTTTTTCTTAATATATGCATCGATGCTTTGTTTTCCTCTAATCATGTTTTCACTGCATTCCACAAATATATAGTATTTTTTTATTATTTAGTTCAAAATGTTTTTAAGTATCCTTGACATTTCTCATGACACCCATGTTTAATTTAGAGGTGTGTTATTTTATCTACAAATACTTTTGGGTTTCCAGTTAGCTTTGTTATTGACTGGTAACTCAAATGCAATGCAATCAGAGTTCGGGCATTGTGCAGTCTCTATTCTTTTTAATTTTTGAAACATCTCTGTTTTGCAGAATATTCCAGGGGAAGCTGGAGGAGCAGCCTGTGGATGTCAGTTGTGTCCAGCTGACTGATGTTGCCTTTGGGTTCTGCTGAGTTCTCACTGTTGCTCTGCCTTCTATAGAACCGAGTTCTGCTGTATCAGTGTCGAAATTTCCAAATATAATAGTAGGCTGATAAATTCCTCCTTGCAGTTCTATCCGTTTTTGCTTCAATTATTTTGATACTCTGTTGTTATGTGCGTACACATTGCAGATCGTTGTGCCATTCTTGGATTATTACCTTTTATCATTATGGGATGCTTCTCTTCCTCTGGTATCTTTCCTTGCTTTGAGGTCAGTGCTGTCTGAAGTTTATAGAGCCATTCCCGCTTCCTTTTGATTAGCGTCCACACAATGAGTCTTTTTCTACCTCTCCACTTATTTATCTAGCTGTGCCTTTTATGTAAAGTGAGTTTCAATGTCCATCAACATGCAGTTGGCTCTTGTTTTTTGATTCACTCTGACTCTATCTAAGGGTACATTTACGCCATCAATGTCCTGTTGATTGTTGATATACTTTGACTTGTACCTATTATATTTGTCACAGTTCTCTATTTTGTTCCCTAATCTTTGCTTCTGTCTTTTCCTTCCACTCCATTTTGCCTTTTATAGGTTCATTTGTGTCACTTTATTTTTGCAATGCTGGGGGTCACACTCCAGCCTACTGCATGCTAGGAAAGTGTTCTACCACTGAGCTTACACCCCTAGTCCTTCCTTTTGTGATCTGAGAATATTGAGCAGTATCATTTTCTCTCCTTTTCTAGCATATCTGTTATACTGTTTTTAAAAATTTTAGTAATTGTTCTAGATTTGGCAATATGCATTTACAACTAGTTCAAGCCTACTTCTTTTTTTTTTTTTTTTTTTTTTTTTTTTTTTGTCTTTTTCATTTTTATCGGTACCAGGGATCGAACTCAACGACCGCCTGCTAGCAAGGCAGGTGCTTATGCCCCTGAGCTAAATCCCCAGCCCCAAGCCTACTTCTAAGTAACAACATTTCACACTTAATGTGACTTCTTTATAGCAACAAAATATTCCTAATCCCTGCCTTCTATTCCTAGAATGATTGTTGTCATTCATTCTCACATTCGTAAGTACATAAGAGCATAAGAATATGTATATACACGGTAATCAAATGTTGTTGCTATTATTTGAGCAAAACATTGGCTGGTTAAGAATAAGAAACAAGGTTCCTGAGGCACCTCGGCCTGTGCCCAGCCGCGCCTAGCCATCGGTGTGCAGAGGAGGAGCTGCGCGGATCCGGAGCGCCTGCAGAGGCCCCTTCCTTTGTCTGGAGGAGGAGGGATCCCGGGTTCCTGAGGCACCTCGGCCTGTGCCCAGCTGCGCCTAGCCATCGGTGTGCAGAGGAGGAGCTGCGCGGATCCGGAGTGCCTGCGGAAGCCCCTTCCTTTGTCTGGAGGAGGAGGGATCCCGGGTTCCTGGGGCACCTCGGCCTGTGCCCAGCCGCGCCTAGCCATCGGTGTGCAGAGGAGGAGCTGCGCGGATCCGGAGTGCCTGCGGAAGCCCCTTCCTTTGTCTGGAGGAGGAGGGATCCCAGGTTCCTGAGGCACCTCGGCCTGTGCCCAGCCGCGCATAGCCATCTGCGTGCAGAGGAGGAGCTGGGTGGATCCGGAGTGCCCGCAGGAGGCCCTTCCTTTGTCTGGAGGACTGTGGATATCTCTGCAAGCCGGGAGGGATCACAGGCTCCTGAGGCACTGCGGTCTGTGGTGAGTACCCTAACCCGGCTGCGATCCAAGAGCTGTGGATCTACCAAGGGGCAGGTGGGCGCACAGTGTCCCTGAGGCCCAGCTTGTCTGGAACCGCGGAGTTCTGAACAAGCAGAGAAGGGCCATTGGTTCTGCAGGCCCAATGGCCTGGGGTAGAGTGGTGCCAGAGTCTCAGTAGCTGCAAACATAGAAGGGGATTTTCAACAGATCCTGAGGAGGCTTTCAAATAACACTTGAAACACAGAAATATAGGAAAATGACAAAACGAAAGACCAAATTACAACCTCAAACCTCCAGCCCATCTCAAGAAACCCTAGGAGCGATGTATATAGAAGAAAATATATCCCATTCACCTCATATATCGGACACAATAGCCACTGAAATTGACAAGCAACTCCAGGAAGCTTTAAAGAAATTCAAACTCGAAATAATCTCCCAGATAAAAGAAGAAATGATAAAAGAAATGAAAGAGATTCTAAATATATCTAAAGAAAACACAGATAAAAAATTGGAGGAACTAAACAAAAAGATAGAATCCCTAGACGAGCAATATAAGAAACAAACAGAATACATAATGCAGATGCACAGAGATATACAGGAAATAAAAAACTCCACTGAAAGTTGTAAAAACCGCCTTAATGAAAGTGAAGATAGAATTTCAGACCTTGAAGACAGGATTGCAGCTAGTGAACAGGAAAGGAAAGATCTTTTGAAAATAACAAGGAACCAGGAAACAACAATTCAACAACTGCGAGACGATGCAAAGAAGAATAACATAAGAATGATAGGGATTAATGAAAGAGAGGGAGACAACATGAAGGATGTCAGGAGGATATTTAGAGAAGTAATAGGTGAAAATTTCCCAAGCATGAGATCAGAAACTGACATCAGGATCAGTGAAGCATATAGAACTCCAAACAGTCATAACCAAAATAAAACTACACCCAGACATATAATAGTCACCATCCCAGAAATCCAACACAAGAATAGATTATTAAAAGCTGTCAGAGAGAAAAGACAAATCACTTATAAAGGAAAACCTATCAGAATCACAGCAGACTTCTCAGCACAAACGATATAGTCAAGAAGAGCATGGAGTGAAGTATTCCAGATCCTAAAGCAAAATGATTTCCAACCAAGACTGATATATCCTGCAAAACTATCATTCAAAATAGATGGTGCAATACGATACTTCCATGACAAAGAACAGCTGAAGAACTTCATGAACACCAAGCCAACCCTGCAAAAAATATTGAAAGACAGTTTAGATACACAAAGGAAAAAACCACTAAGCAAAGCAAATAATTAAACAGAACAGAAAGATAAAGATGCAACAGCAGAGAGATAAGAATCCTACAATTAACCAACATTTAACAGTAATAACCATTAATGTAAATGGTCTCAATGCACCAATCAAAAGAAACAGACTAGCAGAATGGATCAAGAAACAAAATCCAACCATATGCTGTTTACAGGAAACCCATCTAACCCAGAAAGATACTCACAGACTGAAAGTCAAAGGATGGAAAACAATGCTTCATGCAGCAGGAATCCAAAAAAAGGCAGGAGTAGCCATTCTGTTTGCAGACAACGTGAACTTTAAACCAACAATGACCATAAAGGATAAAGAAGGTCACTACATACTCGTAAGGGGAAAACTCCAAGAGGAAGAGATAACTATCTTAAATATATACGCACCAAACTCCAGAGCACCCAGTTATATAAAACAATTATTAACAGAAATGAAAACTCAAATTATCAGTAACACAATTGTAACAGGAGACCTTAATACGCCATTGACACCAAGGGACAGATCGACCAGACAGAAAATGAGTAAAGAAATAACAGAACTGAATCATACCTGTGAACAAATGGGTTTGATAGACATATACAGAATGTTCCACCCAACAACATCAGAATACACATTCTTCTCAGCAGTACATGGATCATTTTCTAAAATAGACCATATATTAGCTCATAGAACATATTTAAACAAGTGTAAAAGAGCTGAAATCATCCCTTGCATGTTATCGGATCACAGCGCTCTGAAATTAGAAATTAACGATCAAAGATACTGCAAAAATCCCACAAACACATGGAAACTGAATAACACACTCTTGAGTAATCAGTGGGTCACAGAAGAAATTAAAGAAGAAATCAAACAATACCTAAAAGAAAATGAAAATGCAGATACAACTTACCGGAATCTGTGGGATGCAATGAAAGCCGTCCTGAGAGGAAAATTTATTGCACTGAGTTCCCACATCAGGAAAACAGAACGAATACAAATAAATAACTTGATGCTACACCTCAAACAGCTAGAAAAAGAAGAGCAAGTCAAGCCAAAAGCCAAAGCCAAAAGAAGAGAGGAAATTATAAAAATCAGAGCAGAAATCAATGCAATAGAGACTAAGAAAACAATCCAAAGGATCAACAAATCAAAGAGTTGGTTCTTTGAAAGAATAAATAAAATCGATAAGCCCCTAGCCAACCTTATTTAAAAAAGGGAAGAAAAAGCTCAAATTCATGCAATAAGAAATGAAAAAGGAGAAGTCACTACAGACCCAATAGAAATACAGAAGATCATCAACACCTATTTCGAAAACCTCTACTCTCAAAAGTTTGATAACACAGAAGAAATAGACAGTTTCTTAGAAGCATATGAAGTGCCAAAGCTAGATCAAGAGGATGTAAAATTGTTGAATAACCCAATCTCGGTTACTGAAATTGAAAATGTAATTAAGTCCTTACCCACCAAGAAGAGCCCAGGCCCAGATGGATTCACTGCAGAATTCTACAAGAAATACAAAGAAGACCTAATGCCAACACTCCTCAAACTATTCAATGAAATTGAAAGGGAAGCAATCCTTCCTAAGTCATTCCTGGAAGCAAATATCACTCTAGTACCAAAACCTGAGAAAGACCCAACTAAAAAAGAGAACTATAGACCGATCTCCCTAATGAACACAGATGCAAAAATCCTCAATAAAATATTGGCAAATAGGATCCAGCAAATCATCAAGAAGATTATACACCATGACCAAGTGGGATTCATCCCAGGAATGCAAGGATGGTTCAACATACGCAAATCAATAAATGTAATCCACCATATCAATAAAGCCAAAAATAAGAATCACATAATCATTTCTATAGATGCAGAAAAAGCCTTCGATAAGGTCCAACATTTATTCATGATAAAAACTCTACAGAAAATTGGAATAGATGGTCTTTACCTCAATATAATAAAGGCCATTTATGACAAACCAACAGCCAGCATCATACTAAACGGCCAAAAATTGAAAGCCTTTACTTTAAAATCAGGCACAAGACAAGGATGTCCTTTATCACCACTCCTATTTAATATAGTACTGGAAGTACTAGCCAGAGCAATTAGGCAAGAATGAGAAATAAAAGGGGTAAAGATAGGAAAAGAAGAAGTTAAGTTGTCATTGTTTGCAGATGACATGATACTCTACATAGAAGACCCCCTAAACTCCATTGAAATACTCTTAGATACAATAAATAAATTCAGTAATGTGGCTGGATACAAAATCAATACTCAGAAATCAATAGCATTCCTATACACAAACAGCAAAACCACAGAGAGGGAAATAAGGGAAACTGGACTATTCACATTAGCAAGCAAAAAAATGAAATATTTAGGAATTACTCTTACGAAAGAAGTGAAAGACTTATACAGTGAAAACTATATTACACTGAAAAAGGAAATTGAAGATGATCTCAGAAAATGGAAAGACATCCCTTGCTCATGGATAGGAAGAACAAACATTGTGAAGATGGCCATTCTCCCAAAACTCTTATACAGATTCAATGCAATCCCAATAGAAATACCATCAACATACCTTATAGATCTAGAGAAATCACTCCTAAATTTCATCTGGAACCAGAAGAGACCTAGAATCGCAAAAGCAATTCTAAGCAGCAAAGACAAAGCAGGAGGCATCACAATCCCTGACTTGAAATTATACTACAAAGCAACAGTAGTAAAATCAACATGGTATTGGAATCAAAACAGAGCTGAAGATCAATGGAATAGATTAGAAGATACAAGCACAACTATAAACACACTCAACCACCTTATCTTTGATAAAGGAGCCAAGCAGGTTCACTGGAAGAACGACAGTCTCTTTAATAAATGGTGCTGGAAAAACTGGCTCTCCATTTGCCGAAAACTAAAGCTAGACCCATGTCTATCACCATGTACTAAATTAAAATCTAAATGGGTCAAAGATCTGAATATTAAAACAGAAACGCTAAATCTATTGGAAGACAAATTGGGTAGAAACCTTGGAGACATAGGAGTAGGTAGAGAATTCATGAATAGGACTCAAACTGCACGGGAAATACTTCCCAGAATCAATAACTGGGACCACTTCTTATTAAAAAGTTTTTGCATGTCAAAAGAAATCTCCAGCATAGTGAAAAGAAAACCCACAAACTGGGAAAAGATTTTAGTGAACTCTCTCTCAGACAAGGGACTCTTGCCTAAAACATATAAAGAATTAAAAAAACTCAGACCTCCAAAATTCAAAGATCCAATCCAAAAATGGGCATCTGAGATGAATACGCAATTCTCAGATGAAGAAATGCAAATGGCAAATAAATACATGAAAAAATGCTCATCATCATTGGTCATTAGAGAAATGCAAATTAAAACCACACTGAGATACCATCTCACTCCTGAAAGAATGGCCAGGATCAAGAAAACCAACAACAACAAATGCTGGAGAGGCTGTGGGGAAAAAGGAACTCTCCTGCACTGTTGGTGGGAGTGTAGACTGGTACAGCCTTTGTGGAGGTCTGTCTGGAGGTTTCTCAAAAAGTTGGGATTGGAAATCCCATTTATTCCAGCTATTCCACTTCTAGGCATATTCCCAGAAGAACTGAAAGCATCATACCACAGGGATATATGTGCACCTATGTTTATAGCAGCACAATTTGTAATCGCCAGATCTTGGAAACAACCCATGTCCATCAACTGAGGAATGGATAAAAAAGTTGTGGTATTTCTATACAATGGAGTATTATTCAGCTATAAAGAAGGATCGCGTTGAGATATTTATCAATAAATGGGCGCAGCTTGAGACCATACTCATAAGTGAAATAAATCAATCTCGCATGTATGAATACCGAATAGTTTCCCTAATGTAAGTAATGATTCAAATATATAAAAATATGTGATAATCATGATTCCCCATTATGTGGCCTTGAAGCCTTATAAAATTTTCACTTATTAATTAGAAAGAAGGCTTTATTCTGGGCTTTTTGATATGGAAATATTTGAAGCTATAGCATATGAAGTTTTATCCAAATATTTTAAGGAAAAAGACACTATGGTAACTACTATTCTTTAAAAAAATTATTTAGCTATTTCTTATGTTTATTTTAATTAAGGGAAAAATTTAAAAAATTAGGATATATAGTAGTAACTCTTTTTGATCTCCTATTAACTTGTTTTGAAGTCCTGTAATACTCCCAAGATCTTGTTTTGACTGATTAGACTCTGTTCCATTCTGTGCGATAGTAGCAAGTCTGAAGGTATAGGCAACTAATTTGAAGGCAATAAGATTCACAAAGATGCCCATTCTGGTTTGACTATTGTCTCCTTTGGAAGTCCTGTAATGTTCACAATGCCTAAGTTTTATTGGTCTTGTTCTCCACTGTTTTGTCCGGCTTTATAATATCTAATGAGATGGACAATTCCTTTTAAGGAAACAAGAGACAATGTTGATAACCATTGTTGATGACCTTGTACTCTGTTCTACATCATGTGCTATGTCTATCCTTGGTTTTGACTTACAGCTTTGTTTTGCCATATTTGACTTTATTCTCTCCCCCCCAAAAAAGTAATAAGAACTAAGGAGTAATAAAATCCAAAATGTGTAAATTTTGTTGTAAAAAAGAGAGGGAGGGAAAAAGAAAAGAGCTCTAACGGATATAACAGCAAGTGTGTTTAGGGATGTTAAATAGCTGACTATATTAATGTTTTTGGATCATTGAACACAGCTGTTTGCAGTCTCTGTTTGAATGTCTACTTTGTATTCTTTGATACTGTGATTTGAGCAACTATTTCCAAGATGATAATATGTAATCTATTAACAGGTGATTTCTTACTGTTATTTTTTTTTTTGTAGTTCTGTATTATGTGTAACCTTACACTGTTTTGTTTTGTTTTGTGTTTTTCTCTTTTTCCTCTTAAATAAAAAAAAAAGAATAAGAAACAAAAGGTTTTTATTTTACTCTTATATATTTCTTCTTGGATAGTTTTTCTTCCTTTAGGGAGATCCAAGATTTTTACCTATAGCATATTCCTTCTTTTTGAAGAAGTTTAAAAAACATGTCTTGTGTGACAATTCTGCTGATATTGCATTCCTTCAATTGTTGTCTGCTCGAGAAAACATTTCTCCTTCGTTTTTGGAGGATAATTTTATCGGGTACAGAATTATAGGATGGTGGGTATTTTTCTCTCAACAGTAAATATTTTACCCGCTTTTCTTGCTGCATGGATACTGAGGACGATGGGTGGAATTCTTATCCTTGGTCCACTGTAGCTAAGATTTGTTTCCCCTCCAACTTCTTTCAATATTCTTTTCCGTGCCTTTGATTTTCTTACAGTTTGAACACCAGATACCGAGGCATAGTTTGGTGGGTGTTTATCTTGTTCCTCCAAGCTTCCTGAATCTGTACTTTGGTGTCTGATATAACATGAAAATATTTTCCATCTCTGATTTCCAAATAGGGTTTCTGCTGCTCTTCTTTGTCTCTCCCCCTCCTCCTCCTCCTTCTTTTGTTTCCATAGTGTGTGCTTACAATCCCTGCAGTTATCTCACTGTTCTTGGCTCTTCTGTTTCATACTCTTTCTGGTCTTTTTCTCTTTTCATTTAAACTTCAGAAGGCCCCTCTGAGATACCCTCTAGTTCAGAGAGTATTTCCTTGGCCTGGCCGAGTGTGCTGATGGACTTGTTGAAGGCAGGTCTCCACTCCTGCTGCAGTACTGTTAATCATTAGCATTCCACTTCTTTCTTGCAGTTTTCATGTCTCTATTTGCATCATCATGTCTCTTCTTGCATACTGTCTAATTTTTCCACTGAAGCCCGTAGTGCATTGATCTCATTGGTCTGAGAAGTCCAACATTCCTGGCCTACCTGCCTTTCTGTTTCTGATGTTTGTTCAAACATTTCTGTCTTTTAGTACAGTCTGGAATATTTTATTGAAAGGTAGACAGCATACACTGGGTAAAGGGAATGGAAGCAGATGGACATTTAGTAATTGGTGGTCATGTGGCAGGGGAGGGTGGTGATCTGTGGTCATTTCCTCCCGGCTGGGCTCAGTCTTGGAGAACCTATGTCCCTGGCTGTGAAGAGCACACATGCTTCTCAGTCATATGTCCCCCTTCAGGTGAGACAGGGCAGCTACAGAGGGTTGGAGCTGAGACTTCCCCTCCCTCCTTTAGAAGGCTACAGCATTCAGAGTTGGGGTTTTCCTTTCCTTGGGTAGATTAGGCTCTGATAAAAATCCAATAAGACACAGAAAGCATCATTTCTTCTGAGCATCAGCCTGTGAAGAAAGAATAGAATGCTCTGGCCTGTTTCAAAGCCATGTCTTTCCCCTTCTCCATAAACACTTGGGTTTTGTGGGACACACACTGTGAGAACCTGGTTGAGCTCGTGGAGAAGTAGGCCCAGCCTGTGAGTGGGTTCCCCCTTAGCTAGCCCATACTTGCTGGACATGACTATGAATGAATGGCCGTAGCCTCAAGTACTTGCTTAGCAGAGCTTCTTTCTGGTTTGTTTGTTTGTTTGTTTGTTTTGTTTTGTTTTTTTTGATTCGGAAAAGGAAGCTTTACCCCCTGCGGTAATTCACAGTTTAAGTTTGTTTGCTATTATATTTCAAAGAGCCTATGGTACTGTGACCTATGACAAAGACAGTCTTTGAGGGAGAAACAAAATAATTCTGTAACTATAACAAGAGATAAGTGGATAAGCAAATAAGTAATCTTCTCAGCTTTCCCCCACATCCTCAGTCTATGGATATACCATTAAGACAACCAGAAATGTTCACAACCAAAATGCTATCACAAAGCAAGCAAATTCTTTATCTGAAAGAGAAAGTGGACACATGCTGGAGCTGGAGCGTCCTGGATGGTAGAGCTTAACTGATGCACAAGGTGAGCAAGTCCAGTTCCTCATCGTCCTGAGCTCTCCTGCAGCCTCTACTGATAATTCCTTGCTTCTTGTCCTGCTCTCTGAAAACTCTCGCCAGAGAGGTTTCATTCGGTGGCAGGCATGAGCTGTCTTCCTCTGTCTCTTCTATATTAAATGCTGTAACATATTATACTAAAAACATAAAGATTTTCTTTCATTTGTGTAGTTGTGTCCACACTCTTGGTCCTCCTGTCATTTCTGGTACAAAATCACACCAGCTGGTCAGGGTTTGGGGGATGTCATAACAGTATGAATTCTAGGTCATGTTCCACTCTACACAACTAAGCTAAGCAGCCTTAATAATGGGGGTTTCTGGTTATCATTGATATCATTGAACAGAATATTGAAGCTGGTAAATTTTCCTATTACACAATACCAAGCAACTGTTTTCACTTATCTTTATATTATACTGAGTTGTTATTTTTAAAGCTGAAGGGTTTTTTTTTTTAAAGTCAAATAACTGGCTCAATGGAGGGCAAGAGAAAGTCATTCAATTATGTGATACACACAATGGCTAGGACACTGCTGAATGGCAGAGATCTTAGCAAATTCTTGGTAAGGTCAGATCACTGCACTGGAAGTATTTGCAAACATCTGGAAACAGGACATAAAAATAGATTATACTTTAGACTCATGCATATTTATGTGTCATTGTGCATGTACATTTATACAATAGTGCTTATTAATGCCATACATGTTAGAAAATAGATGGTACCAGTTTACTAATTACTGTCATTTCATTGTTTTCTTAAATAATTCCCTTGTTACCTTAAAAAATGGAAGCAAAAAGCCTAAGATTGTTAGGAGATATCTTCACTGGTCATCATCACAATTTCTAATGAGGATTGTTGCTTTTGCTTTATTTGTGTGTATTTGGTGGATTCACTGTTTCATTCTGAAATTTTGACTCTGTCAAAAGTCTGTGCATAATTCAAATCACCCTCAAATGATTCTATAAAACACTTGACTTTGCCCCAAAATGAGGTGATCTGCAAAAATGCTCTTAGCTTTAGTCTCTCAGCGTGAGGTTCTTACACTTCTCATCACTCCAACATTAAAGCCTGCATGACCAAACAGAATCAGACAAAATAAGAAGCCAGTCTCCTTCTGACTTCAGCGTGACAGTGTAGATTCTTCCCCTGGGACCCAGGGGAGACAGACACCTGAAATGCCCCTGAGTTCAGATTCAGTGCACACAATAGCTTAGGAAATTCGACAGTGGCTCTTGTATGGAGCTGATGGAAAGAAACACCTTGTACCTCTGTTGCTTTGCTCTCAGACACCATCAGTCCTTTAGCTGCTTTAACTCTTAAACTTTTAACTCTTAAACTTTTATCTTATTAAGTAGTAGTAAATGAAGAACAATGCCTTACAGAAAAATCTCTAATGAAATTGTCTCTGAGAACTACTAAGCAAATCAGCACATGGGAACATCTTTTTCCCCGTGTACAGTTGAACCACCAAGGCCCTTTCTCTGGGGAATTATACACTGTTAATTCATTATTTTAATTTTTTAACAGGTAACCAGGGAGGTTAACTACTTCAAATACTCCAAAGTTATCCAAAGAAACAGGCTGTTCCAGGCAGGTGAGGGGCTGAGGACCTGAAGGATGCAGGACCTTTTATGTATCCTTCAATAGATGGTTCCCTCTAAACCACTTACCTACTTCCTCTGAGAAAGACAAAGGGGAAGAAAAGATAAATGCACCCAGGAATTGATGATAGAACACCGTGCAGCTGCTAATGCATATGGATGTGCCATGCAAATGTCCCTAGCAGAAACACGCTCTTTAGTTTAAACCTGCAACCACATTTAGCAATAAAAGAGTTTCCAAATCAAACTGCTGACTCCTTTTTTTCTCCCTTATCAAAACACCCTAGCATACATCTTCCCAGGCAGAGTAAATCAAAGACCAGCAGCTGGAGTTACCAACCCTTGTTTTCCCTGGATATCAGGTGTATGGCTTCAATTCTACAGATCAATTTGTGAGCTGAAATAAGGCGCTGAGGTCCACTAAAACCCCACAGAAAGCTGCCGGGCCAGTGCCCGTGCTGACTTTCCAAAGGCCTTATCTTTCAGAGGGTCATTGTAATTTACTGATGGGTTTCTCCTGGACTAAAGATGTGCTTTGATTACATCTTTTCCTGAATATAAAGAAGACCTCGATCAAAGGAGAGGAATACCACACCAAATAATAGAACTTTGTTTTCTTGTCTTTATCTTTTCTCTTCCTTTAGTTTCAAATTTTCCCGACTTGTTTGTTAAGTGGATAAGAAAGGAGAGAGAGGAGCAATAATTTGGGGATAAATCTTGTCTCCTTAAATTTTGCAAAGCAGCGCCTCAGAGTCTATAGGTGTATAGAAGTGTTGTGGCATGTCCTTCTCGTCGGGACGCCTTTGCGAATTTATTGAAAAGTTCTGTGTTGGAGATGAAAAGTCAAACAAGAAACGTCAGCAGTTACCTGGAGGGGACGTTAAACGGTAACTGGGGAGTGATTCGCTCCGGCGTCTTTATGACTGCGAGAAGGCGCGGCGCGCTGACATTTTTTTATAGGCTTGAAGCACTTACATGAGCAGGTCGGCTGAGATTAGGCTTGGAAAGAGAAAATGAGTGCGTGTCTGGGGATTAACCCGCATTTGTGCTCAACAGGGAGGCAGGCTCGGCACTCGTTTTGAAGGCACCACTCAGGGAAACACCATCAATTCTGAATGGAATTACTTAGGGTGAAATTGCATATCTGCAGGTGGTATCTTCTAAGCTGCGCTCCGGGTTCCTTTCTGCCCCTCAGGGGTTTGACTGGCCTTCGCCTGGAGGGCTCCGCTAAATGGCCTGCACCCCTGGAAAGGGCCTGGCATCCTAAAAATAGCCGCTCATTTCCTTTGCCAAGAGCTGCCTGAGGCCGCGACGAGTGCCAAAAGACGCCTATCCCGCCCTCCCTGGGATCGGCCTTGGGGTGCGTGGCTTGACCCGGGGTGGGAAAGAAGGAAGCTCCAGGATCCCCGAGTTTGCAAATTTTCAAGATCCAGGAACTTGGGCTCCAGAGCTCAGTTCAGGCCCAAATCAGGCTACTTAGCGAGGCTTTTGCGGGTCTTGCCTCTTCCCAGGATCCGAGAAGCCTGCGGCAGGGGCCGGTCCTTTACTCTGTCTTTGTTTTCCAGGAGGTGAGAGGAGGAAATCGCTCCCAGGCCGAGGGGAGCGGTGCAATTAGCACCCTCCGCCCTGGGCACCGGCAGCTCCTCGCGCATCTGCCTGCGCGGGCCCGCTCCGCTCATCTCCGCCTCGCGCTGGGGAGGCTGCGCGTCTGCGGCTCTGCCAGGTCACTGTGTTAATTAAAAGTTGGTCCGAGGTGGTCAGCACGCAGTCCCAGATGTGCGTAACAGCATGCAATTAACACATAAGGCGACGCTTTTTGAAGATCCTTGAATGGAACGCCCCTCCCCAAAAACCTCCACCCCACCGCGCCCTGGGCGCGATATAGCTATGGCAAACGGGGGAAAGTCATTAAAGCCATAATTCAGTGTGGGCTCGCCATTCTGAAAGGGGGTCCGGCCTGGAAAATTTTTTTCCTCAAATCTATATATTTCAAAAATAAATAGCAAATTGATTTTTTTTCCCTCTCTCTCTCTCCAGGACGGACGGGCGCGGAGATGCGCTTCCCCGCGTTCCCACCCCATGTATATTAAGCAGCGGCCGCGCGGCGCGGTGACCTAGCGCGCGCGGGGAGTCCCCGGCCAGGCGCCAGCCACCGCGCAGGGGGCTCTCCCGGGCAGATTGGTTTCCACTGCCAGGCTCATTACCGTGGCTCAGCGGCCCAGCGTCCTTTGCATTTGGAAAAAAAAAAAAAAAAGTGTAGGGGAAGTGAGTGTGGGGGCGGCGAGAGCGAGGTGGTACGCCGACACGATTTTTAGATAAAATATTTGTCCAGGGAAGGCCACCCCCTCAGAGGCTCCCGAGGCTGCGTCATCAGCTGCCCCTTGCCCCCCGGTGCTTGGCCTCAGGCCGCCCTTGAGCTCCGTGACACTTTGCGTCTATCTGCTTTCACTTAAGTGGGTGCCTTTAAGGATGTATTTTTGCCATCTTTTAGAATTAGACAAAGACCCCCGCGCAGGACTCTGAGTCTTCTCTCCGGCGGTCCTGGTCCATAGGCACCCATGCTGCTGCCACTTCCCAGCTTGAAGGAACCGGGTCGGACTTGTACATCTGAGCGCCACCCCGGGCTGCTAGTCTACTTTGGGAGGTGTCCCTGAGGCTCCTGTCCTAACGCGGTTTGGTTTCAGGATGACAAGCAGCGACCTCATCACCAACACCACCCAAAAAGGGGCCAGGGACTGCAGTTCGAAGCAATTAATTCCGTGCGTCCTATCGAAAGGCCGTGCCTTATCCAGGAAACCTAAGGCAGCAAATAATGGACCTGCAGTATCCTCCCATCCATCTGGTCTGTGGAGAGGCCAAAGCGTCGAAAGGAGAAGACAGGAATGGATGGAGAGGGAGAGAAACGGGAGGAAGAAGGAGAGTCACAGGGGATCCGGCTGCAAAACCTTAGAAAAGGACCCGATTTGGCACTTGAAGAAGGCGGCATGGGCCACGATTTGAACGCGGCACCTTTGTTAACTGGTGTCCGACTGCCCCCCTCCCCCCGGCCTGTCGTCTCTCCCTTTCCTAGGATACAGAGGTGAATAATGAAACCATTTTGCTAATAGTTTATGAGCCATGAGATTGGAAATGTATATGGATAGACCGAAGCACCGGACTAAAATCATTTGAAAGAAGCGTGAGGCTCGGCAGAGAGAGACAGAGAAACCCTCGGTGTCCTCGCTCCCTAGCCTGAGCCGCGAGGGGTGCTCAGGTGGCCTCGCGCCTGGCCGGCTTCGCTCCCTCAGAGGGCAGCGGTTCAGTCCGTCCTCCTGCGAGCGCCTCACCCTCCTCGTTGTCCCGAGGGGCTGGAGCAAGAGCGAGATAAATGGGGGTGATGGCAAGATAACTCGAGCAGCAGATAACCCTTATCACCAGAAGTTTTCTCCCAGTGATGGGATCTAAATACATCTATCATGCCAGGCAGCTTCACGCCCTAGGCGTAAAACAATAGACGTGAACCTGGCATGGGAGACAACCGCAGGGACTCTGTGTCCCTCGTCTTTGTCCCTACAGGGTCTGTTCCCCTAGTACAAACACCTAGAAGCTTCTAGATCGCCCACCTGACCTCCAGCTCCCCCTCTAGGAGCCTTGCCCGGCTTGCTTGGTGGAGTTCTATAGTCTCTAAGCTGGGGAATGTGGTCAGATTGTGGCGGACCTTTGGGTACACAGAGGCGGCAGAGGGCACAGGTGAGGCGCTGGCCTGCACCCACAAAGCACCGCGCGGCCTAGGGAAAGTGTGGAGGCTGGCTGGGAGACGCCTGCCCAGGACTAGGGCCTGGAATAAACCGCCTGCTTCCTGGCTGAGCGTCCCCGGCAGTTTGGGGCATGAGGCAGGGCGAGGAGGTGGCAGGGTCCAAAACCAGAGCAGAAGGACAGCTGGGACAGGTCCACAGCTCTCTGCGCGCACCGGACCAGGGTGCTCCGGGATCCCCGGGTTCCATCCACCAAGCCTCAGCTGCTGCGCCCTTACGATCGGCTAAGCCAAGCGGCCACAACGCATTGCCCAGGATCTGGACAAGACTGGCCAGCGTGGCCAGGGCTTCCCGAGCTCGGGTTGGAAGGAAGGCGCCTTACCGCGCCTTACCTCTTTCGTGCTCCTCCCAAACTCGTCTGGGGTCTGGGACAAACACATTCACTTTTGCAGGGATGAAGAGGTGACTGGCGGCCGCACTGGCGTGCCTGGTAGTATTTGCCCTGAGCATGGAGGCCAGGTTGGATCTTGCTGCGTCCATGCGCCTAGCGGAGGTGGCAGGAAAGCGCGAGCCTCTCCCTTCTCTGCTGGAGGCTTCGGCAGCCTCGGGCACGCCTGGCCACTACCCTCAGGCCTGGCAAGCGACCTAGGGTGGGTGCTGCCTGCGGACTCTGGCCTGCCGCTGCTCACAGGCATCAGCCTGTACTGCGGCGCCCTGGTTTTTTAGGCTCCCACCCACCCTACTGGAGGTCCATGCTCCTGCAGACCCTGGGTTTGCTGCGTATTTGGGGGCACATCCACGATAAATACAGCAACACTGCCTCTTCCAGTGGGGACGTTTGGAGCGGACACCAAGTGTCTGTTGTCCTGAGGCAGCTCTACAGAGAAAATGAGACTCAAAACAATCGTTCACCACCCTCGACTCGGCCTGGCCAGGCTCTGCAAGGCAGGTGTAGCACCCGAGCGCGCTGTGCTCCTGGTTCCCCCGGCCGGACCATCGAGACAGAGGGCTCAGGCGCTGCGGCCAGCGGGCGCTGTTGTTGCTCTGAGGAAGGATCCTGCGCTGAGCTCCCTGCTGGGCCTCTCAGCTCCCCTTTTCGCACTTTTCTCCAGATTTCAGCATTACCTAAATTCCTGTCCTCTCACCTCCGGAAAACCCTAGGTCCCCGCAGTATTTCCTTACCCCTATCCCTCCCCAGCCGCCGCAGCGCGGGCTCGGATCCTCCTCCCTCGCCGCCTCCGCGCCAGCCCGCGCGCGTCCCTGGGGGCGGGGAGGGCAGAGCCGGCGGAGGCCCCCGGCTTGCCAAAGTAACAAAACTGGAAATTCTAAGAAAATGAAACACCGCCCTCCTCTCCCCAGCAGGGCGAGTGGCGCGGGAGGGGGCGATGGCACCGGGTCGTCCCCAGCAAGGGAACGATCCCGGGCGATGTGCGCACGCTCCCCGGGTTTGTTAGTTGATTCCGTCGAAAAGTTTGCTATTTATAGGTCACACGCGGCCGCCGGGCGAAGGGAGAGCGGCCTGTCTCAGTGGCGTCCCGTGATCGTTTTGTTTTGTTTCTGCCCTCGCGCGCGAGAAGACAGGGGGAGCCCCGAAACCAGCCCTCGCCGGAGCGGGAAGAGCGCCGCGCGCCGAGACCCCGTGAGTCCGCGCCGGCCGCTGGGAGCGGGGAGGGTCCCCGGTGCTCCCAGGCGCGCTCGCAGGCGCCCCCTTAACGAGCCCCTCTTTCTGGGTTTCAGAGCGTCGTTCCCCTCCCCCCTCTCTGGGGCCCTGCTCTCAACCTCCAGGTGACTTTGTTCCCAGGCAGTGAAAGAGACCCAAGTGGCGGGACGCAGGAGGCGGGGTGGGCTCGCGGCTTTCCCACGGGGAAGCGCGCTGGGCGGGGCGGGGAGCGAGGCTTGCTCGGGGAGGGAACGGAGCGCGTCCGGATGGTGACCCCTGTGTGCCTGGGCTCTGGCGTGGGGTTGAGGAGGCCAGGACCGCTTGCGGTGTGGGGCCTCCGGGCTGCGACAGGAGAGCAGATCTGACCTTAACGTCTCAAAAGCGCGCTAAGCAGGAAAGAGGGAAAGGGGAGGAAGTAGGTGGACACCGACTGGGGCTGGCCGGAAATAGGGTCAGGGCTTTAAGTGCCAGGTGTGGTGGGTGCTATGCTCTCCTTGTTCAGCCGTGGTGCGCAGGACTCGCTGGAGGGCGGAGATGCGAGGGATCGCAGAGGTCAACCTTAAGGCCTTGACCTTGTCCTCTTTTCCTCCAAGCCTGGCACGAAGCTGTGTGTTTTAGAGGTCAAATGGCCCTGCGGAAGGGAGCCCTGGATGAGGGAGAGGTTTCCCAGGTTGGGCAAGGAGCACAGGGGAAGGGGAGGGCTCCTGGCCGGAGCTTTGCTGCGGAGCCGCTGCTGGCTTGATGCCTGCACAGTGCACCAGAGTGCACTTTTCCGGGGTACCACATAGAGGGCAGTGAGGTGGGCAAGGTTGGGCCTAGGAAATAATTCTGGACTGGATCTGTTTAGCCGAAAATAAGAGCTCCTGGAAGGTGAGGAGGAGTCAGGCAGCCGTGAACACGTCACATGTCCAATGTCCTGTCCAGTCACCTGTCCCTGTGCCCTTGCTGGGCGCTGCCTCTGGGTTAATTTCTTAAGTGCTTAAACAACACAGTGGGTATCACAAAATATATGATACACTACCAAGCCTAGCTGCACCTCCAAAAAACTGCCCAGGGGACCTCTGCAGATAGTCTGGAGACCTAGCAGTCTGTGAGGGCACCACATGTTGAGGCCCTCCTCTGTAGGGTGCACCCAGAGTCCCTCCTGGGGGCTGGCATGTGTGAGTTCACACTGCTGGAGCAGGCTGGTCTGGACAGGACTGGGAGCGTCCACACCTGGCCTGAAGGCTTGGATCCGCGCCCAGACTGCCCAGCATAGCTGGCCGTGTACCTGGCATGGTCCAAACCGAGCACAGTCTGCTGCTGCGCTGGGGATTACAGGCAGTGTGACTGATAGGGCCACCTCTGGGTGGTCTAAATGGAGAGCTGAAGGTTGGCAGTTTGGAAGCTTGGCACTGACTGTCACTGTTAGAATTTGGGAACTGGAAGGTTGACTTTGGGAGCTGTGTCTTAAAATATTTGCCAACCCCATTCCCCAGAGTGCAGGCCCTTAAGTCTTCAGAGCAGGGGTTTGTGGAGCTGTGAGTCCTTTTCCTTAGCCCTGAGGGGAAGGCAAGGGATGAAGGAGAGGAGGTCAGAGCAAGAACCAAGAGGGAGAAGGACTAAGGCTTTGTAAGAGAAAGGCCACCGTAAAGGCTAGCTATTTACCTCCTTGTCTCCTTGGAAAGATGCAGGATCTTCGACAGCAGAGAAGTTAGCCCAAGAACAGCCCAGCCCAGCCCAGGTTCCCTGGCCGCAGCTGGCCAGGAGTGGGCCTCCCATTGCCTGGAGCCACCACAGGCATTCAGACACCGTTCTCCAGAGTGGCTTTAGATGGGGTAGACCAGGTGTCCACTCCCAGCTCTCCTGGCCCTACCTCTTTGGTGTGGACTCAGAAGTCAGGGGAAAACTTGTCCGACCTTGCTGAGATCTGAGAAGGGAGAAGTGAAGTTAGTTTGCACAGGATCTGAGCTCTGCCTCAGAGCCCCATGCCTGGTGCCACCCAATCCTGGTTTTCTGGTCTTCTGCAGGATTCCTTTCTGACCTGTCCTTCCACTCTCCTTCCATGAACACCCTCCAGACCTGGGGATTTGGCCACAGGTGTCTGTGCTTTCTCACTGGCAGTAAAGATGGTATTTGTAGCATCAAGACACATGTAGGAAACAAGTGTGTGTGTGTGTGTGTGTGTGTGTGTGTGTGTGTGCATAACGAGAGGCTTGTTTCCAGATCCTTTAGTGAGGGAAGAATGAATTCTATTTTTTCCAAAATAATTGATTTCCAGGGACCCCTGAAAAGCAGCAACAAGGATTGTTCTTTCCCAAATTCTTAGAGGTGACCTTTATGCCCCTAGTAGAGGAAATGTGCCCTGTGACAGCGACAGCCACCTGTGCCCTGGCCTTGCCTTCTGACCCAGCCTTGGATTTGGTTGTAAGAAGTGCCCGCAGGGTCACAAACAGGCAGAGCACAGACACCTGACAGTGCCTAAGTGGTGGTGCTGTTTGTGGCTGATGAATCACTGTGTGTGAGGTGACCAGCTTGACCTGTCCCGGCCCAAGGGAATTTTATGGGCCTAAAATTTCCTGCTGAACAGGCCCTCCTGTCCCCAGCCCCTCAAGTCCTTCAATCTGTACCCCGCCCACCTGCTCTCCCACTGTGGCAGGCTCACCTGGAACTAAAATGGCCTTGGAGCCAACGCTAGCTGCCCCACGCCTGTAACAGAGGAGGATGGTGCTTGAAAGGAGGCCATGAGCACATCTTTCCTCAAAGGCAGAGCAGCATTTTTGCTCTTTCTGCTCTTCCATTCCCACCCCAGCGTCACCCTTCCTGGGATGAGGAACCCCAAGGAGCCAGCGGTGGGGTGATCCTACTCCATGTGATCCTCCTTCCTTCTGGACTTCTGTTCCCCAGAGGAAGGGAGCCCGGAGAGTGGTATCACTAGATCTTTACATGGTCGCAGTGCTGGGCTGGGACCTGAGGCTGGAGGAGGGGACCAGGGACAACCCAGAGCGGGCCTGAGGGGCCCTCTGCTCCACCTCTGACTTCATTCCTCTCCCTCTTGGGCTGTGGGGCTGCTTTAGCTGCACAGCTGTCAGCTCTGTGTCCTGGGGAGGCACTTTTAGAATGCAGCCACCATGCAGTCCTGGGCCATGGGACTCTTCCTGTCCTCCTCCACCGCACTCATTTGGATGGAAAGTGATACTCATTAGTTCATCAAGTCCCCTTCAGCCTCAGCAGGTTGGTTTCGGTTTCTTTATTTCTCAAATTTCCTTACAAAAACAGCCCAAGAACCAGATCTGTTTAGCTTCTCTGGATCTGAATTACTTGTGCCACAATCCTCCGGGTGGTTCCGGCTGAAAGTTCTTCCCTTGGCCTTCCTGAGTTCCACACCCTTGGCATGAAATGGAGGGAGTTTGTTTTTCTTTTCTGTTTAACCTAAATTATTCCAAACCCCTACTTTTTCTTCTGCCTGTTTGGAATATATCTATTAATATCAGCGTTGAAATAGACATGCTTTAAAAGATAAACATGAATTTTTCGTAGCCCTGGGAATTGAACTTGATAATCTACATCCCCAGCCCCTGTATTATTTTATATTTTGAGACAGACGAAGGGTCAGACGAATTTAGTTGCTCAATCCGGGCTCAGACTTATGATCCTCCTGCCTCAGCCTCCCAAAATGCTGGAATTGTAGGTGTCCTGTACCATGGCCAGCTAAGCATAACTTTCTATATAGAAAATTTCTTTGAGGTTATTTGTGAACTACATATGAGGTCTGTAACATAATTTCAGGAAAACACTTTTGAAATTGCTTGACAACAGCTCTGACTGTCAGAACCCCCAGTCTTACTTTTCCACGCTTTTTTATAACTATGTTCTCTGATCCAGCTGAAGCTGCTTTAACAAATAATGCTCTTAAATTTAATTTCTTCCCAGCTTTTTAATCTGTGCAGCTTTTCCACTTGTATGGTCCACTCAACAGAAGTTTGCTATTCAAAAAATTAAATTTGGAGTACATAGTATATTCTGTAGTCTTGATTACTTAAGCAACATCTTATATTCAGCATCCTAATAGTAAAAAAAATTTTTTCTTTTGTTGTTGGGAGAAAAATCGTCTTTTGTAAGCAGCTTGCTGAGCAGTTCGTGTTAACATTCTTTGTTTTTTCCAGGAGATCAGTTGCTTCTGATTTATTTATCTCATGTCAAAGAGTCAGCTTACTGATCTCTGGAAAATCACATCCTTCCTCTTACTGGGGCAACCAACGTGCTGGTATTTTGATTTTACATTTTAATGTAATTTAGAAGGGAGAGGGTTCCACACGTCTGCCTCAGTCAGTGATGACCAAAACAGCTCAGCGATTCAGGGAACCTTTGAGCGTGGAGTGTACTGGAGAAGCCAAAGCTTCCACTGGCAAAAGGGCAAACCAAAAATGCCATAGGAGAGCCCCAGACTGGTGACTGAGGAAAGGAAATAAGTACAGGCCATCAGCTGTGCGGGACATTGTGTATCACTCCTAAAATCCCTCGGGCTGGGGGGAGTGCTTAACCTGGTGCCTGCCTGGTATGTGTGTGTCCCTGACTGTGAACTCTGGTACTAAACACAAACGCACACACATGTGTGTGCACATGCACACAGGAAAGGAGATCGGTTACATGAAAGTATTTTGTACAGGGATGTTTTCACTTCTTTAACTGGAGATTCAAGCCAGTATTACTTTAAACACATAGTAAAACTTACATAATATAAAATTACTATTTCAACCATTTTGAAGCACACAGTCTGGTAGCTTTCACTGTGTTTACAGTGATGTGCAAACATTCTTCTCTAAATCTGAAATATTTATTACCCCCCAGAGAAGCCCGTATTCACTCAACAATCACTCTTCTTTCATCCCCCTCTGCCTTCCTGTCTACCGATTTTCTCATTCTGGATGTTTCATGGGGAGAGAGTGAGACAGTGTGTGGTCTTTCCTCTCTCTGCCTTCTTTCCTCCTCCGTGCAGAGTTTCAAGGTTCCTCCTCCGTGTGACATCTGTCAGCACCTCATTCCTTTTCCGGGCTGAACCATATGCGATGGCATGGATAACCCGGCTCTGTTTGCGCCTGCATTAGCTGACTGACATTATGTTTCTTCGTGCTGACTGTTAGGAGCCAGCTGCCATGGAAATCAGTGCATGGTTTCAGTTCTTCTGTGAGTAACTGTTTAGGGACCACCGTACTCCTTTGCCTAGCAAATGAGCAGCCTACATTCATGCCAGCAGGGTAGGAGGGGTGCAGTTTCTTCGCATCCACTTACACTGACTTCATGTTTTCTGAAAAGCCCTACTATGGAGGATAAGTGATGTCTCACTGTTGCTTTAATCTACATTTACTTAATAACGAAGAATGCTGAGTAGCTTTTCAGGTGCCATTCATATAGTGTCTTTGGAAAAATGTCTATTCAGGACCTTTATTGTCGAATTGTAAGATTTCTTTCTGGATTTTGAATAATAGACCCTTGTAGGATGATTTACAGGTACTTATTATATTTTTCACTTAATGGACTGCTTTTTTTTCTTTCTTGATAATTCCCTGTAATTCATTAATGTTTTTAATAAGTTCCAATTTATCAGTAGTGATTTTTAACAGTAGGCGCATTTCAGATTCACGAGAAGACTCAGACGGGACCCAACACACAAAGAATTTAAAACTCTAAATTTGAAATAAAAGACTTGTTCGCGGCATACAGCTATATCTAATGCAGATGCTCAGAGACTGCATAGAATGACTGCTGTTGCTTAAGAAAAAGAAGAAGCTAGGGCTACACTGACCTTTTTATTTGAAGAAGTCTTGACTTATTCAGCTAAGGTGTCAGCCACAGTGAAGGAGCCCTTTTATCACAAGATGACGGTCGTTGTTTTCTTTTTTAATTATCACGATCAAATTCATCTACCAAGAAATTTCAAATGGTCTCCTCTGTTTAAATAACATTCAGGATCTGCCTTAAACCAACAAGTACCAGGAAAATCACAGTAAAGAGTGACGGGGTGTTTGCGCCTGCAGTTGCTAGGACACAGCTGGGAGTGTCAGGTTAGAAGTTCCCCGGAGAAGGGAGAAAGGTCTCAGAGTCAGAGGGAAGCAAGACCAGAAGAAGTAAATGGTTGCCAAACATCATTAAAACAAGAGTTCATAGAAGAATAAGAATATGGATGAACGTGATTGAACCCAAAGGCTGGATACTGAGCCCAGGCAGTCTGGCCCTGAAATTCATTTCCTAACCTACTATACTGTGCTGCTGGAAATTTCAAATGTGCAAATCTCAGGTGTAAATCTGATTCATCCTTTCTACATTACCTGGCTCAAAAATTACTGAGTATTTACTAAGTACTAGGTTTCTCTTGGACCCTCGAAAGGCCTGGGGGGGGGGTCACTTTCTTTCATTCTCTAGGCACTAATCAGGGAGGGTTTGTCAATGTCGTCTTTTGACAGTCACCCGACTTGGCTTGATTATTCACTTGCTTACCTGTGTAAGTCCTCCAATCAATCACTTTGTTAGTCCTGACCTAGGATGCAGGCAGGGAAAATAGATCGTAATCAAAACACTAAGCAGAAAGGCAATATTAACCAGAAACTAAGCATTGCGGCACAAAGTTAGTTCTGTGAAGTTCGCTGGCTACCGCTCCTAGAATTAACCATAGATCAGTGATAGTTGAGTCTCAGGGCACGCACTGTGTGTTGGAACCATGAGACAAGCACTTCAAATCTAATTGTTTGAGAATCAAAAAAGGGTAAAGAACCAAGACATTATAAATGATTAAGAATTCATGTACAGGAAACATAAGAGAGATTCTACTGCCTGGAATCCCCAATAGTTTCTCTTTGGGGAGAAGTCTTTCAATAGAGTGTGTTTTTCTATTTTATGCGTAAGGATCTGGTCCGAAAGACAGGCTTCAGAATGTGCCACGAAGTTGGAAGACGGTGAATCCAGTCTCAGTGCTATAAAGGTGTCTGTGCCTCATGGTGAGAAGGTACCCCACCATTTACCCAGAGTATTGTAGACCCCAGAAGTGTCTCTTGAACAGAGGGAGAATCAAATATGCAGGGTATCCGACTATCCAAGGTGTGTTCCAGTGCATTCCAATTTTTGAGCCATAGTTAATTATTATTAATGAGGATACTTTATTAGCAAGAAGCTGCCTTTTGTAAATGTGTCAATGTCTGCCTAAGCTTTTGCTCTCACTATTTTCCTACTTAAGGTCAAAGAGTCTGCTTTTGGAAGGTTTGGCGTTAAGCTCTGTATACTGTGGCCAGTATCATGTTGCTCACCAGGATTTGGCCAAAATTGGGTCCGTAAGGACAGCCCTACGTGCTCTGGAATAGGTTGCCGGGTCGACGGACATTGATTTGTATAGCACTTTTGGCCCAGCTCTGCTTTACCTGTGTTTAAATGGCCAGCAGAAACCTTTTTAGCACTGGGATACAGTCCATTGAATAACACAGAATGCTTCCATAACTGCAGATTTACAGATTTATTGAATAGTAGGTGTTTGCTACCTGCCAGGTTTCAAGACAGAATTTTTAAAGCCTGCTTCTAGGAGCCATGAGCCAGGTGGAAGGGGAGCCAGGCAGTCTAAGCAGTTTGTTATGAGTCCTATGGAAAGGAAGGTGGGGCTCAAGGGTGGCTGCCTGTGACCACAGACAGACTGAGGCCACACCCCAGCCTTTGGGAGAGAGTGCAGCCTTTCTACCCTGCTGTCTCTCAAGCATTTTGAAGAGGGCTCTTCCTGAGTGCCCAGGGCAGGGGGCTGCATTATTTGTATGACATGGAGAGTTCTGCTCAGTGCTCTGGAAATGCTGCATCCTCTGAACTCAAAAAGTTTTACCCTTGTCTTCTCCTTCTCCTCCTTTTTCTTTTTTTGTAGTATGGAGGATTAAATCCAGGGCCCTGGCACTGAGCTGTATACCTAACCCTCTGCTTTAGAGACCAGGTCTCAGTAAGTTGCCCAGGCTGGGCTTGACTTGCTAACCTTCTGCATCAGCCTCCCAGAGTGTTAGATCACAGACATGCACCATCATGCCCAGTTTAAAAGCACAGGAGAGCATAAGCATTGAAAGTCTGTCAGGCTACAAAGCATTTTGAAATATTTGGGTGGATTAATTCAGCACTAGAAAAGATACTTTGAGGGCAAAGGAGAAATTTGTGATTACACGTAATAAATACTCATAAATACTCCTGTGTGTTTAGTAGTTATCTCACAAGCTTGTATTAATTCATTGATCTTCCTGCAGTGTGGGGATGGAACCTAGGATCTCACACATGCGAGGCAAGTGCTGTATCATCAAGCTATTGCACAGCCTCAATTTGAAATTTTAATTGAGAGACACATGATCTTCCATCCAGGTAGGTTGCCCTTACGTGAGTTATTCTGTACAAGTGTGATGTTTTTAGTCACATAGTTGTACAAGGTAGTTCTATGGGACTGTACTTCCATAGAACATCAATTTGTCAACTATTTATTAATGTTAGATACTAGGTTAAGAAGTGAGGAACAGCAATGAATGAAACATCTGTGTCCCTGACCTTATGGAACCAACCTACTACTCAGGGAGAAAAGTGCTGATAAGTATTTTGCTCCAAAAGTTCTCCTGTACTGAAATAAGTTTGTAAAATAGTGGGTTTGGCAGAGTTGTTTTTCAGAGGCCGTGACTGGGACTATCAGAGAGGATTGTGGTATGTGGTATTTTCCACACCTAACAGAGCTTCCTTTGTACAAAGAACAACTCCTGGGGCTGGTGGCATCCAGAACCCTGCAGTGAAATCCTGTGAGCCCTGGAAAGCCCGGACCAAGGAACTTGACAGATAGGTAGAGCGCTGTAAACACGGAACCCAGCCTGCTGCCTTCTCCATGGCCGTGATTCCTGGCACTCTTGGGAGTCCTGGCCTCTGGGATGAGTGATTAGCAGACTTTGGCATCCAGGTGTGCAGACCAGCTCCAGGCGGCCTTTGGAGGACCTGGCTTGTGTGAGTTAGATTGTGGGGTGGGTTGCTAGGCGTTCCTTCGGTCTCTCCAGCTGGAGACTGGGTAATGGCAGAAGGGTTTGTGTGCATTCTGCAACCACCTTGGAGCAGCTGGTCTGAAAAAGGAAGAGCTGACTGGCTTTCATCGTGCACCCCTACATAGAAGGCTGTGTCTTATCTGAGGGCCCCCCAACTTCTCTGGGGACACAGAATGAGGTTATCTCAGGAGACTGAGGCATGCTGCCTCTCTGTGTGTTGCCTGCTTTTACCAAGATGACTGGGACAAAAGGAAAATGTAGGGATGGTTAGCATGTTACTTGAAGCCAGCTGCTGCATCTCATTCTTTGTGCTGCTTTTCCTCAGGCAGTGGCTGTACCTAACAGAATAGTGACCTGGCCACTGCTTTGATAACTTGAGTGGTGTGTTTGCCTGCTGGAGAGAGGCACACAGTTTGATTGGTGACATTTATCAGATTGCCAGAGCATCCCACGTCTCCACCTTGACTCATACACGTGGAGAGTTCTTACAAAGCCTCTTCAGAATGGTTGATTTTTAAGATTCATATTTATTTAAACAAAATGTGGCTGATTATCAAAGTATATGCTTTATCTCTAGCCAGGTCTTATCAGCAGTCATCGCCTGGATATTTAAATATTCGACACGAACTACTTACTGTCTCCTTCCAGAGCTGCCCGAAAAAATGTTCAACTCTTCCTTCTTTGTAAGAGATCTCAGATATCCAAGTGTTGGTCTCTAAGCTTGAAGTCTAAGGTCAGTGTGTGTCTTTAGTCATGGTGAACAAAGAGGACTTACAGATCGCTTAGCCAAACTGTTGGGCTCAGCCAGGGTGGAGGGGGACACATTGTTGTGTTACCAGATGGGCATCTGACAACGCTTGGTGAGAGGTTACGTGCACTGGGGTGGTGCTCACAGGAACTTAATCTGCCACGACAAATGAGAAAGTTTCTCCAGGAGGTTACTCTGAGGCTGGTGTTCACACATAGGTAAAGGGGGAGTTGATGAGGCAGAAAGGAAAACGTGTGTAGGATGCTGTATAATCAAGGCAAGAGTGGGAATAAAGACACCGGGGTGGAAAATCCAAGTCTGTCAGGGATACCAACACGTATTTAGGATGGAGGAACATGTGGCACTAATGGGGAAGAAGGTGGGAGTGGACACTGAGGGCCCCCTGGACACTCTACAGTGCTGGGCATATTGACCACCCATCTGCATGTTCACCCTCGCACACGCAGGGTGGATTCTTACGGACAGCTGTGGACTTTAGTCATTGTGTACCCTTCCGCTGGAAGTGGCTGCTAAGAAGGACATTTCCCAGGCTCCTTCACATTCAGCTGATTGTTCTCAGTCGTGGAAGAAGGATGTTGTTTCTAGCTCATGGAGTTAAGAATTGTGTGTCCCGTTCCTACTGTGGACTCTGGATGGTAAATGGCTGTGAATGAAGATCCCAAGGAGGGAAGAGCCACCAAAGGCCAGGTCTTGCTGAGTCGTCACATGGGCTTTATGCGAATGAAAATTAATATTGTTCGTGTTAAGCTACTCAGATGTGGAGATTTGTCTTCTACAGTAGCTAGGGTTACAGGTATTGTATTATGACAGACCTATAAGACAGAAGCTCACGGAGTAACTTTATCACAATTAATAAAAGGTAGAGCTGGGATGTAAATATAGGATTTGTCTTTGGAGTTTTTCCTTTGTTCTCCTGCTATCTCCTGAAGTATTTTCGTTTGTACATAAACCCATCTCCTGGTAGTCTATTAAATCTAGGACAAAGAATTTGCTTTTGAGCAAATAACACAAAGGATGTACTTGTCACCTATGATACTGTCAAAAGTTTAACCATATGGACCCAGCTAGCTGCAAGGGAGGCTGAAAGATGTGGTTACTCCTATGTGGTTTGGGGCTCAGCTGAAAAGACTTCATGAAGAAGAGGGAAAAGGACCTTGGAGAACTGCCATTGTTCTTGCATAAGAATTTCGCTCTTAGATATCAAACTTCAATGGGTTTACAACCATGCTCAGTCACCTACCCCAAATTAATCTTATCTTGTTCTCTGGAACCTGGTTAATGGCCGTACTATTCTACCTGCTGCCCAGAGAACAGGGTGGTGTACCTTGACTTTTTATTTTACCTTATTTATATTTTCATCTCCTTTGAAACGTCTCATCCCACTTAATCCCCAGTCTTCCTAAGCAGTAGGATGGCCTCCTAACTGGTCACCCTGTCCCCACTCTCAGCCTATCAAGGACATCCTTCACACTACCAGGAGAGTGATTTTTCTAAAATGCAAATCTGATCATCGTTTTACTTCCTTTTTATAACCCTTCAGTGATTTCCCATGGCAAACATCCAAATTGCTTCACAGAGCACAAAAGGCCCTCTGTGGTTTAGTCCCTGAATCTCTCCAGCCTTGTTTCTGACACTTTACTGTTCCCCTCCCCAAAATAGATCACACCCACAGCTCCAGCCCTATTGAGAAATGTCAGGCAATTTTCTCCCCATCTCTTCTCATGTGTTTTGTGTGTCTGATAAATGCTTGCATATCCTTCAAGACTCAAACCTGCTGACCCTTTCCTGTGAAGCTAATCCTACTCTCCCCCAGGAAAAACTCACCACTCTTTCCTTGTTATGTGCTATTTATTCTAAAGACTCTAGTGGGTACTTGTCCCTTAAGCATAATGATTATCAGTGTATATAATAGCAGAAATAGATATGGTCCCTGGCCTTAAGGAGCTTACAGAACTCATGGTGTAGGTGGACATGAATTGGATTTTCCCATTGTAAATGTAAAATTGAAACTGTGATAAGCACCTCAATGAAAAGGGCGTCATGATTATCCCCAAAGAGGAGGGTTTGAACTCTGGAGGGGACACAGGGGGCACTTTCACCAAGTGTGCCTGAGATGAAATGGGAAAAGCAAATTGACCACTGTAAGGTAAATGAGTTTCCAGCAGTGTGAAGAGTGTGTGCAAAGCCCTTGTGTTAGGAGATAATTTAGGACACAGAGATTGAATAAAAACTGGATTCTGTAGGTATGTGTGTGTATGTGCAAGAGTGCCTCAGGAGATGGCAGGAGCAGTGGTGCCCTGATATGGTCTTTACACTTCTGGATGGAAGCAAAGCTGGTCATAAAGAAGCCCTGGAAGAAATCTTGTTTAGAGAGAGTTTGTATGTGGAGGGCTGTGTGAGTGGGCTTTCCATCACTGTAGTGAAGTATCTGGGACAATCAACTTAAAAAAAGAAAGGTTTATTTTAGCCACAGTTTTAGAGGTTTCAGTCCCTGTTGCTTCCAGGTTGCGGTGAGGCAGAGCATCATGGTGAGAGTGTTTGGCAGAGGAAGTGGCTCACCTCATGGCTGAGGTTCCATTGTCGCCTTTACCAGGGCACAACCTCAGTGACCTAACCTCCTTCCACAAGGCTCCGCCCCTTAAACTCCCAGTGTACCACAGGCTTTCACCAAGCTACTAACACACAGGCTCTTTGAGATTCGAACTGCAGCAGTTGCCTTGGAGAAATTCAGTAGAAACCATCTTCCTGTACGTTTTGCATGTTTCTATCATTCATATTCTCTGCACTGTAATTACATTCTTATGTGCTTTTTATTAGACTGTGAGCTTCTCAGAGGAATGGAGCACCACTGACTATTACTGTTAATCTTTTTCATTTTTGGATTCCCAGTTCCTAGTCCTGTAACTGTATATACAGTTTTCCCAGGAACTGTTTGTGAATGAATGATCCAGGTGACCCAAAGGCCCAAACAGTTTCAACCAAAGGAGTCCTAGAGAGGAAAAACCCAAGAAGACAAAACTGGAAAGACGAGTTGGGGCTCCATTGTGAAGGGTTTGAAATCCCTGGCTAAGAAGTTACATTATGACATAGAATGTAATGAAACCTCAAGTTTACATTTGCTTTCCAGTCCAACCTTTGTTTCGCATAATGCTTCTGTTATGTTTAAAATCATATAATATTTACCCAAGAGACAGTCTTTCCTAAGTAAACCAAAGCCAGCCAAGCTACAAAAAAACCCCACAGCGATCATGTTATAAAACCCAGCTCTGCTTCTGTGCCCCAGAACCAAATGAAATTAGGATAAATTCACAGGAATATGGTTGACAGGTACAAAAGAAATGTGACTGGGGCTATGTGTTTTTTAGTTCACTGCCTATTTTTCAGCCTATTCTCTTTCTTTCTTTTGTAGTAGAGCTTAGGCTTCAGTCTTGACGGCGGATGGAGAGAAAGACGCAGACATTTACATGGTCGTGGCTGCCTTATTTTCACAGCATGTCTCTGAAGAGATTAACGTTGAAGGGCGACCACTATTTCTTGGAGTCACAGAGATAGAACTGTATTTTGAGTGTGCTGAATTGAGTCATAACCACGCCAACAGCTTCTATCTGTGGGGAAACAAAGCTAAGTCTCTAAATGCCCCGTGAAGTGTTTGGGATTAAGACTGACTTGTGGAAGATCTGGTTTGAACCGTTTGTGTACAATAACGAATAGGACTGTGTTAGTTCCATCTTCCCAGGCTGAGATGAGAATCTCTTCTGTAATCCTGAAATTGGACGCATTGTCTTTTACTGTTTTATTACAAATCTTTTTTAGGGCGCCACACCTATCCCCCACACAAAATATGTAGATGGTCAAGGTCAGAGAGCACATTTCCTCCCTCTGTATGCATTGTTTTGTACAGTTTATTTTGTTCCGTCATAAAGTTGTATTATCCCTATCTGAGCAGAAAGGATGGCGGTTGAATAGAATGACCTGGTAGTTCCTTCTGGTTGATCTTAAAAATGAGAATTAGAGTTGATCATCATGTGGCTTGTAGCTCAGTCATGTTGATTTTAATGACTGTCTGTAAGTAGGACCGCATCCAGCTAGAGACACTAAGGTTAAGTGTAGATCTGACAGTCTTCTAGTACCTGCGGTCCTAAGATAGCTAAGCAGGATACAGGTTTTGCAAGTGCTCATGTTTGTGCAGGAATCAGACTGCTCAGATGCATCTCTTTCCTTAGCTACTTATTCATAGTATAACCCTGGGTGGTTCTGTGGCGTCTGTTTCTCAGTTTGTCCTGATGGAGAGTGGGATTGGTGAATATGTTACTTACTGCATAGGGTTCTTGGAAGTATTAAAATTATTATCAGTAAATGCTTGAAACGTGAGCTGGCGCACAGTACTAAATGATTTCAAGTTACTATTATTAGTTTAGGGAGAGGCTTGAAAGACGGCTTCACAAAGACAAAGATAGATTTGTAGAGACAAGGTCAGTGCAACTTTTGGTCAAATGCAAAGAGTTTTAGACTTTTTAGTGAAGCATTAAATACACATCATCTGCTTGACCTTTAGACCGAATTATTTTAGAAACTGCTTTCTATAAATATTCTCTAAGAGTTTTGAAAGTATCAAAAAAAATCTTAGAGAAGCTGAAGATATAAGTATCATTTAGTACAGATGAGAGACCTCCAATGATGCAATCCAGGGAAAAAGGAAAAACTCACCATGTTGGACTTGAAAATAGGTTTGCTAACATACTGAATAATATCAAGTACTTACTGTTTACATAGCAATGACTTCATTTACCTTCAGTTATTTGATTTTGTGTACCAGATTTTTGTTTGTTTGTTTGGCTTTTTTTGGCACCAGGGATTGAACTCACAAACTTGCTCTTGCAAAGCAGAGCGTCTGCAGCTTGATTTTAAGTAATTCTTTAACACTCAACTTGATGTAGTCTTTTAAAAAAAAAACTCCACTAAATTATCTCCATCTTCTGTATTATTGAACTGTGGCTCAAAAAAGTGATACAGCTGTTCAAGGCACCACTGTTGATACCTGAATTAGTGTTTCAGCCCAGCTGTGATGAACTAGAAAGCCAGCATTTCCAACTACTGTGATATGTTTCCCTCTCTATGCTGTTATTTACATCAATAATCAGCATCAGGATGGCACGTTTGGTTTTATGAAGCACTTAAACAGTCCTACAAATTAAATATTCTTTAAGTTTCAGTTTTATTGATAAGGAAATTGCATTTTCATGGGGCTGCCTGATTTGCTAGGATTATTGTTATTGCCATTCTTAAAGCTCCAAATTTTCTCACGTAGCCTCAGTGCTCTGAGAGTAGAGATTCTCACCAGCTTCATACCTACCGTTAACCTACTGGCCAGTGAACAAAGAGTGGCAGCAGAACTACTGATGGAGAGAAGATTCAAAAGGAAGAATAAGAATCCAGGATGTAGGGGGAATGCAGAGCTCTAACTCTGCACGGTCTGCCCTCACGTGTGGACAGTCTGTCTCAGCTGCTACCATCTCAGGAGCATGACTGAACTGTGTTGTGTTCTTTACCAGTGGTGTCAAAATCATAACAGAAAATACCCAAGTTTGACCTAAGTCAAAACATTGTTTTATTTCAAGTCAGCATCATTACAATCAAAACATTCATTGTTTGGGTAAAACATTGCCCATAAGTCCAAGACATGCTGTGGAAACTCACTCCTTAAAATGTAAGAGGAGACTCATAGGTTGATATTATTTTGGCTTGAATTATTAGCAAATCATTATAGTCTGTCTGGGAAATTGCCAATGAAATGACATCCAGAGTTAGGACCTGCCAGCAATCACTGTTACCCATAGTGATGGCTTTATATATTCCTCTCAAGATAATTAAGATATTTATATCTATAAAATGGAAAAGTGTCTATCTTCATCTATTTTATCTATAATGTCTACACCGAATCCAGACATTTTAACAGGCCAAGTGTGAGATCAGGATCTTGGGAAAAAAAATTGCACATTAATAAATCTTTCAGGCCATCTTCTATCCCTTCTGCATCCACTTACAATAAAAATCACCATTAAGAAATATCTTCAAAACTACTAGTTTATGGATTGGAAGTCAGCCTGCTATAAATTCATTCATTCACCCATTCATTCATCAATTTTATACTGGGCAAGCTCAGTTTCGAGTGTCAGGTAGTAAATGAAACAGAAAAAGCTTGCAGAGTTAGTACATGGAGCTTGTGTTGTATTTGAGTGATAATAAGCACTATGGACAGATCAACATAGAGAATATAAGAAAACAGAAAGGCCCATGGAGAAAAGAAGAGAGGGGTTATAGTTTAGTCTGGTTCTGAGCCTCATGAGCTCATAGGTGGGCTTTGAGGTGTTTGGGTGATGGATGAAGCCACTGATGAGTAGCTAAATGTGATGTGGGAAGGGGGAGGATTATTGGGGCGTGGCCTGGAAAGTCTGCGTCCCTCAACCATGCCCTGAGTGCTTCTCCTCTGCCAGAACAAGGTTCACGCTTCATTCTCTAGAAATGGTGAGTCTTGGTTATTTTCTTCTACCTCGTACCTATTTACAATTTCATACCAAACCTATGGGAAACTTCAATTTTTAGCAATTTTTCCTTATTTCTGAAATAGTGTAAGAAAATACACTTGATCTGTGTCATGAATTTTATAGGGCATGCTCAAAATATATAGTGAATAATTAAGTTCAAAACAAAGCAAAGCAAAAATATGTATGACACTGAGAGGACATTGCCAAGAACAATAGGATGTGCGTGCTGAAAAGAAGGGAAGGGTTTTGAGGAAGGGAAGGGGATTCGTTGCAGTGGATCTTTTACTGTAATCAGTTCTTAAATTTAAACATTCACTGGGGTTTTTCATCAGCCTTCACTGATCAGTTACAGCAATTTCCATCACATGAAAACATTGCAGAACATCCTCATCTACTTTATTCACCAAATTGCCACTTTGGCAATTTCTGGCTCTTTCCCAAAGTCAAAATGACCAGAAATGATAACTTTTCGAACTGATTTAGCACATATTGAGGAGGCCACAACAGCACAGCTGAAGACACCAATGAAAGAGAACTTCCAGAACTGATTCAGAAAGTGGCCAGAGGATGAGATGAGCGTGTTTGATGTGAGGAGGCGGATTTTGAAGGGAATTCGTGACATTGTGTGTCTTACATGTAAATATTCACTGTATATTGTGATCTTGCCTTATTTCTATCATTCTAGAGATGTATTATAGTTTGGGGATGGCATGGGTGGGTTCCTCAGGGGAACAGGTATGGGTGCTTGACCCTCTGACTGCAGGGTGGAGAGTGGATGGACCTTTGAGAGTTGGAGCCTTACGGGGAGGTCAGGAGTGGCTCCGCCCGGTCACTCTGGCTTCCTGTCTGACCATGTGACCTCAACTTTTGCACACTCTCCTGCCCTGGTGAAGTCATCTGCTTCCCATGTGCTTCACCAGCATGTGGCTGAGATAAACCATATGTTTGAGCTCCTACAAGTGTGAGCTACATGAACTTCTCTTCCAGACGTCCCAAGCTCAGGTATTTGGTCACAGAAACCGTACTGAGACAGGGCCTTGCTTCTCTCCAGTTTAAACAGTTGGCAGATACTTGTAACCAGCCAGTTTGTCTTCTGCTAACAAATTATTTATATTCTTCCAAAATGAAAAATATTCCTTCACAAAACAACCAAAGGTTTTTTTCCCTCCCTCATTGTGTCATTTGTTTAAAGTTCAGGGTTTTAGTCTAAATAACACCGGATTGTGGCCAGAGGGCCAGGGGACAGTGCCTTGGAGACAAGTACTCTGCACCATCTGCCCTCCCTCCTAGCCCGCAGGCCTGGTGGAGCAGGGATAACTTCCATCCTGAAGCTCTCCTTCCAGAACCGGAGAAGTGGGGGGAGGCTGGGACAGTGATTCTGAGACCCAGCTGTTCCCCTGTTGCCAGTTCCTTGGGTACAACAGCATCTTACTGCCCTGAAGTGATTCTCTGAGGCTTTTGGGTCTGCTTTCAGCACTGCTGAATCAGTGTTTGTTAAGGAAGAAAAGACTCCACATCTGCCACTGAGTGGCTTTCTCAACCTGGGTCCTTCTTGGAGCAGACTGGGCTCTAAATTGTCGTTTTCACTTCCTATGGCCTCTGTTTCTTTTAGTCCCTTTTGGTAGCTCTTTCAATGCATTCTTTCAATGCAATTCTCTTAAATTTTTTTAAGGGGGATACCAGGAATCGAACTCAGAACCTTATGCTTGCCAGACAGACACTGCATCATTGAGCTAAATCCCTGGCCCCTCTCTAAAATGTTTATGGGTTCCCCATGACTTACTGTAATTTGCTGGCCAAAACCTCACCAACGTATCTCTTACAATCTTCTTTATCTTTAGCCCTGTGAAGACTGTTATAGAAAAACACACTTCAGATACAGAGAATTTCCCTGATTGACTGAGTGCCCAGGAAAGCTGATGAGCTTAGACACTTGGAATTCCTTTTATGCAGCTTAAAGCTCCAGGGGGGCACCCCTCAGATATCTCTGAGGTCTTAACAAAGACTTTGGATTTCAGCTTTCATCTTGAATTAACCATTTTTGTGTTTTTGGAATCTTTTTTGAGAAACTAGAGATAAGAAAATTTACTTTGAAATACATTAAATCTTGGATCCTTCATAATTCCCCTAAATTCTGCTGAAATTTTTGAGCAGTCTTTTATTTCACACCTTTCTTCCTGCAGAGAGCTTTGTCATATGCTTAAAATCATTAGGTACCCTCTCTGTTCTGGTGCCCATGTTACTCTTGGCAAGAGTTTTGCTGTCTTGTAAGAGTTTCATTCAGGTGTCTTTCTTAAGTAGCCCCACATACGAAGTGTGATAACAAAGAAAGAACCTACAGTACAGGTAGAATTTTTCAGGAGAAATTAATGTAAGACACACTGACATTACTTCCCCTCACAATAATGCTTTTCTTTGAGCAACGCGATCCCTTGTTATTGCTGCTTTGTGCAGCAGTTCTGCAAGGTTGCTTTTATGAGGTCTTCAGTTGCGTTCTTGTGGCTGCCTCAGTGCCCTGAACTGATTTGAAATGTTTATCTTTTTTGGCCACTGTGACTTTGGTAAAGAGCCACAAGGCTCGTGGTGCCAGATCCGGTGAGTAAGCTGGATAAGGCTGCAGTCATTGCCATCCTTCTGCTGGACAGCACTGGGCAGCAACGGTCTCCTCATGTTCATCACCACAGTAAAGACACTCAGGAAAGAGGACTCCAGAACTGCTGCAGAAGTGGCAAGAACGGGGGGAAAAGTGCATTCAAAGCAAAGGGGAGAATTTTGAGGAGGATTAATGGTAATGTGTCTTTTTACTGTAATTTAGAAGAGTCCAAGCACACATTGTCCATTGGGATCAGCTCTTGTGTTTTTCACTTCTCCTTTCCTGAGAGCTTTCCCACCATCTCCTAGTGGCCCTAAGAGCTAGTGTCTGCCACTTGGGCTCACAGCCAGTGCCACGTGTCCTAAATGCTCGTGACAAAATCTCCTTCTGTGAACACGTTCTGCCTCATTGTTTGGCCATGGAAAACCATCCACCCACACAATCTCAAAATATGGTGGCTTAAAACAGCCATTTTGTTTTGCTCCTTGTTCTGTAGGGCAGGAATTAGATCAAACTAGAAGAGTTCTTCCTTGGTGTTTCTGCAGTTGGATGCAGATTTAGTGCTGAGGTCCGATGATTTCTATGGGCTGGAAGTCCCCGTGGATCATGTACGCGTTGGGCTGTTTTTGTGGGCTGTGGGCTAAGAATCCAAGCTGGGTTGTTACCCTAGATCCCTGTGGCATAGACTTCTCATACCATGGGGCTGGAATCCAGGCACAATGTCTGGAGAGAGAGTTTCAATTCACTTGAATAGAGTCGCAGAATATCTCAGGAGTTCACATCAGAATTCCTTTGAGTACCCCTTTTACTCAATTCTGATTTGGAAAAACACTGAAAGGAAGGGAAGGAGCAAATAGTTTGCTTTCCACAGTGAGTCTAAGATCCCTCCCAGGTCACCTCACTTTTCCTGGCAAGTTTGGTGACCTTGGAGCCAAAAGGTAAACATTCAGGAGCTGCTGCAGGGGATTCTTTGGTTCCAGGGGAGCAACACGAAGAAATCCAGAGAAATCTTGTAAAAAGATTTTGCTCTGGAATGTTTCTGCAGTTGTGAAACCCTGTGTGCATTTGGAAGACAGTTCTCTTCTTTGGCTCCTTCTTCCTAAGGCTCCTGCGTTTTGAACACCCTGGACTCACCTGTGCGTGAGTTTTGAGACTGCGTGGCTGTCAGAATGATTCGTCTGTTTAGCTCCAGCACTCGGTCCCATGTTCCAACAGGACTTAGTGACCTTTCAGTAGGGGCACAGGGATATCCTGACTTGTTTTGGTGAGCTGGATGCTAAGAGCAGTGGATGGTGACACAGAGTGTCGCACTCCATCAATGTGTGAGTGGCTCTGGATCTGATAGCTCCTGAGCTTACATCAGCTCTGCAGACACAGTGACCCTCAAGCTGTGGGTTGCAAAAAGCAGTAGAAAGAAGGGTGGATTTTAGTCTACTTCTGATGGCGCTGGTCTCCTGGTGTCTGGATTCCAGGCCCCTGCTGGACACCTCCATTCTTAAATGCAGACCTATCTCTAGGATGGTCTCATGACTGTGCACTTGGAACAAACCACAAAAAATGAGGTCTCCCCTCAAACTTCTGGACACTTGGCCTCTGAATCTGAATGGCATTCATGAAAAGAATGGAGTGGACTCTAATCGTGCAAAACAAAGGCCAGGAGTCACTTTAGTGAAGACCTGAGATCAGCAGCCTGCAGTGGCTTAGGAGGTGAGCAATCACAGCAAGAACTCGGTAGCAATCCTCAAGATAGTGAGGTGGGTCTGGAGGATGAGATCTAGGAAAAGGCAGACAGGTGACCTGAAGGCGTTTCCCAGCTTCCGGGATGGTGTCACCGTTTCAGCTCACTCTGGTCAGTTGGGGGTTGGTTTGGAGGGTGCTGAAGAAAATTCTGAGACCGTCAGGTGCATGCAGGAGAGGATCCTGTTCTCGATCACTAGCATCTGTTGTGTATTCCTGGTGGTGCGGGGCTGATGGCCTATGTGACCATGTCATCTCTGGCCACACTGCTGAGGAGAAACCTAGTATATGGACTTCACATGGGACCCTGAGGTGCAGTCTAGTGAGCACAAAGAGAGCTAATGATGTAGCTTCAAGTCAGAAATGACCGCATAGGGTGACTCGCACAGGTTAGGCCCTGCCTGCCACGAAGGGAGGGACAGAGTGGTCCCGGAGTCCAGGTGCTGAAACTCAGAATTCACTAACAGTGAGGCTGGTTGTGAACCGTGTCCATTTCAGCCCTACCCATTTGGCGATTTTGGTTTTTTTCTGAGTTTTTGACTTTGCCAATGTCGCCTGTCTTAGTCCCAGACTTAGTCTTGAATTTCGGATGACTTCTGCTTTCCTTCCATGTGCGGTGCTTGGTTCCCTTAGCTGTGGGAGCCTTTGAGGTTGATGGAGGCAGCCTTGCCCAAGCCCTGACCACCTGGGGCAGGAGTGTTTGGTGATGTATGGTATAAAGTATTTCGCTTTCTCACCAGGAGAATTGTATCTTTTTTTGGTACTGAGGATCCAACTCACAACTTCACGCTTGCCAGGCAGGCCCTTATGGTGCTGAGCTAAATCTCCAGCCTGTGTGTATTTAAGTTAACTTAAGGAGATAATGATATCGGTAAGATGTCCCTCTCCACTGCCATTTTTTTTTTTAATCGGTACCGGGGATTGAACTCATGATCATGTGCTTGCAAGTCAGGCACTTATGCCGCTGAGCTAAATCCCCAGCCCCTCCACTGCCATTTTAAGAGGTGGTCATTTATTTCTCAGGCTCCTTGGACCATCTATGTGGAGCTGCAGGGTGCCTCTTCTATTTGAGTCCAGAATGCAGGCAGACGCACACATCTGAACATACTTAATTATAAGGAGACGAGAGTTTGGCCTGAGCTCTCTTATTAGGCATAAGGTGATCTCTCAGTCTGGATCTGTGACTAGTAAAAAAAAAAAAAAAAAAAAAAAACATGAAACAGTGTAGAGTTTCTAACGTGCAGAATAGTCGATTTCTTTGTTCTTTCTCAGTGCTTCTGTAAGATGGTCTTGTGTATATCTAAATGGAAGCAAACTTCTATTCCCGTTGGATACCATGAACTCCTCCAAGAATCCTCTTTCCAGTGGTTTTCACAGATATATAGTGGAGCACTTCGGTGAAAAAGTCATCTGTTGCTTTCCTCTGGTACCTTTGATGTCCCCAATCTATCATACAGGTAAAGCCTCAGTTTTCTAGATGATCCCACTATGTTTTTGTGCATGGGACATCAGATGTTATGATTTAATATAGCTACTCATGCAACCTTTTGTAAATCTATTATTATAGTGATTTGATCTGATTCAACAGTTATTATTTTTGTAAATCTATTATTGTAGTGATTTGATCTGATCCAACAGTTATTGTTTTTTAATTCGAGAATAACTGTTTCATGCGAGTTTGGGTTAAGTGCTTGAGTCTACGAAAGATCCAGATACATTGCTCCCCTCAAGGATCCCAGCCAGGCATGAGAAGAGAAGACACACAGCAAAGCAAGGTCACGTAGAAGTTCCATGAGCGAGCTGGAAAGCGCTCTGAAAGCCCAGCCTCAGGGAAATGATACTTATAACAGACTTGGAGAATGACCACACAGAGGCCATGCTTAGGAAGATACTTGGATTCTGCCATACGGGAATAGTAGGATCTGAATAAAAACCAAAGCTTTGAACCCAGCAGTAACTACATGAGGTCTCTTTTTACTAGGTTAGGAATCTGGTCAAAAATTAGAAGAAAAGATAGGAAGAAGTTAAAAATAAACCACACCACATAGATTCCAAGACCAGTTTAGGGGATTTGCTTTTAATGTGGTAAATTATGAAGAGAACTGGATTTTTAATACATTGCAGGAGTATCATCAGAGTCAGAACGACATGCTTTAAATAAAGTTCATCTCAAATGGGCCACTCTGTTTATGAAGATTTTTATCTATATATGCACATAAATATGTACATATAAATTTTCACAGCCAAAGGAAAAGGTTGTATGTTATGGCATAAAATTATATTTTTTGGCTCTGACTCAGCAGTCATAAAGTCGAAGTATTTCCAAGCATAAGAAAGATGGAAAACACTCTTTATAACATCTTAAATAATTGTATGGAAGCCAATTCTATGGCCCTTGTGCATAAGTAGCTCAGATTGAATTTTAGGAGAGTTTTTCATACATTTCAGCATTAACTTTGGGCACAGAAAGAGACCATATATCTAACAGGTAACTTCCTTGTGAACTTTCAGTCCCAACTACCGACAATGAAATGTTCATATCTGCATTTAAATGCAACTATTAAGAAGAACTAGAACCTTCACCCATGTCTGTTGCCTAATAAAACAAACTTTCTAAACTCGCCCTGGAGGAGGGGGAGAGTGCAATATGTATATATAAGTTTTAGATTCCAAGCAAGAGGACATAACTAGAAATCACACTGGAGTCTACCAAGGAAGCACTGACATTTGGTTCGTCCATGAATAAATTACGATTGTACTTTGAATGCTGGGTAATGTCACTACTAATAAAAATTAATGTGAGCCAAGCAGAAGGGTAGGTGTCACACAGAATCCAGTGAACATTAGAAAGGAGGATGTTATCAAGCGGTTGAAGGGTGAGAACACATGTTATTTGTTAACCTTTAGTGTTTTGCATATAGCATAGCAGTCAAATTTCACTTGTTTATTTTTTCCTTCCCAGAGTAGAGAGTGACCGGGCTACTACCGTCACTCAAAAGACACTGAGATGAGTCTATTTAAGTTGTACCGTGATGACTCTGCTTAGCTTGAAAAATAAATTAAAATACTGAAAGAGATCAGTCTAATCAGTACATCTAAGTCTATTCTAAGTGTCTTCACCCCAGTTTAAATCTGTTTCTCTGTCATCAAGGAAGTTAGGCGGAAAGGGTGGAAATTAGACCACGTGTTCAGGATGCAGGGATCACATTCTTCTCTGGGATCGGTCAGGGAGGGGAATTGATAAGGGACAGGGATCGGTCAGGGACATCACACAGCGCTCTCTCCTCCCTTTCCTCTTCCTCTGCTCCGCCCCTCCATTTCTTGAAATCCTCTCCATTTGCAGAAGATCTGTCTGTTTCCTATTACCTGTCTTTTATTTTGCTCTTTATTTATAATTTGGGTTTCTCAAACAGGAGAAGCCTTGTGATAGTTAAACCATGTGTCTGATTTATGTATTTACTTATTTTTTAATTTTATGGAAAAAAAAGGTAAAACAAAATTTCATGGCGAGATACTAGGAGAATTATAATTTTAATACATTGCATGTTGTCATCTTTAAAGTAGTTGCTCAGGGCAATAAGACATGGGCATAAAATTTTTTTCAATCGATATCAGCACAAACCCTCCTTTTTAATGAACTAAGAGACACTGATAGTACGACTGCCTTGCAATTTTTTACTGTTCCCTACTGTTCTTTCATCTTTTACCCATCCTGGTTCCTTTTTCCTTTTGTATGATTTCTCCCCATTCACAATATCTGTTGTACATTTTAGAATGTATTTACTCTTTCAGTTTCTCACACCAGGGAACTACTACAGTGTTTCCATATATGAGTCTGATTTATTTGTCAGTATGGTCTCAAGATGCATCCATTTACCTATAAAAGTCTCCAGCTGACCCTTCTTTATGACTGAGTAGTACTCTATTGTAAAAAAGACCACATTTTTTTTATCCATTCCCCAGTTGATGGGCATTTGGTTGTTTGCAAGATCTAGCTATTACAAATTGTGCCACTATAAACATGGGTGCACATATATTGCTGTGGTAGGGTGTTTTTAATTCTTCTGGGAAGATACCCAGAAGGGGAATAGCTGGGTGGAATGGGACCTCTAGTCCTAGCTTTAAGAAATCTCCACACTGATTTCCACAGTGGTTGTAACAATCTACACTTCCACCAACAGTGCAGAAGGGTTCTTTTTTCCCCACAGTCCCTCCAGCATTTGTGATTGGTTGATTTCTTGATGGCCACCATCCTTTCTGGGGTGAGATGGAATCTCAGTGTTGTTATAATTTGCATCTCTCAAATGTGTGTGTCTGGTTTATTTCACTTAATACGATGATCCCAAGGTGCATCTGTGTTCCTACAGATGACTACAATTTTTCCTTATGGCAGAGAAGTACTCCATTGTGTATACCAAAGATAGCGCATCTTTTTTATCCATTCAACTGTTGATGGGCATGTGGGCTGCTCCCAAGATTTAGCTAACACGAACTGTGTGACTATCAGCCTTCCAGTCACTGACACACGTGAAGGCGTTAGTAGAAGCACACGATTAGGCAACCTCTGCACGGCCGTGAAGAATCTGTACAGCGTCGCCCACTGTAGAGCCCGAGCATGGCACGTTTCAGGGTCTCCCAAGAGCTTTGCCAGGTCGTGGGTGGTGAGGCCGCGTTGGTTCCAGGCAGTGAGGGCAAACTCAAGGCGAAGTCACCCCCACTTCAGGCTGCTCAGGCGGCTGGAACAGGAGAGCGGATGTGAGCAGGAGGCTGCGAAGGGGGCTTTTGTTTCTGCAAACCCCTCCTGATCAATGAGATCTTTAAAATTCTGTACAACCCAGAGCTTTGCTTCTGCTTTAATATCCAGTTCCTAAAGTAAATCCATCAAGGTCTTTTACAACCCTGTCATCTCAGTTTGCCCTGAAATAAATAATGGCAGGAATTAGTTATAGGATCACTTTAAAAAAAATACTGAGACAAGTGGTGTGTGTGTGTGTGTGTGTGTGTGTGTGTGTGTGTGTGTGTGTGTGGTGCCGCAAGGACTCCCTGACCTGAGCTCTGCTTAGAGCTGATGTAGGTGTTAAGTTGCCATTGGGTGAGACTCTTCCTTTAATCTGAATTCTTGACTGAGGTTCCAATACCAATATCACACTGATTCTGTAAAGACCAGTGTTCTCTTGTTTAAACACTGTTGGAAATGTTTTGCATTTAAAGGCATTGCTATTTTCAGGATTGCATTATTATCTTTCATTTTTGGAAGAAAGAATATCTTTGGTGTCTTATTCATGGCAAATTTAGTCCATCACCTGGTTGCTAATTTGGGAGTGTCGTGTTGACCTTTAACTTCCCCACCGACAACCGAGTCCATCGGCTCCCTCGGTCCCTCTGACTTAGTCCTTAAAATGCCAGTTACACAGTTTCAAGGTCTATTTTGCTTAACTGGAGGTGTAGCAAGGTGAAAGAACATTTCTTGGTATCAATGTCACGACCTCTAAATTTTCCCCTGAGAGACTCCAAGGTCACACAGCCAATAGCTTGCTGTGCCTGGAAATTGCTGGCTGAAAAAACAGACTTGAAACTAGAGGTGAAATTCAAGGTGGGCTGGGTGCTAGACTGATGGTCCACGTGCATGCCGGAGAAGAGATGCTAAGCAGGACAGCAGGCATGGGGGTCACCATGGAGACAGGCAGGCTCCTCAGGACTCAGCAGCAGCTATCTGGGCAGTGGTAGATAGGGATTATTCTCAGCTGTGGAGTCCAGGTGAGACCAGTTGGCGGTGGCCAGTAGGCTTTAGAGAAGACTCCTGTCCAGGGTCAGCACTCCAGAGCCTGGTTTGAGTATCCAGAGCATTCTGCCTAAGGCTGGGGATTGAGCAGCTCGGTTCAGTGCTGGATGAATGGCCTTGATCAAGCCATTTAATATCCCTGACGCTGGTGTAAAATTGGACCATTCCTACCTCAGTGGGATTATTATGGTGTTCATAAGGCTTAGCACATGCCTGAGCTATGCTTAGTGTGACACGGGATCATCTTTTGTTTTAGTGATTGCTAGGGTTATGTTTAGATCAAGCTCATGATCTGAGTGCAGAAACAGGACTTTAATTACTAGAGTTAGGAGACCTAGTCCCTGGAAGCCTAGGAGAATGATGATGTGACATTGACATTAGCCTTCTTGGCCAGTGGATACCATGCTGGGAATGGAGCTGAATTTGTATGTGGATCTCGTGGGGTCCTCTTGGGATGCAAAGGTCCCAGGGAGCAGAAACTGGGTGGAACATCGCACTGACTCTAATTCTCCAACTGAATTCACACGGAACATGCTTAACTCCTGACTATGCGAAAGCCCTTTCCTGAAGACTAACCCATCCTGTGAAGCCCCTCCAGGATTCTCTGTGCTCCTTGGAAGCCTTATACCTAAGGGAGAATTTTGTGAACTGGAAATCGTAGTTCACAAAATTTGGAAATTGCAAAATTCAAAGTACTAGATCAGAAATACACGATGAAGAGTAAAACTGGTTTCTCGTCACGGTTTTCTTCTGCCTCTCCTTACGTTCAAGTGCAGTGGCCAGTGTTGCCCAGTGCTTGCTGGTCCAGGCCCTTTGAGACTTTGCTGGACCGACAGTCAACTGATGCTAAAGTGGCAGCGTCACTATTTGCAAAGTGCTTCCAACCCTGGACCTCATTCGTCTCCTCCGCTCTTCCTCATCTCTGGGATGAGATCCTGTTCCCTAGGGGGCTGAAAACGTGAGCCCCCTGCAGAGGAATTACCCACGGCCACATACCTGTGGAGAGGCCCAGGCAGCCAGGTTTCCCAGATCCGCTTTTCCATATTGCCCAGAAGCTGCTGGTGGCTCCCATGTGCTGGATCCTGTTTCCTTGGGTTTTAGAGATGGCGGCTGGGTCTTCCCTGCTGATTAAGCACACAGTGGTGCTCACATAATGCAGGAGGCTGTCAGCCGTGAGTGTCCCCACCAGGACACTGCTGCCCCAACATGCCTCAGAACCCTCCGCTGTGTTCCTCTACCCAGCCCACATCACAGCTGGTAGAAATGAGCTGTTTATGCACCATTGTCCCCAAGAGGAAGAGCATCTTGTAGGCTAGGCCATGCCACATTCACCGTGGATATTTGAGAGATGAACTAGGAAAATGCTGCTTGGAGTACAGTTGGAATTTGGTAAATGCATGTTAAATGAATAACAGACTTAGCTTTGGGCAGATTGGTCTGAAATCTGAGTGTGAAACCATAGATGTTTGTAAAATAATTATTTTTTGCACATGGGAAGGGGACACTGGAAGAACAGAAAATTAAGATGCGTTCACACACGTGCCAACTCCACACAGGGAAGGTACAAATGGGACTAATAAAAGTGAAAATGAAAGTGGATCTGAAGAGAAGGTTAGCAGTAGTGTGCTGCCAGGGTACCGGCTCCGCTCCTGACTTACACGTGCAGACTTAACCCTGGCGAGTTTCCTCACCTCTTCCTACTGCAGGGCTTCCATGTTAGGTGGAAATAGCAAGAACACTTGGTCCACATGGTTGTAAGAGTCATGTGAATTCATGCGTGGGTAGTGCTTTAACCCACACACAGAGCAGTGTCTTAATGAATGCCGGCTTACAACACAGACCCAGGAAGGGAGAGAAAAGCAGCTACTGTAGGAGCAACGTGACTATAATTTAATGCCTGGGCTTGGTTTGTGTATTTGCTGGAGATCCAGTAAGGTAGGAGAGAGAGGCTGAGATAATTTGCTTTGGGGCCAGAATGACCCTATAGGTATTGATGTTTCTAACCCAGATGCAAGCAGCTAGGATAATTCGATAATTAGTTAGGTCAGAAGCTAATTCAGTTTTGCTGGGTGTTTTGCATGTTGCAGTTTCGCATGGTGGCACATGCCTGTAATTCCAGCTCCCTGGAGGCTGAGGCAGGAGGACTGTGGTGAGTCTGAAGCCAGCCTGGGCTACGTAAGCAAGTTCAAGGCCAGCCTGGACTACCTAGCAGGACCTGGTTTTAACCTGCCCTGCCCCGACACGGCCACCGAAAGAAACTGATTTAATTTTGTGTCTCGTCAGTTTGAGATACTTCTGGGCGTCTATGTCTGGATTAATGTTAAGTTACCTAATAAGCAAGGAGGTCAGGACTGCAGAGGCAGAGTTATGACTGAAGAATCATTGGCAGAGAGGGCCTGAGTGCTAACAGCGGGGATTACTGAAGCCTCATCAGTCCTGTGCTAGATGTAGCTAGGATAACTTCATCATCTTTGTATTTATCTCCGCCTCCCTAGAGGACAGGAAGGGCACATTTAGATACATTTCACCAATGGGGGAGCAGGGACAACTACCCTATGACAGGGCGCAGACCCCCAACCCTGCCTGGCCGCAGACCACTCCAACCATGATTTGCAGTGAATGCTGGGTGCAGCCCGGCCCTCAGAAACATCCTGGTCCCCTGTCCTGGCCCTGCCGAGTGCACGGGGGTCAGCCAGGTGCAGTGTCTGTCATGAGTCCCCTGGAGAATACTGGGCAGCTGGCGTGTGACCAGCAGCACTGACCACCCACGTTTGTCGGGGATTGAAAACGTGGTATTTCTGTTCTATAAAGCAGGGCCGTAAAAGCATGATAATGGGTTTCTCTATGAGTCCTATACCAGCCATGAAGGTGATTTTAAAAGAAGAATTCCCAAAATGTTTAGAGCAATCTCAGAATCGCTGAAGTCATTACGTGGCCTCCCCGAGTGGCTATTTTGAAGGGAAATGCTAGTTTGGATTTGTAGTTTCTGCTGTATTTAATAAATACCACTTTCATTACTGAAAGAGCTCACTTCATAAATGTGAGGGTTTCGGATAGAAGCGGAGGGTAGAGGAGCAAAGCGCCCATCTGACATCATTACTGTGCATCCTGCACTTCACTGTTACTCCCGAGTTTGGAGTGGAATCGGTCAACTGGGTCATTTTCGGAACTCGATGGCCCATCACGGGCCTCCTTAGATCTGAGTTGTTCCGGCACTCTGACCTTTCCCAAGACAAGCTCTCCGCGGCTCTCAGCATTGTTAGTACATAGCAGAGACCTTGTCAAGTGGCGGGGAGCCTCTCTCACACAGGGCTGAGTCCCCTTAGGGTTCCGGAGAATGTGTTCAGAGTGCGGTCTGACCTATGCAGAATCTGAATCCGGTTGGTGATTAACACTTTTATAGCAGGGATCTATGGAATTTTTATATCTCAGCCTGGTCTGCTTTGGTAGATAGAAAATAGTTCTCAGGGTCTCTGTATAATCTGGCTGTCCCTATTTTGTCAGGGTTTTTTGCCACTGTTGGAAATATCTACTCTCCGTCCTTTCTCTCATAACAATTACACAGGGAGTTAAAAAGATCAGTTCCAATTTAGCAGTCTTTTGCTTCAACGGTTGTTTACTCTGCTACAGATCTGATCACAGTTGTTTTTTTAACCCTCTCTGCAGTACTGGGTATTGAACCCAGGGCCTTTGCACTGATCGATATTCCCAGCCCCTCTCTGTATTTCTTTATTTTGAAAGTGAGAGTCTCACTGACTTGCTAAATTTCCCAGGCTGGTTTCAAACTTGGGATCCTCCTGCCTCAGCTTCCCAGAGTGCCACCACACCAAGGTCAATGCAACCACTTTGATCCTTGCTTTATTTTTGTGTTTACTTTGCTGGATCATTGTGAGGGGTGAGTAGAATGGGAAAGGAAAGAGACTTTAAAGGGACCTTGATTGGAGACAGTAGCTTCATTTAAATTTCTCCCAGGGCGCATTTCTCTGTGGCCAATCATTGCTTCACTCACTGCAGGTTTACTGAGCATCTACTCTATACCAGTTGTTTTTAAAGCTGCTAGAGATGCGCTTGTGAAAAAAATAGGCAGAAAACGTCCTTGCTTCGGAGAAGGCATGGGCTGGGAATCAGCTTATCAAGACAACAGAAAAGGAGGCTGACTGGGAACAGAATGGATGCACTTCCAGCGGAGCAGCCCAGGTTAAGAGTTGGAAAAAGGGAAGAGGAGAACGTGGGAGGTGGGCTGGGCTGCGGACAGGGTGATTTGGTTTCCGGTAGGGTGGTGGGGCGGGGATGTGGGAAGGACCGGAAGTCATGGAGCACAGTGTGGAGCGCTTCTCAAATGGGGTGCCTTGGGATACCAGTCCCGGAAATGCGGGGCTCAAAGGGTTTCGCAATTGGCAAGCAATAAACCTGAGACTCACTAGCACAGCAAAGCATCTGCAAAGGCCACCAGAAGGAGCTCTGTTTAGTCCACGTGCCCGTGACTGTGGCTGGCCCCTCTCCTGTCTTCCATCCTCCCCATCTTGCCTTGCTGTAGGTTGAGCCCAGGCCTAAGTCACCTTCTCCACTGACCTGGGGCTGCCAGGCAGATCAGTCAGGAAGACAGCGTGGTACCAGAGTACTGGCCTCCCTGTGACACTGCACTCTGCCACTTTGTCCCTGAGCAAGGTGAACTTTTATCTTAGGTTTGATCCCCTGTAAATTGGGTGTATTGAGAATGCCAAGTATGCGGCTTGTTGAGTCAAGTAGGTGTTGGAGCATGTTTAAAATTGTAAGTGCTACAAATACATGTGCTTTCTCATTTGCTTCTGGGTACTGGGGTGGAATGGATCCGATGTTCTTACATATCTAGGCATTGGCACTTCCAGCAGAGTGGTGCTGGAGCTAGGATATATCTTCTGGGCCAGGGATGGAACTCCCTGTTCTAGACCAGCCTCCGGGACCTAGGCCATGTCAGTATAGGGGTCCCATCAGCCAAATTACCCAACCCTAGAACTGTTTCTCAGAGGGGTCAGTGGTTCCCAAATTATTCTGCACTTTGGGGTCTCTTGAGGCTTTTTAAAAATTACTGTCATTGGGCTCCTGGCCTCAGACACTCTGATTTCATTGGTATGGGGGTGACTTGAGCATCAGGACTTTTAAAAGCTTCCCAAGTCAGGTTTGGGAACCACTAATAGCAGCCAGTTCCTGTGAGACTCATTTTTAGTTTTTAGGAAGGTGGCTGTGATAGCTTTCTGTTACTGTACAAAACACCTGGGCTCCTCAGCTTATCAAAAGGAAAACTTGATTTTGGCTCATGGTTTGGGGAGGTTCAGTCCATGGTCAGTTGGCTTGCTGGGGCCAGTAAGTGAAGGAGAGACGAGGGGACAGGGACACCACCTTTTCCTCAGAGCACCCTGACCTGGGGAACATGTCTTTGTCTGGGAGCCTTTGGGAGCGTTCAGAATCCAAAAGACCAAAAGAACAGCTTCTAAGCTGGTCATGGATGCAAACTGATGGGCTTGGTCCTCTCCTTTCCTGGGAAGGTAAACACACAAAGGGGAGAGGAAGGAGAGAATTTGCCTTCTGCAGCCACCATCAATGCGTTTTCATTTGAATTCCTAGCGACTTTGATCATTCCCGCAGCAGAGTTTCCATTCAGAAGGTGAAATGTGCTACTGACAGTTTGTGGCAGCCTGAGTCCTTCCCACCACTGGGTGATAGCCTCTAATGCTCCTTTAGGTTACAGCTACCTTTCACCTTCATTTTCCTTGGCTTTTGTGCTAACCTGATATTGAGTGTTTGTGTATCAGCATTGAACAAAGTCAGCGTTGACATTTTTTGGAGGGAGGGATGGTACTTGCATTGAAGCTTAAATATGTTTGGGAAATACAAGACTAACGGTACCCACAGGATAACAATGTGCAGTGTGATAGCAACACACGCATTTTGTGGTGAAGTCCCCTGAGCCCAGGCCTATGTTGGGCTGGCCCCACTCTCCATTTTGTAGCTTGTCTAAAGCATTTTCATAAATAAGGAAGTATGAAGGCAAAGATTCTCCCATGGTAATTGTTTATTCAGTTAGCAATTATAGAGCACTTATTGTGTAACAGATACCCCAAAAGACAAATAAAACATCTGTTACATTAGAGGCAGCAAAGACCTGGAGCAGCAGATAGACGGGAACAATAAAAAGCAGAAGAAGAGATAAGGAGCCGGGTATGATGGTGCTCACCTGTAATCTTAGCCCTTTGGAAGGCTGAGGCAGGAGGATCACAAGTTGGAGCTCAGCCTGGGCAACTTTGAGAACTCAGGGATTTAGCAAAATGCAGTCTCAAGACTGAAAACCAAAACCAACTTTTAAAAATGGGCTGGGAGTGTTACTCAGGTCAGACAAACAAAAACAAGCCCAGACACGGAGGGTGCTGAGAAAGGAGAGACCCGCCACTGGAGGCTTTCCATGGGGAAGAGCTCGGAGCGGAGACAACCTCGGAAGCTCACTAGTGCTCTCCAGAAGCCTCCTGCTCCCAGGACTGTGAGCGGAGATGAGGCAGTTACTGAAGAGGAAACCCAGTTTGGGGGAGGTGAATGAGTTGCCTAAAGTCCCCACAGTAGAAAGGGACAGGCATGCCACTCCCCCTCCACGGTCCTGACTCTAAGTTTAGCCATCTTTCCGTGACGCTGAGTCTCTGCTGCTCCGGCGACTGGCAGGTCCACACAGATGACAACACCATCGGGAGCTTGCGGCATCGGGTGACACCTTGATTATTTTTTCCAGTGGAGCCTGGTTGCCAAGGAAAACTCTGCTCCTGTCTCTACCCAGGCACTAAATGTGCTATCTCAAATGGAAAATTGGGTCCTGACATGAAAGGACTCCAGAAAACCCTCGGTGTAAAATAAACTTCTGAGACCAGTCATTCTTTCGGATATTTATGGTACAAATTACAGGGGTGTCTACACATATTTAAAATGGTCGGCACTGCTGTGCTTTGGGTGCTAGATAATTTCATACAGTGCACATCAGCCCTTGTTCAAGGAAGTGCAGCTTTATTTCTGGCTCTCCTGAAAGCTTTACATTCTTAATTTGTCCCCCTTTATTACCAGTTTAAGGCATTACCAATTCACTGATGATTTCTCTAGCCGCAGACCTTTTTCTAAAACATTTCCTAAGGCCAGTGGAGTTGGGCTATTCCAAAGGACTCTTAACTCAGAGCTTCTCACACCAGTTCATTACCTTCTGCTCTGTGTTATTATTTCCCCATCCTTTGTTTGTAACTCTTTTGCTACCCAACCTTTACTCCAGTTTTGGAAGGGGAACCCTTGGGCCTGTTGATTCCGACACCCCGCCCATGCCTTCCACTGACCTGTCCCTCCCTGCCCTGCTGTGAGCTGGCTTCTGTCCCCTTTTCTTTGCATCCCTTTGCACCAAAGGCTCCTGATAGTCCTGTCTGAAACAATGAGTACTTTCGTCCTATAGCTCACCTTGCTTGGCACAGAGAACTGCCCAGGCAGCTCAAGCAAAAGCAGGAACACTCCACCACCTCCACCACCCAAAGCAATGGAAGAGCCCCAGTCTCCCCCCCGCCCCGTTGCATCTCAGATCTCTGAGCTCTGCTGTCTGCTCTGCAGTGTGTCCTATGTCTACCGCTAACAAAACCTAAACTTGGTTCTAACTCAATATTCAAACCTTTCTAATAGGCTGCTATATTCTCCTATATCCGTTAAGTAAAATACTTTGAAAATAAATTTCTTTGATGATTGAGAGTTGTACTGTGTTTTAAAACCATCTTTTGGAATAGTGGTGATTGCTGAACACGATCCATGTTGTAGGCAGCGTGACGTTTGGCTGAAGGAAATGTGTGTTCATGTTCAATGCTGCAAAGAGCGATCCTTATTTCGGTGGCTCTTCACCTTTCTGGAAACGTGAATGTGAGGAAAGTATGCGTCTTCTCTTGAGAACCAACATGCATGTGTGCGCGCATCCCCCCACCACCTTCCCTACGTCTTCAAGACTTCCAAAGCTCATCCATACACTCCCAGAGCTGTCGTGGACCTTGTCCTTGCAGGAAACTGATTTTGTTTTCATGTTAGGGGCATGGTAGACGCCCCTATTTTAAGTAAACCATCCACTTAATCTATTCCTAGTTGAGATGCGACGAGCCATGTCTTTTTCAAGAGCCTTTACCGCATCTGTTGAAAATGAACTGCAGACAGGGCCAGAGAGAGACTCCAGGAAAGCAAGTGATAACCAGGAAATATGCAAGCAGTCGTCTTCCCATTCTCTCCCAAGATCTCTGTTTTTGCCTGTCATGGTTTAATTCCAGGGATGTGTGTGTTGAAGTCATCGGCACACGGATTGGACCCATCCTTGTGGAATTATGTTTATACGACAAGCAGGTAATGTCAGTGGGGTTAGACAGGGAACAAGTTACAGGAAGGTTGAGGGTGATTAGTATCCAGCTGGCTGATGTGATGGGCTTATTAATAATTTTATCTTACTTAAAAAGCACACTTTTGGGAAATACGCTTGAATATGGTTTTGTATATGGATTCTTCTAAGGTGTACTCAGGAAATAGAGGCACAACCTTGGCTAGCTTCGCCTAAGCTCTTTAACATCTTTTTGCTAATCTCCAAAAACTAGGTCTTGGTATAGACCAATAGTCCTACTCCCTTCTGTTCATCCTGCTGACCAATAAAAGATCCCATGTGAGCTCACTATCTTTGGACCACTGGTCCCTTCTTGTTTTCTTATTCTTTTAGTTAAAAAAAGGTAAATGCCTCTGAGAATGTAAACTGGAGAGGGGAAAGGCTTCCAGCAGCTAAAGAACTATGATTAAAGCTACCATTGCCTTCCAAATGCTATGTTAGAAACCTGCTGGCCCTTCCCACCCTGCGGCCTGTCATGCAGAAGCTGCATGCGTCTCTCTGGTTAAATAATTTCACCCTTGTTGTGACTTGATTGTTTTCTAGGGCTGCAAGAAGCAAGTTGATAACGTCTTCTGTTAAAAGGATCAAGCTTTGGTTACCTGAAACGTTCAGATTCTATCAGATGGAGATGTGGCTCCCCAGCTTTCCCACGGGCGAGTTGGTTAATGAGACCTGCATTGTATCTGGCAGAAAACTGGGAAAGACGGACGAGAAAACACATAAATCTGTCAGAAAGGAATTGGGAGGCAAAGACAAGCTCACAAAACAAACCTAAAGACAAGCAGAGGACGGTTGTGTTCTACGGAGTCATGAACACTGCAGAGCGGCAGAGAAGGCTCGATACTCCCAGGGAAAGGGAGATGTCAACTTGCCCTTAACCAGCGGGTAGAATTGTAAGAACAAATAGAGGTTAGGGAAGGACAGGAGGACGTGGTGTGCTTGGGTGGCGATGTTGGGACAGGAGTGGACAGAGGCTGTGAGGTGAGCAGGGCGTCACCAGCCCTACCAGTCCTGGGCAGAGGCAGGCAGATCGGGTGGGTTTGTAAGAAAGCTCTGTAGGGAAACAGCTTATGCTTTGGGATTTGAATTTAAATCCTGGCTCATCTCCTCCAGGCCTCAGTGGCCTTATGCAAAATGGGAGTGATAATAATAGCCTTCCTCTCCCAGGGTTGGGGAGATTTGGAGATTTATATTTACAAGATTTTTGTTTGTTTGTTTTGATGGTATTGGAGATTGAACCCAGGGCCTTCACATTGAGCTACACTCCCAGTTCTTTTTAAAAATTTTCAGTTTTGAAACAGGGTTGCTAAGTCTCTCTGTTGCCCAGGCTGGGTTCAGTGATAAGATTCTCCTGCTTCAGGCTCCCCCAGTGCTGGGATCACAGGTGTGTGCGCCACGCTGTGCTTAGATTTACAAATCAAAACACAAGGCAAGTTTCAACTATTATGTTCTACGTTTCGTATGCATCCTAGTAAGCACTGATTCTTCTTGTTAGGCTGCAGAGTTAAACTGAGCACCTACAACATTAACTATTATAGTTAGGCTGGAACTAGGAATAAAGACTTGAAATAGGCTGAGGAATTGGAATTTGAAAAAGCAACAGACAGCCATTTTTGGACAGAGTAGGATTTGGAGAGTCTCAGCTCAGAAGGCCTCTCCAAAGCTAGGCATGGTGGCACACACATGTAATCCCAGGCCTCTGGGAGGCTGAGGCAGAAGGATCACAGATCAAAGCCTGGCCGGGCACAGTTTAGTCACTTAGCAAGACTTGGTCTCAAAATAAAACAAGGCTGGGCTGCTGATGGGGCTCAGGGTGCAGGCTCTACATTCAATGCCCAGTAATGAAAGTAAGAAGCAGCAGCTGTGTTTCCTCTCTGCTAGCCAGGGAAGGATGCAGCATGGGGCAGACGGCTGCTTAGGCCCCTGCACTCGCCTGTGGACCTGGGACAAACAGCACAGGAGGCGTTTGTCTGGAAAGAAAAAATAAAATCGAATTTCAGGGCACTAATGTTAGTCAAATTTTTATGGTTCTTTCCCTTTGCCACGGGCCTTTCAGGATCTGGTTCCAAGGTTAATAAGTGAGAAGCTGGATAACGAGATTGAATATTACAGCAGCACCTCTTGGTTTGGTAATGGGACCTTATGATCGCATCTATGGATGTCACCGCTAGGGTTCTCATCAGGCCTTGCCCCATTCCGCGTCCTTGATCCTCGGAAGCTTTGGGCACCGCTTGAATGCACCAGCAAATCCTTCTGCCTTCCAAGGAGGCTGAGGAGCTGGCCCCCTTGTCCAGGGAGGAGCAGACTTGGGACGCAGCCATGGTCAATAGTCCTCTGACCCTCTTAGTCTACTTCAGCCAGGCTCTCCTCCAATTCTGAATGTCTGGCCTTTGCGTAATTACAGTACCTTCCTCCTGGGATTCGCTAGAGGTTCTTCGACTGTGACTCTGAAGGGAAAGACCCAACAAGGCAACCTATGGATCTTGGATGAGTTAAGAGTCTTTCTCTTTGATCTCCTCTGGTTTTCTGATTCAATTCTTCTTGCCACTGATCTATTTTTGCAAGCTCAGCTTGTGCTGTCATTGTAGGAATTTGGAATCAGTGGGGGACAGTGACTTTACCAATACATGAGAGTGGCTGAGCCAAGGGCAAATGTAGTCTTGGGGAAAAATTCCTTAGCCCATTCTGCTACTGCAGATGGGCAATCAGTGATAAAGAAGGGCAAAGAATGGGCCGAAGCTGGGACTGGATACTGCTTCACCAGGAACATCGAAGAATATTCACAGTACTATGATGACCAGCAGTTGCATAAATACACCTGACAATGCACAAATAGCCCAAAGTAAACTGTAGAAAGAAGTTATCTGTGCTTTATCTGTCATGGGGCCATCCCCTCTAAAATAGCTTGTTTGCAGAAACGACCACAAGGATTTGCCTTGAGTTCTTTCCTACAGATCGTGGGCAGCATGGTTATAAGAATGACCAGTACAGTGACTGGTCGCCACTAACAGATTTGTATTTTTAAAAAAAGACAGAAAGTTTTCCTGGATTGTAGAATAAATCAAATAAAGCCGGTGACTCTTTGTGTCCTTCCGAATTTCCCCGGTGGGTCGGGTGCCAGGCCCCCCTCCCCCAATTTAATGGTGTGCCCTTAGAGTCTCGGAAATGGGGCCTGGGACTCTTCTGTTTCACTCTTCTTCCCTGCCCCCTCCCCATTTTTAAAAGGCTTTAAAGAACATCTCCGGGAGACGAAAATAGCTCCGGTGGTGGCAGTGAGGCCTACACACCACCCCGGGTGCAGCCGCCACGCAGGTCAGCACGCACGGCCACGGACACGAGTGTGTGGCGGGCGGAGGCTCCGGCCGGCCGTGTCTGCCCATCGCGGCCTGGGCCTGGTGGGTAGCGGGAAGCGGCGGTGGGTGCGCAGATGGGGCTCGGCTCCTCCGGAGGCATGGAAACCCCAAGCTCCCGGCCCTTCCCCCTACGCTTCACAAATGTGTTTTGCCCAGGCTGGGATTGGCGCCGGTCAAAAGGGAGCAGTTGGCACTGAATGTCACCCTGAAGGTAAAATGAAAGACAAAAGATGAACGCATGCTTGCTTTCCTTTTTGCAGAGGCTGCGGCGGTGGCGGCGGCGGCGGCGGCTGGAGCAGCAGGATTTAAAGGGGAAAAAATTACACACACACACACACATACACGCATACGCACACGCACACACGCACACCCAGAAGCGCCAGCGATGCAAACGCAATCCTAATGCAATCAAAGCATGACAGTGCCGCGAAAAATATATATATATATTAGCAGATATTTATTTATTTATTTATTTAAAAAGACCCACGCATGCAAACATAAAGCTGCACATACCACGTAGCCGCCCGAGGGGAGCCCAGCAGCCGCTCTCCTCCTCCGCGGCCAAGTTGTCATTGAGAAAGCAGACAGCATCGCGGCGCCCCGGTCACCGGGAGCGCGGACGACGCTGCCCGGCGCGCAGGGAGGCGGCGCGGCGCTGGGGCGAGCGGAGCCCGGCCCGGCCCGGCCCGGCCCGGTGAGTGAGTGCAGCGCCCGGCGCCCGCGGGACGACCCCGGCCCGGCCCGGCCCGACCCAGCCCGCCCGCGCCCCGCCCGCCTGCCCGCCGTGCCCTTGCCGCGGGTGGGCGCAGCACCTGCCCGCGAGGTCGGGCGCGGGCTGTGCCATGCTCCTGCGCGGGGGCTCGGTTCGCTTTGCTCGCCAAAGCCACCGGCGTGGGGGAGCTGCTCGCAGACCCCCGACGACTCACCCGATTAACCCGCCGCAGTTGTGACCCTGCCAAGGTAACCTCTGCAGACCCCTCCGCTGCACCTCCGAGACAGGCGTGGGCGTGGGGACGCCCTGCGCCGCAGTCCGGGTGGAGAGCTGCGTGGCGACCCCTTCCCTCCCCCTGCACGCGCTTGGAGTCTGGCGGAGAGGGAGCGAGGGGGGAGGAGGGAGAGCAGAGCCCCTCCCTCTGAGACCCTAACACGACCCCAAGTGCCGCCTGGCGCCCCAGACTTGCCTGACCAGGACTGCGAAACTGGCGTGAGTGCCCCGACACAGAGATCCAAATTGCAATGAGAAGGTCCGCGAGCACCCCTCCCTCCCCTCCCCCTCCCGGCGAGTGCAGACTCCCGCTCGGGAAAGTGGCAAAGTCAGGGCAGAGTTAGGGCGCCGGGACTGCGGGGTGCCGGGTCGCGAGGTGAGGACGGTGCCAGAAGCTGGGGAGTGCTGTGGCCCGCGGAACCCCTCTGGGCATCCCTGGGGCCCTCGGGGTCTCCCTCCAGCCCTCCTAGTCCCTGGCTCCCCGACCCTTTCACCTTCCCGCTGGAGTCCCTGAAGTTGTGCTGAGGTCACCGGGCCACCCTTCAAGTCGGCCTGGCCCTTGCCCCCTGGTGCCCGGTGGCCCTCAGGGCTGTCCTAGAGGCTGCAGGAGACAGTGCCCCCTCCCCCAGGTTTGGAAGGAAGACGGAGAGCATTGCGCCCCTCCTCCTCCTCCCCGCAGCCCCTTCCCCCTCTCAGAGTCTTAGGGAGCAATGCTAGAGGGGTCTGGAGGACCCAGGGGACCCACACCCCATTTCTCAGGGCTGTGGCTTGGCTATGGAATTGCTTCTTTATTGCACTTGCCTTGGTCACTTTTGAGTTGCCACATGGGCGGCTTCAGGGGGACGCCTGTTTGCTTGGCTGTGTTGTGGAGACTGCCTGAACCCCCTGGCCTGCAGTAGGGCAGGCGCCCAGGAAGAGCAGGTGTCGTGTGTTGACACTGGGGAGCCCCCTTCTCCAAAGAAAGGAAAAATTTTTCAGCCTCTGGGTTCAGAGAAGTCCTTAAAGCAGCCTGGGGGACCCTTTACCCCCCACATTAGAAATAAAAAGTGCTCCTGTTAATCCTCCAAGTGGAGATCAAGAGCCGGGATGCTGTGAAGTGTCTAGTGACTTGGTCTAGTTTTGTTTCCCATGCTGCCCAGAGACCAAACAGGGTCATGGGTTTGCAAAACGGCCCAATGGAGAAGCCACAGCAAGAGAAAGAGGGGAAACGTCCCCCAGGAGGAGGAGGAGGCCGCGGCAGGGGACAGCTTGGGGCAGCAGTGTCAGGGTTCTCTCCCAGTCTTCAGGAGACCTGATGTGATCAGCATGAGTTCACCAAGTCATGGTGAGAGTGAGAGGGAAATTTGAACAGTTCCTGAATCAGAGTTGAGAAATGGCCGCGTGAAAATGCTCATGGATGTAACATGACATTGATGGGTTTTTAATTTTTTCCCCCTTCAAATAAGGAAAGAATCAACTATGTAATGAAACAGGCCTAGATGATCATTTAAGCATAGATTTGTCTGCTATGCATGGCTTTATTATTTTTTCCTACAGCCGTGCTTCTAACCCTCAAGCTTGCATTGCTAGAATTAAATGTCTGTCTATTGAGAATGCTATCATATTGTACATCAAAGTGTCCACCGCCGGGGTGATGAATGTAGGTAAGAGATGGTTCCTTTTCTTTAATAAATCAAAACAGCCTTTAAGTCTTCCGAGTACCAAAGCTGCTGGTCTTCTTCAGCAGGGCTTGCCTTGGGGTGCTGGAGGAGTTTGTGGTGGGCCAGAGCGTTAACAAAACATAGCAGATCAACTGATTAGGTTTCCATGTGTGCTGCTCAATTTATTTTTCCAGAAATTAAAAGGTTACCGAGACAGTCCACATTCCCCTCTCCAACTGAGCAGCTCTTATTACTGCAATAGTATTTCAATATTAAGTGATCTTCAGGATATTCCAGCTTTCATTCGGAGCTCTGAATGTGGATCAGCCTGCAGCAGGGTGAGGTCTAACTAAGCAGGCTCCTTGGGGAGCGTCTTTGAGATCTATTGTGGCTGTTCTTGGTAACCTTGTTTACAGGGATGTAGGTCTCAGTGGCAGGTAGAATTTTAGCAAGAGCCAGCCAGAGGTAACAGGCTTAGCTTTGAAATGGATCCTAAGTCTCTTTTGCCTTCTTTCCAGGCATGCTGTGTGCACCTTAGCTGAATATTCAATGCAAAAAAAAAAAAAAAAAAAAAAAAACTTTTCTGATGCCTCTTGACAGATTCTGATACAGACAAGTGCCTGGATCACTGTGTGGCAGGAGAGGAGGGGACTTAGGGGACTGCCCTTTTGATAGCAGATACTGCAGTACAAGTAGCTTTGGTTGTTTTGTTGTGGTTTGTTTGTTTGTTTTAATGTGCTGTGCACATGATTTTGTTACACGCAAAACAAATCATATCCAGACAGGTTAGAGGGTGCCTTGCATATTGACCTGTGAAATCGGTTTCAATTAGACATTGAAGATACTATCAGTGTAGTAAAGGAGATTGGGCAGTAATACAGAAATTTCGTATTTATTTCAAAATTGTTGGAAAACTGTTGGGATAGAAAGATTTTTGAGGAAAATGCCAAAAGCCACATTAATGAAGAAAAACACTGTGGAGATACTTTTGAATAATAGATAGGCTATGTAATGGTCAACCACAAGATAAAATTTTTACACAGTATTTTTATGGCTTTAAATTGGCTGCATTGTAAACTAAGCTTACTACTCTATTAAGTCATTATACTTTTCAATTATTTAACATTTCTGGCCAAGCTCTCTTCTGTGGCCTTTTTTTTTCCTGTACACATCAGAAATGATATGTACAGTCGTAGTAATTGCTTGTTGTTACTGAGAGGACTTTGCCATAGAGCAGGGTTTAATTTGAACTTCTTGGGACAAACATGAGGAATCCACAGAGGAAAAAGAATGTTATGGAAATAACCAGAGCCCTATAAAATGGAGGAGAAGGAAATGTACCTAACACAATTTGAGTTACTCTCACGAAGAAACCTTGACAGTATATGCCTTCTAGGTACTGTGCATTTGGAAATACTATATCTCCATTTAAATGTAGATCTGCGGTTTTCCTCGGGGAGCAGCTGGTGAATTTTTCAATTGAACCTCTGGTAAGAGAAAACCAACTGAAAATTTCTCCATGAACAATAGAATCTGTCGTTTTGAAATAATGATTACCAACTATCATAATATTATGATTTTATATTCATTTAAAATCTCTTTGTAAAGTCAAAATAAGATACAAGGGCTTCTTTGTGCAAACAAAGAAGTTTTCTCCTGTCAGTTGGTTAGAGCTGTGAAGGATATGGCTTCTTCCTTCAGGTTAGCTAACTGCCTAAATGGTCCCTGGGAACCACAGCAGTGAACTATGAATAAATTCTGGTCTTCCACCTTCTCATCTAGCAGACTGGGGGGTGTGACTGAAGGAAGGTACGCGAGTCTTCTTCTAGAACAACCTTCTTTGCATTATTGGTACCTGCTTTATAGTACTAGTTTGCAAAGGCGTTGGTAGTAACAGTGATGGAGAGGGCAGTTAGAAGGAAAGTCAGAATGAGGGCTTTCCTTTGTTCTGGGAATTTAGCTCAGCAGCATAAGCGCCTGCCTTGCAAGTTCACGGTCCTGAGTTCGATCCCTGGTATAAAAAAAAATCACACACTGTTGAAATAAGATGTTGATACCTGCAGCTGCATGCTTCTGGGCCCCTGGATTTGGGCAACAGGAAGAATCCTTGTGAATCTTTACACAAAAATTCCTGATTGTACCTTTCGATAAAGGTTCCTATGGTCACGTCCCTGGTCACCCTGCCTGTGGCATAGATAGTAGAGGAGGAGAGTTTTCCTGCTCTTGGAGATTAGATTCTCTTCCTTTGCTCAACCCTGATGGTTTCCAGTGGGAAAGGCCACCTCCTCCTGGTGCCCTGAGCTGGACAGCGTCTCAGGTTCCCCTTCGCGCAGCTTCACAGAACGCAGACGACCCAGAGAACACTTCCAGTGTTGTGCTATGGAATAGCTGCAGTCCTGGAAAAGTGTCACCCAGGGTTCTGACTCAGGATGCTGTTTCTGTTTCTGTTTTGAAGGCTGCTTGTTCCCTTAAGCCAGGTTGTGATCATAGTTGCCACAAAAAGGGGGGGGGGGGCGGTTGGTTGGATGTGTTTGGAATCCCTGTGATAAAATGCAGGATACCAGAGATGTCAGAGGGATTTCTTTTACTTATATGAACACATCTGGCCCATTCAGATGAGCACATCTGAAAAAAAAAAAAAAAAAAAAAGAGAGAGAGAGAGAGAGAGAAATAAGGAGAAAAAGAAAACCCGGAAAGAATTCTAAGATGTTAATGAATGAGTTCACTTATTTTACTTCCCTTACTTGACATAAATTACTTGACATGAAAAATATGCATACGTGACAATTATTATTTGTTGTTTTGAAGATTCAAATTCAAGAAACTAGTGCTATCTGAAGCAGAGCGGAGCTGTAGGGTTTGTATTCTAATAGGTACTCGCATGGCAGGATAAACAGTATTTCCAAATATCTGTGTTACTAAAGTGACCCATTTAAACTTGGTTTCCCTCGAAGATTTATTAGATTAATAAGACCAATTTTATGACCAATATAATTTATATCCCAAAATACCTATTTTTATTAGCACAGTTACAGATTGTGAAGCACATTTCCATATATGTTAAATACTAACAATGAGAATAACTAACGCTTGTATAGTGAGTTACAGTTTATAACCATACATTATCTATAAGCTGTTTTGGGGAAGAATAATTGTTGTTCTAAGAAAGCAATCACTTTTTACAGAGTAAGTATTGGATGAAAATAGATTCTTCTATTGGAGTTCCCACTCTATTTTCCTCCCTTTCTTCCTTTTATCTTCTTTCTTCTCTTAATGAGAAAAATAACCTAATGACACTTTGGGGGCTTGAGCAAGTGTAATTGTTCATCATCCATATTGAAACAGGAGATGTAACAAGCAACGCTCGTGAGTTTTTGGAATATATCTCTGCTCACCAGTGTTCTTGAGAAAATGTAAGGTTGCAGAAATCATTTCATGCCCTGTATGTTTTCAAACATAAATCAGGGAAATTGTTAGCGAGTTATAGCTCTTCTTAGAGACTGTATCTCTAGTGCTATAGTAAACACAGGCTATATATTTTTCCAAGTTATTATGTGGGGAGAGAAATCCAAAGTTGGCTGTTTAGATGAACACTTTCAATTCAATTATTAGAAATTCATTTACTGTTTAGTAGGAATGTTTATTTTCTGAAGGTTGTAGAATTGGGATGTAAGACCCAATGATCTCTTCTACCAGTCACTATCAGGGCTACAAATCTGCCCTTTACAGCTAATGTGTGTTCCAGCTAACGCTGGTCCTCAGGTAAAGGTCAGTCGTGGTGGCGATGCTGTCTGGGGTGGTATTGTGAGCTGATTACCCACTGCATCTAAGAACAGAAGTACAGCTTTGTGCTCCAGGCCTACAAGGAAGCACGTTGACTAGATGGCCTCTGACTTACTTTGCTCCTGTGATTCTAAGTTAAATGATTGATCAATAATGAATTAACCAATTAATCATAGTCCTCTCTCTTCCCCTCTATAAGCTAATTATTTACTTAACTATGGCCTTATGCCATGACTAGCGATATTAAGATATACAGCAGTAAATGAGCTCAGATTCAGTGGCTCGGAATGAAAACTTCATGAAATCTCGACAGTTGGGTTTGCATTCAAAGTTTTCTTTGTAGATCAATTATCAGATATTTCAAACACACTTAGCGAAACAATCTTAAATGCTGATTGCTTTCCCAAGCTAGAGCATAAAAGCCCATTGTTACTCATTGGAGTGAAATATTGTATTATCAGTGATGAGCGAAATATAGAGGAGGAGGCCAGGAATAGAGCTCAGCTGCACAAGCAGTGCCTGTCAAGCACAGGGTACTGAGTTCAATTCCTGGTGCCTGAAAAATAAAGTAAAATAAAAATGAAAGCACAGTTCTGTTGTGAAATAAGCAATACACGGACTATCAAGCAGTAAAACCAAATGATGGCTCATCACTTGTCTGACCTCTGAGGCTGAGGTGTGAAAGCATGTACATGTAACCTGGAATTGGAAAGGCAGATGGAAACTGGTGAGCACATTATTAGGTGCATGCAAGAGGTTTACAGACTGGGTGCAAAGCATGCGCATTTCTTGCTCTTGAGACAGAGACATTACTGCTAGGTAAAGTTGACCAAATGATGGGATTGGTTTTTGTCACCCAAACGCATGAAAATACAGGGTGACGGGAGACAGGGGTAGACTCAATTCTCTGGCAAAGTCATTGGTCAGGACATGGGAGAATAAAAGCAATTGAAAGTGGGAAAGGGTTGAGTGTGTGCATGCGTGTGAATGCACACGTGTATTGGGGCCTGGTCTGTATTTAACTGAGCCCAGGACTGTAAAGGAAACAGAGGAGAACTAATGTCATGGATTCCCCCTGCAGGGCAGGCATGGTGGGTTACGTGGAAAAGCTTTGGAATTAGGTTTGGAGCTCACATTTCAAAATACCTAGTGGACCGTTGATTGCCTCTGTGGCTTTGGAAAATCGGTTAGTTCTATGAACCTTTCCCGTCTGTAGAAGTGTGAGTAATGAACGCATCTGCCCTTCAAGATGGTTGTGAGTAGAGTGAGGCTGGTGGGTAGGAAGTCTCCGCAAACTGTGGTTACGTAGCTCCACGTGGTGAGCTGTTTCAACCATCTGCCTGTGCTGCCTGACCTCACCATTTACAGGCCAACTGGTCTGGTTCTTCAGTGATCTGCAGTGGGCATGTTTCTTGCCCACAGGGCAATGGGTGCCCTGGAAGGTACTTTTCCTGCCACTGCCTTTAGGGGGTAGCAGGAAGTGGCACGCAGCTGGCAGTTGCACGGGGAAGACATCCCTTTGGCATGGTACTTCTAACACAGGCAATGCTGTTATTCGAAGGGCATTATGTATTTTCCCTTACAGAAGGCACCGCTTGTCCCAATAAACATCGGGTGGCTTTGGAGACAGAACCATGTATTCACATTGTTTCCTTTGTCTCAAGCATTGCCTGTCTCTTGCACTACTGCCACGATTTTGATATTAATCTACATTTCCTGCATTTTCATGAAGACTAAATGGAGCACTGTTTGGGAGTAAATGCTTATAAATAATGATATCAATTTCAAGTAGAGAAAGATGTCCAGGGTAGAATGTTAGAAATAGTGAATGGAAGATATCAGCTGAACTCCAAGTTCTAGATCCCATAAAGAGCTCTTTTAGGAATGTTTTTGTCTATGATTCATTGATAAATAGCTAAGCATTTTCCCCCCATTGGAAATGAACGATGTTTCAAAGCATAACATAGAAGAATATATTGGCAATTAATTAAGAAATCTGGGCTCTTTCTACAGGCAATATTTCAAAAGTAGATTTAAAATTTTGGTGCATGAGACTGATATGTGCTTAGATAATGACTAACAGAAATCTATGCTTTGTGATCTGTTAAACCTAAAAACTAGGTGATCGAGCAATCAGAAGATGTCGTGGGACCAAATTTGAGTTTAAAAGTCAATATTTCATCACTCGTACTAAAAATCACTAAGCCCTCAGTGGACTGCGTTCATGCTAAACAAAATTCAGGTAGTTTCATCATGAGCCGGCCTGAAGGATTCGGGGTAGGATTATTTGGAAGGAGTTCAGCACATTGGTAGTACAGGTGCTAGAATGCCACCAGTAAAGAGCAGCGTTCTAGGGGGTTGATCACAGGTAGCAAAATCAACCCAGCTTGTGTTTTTCTCAATTTGGAGAAATTGATTGAACAGGTAATATGTTGAACGCTGTGCCAGGTCTGTTATTGAATGCAGTATAATTCGGCAGTATGCTCTCTCCTCTTTGGAGAGGCATGCTCCTTGAGGTAACTGTGAAAGGATTAATCGTACAGAGGCCTGGACCTACAGCATGGTGACAGAACATTTGCTGAGCATGCATGAGGCTCTGGGCTCTGTCGCCCTCTCTACGAATTAGACTAAGTCTGATGCACCCTGAGCGATTCCTGCAGCTCCTTGGAAGGGTACTCTGCCAAACAGCGAGTGTGGCTTGCCATTCCAGCTGCAGCTGACTAGCTGTGGGACTTTTTTTCTTTCAGAGGTGGCCCTCCCATTTACACATGGGGTGTAGCTACATCTGTCTCAGGAAACGCAGGCATCAGATGAGACGGAGCACGTTTTCTCTTCCTGTGGTGCTGGAACCCAGAGCCTTGCACCTGCTAGGCAAATGCTCTACCCCTGAGAGACACCCCCTCCTGGAGACAGGTTTTGAATGCATCTTTTTGAGCATGAGAGAGCGTGCCCAGCAGTGGAGGGAAGCAGAGCATAAGTGCCAGCCCTTGTGTCTGGCACTGTGTGTTTTGTGAACGTGTGCATGCTGGGAACTCATTGGTCCTCCACATACTGTGTGTTAAATCTTCACCAGAAGTCCTAGGTGAGTTGGTGATTGAAAAAAAATATATGGTATGTGTAAATTTAAAAAAATATCATTGCAGACTAGGTCTGGTGATATACACCTCTAATCCCAGCATTTGGGAGGCTGAGGCAGGAGGATTGCTGTGAGTTTGAGGTCAATCAGGGCTCCGTAGTGAGTTCAAGGTCAGCCTGACCTGCACAGCAGAACCCTGCCTCAAAAACACACACACACAAAATTATTACAGTAAAAAGCACATTTCCATGTGTTCCCCACAAAATCTACCCCCTCACTTCAAACACACAGATCCCATAGTCGTTCAGCTTTCTTTTCTCTTTTCTTTCTTTCTTTCTTTTTTTTTTTTTTTTTTTTTTGGTACCAGGAATCAAACTCATGACCTCGCACTTGCCAGGCAGGTATTGTGCCACTGAGCGACATCCCTGACCCCATCCCATCCCCTTTTAGAAGCAGTTCTGAAATTCTCTTTCCTGAGTGTCCTGTGCTGTTCTGTCTGCCTTGACGTCCTGAATGGACACAAAACATTCACTTCTCAGAGTCATTTGACTTTGGAGAAGAACCAGAAATTGCACAGGCAGTCCAAATCTGGTGACGGAGGTGGAGGAGGGCGCGCGTCATGTGAAGAGGCTGCCTTTCTGTTGGACGGCACTTGGCGTCAGCGTTCAGTATATTTTTGATCACACTCTGGAAAGACGCTCATGAAAGAGGACTTCCAGAACAGTTTCAGAAAGTGGCAAGAACAAAGGGAGAAGTGTATGTGAAGTGAGGAGGAATATTTTGAAGGGTTTTGGGGGCAATGTGTCATTTACTGCTATGCATTTTTACATTTAAGCAATATTTCTTGATCACTCCTTGTATGATAGATGGTCTCTGTTTCCCAGATGAGGAAACTGAAATTGGGCAATCTTAAACGATTCTCGACCCCGTGTAGTTAGAGTCAGGATGGAAGTTAAATCTGGAGCCAGAGGCCCGGCTTCTCCTGGCACAATATGGGCTCTCTAGTGGAAGGGAATTATCATTATTCCTGAACAATAGCATGGCCAGCTGCTGAGCAAGGGCCGTGGTGCAGACTTTGCAGTCACCTGAAGTCCTCCAGGCCAGCTTCCGGAGGGGCCGGGGACAGATGCCTGATGTGCCCCACACTTTTACCTGGCCTTGCTAAGCCTCAGAAGCTGATTCTACCCTTCAAAGTTAAGTGTGGGCCAATGAGAAAGTGCAGCACCCTCAACCAGCTTGGAGCTCACAGGTGACGAAGGAGGCATCAGGGTTTGTGACCGAGTAGTTGTTTGCCACCAGTACTATTAGGTGCACTCTTCTGTCCATCTTGTTTTTAGTGGCCTGCATTGCCTGATAGTGACTTGCATAGGAATTCAGTTTTGTAGTCGCCCCTGGTTTATAAGGAGCAATAAGAAACAACCCAGAGAGTGCAGTGTTTTAGACCTGCTGTCTCTTCACTGAGAGACATGGTAAGGATCCTGGTGCTGGAGGACCTGAACTTGTATCACTTTCTCCCTGGCTCCCTTTCGAGGAATATCAGAGGAGCCTTAAATGCAAAGGTTTATATGAGACACAGAGGGAAATAGATTTTCAGAGTTCAGATTCATTTGTAAAGTTCTGTTACAGTGGAGTCCCTGGCAGGTCAGGTCAGTGGGGAGGAAAAAGTCCCAGAGTCCCAGGAACACCTCACCTCCAGCCCAGGGCAGAGCTCGGTTTCCGGGGACACACTGGTCCCTGGCAGGTGGCAGGGCACACCGCCCACATCTTCTCGAGCTGACCTGTGACAGGGAGGCTGCCGGCTTGAACCGTGTGAAGTTGTTGGAGGTGGCTCTGTTCTCAGGCACTTGGCTGAAATGTGATGCCATTGGTTCTCAGTCAAGGTTCCTTTCTGCAGGGCTGCGAACACAGATCAGCTGCTACCGGGTGTCCACAACCAGGGAGCTGATCCCCAGCACGCTGTGAGCTGCCTTTTTAACCCTGAGACTTTTCAAAGCTGTGCATGCAGGAAGTTTCCTTCCCGGGTGTCTGCCTGAGCACTGAGCTTTGGTCTTCAGATCCGAGCCCGGCTGCCTGCTGCACACTGGAGCGGCTTCCTCGAGACGTTTGTCCTTGAAACTGCACCAAACTCTTGGAAGAGCCCAGAACGCGTGAGTATGGGTGATCCAGGCAGCATAGTCCAGGGGAGCTGGAACCGACCATATACCAGGTCCAATTAGCAGGGCAGGAGGGGGTTTTCCGACGTTGTGTTACCTTCATTTTCAATTCGTTCCGAGGAAACAAATCAATTCGAGCTTCTGATACAGTGACTTTGCAGTAGATGGGCTTGGAATATGTTAGCTTTAACTGTTTGCTGTTCTCATTTAGCATGCAGACATGGCTCGTGGGACGATGATTGAGGGCATTAGAGTCTAAAACTTCTCAATTTTTATTAGGAATTATAATTGTTGGTCAGGTCCATTTTGAGAAGCAAGTTAGCTTTGGGGAATGTTTTGAAAGAATTAACTACGGCAATTCACAGAGGCTGGAATGAGTCGGTCCCATTCTTGTTCTTCATGCAACATATTAGTTTGCAGTTTTAATTTACTCATAAAGAGCATTCCTCTGAGGTTTGGTCTTAATTGAATCCTGTTCAGTGCTGTCTGTCTGCTGTGTTAGTGGCTTGTACGTATCTGGTTTAAGTTACTCGCCGGGCTTGCAGTGTGGTTAAGCCGTGTTGGGGGTTATTTAGATTCTGAGAACATTCAGGTGAAGGGAATGCCCCCAGAATTTGGGGGGTGAAAGGCTCGGTGGTGGGGTCACCCTTGAAAGCTTTTCAGAGGTGCAACCCGAAGGGCTGTCAGATGGAGACCACTCTCAGAGGCCGGGAGTCAATCTCAGCCTGTTCACTTTGGTAACTTCCACCAGTAAAAGCCCCGTGCCCCTGCCTATCAATTTTTAATATGCAACAATACTTACGCTTCCAAGATTAATTTCTCTCAGATTAGGCTGATTGATAGCTGGATGGCGGTTTCTGAAGAGCTCGCTCCCTGAAACCCACAGCCGAGCTGCATTCCATTTAACTAGTGAATGTAAAAACGGGTAACCATGGATTCAGCCTCCGCTAACTGCCAGGGCAATGACTTGTTGTAAACAATACAAATGAGCCGGGAGAGCAGAGTCAACCAGACATGAAATGATTTTAATAGAAATTACGGTAAAAGGTCATGTGATGTGGTATCCGCTCCTGTGCAGTTTTAAAGGGAAAGTCTTTCTTTTCTGCCCCCCTCCTCCCTACTGCTAAGCAGCCCAAGTGGGTATCTCCCCAAAGTTGGCAGGTGCTGCTCGAGACTTCCCGGAGGAGGGGGGCCGCCGTGGTTCTGGCCCGGTGCGGTGACTCGTAGCTGTTCACCGGTAAGTCCCTTTCTTCGACAAACAGAGAGGAAGGCTGTGCGTTTCAGGGCTGGCTTTGTGGAAGGTCATGCTAATTACACCGCAGAAGTTCTCAACTCCAGACAGAGGAGGATCATAGGGCATTTGCTGCTTTACTTGTAAATGGTACGGCTGCCTGTGCTCCCTGCCTGCGTCTCCAGATTAATGTGTAACCTTGGTCTTTCTGAAAATTGTTACTTGCTTCAGAAACAACTTTTGCAATATGGGATAGGCACGGGTAGAGGCTGTGGGAAGTACTGGGCCTGATCTCAGGGTTTCACCCACTCGGGCCTTTTTCAAGTTCTGCAAGGACCAGGTCTTACAACAGATAATATTTTCACTGCTCTGGGAGGGATGCTGTCTGTATATGAACGTGATTGTATTCATCAGTTTGCTCCCAACCAAAAAGCACCAGCCAGAACCTCATGGTTTGATTCCTGTGCTGTTTTCAGCTATGTTTATTAAAATGAAATGCAAAAGGAAAGTCTGGTTGCCAAAGCTGTGGTCTTGGACAGCACCTAGAAGCACAGCTGTGTGAGTCCAGATGTGGAGGGTAGCTTCCCCAGTGCACAGCTGGCGGGAGTGGACCCTTTTGGTCACTGTCTCAAGCTGGCTCTGGAAGCAGGGAACTCTGGCTAGGCCTATGTATCTGACGGCTCAGCAGACCTGGGTTTTCATGCTGCAGTTCTTCCCACAGGCAGATGGGAAGGTATCAGCCTCGTCTTGGCCAAAAAGATAATGATGTGTTTAATTTTACTTCCTTTTAACATAGAGATTTGCCTGAATAGAGAGCACAGTGCACAGGTAGAGACGTCATACTGCATGAAAGACTGGCAGGTGTGTGTTTTTGTGTTAGGACTTCCTCTGTGATAGAGCCATGGAAAAACATTAAGGAACTCAATAGGATGCAAAAACATCAAAGCCTTTAAATGCACTCAAGATTTTATCGAGCAAACCCTTTGTTTAGACTTGTGTCAGGCATTAGCATAGAACTCATATTTATACGGTTTTTAAAAAATACATCTTTTTGAGCGTGAGGGGGTGTGATTCAGTAAAGCACTTGCCTAGAATTCATGAGACCTTGGATTTGATCCCAGACTCTGCCAAAACAAAACAGAACCTACCAGAACTGGACCCAACAGAATAGAACTTCTTTAAGGTGTCAGGGGACTGAAAAGTTCCTCAGGATGGCAAGGTGAAGCCTATGGTCTCATCATCTCTTTGCTATTCTAATACCAGCTATGTTCCTGAAAAAGAAATGAAACTCTAGAGATTAATGTTGGACAGTAAAGGAGCAATTACAAGCACATGGGAGCGAGCACCAGGCCCTAGAAGCTAAACTATAATACAGATGCAGTTTTAAATGTTTCTTTGCCTTGATTCTCCAAGCAAGTGTCAGCCACAGGGTGGTAAAGGGCACAGTCTTTGCAGTCAGACATGTGTTGCAGTCTTTGCTTTTCACTGAGCTGTGAGATTTTAGGCAGGCTGCGTATGGTGGTACTCACTTGTTACCCAGAGCTCTGGGAAGCTGAGGCAGGAGGATCATAGTTTCAAGTCCAGCCTGGGAAACTTAGCAACTTAGCAATTTAGGGAGACCTTCATCTCAAAATTAAAAAAAAAAAAAAAACAAAAAAAAAACAAAAAAAAAACTGGTGATGTAGCTCAATGGTAGAGCAGCCCCAGGGTTCAATTTTAGGCCAGGTGGTGCCCTGTCTCAGATCCCCACCCTCCTTGTAGACAGAGGTAAAACCTGCCACCAGGAGGGAGGGCACGACGTATGCTAATGTATAGAAATACTTAGCACACACCTGGCACAGTATGTGCTCACTACAGTGCTGCTAGTTCCATGACTCATTTGGACTGAAGCAAGACTGAACCCAAAGAGCAAGGTTCCCGCCCTCATTTAGACCCCACTGCTGTGCACCCCAACGACAAGTTGGCTTGACAGATGCTGGTCCGGTTTACAGCAGAGCATGGTGTTTTATAGAACATTTGCATTTTGTTAAAGGCCCAAAGCAATACTTTATTTTCTATATATATTATTTATTCAAATTATGTAAGAGAACTAATTTTAAAAATTTTACCCCTTTGCACTTAGATTTCTGACTCTGTGGGGTCGCGGATATTTGCACTCTGTCTGCATGATCTTGTTCCTAGGGTTGCGGGCACAATGGTACTCAAAGGTGCAAGATAAACTCCTGACTATGCTAATTGCAAAGGCATCAAGCTTCGTGGCCTCTAGTTAACCGCAGAGATCATCACGCTGAAGAGCAGAGGTCACAGTGAGTTAGGGTGGGTGGTGGCACCGGGAGAGCTCCCTTGGGATGCTGTCCCCACGTTCTCTGCCTGCTGACCCCCTTGACCTCAAACCTACAGGTCTCATTCAGTCAGCCTTCACTCTTTCCCTGCCTCCCTCCCTTTCTCTCTCTCTTCTCTGGCTGTGTTGCATTTTCTTTGTCTTTGTGAATCAGAGGGCTCAGGGAAGGGAAAGAGAGGGACTGGAGACCCACAGTCTTTTGATGCCAGCTCTGGGTTTATAAATGGAAACGTTTAAGAAAAGTCACCAAAAAAAAAAAAAATCCGTTTTTCTTTCTGCTGCTATTGAACTGAGAGCTACATCTGAGGTGGCCCCAGGCCCCAGGGAAGCCTTGCCCAGGAACTATTTGTTGATTCATTGATTAGGCGGCATGGAGGGAAGGGGCATCCAGTGCGGAGATTCCCTCAGTAGTGGAAGCTTTGAACGCTGGGCTGCCGTGTGCGGTGCATGGCTTCGCGGTGACCTTCCAGCCACTAATCTCCTCTAAGAACTGAATCAAAGCAGTTCAGGGATTTTGTCAGATGGGTTCTGTCTACAGTTGGGCTTCTGGCAGTTGCCGGAGAAGGTAATACATTCTTCGCAAGGATGTGAATTTCCCCTTTCTTTCTTTCTTGAAAGGAATGAAGAGAAGGTGCCAGCGGAGATCTCTAGAGAGGGACCCTGTTTATCCACGGTGCTGTGCAGGCAGGGACAGCTGTGAGGGGGAGCGGTTCTCACACTCACCCGTCAGCCCCTCCAGCGCTCTCTTCCCAGGGCGGGAAGGAAGCCTGTGCGTGGAGCTCGTGCCACCCGAATGACAGTGCTGCCCATCGCCTGTCTGGGTGGCGATGGTAGAGTGTGAAAGGCTACGCTGGCTACTCCTTGTCACAATAGGTGAATGAGTTATCCAGAGTCACACCCGCTTGGGACTTGTAAAGTCAGGACTAGAGTTTGGCATGTCTCATTCCCAAGCTAGCACTTTTTTGAGAGCGCCTGGGTTCCAGTGGAATAGACTATAAAACAAAGAGCTTACTTGTATATCATAGAAGGAAGAAAAAATTCCACTTTACCAACTAAGGCTGAGGCAGAAGGATTCCTGGGAGTTCAAGGCCAGCCTGAGCTATGTAGTGAGACCCTGTCTTAAAAAGCCAAACAGAACAAAGAATCCGATTTAGGACACAGTGAGACAATCCCAGAAGGATTGGCAGGATTGTGTAGGTCTGGTATAAATCCTAGAGTATAACAGCGCTGTGAAACCATTCTGGGCTATGGGGTTTTTGGTCATAAAATTGGACAAAAGGATCTATAAAACCTACATTTCAGGTGTGCTGTGTGAATTAAAGAAGATTACGTATGCAAAGGGTCCTGTCCAGTGCATGACCCAAAATGCACAGTAAACACCATCGTCAAGCCTTTTCCTTTTGTAAGATTGGTGGAGGAGTTGTATTCAGTCACATTATCCACAGAAGGCTCCAGGTGTGCCTGCGGAATGGGCTAGCTCATGGTTTTCAGCACCTGCTCTCACAGTGATACATGTGGAAAATGCACACAAAGAATTACTGCTCGCAGTCGGTGGATGGTAGAGGGAGCAGTGGTGATAGCACAAGAGGACCCTGGCTCACTGTAACAGTTCCTGCCAGCGTATCAGCCCATCCAGAAGAGGCCACCCTTCCTGGAGGAAGATGACCTGAGAAGTGTCCCCACACTGCAGCTCTGGACCTGGACTCCAGGCCTGGACTCCTTCCTGTGATGAGGTCGGAGTGGATCTGCTTTGAGACCCCCCTTTGTCACCCTGGGCCAGGGTAACAATGGCAGCCACTCTGGGCTTGCAGTGAGCACTGAGTTAACCCACAGGTGGGTCACTGGGAGAAGCTCGGGTGCGCTGACACCCAGCAGTGACAGAACCAACTCTGTCCCTTCTCACACATAGGCACAGCAGACTTTCTGAAGTCCCCTGTGCTTTTTAACTATAGGTGTAAGTTAGTCTACAGGGAGGAGACTAGGTGTTTGACACCGTGTAATCCTCTTTTTTGATCCACAGCTTGAACTCTACCTAAGTAACTGTTAGAGAACCTTCAGGCACTCAGTGTGCCTTGCTTTCTCTCCAAGGGCACGGATAAGAAAGAGTTGCGCAGTTTCCCAGAAGTCTCTCCTTAGGGTCCTGGTGCGGTGGCCATGTATAGCGGCTCCCAAAGCTGTTGTCTGGATTTTGACCTCCACCCTGCTAAAGATTTCTCTCTTTATTTTAGTGAGTTTTTCTTCTAGTTGATAAGACTGCCAGCATCTAAGATCTGGGGGACACACGGGGAGAAGAGAGCCCTCCTGATCCTCGGTATGGGCCTTGCTTGGGGAGAGACGTGGGATGACCCTCCTCCACTCATCTGCTGTGGCCTTGGAGTCTGGTGACCACCATCCGGTCTTTAGAGGATGATGGAAGGGCTCTGGTTTGCAGCAGGCTTTGCAGCAGATCACACGCTGGGCACTGGAGAGAATCCCAAGCCTCTCTGCCGTGGCCTCCTGGGGCCCAGCAGACGCGATGGCATCTTCCCCAGACAGTCGCCTGCCGCTCCTGTGACATGGCCGGCTGGTGCTCTGTGGTTAAGCAGATGGCACTCTCTCCTGAGAGGCACTTCCTGTGTGCTGGGCTTCTTTTGGAGATGTGGGTTTTGGTGAGTAGAGGGGACCTGGTAAAGAGAAGATGGACCAAACCCGAGTGTGAAAAATGAGATCCAGGACCAGGCAGTATGGAAAGAAGGAAACGGCCAATCTTCCTAATTCTCAAGGTTACCGTCAAGGTCACGCCACCTCCTTAAGTCAGTTTAAACTCGAGTCCTGACAGTGGCCTCCTAGACGAAGATGCCAAGGTCCTTCATGGAGAAAAATCTAGAAGTGGCCCAATTGCCATTTTTCAGTGTTTAAATTCTGGAGGGGAAGAAGAGAGACTTAAAAAGGTGGCTTCTCACCCTCTCCTTTGGGAGCTATGGAGCCGTCCTCAGCTTGAGTCCAGCTGCCTGAGCATATAGCTTGTTTATTAATTGAAGAATGATTTTCGTACAGTTTCCCCTGAACTAACATGCAAAGCAAGTCCCTTCTGTTTTTCTAAATGTATTTCTTCTAATAATACATGATATTTGCATTGTGAAAGTTTATGAAGTCACAAATTATCATTTTCCTTTTTATAGCTGAGTTAACTTAGCAAGATTAAGTGGCTTGTTCAGAGCAACACAGCTTGTTACCAAAAAAAAAAAAAAAAAAAAAAAAAGGAAAGAAAGAAAGAAAGAAAAAATGCAGCAGAGCAGTAGAAATCAAGTCTGCTGCCACTTCCATCCAGTCCCTTTGATCCTGCCTGTCTGGGATGCTGATCTTGGAAGAGGGTTGTTGCAGGGTAGGACTGGAGACGGGACGTGAGGCAAGTTGGGGAAGGGGTCGCAGGCCTGGGTATGTCGGAAGAAGAGACCTGAAGGGTCCATTGGGTATGAATGTGATCTCCATGGTTACAAGATGACACTAAGGCCATCAGATCAGAGCCTGAGGGCTCCCAGGTGGTGGAAGAGACCCCGGCCACACCAAGTCCTCAGCTCCCCTCCCTTTCTGAGGTCACCCGGTAGAATGTAATCTCTGCTTCTCAGAAGACAGAACCGAGAGCGAGGGAGAAGTGACCTTGTGCTTGCAGAAGCTCTGGTCCCACCCTACCCGTGTAACTGGAGAGTAATCCCTGTCGGTAACATCATCTCTGAGACAGAAGAGTGAGATCGCATGCAAGGCCAGATGGTGCAACATTCCTCCACTAAAGCAGCTCGTACCAGTAAGGGGAAAAGCACGTGGCTGACACTCTTTCAGGTATGAGTGCTTCTTCCGCCTGCCTGCGTGAAGTCAGGTGGAGATCAGAAGGTGGGATGAATGCGCATTCTCTCGACCGGGCTTTATTTTATGAGTACCAGGTAAAATAAGATCTGGGATAGCTACCTGTATTGAGGTGAATGTCCTAGCCTCACTTAATTCTAAGACTGTGACCAAGAAATATCTTTTGATAATGGCTCTGAATCTTCAATTTGATCGGGCATAGTCAGCGTCTTGAGTATAGATTCCCAGTAGAAAGACAGGGCACACTATCACTACTGACTCAAAAGTACTGTGTGTCACGTGCAGGCCGAAGGCACCAGTGCCAATAAGTGTCAACTGTATCCCAAGCCATCACATGCCTGCAGGAGCAGCCTCCTGATATTCTCGCAGGACTTTGAGGGTCTCCAGCTCCTGGTTCTCACAGGGACCATGCAAATGTTCAGTGAACAGGTGATGCTTATTAGCAAAAGGGTCCTTGCGCCACCTCGGTGTTGGTACGCTAGAGGTTTTCTCTCTGTTTCCTGTGTCATTTAATAATCAGCTTCATTTCAGTCAAGTTTCACTTTACTACTCCTAGAAATTGGAGGAGAAATATTGCCTCTGTTCACTTGCTGTGTCACACAGACGTAGCACCCAGCAAAGGTAAAAGATAAAGGATCAATTCTTATGGATCTCATAGTTCCAAGCTTTTAAGGCTGTATTACAGAAACTTTGTAATTATTGTGGGTAATCTTGCAGAAAATTAAATGTTGAGTTTGCATATATGAAGAAGTTGGGACCGTTTGCTCCCCACAGCTCCCTAGTGTTGAGCCGCATGCTGTCCCAGCCAGGCAGGAGGTCACGTCTCGCTTTACTGCAGACAAGACGCTGTTTGGGGCGGAAGTGAAAGCCAGGAAGCGGCATGCGGTCTTCTACTGGAGGCGCATTTTCAGAAACATATATCTGTAGTTCACTTACTTATTTGGACCAGTAGTTCTCAGTGAACACCAGGCAACATCTGGACCCACTTGGGAGTGTGCTGATTGGGAAGAGGGTAGTACTGGTGACCAGGGAGCAGAGCCCAGGGGGCTTCTGGCCATGCACAGAAAATACCCCCTGACACCCGGCTGGGAACCATCCCCCACCAAACCTTCCCCAGGTCAAGGTGGAGAAGCCCTGCCTGCCACCTGAAAGCTGATAAGGTAAGAGAGAGCAAGCAGCTTAACTGCTTTCAGACTTTTAAAAGGGCTTCATGGGTTGATTTTTTCCCCCACGGGACATAGACTTGACCAGGAAACTACACACAAGCCACACATTCGCTATAAAAATATTGAAAATGTAGCATCTCCATGGTGGCTAATCAAGCCACCTATAAGGAGCGCCGTCAGTACAGCAGGCTCAGCTACGGCTTTAAGACAGATTACTGAGGGTGCCAGACACTGTTGGAAGCGTCTGTCCCTGTCTCAGCATCCAGAAACCTCCAAGCAGCTTCCATGGCAGGCCCAGGACTGCTCTTCTGGTCCTGGAGCCCGCAGAGACCTGGCCAGGTCTGGGGAGGAAGTGTGAATGCCAGGGCACCAGCCTCAGGTTATCTGGGCCTTATTTCTTTAAATGGCCCTAGCTGCTCCAGGGTTTACTCTGTGGCACCATTATTGCAAAGTGCTTCTCTGGGAAAGCAGGATTGCTCTTGTAAAGCAGGTTTATATTTGCTTCTACGGGGAGGAAGAAAAGAGAAACGATTGTGTAACCACCTGCCTGGCCCCGCGCCTGCTGGGCTGTTCCTCTCCAGGGCCACTCTGGCCTGAACTGGTCTCTGTGTTTTGTGTACATGACAGGGAGTAAGTATCCATAGCAGACAGCTCATAATACCAAGTCACTGTCCTCACTTGTGGCCACCACCATCTGCTTGGACTCATTCTGAATTCACAGAGGGGAGAGGAGGGTTCCTTTTTAAAACAGCGTCTTCTGGGTAGTTTTGACCCTTGATAGCCTCATCTTTGAAAAATAGGTAAAATTCTCATAAGCAAGCCTCAGGAGAGATATTCCAAAATGCATGTAGCCCTGGAATTTTCCCTGAGAATGCCACACGGGAGTCAGAGCCCCAGAGGGGATTTCTGTGGGAACTGGAAAGTTAGCTCCATCTGCTGTTCCCACACCTACTGAGGATCTGGGATCTGGGGAGTCGGGTCCCTCACAGCTATGCATTCTACCTTTGCCAAACTGGTCTTTTGTATTAAACCTAAGCTGCCATCAAAAAACCAGAAAGGATAACATCACAAATCACTAGAAATATATCAGCATTATGAGCAGCAGGATTTATGGGGCACTAATGGATATTCTAGGCTATTTATCTTCTCAGAAGCTGTGAAACACCTCTGCTTTTTTCTTAATATATAAAAGGGCGTCTGGTCGAGGAGGAGAAGGGTCCCAAGCCCAGCACTTGAGTTGGGGCCCACTGGCTTTCTAGGCTTGTTTGCTTGAGGAGCAGTGGGGGTTTGGGGCCCACTGGCTTTCTAGGCTTGTTTGCTTGAGGAGCAGTGGGGGTCAGATGCATTCATGTTCTCTTCTCCCTTTCTGTCTCTTTCTCTTCCCCAGCACAGATTCAGAGTAGAATGTGGTACAGGTATGTTGGGGTTGGGGGACTTTACAGAGTCTGGCAAATGCATTGAGTTGAAATCCAAATGCGTAAGAACTGCCCATGCCTTAGTGAGGGCCTCCTTCAATTTTGTCCACATTAGTGCCATCCTTTTTCAGTCTCCTGGACTCCCTCTGTCTTGTCTGCTATGCTGGAAAGCAGGGGAGTGATTCCCCCAACAGACTGGAGGGACCTTGGCTCCTCCCCAGCGGCTTCTCCCCAGGAGGGTCTTTTAGGCTGGAAGAGACCCAAATTCTGTGCATCAGCCTGGGGGGCTTGGCCCAGGTGATTGCCCATTGTTCGCTTTTCTTGGCTGTAGGATCATTCAGGTTGCCATCTGTGGGATTGGTGTGCCGTGGAGATGAAGCTGCAGTCTGTGGTGGTCTGGGGACCGGGGACCCCTGCTGCAGGCCTGAGAAACATGACTCAGCCCTGCCCTTTCTGCAGAGCAGCAGTTGAGGATGCCACACTTTGCGGATTCTGTTCCTCGGCCCTGGAGCTCTGGAGGATGTCTTGGAAACACCCGCACAGATAGCTGGCACTCTCAATGTTCCCCTCTTGCTCAGGAGAGCTGAATCCGGAGGCTGCAAGCTCCTTCTCTGGAAAGCTCTTCCTGGCCGGTGCAGATCATGCATGGGCCTGGTCACTCCCACCCCGGTTTATAAGGAGTGTTTTATAGTGGGCCCCACAAGGTTGGGTAACCAAAGGGATGTGATAATGAGGACAGACTAAAGGTCACAGGATTGTTGACATGTGTGAGGAGATTGCAGGCTTAGCCTATCAGGTGAGGGAAAGGTTAAGGCACCAACTGTATCCACACTTCAAAGCATGGAGCGGGTTGCTGCGCTAACTTAATTATCTGTGCTATTGATATCTTTGAGGAACATATCTATACCCCAGATACGGTTACCGCGCAGGAGTAGATAGCAGGAGGAGGCTGGTTCAGTTGCCAACTTCCTAAAATGCTTTTTAGAGTCAGCTGGGTTGCTCAGTCCTCTCCTGCTCTCGGATTAAATATAAAAATAACTGTGTAAAGCACACAACCCTCTTTTCCCTGTCTGCTGAAGTGGCAATCTCCTTTTTCTAGAACCCATTAGAGAGGGAGGAGGGAGGGAGGGGTAACAATATCCCCAAACCCCAAAGCCCCAGCCCAGATGTTCTCCCCGCACTGCACCCAGCTCAGCCCAGGAAGAAATAGCTGCTCACAAGGGGACGGCCGCGGCTCCTCTCCGGTTATTTAAGGGTTGACCGGGTAGCATGAACCGTGTCCTTCTCCTTGCTCCTCCTCTCCGTAGCCATGGTAGTGTTATTGACGTCTCCACCAGCACCTTGCAAGGGGAAGAAATACCACCCAAACCAGGTGATGTTTTCGTTTCGAAACCATAAAAGTGTTTGATGTTAAGAGATGCTGGAAACTGTAGACTGGAGGGAGCTGTTTGTCTCTACCTGGTTTTGCTGATCCAAACCAGCCTGGTTCCGGTTTCCACAGAAACAGTGGCACAGTGGCACAACCCTTCCAAAGGAGCCTCCCCCACCCTGCCCCTGACATTTGCCTGCCCTACTAGTCTCCAGGACGGGTTTTCTCTGCCAAGTGCCGCCTCCCTGTTTTAACTCCTTGAAAAGAGGCGTGTGTGTTCCTGCACCTGAGTACCGGGACCCATTTTAGAGCAGGTGATTCCGTGGACCTCCCAGGCAGTGAGATGATTTGAAATGTCAAGAGACAGAATCACCCAGCGCCCTAACAGTGTTGGCGGCCCCAACACTGAACATGGTGCCTTGCTCTTTGACACTGACACGTGGCCCGCTCTTGCAAAGCTGGGACCTTTTGTAAGCTGAGACCAGGGAGAGATCTTCAGCTTTTCCTATTCTCTTGCAGTCTCCCATGCAGTCAGTTTCCCCTCGCCTTCAAAACATGGTCATTTCTATGATAAAAGTATGGTGGAGAGAGTCAGAGGAGCATCACACCAAACCAGCTGCGGTGTCTTGTGTGACATTCCAAATATTAATACAAATAGAATTAATTCGCACGCCAGGGTGGCTCAGGGATCCATCTGAAGTTGGCACTTCACTTTAATTCGAGATTTCTCCGTGACTGCCCATGTTGAAAAATGCTTGCTAAACAAGGCAGTGCTGGGCCGCCCTCCGTCTGTAAATTCACTCCGATTCAGTAACTAGCACTTGATCTCCAGTAGGAGCACATGGAGGTGACAGGCCCATGGCTACTGTATGCCCTTGGTGGGCAGGGAGGTTTCTGGCAGATGTCATAGCTGCTATGTGACTCTGTGATCACCTCATTTGTTTTACTTGGGGGAAAGAGCAAACGTGGTGCATGGGTCCTGCGTGGATTCTTTAAGTGCGCAATTCTCAGTTCCTTAGAAAACGCTGGGCTTTAGCATGCAGCCAGGCTGCAGGCGGACAGTCTCCTTGTAGCCTGCCTTAAATTTAGACTGTGGGCTAGGTGAGACAAAAGGGAGACTTTTGCCTTCTGGTCTGGTCTGCCCCCCCCCCTCCCCCGAGTTTTTCTATTTCTGCTCAGTGAATTTAATAAAGAAACTATCTTGGAGTAATAATTCCTACAAGCCCTGGACATTCCTTTGGGCGAAGAGGACTGACCTTTCCCTGTTTTTAATAAAATCTCTGCGGATTTGGGCTCGAGTCTCCTGGAGTCCAGTGTAACCGGCTCTCTATTCCATATTTAAGGGTGGGGCAAGCACTTCCTGCCTGTCATTTGGAAGGAACCAGACGGTCCTGGCAACAGCAGGTTTGGGGAGGTTTCCTCCTCAGGCTTGTTCTGCTGATGCTCCTGTACATGCATTTAGCTTCTTGGATTCGTATTAGCGCCTGCTTTTTGGAGGGGGTTTGGATTTGGTTATTTATTTTTGTTTTCTAAAAGCACTGAGAGGCATGACTTTTACAACCTGGCGCTGAATTAAGCTCTGGTGATTGGCAGGCTATTTTACCCTAACTGTGACACTGGCAATTTTAAAAGCTTCTTTTTGCCTTTGTCTTGAGCGAGGAGCATTTTACACATTATTAACTCTTGAAAATCTCAGTGGATGGATAATTTGGAATGGAAGAACTTAAGAAACAAAGAACAAACCCTATAGATCCCTTAGGATTGTTCTTTATGGTTACTCAAAGTATTCAGTATACTAAATTTTAAGAGTCCATGTATGAATGTGAGATACATCTTGAAACAGAATAGCAGGTATAATATGAGAATGTCGCAGGACTGTCTTTGTCAAGGTGCAGGAGGATGCCTGTCACTTTGTTCTAGCTGTATGGGCACCAGGCATCCTCAGAGGTCTGTCTGTCTCTCTGGTCTTCAATGTCCTTTTGACTTCTAACTCAAAGTACACTTACCCCTTAGGCCCTAGCATATTCCCTGAGAAATGCAGTAATTTAGAGGCTTGAGGAGATAAACTTAATTAGCAAACATAGTATGGCAAGCGAATTCCTACTGACCCTAACAAACAAGGTTGGGGGCATCTTCCATGGAAAGGGCCCCTCACTCTCCACCTGCTTCCGGTGCGGAGCTCCAGCCAGGGCTTAGCTTCTGTCCTTTCTCCTTAGTTTGCTCAGTTTAATTATACAAATGTGAGAATCCAGTGAATGGTGAAGGTGTAAAGAAGTTCAGAGGAAAGAGGAAAAAAAGTCACTGGACTCATAAAACCCTCTAAGTGAATCCACATTATTTTCCAAATTAAATATAGCTTTGCAAGGACATTTGCCAGCCTTCCGGATACCACTCCAACTGGCATTTGCTAGCATTCTCCTCCACTTCATCTGTGGGCTTTGTTTTGAGTTCTCAGCTGGAGACTGGATGGCAGGGAGCAACTCAGTGGGTTTTTAAAAGAGTTTTAAATTATAAATACAACATAAAGAAAACTATATGAGTAAAATGCATGGCCTGGTATATCGCGTGTCTATTGCACTGTTTTAAATATCAAACGTGTTATGTGCCAGCCGGGATGAGACAGAATTTTGGTGTTCAAACCTCCTTCACTTCCCTACCCAACAACAGCTTTTTGCTCCCCACATAAATAACCACTATCCGGTTGTAGGGATCACTTCCTTTCAACTTAAAAAATATGTTTATTGTCCACTCTGCATTCTCAAACATCATAGTGAGGCCCTGCCCACTTAAAAATTAAACTGCCTTTCACCCCGTAAATTCCTCCTTCCTCCCATTTATTTGTTTGTAACTTCGTGTTGCAGAACCAGGGCCGCCAACCCGTAGGGTTTCTCGGAGCCTGAGTTGGGGACAGCACTCAGGCCAGAGTCGCCCGTGTGCCTGTGTGTTGCAGTAGGCTGGCCCTGGGTAGCGAGGGCTGGTTCCGACTTGGGTTTGTTTAACTGCCCTGGAAAGACTCTTCTTGGTGCTTGGCAAGGTGCAGAAGGGGGCATCATCGAAGCCCAGCTTGTCCCGCAGCAGCCAGCGGGAACCTCAGCGAGTGGCTCCCAGAGTCCTGTTGTTCTCATCACTTTAAAGCCCTCCTGACTGCCGGGCTATCTGGTGATCGAGATGTCCCTGGCGACTTCCTGACCCAGGCCCGGAATCAGCCATTGTTCCAGAGGGCTCTGGTTTTTTTAGGTGAGAAATATGACTTGAAGACTGCAGTCAGGGAGTGCAGGACTGTCCATTGTCTCTCAGTTTTTTGTAGATGACAAGATTGGGAACATACACATGAAATAATGGAGCTTCTCCATTCACAATGATAGCTCAGTTTAAACGTGCAGTTTTATTTAACTTCTTATGCGTTGTGTTTGTGTCGTTTTCTTTCCTCAAGAATCTTGACCCTCAAGGATGCAGGGGAAGATAGACTGTCTCAATATTACTCATTTATTTTATCACATATGCACAATAGTCTTACGAGAATAACCCTAATACCTAATACTAGTTATTGGAAATCTTAATGCTTTTAAAGAACAGATGCCCTCTCCTATGTTTTCCCATTTAAAAATAATTATGCTACCCATGCTCTATCAGAGCACATCGCCCAACATTAGATACTTTGCTCGTTTAGCCCCTTTTCATCTGAAATCTACAGTCTTCATGTATCTAGTATTTGCCCCTAGTCCTTATGGGGACAGTCTCCAGAGCGGTTTGTTCATCTCAATTATACTTCTTGGAAAGAGCTCAGAACAACAGCAGCAGTTCTTATGCATACTGTAACAGTTAGTTTGAACTCTCTCCACTTGCAAGGTAGTTTTGCTGGAAACAAAATCTTTTTCTTCCCTCTATCTGTAGAACAGACTATGCTATCTCTTTCTAGCTGAAAAGATTTGCTTTAGAAAGTCTGCTAATTTAACTTCCTTCCGTTACAAGCCATGCATTTTTCTTGTCTGGAAGCCAGGATCTTACTAGGCTGTCTTACTGTTGGTCTTTTGGGGTCAGTAATCTCAGGTCATGGTGTAATTTTTCAACATGTCATTTCAGAATTTCTTTGTACCTCAGAAAATTTTCTTGAATTTTAGTTCAGTGATTGCTGTGTTCCTTGTTGGGGTTTTTTCATTTCTTCTTCAGCAGTTCCTGTTAGCCTTGTGTTCGGTTTTCTTTGTGTCTATTTGTCTCTTTTTCTCAAATCCTTTTCCTCTCTTTCTTTCTTCTTAATGTTTTCATTTTCTTCCTTTGTGCACTCAAGAGATTGTCTAAGTTAGCTGGCGTTTCTGAATGGATTTTTCTGTTATTGTTAATTACTTTAAAACGACTGTCCCTGCACTGACGAACCTTTGTAATCTTTTATATATTAATTCGTTTCTTGTCTTTGGAAGTGATGGGCTCCAGTCCTGTTTTGTGGGAACATCTTTCCGCTGTGCTCGTGTTGCCTCTAGGGGCGCTGCTCTGCCCCTTCCTCTAGGTTGTAATCATAGAGACTTTGTCTGGCATTTGACCTTGATCTTGACACTTTCCTACGGTTCATTTTTATGTGAGATTAATTTTCCTGACACTTTGAACCACGCAGTGGTAGAGGAAATCTTACTGACTTTATAGGATTTCTCTCTCCCTTTGTTCTTTTTCTCTGTCTCTGTGTTTCTCTTTCAAATCTCTCTCTGTGCATGTGCAGGGTTCCAGAACCTGGTAGATAAGTACGTTTCCTTCCAGGATTCCCTGGCCATTTCCCTTCCTGCTTTGGTCTAGACCTTCTCTTCCTCTCATCATTTGAGTTCCTTGGGGCTTAAACTGGACGCCTCCCCTCAGCAGGCCTGGGCTCACACTGGGAAAGGTGCTGGTGGCTACGGGCTCCTGGGTGCTGCCCGCTGCCCGCTGCAGGTCCTGACTCCTGCCCTTGCACGCTGATGTGGAAGAGAACAAGATCTTCCCTGTTGGAGCCCTGTCTATGCTTAGCCCCTGGACCTCCATCAAGCACTGCTGGCTGTCAGATCTCTCGAGTCCTCAGGTCCTTGGAAGCCACCTCTCTCCTCTGTGTCTCCCCTGTGGACTTCCACATGCTGATCCCCCCGCTCAAGCTCTCTGGCTGTTAATGGTTTGCCCCATGAGCTTGTTTGGGGGCACTTAATGCAGCACTCTGTTTCCAAGCCGTTTTTTTGAACGTTGTGTATAGATACTGAGTTTTGTTACTGAGTTGTTAACTTCCACAAGGAGTGATCAAACTAACTGTTGAATGTTTATGTTAAAAAATCATTGCAGTTAAAGATGCATTGTCATGAATTCCCCCGAGATACTCTTCTCACCTCACGTGCACTTGCCTATTGTCCTTGTCGCTTTCCAAAGTGGTTCTGGAAGTCCTCTTTCATGGGTGTCTTTAAAATGCATGATCAGAAGTGGGACAAAGGCTGCTGCTGAGTTCCAGCCCATGGGAAGCAAGGCTACATCACCCACCTTAGGGGTCTGGGGCTGTGCATCTTCTGGTTCTTCCCCAAAGCCAAAAGGACCATGAAAGGAGAGAACATGCTGAATTAATCTAGGGTATCACAACAGCCCCCACAGCACAACTAAAGACACTCACGAAAGAGCACTTGCAGAACTGCTTCGGAAAGTGACAAAAATGATGGGATCAGTGTTCAAAGCACGGGGTGAGGGGTAGATCTTGAGAATCAAAGGCAGTGGATCTTTTACTGTAATTATCTTTTAAATTTAAGCATTCACCATTAACATAATCATACTGCGGAGCCAGTCAAGTTGGGGGGCGGGGGGACTGTGCTGTTGCTGCCAGCGTCTTTCAGGATTCTCCGCCACCAGAACCTCGTAGGCAGTGCCCTGCACCATGTATGGCACGGTCAGAGCTGCAGGACCCAGAATAGGCAGCAACCTGCGCCTGCAGGAGAGCTTTCTCCTGGCCCCACAAGCACAGTCTCTGAGACGCTGTGTCCTCGACTGCTCCACCAGTCAGGCCAAAAAAAGGGAAAATATCTCATGTCGATTTTTGGTTTCATTTTGCTATAAATTCCCCTTCTTTCCTTTGATAAATGAGTTACTGTTTATACCCAGACGTCTTCCAAAAATAAATATATGGTGGCATAAAAATAACCACAGTAACCAAAGATAACATGTACTTAACTATATCTGGTTGAGTGCATTAGTCCAAGTGGACAGGCCACACACAGTGATGTCCCTAGGTGTTGTCACACCCAGCTGTTCAGGGCTGGTGCCCCATAGGTCGGTGTGTCGGGACTTAGGCTCTCCTCAAGGGCCCTAGTGAGACACTCTGGGGGAGACTATGGAGACTCCCGAGGGACGGGCTAATGATGTAATCCATTTCTGTCCACATACTAGTGCCAGAGTCCAGCCATGCACCCCTGTGACAGTGAGGCTGGCTAAACGTATGTGTCACTGTGTGAAGGCATTAGAGCCCTGGATCTGCTATGATAAGGAAATGGCCCAAAGAAGAGCAGGACTGGTTTCCCAGGTCAGATCAGAGAGGGCTGTGGAGCCCAAAGTGAAGCACATGAAGGCCAAGTGTGGGGGCAAGAGAGTGTTTGCATTTGGAGAGTGGAAGGAGTTTGGGTTTGATCAGAGCTCCTGGGAGGCCGAGGTGGCCTGCTCAAAAGAGCCTGGGTGTGAGGAAGGGTGACACTGCGGGCAGCAAAGCACATAAAAAGTCAGGGGGTAGCTGGCAGCATCAGGGGCGAGACTTGGGAAGGTCATTCTGGCCCTCAGCAAGGACTAGCAATGTCTGCAAAATGTGAGACGTAGCCATTCCAAAGCCTTCCAGATCAGACTTTTTCCCAAAGGGGTGACCTCCCCTCTGCTGGGCCCACCTTGAAGGCACCCCAGATGGGGGCTCCAGGGACATGTGCCATTGCCCGGGGCCACCGTGAGTTCCATAAATTCAGCCTGGAAGTGTAATTTGAGATCTCTCGCAGGGCCTGTGTTGTTCTGTGATGTTATAATCAATGACTGTAGCACCCTTCAAAGCTCGTAACATGACCTTTTTTGACATTGATTTCTTATGTGTCCTCTCCCCCAGCCCTCTGTCACCTTGTGTGTCTCTGTGTTTGCTAAGCCATGGTATTTTAGTGCCAGACACCCTTATAATAACCACAGTTGCCACACATTCAGCCTTATTCAGCTCATGACCACCTGAGTGGACCCTGTTGTGGCAAGAACTAGTCCTGAGACCAGCATGGCAGCCGTCTTGGAGAGGACTGTTTTCTTCCATTAGAGAACACCCACGTGGGCTGTGGAGCATTGTTGGCTTAGCCTAGTGACTAGGGAGGTCACGGTCATTTTGTCCTTCCTTTTGAGTAGATTCCTCTTTGGAGAAAACCTCAGAAAATGATTACAAGCATGGTGCCAAAAGTCATGTGGACATTTCCAAGACTTTCCTTGTGTCTGCATAAAAGGCTGCATGAGGCTAAAAGGGAAGGCAAATGAAATGTGTGTCTTCCATAGAGAACCGTGTGGTTTGTCTGGCATTTATATCTCACCAATATGACCTTTAGAAGAGAATCTGATCGATCGCCTATTGGATCATCTCAAGTCTGGCTGTCAAGGTCCAGGACAGGGGATAGTGAGAGATTTTGATGAAAAGGATTCAAAGTAGCTCTGTCTAAACTTCATAGAAAAACTATGCAATATTTCAGTGATGTCTAGAGGGTTCTAAGTACCTGATGTATAGTGGGCTTTTTTATTTTGAGCGTCTGCTCTCTCTGCTTAACTCAGCGTTGCAGGTGGAGTATTTTTTTTCCTCACAGGTCAAAACTGAACATGTATGCAGTGAGCAGCTGCTCAGCTTTGGGAGCACTGCCCATGCCCACAGCTTCTAGCTGCTGAGGACCAACCCAAGCCAGTCTGGTAGAGCTGTGGCAACTCAAGGGCCTCTGTGCTAGGGCTTCACAAGTCCTGGCTCCTGGAGAGATGTACGCCCCTCCCTGCTGTGTGGCCCAGGATGTGGGGATAATGGCTGAGACCCTAGCTGGCTTTTGAATGACTCTCAAAACAATATGCAGGTACTATTTTTTTTAACAAAACAAAACAGAAGCCTCCATTATTTAGGAACAAGACCAGTGATTTGTTTCCCATGTCCTTGATATGATTTTGGTAACATATAAAAGTGTTGTGGAAATATGTATTCCTGAGTAATATACAGGTGTCTAATGCCTCACACAGGAATCCCACACAGTTTTCTGCAGCACTTAGAGTTCATTGTTGGGAACCATGTTAAGACAGGGAATTTCCTATGATGAAAGAAGAAGGGATGAAGGATGATGAAAGAAAGAAGGCTGCCTCTTGATCTCCACCTTCTTCTTTAGATAGGCTCTGTATTTTAATCAGAGCTCCTGTAATATGTGCAAGCTCTTTTAGTGATAATGGATGTCTAGTCCATGAGCACCAACTGGAAGGCACAAGAGTACTTAGCCAAACACCCCAGGTGGCCACTGAGAAATCATGTTAATTATCACCATGAATCAGATCGTATTCCTCATTAGCTTTCACCCAGTCAGAAGACAGACATAGAGTACTTCAAAAAAATGCCTGTTTGCCCTTTGGTGAGTCTGGAAATGTTCCATCAGGTGCAGGAGTACTATGGTTTGGTTGAAGATTTCTGGGTATTTTGCTAGAGATCCCAGTAATTTCCCGCTTCTGAATATGGAAGTCTCTTTTGCATCATTTTGGAAAGATCAGGAGCAAGACACCGTGCTGCCACTCACAGAGAGTGTAACGCATGATTATTACTCAGGTTGCACCCGATGATTCACCCGGATTGATTTAGACAGGGACAGTCCTTTGATGCTAATGTGCTCAGTCACTGGGGTGCTTGCCCCAGCCATCGCTCCAGGGTTGCCCAAATGTGCCTCTAGATATATGTGGAAATCATTTTTAGAATCAAATCTTGAAGCTGGTCTTCATGGAATCACCCTGATTTATTCTGTAGCACTTCAAAAGTTGCATAAGTGACTTTCTTCATAGTTTTAAATTTTAAACTCAAAACCTGAGAAATACCTGTTTTACATTCTTGGCACAGCTTCCTCTATACCTTAAACCCACCGGGAGCAAGGGCTGTGTTCAGAGTCTTGGCCTGCTCTTCCACCTTCGTTGTCGCGTCTGTTATAAATGAGAAATAGGACCCGAGCTGGGTCGTGTGGTTTGGTGGAAGGCGCCTTGGCTGCGTGAGAGTGGGGTCAACACATAGGCCGGCTGCCGAGTCTCTCGGGTCACCTCTTGTTCCCATGGATCAGCTCAGGTGCAGGGAGAGACCGCCATTGCTCTTAGGTGTGGCAGGACCAGCGAAAACATTGTTGGTGTCCTCCCAGCTTTCGCCTGGAGAAGCCCAGGAACTGGTTTCTTATAATTAGAAGGTGCGTGTGAGTCTGAGCAGCAGCCCAGAGCCAGCCACTGTGAGCATTAACTGATTCACCTTTCAGAAGTGACAAGCGAAGCAGCAGCCTGAGGCTGCCTGGAGCTTTCTTCAGGACAATACCTGAGGGGAAGCCCTTCCCAGTTCAAGCCAGGAATCATCAAATGACCTGGGCTGCCCCAGCCCTCACCCCCATCCCCGCCCTTCCTCCCTCCTCTGGGAGGCACCGAGCACCGGGAACTGCTGACCTCAGCTTCCTGGCCAGTGCAGAGCCTTAGGTCCTGAACACGGACTAAGATGGGCCAAAATGCCCTCACAAAATCTTTCCTCCGGGATTCCCTCTTGCCCTTTGTCAGCTGATGTGCACACCTCTGCCTCGCTGTCTCTTCTGTTTGCTGATTTCTGCCCGCACCTGGCTCGCCCGGATGGCCAAAGCAACGTTCTTTGACCCAGGGGTCTTTGTAAGGGGCGCTGTTTGCACCCTCAAGATGCCTTGAAGGGGCTTCTGTAAAGAAGTGTGAAGCCGTCAAGACCAAGCGGCACATGGGGTTAGGCCATGCCTCTCCACAGATTTCCGGGTTATTCATCTGGTGATTCACTCATTTCTGCAGGAGTCCCTCTGCTGTAACCATTCATAAATAAACACATTGAGGAAAAGGAGGTGACTAATAGGACGGAGGAGGAGGCCGTGCCTAGAGTCCACGTCTCAGTTAGGTATAGATGCCTGGGACACTTCCTTTTCCACTGAGCAGTCTGCTCTTAAGGGCCACGCATTCCTTCCAAGAGCACTGGCCATGGGTCACTGGCATTTCCTCGACATCCATCACCGGCCTCTCTGTGGAGCTGCTTCCAGACAGGGGGAGCTGTGGCTTCTCCACCAGCAGCCTCCCACTGGGGACCACATGTGGGCTCCTCTGCTCTTCCAACCCAAGTTGCCACCCAGGGACCTGAGACCTCAGATGATACAGCTACACAGGAGATGTGGTCCACCCCATCTAATGGGAAATAATGCTGCTTTCCAGAGAAGGGCTGTGTTGTGTCGAGTTCCTTCTCATGCGTAACCTAATTTTTGTTGGACCACATCACTTTTCACTACTTCAGCAACTTCCCTGGGCCAAGGAATCCATTTATTAAACCATGTTGCCAGGAGCTCTTTCTCAGCCCCTGGCTCGGATACTTTGGCACATCGCAGACTTGAAGGTCCAGGTCAGTGTGGATGACATAGGTAAGATTGCCTTCAAATAAGATGCTTTGACATCTCAGTTATCACATTCCTTGAACAAAGTTCAAAGGCATCCAATTTGCCTCACAGTTGCCTTTGTGCGGATAATACCACCCATCCTGTCTTTCACTGTGAAATGTCCTCACGCCTCTGCGCTTCGGTAGAGATGTACTTACTACCCCAGGGGATGTCACCTCCATCCAGGAGTAAGCCCTTTCTGTGCAGTCTTCTCAAGGGGAACACAGAAGACCAGCTTTCGCTTTGTTCCTGCCCCATCTTTTCTTAGAGTCGCTGCTTCTCATGGCTGCCAGGAAAGCTATTGCTGGCTTCCCTAGTGGTCCTGGCTGTCTCCCTGGGTTGAAGAAGATGCTGGAACTCAGGCTGCAGCCCCAACGTGGAGCTGGGTGCAAAGCACTTTCCTGAGTGGAGACTGTGAATGCCCAGCACAGTGAGCTGCAAATACCCCTCACATCTTCAGCTTCCTTTCCTGTTTCTCCTCTGCCTTGTCACCTGCTGCGGAGGGATTCAGCAGTTTCTGTGCAGCATGGAAATAGCATTTCTTCTCTTGTTTTCCATGAAACCTTACTGTTTTTCATTATCAATTAGTCGAGAGAGATGTGGTTCTTCACTCTGTAACTCTCATATCATATGTCAGTGTTTATCCAATGCTTTCTTGAAGATTCCAATTCTGCACGATGGAGAAAAGTACACCCAGATGCTGGGATGGGTGTAAGTGTTCCCCAAAAGCCATGCATTACAGGCTTGGTCCGTAGCCCGTGGGTACTGGTAGAGGGTGGTGGAACTTGTAGGGGGTGGGGCCTAATGGGAGAAATGGAGACCCTTGGGTGAACTGGTGAGAGACACAGGAGGACCCCAGCTCCTTCTGATGTCTGTGTTTGCTTCCCATCTGCCACGAGGTATCATCCTCCACCAAATGCTCCTGCCACATTGCCAAGGACCACAGGCAGCTGCCTATGGGCTGTGACCTCTGAAGCCATGAGTGAAAGAACTGTTTTCTGTTTATAAGTTATCACAGGTATTTTGCTACATAACAGACCAGGTAGATAAGTTTCGGGAACTGTGCCTAGCTCATTAAACTTCTCAGAGATTTGCTATAGGATTGTACTTTGGAGAATTCCTGCAGTCAGGAAATTAATGTGTTTGTGTAACCTAGAATTTCCCAGGGTTGAAGGTCCTAATTGGGAAGCGATTGCCTCAGGAGGACATGGTTAAATTCTGATGGATAGAATCTGGAGTTGGAGAGAACCTTGCAGGTAGCATTGTGGGCTGAGGGAATGCAAGTTCAGAAATCCCTGAGTAGACTGTGGTGGGTGCAGAACTGTGCAGTGAAAAGCTAGAGAAGCTGCACGTGACACCCATATGATATAATTCTATCTGTGTTGTTAAAGAACCACTCTGGTCACCAAATGAAAGCAGTTAAGGGGGTAGGCAGGCGAGGTATGTTGCATGTTTACTCACACTATCCTCAGATGTGTAAGAAAAGTGTAAGCATCTTCATTTTCTCTGGCTAGTTTTTCTTATTAGTTCCGGTCATCACAGGTAGCAGAGAAATATATTATATCCCAGTCTCTTCCAGTCTCTTCCCAAGTCTCCTTTCATTTGAAAGGGCCACTTTCAGGTAACTTGTCTACCTGAGTTATTCATGCAGGGGGCATGGGTACAAGGAGCCTGGCCTGTGCAGGCCAGTGCTTGGGTGGCTCTCGGTCCTCACCGTGCCCTCTGCAGGAAGGCTAACTTGTGGACAGCTTGGCCATGCTTGTGCTCACTCCATTGACTATGAACTCAATAGCTGATGAGCTCAATACCTATTTAGTTATCAGCTTCTTTGGAGCCTGGAGTCCCCTTTGCTGTTTCATTGTCCCTGTCTCCCTGGCATGACATTTCTTTCTGAAGGTGGGCTCTGTGCCTCACCTGGAATATACTCCTACTTCTTACCTCCCACTCCTGCTGAGATCCTTAGTCAGCACCAACAGTGACTGCTTATGTCTCCCCACAAAGCTTGGGGAACCTTGTAGATCCTCCTCTGCCACACTGATGCCAAGGGAGGAACTGAGAAACTAGCCATGGGCTTTTTCTTTGCTTCCCCATGCTTCCCCGACCTTGACTGTGCTAGGTTGGTCCAGTGTAAGAGATGCAACCTTCCAAGCTGATCTCAAGCAGGAAGTAAAGGAAGACTGTCCACGTATCTGTCCGCTCCAGTGAAGAGGGTTCACACATGCGTGTGCTGTGCTGTCCTACCTCTGCCCATCTCCTTCCCTTGACACCCTGCCCTAGAAATGTGGGATAGCTGGTATCTCTTGAAAAACTTCCCTACAACCAAATTCTGTGCTTTTACAGAAAAGCTGAAGCCTATAATTATGGGATTTAGAATTTCTTTTGTCTCTCCAAAGCTGAGCTTCTGAGGCTTCTGTTTAGCTACATAAGACAAGCAAGTCAGCTTTGAGACTCATGGTCATTCCTATCTCCTCTCATGCTGGATCATAATCCTCATGGCTCAGCTGTGGAAATGGACAGCTGTAGGGGAATATGATTTAATGCACCAGTTTATTAATTCTAAAATAGTCTTTCTGCTAACAGTAAGAACAAAGTCCTCTGAGATATTTGTAGCTTGGACTTGGGTGATGACAGTGGAGAGAATTTAATGAATTAGAAGCACACCTGGTTAGTAGGATTCACATTGTTTGGTGCTTGATTTATATGGGATGAAATGAAAAGTTTTTCGGGTTTCTGGTTGGCATGGTTGGATGGCAGTGCCATGTTCAAAGATACAGAACGCTGGATAAAGAACTGACCCAGAGAATTTGTCCACTTTTGGACATGCTAATTTCAAAGTTCCTCTGAGACATCCAAGTAAAACTGTTTATCAATCAGTAATACACATGGGCTTACAGCTCTAAAAGTGGACATTTCTGTGGAAAATTACACCATAATTATAAAAATGGTTGGTGAATATTAAATTAGAGAAGCAATAACTACAAACTCCAGTTGTGATTACTTTGATTCCACAATTTTACTGTAGGCATAGACTTAGCATTGAGACCAGATGATAAGTATTTCTGTCAGCTGGCATTTAATTAATGTGGCATGTGCCATGACTGGCCTATCTGCTGCTGCTTCTCGTGGGCACATCCTTCTTTTACATATATTAATACAGTCACCCAGGTTGCTGCAAATCTTATCCACCAGGGAATAACTCTGTCTCTTTCTGGAGATGTTGTGTACCTTGATTCTTATCCCATATGTTACTCTTAAGGTTTTTTTCTCTCAAGTCAACTTTCTGTTTTTACTGTATTCCTGAAGTATTTGCAAACATATTGGTGAGAGGTAAAACTAGACATGTTGGTAGGAGCTCCTGCCTAATAACTTGAAGATATTTGAATTTGACCTTAAGTTAGGCCTTGGAAAAATCACAGAAGAGTTTGAAGCGAATGAAGTGAGCGTCTTAGTGTCAATGTGCATGGCTTACATAACTTTCCTGATTTCATGCTGAATCATCCATTTATTGAGCATCTTTCTTCAGATAATACTATAGGGATAACATATTAAAAGTTTACAAATTCTCCCGTTGTTATGCTAACATCCATTTGGGGTGTAAGTGGGCAAAACTGCTCTCATTTTAGGCTTTCTTTGTACAGAATCACATATCACAGGATCTCAGTGGTTCTGATGTAATTCCTGTCAGTGGAGAGATGCCTTTATGTGTCCGGTCACAGCCGGCTCTAAGACACTGCCTTTCTCTCCTCTGCTAGAAAAGCCATCCTACTGCTCCGGGGTTTGTCTTGTCATTTAGCAGAATTATTTTACCTTTCTTCAGAAACTGGCAATGTATACACTATTAAATCTAGTTTTCAAATACAAGAACAAAAAACACATGCAAAAACAAAACTAAAGCAATAAATAAGTCAAAGCCTTTTGTGTAATCTAGCAGTGCAGAGCAGTGTACCTTAGGTGCTTCCCTAAGTGGCAAAAGGGGTTTTGTTTTGGTTTTTGCTTCTAGGTGTTGGACTTTACCATCTGCGACCAGTTGGGTAAAAATTGTTTTGAAGATGTATTACATTCCCTGATCAAATGGAAAACGTGGCACCTGCCAACGTAACTAAGAAACACCCGAGTAACATGGCCAGGAGCCACGCACGCTTCCCCACATGGCTCGGCTCGGAATCTTCCAAGGGCCTGCGTTGGTGGCCGGGTCCACCTCGTGCCTTCTCACAGGGCCTGGTCATCTCAAAAGACCAGGGAAAGCTGTGGACATCTGGAAATTCCCAAGTGGAGTTAATGGGTGATTTTTTCTTTCTAATGTTTAACCTAGAAGGTCTACTGCTTTTAGTAACACAGTTAATTCTCTAGATTCTTATACTTTACATATATGAGGGAGGCAGTTTTGTGGGAGCCGGGCTGGTTAGAAATTCCTGTCTGATGTACTTCTGGGGGGAACCAGTGACTTCCTGTGTGTTGAACCTCCTCTGACCTTGTGATACAGATTTTTGTTTGTTTGTTGGCTTTTCCAAATCTTGCAAGAGTTAATTTTCTTTCCTGCTTGTAGGGCTCCATGTGAATCCTCCTACATTAATGTGGTTTTTGAAATGAAAAATCCCTCCGTGCACAGAGTGCCTTGGATAGTTTTGCATTTGCAAATAAAGCCCTAACAAATGCTCATTTAAAAAATTATATTTCCCCAGCTGAGCACATTAAGGCTATATGCCGCATCTTTGTATTCACTTCAATAAACCAGGTGTGCTTCGGGAGATTAGCTATTTTTTATAAAGAATGATTTTGAAATAAATGACAATGGGCTCATTTCTCTTTATGCTGAGGATAACATTAAAGGAAAAGTGCCGTGATTAGTTTTAATAACTCAGATAGCTTAATGAGTACTTACTAAAAATGTGAGTGTGTGTGTGTGAGCCTGCACCACCGAGTGTAGATATATGTGTACACATGTGCCAGCATAATTTCCCAGCATCTTAAGTAATACCTGTCACGGATTTTAATAACCCAGCACCAGGGAATTATTCTGGTGGCTGTTTCTGTGGTGGCTTTCGGTAGGAAGTCCATTTTCCTGTGGAGCTCTTTTTTTTTTTTTTTAAGTGCCAATCAGCAAATACGAAGATAGACTGGGATTTTGTGTGTCCCTGGTAGTGACTGTGCACCTCTTTTTAAATTCTCTGAAGCGTCTTTTGCACCCTATTTCTTGTCTGAAACACAAATTGGGGGTTGGCTGAGAGATTGGGATGTATGGGTTAGGTCTGAGGTAGTTAGTGTTAGGGAACCAATGAGAGACGTGTTAAAGATTTCTAGGAAGGTGCCGCAGTGGTTAATTTGCCATATAATGGCCTTGGTATGGGACAGAATGGTGTCATTCATGAATCTATCCAGGACAGGCCCGTGGAATGTGAACCGAGGTGGCGGTAAGAGCTGCTGGTGGGGAAGACCAAGTGGGCAAGTGAGAAGCATTCGTGAGGTTGACACTCCCGAGGCTCATCGCAGAGGTCACCCAGGGCAGGATTTCTGTGTCAGCGAGACGAGGGTAGCTGGTGACATGGAGATTTCAGAGAGCACTCAGGCTTCTGTACTTCATGGTTGGCTACATAGTCTAGTAAACTGGAGAAGTCATTACTGCTTCATTTAAGAGACGGGGACCTGATGATGGGAGACACATTGTCCTGCGTACAACAGGCAAAGGAGCCAATGGGCTGGGGTTTTTGTCTTTCTGCACTGGCGATTTGACTGCTATTGGTATCTTGTCTAGCATTCGGAAGGAGAAATGTAACGTTAAAATCTAGCAGGTTTTTCTTCGAAGCGCCGGGTAGTGGTTTTCTAAAGGGGTGGGACTGTGGCTAGGGCTAATGTGTGGTAGGTGGAATCTTTTCTGCATTGACTTCTGGCTGTCTATTTGGGATTCTCAGGGTTTTTTCCTTGTATGGGTTCAATCTCTATTAAAGAATTTTAACATTTTGTGTTTAGAAATATGAAATGATTGTGTATAGGCCTTTAAAAGCCAGGAGATGGGTAAAAAAACAAAACATTGTTCTTCTGGGCTTTATTTTTTCTGAGATGCTGGCTTAATATGAGTGTAATGAGAATAAAGTAAAAATGGCCCATCGGGCTAAGGGAATGGTCTTTAATAAAAGGTTTAATAATGCTCTTTAATAATACTGAGGAATGATCTCGTCACAAGTTTCTTTTTAGGCTCATGTCAGTTTACCCAGGGTCAACAAGGATGTCTGCCCTTCTAGAAAGTCGGACTGAGAATTTGGGTTCATTCAAGATAAACTTGAAGTCTGCATTTATTATTGATGGGCTTTGAAAATGACACTTTTGAGTCCAACCTGACCACCTTATTCTGCTTTTGTAGACGGCAGAGAGAAGTTTCCTCCATGTAATCCACCCTGGTTTCCCGCTTTTCTACTTTGAGTGCAGTTCAGCTGCAGGGTTGAGGGTGCGGGCAGCTCCTTCCATGGCTGGTGTGGGGCTGCCACGGGCACCGGCAAGCAATGCATGTATGGAATTTGCCTTCTTTGCTGAGTTTCCTGACGGCTGTCGGAGGTTGAACATCTCTACAGGGTCACTGTGCAGAGGTGTGTGTGTGTATGAGTGTGGCCAAAATACCTCCATGTTTTGTGTTGCATTTGAATTGGAGCTGGGAACTCGAGGAGGAATAGAAACTGACCAGAGAGCTGTAGACACGACATTGAGGCGGGGGCCACAACAGTGGATCCTGGGCTAGAGGAGTGGGGCAGGCACCCCTGAGGGATGGCACTGTGGAGACGGCACCATCGCACCATGACCCTGGGTGCCCATCCTGGCTTTCTGTGCCAGCAACCGGGAAGTGTTGCCCACCGTGCTGTGGGCAAGATGATGACCAGCAGGTGCCTGGCTGTGTCTCCAGAGTCCCTCGCACCTGGCCAGATCAGAGCTTCCTGCTGCTTCCATTCAGATGAGCCCCTTTTTGTTAAATGAACAGATCGGTTTCTATTTTTAGCTCTGACAGCTTATAATTAGAAACACAGGCGAACTTACTTGTTTACAAACACCTGCATCGACGCTGCTTGCTGCTTTAGGGCCGGCCGTGGGGTAAGGCGAAAGGGAGGCGTGTGTTTTGGGGGGCCCTCTGGGTGTTCTGCTGCTGGGTGCCAGGGCACATGCAGGGATGTGGGCTGCATGCGTGTGTGCGTGGTGCATGCAGATGAGCATGTGTGCGTGAATGTGCACATATGTTCTCTCCCTTCCCTCCAAGATCAGTGCCTCAAGTTCACAGAGCAAGTGCTTTCTGCCAAGTCACACTGCAGATCTCTTGCTTGAAAACCAAAGCAATTGGTGGTCAGTTGTTATTTGGGACGGGGTTAGATTTTAAAGGACACCCTGACCAGACATTTTAGTGATTCATTTTAGCAACCCAGGATCTGCATTGGATAAAATGCTTTCTATATGTCCATAATTTCTATATTTATGTATCATTCAGCATAATGTAGAGCTGAGTGATTAAAAAAAAACAAATCAAGAGAGCTATCCATAATATAAACAGTTCCACATTTTATCACACGGAAATACGTACCCGTGGTTGGAGTGAGCCCACCTTGTGAATGGATGGTTCTCTCAATCCCAGGTGGAATCTGTCAGGGAGCACAGGAAGAGGCACGACCAGCCCACCAGCCCTCATGTGTCACCTGGGAGCCAACTGGGTGCCTGCCCTTGAATATGACCTTGATGACTGCTCAAGACAAGCATAGCTGCTCCCTTCAAAAGACGCAAAAAGAGACTGCATGCCATCGCAGGCTTTAGAATAAAAAGTAAAATTAGAACATACACTCACAGGCCGCTGTCTAATTCTGATCAAAGAGGAGATTCTGCAGGAAACCGAGCAGGTGTTGGCTTTAGCTGTGATCCGCAAACCTGCCAGCTGGTAGGGTGACGGTCAGATCCCTGTTTACTCCAACACCCTAGACCACTTAACGTCACGGGGAGAAAATAAAGTGGAAAGAGTAAACAGGCCTGTGTATCCAGGGCCTGTGGCAGAGACTGATTTTCCAGAGAAGTAACGGCTGGAAAATTTACTCCTCAGCCTTAACCTGGCCACAGCAGTGTCACCATGCTGTGTGGAATCAGTTAGATTCCATGATTACTTTAGGACTCCTGGGAGCCTTTGCTGTCATGGGCTGTGTTCTTTGTGGATGAACCCGAGCTGGTGCATGAATGTCGCTGTATGGAATTCTTTCCCCTGCTGAAGCGCACCACCCTTGTGTCAACTTGCGGTGCATGGTTAAAGGATCTAATGCGTTCCCTGTTTCGTATCAGAAGGATGAGGGGGATCAGATGAAGGAATAGGCTTCTGGCGCAGCTTGCGGGCTGTCATTTTCACCAACTGTGGTGTCAGCTATGATCTTTTTACAGTGCTTCTGACTATAGGACCTCTTAGCAAGAGATCCCTGCATCTTTCTGATTTCGTTTTTTTCTTTTTTATATAAAAAAATGAGGATGCTGGTTTTTTTCGTGGTTTTTTCTGAGCACTCTGTAGAGACAAAACTAAACTAAAATCAAGGAGGGGAAGTGCCCAACAGTACATAAACTACACACAGAAGAGATTCTCTCAGTCCTTGAAGTTGCCTGGTGTGGAACGTCCTGTAGGATGATGGGGTGGGTGGCCAGCAACTCCAAGCACAACTCAGAATGCTCCGGGTGGACCACTGGAGCTGGGATGCAGTTGCTTTAAGCTCAGGACATTTCTCAGCCTTCATTTAGGTTAAATGGAGTAGGCCAAAAGTATTCATTGGGTGCCACAGGGCACCCACGATTGGTGCAGGGAATGGCACTTGGAGTCAAATTGGTTTGGTTTGAATTTCAACCCAAACACCTCCTGGCCTGTTATGACCTTGGGCCAACCGGCAGCCTCCCTGATTCGTGGTTTTTGCATGATCAAGACAAACCGCTTCCAACAGTCTTGTTGGAGGATAAATGTGTACCAGCACTCTGAGTACAAATCACAGAAGGGGCAAGAGTAAACTGTTGATAAAGAAATCCTGAAATATCCCAGCACTAATGACTCTCATCAGAAAAAAAGTTTTTGATCCCTGAATCACTGCTATAAAATCTTTCTTAACTAAGGCAAGAGTTTTTCTTATTGAATCCCGAAGAAGCAAACTGAGAAATTGGGGAAGGATTATAAAACTCCAGCTCCAGGGCAATGCCATGGACAGGAAGGAGAGGGGTCATTTCCTGTCTGTGGGAAGCGGGGGCCGTGATGCCAGGCACCCTCACTTCTTTAGTCCTAGGGCCCCCAGAGCGCGTAGGACTGGGGACATGGAGAAGGCATTAGAATGCGACTCAGCAGCTGAGGGACTTTCTACCTTCTGTGACCGACTGCACATCTGTCCTTTGCCACTTATAAAACCCGTTTTCAGTCCCTCAGCCTGAAGCAGAAGATGAAGAACGCAAGAGAGCTGCGTACACTGTGGGCGAGATCCCTGCGCTGCAGCTAAGCTTAGCAAGCCTGGCCTGCCCTTCTCTGCTCTGTTTCTGCTCCTCTGTGGATGTGGGGCATGTGGGGTGTTTATCTGTATTTCCCCCTGTTCCCATGGAGCCAGCCTACAAAGCTTAAGACACAGTGAGTGTAGTTATGTTGATTACTCTGTGACCAGGATAGGGTTAGGAGCTCAAGTTCAGGACGAAAGGACAGAATATAGGAGAACACACCCACGGTGCGTAAAAATAAGCAAAGATAGGTCGGATGAAGCTTGTGTGCATAAGTGCTTTAAAGGGAAACCTAAAGTGGATTTAGTTAAATCAGGAAAAAAATGAGCATATGTAGTCTTTTTTAAAAAGTATGTGTGTGTATGTGTCCCACAAATATCTACCCTATGTGCAACTTGAGGAGAAGGCCAGAAGGGAAAAGGAAAGGTTGGTCACAGGGCAGCCCCAGCTTCCAGACACCTCTTCCAGAACCTTCCATCTCTGCAGACCCCTGAGTTCAGACTTGGGGTCTGGAACCGAGAGCCTAGAAGTAGCACCTTGGTGGTGACAGGTTGGGTTTTTTCTGGTGGTTGGTGTTTGCCAGCTGGATTCAAGGCAGGGCATTGTTCAACTCCATGCCCTGGCATCGCTGCATGCCAGGGAAGGTCCAGCTCTGCCGAACAACCATCATGGGCTGCCCAGCTCCTGACCCGCTGACAGGCCCCATCACGTGGGTGCCCTGATGGCTGGGGACAGATACGGGTAGGACTCAGGCTGTGCAGGAGTCCCAGCTCTCTGTGGAACTCTGCCAAACCTTTCAGGATTCCTTTCAAAGAGCCCTGTCTGTATTCCTGATGATTTTCCCTGGATTGCTTTTTCCCCCAATTCAAATTTTTGATTTGTGGATAAAACCTAAACATCCTGTGGAACATTGCAGGGCACAGGAGATTTTCGCTGTGGTCTTTCCTCTGTGCTCCTCACTTCTGTGGCTGGAATGAGCATTGGGAAGGGGCTGGCATTATGGAGGAGACTGTTTGGGGAGAATACTGGATCAGGGGTAACATGGGTGGAACTGAGAAACAGGGACCTCGCTCACCACCTTTGATCTCAGCTCCTGCGCGGAGCAGGTGACAGCTGCTGTCCGGGCAGCATCTGCACCAGCATATTGCTGGGCCCTTCTTATACCTTGTCCCTGTAATGTCCCCAGCCAACCCAGTGGGGTCACAGTCAGGAATTCCACGTCCAGGGATGGAGCTGAGCCCAGGCCATCACATGGCTGAGCCACTGCTAGGGGAGCTCGGGACCAGCCTGCTGTGTCCTGGGCCCATGCACATGGAGGTCTTGACGTTTCTTTAGGAGACTTCTGAATGGTCAGCATGAGGCAGCCGCCATGTGTCAGCAAGTCACAGAAGAGAGAAGGCTGTGCCTCTCTCGGTGTTTCCCATGCAGCACAGGAAATCTGACTTTGCGCCCTTCTAAGGGGAGGTGCGCCATTCCCTCTGGACATCGCTTGTCCCCTCCACCCCATCCTCCTGCTGTTGAACATACTGTTGTCCCCCCATGCAGTGTGGACCGTCCCCATCCTGTCCCTGGAGAGACGGCCCATGGATGGGGAATGCACAGAATTTCTGGGCCTGAGGTTTCATTTAGATGCTCTTTTCCACGGAAACTGGCTCATCTAGGGTTCTTTTTTTTTTAAATCTCCAGTCCAAGTAATCACAGTGTCGAACAGTTTAAAACACTTTCCAGAATCCGTCCTGAGCTGGGTGTGCTGGTGCAGGCCTTTATAATCCTTGTGCTCTGGGAGGCTGGGGCAGGAGGGTCACAAGTTCTGGGCCAGCCTGGATAACTTAGTGAGACCCTCTCTCAAAATAAGACAAGTGTATTTAAAAAGGTTGGGGCTGTAGATTAGCACGAAGGCCCTAGGTTCAATCCTTAGTGTCACCAGACACTTGCTTGGGATGCATGAGGCTCAAGGTTCCATAGAAAGAAGGAAGGAAGGAAGGAAGGAAAGAAAGAAAGAAAGAAAGAAAGAAAGAAAGAAAGAAAGAAAGAAAGAGGAAGAGAGGAAGGGAGAAAGGCAAAGTAAAGAAGAAAGCAGGCTGCGCCCTGTGACCTCTGTGGTTCAGCCCAGACTCCTGGCTTGAGAATCTCCGCGCCCCACCGCATCCTGCAGGTCTGAGGTTTTGTCCCCCTCCAGGTTACCGAAGTTACCAGGGAGACCTTGACGTTTACACAGTGTGGTTTGTAGGGGAGGGAGAAGCCCAGGAAAGTTTTGGAATCTGATCCAAGACAATAAAATACTAGAACTGAGTGGTCACTGAGGAACTTACTGAAAGTTTAGTTTTCTTTCTTTAAATTTTATTTTAAAGAGAAAAAAATTATGGCAAGGTAATAGAAGAGTAACAATGGGGAGTACATTGCATAGCTTCAAAGTGTAAGACAGAGGCATGAAAAATACATGGAGATTCCTTTAAAACTAGGTTAGAAGTTCCATTTGATCCAGCTGTGCCGCTACTGGGTGTCTTCCCAGAAGAATTAAAAACACTGTGTCACGGTGATACTGGCCACTCATGTTTACAGCAGGATGGTTTGTCTTGGAAACAACCCAAATGCCCATCAACGGGGCAATGGATAAAGATGAGGTGTTTTATACAATGGAGCACTACTCAGTCATGAAGGATAAACTGATAGGCAAAGGGAGACCATACTCATATGTGAAATAAACCACACTCACATGTGCAAATGTCATACTGTCTTCCTAGTGTAAGACGTTAAAGGAGTAAATAAGATCCAGAAAGTACAATAGATATCGTGAAATGGGAAGAGACTATTCAAAAGGAAAGAGAACGTGGGATGGGGGAAAGAGGAAAAGGAGGAAGGGAAGAGGAAAATTATTTGTATGTGTGTCCTCCATCTGGGGCAACGAGGGGGATGTGGAGCTTGTGGGCCATTATCCCCCAGTAGGTTTTCAGGTACCACATTCATGGCTTGGGCTTGCTTACAATCCCAGTGGGCTGAGGCAGGAGGATCACTGAGAGTTCAAGGCCAGCCTGAGCCAGGACAGTGTGAGTTCTGGGCAGCCTGAACTGCAGAGCAAGACCCCATCTCTAAACAAAAACCATAAAGAAAACCTGGGTATTACAGTAGCACCAGAATCCTGACATTGCGTATGGCGATGCATATCTGAAATTCCATCCATCTGGGAAGCTGAGGCAGGAAGATGCAAGTTCAAGCCTAGCCTGGGGAACTTAATGACTCCAATGAGATCTGTCTCAAAATTCAAAATTAAAACGAGTCTGGGTTGCAGCCTGTGTGAAGGCCTTGAACTCGAACCCAAAGCCCTCTGGGAAGGAGAGGGATGAGCACAGTGCCAGCCCTTTTCTCTGAGGACAAGACACCAATCAGTTTAATCTTTGCTCATGATACATAGTTTCTGTGACTGTTTTTTTTTTTTTTTTTCAATATGGGGATTAAAACCAGGGCCTTCCCATGCCAGGCAGGTGCCTACCCAGTGAGCTACAGCCTATTTTAAATTTTGATTTGAGACAAGATCGCATTAAGATGCCAGGGCTGGTCTTGAATCTGCGGTCCTCCTGCCTCAGCCTCCTGAATAGCTGAGTTTGTTGTTGTTTTAAAAATTCGCCTTTGACATTCTAAAGCGATTTTCAGTTATCTGGGTACACAGACGGGTCATGGGCCGGGTTTGAGGTGCCGGCGCCCCTTTGCCACGCTTCCTCTCCCTGGTGGTGGTGAAACTGAGGCCCCCACATCAGTGGTTTTTCTTTGGAATGAAAGATGTTACAAGCGGTTGTTTTCCTGTGAACGTGAACCTCGGTGTTTGGGCTGAGCAGCGATGTTGGCGATCAGCGATAGCTGAGTGGTGTGGGGCTGTGGTTTGGGCGCCCGGTCTCTGAAAGCTTCTCCCTGGTGTTTCTGGGTGTCACCCTGGGGCAGCTGTCTCGCAGGAGCTGCTCCTTAGCTCACAGTGTTCCAGCAGCCATGTTCAAGGTACAAGGGGACAGGTGGCTTTTTCTGCTAGCCTGGCTCAGCCTCATCGGTGCCGCTTCTGAAACTCAGATTAGCTGTAGTCAGGGAGGTCCCTGTGTGGCTGCTGATCCTCGCCCTCCTCCTCTCCAGGCGGGGCCAGAAACCGAGAGTGTAGAGCTGGGAGAGGGAGGGTGTACACCTCCACCTGTGTGATTCTTTACCTCATAAATGACAGTGCTGAGGATCAGAGAGGCTTACCGCTTTATCCAAAGTCACACAGCTAGACGAGCAGCAGACTTCTTAGCCTGCCAGTGGCTTTCCATCCTTCCTCCTCAGCGGTAATGACCTTGGACCCAAGGTCATGGGAGAGTGCTGGCTTTTCGGGTAACCCTGAGTCTCAGCAGCCCCTACTGATCACCGGACAAGCAAGAGGCCTGGGCGGGCGTAGGGGTGCTGTTCGGGCTGCAGGGCAGAGAGTGGGGCCGCCTGGGCTTTTGATCCCTGGCTCTCGGGCAGGCAGATGAGATGTGTGTGCAGTGCGTGCGTGATTGTGTGTGTGTGTGTGTGTTTGTGCATGTGCGTGGCCACTGCTTCTTCATCGTCTCCTTCTCTCTGAACTGGGTGACCGCCTAATGTGCGGCAGTGACCCTGGGTCATGCTGCTTCTCCTATCTTGGTAAGACCCCTGTCCTCCATGGAAGAGAGGGCAGAGCAGCGTCCATGCGAGTCGCACAATCAGGGTGAATCCAAGTGAGTCGCTCCTGCCGGGCTCCTCCTGGGTCTTCGCTTTGCTTCTGGTCAACGTGCATTTTTGTCTTTTGGACCCAACCCCGTTTCTCCCCACTTACAGGCCCAGGGTGTTATGAATAGCCCAGCCCTGTAGTGCATTTAGTTCGGGAAATTGTCCCCCAAAATAGATCGTTTCTGAGTCAAGTGTATAAATACCCTGGCTCTAGACAGTACTCTTTTTCCTTAATGAATTGGTCTGGCGGTAGTTAAAGCCAAGTGTGGTCTCGCAGAGTGCTGCAGGGAGAAAACTGGACGGACTTGAAGCCCAGGGATACTTTTCCACTTTAGGTAACGCGTTTCGCAATTAGAAAATTAACTTTATGACAGCCGGCAGGACCTGTTGTGTCGGGCGGGAAGTGGCTGGGTGTCTTTGCTTCCTGCACCGAGCCTCCCTGCTTGGGGAATTTGAAAAACACAGTCAGCTGCTGCGGGCAGCCCAGCTTCCCGGTGAGAAGTTCAAGTTCATCTTCCCCCTCACAGCCAAGGCTTTTTTCCTTGAACTCCTTTACCAAATTGCTGCTAAGCAATGTTTCTTCTTGTTTTATGCCCTCTGCTTTTAAACTCCCCACCCACCAGCTGGTTAATCATGCAAAAGCCGAACACTCCATTAGCCAGGACATGTTCGCCCATGGGCATTCCTGTAGCGAATTAGTTCTTTCTATTTATGCAGGTAAGTCAGGGCCGAAAGTCTTGAAAGCTGCCAACAGTAAGGGCTGGCATTAATGCTGATTCCTTCTTCGTGTTCTTCTGGAGTTTTGTAGAGAACTCTGAGCTGTCCTGGTGCAGGAGGACTTTTGATTTCAAGATGGAGGGGAGGAGAGACAGTCTTCCGGTGGGGAACATGCCTCTTGGTGAAAACTTGCTTTTCTGAGAGCAGAGGCACCCTTAGGGCTTTTCCAGGGGGAGCCGAGAAAACTGTTGTGAAGAGGTTCATGGGTGCAGAAAGAACCCAGGCTAGGCAGAGTCATCACTAATTCTGCTGGAGAGTTGCTGGCCACGCTCACACCCATGTAATGAGGTATGTGTGTGGGCACAGCTCCGGGACCTGTATGTGTGTATTTGCAGTAGTGCACACTTCCAGGGGTTGGCAAATACTTTTGGCCCATCCAGTTCTGTCTGGCAAAACCATGCGTTTCTTTAGTGACGGTGGACTCTTGAAATTTATTCTTCCTAAATATGCAGCATGCCCCCATCCCACTTCTGTCCCCTGCATCGCAGGATGGGTTACAGGCCAGAGTTCTTCAGGTCTGTGTGTTTGGCCACCGGGCGTAGTGCTGGCCCTGCTGGACTTGGCATCTGACAGTTTGGTGGTGGTTTTCTGAGGGACGCTGGGTGGGCGCAACCACCAGCCCCAGGCCTCCGAGGGTCTGAGTGTGGGTTCCCTCCCAGGGCAGCTTCTTTTTGCTTTCTGTGGAGCCTGAGCAGCAGGTGGGGTCCTGCAGCACAGCCTGCACCCCGTTTCCTGCATGGACCTTTCAGGTCCCTCCCGGTGTGTGGGGTGGAATTGAAGATGGGGCCAGGGGGCCCGACTCCCTCCCCACAGCAGAAGTGGGGTGCTGCTGTGTCAGGTTCCAGTCTCCCCTCAGGGCACCTTGGGAGGAGGTGTGGTGCGGGAGACACTGCAGACTGGGTCCCCACAGACGCCATGGATGGATCTGCTCAACATTTGACTTTCTGAGGCTGTTGTCCCCGTGTCTCGAACATGGGGATAAATATCCGCTTCTCGTGGGGGGGTTTTCTTTCGTGATCCTGAAAATAAAGCATTTAGTTCAGGGAGCCTTGATAGACTTGAAGATTAAAACCAGGCTAAATTGACACCATGATTATGCACAAATGACATTTTTCGGAGACAAGCCTTTTTGGGTTCGTTCAGCCACTAAGGTAAGGCTTCTCTGTGCTGTTATTTGCCTGCTTGATTTTGTCTTTATTATGTTTGCTGTTTTGAGACAGGATCTCACTATGTAGCCAGGCTGACCTTGAATCTGACCCTCCTGCCTCAGCCTCCTGAGGGCTGGAGTGACAGCTGTGAACTACTTACCTCAGCCGTTCCGTTTATGCCTGGGGTTTTCACAAAAATCTCAGTCTCACCGGGAACCCCAGTTTGGCCTCACTTTCTCTGCCTGCCTTCTGAGCTGGGACAGCTTCTCTCTGCATGTGGGCTGATGATTGCTGGAAGTGAAACTTTTTCTTTTCACATTTAGTTCGAATTTAGTGGTGTGGTTTTTGGCTCTTTGCAGTTTCAGTTCCTGTTTAGAAACTAAAATCTATTGTTTGTCTCCATTTCTAGAAAACATAATTGCGTCACTCACTGGCAGAAGCAAGTAAGTGTACAAAGAAGTAAAGTCTCCAAATCCTCAGATTTAACTCCATTTCTGATTCCGAGGAGTCCCTTCTGTGAGGGTGGTTTGCCAGAGCTGAAGAAGGCTTGTTGCAAAGGGGCAGCTTATGAGGGGAGACAATGGACGTGAGTGGGAATTTGGGGATCAGATTGTCTGAAAGGGGTGCTTGTCATCGGGTGAAGATCCATGACTGTTTCTTCTATTTATAAAGCGCGCCAAACTGTGTTTATTCTTTTTTTTTTTTTTTGTGACTGGTGATGGTGAAAAATTATTCTCTATAGTTTTTCCAGACTTTTGATTGTCATTAGGAAGTTGTTCTTGGGAACTGCATGTTTGAACAGGTGGCCTTGGTGACAGGAGCTATGTTTTAAAACTTCCCTAGAACAGGTAAGATTCTTATCTTTACTGACGCATCCTCTGGGCTGATCTTGGGGGAATTACTTGGGCAACAGCTGGACGTAGAAAGAAAAAAGATGTTGCATGGCCTGAGGAAACCTGGCCATTGAGTAAACCACCAATACCCCAGTCTGGCCTCGGGTTTGGGGTGCAGGAGGAGTCTTGGTGGTGACAGGCAGGGAGAGCATCCCTTTTGAGGGAACATTTCCTCCAGCAGCAGGGCTCTGCGTGGGATTTTTGTTGAGCAGGTTACCCTGTGAGGCACTGTGGGCTGCTTGAGTTACAGTAGGTTGCAGGCTTCAAAGTTAATATGGTTAATATTCACCACAACTTTGGGGTTACTGATCCCTTAGGCAGCTGTGTCAGAAAAGCCTGCACATTAATAGCACTCCAAATTAGGCACCCCAAATGGCTATGCATGTGATCAGATGCAAAGGCATCATCGCCCTTCAGCTACTCTCAGGCCAGAGTGACGTGGGATTGCTCAGAGCCTAGCGGGCCCCGTCCGGGCCTCCGAAGGAGGAAGTGAAGTCCTGTGCCCTCTCTAATTAACACTGAGTGGTGTCATTAAAACGCTGGCCATGTGGAGGTTCTTCCCGTATGTGCGGCTGAGTTAGTTCTGGGTCTCTGCTGATTTCATCGAAATAGAGCATTTCTTGGCCCACCTCCCCAAGCCTTAACGGGAGAGATGTTCTGTGCCCCATTTGGCCAATGGGCCAGGGCTGGGAGAGAATCTGGCCACAGCTGGAGTGGCCGCTGTCATGGGTCAAGTTCATTTCATGCCACCAAGTCAGACCGGAATTGAATCAGGAGTTGCAGGAAGTTCTGTGGGATCCCGGGACCCCCGGAGAGGTCCGGAAGCAGAAGGGATGGGGTGAAGTCTTCATGTACCGCCCACCTCAGTGGGGAGCAGCAGACAAAGGTTGGGTCTCTGCGGGGCTGACTGGCTTAGCTTTCTTTGTTCAGTAGCCAGACACAATCTACCTAGGCAAAGCTTCCCTGGGACGTGGGCATGGCCATCTTTCTTTTAAAGACTGTGTTGGTGTAGCAAGCATTTGACCAATATTTTTTCAAGACACTTGACTCTGCCTATGTTCTGATCTTATGTTTCTAGAATGCAGACATGGCCTCTACACAAGAGTTTGGTCAAGGATAAGAGATCAAGTTTGGTTAGACTGGGTTTCACTGATATTCGGTTCAAATAGAATTTTCTCTTACCTGTGGACATGCTTGACTTTCCCTACTGTCCTTGACCAAAAACAGTTAATTTTCTTGTGCATATGCTTTTTGTGTAATCCATATGGATTTACCCCAAATGTTAGAGCCAAAAGCCCTAGACTGATTTTATTTAGATTTTTTAAAAGAGTTTTATTTTTGGCTGCAATTATTTGGAATAGACGTCACCCTACTGAGCTTTTATTTTTAATGACTGAAAACTGGCAAAATCATTCTCTAGGACATATGCTAAATAAGTCTCGCCTTATTTTCATAAAACAAAGGCACTGTTTGGACATGGTTCCCTGTTGTCAAGAGTTTTAAAGAAATCTTTGAACATACACAGACTCCAGAACTGGTGAAGGAGGGCTCTTTGCCCTGTGTTCCTCCTGTCCCTTGGCCTTGTGGCCTTGAGTCTCAAGCAGGACGGTGAGGAAGGTCAGAGACAGTGGACTTAGGCATGTTCCTGAAATGCAGCTCCTCACACTCAGGTTCCTCCTAGGGAAAATGAGGAGGGTGTTTTAAATCCCCTCTCATTTTGCTAATTGACTGGGGCATCTCCAATCAGTCAATTTCTCTATGCCTCAGTTTGTCCACTGATAATAAAGTGGGGCTCATTCTAGTGAAGACTCAATGAGGTGGTGAACATCAAACACGAGAAGAGTTTTGGGCACAGGAAGTACTGTGGCCATGTTTGATGCTGTTATTCCTACAGGTGCTGGGAAGGAAGCCCTCCGGTGTGTCCAAGCTATGGCCTACCATTCCCCGCCTTAATAACAAAAAGTTCAAAAAAGAAGTGTTATTACATATATGTGTGTGTATATATATATATATGTAATATAGTAACTATAAGATATATTTTATATGCAGCCCCAGACAATTCCTCTTGAGTAGCACATATAGTAAAAAAAAAAAAAAAGATGGCGGCCTGTGGGTTGACCTGCCAGCAGGCCTCGTGAGGGAGAAGGAAGGGAAGGTAATGACCCATGTGGGCAAGAAATGGAGAGGAAAAAGGGCAAGATGGGCAGAGAGAGAAACAGGGTAAGAATCAAGAGAAGAACATTCCGTGTGATGGCGTGTGGTTGGATGGCACCCATGTTTCCTCTCTCTGTCTCTCTGTCTCTCTGTCTCTCTGTCTCTGTCTCTCTCTCTCTCTCTCTCTCTTTCCCATGGGGATTGGATTAGGTGTGGGTATTTGGGTAGGCGGTGAGTCAGTCTGAAGGTCCCATGTGACTCTTACCCCTCGTGGTGTCATCTGAAGCCACCATGACTAAGACCACCCACCTGTCCCAGCCTGAAATATATACAATTCCAGCATTTCTTTGGAAACCATATACCATATATCTGACCACTAATTAGAGAACCATTCTTGTTTTCCAAATGCAATGTTAGACCTCTGCCGTCTTTTTGATTTCTTGCTCTATCCTTAGTGTGTCTTTTAATAATTGTCTCACCCTTCCCCACACTTGGGGGCCTTCCCCAAACCAGGCTGGAGCTCTGTTGTCCATCCTCATGGGCAGTCATGGAGAGCTGGTGTTTGACCAGTGCTGACAGCAGTGGTATTCACCACTCTGGATCGCATGGGGCAATATTTCCCTTCCCCTTTTCTATTGGAAATAGATCTTGGCCAAAGCAGAACAACGTAATGGCTTCATAAATGTAAGTGATTTGGCAATTTTCTGTGCCTCCACCATAGCTTTTGGAAATGTGTGCATCTTAGCACACGAGAGGGGATTTGTTTGGAAGACAGAAAACACTGCATGCCCAGATCTCGTGGGCTAGTAGTCTCTCAGCCTTCTCTGCTTCTCCGGTCCTTGCCACACAGCCTGACACTGACTACAGGAGCAGATCTTGCCCTGGACGCTGGAGGAGCCACACTGAATAAGCAGCACACAGTGCTTCCTAAAGCCCTGGAAGGGTCCTTTTAGTGGGTCATGAGACCCTCCAGTCACCAGACGCACCTGGGCAGTGCCAGGCAGCGCAGGGTCAGTGCCCCCATTAGGCCAGCCGGGGACTGCAGTTGCTTCAGCCTGCCAGCCCCAGGGCCCATCAAGAAGAGCTCATTTCATCTGCTGTGAGCTACAATCAGCATTAAAAGAAATGACTGCCAGTAAATTTAGGAAGTCTTCCTTTTAATTCTCTGGCCTCTGTATGCATATGAGTGGCCTGCCATTTGCATATGGGATTCCTGTCCTAACAGTTGCAGGAAGTGGTTTGTTAATAATCAAGTTCTCTGAATGGCCCTAAATCGGTAATTGATGTGGGTCTGGATAAAGCAACTCTTCCACCCTCCCGTTTTGGGAACCTTTTTTTTTTGGCAGAATCAGAGCCAGAATGAAAACTAGCCATCAGAACAAAATTCAGGACAGCTGGGCTGCTTCGCAGCAAAGACTTTTGGCTCCACAGTTCAAATAATCACAATAGCAGCTCAATTTAGCCTTTGGCTGAATGGCTTTGGCAGGGCACAATGAAAAATAATTATTTCATGGCCTGCTTATTTTTCCCTTAACCAATAAACTCTCAGGCCTCTCCAGGCTTATGTAAATCTTCTGCTATGGACAAGGCAAGCGTACCATAATATCCTATTTAGGAAGTGGTTGTATTTCACCCTTGAGGGGCGGAAGTAAAACTTGACAACTTTTTTGTGTTATCTGTTTAGAATGGAGAAAGGAAATAAAGATGGGAGGAAACTGAAGACCGGAAGGAGAGTTCATAGTCGCAGCTGCAGAGGGAGAGGTCCCAGGCCCTCCCTTCCAAGCCAGGACCAAAGGCACAGCCTCACAGCAGTGCAGGGACATATCCCCTTCTGCTGCTTCCTGGCTCTAATGGATCTCAGGCCTCGGGGTAAAATGCTTACCTCAGTTGTCCTCGTGACACTGTATGTGCTATGACCTTCTGTCCCCGTGTCCTGAGTGCTTGCCTTTGCCCTCGGTGATCCGAGTGGGGTCCCCACAGAGGGGCATGGCATAACCTGGACATAGCCACAAACCAGACAGCCACCCCAGGCCGGAAGCCCTGCCAAGTGTGTGCTGAAACCCCACCCATCACCTCTAATCTGTGTCAGGACACTGGCCACCAGTCCTCATTCAAAGGGAGTCCCTGGCTTTGTAGCTCTGGTGGTCAAATCAGAGAGGAAACCAGATCAGCTGTGAGTTTGATCCCCGCAGGAGTCAACTAATGCCATTCTGTTCCGTGAACCCCTGCTGGCTTCTGTGGGGCAGAGGTGGTGTGAGGTGAGAGAAACCACAAAGCATCCCCACTCCCAGGTGCCTGGCTCACAGTGGCTCTGGAGGGTTTGCTCGGATTGGGGTAAGAGGCAGATGGGTCATTAGAAAGAGAGAAACATGCGCCTACCGCTCCCTCCTACCTGCCTTGTGAGTGTGGTAGTGGGGGAGTTCGTCTCTCTCCTGCGAGGAAAGAAAAGGTTTTTCTTCTTCTGAAAAACGTGCACTAGATCAGGCTCACACTATGATCCTCATGATCTGGATTTAATGAGTGGCGTTTCTTCTCAAAGTCTCTTCAAAAAAATCGGCAGTCATGTCATGCGTCAGGATGAATTTCTAAATGTAAATGAGATCCGCGCAGTAATTTATTTACATTTGTTTTCAGCACAACAAATGAGACATCACGTAGCTTCATAATTTTCCATGACCGAGTCACCAGCATGCAGTGTGTAATTTACCACGATTTAGGATGCTTATCTGTAGATTTTTCAACAGTGCCATAGAAGACTCAAACAAGAGAAAGATACCCTCTGACCCACTTCAATTTTTGCCTCTGCTTGTCCTTGCCTGCCCCCAACAAGACTGTTCCGGGGTGCAGCATCATCGTCAGTCTGGCCTGAATGACTGGAGGTTCTTAGGTGGACTGAAAGAGACATCCGTCATCTTTCTATTTCAAGTAGGGCTCTTGAGGCCAACAGAGCTCGGATGCGAAGGGGACAGTCCACATGTTCTTTGGGATAGTGAAAGGCGTGAATCACATGTGCTACTGCTCAGGGCTTGATTTCCGCATTGGGAAATATTGGAGTCGATCATTTCTACTGTCGAGTGAAATCATTCTGGGTCAGCATGGAAGGCCAAGACTATGTCTGATGGATTGGTGGATATAGGCTTCACCCAGAGTTATTGCAAAGCTGTTACAGCTTCCAGAAATTTTATAGCATTTGAAAAAAAATAAAGACACCAAAACATGAGCTTTTCTTGATGGCTAGCACCCAGCTGAAAAACCAGAGAGCAAGGTTCCTGAAAGTTCAGGATGATTTGCATATTGTGCATCACAATTCCTTGGGGTATTTTTGGTGCTTCTTTGTTGATTTGACCAAATCAGTGTGAACACATCCTAGAGCCCTTAGGATTTAGTGGGAAGGAAGAAAAAGAGGTATTATTTATTCTGTGGTCTGGTCTGAACCTCTACCTGCATGTCCATGGTGATAGTAGGGACATTAGAGTTCTGGTCACTTTATCTGGGTCTGTGACCAGGAGTTATCACAGTAACTCCTAGCCTTGCCCTCGTCCACTGGAAGTGGTAGATCTAAAATATTTTCAAGCAGAGCTAAGATGTAGGAAGGTGTTTTTCAAGTGTGTTTTCTAAGTGAATTTCTCTAGTTTATCCAATGCACAAATATTAAGGGATTTCTTTGGGACTGTATTGTGCCAGGTATTGAAAATGAGAAAGACCCAGGCATTCCCACTGGAGCGGAGCCTGCAATGGAAATTTCACTTCAAGAAAGAAAACAAAGTGAGAAAAAGAACCAACATGACAGGCTCAGTGTTAATAGTGCATCTTCTTTAATTATCTCTCCCAAATTTTCTTGGAAGATGCTTCTCAGGAGTTGTCTAAGCACTGTTTGAATACCTATCCCTTGTATGATGGTCCAGGCAGACTGCCCTCATAGGAGTCTCTTTGCATACTGTAAGCACTATTCTACTTGGAATGCTTTTAGCCTTTGCCATGGATATGCTTGTGAAATAGGTGTCAGAGTTTTGCAGGCATTGCCACTGTGTTCTTCAGCCTTCCATTGCTACAGCAAAATACCTGAGATGATCACACTGTAAAAAAAAAGAGGAAAGGTTCATTTCAGCTTACAGTTTTAGAGGTTTCAGTCTGTGGCTGATTTGACTGCATTGTTTCTGTGCCTGTGACAAGTAAGGCATCATGGCAGACAGTGAGTGACAGAGCAAGCTCCTCACTTATGGTGGCCAGGAAGCAAAAGGGACGAAGAAGAAAGAGTGAAGGTCCCAATATTTCCTTGCAGGCCATGCCCCTGATGACCTCACTTCCTCCCACTAGGCCCCGCCTCTTAAAGGTCCCCTGTTCCCCAACAGCCCCTGTCTGGAAATCAAGCCTTTATCATAGGGGCCTCTGGTTAATGCTGGGGACCCAAACTACAGTAGCTCCATACAGCAAATATGATCAAACCATAACATCAGAAGTCTGCTGGCCAGGGGAAGTCATTCATCTGTGGAAAGTTCTCAGGACTTCAGTGCTGCATCCTTGCACGTGCTGGAAACAGGGCTTCGTTTTCCAGCACACATGACGCTGTGTAAATGCTTTGTGTAGTGTAGGGGAAAAGCAGTTTCGTTCCACCCCAGCACTAGACCATTTGGTGTTCTCCATGAGAACCACGGTCAGAGAACAGACCCAGTATTTATCTTAGAAATCAAAGACATCTGAACTTTTCTCTCACTTTCAAGTTAGTGGGTGGTGGCTTTTTATGTTCCTTTAAAAGCTATCGTTTTGATGAAAAGTTTCATGCAGCACTTTCCTTGTGAAGCTGCCATTCGCTCAGCACACGCTTTGTCCAGTGCCCAGGCCAGCGCTGAGCTGGGGCCCTCACTGCGGAGCCACCCAGACCGCTAGACCGGTCCTTACGGTGGGTGAGTCACAGCACTGCCTCGTGGCCGGTAGTGGCATCAGTGGGCACAGAAGAAACGCAGAGGGCCAGGGTGGACTGTGGAGATGGCCTGAGGGTGAGTAGGGTCACTGCAGGAGGGGTTGGGCGCGGGCAAGCAAAAAGAGGTGCAGGAGCCAAAGAGCAGAGGTGAGAAACTGTGCTGGAAGAGCCGGAAGGTGCACTGGGGGGTCAGTGGGTGCGAGCCGGCCGGGGAGGGGGAAGCAGGGGCCAGCTCATCAGGACTCCGCGCTGCATGCTACACAGGTAGATCTCTGTGGAGGAAAGTTCGGAAGGGAGTGAGAGGCTTTATCGGGAGTGTGATGCGGCCGCATTTCATTTGAGAGAAGACCACTGGATTCTGGGTGGTGCTGGATGGGCTGGAGGCGAGAGGGGCAGGTGGGAGGCGACCAGGGACGGCTCCCTGTACATCCTGTCTGCATCTAGTGGGGACCTTTGTCTTCCCAGTGTGCTGCAGAGCTGAGGAGAGCAGAGTCCCTAGAGCGCTTGGAAAGGAGGCTGCGGCCTGCTGAAGGAGTGTGGATGTGGGATCCAGGAGGAAGAGGGCATGAGAAGAATTTAGAGGAGAGGTAGGAAGCCTAGGGAGACATTTAGTAACCGTGACTGCCCGGGTACTCTGTGGCTCATGCATGTTGGTTTGTTACTTCCAAGGAACAATCTGTTCACCACAATTTTGAGATTTAAAAAAAAAAAAAAGTTGTTGGTTTTTGGTTTTAAATTTATTTTGAGTTTGGTCACAGAAGGTGTTTGGCAGCCAAATTTTACCTTAACTGACGTTAGGATAGCTACATTCTCCTGAGAAGTCCACTGTGTGTCTCCCTGCGGAAACTTTTGACGGGTTTGATCATGGGAGGGTTTCGGTAGCAGGGCTGTGGGCCTTTGCTCCTGCTGAGACCTCTGTGAACTGCTCCTGTAGCATTCATACAGTTTCCAGGGTCCTTCTGTTTTTTTATTCCACTGTTACGGTTGATACATTGTGTCAATTTTATGCAGTTTAGAAATTTAACTAAGAAACTCAGCAGGGAGCCAGGATCCTCACTTTGTAAATGTCCTCGCCCTGTGCAAGAGGAAGGCAAGGACACTTTGTGAGTGCTACACCTGCTCTGGAGTGGGGATGGCCTGTGTATAAATAAGGGAAGAGAAGAGGTTTATTTCTCCTGTTTTGCTCTGTTTTTGCTGGCTCCTGCCTTGAAGTGTTTCCCCTCAGCCCTGCCACCCTGCCTTGGAGCCAGCTGATTGTGGACTGAAACCTCCACAAACTGTGAGCTAAATAAACCTCTCCTTCCTTCATTTGGGTGCTGGGTATTTTGTCCCAGCAATGAGAGAGACACCCACTTAATCTTTTCAAGAACCCTATACAGGTGACACTCATACTTCCCTATTGTAAGCGCATTTTTAAAATGTAGGTGTAAAAAAGTTGGGTGAAAATCTAGTGTGGTGGTCCATCACTGCAATCCAAGCTACTCACAAGGCTGAGAACAGAGGATGGTAAATTAGAGGCCAACCTGGGTAACTCGGTGAGATCTTGTCTCAGAATGAAAAACAAAAAAGCTAGGGCTGTGCACATAGTGGGCAGGCCTGGGTTCAGTCTCCAATACTGCAAAAGAAACACCTAGGGTGACCTGCCACCACTGACATAATTAGCAAAGAGTCAGCCTGGAAATTAAGCCCTTATTTCCCCTTTCTCTATAACATCCAAGAAAAGGTTCCTCAGAGTGAACTTTACAAGCAGTGGAATGTCCTCCCCACTTTTTGAGCTCCATAGACTCTTTCCTCCAGAGATCTTGTAAATAAAAAATCAAGACAGATCTGTTGTGTCTGGTGTGACTGGGATGTGATCCTGCCTGGCAGCAGCATGAATAATAACACTTCCATTTATGCTCTCAGTGTGAATGAGGTGAGGAGAGCTGTCTTCCTGATATTAAGTTCTTCTCCATTTGCACTGGGGTAATTTCTACTCTAGTGTATTGGATTTCCCCATCCCCGGGTAGATCTGTCATGGAAAACCTAGCACTGCTTTATCCGATAGGTAGTACAGTGGTAGAGCTTGTCACCGGGTTAGATCACTGATGTCTACATTTCTAAAATAAGAAGCCTTTTACTTGTGCATCGCAGAACACTGTGTCCCGACTTCTGATCTATAGTGTGCTTATTGCTGAAGTCGACATCCTAACGTTACCAAAAAGTAAAACCCTGCATCACTTTATTGATTTGCACTCTGTTAAAGTGACGACAAGCTTTTTGGTTATGTCTCTCGGTAAAAAGAGTTCACTTATTGGATTTTCAGTTTTCCTGTATTATGTAAGAGTAAACTATCTGGACATAGGCTTGTACCTGTCAGCGTCCGGTACAAGGTTGTTAATTACAGTTTACAGATGAATTCTGTAAGTAAGGCTGACTTAACCAGATTATTAATTTAATGACAGTGGCTGCCCTGTGCTCATTTTTCACAAAACTCAACAGAACACTTAGCTTTGGTTCAACTTCAAGTAGAGTCAAAGAGAGGAGATAGAGGGAGAATATCTTTTGTAGCTTCTCCTGGGTCTATAGGGAAACCATTTATGTAAGTGTATACAGTGAAACACAAGCTAGAATAGGATTTCCAGCCTGAAGGTATCCCCCCGCCATGATGGCAGTGAGGATGACAAAGAGACGGAGGAAGGTAATGGGGAGTAGACATTGCAGAATGAGGAAAAAGGAGGAGAGGAAAGGGGAAAACAGTGACTGGGCATTACAAAACACGACTGGAGGCTGCAAGGTAGCCAGGGCGCTGCTTTGAAGATGAGGACAGGAATCTCAGCTGTTCATTGTGTACCCAGGGTTGCATTTTGCAGGACTCAAAGGTCCATAGGGAGTCTCTCACCTGAGGACAGTGTGACACACATGACTTTCTGAAGCCACAGAAGTATTCGCCACCTTCCTATGAAATAGGCTGTGTGTTTTTTTGATGATTTTGCCCAGCTGCAGGGTAGCGGCAATATCCTGAGCATACAAGAGGTAGGCTAGGATAAGCTATAATGCTTATCAGGGTAGGATAGTGAATGCATTTCTGACATATGATGTTCTCGACTCAGAGTGGTTTATTTGAGTATCAGCTGGCCCCAAATCGAGAGCGTCTGTAGTCTGTCCGATGTGCTATGTTTAAACAAACAGGAAGCAATGTCTGTTTTTTTAAATGAAAATAAATAATGTTATACTTCTGATAATTAGTTTGCAGAGGGTCTTTGTCTTATGATGGTTGTTATTTCTGCTTGCTTTACCATTTTCTTAGATTTTTTTTTGCATATTCTAAGATGCTTCTTCCCTATCCTATTTCAGTTTTATTTACTGTTAGATCTGTGTCTAACAGGGTTTAGACTTTTTGCAGAAACACTCGAGGAGCAGGTCTCTCGTCTGGTCTTCTTTCCACTCACCTCTTACAGTACAAGAAGGAGGTCAGATCACCTGAATCATCATCTCAGTAAGAAATTTCTTCCCGTTTTTATTCTAAATCTAGCCAAAAAAGCCAAGGTCCTTGAAATGTCAAATCATGCTTTGCTACACAGAATTAAGATCCTCTTTAATCTTTTGGATCTTTTAGAAATAAGGAAATATGATGAGCCTATTTAATTTGCTAGGTAAATTTTCATACATCAAAATAATATAAACACTTAGAACTCCTGTGGAGTAGGAACAAAATCCTCCTGAAACTCCCTTCAATGAAATGACAAAAGGAATTGTATGAGTTTGAGCTAAGGTTTCAAGAAAATAAATGTTTCTGCTATGTATTTTATATTCTCCATGAATTTCATTTTTATTTAGGTAGCGTAAGTCCGAAGCATTACCAAGGGGAAAATTTGCTTTTGCAGCAGGGGTCTTGGATGAAGGTCCTTAACAAATGCAAAGTTTGACATTCAAATAAAAGGAAGCTAAACAAGATTGATAAAGAGATGGCAGAAATTGACTGCAGCCAGAAAAATACAAAGTAGTGCAAACACTCGTCCCTTGAACTCTGTTCAGAAATCGAGCTGCTGACCTATCCGGGGCTTGTGTGTGCCGGGCTGTGAGGTGGCATCGAGAGTTACTTGTTTTAAAGGAAAGCAATGATTGGATTCAGGTTCATAGGAAGTAGAGTTTAGAGGAGGGTCATTCTTTGTTATTTCAGAGCAGATGATTTCATGGGTTCCTTGGGGCTTCTATTTCTTTTTCCCCGTTTTCAGTGGTTGAGAAGTGTTCAGAATTCAGTGGCTTATAGGGCTGCAGTGAATGTTTGGGGAATGAGAGATGAGAGTTCTGAAAACAAGAAGATTTGGGGATGATGATAGTGATGATGACAATGATGATGAGGTTGATGATTTGGAAGTCCAGTGTCTTGTTTTTCATATGTCTAACTTCCTAAGAGACAATGAAAAGTGGAGAAGAAATAAATGAAACAAAATAAGAATAAGTGAACCCGACTTAGTGTAGGTCCTAGACTCTGTGGTAGCTCATCTGCTCCTCTTTTAACATGAATGCATTTTCTTATCCTGCGAATTTCCTCTTTAAAACCCTAAAATGAAGAAATTGCTCAGTGAGTGCAGGCCAGGGAGAGAGCCGATAGGTTGCCCACATCTATGATTGTACTTGCTAGAACTTTCTTTGGGAAGACTGTTCCCTGTTGTTAATTCCTGCAATCTCCTTACCTGAATGATTTCACAGGGAGAGAGTCTCATGGGGGAACTGTGGGGGGAAATAATGCAGGGAGAGAAACAAAATGAGAAAACATTGGTTTTTAGAGCAAAAAGTTCCAAATACATATGCAGAACAGCACTGAACTGAATACAAACAATTGCAGGTCCTGATAGGAATGTTGGAAACAAGTCACTGGATGGTTCCCTATTAATTCCAGAGCACTTATACTATTTTAAAAATATCCCACAAACCTTGCCTGACAAAAGAAGAGTATGAAATAAAGCTTTAGTCTCTGCAGTGACAGCTATTTCCATAGCAACCTGCCTGTCAATCAACACCTACTTCATGAGCTACAGAAAACACCCCCAGAAATAAATGTCAAAAGTCTTATGTAGGTTCCAAATTTAAATCAAACTTTCAAATAAATTAAAATAAGAACCCAAACACCCACAGCAGTCACAAAAAGTAAATTTTATTTGGGAAGGAGGGGAGGGGAGGTTGGGAAATAAAAAGGCCAAAGGAATTCTTCATACAGATGCAAGAAGGGGTGCACCAGAGGATTGGTGCTGTCCCCCACTCCTTGCATTGGCTGATTGGGCATAGTCCGCCCAGAAGGTCACCCATTTCCACGTGTGCACGTCTTCCTCCACTGCCTTATGGTGGACTCCCATTTTCATAGTCATCACAGGTATACCCTCTGATATGAGTCCCCTCATTTTGGTGGCAGGAGATGAGACACAGTGCTGAGAGCCAGTCAGGAGGAGCCCACACCTGCCCAATCTCTGCAGTGGGCTCTCCAGCACTTAAAATAGTCCCGTGTACTATTTGAGGTCCTTTATGTTGCTGAGGTATGCTCTACGAATTTAGCACTAAACAATTCTCTCTTCTTTTATCTGGAGATAAAAGACATTTAAAGCCTTATATTGCACTTCAGGGATAAGTGATTTGACTTCACTTCTCCCTTCTATGATCCCTAAATTACCAGCAGAGCGGCATTTACTGCAGTTTTTCAGAGATTATGGAATGCTTGTCCTTCAAAAAAGCGAGAGCAGGTTGAGTTAACTGGTTAAGAGGTCTATGGATGTGGAAGCAAAACAAGAAGCATTAGACACTTACATGGCATTCTTTGCCAAATTTAGCATCATTATCACTTGACATTGTGCCAGTTCTTAGCCCTCCTATTTTTTACTATTAATGAAATGCGTTCTTTAACCACTCCTTTGGCATCTGCTTGGTCAGTGCATTTAATAATGAACATCATAGACATAAACTTCTTTTCTCCATGTCTAATAGAGACAGCTTATGATAGTCCTAGTTTCAGGTTGAATTGAGTACCTCCTGCAATATGTTAGAATTCTAATCTCTTGAAACTCAAAAGCTGAGCTTATTTGGATACAGAGTGTTTACAGGGGTAACCAAATTCAAATCAGGTTGTCAGGGTGGGTCCTAACTCAGTAGGGCTGATGTTTGTATAAAATAAACAAATGCAGACAGAGACAGATGTGCAATGGGGGAAGACACTCTAAGGAGGCTCAGAAGAGAACCACCTAGAAGGGACAGTGAGGGACTAGAGAATGAACTTGGCCGAGAGCCTGTGATGATGATGGGGAACCAGCACAGTGAATGTTTTGAATGTGGACTTCTGAGTCCCAGAAGCGAGATGAGAGAATCTGTTTGCTGTCTCAGCCAACCAGTTGGTTACTGCCTCTCTAGCACATTCAGGAATCCTAAGCAGAGAAGGAGGTAGTGCTCGGGGCATTCAGAGGAAGGGAGCTGTGATCTTCATCCACAGGGAGTAAGTGCAATTGGCCTGGGCAGAGCCCAGCCAGTGCAGTTACTGAGCACTATATGGCTCCTATGTGGAATGGTCCCTGAAGCATCCTGTGTTCAGAGGTGGAGCTTTTGGAAAATGCTTGGCAAGTGGTGCTGCTGTCCCCATCAGTGGGTTCATACACTAAGGAGGTGGTAGCTGAACACGCTGTTAGGAAGCCAGGTTTGAGGAAGCTGTGTCCTGGAAGGTGTGGCTCCCTCCCCAGCTCCTCTTTACACTCTCTGCTTCCTGACCACCATGATGTGAGCAGCTTTCTTCCGCCAGGCCCTTGTGTCAGGCTAATTCCATGTTAGAACAAGCTGACCACGGATTGTATCTGTGAGCCAATAGAAACCTTTCCTCCTTTATGGTGTAGGTGTCTCAGGAATGAGAAAGTTACTAAAACACTGAGGGCACAAGGGGGGCCTGGAGTGGGTCTGGAGGGCAGCTTGAAAGTCCTGAGGAAGGAGGAAAAAGATGTCCCCATGCTCTCCTGTCCCTCGAGCCTAAACTTAGCCTTCACTAGACTGTAAGTGTCTCTATCAATTTCTCACCACCAGTAACTCATGCAAGGGTTTTCTAACGCTGACAGGTTAGGAGCTGTTTCCAATGCTTCCAAGCTAAGTGAACACCAGTAACTGTTTCTAAGACTGAAACTGGGTTCATGGGTCCCCTTTTCTTCCAATTCTGTACACAGGAGATTTGGGGCTCTCCGGTTCCTTCCTATCATCACGTTTGTTATTGACTTCAGCACCTATCGATTGTGTGCCTCTTAGGGGCATAAACACTTTCCAGTTTTATTAAATTCTCAAATTCTCAAGGAAAATAAAGTCTTAAGTACCATAGAAATAGGTAGGCTTCTCAGAAGCCTGGCCAAAACCCTTAAAGGCCATCCACCAGAATAACGCACTTCTAGTTGGAGGCAGAATTACTGAGAAGCTGATGAAGTTCAAGCAGCAAGCCACATCTTGTTCATCGGCTCCCTTCAGAGTTTTGTTTATAATTTTGTGCCAGTATTTATATTTATATTTGTTTCCTTTTTCTTAAAGGAAGTCTTTCTGCATCTGCTTGCGTTTCAGACACCTTTGAACCAGAATATTTCCCATGTCCCAGACATGTTGGGCACCTTGGAAGTCAGGGAATCCTACAGACCAGAAAGAGGGCCAGAGGGAGACGAAGCTAGAACAAGACTACAAAGAGAATCTGAGCTGGATCTCTTCGTGACAGAGCACTTGTAACGTGCGAGTGCTGGATCTGATCACAGCACTGCTGTATCAGTCAGCTTTCGCGTTGCTGGCCAGAACTCCTGAATCCTGTCATTTAAGGGAGGAAAAGTTTCTTTTGGCTCACGGTTTCCATGGTTTACGGGCTCCCCGGGAGAAACCTCTCGGTAACAGGGCTTCTGAGCCAAGCCGCTTTTAGGTCATGGTAGCCAGGAAGCAGAGTGGAATTGTGCCAGAGATTAAGGGGTGAGAGACCAGGTGTAGACCTCAAGGGCACTGGTTAACATCTGGCATGGGGTTCATCTCTACCTTCATGATCTACCCAGACATGTGCTCTGCCAATTTCCTAGTTGGCTACCAAGTCAATCAAATTGAAAGTTCACCTTCACCTTCAAGGCTGAAAATAAAAACCAGGACTAAAGATCTAGTCTAGTTAAATGAGTTAAATACCCAGAGACTGGTTGTCACTGAGGAGCCGGGGGATGAAAGCGGGGAAGGAGAAAGGCCACTACAGTCTAGCATGGCCATCAGGGCACAGAGAAGAACGCTGGAGGAACTGTGTGACGCACTAGATGTGCAGCCCTCTGCACGCGTGTGAGGTGTGAATGGCTGAAAACCACTGGGCTCCTTTCCTGGGAAAAAGCCGATCCTAAAGCAAAGAACAGAGAGTGTGGGCGCTCAAGTGAAATGAGGAATGCAAATCTTTGACCCTTTGCAAAGACTCTGCATGTAGCTACTCAGCAAGTTTGCTTCTGAGCAGAAGTGGGACTGTGTGAGGTCTCTGTTGCCTCTAGAACCAGGGCAGTGGTTCAGCTTATTTCGCAGTCTACCAAGTTACCACTAGAGCTCTGAGGAAGCCCAGCCTGCTCTGGCAGCTCCGGAAAGCCAGGGTCTTCAGCATCAGCAGACTCAATGCAGTTGGGTCTTCTTTCAGGCTCAAAGCGAGCCTCAAAGCAGGAGACTCGGGTTCGGAGGCCTGAACTGATACGTGCCTTTTACTTGGCACCCTTCAGTGATCGGCAGCAATGTGTCATTTTCTCTGCTGAGTCTGTAGGCAGCTGGGAAGGAGTTACTTATAATGAGATGCAGCGTAAGCAGATCAGATGGTACTGTGCACTCAAGGCGTCTGGTAGGTAACCTTGGAAGTGTCCGTGTGTCAAATTATTGGCTGTGGCTGGTTGCACGCTGCAGACCTCTGCGCATGTGTATGTGGGTTACTGGTGCTTGTACCTTCTATCCAGGATCAAAGACCAGATCTCATCTATCTGGAGGGAAGGGAAAGGAGGTTAAGGGACTGATAATTTTAGAGAACAGAATTAAACTCCCCAGTCTTCGCTTCCTACCTTCATTTTCCAGTTTCCATAGATCTCACTTAACCTTATTTCCTGTCATTTTCCATACAGGGTCCTTGTTACTCCCATCTCTGGCTATTTTATTTTAAAGTCTCATAGCTTCTTCAGAGGGTCATTCGACGACTTCTTTTCTCGCAGGGTAAAATGTTGCGTGCAGGTCCAGCTCTGCCTTTCTTCCACCCGGAACTTTTGAATGAAAATGTGGCTTTTGCCAAGCTCGGTTCTTTGTGAACATCGTGGCTGGCCTGTTGCCTGACGGGCAGTGTGTGTGTGGGAGGGGGATGCATTTGAGCAGATTTTTCGATGGAAGGATAAACGTAGCCCCAAATCACAGTGGTGATCAGAGCCGGCCGCCTCATTCTTGATGCTTCGCGGGTGGGATCTGCAGCCGGGCGGGACCATGGGACGTGGGGCCCACACTGAGTTGCTTTGCCTGCAGGGTGGCTGCTCTTCACTCCCTTTCTCTTTCCTTCCAGCTGTCTTTGTGCATGTTTTCATCTGTTGCTAAAATATGTTTTTCAAAAATGTGATTAACAGTCATTTTCAGATCCAGATATTGGCTCGCCTTGACCAAAGAGACACAGCGTGGGGGCACAGGCCAACTGCAAAATAGTGCAGAAGGCGATGTCTGCTAATCTCTACATCTGCCCCTCTCTTTGGGCTGGCTGGGATCATCGCTGCTTCTCATTTACCGAAGTTTCTCCTACAGCGAAATTGAACCCCATAAATAAAAAGGTGCCTGTGGTGAGTCTTGTGTTCATGCTCTGAATGTGAGTAATTTAAAATTTGCAAACAGCGCCCCCACAGGACCGTCCATGGGAGGCAGGACTGTGGACATCTAAGAGTAACTCAAGCTCTTTTGGGACCAGAAGCTTTCTTACCAAACACCGCTGACAATAGACAGTGCTCTGAGACCATAGCAGAGCAGAACCAAGCATGGCCCGTGTTAGGTTTGTCCTGTGGCTGTTGTTTTTCAAATCAGATATAATTATGAGCTTTAAGTGTGTATGCTGGGGACCTTTTGGGCCACTGAGAGCTATAAAACCCAAAGCCAATGACTTGATTTCCCCAAAAGAGTCAGGACTGCCGTGGGGACATCTCAAAAAGCTTGCGCTGTCTGCCATCCTAAGATTGGGCCTCAGAAGAATAAACCTGGCTGTGCCAGGCGAGCTGAGGGGGGACAGAGGGTCATCCTAGTCTTCACCATATGGAGTGCAGAGGGGCTGGGTTCTTCTAGTAACAAGGAAACGGGTTGAAATTACAGGGGAGGAAATGAACGCAGCAGAGTGCGATGTAAAATATTTCTCATCGTGACGGGTGAGGGTGTGTTAACGGCTTCCAGATAGATGCCTGGGCATATTTGAGAATAGTCCTCGGTTGGCAGAGGAGCTTGGCCAATGAGGTCTCCCGTGGGCATTAGAAAAGCATCCTTCCTCAGCTCTCTCAGTCCTGCACCACATAGCTGGCTGCCCGTGGGGAGATCAGCACATAGTGGTGGTCCTATTTAAGCAAGTGTCTGTCTCGCTGAAGGAGCTGGAATTTGTTTCAACTAAGCCCTGGTGAAAAACCTTGGAGATGGAGACTTATTTATTTGTCTTTCTCGTTTTTATCAATACCAGGGATCGAACTCACGACCGCACACTTGCAAGGCAGGCACTTATGCCACTGAGCTAAATCCCCAGCCCCGGAGATACAGACTTAATTGCTAAATTGAGAGCCATTGTCCCTGATTAATAAAATAAGATGACCTTTACACTTTCTGGAGGTGGGAGACTGGATGCTGTTTCACATGAGTTCTGGACCTCTGGGGAGCCTTGAGGGCCCTGTTCATTGTGGTCCTGTGTGTCCTCGTCACCTGCCGTCCCCTCCGCAGGTCCTCATGGTCTACATTGTGACACTGTGTGCAGCCTGTCTCGATGTGCCCAGAAACCTGTCCCTGCTCTTTGCCATCAATGCCGCTTGTTGTCGGGCGTGGGGTGTTGGATTCAGTCTCCAGCCTGAATCATTTCTCTGACCATGGAGAAATGATTGAACGTACGGGGAAAGCTCTGCATTTGGAATCAGAAGTCTACTTTCCCGCCCTTCACTCTTGGTTCGGCTTCAGAAACCTCTCGCAGGCCCTCGGCTTTGCAGAGATTCCAGTTCCTTGTGTGTGGAGTGGAGAAAAAAATCCTTGCCCTGTCTCCCCATCTGTGAGCAACAGGGCATGGGGCGTGGAGGAGGTGAGGAGAGGAGTGCAGGTGGCGGGAGGAAGCTTTTGGGGCGCACTGCTCTGGGTTGGGAGTTGCTGTTACTGGAGCTGTGAGTGGTGCCTGGCCCTTCTTGGGGGTCTGTCCCATCAGGGCCCAGCTCTTGGCCACACCGTGGACCATGTGACCTCTGCATGCTTTCCTGCAGGACTTGCACCTGGAGCCCATGTGGGGCCTGGGATTTTCTTTTCTTCCTAGCTGCTGCCTGTTGGTACCTGGAAGGGTGTTGGCGTGTGGCGAATGCCCAGGATTTATACACTAACACGTAGTGAGGCCAAGAGGGAGGGAGGGAGGGGAGTTTGTCAGTCCATGCAAGTGAAAGCTTCTTTGATAGGTTTGGAAAGCGTGGTTTCATCAAAGAAAATAGCCTACGAATGAAAGAGGAAAGAAGTTTTTGCAGACAGAACTGATAAAGATGTTTACAAAGCCCACTTTTTTTTTTTAACTTCCTCACCCTCCAAAAGGAAGTTGTAAATGGCTTCTGGCAACGATCCTCCTAAGTTGTTTCAGGCATTGAGCAGAAGAAAAGAGTGATGTTCCTGAGCTCTCCAGGGCCACTGTCGCTGGGCTCCTGCGCTTGACAGGAACTCATCATTGGCTTGCTGTGTCCTTCCTTCCCTCCTCCTTTTGGAAGGAGAGGTGAAGATGTTGCGTTTGCAGTTACGTGGTAGGATAAGAAAATACCTTGGAAGTTTTTTATTAAAATTGTATGGTGATGGCAGGTTTGGTGCTGTCCTCCTCTCAGCTTCCCTCTGTCTAGGGAAACTGAGGCACGACATTCAGATTCCATATTTCAGGAGATGGGGCGTTCTCCTGCCCCAGACTGTTGTATGTGGGAAGGGGGAACGTTACGTGCCCCTCTGCACTTCTTGTATCTGTGGAATTCACCCTGAATCCTTGCTGAGCGCAGTGTAGTTCTTTGAAGGCGCTGAAGAAAAATCCTGATGGGTGATGTAAAGGATTGCACCACATAGAATTAAAGTTATTATTAAAAACCTTAAACTAGTGATTTTCAAGTACATCTGGGCAGGCTACAGTAAATAAAATGGAACCACAGCTCCAAAAATTACTCTGACGGCAGTTCAGTTTGCTGATTTGTTAAAATCAACCGGTGTTACTAAGCTAGTTCCAAAGAGTACACTCCTGACTGCACACGGCCTGGTGGACTTACTGACATTATCTCTATATTACAGACTTAAAATGAATGAACTGGGAGTAGACAGAAGTGCAGGGGTAGAGCCCACATTTAGCATGAGCCAGGTTTATTCCCCTGCTCCAAACAATCAGTTAATTAATGCCTCATTGGTGTTGTGAATAGAATAAGTTTAATAAATGTATGTAACACATTTATATCAGATACATATCACCAATAGTTAAATACTGTGAGTTTTTTCACTTCCTAGTTCATAATCCTATTAATTCAGTTATGTGTTATTTATCATTTTAAAAGACCTACAGATTCATTCTTGACATGATAAATTATATTGACGATTGATCATATGTGTGTTTCTCTGTAACTTGTTGCAGTACACAAGAAAACGTCTGATCAGCCAGAGGCACTCAGTTGCATGGTTTCAAAGCCATTTCTCGGCAAACTGGGCTCAGCTATGTGAGTTAAACAATAATTTTGGGGTCCTAAGAGTAAAGTGGTTCCACCGCTTAATTATTAGCTACGGCTTCACCGAAACTAAGTTGCAGTGCGGTTGGGACAAGATGTCCATCAGTAACCACCACCTTGGTCTTTGCAGGAGGGAGGCTGGCTGCACTGTTGTCAAGTCACAGTATGGAAGGAGTTCTTTTCCTGTTAGGTTGTGTGGGCTACTTGCCTTAGCCATGCATAGAAAAGAAAAATTTTGACACAGTAGGTTGTGGACTTAGATGCATTAATTTTTCCCCCTCTTGATTAGACCTGTTTAATACCGAACTCTGTGACTACTCTGCAGTCTATTCGTGGAGAATTTACAGTACCATAGGTGTCAGGTTATAAATGGTATAAACACCAGCACTTCCCGTCTGGTCACCGTTTGATATTTGGGGGGGGGGAGAACAAGGCAGAGGCCAGTTCTTCTGTAGGTTGCTCTGTGTGTTTAGCATCGTTGGCAGTGCCCTGAGAGTTTCTGGTTGATTGTGGATGGTTTGTTTCAGAAAGCCAAACAGTTGGGATAGAGATTGTAACTGATGGCCCTGGTTGCTGTCATGTGCAAGCCCACAGTGATTTCAGTGTATGGGGATAAAACTCCAGTCTTGGTTTAATACTTAATTTCCGGTCCTGATCTTGCTACTCTTATACTGTATCCTTGGGTGAGTGATAGGGACTATTCTTATCTGGACCCTCTTTTAATTTTTATTATTATTGTTAGCAGTGCTGGGGATTTGAGCCCTTGTGCATGTAATCCACCTGCCTCAGCCTCCTGAGTAGCTAGAATTATAGACAGGTGGCACTACACCCACCTGGCTGGATTCTTTTTAAAAGGAACTGATTGGATCTTGAATGGTTTCTCATATGGGATCCTTGGAGAAACTAATCTGAAACTGACCCATTTTATAGGATTTGAAAAAAACCTAATGAAAGTAACTTAATAAAAATCTCACAATGTACACAAGTTAACTTGAACATCATGTTGGTTTGGATTGGGGTTAGCATTACACTAACTCCCCTCCCTCTATTGAAGGTGCTAAATTGTCTTAGTCTTCATTTCTAATTCCATCTCCCTTTAGTCTTTCCCAGCCCTGGCCTCAGAGCTACCCCTCCTGCCTGAGAGTGTTTGTGTGGCGGTTTTCCCGCTGCAAATAGTCTCTCATTTCGCAGGAGATAGTCTGTCATTCCCCACCACCATCGAAGTCTTCTGTCATTCAAGTCTTCCCTCAAAGATTACCTTTCCAACTAAGTCCGCACCAACCACCCTATTTACATCACCTGCCGGAACAATGAGCCTGAGACACAGGAAGGGCTTTAAAATTGTCCCCGAGCGAAGGGATTATTAACGAAGGTGCTGCCTCTTCCTGTGCTGGGCTGAGGACTGTTCCTCTGGATTCCTTCGCAGAGCCCTGGTCTACAGAAGGTCTCTAATTAAGTGGGAGTGTGCTTTATTTCTGAGGAGATTGCCTGTCTTTCTGAAACCTGCCTGGGTTTACTTCAGTGTCTCTGGATTTTCGACATTAAGACAGGAGCAGAAGAAAAAGCCCTTTTCCTAAGGTGTGTTATCAGGGACAGGCTGGTATTCCTTACAGAAGGAAATTAATGGAACCGTTTCTGTACACATTAGGCAAATTGTTTCACTCAGAGTTAAAAAGTAGCTTGGGAGCATTAAAGTAGAGGGTGCCTGCCTGCACTTTATGATGGGCTTCGCTTATGATCTTAGATCAGTTTCATTTCTCTATTAAATCAAGATATACCCCCGGAGGCCACATCACATGACATGGAATGGTTCATGAGACCAGGAATGTCCCCAGTTGCCTGGGAAGGGGTATCTCTCTTTCCCATGGACACGCTATGGACGGCTGGGATTCTGAATTCTTCCATGGATGGGAAAGGCCCTGATCATGGACACTGAGGGCTCCCTGGAACCCCTGCTCCTCTGACCTTCCATGGAAGTAGTGTAACAGGAGACTGACATGAACCTAAAAGGTAGATAAAGCAGAGAAATGGATCTTTTGCAGATGGGAAGGCACCAAGACACAGACAGATGTGGCAAGGAAATGAATGTAATCACCATGCACTGCAGACCTGGAGTAATAAAAACGAAAGTTAAAAAGTAAAATAAAGTGACTATACTCAGTAAAAAAAACAAGTAAGTGTTAGGAGTTGACATGTGTCTGTCCAAGAAGCACTAAACTCCTAACACCCACTATCTCCAAGCTTCCTTGCGACTAGGTATTTGTCAATGAAGTTTAGGTCAAGTCTTTAACCCGAACCCTGTATGAGAGGGATCCGTGTGAAAACGGGACCTCTGGGCACAGAGACAGGATGGTGTCACATGAAGGTCGCAGGTGAGCCATCCGGAGCTAGGTGAGTGGCGTGGAATCGGTTCCCACTGGAGCTCTCCCAAGGAGCTCGCCCTGCTGAGATCTGATACGTTAAAATTATAAAGCGTTCACAAAACAATAGAAAATATTCTAAGTGGCTCTATGTTTGCAAAAATAACTTGGTGTCCAGACACAATACTGTCCTTTCAAAACTTACTTTTACACCAATAACCCTCCATAAAATGAGGATGGTGTAACAAAAACACTGCGAATGTAGCTGTCTTATGTTGGCAGGACGACAATATGGGCACAGTGTCGAGAAATCGTGTTGTTAAAATTTGAAAGTTCATTTCTATTTTCTTTCTTTTCTTTGTCCTTTTCTTAGAGTTTTAAGAAGTACAGGATCCAAAACCAATGTTAATTTCTATTGTTTAAGCTAAAACACCTGTTTTACATTTTAGGTATTTTCTTGCCTTTTATTACCAAAAAGAGTTGCTTGAAAACAGAGTTGCTTGTTTTGTAAGAAGTGAGCTGTTTCCACTGGAAATCACAACCCTTCGTGGTAGTAAAATCGGTGCCTGTGGTGTCACCAAGGTAAAGCAGAAGCTGCAGGAAGCAGCCAGCAGCTCCCCGGTCCTCGGGAAACAGAAGTCTGCGTTCCTGAAAGCATCTTTAGAGATGGGATAGAGAGGAGGGGCAAACCTGAGCAGATGAAGGGCAGTGCGTGCTACACTTTCAGGGAAAAGCTAGCCGAACAGCGACCTTTATACTTCTCTCAGGGTGGCCGGGGCCCCACAGTGTCATCAGTTGGGTTTCTTGGCTGTCCTACCAACTTGTATATTCCTTAATTTTTCTAGCACTGCGTGGTGGAGGAGGGTAATGTTGATTATAAAATGTATTTAGATACCTCTGTCCTTATTCTAAAGTCCTTACCATACAGATGCATCAAAAATATGCAACATGTATGATCTCAGAGGTAAAAAGATACATTCTCCCTTCATTCAAATGAAGTGGGCAGCTCCAATCTGCAGCCCCGATGTGAAACTTACCATTTAGCAGGGAGAGTCTGAGGCGTGTGTAACTAGATGTCAGAACTTGGGGGCTCACTCTGATCCTGCTGATCTGTGCACTGCAAGGACCGGTTCTGGGCAGAGGGAATCTGCCACACACTCGGGCAGGAAGGTGGCCCTGGCACCATCCGGGTCAGGGTTACTGACCTTCGCGGTCTGCTGCAGTGGCCTGCTGGGGGCCTTCGGGAGCCCTCGAGAGGCCAAGCATTTGGTGCTAGTGAGAGGGGCCCATTACCCCAAGGGAATCAATTTGGAATGACTTGAATGGGACTGGGAGTCCAGCAGTGGAGCCCTGTGATACAGAGGATTTAAAGTGGCCTGTATTTATTATGCCTTTCTCTCTTTAATTATGTCTGCCTTTAATATTCCGCTGGTGGCTCCTTTAATGTTTTTCTTCTGCACATTGTTGGCATTTTTATGATTTGCAGTTCCATTCTAAATGGGCACATGTCGTAATGTCATGTAATTCTATTGAGGAAGAAAAAAAACCGCCCCCGTTTCCTGTGGCTTTGGGCCAAACTACTATTACTTTTGATTCTGATATTTTTTTCCCCCCGCGGATTATGTAGCCTGTGTGATATGAAGTAAGTGATTGTTTCCAACTTGACAGCGAGATTTAGTGCCGCCTCCTGCGACCTTCTTGAGAGCTTGCTGGTGGCTCTTACAGTCGGACCCTTGACACCTGAGCCCGGCTTAGTGACGGGCTGGAGGAACCAGGGAGGCTGGCGCTTAGGTGAGTGCTCACAGGGTTCTGGCTTCACTGGCTGGGTGGGGAATGGACCTACAATATGGTAGAATGAAAGTATATTCACGTAGGACCGCTTTTGGCTTTTCCTTGATTTTTCACTCGTTCGGGTATCCATTCTGTTATCAGGAAAGCCCCTACCATGTGCAGATTCGTGCCCCATCATCTCTACACAACCCCTCTTGCCTGTTTCTTCGGAGCTCTCTGTTTTATCTCCGCCGGCCTAGGATTCTCATCGAGTTCTCCTCTTACCGCTTACTTTGTCCATTCCTCCTCGGTCTATCCCTTCCTCTCTGTTAGTCCTTACCATTTCTACTTTCAGTCCTCTGCACAGCTATTTCTTACATTCTCTTTTTAAAAACATCACCTCTGTTTCCTCTTCTGTAAAGTCCCATGGAGCAGAGGCTTCCATCACTGTGTAAAAGTCACCCGGTTTCTTCTCCATCACTTCAAATGCGTGTTCAGTTTTCTTTGTAACAATCACACATCTAATCGATTCTGTTGCCATTAGGCCAGATCATGCCAAAGACTCTCCAAGCAGGGAATCGCCTTCCCTTTAAGTTTTATGCTTTAAAATAAAACCTCCGGCAGTGACCAGGGGTTCATTTTCCATAGTAGCCTCGCTTTTGAAGGGCCTTGAACGGAGAATCAGTCCCCTCTGCTCTGTTTGCTCTGCATCGGGGCCTGTGCGAGAAGAAACACAGTAGGTGGCCCTGGGGCACAGAATTGGTGACAGTCGGATGAAATATGCTCGTGAAATAGAGGAAGCACTCTAAGCCATTCTTAAAATTCTGACCTCCCTTAGTCATTCGTATTAGTAGACTCTGGGTGCCATATTGAAGACCAGAGATTTGTGGATGAATACAGCTCAGACTTGGCCTGGAGGAGCTAACATTACCTTGTAGTGTGGCGAACCTCAGTGCCCAGCCTGCACGCAGAAAGGAACCAGGAGTCTCTTGGAGGAAGTGATGCCCAGAGAAGGGCAACACCACCACTACCAGGGAACTTGGGCTGGCAGTTTAGCTCAGTGGCTCAAGCACTGGCCTGGTAAGCCCGAGGTTGTGAGTTCGATCCCTAGTACAAAAAAAAAAAGAAGGTGGCAGAAGGTGGCAGTCCCCATCCCGTCCTGTCCTGTCGCAAGGTGGGAGTGGGTTTGGAATGGGAAGGACAAGCAGGAGCAGGGCAGGAACTTGTCAAAGCCTGCTGGTCACAGAGCTCTTCCTGAAGGTCAGGGGGGCCATGGCGTGGCTTTAAACAGAGACAATTTGGAGAACACTTTGGTAGCATCCCGGAGATGGTTGGAGTAAGAGACCAGAAAGGGAGCCAGTGCAGTGCATCCCCGTGAAGTGACAGTGGCTGGTGGTGGTGACAGTAGGAAAAGGAGTGATGGACTCGGGGACACAGAGGGAAGTGGACAGGCCATGCTGCTGTCCTGCAGCCATGAAAAGAAGGAGGGGCTGGAGTGAGGAACACTGGGTCTCCTGGGTCCTCGGGGAAGGCACTATTTCTGGGGAGTCATCTCGGTTGTCTTTGATCTTTAAGTGCAGGCTGGTGCTTCTAAAAGCTTCCGGATTGACATCCACGAAGACGAATGCCATCTTCAGTCTCATCACAGTGCACAGCAAGCCAGGCTCCCGCAGCTGGAGCAGGGGTGCGGGTGTGGGGGGTCTGGGCTGAACTGAGAGCTATCAGGTGAAAGGTGCAGATGTGATTCTTAGTACCCCTGTGAATGAGTTCGGTCAGAACTACCAGGGTGTGTGCATGTGCATGTGTGCAGTTGTGTGTGCATGTGCATGTGTGTGTGGGTGTGTGTGTGCATGTGTGTCATGTCTCCTCCAGGTGCCCCTTCATGGGGAGGGTCTCCTTTAATGATATGATGGTAGCAGGGTGGACATTTAAGAACTAGGAACTAGAGAAGAGATGGTATCCCATCTTCTACCAACATAAGTTGTAAACTGCTGTCAGTGATGAGTTCTTTCAATTCTCTGAGTCTGGACTAAAGTTGAACTGGTGACTTCACATTCGACTCCATGATCGAATCCCTAGAAACTACTAGAAACTTCTACAGTAGTTAAATAACGTACGGTTTGTGATGCCATTAACCAGCCTAGAAACGTGCTTACATGCAAGAACTGTCAGAAATGCTCTATGCACATCTTAAAAAAAAAAAAAAAAACCTGCAAGGAGTCAAATGCAAATCAAAAAGATGATTCATTTTATTAGAGCAATTAAAACATTGGCCCCTGTTTTCATCCATCATACTCATGAAATGAAAATATATGGAAGAAAAAGCGATATTTACCTGGAGATCAAATTTAAAATAGAAGGCAGATAAAAGTCCATTTTTTTTTTTCTGAAAAAACTGAAGTAACTGAAAATCCGCTGTAGGTTATAATTCAGGCAGAACCTCATCATTATGGACCAGGAGCTGGAGTGAGATCATTGTGGAACCAGAGCCAGAGTGAGCGCACTCTTCTAACCAATATTTTTTGAGGCACAAATGTAGCCAGGAGTGAGTCATTCAACAGGGTACCTCGGCGGTGGAGGGTCTTGGATATAAATGGGCAAGACTGCGGTGCGGGAAAACCCATTACTTTCACCTTGGATCTGCCCTGCGTGCCTGCCGGTGAGTTCAAAGAAATCGACTTCTCTGATTCCGCTCTGTGCCTTAGGCCACATCCATACTGCAGGGATGCTTCAGGTACTCAGAGATGCCGCTTAAATCCGACCATCTCTGCTGCCAACTCCAAGTGATGTCACCTTCCTTCCTTGGGCTGCAGATGAGTTATATAAAAGTAGCATGGGACATGGTCAGCGTCTGTGGACCTCGCTGATCACTGTGAGCCCCTCAGAATGGCTGAGTGAAGGACAGTGCAGTCCAAGGGCCTGCCAGGCGAAGGGCACAGCAGGAAGGAGAGAGGTAAGGGAGGGATGGCTTCCTCTCAGCTTTTTGTTAATTCAGCACCTGTGGGGCAGCGTGGGGTATCCAGAAGCTCCTGGGACTGAGAGAAATATGGGTCCAGTTTCCTGGGGTGAATGGATAGAGTTACTTTAAAGACTTTATCTAAAGCCACCCAGCCATCCACCCATCCATCCATTCATTCATCCATCCCTATTTAATGAGTTTTGCTAACTGCCAAAAACCCAATTGTGAACAATGAGAATGGAGTCCACACTTTCTTGGAACATGCATTCTGGCTGGGGGAGATGGACCTAATAAATAGTTTAATAAATAAATGTTTTAAGTATCAGTGGGTGGTGGTAAGGCAAGGTAAGGGGTAGGAGGGACTGAGTGGAGGCGATTTGCAGGCATGGTGATTGAGACATTCTCTTTTGATGTGAAAGGTGACATTATGTGAATGGAGGGGATGAGCTTGAGGGAGCTTCTAGCATGGTGCCTGCCCTTGGGTGCCCCTAGGTAGGTAGAGACTGCTAATATAATTATTCTCGTCACTAGCCTTGTGCTCTTCGCAAGTTTGTGGATTCTGTGATGGTAGGGAGGCTGGGTCAGAGCACATTTATAATGGAGTTTTTGTTTTCCTGTGTGACTTAGAGGCAGTTAATCATGTTTAAAGGAAAATCAGCAAATGCTGAGTGATTTGTGTAGTTAAATATCTTACGAATTTTTCATTAAGCAAAAACTTTTTGGTTACTGATGGTGATGGGCAGTTCTGCGGGGTGTCAGGGAACAAAACTGTAAAATGGAATCTCTACTCTTGGACAGCTCAGAATCTTTAGCCCTAATAAGTTCGGACTCTTCGACTATTGGTTTTCATAGAATCTGCAAGAGGGATTTATATGCTGACGAGGCTCTGAGAGTTTAGGAAAAAAACCAAGCTGCACTGAGTGTTAACTTTGATGTTTGTTTAGTTTTATAAAATATGTAAGAGGCTTTTCCATTAGTGAATAAGACTTTCAAAAAGCTTTCAGAATCTCATGTCACAAGTAGTTAAATATCACTAAAGGGGGTGGGTCACCGAGACTGACAGCTCGGAAGCTTAAGCACTGAGTGTGGTTTGGGGTGTGTGGCCAAAGCCAATCCCCCTTCCCGACTTAATTGAGGTCATGCAGGCCCGGTGGGTTCACTGGGTCTGGAAAATCCAGACACCCAGTGAATCCAAAAGTCCACTTGGCAGCCTTCCCCTATTCCTTTGGCCTTTGTGAGCAGCGTGTCGCTCCACGTCTGAGGAGGGTTAGGGACAAAAATCACAGTGCCAGCATTTACCAGTGAAGGGATGAGGAGGAACCGAGGCATGGGGATGTGTACTTGGGAGCCACACATGGGTGCTATATGTGACAAATGCAAAGCAGGCCAGGAGATTCCTTCTAAAAGCAGCACCTGTGTGTGAGGGTTCTACCTCTTGGGCTCACATGAAGCCACCGTTTAGTGGCCCACCTTGACTTCTTCTAACGTGGCTGTGATCATTACATTCTTTATTCTGCTTCTGGTTCTTCAGGGTAATGTTCTCTTCCTGTCCGTCCCTCTCCTGCCACTCTGAGTGCTGCTTGGGTTGTACTTGTCCATCAGCTGTCTTCTGCCTTAAGCAGGAGAGCCCCGGAGGGTCTTGTTCACTGTTGACTGCCTAGTACTTGGCCCAAAGCACAGGCCCTGTGAATACTTGCTGAGCTAAATTATTTTACTGATTACAGGAGAAGGCCTGTGATCTGAGAGCAAGCCTGCTCCGCTGGTTCAGATCCCCAAGTGTTTAGTTCTCTGTGGGATCAGAAGAAAGAGACACAGGTTTCGCTACTTCTACTAAACCTTATGGTACACGATTGGTACTATGTGCCAGATGTTAAGAGATCAATATAGGTCTTTGCGTTGATTGTTTTTTAAGTGTTTTTCTTACCTTTCTAGTATGCAGTTGGGACGAGGGGTACCAGTACTTACTTTCATAATGGGATCCGTGGGTCCGAGTTACAAAGCATCTGTGTCTCAGGGTGGGAGTGTGCATTGATTGACATTCATGCTCCCAGAGACATAGTCTTTGCCCTTCTTGCCAATAGGGTTAACACCCTTCGGTGACGCCACTTGCAGAATCTAGATGGTTTGACTAAAAGTAGATCCACGTTGGAAGAAATCTTTGACGGTGCTCCTTTTGAGTTGGATAACTTTAAGAGTTGGGGGATTGTGTGCTGTGATAGAGTTTCTTGCTTTTACTACAGATCCTCGAAACTAGAGCCAGACTGCCTTTCTCAGAAAGCGAATTTCAGGAGACTCTTCCAATGTCCCAGAAATTGGTGGTACCAAAAAACTTTGCAGGAAACCCCTTCCAGTGTGAAATGACTCATGAACTCCTGCTGTGGGGGGCATGATCGGGGCACTCTGCGGGAACACCGTGACATGGGCCTTTGCCAAGCAGCTGAGCATAGGTGTGTACCAAGCACACACTGGCATGGAATCATATGAAGGGAATTTGGGGCTGTGTGGTGACACACACTTGTGCACACCTGCCACCCGAGCCTCAGGTTGAGTCCTGTGATTCCTGGTACCCTAGAAAGCATGTTTTCACCAGAGAATGGAGAAGCATTGATAGATTTCTCCTTTTGAATAATAGATACGCTTATCTGTTGTTTAGTTGTATCTGAGGATCAATGAAGCACCCCCAGTGTTTTGTACAAACAGTAGGCACTCACATGTTTGTGGACCAGAAAGACCACATCTCTGACGTCTGCCGTTAGCCTCTCCTCGTGGTGCAAACAGAAGCTTGTAAGTCTCACGAACCCTCAGTTATCCTTCCCTGGGGAAGGGAAAACTTGGGACTCTTCAGAAATGGGCACGGGCCTCCTCCTTTGACTTTGTGCACATTTCTTTTTCTCTTGTGGTTTGGTTTGAATAACAGCATAGCAGACAGTCTCCTTGAGGAGCTGGTAAATTAGAGGGCTAGAGTAGAAGGCCATCCTGAGTGTGCAGAGGGGCTGAAAAGCACCAGTCACCTCACAAGCATTGAGAGCAGCCCTTGAGGAACCAGAGATGAACCAGAGAAAGGCACGTTGTGAGGTTATCAGGTCCAAAGACTTAGGAAGAGTGCACCTACGTAGGCACTGACTAGTTAAGCCTGCTGTTCCAAAGGAGAGGGGGTTCCAATAGAAGGGCAGAAACAGAGAATAATCCATAGCCCATCCAAGGAAACTGAGGCTGGAGCTCCATGGAGGAAGCGAAAGGAAAGGCAGGAAGTTTGTTGCTGAGTTCCTGTGCCCACCAGCAGAGGTGGACTCTGCCTGCTGAAAGTTACAACAAGGAGAGGAACTGACAAGAGGCAGGCTGGTCACCTGAGAAGGAAAGTGAACGTTCACGTGTGGTCCATGAAAGCCCTGCGATGACCATGAACTTGAACACTGATGCTAACTTCCCCTTCAGATCTCTTCTTCAAGGTCAACAGAAAGCACAAACTCTGGTGGCTTCTGGATTTGATAAGAAAATCCATGGCAATTTCCCAACTCTGGACGAGCCTTTATTTACTTCCAATTGTGTTTTCTCTGTTGAGCTTTAGTATGACAGCACCTTAGTTTGAGTTCCTGTGTTGGCCCATGGAAGCCATTGTGCATTAGCTGGGACTCGGTCTTGCAGGGAATCTCAGTGTGACTCCAGCAATGAATAAAGAAATGGGACACTCACACATTAATTCTGTCACTCATTTCTAGGGCTTTGACAGAGGATGGGGTATTTCCACTGACACACCAACAAGCAGACAAACCATCATGGTACCCAGAAATGCCTCAGACCAGACATTCTAGGTGATGACTCTTTGGCCAGCCCACAGTGAACTGGCGAGGGAGAAAGTTTTGATTGATGTGTTAGTCGCTTTCCTGTCACCCACAACTTGAAGGAAGAACAGTTCATTTGACTCACAGTTTCTGGGGTCCAGTCCTTGGTCACCTGGCTCCTAGCCAGACACAGCATGATGGAAGAGCATATGGAGAGAAGCAGCCATCTCCATGGCAACCAGGAGGCAGAGAGAGGAAAGGGAGGAGCCAAGGAAAAGAGAACGCCCTTCCAGGTCATGCCTCAGTGACCTGTCTCAAGCCAGGGCCCACGCTTGAATACAGGAGACATTGGAGCGCATTTGTTTTAGGGCAAAGCCATAACAGAGAGCACCGGGAGCCTCTGTTCCCTAGGAAGTGCTGGGGTAACTAATAGACCTGGGTTTAAGCTCATGGGGCAGAACTGGTGGATGGGAAATGAGCACCTTCTTCATAGTCTTGACACAGAATCCTCCTAGTCCACGTGGGAAGCTCAGGGGGAATCCCCTGCATTGCTTCCTGGGCTTTTCTGTGCTGAAGTGAGAGTCCCCTTACAGTAGTAAGGATGGAACTGGGGCGCACACACTCTGTGCCACTTGTTCAGCACTGGACACACGCTTCCAAGCAGGCCGGGAGCTGGACCAGGCAATGCCGTGATGGTCCTCTCCATGGAGAGTCCCCAGTGCCAGTGTGGTCTGCTCCTCTGTGGAGTGGCGGATGTTCTTTAAACTGGGTCACACGTGGATACAGGCTCCTTCTCTTAGTTGTGTCAGAGTAACGATACGAAATTAAAAGTGCAAAATTAGATATGAAAGTGAATGTATTTGTTTAGATTGAGAAAGGAAATCACAACTAATTTTAAATTTAGCAAGGTGTACAAATATCAGAAAAATAGCAGCGTTTTAATTAGGTGTCTGGCACTCCTCCAAGGAACATTTTTTCTTTTTTGCTGCATGTTCTTTGCCTCTTTTTAAAATTTTATTTTATTAGAATGTGTCTGCAGTATGTAGAGTTTACGTTCCTCTGAGGGAGTACGTACTTTTATTCAGTCCATCTTGATTCTTTTCTATTTCCCTGCCTTTCCCCACTCACCTCCCTCCATCTCTAGATCCCCTTTCTCATGTTCATTATTTCTGTTTTCCTTTTAGTTATGGTTTGAGTCTGGATGTCCCCTGAAAGCCTCATGCAGTCATGGGGGCGGGCTTGTAGAATCTGTGAATGATTTATGGTTCAGTCCTGGGATTATGGGTGTAAGTGCTGACCCCAAGTGGGTGTGGCCTACATACCATGTAAGGAACAGAGTTTTCTCCCCTCCTCCTCCCCTTTTGCTCTTGTTGCTTTGGGTATCTGCTGCCACATGAACTGTTACCCTTCTGCCACACCATGCTGCCTGGGAGCCAGCTGAGTATGGAGCTAAATAAACCTTTTCTTCCTTCATTTTGAGCATCAAGAATTTTGTCTCAAGGAAGAGAGAAAAGTAACCAATATAGTTTCTGTGTGTGACATATAATGTTTAGAGTCATTATGGTTTTGGACATATCTTCATGAAACAGCGAAATCTTTCTATGGTCCCTTTTTTCCCTTCCCCTCTTCCCTTCCCCTCTGTCCCTTGGACCCCTCCCATTGGCAGAAGATCTATTGCCCTGTTTCCTTTTATTAATAGTTTATTTTGCTCTTTATTCATACTTTGCTTTACTCAAATGAGAGAAACCAGTGTTTAGCTTGTGTGTCTGATTTATTTCACTTAACATTATTAAGATGACAAAGATTTTGTAATCTCATTTTCCATGGGAAGAATAGAAAGCCAATTTAGTCTTTCCTTAGGAAGTTGATTGAAATTTTTCTTGTTTTAAATTATTGATGGCTTTAAATAGCTTCATTCAGTTATATTACTCATCATTGGCAGTGTTATGTAAATTTTTGGAATGGTTGTCAAATTTTTGGAAAATCTCTATCAAGTTTCTTGTATAAATGAGCTGAGAGGTTAGAATTTTCCAGACTAGTGCTGGCCTAGTGCCTTTCAGAGCTCTTTTCTGTCCCTCTATGACATGTGGCCAATGCTGCCGGAGGACTGGTGTGCATTCCGTCCCATCTCCAGTTCTGCCTTCTCACCTCTTACTGGTTTTGGTAGCCTGGGAGGGACATTCCTGCCAGCTGTTCCTGCGTAGGAATGATTGACAATAATTTCGCTAGACTCAAAAGTGATTGTGAGCTACATAAATACACATCTTTAAACACAAATGAAGTGTATTGACAATTTCATAGTCCCTCAATGGGATCCCCAGAATGCCTGTGGCTACTTGGGGGTTACCTCCCCAAGGAGAGGTGTGCAGGGAAATCCAGAGATCCATGTTTGGCTAAACTGTCTTGCTTTAGGAAAAGTCAGCAGAACATACGTCTGTGTGTGCTCAGGACCACAGGAAGAGGCCTCTGGAGTGAAGGAACCTGAAGTTTAGACTTTTGGGTTCAGGTCACTGTATCAGGTCACACCACTGAGTGTGGTGTCAAGAAGCTAACATGGTTTTCACCTGCCTAGGACGTCTGTATTCTGGCTCTCAAGGACCGGGGCACATGTGTGTGTATCTTGCTTCCCCTTAATTTCCTATTATTTACGTCTCTATGGGATGGATGCCATCTAGGCTGGCAGCCCCTGTGTAGTCACCCTGGTTCTTCTGGGTTCAGTGTTTGAAGATGTGCACCCCCATGAGCTTTGTTCGCAGATGTCCTGAGCCCACCATGGATGATAATGCCATGGGAGTTGACAAGTGACAGCAGACAAATGTCTTTTAGATAAGTACATGCCTGCCTTTGCCCTCTACCGTACGGGAGAGACCAGTACGACCCCATGTGACCCTGTGGAGAAGCAGCTTCTTCACTGAAAATGATGATATGAACAATCCAGGAATGAGGAAGGGTAGGCCACTGTCGGAAGGTACAAAGAATTTTCGAGAGTTGAGTCCCTGGGGAGTAACTTTACCTTGAAAACTTGCACCCTCCTGGCCCAAGGGTGACTTTCCAGTGTGTTGCTCTGAATTTTACTCGTCACCTCTCCCAGAATTTGGAGGTTCTTTAGAGGCTCTCATGCCAAAACACCTTCTTGCCAGGGATCCTGCTGGGTAAGGCTGGGAGAGCATGAAGGTGGTATGAGATGCTGTTCAGAAGAACCCACACAACTTCAGGAGACACGGGTAACACGGCAGCTGGCTAGAGGGGCAGCCTCTGATGCCTATCAGAGTTTCAGATCCTTCCCGAGTGATATTTTGCAGGGTAAGTTTTCTAAAAGCAGCCTTGGGAGTCATTCCCACCATAAGGGAGTTCCAGACTGGCAACCCCATTGCCACCCTAAACCAGGGCCTCATTTGCACCATGAAGGAGCTGTCTCAGAAATAAGGAATAATAGTCACATACACTGGTGATTTGTATGGAATTATTCTTGAGTTTATTGTTTAATCAAGAATATTCAGAAATAGGCAAGTAAAAAGTGTCATTGGTGTCACAGATGGAGAAGCCCCAGATCGGTATTAATGGGGCTCATTCGCTGGTTTATGGACTCCAGCTTCTCCAGGGACTCCATGGACATCTCTCCGTTGGACAGGAATGCACATGAGTCACCAGATACTTGTGGTTAGCCCAGGAGCACGCAGGTCCTTCTCTAGTGGGTTCATATGGAATTCTCTTCTGCAGCTCGGAGCCTAGACCGACTTTTAGAGGAGGCAGCCCGAGATTTCCAGCAGTGTTGCTTGGTTATTCTCTTGCTGAGCAGACCTTTTTCTAACACCTGGGCTATTCTGGCTGCACAAAGAATCTTTGCAAACCTTTCTCCTAGTCAGCACTTTGGCGTGGAGAGGGATGGTTAAATGTATCAGATATCACCCCCAGGCAGATGCTGGTTTCTGCCAAAACATTGTAAAAAGCGTCCATATCAGAGGTGCTAGAAGAGCAAACACATGTGACTAAAACACGTCCTCCGACTTGCTAAGACTCTGCCAGATGAAACTTGGATGTTGAAGGAGTTTTTCTGCAGTGACTCTGGGCCCGGTCGTGAGTGTGGGCAGGTGATTCCCTCCGTATCGTGCAGGTGTGGCTTGGGAATTAGAAGATTTTAATGTGATCAGAAAGCTTTGTTTTAAGCTCTTGGTTCTTCAAAAGAAAAAAAAAAACATATATAGAAGAGTGTGTTCCTGCCAGGGGCTCTGAGAAACCCAGACAGAACTCCTGTTCCTTTTGTTTCAGGAAACAAAGTGTGGATGGGCTGGAATCCTCCGCATGGGGATCTCTGGATGCAGCCGTGTTCCTTGGCTATTTATAGCACAGTCACCTCCACCTCCCCTCCCTTCTTATTATCTCCGGTCCCCGCTCCCAGCACCAGGACCCTATATTTAGATCTCGAACGTCACCTTCTGAGACCACAGCGAGGTTGTGAGTTGGAGGAGGCTGGGAGGGTATGGGGTTATTTTGTTAAATGGAAAAGTTATCCATTTGGGACACTTTTACCTTCCAAGAGGCAGACTTTGTGCTCTTTGCAAAACCCAATTAGCAGGCAGGATCATTTTGATATCATCTTATCCAGTTTTATGGTAAGCTGGTACATATTGCAAAAAATCAAAAAACACTGCTATTGCATGTTACTAATTTTTGGGGGCAGATTCTTATAGTTTATAATATAATTTACTTATACATAACTGTTTATAACACATTCTTGTTGCTTACATGTAGTTACTTGATTATATATGTGTATGTAAACAAATGGGGATCAGTGTGTATCTCTATAAGAAAAATCATTTTATTCATAATTTGGTTAAAACAAAATTTTAGTTTATTAACATCAAAATTTTTAACCTAGAAAAAGCTTTGATATTTGAAACAGGAAGTACATTTTAAGACATACCAGAAAATTATCACAGGGAAATAATAGTCAATGTGTACCAGTTAACCACGATCATCAACATGACTGAATTAAGAGAGTGCTGGAGAGGTGAGAGTGTGTGAGGGCACTAACTTGATTGGCTTTCTCCCCTTCCTCCTTTCCATGGTATTCCCTGCCTTGGCACCTCTGAAACCAAGAGCCAGAGGAAGGCTCTCCTTCTTTGAGCTGTGTGTGTCAGGTATTTTGTCTCAGCAATAGGAAAACTAATATACTGTACTACTGTGTTTTATGCTTTTTCTAAGAAAAGCTAAATTTATGCTAAGCATAGGCTGTGAATTACATTGTTGAGCCACCATATTACAGATTATCTGTTTAGTGGCAGTCCACCATGACAGATGAGGACACTGAGGTTAGAGAGCTCTGTAACCTATTTGAAATCACTGTGCCATTTGGTTTCAGTCTCAGATGATCTTTCTCCTGGGCCAGATCTTTTAGCCATGATCCTAATTACTAGTAGAGTCAATGTCCCAATGACTCACAGCTCATGTGTGTAAAGATTACATTGTTGGTGGCCATGACCAAGAATCTGCAGGTGGTTGTGGTGCCACCTTCTGGATCAGCAGAGTCCTTATTACTTATTAAACTCAGATTTAGCACAGAAAGGCTGCCTGTGGTTTCTTACAGGGTTTGTCCTTCCCGGTCTTACGCTACCTGAGCTGTCTACTGCTAATAATGCAATACCTGAGATGAACCACTTGGAAGAGGAAATAATTACTTTGGCCTGTGGTGTCAAAAGGTTCAGTCCATGGTTGCTTGGTTCAGTCCATTGCCTTTGGGCCTATTGCTGGGAGCAAGTGGTGGAGCAACATGGCCCCTCCTGGTGCAGAGGAGACAAGAAGTGAGGAAGAAGCCCAGGGAGCTACTTCCTCCAACCAAGTCCCGCCTCCTACAGTTTCTTCAACTCCCAGTAGCCCGTTCAGCCAATCAGTTCATGAGATCAGAGCCCTGCTGATCCAGTGCTTCCAAAGCCCCATATTTAAACATTACTACACTGGAGATATCCCTACAACCCATAGGCTTCTGGGGGACGTTTCTGGTCTAAATCGTAACACTGCTGAAAGCCAAAGTGCCTTATAACTGAAAAGACTACTTTTGGAAGCCAAAGACCAGTTTCGAGTGAAGCGTTCTACTACCCCCCTTTTGTGCCATTTGAGTAATTTTCCTGACAATGCTTTATGACAGCACAGGGTGACAGTGTCACCTTGTCACCCTGCGGTGCATTCCTGTGTGGGAGCGCAGGGTCTGGACAGGTGGGTGCCCTCCAAGTGGGAGGACTGTCGAGGGTCATATGTGGGCACCGGAGCGCTCTGCTTCTGTGGAAGGAAAAATGCAAAGCTTTCAGATCTGCGGTGCAGACCGGTGTATCGTTGCTCACCTACACTGAATGACTTTGTCATTTCAGTTCCAAAAAAGAAAGAAAAGAGAAAGTTTCATCTTAGAAAATACTCAGCTTATGCCTGTGTGTTTCTATCCAGAGAAAAACAGTACTGTGATATTGGTAACAGGTGGCTTATATTTCCTTATTTTTCTCTTTTTTCTTAAAGCGGCGTTGGGTGCAGCTGAGTGGTTACTGACCTCACTCAAATGGTTGCATTTAAAAACTGCCTATTTTGTAAGGGGAATCAACACATCTCAGCCTTTGGGGGAAAGATTTTCTCTGAAGGAGGGAAAAGAAAAATATGGAGAATAATGAATTCATCAAGCTGAAAATGCATGGAGCAGCGAAGCGCTCAGGCTTCAGTGCCCAGCAAATGGAAAGAGGACCCCCATTACGGTCGAGATGCACAGACACAGCCCTGCTAATCGCTTGGTCATGCTTGGGAGACACTGAGTCATCTGAGGCCATGACATGGTACGAACAGGCTGCCAGGGTTTGTTGTAAGAAAAAATTGTTTATTTAACATCCGTAACCAGCAGCACTCCTTCGACCCTCATCCTCACATGACAAGCCTTGGTCAGGAAAATGCACATGTGTGGTGTGTGTGTGTGTGTGTGTGTGTGTGTGTGTGTGTGTGACTGTTTAGGTTCAACCAGATTGAAAATCATACAGGAGCTACGAATTGTGGAGTATGTGACTATGTGAATCAAGAGATCAGTTTTTCCTTACGGCCATTATCTATCCCTTGCATACATAGATGTGCCGTTTTAAGTGTCAAATAGCAAACGTTGACATGTGTTAAAGTTAGTTCAGGCTAAGTGCTGTTCTGAATTCATTGCATACATGAGCTTATTGACCCCACATCTTTGCCTCATTTCACAGACTGAGACACTGCCTCCAACATCTATGACTAAAAGGATGAGAGGTTTATCATGGTTTATGGTTTTGGAGGTTTTAGTCCATGGGGAGTGAGCTCCAGCTCAGAAACAACATGGCAGAAAGGGCTGGATAAAGAGCGGCTGCTCATCCCATGGCATCTGGGAAGGACAGAGAGGAAGGAAGACCCAGGGAGAGAGAGCCACCCTCCCAGGACGCATGCCCAGTGACCTGCCCCTTCTCACCAGACACAGCTCCTAACAGCACGTCCAGTTGTGAATGCATCACTGATGAATGTGGTGCTCCCTGATCCAGTCACCTTCCACGTGTTCCACATCAGAACACACAAGACTTTGGGAGGACAGCCCAGGTCTAAACCATAACACCCCTCCTAGCAGGACCAGGAAATGGAAGGCAGCTATTATGCCCACATATAGATGGTAAGCAGCTCGCTCGAGATCACAGAGCTCACAAACAGGGGAGCCAATTTGAGAACTCAGATCATCAGATTCTAAAACCTATGTTGTTGACCACTGTGCTTTGTATTAGATTATATGCTTTGAGAAATCCAATAAAATGAGAGAATAAATTAAGTGAAGAGACTTAGATAGTTTGTCATTCTTTCAACATCTATTGTATTATTATGCTTGTGGCTGAGTGGAAAGGCAGGTATGCATGTAACTCCCGTGGAGTCCTGCTCTGCTAGAGTAGAAAGATGCGCTGGGGTTAGGGTGGGGTGCAGGAGAAGACCTCTTCTCCTACGGGGATTAATTTGAAGTGCACTTCTGTATAAACAGTGACTGGTATGGTATCTGGCCTTCATAGTGTTCACTTAATAGAGTACTCAGGAAAGGTCGCAGTGGATAATGTTAGCTGGAGTGTTGTAGACAATACTAGCTTCACTAGAGAGAAAGTAGACAAAAGTATTGTAGGATGAGAGAAAAGCACATGGAAGGGCAGGAGACCCACTGGTATATTTTGGAAACTATTGGTTTTATAAAGTGTTGGTTCTTCTGTGTTGCTGGAGTATGAGACGGCGTGATTGAGTGGAAGCAGGTGAGGGGTCGGGGTGTTTCAGTTAGCAGACAGAAGGCATCATACACTGCATTGTGGGATGTGCACATGGAGGAGTGGGGAGGCAGGTAAGGGCTGGAAGCCCGTGGAGTGGCGCCCCTTAACCTTAGGGAAACAGCGCCTTGGAGGAGAGAGCAAGGGGGTAGGAAGGGACCAGGACCAGAGACGGTGGCCATGAGTGTAAACTAGTCTAGAACCCGTGGGCTGCAGGGGTCCAGGAGACCTGACCACTAGTCAACAGGTGGGCAAGACAAGGCCGACCACTCATTAGATGTAAGGGAAGTGCAGGTAGAAGGAAATGAGGATAGATTTCTGATTTAGGAAAAAACAGGGGATGGGAAATTCTAAGGTGAAAATAGAAAATGGGATAAGGTTCTTCTGGGACACACAGCTAGAGCTGCCTACCTTTGCCAGGTCATAGCACTGTGTTTGACACAGTGGACACGTGGTCCTGGCTCATGAATTTTAGTAACCAAGGTCTTCAGTCTGCCCCTGTGATACTGGGGGAAGCTGTGAGGTCACCATGGCCAGGGGCCACTGGTGGGGTTTCTAATGGGCTTCATGAGGAAGGGTTGTGGGGCTGGGAAGTGAGGGTTTAAGCTGGGTGGAAAGGAAAGACAGGGGTGAGAGCACTTAGCAGGGATGAGTCTTGGGGCTTAGCAGTGTGAAGTTTCAAAAGCTTCCACTGACAGCGTTCACCTCAAAGCCTACTTCATTCTGTTCTGAAAATTTGGGTGCTTTCAGAATCACTTAAAAAACAAAAGCTAGCAAGTCGGTGAAACATGCATACTGTTATTACCATTGCATTTCCTGTTTAGAAGTTGGCCGGCTGACTAGATGTTCAATATGTTGATGACAGTTTTCCAAAATCAAATTTGTTTTCATGCCAATTACTGAACACATATTGTAGTCATTACTTATGGCAGCAGCCCGAGTTTTGAGCACTTCACGTCCATGGACTCCCCTAATTTTCTTGATGCTTCTGTGAGGTAGGGTTTGTGTTGTCTGCAGCGTACGGATGAGAAAACGGGCACAGGCAATCACTGCTTCAGCGACCTATCGAACAGCTGTTGCATAGCAGATTTCCAGGTCTTGAATCCACACATTCTTGTTCCGGTGTCCTTTATTATATTGTCTCTCTGACGTCAGGGATCAAAGACTTCTGTTCATGCTCTTGGACCCTCTCCCCCAGGAATACTGATGAATGAGACAGTAACTGGGGTGTGATGGGCAGGCTAGGGGACGAGGGGGCAGGTGGAGGGGCTGTGGTGTCCCTCTGTTTGATGCCAAATCCCAAAGCCAGTTGTAGTTGGGAAGAATTAGCTTATTGTTCCTTAAGTCCAATCTTGTGTCATGCATTAACATCCTTGAAATGGGGACTGTCATCACATTCTTCCGTGGGGCAAAGGATGGGCAGCAGGACCTAAAGGCAATGCGAGGGAGTGCTAGAGGGGCTTCTCAGCTTCCAGATGAAGCCAGTCTACGCTCCATGTGTGTATCCCAGGCTCGATTCCAGGAGTCAGAAGGAGAAAGAAGGGGACAACTTCTCTCCTTGGTGAACTGAATCCTTGGATGGCCTGAGCAAAGAAGAGAGGCCGATCCCACTGCAGGTGGCCACTGTGACTGTGCAGCCTCTGTCTGTGCGATGTGACTGTCAGCTGGAGGGAAGAGTGTGGAGAGAAGAGCATGGTAAGGAGGAAACCTGGCCTCCTCCTTCAACAAGCTCAAATGAGCCACATTTCTGGCTTTATCACTGGATCCGTGGAACTGTGGCAGACCCACGAAGTCTCTGTGCTGTTGGGGAACACACTGGGGCCCTGGCCCAGAAGTGACCCTCCCTGCTCAGTCTTTGAAGAGCCTTGAGGTTCTTGAGATGGCCTCAGACCCAGCAGTGTGGACACCTCAGATGTCCTTGTGCAGAAGCGAGTCCACAATGTCCAGGAGGTCATCTTGATTCTGCTAGGGTTAGGGTTCACCCATTTGACCGGACTGCATTTATTCCCTACAGGGAAAGAGCATGTGATCTGCTCCCAGCAGTTCTGAAGCCATCTGCGTAGCTTATGCCTGGGACAGGCAGATGTGTTCTGTGAAGGCCAGATCATAAATGCATTCTGCTTTGTTAGTCACACACTGTGTCACGACTGCCCAGTGCGACTGCTGCTGTGCAAAAGCACCCTGTCTCCCTATAAAACTCTAACTTACAGGGCAGGTGGAGCCAGGCCCAGAGATGCACACCTGTAATCCCAGAACTCTGGGAGGTTGGGGCAGGATGATGGTCAGTTTGAGTCTACTAGGGGCATGGTCATGACCTAGTAAGATCATGTCTCAAAAAACAAAACAAAGCAAAATCGTAACAAGGTTGGGGATGTGGCTCAGCCTGAAGCTTGAGCTCAGTCTCCTGTAGGGGTGAGGGGTGGGGAGGCCCCACTGGGCCCCCGCAGTCCTTTGCCATCTTTGTTTTAAGCACTTTGTGCCTCAGTTTCCCTGTTCATCTGGTAGCTGCTTGTTCCTGGCTACCACTCAGGACGCTGCAGCCCCTCCACCTAATAACACATGAAAACAGCTAGAACCAGGGATGCAGCCCAGCTGCACGGTGCCTGCCTGCAAGCATGAGGTCATAGTCCAACTCCTGATTCAAAAAACAACAAACAAAAACCTGACAGAGTTGGATCCCTTGGGTTCCTGAAGGCCCAGCCAGGCACCTAGGGACTGTGGGACGTGGGCTCCAAACTCATTTCCTGTGTTCAGTTTCCATGGGTTTCAGAGGTCATCTGTAAGGACTCCCTAGCTCTCAGACTGTGTGCTGTACAAGCATGAAGGAAAATGAAGATGATAAACGTAGCTATAAAGCTCCCCTAAAATTTTGTCCATCATAGCCGAGATTTTAAAAGTGTGAAAGTCCTCACTGGAAACCATTCGTGTAGATCCTCAGTTCGTGAGGCTTTTCCACCTCAGTATCACCAGGTTGCAGTAGAACCTGCTGCCTGTGACTTTGATAGGTGACCCCCACGCCAGGGCAGAAATGGGCTCCTCTGTCAAAAATTGGTTTAAGCCAACAGTGGTTCAAATCTGTAATTTCGTGCTCCACTAAGAGTCCTAGGACTTCTCAGACAATAAAGGAAACAGAGAGAGACAGAGAGAGAGAGGGAGGGAGGGAGAGGAAAGAAGGAGAAGATGAAGGAAAGTGAAGAGGAAGAGGAAGGAGAAGAAAAAGAAGAGAAAGGAGAGAGGAAGGGGAGGGGAGGGATGAAGGAAGAAGGGGGAAAAAGGAAGTGGGGGAGGAGAAAGGGAGTTTGATTTCACGCCTTTGTGAATATAAACATAGTGATACTGAGCAGACAATAGGAGAAAATGACTGTCTCAACCTGAGAAGCTCCTCCTTCTGGGTTCCACCTTGCCTGAACTAACCGAGAGAGAGGAAAAGCTTTGAATGGACAATTATTCCCCTTCCCATCCGACCTAGGCCAGATTCGGACTAGAGCTCTGTCTCTTCTTCCTTATGAAGGTTGTAAGAACAATAAGGAGGAAAGACAGAGTCATCTGAGAACAATCCATTGTTTACACAGAAACCAGAACACCAACCTAGTGGTAATAAAAGGCTGGAAGGGTAAAAAATGTGAGTCTAACTTGCAGTTAGGTCCCTACACGACCCAAAAGCCAAAAAACGTTGCTACCACTGCTGCCAAAAGTGGTCTCTTTATGAAATGAGGGGTCCAATGGACCTTTGTTCATTAAGGCATAATTAAGAGGTGTTTAACATGAAAGGCGATTACTTGAGAAGAACATCGTTAGACCGAGGGAGACCCTGGACCTGAAGGTGACACCCATGAAGGAAAGCTTCACAAAGCAGCTTGGCGATCCACCCAACCGCTCGAACATTTGCAGCCTTGGGCAAAACACTGTGGTGTAATTCCCACTGACCTGTTTCCGTAGGGTAGAAGAGGGGAGCAGTGCTTTTCATACACGCACATTTGGAAAGATTTCTCTCCTTCCACATGCTGGGTTGTACTTGTGTAGCTGAAAGCAACATAGCTTTGAGCTATGAAACATAGCAACATAGCTTTCAGAGCTATGAAAGTGATTTGTGTGTTTGTCTTTACCCATCTTCAATCGCCAACATATTCTTTCAGATTTGTTGCATTAACAAAGCACCTCGCTGGCAATTTTGTTTTGTGCACCTTTCTGAGAAACTTGGACGAGATATTTTCATAAGATGTTGCATACCCTGTGAAATCTTCTTGAAAGTAGCCATAAGTCCTGGGGGATTTGTGAAGCTAAGAGATGTCCAGCAGATGGTTGCATGTACCATGGGAAGTGATAATTTTTGAGATACTTGCGATGGGTAAAGATAATTGGATGCTGGGGGTAACAATGGAAGGACAGGTCCTGGGGATCCACTCTTTAGCACGGTGTATGTAAGGAAGGCTACCAGGGACTGGTGGGTACAGAGCAAGAGCTGTGGTCCTTTCTCAGCAGCTCAGAGGATGTGCTGGTCAATCAGCCAGATGCAGTCTCTCGGCCTCCGTGGTTAAGGATGGCTCTTGTAATCAAGACCACATCCCTAGTCTGTTTGCCCAAAGCATCTTCCTGGATGACTTAGACAAAGAACTGCAGAATATATAAACTTTGAGAACAGAAATGGAACCTTTTAGAATTCTACGAGTGCCTTTGTACTGGGCACTGTGTATTTCCAGAGCATTTGAGAATCATTTGTCTCTGACTTAGTAGAATCTAGAGTCAGAATACAAGCAGGGAACTCCAAGATCACCTGCCGAACTTGCAAGGCAGCTGCGTCACCGTAGAAGAATGTGTGGCTCCTGTTACCTGAGCGCAATGCTCCCCTCTGCCTTTCTGTACTTTCCTTTTCCTCCTTTGGGTACAGGCTTTACCAACAGTTAAACGGAAGCTGCTTTCTATGTCTTCCCCTCTCTATATCTGTCCTTGATCTGACCAGCTTGTTTCAAATGATTCGTGAGCCATAGGATGGCGGGAGACCGTGAAATGCGGCGATGCTGGTACCTTGGTTGATAAGACAATCTGATCTCATTTCTGCATTCCCGGCTCATGTTTGTTTTTCTTAAAAATGTCTGTCAGGAGGGCTGTTTGGAGCACACCCTCCAGCGTAACAACACTAACTGGCTTTGCTGAGGAACCAGAAACTCTATTGATTAAGAATGACATACGACAAATTTGTTAACTAAAATAGAGTGTCAACAGTTTAAGCAGACATCCTGTGGCATTTGAAGCCTATTTTCTGTTCTTTTGGTGTGTGTGTCAGGTGTGTGTGAGTGTGTACATTAGTTTTAAAAATATGTGTGTAACCTGCTGAGAAAATTCTGGAGGGAACATGGAAAGAGAACTCTGGAAACTGCCGCCCCAGCCTCCCTCCGAGGGGAGAGGAAGACAGGAAAGGAAGGGGGGCCTGGGAGGAGAGACCTGTGTACTTCATCCAGGGAAAGTAATTGAAAATGCTAATTCTGTGCCCACAGACTGAAAGTTTGAAGGACAGGTCCTTGTCATTGGACTCCTCGAAACAGCAGAGCAGAAATAAAAATAGATCATTGACCAAAAATATCCCTTTCCGACTGAGAAGTTTTAAAGTGCTGCGGCCCATTTTTCTGTTTAAAAAATTATAAACCAGGCTTTTTATTTATTTTTTTCCTTGAGAACTTTGCAGACTAATGTGTATGCGGTTTAGGAATAAAAATATTGTGAGTCTTGATTTAAGGAATCTTTCCATGGCTATCTTGTCCCCTCTTTGCAAAACAAATTTCCACAAGAGTCAGAATCAGAGTATTGGGAGATGGAGCATTGCAGGGACTTGAATGACTTTTTGATGAGATTTTTGGAAAGATGAACGTAGTGGAAACCGCTTTTGTTCTTTGAAAAGAGCATTGATGGTAATGGTTCTGATTATGCTAATAACCATCTCTTTCTGCTTTGGTTTTAAGCTGGAAAGTCAGACCATGGTTCGTGGCTGATGGGCAGTGTCCCCGTGTGGGGGCAGGTTGGTTATGGAAACGAGGGTTTAGATGGGGATAGAGCAGAATGGTGTGAGACTGTGGCTGGATCAGGAATTCATTCCTTCGTTCACTCATTCATTCAGCCTGTTACTCTTTCACAAGCCTTAGAGGCCCGCACTGCTGGGGGGTCTTCGGATGATGCTTCGGTGGACGCCTCTGTCTGCCCAGAGCTGGCATCCTGGTAAAAAAGCAAAGATAAAGCAAATTAGTCTGACGACGGGAAAGCAGTGTAAGTGGTGGAGGCTCGGGGAGCAGCTTACGGAGTGCAGTCACTGCAGGGACGGTGACCTTTGCAGAAAGACCTGAAGCAGAGGAGGAGTGGGGCAGTCCCCTGGGTGTCTGGCAGGGTGTTCTCCAGGTGACAGGAACACAGGGGACACTGACTGTGGAAGAGACTTGTCTGGCATGCTGGGAGAGTGAGTCAGTGATGGCAATGGGCCTGGGGTGAGTTACATCCTGCAGGGCATCAAGGAGAGGCCACTCATATCAGGAGGTCAGAGCCGGGAGGCCAGTGTCCTCTGTGGCTTCTACTGGACATGAAATGAAACAGCTTGAAGAAGGGTGGAACTCATGTTGGCTTGTTTGCAATAGCAGGGGTTGAGCCCATATACAGAGCCCTTTTTAAACTCTTTTTGAAACAGGAGCTCAGTAAATTGCTCAATTGCCCAGGCTGGGTTCAAATTTGTGATCTTCTTGCCTCAGCCTCCAGAGAGCTAGGATTACAAGCCTGCATCAACAAACTCATTTCCCCATCCCTTTTTATCTGTTCTAGTTTGAGATAGGGTCTCCCTAAATGCTCTGGCTGGCCTCAAACTGGTGATCCTCCCACGTCACCCTCTCGAATAGCTGGGGTCACAGGTGTGTGCCAGCCTGCTAGCTTTGATCTCATATTTGAAGAGATTATTACAGCAGCTTTTTAGAGACTAGCAGAGGGGTTAGGGCGGCAGGCTTGGGTCATCCTCCAGGGCAGAGAGATGGTGGCTTGGATTTGCGAGGCTCACAGGGAGGTGAGAAGTGGTTGGTGTCTCTGGATCCCCTTTGAAGGTGGTGCCACCAGGGTTTGGTGATGGAATAGAAGTGGGCCAGAGAGATAGAAAATCATGAAATCCCAGGGTCTCACCTTACAGGCCTAAAAATCTCAAGCAAGCTCTCAATTGAATAGCAGCTTGGACAACAAAAGCACATACATGGACTTGTGCCGTGCACCATTAAAGCTTGTATTTGCATTTCTAGGCCAAAGGATAAAGTATTTGCTGCCTCTCCTGTTAAATGGCGGCAGCCTGGTGACGTCATGCCACCTGAAACACAAGTGCATGTGGGTGTCTCCCATGCACAGAGCTAAGGGACGTCCTGCTGACCATGCTGTTGGCATTGCTGGATCTGGTGGCTCGGGTTTAATTCACCCAGGTCTGACTGTTGGACTCTGGTGCAGTTATCTGTGATTTCAGGTTAGGTCCTGAATGACTGAACCAGAGCAAGACTGGTCCAGCGTAGCCTAACCGATGATTAGACATATGATTTGGTCCTTGGACAAGCTGCTGACCAGGTCATGGGCCCAACTCAGCCACCATTTTACATGGGCAACAGCTGGCATGGTTTAGGGTCTTAAGTGCTTTGATGGATTGGGAAGCACTTGGTCCTCATGTTGGTTGGATGGATGGGTTCAAGGCTGAAGAGCAAACAGAGCTATTAATGGAAGGCAACACAAATAGCAAAAAACCTGAAACAAAACCCTCCCAAATTAGTTCATCACACCTAATAATATCTGAACACTTTAACCTCAGCCTCATTGGTCTTAAATATCTCAATCAATATAGATTCTCTCAGAAATCAATTTGCAGCTACAAATATGATTGTTTAATAATTCACAAGTTGTGGGCCCTCAGGCTAGGAAAGATTAGTGTAGCAGACAGAAAGAGGTAATCTTTACCTCAGATAAGATTTCACTGAAAAGGAGAGACTGCGAAACACTGTTTAACGCTAGCTGTTTCTGTCCTTTATGTGAAGAATTTTGAGCTTCCGTGTCTTACTGGAGAGAGATCAGTTTAGTTCAGTTTCATTGTTCGTTTTCAGATCAGAGTTATTTAGCTATGTTCTTGAAGTATCATAAATATTTTATTAAAATAAACCATTGCAAATTTCGGTTTTACTTACTAGATTAAAAACAATAATTTTAAATAGCTAATGACTGGTGCCAAGCCCGGAACATGCTTTTCTGCAGTATCGGAGAGGAAGAATAGACGAACCTGATGAGCCACCCCGGTAACCCTCTCGTGGCTTTTCTGGTTTTCATCAGAGAAAGCAGTGACTACTGTAAATTTTGCCTTTGGAGAGAGATCCTGGTCCAACGCCACTGGTCCGGGCAATGGGATCTTCTAATCTGTGTATCTCTTTGTTATGTGCGACTTTTCTAGTTGGTCTGTTTGCTGTAGAGATGGTTTTGTTAAGCCTGGCTCTGTGAACGCCATCTGTCACAGACAGCCCAGATGTGAATGATACTTCTCCGGCCTCGCTTGGGCTGTCTTCTTGGCAGTCTTTTCTCCGTGGAGTCCCTGGTCCAGGAATCACTTAGAGCTGTGCTGAGGAGAGAACCGTCTTTTCCAAAGCAGCAGTTTCTGCAGCTGCAGACCAGAAAGCTCTTCTGCTTCCTGGTGGAATAAATAGATAACGGCTGGAGCGAGGCTGCCAGGCCACCGCTACACACCCAGGAGAATGTCCGGCTACCTGAGTGACTCGATTTCGTCCCCACCCTGGGCCACACCCCCATGTAGGGCTGGGTGACCTTTTTGTCTATTTGCATAATCTGCCTTCCTTAGATTTATTCTCAGTGTGTGGGTCAAAAACCGGGGCTCATTAATAAACATTTATTGGGCACCAACAGGGTGTTGCAGACTGGATCTCTCCCCTTCCCAGTAGGCTTGAAATCCATAGTTTTGGCTCCCAGCAGTCACCTCTGCCCTGCTTTTGTGAAGAGTGAGTTATCTAAGCAATCGAAAGGACATTCAAATATTTGTGTACTTCAAAGAGACATAGTCCTTCATCTGAAATGTCCTTTTTGATGGCCAAAACTTCTGAATATTCTCCTTGTCTGCTAAGCTATGGTGAACTGTGAGGTTCTTGCATGCAGATAAGCCATGATAAGGTTAAAAATATTAATACCCTTAGATAATAATTAGGTTCTCCAGTTAAAAGCATCTGTGCAGTTAGGTGTGAGGACAGAGAAGAGGGGAAAAAAAGAATCTCATAAAAATGGAAGAACATTGTCAAGGTCATTGGCATATAATTTGAAAAGTCGTTTGGGGTAGGTAGCCATTGTGTTAAAAATTCGATCAGTAGGCAAAGTTGAAAAAGACACTATGTTGTTAGGCTGGGTGAAGCTTTTTACTGAAGCATGATAAATAATTGAAAATGCCTTTAGCAAATTCCTGCTTTAATGGGAAAATACTTTGTCATGCAGTTTTTCAATTAGTATTCACTAATTCAAATTGGTTTATCATTTAGCCAATTGCACATTAGATTTTTAGTGATGCGTTTTCTCATCTTCAGTTTTATTTGTGGATTTTCCAGTTGGTAGTAAAACTTGGGTGGTGTCAATAATGTTTCTCCTAGTAGTTCTCAGCATTTTTCTGCATAGTAGAAAAAATGAAGAATTAACAAAAAACAGAAAGAACCCCACCAACAGTGGCTCAGTTGAAACTGACAGTTGGTGTGTTGGGGAGATTTAACTGTTTGAATGAGACTCTGGATTGGGGAAAGGGAGAGATTCTAATGTGAAATAAAGAAGACGAGGATTCTTTATGTTTCCCAGCCTCTTCCCCTCGGATTCAAGGCTGTGCACACAGATGAGTTTGGAAGGCTATCTCCATCTCAGGTTTAGCATTCTTGATTGCAGGTTTCTGTAGAAGGGTGAACGATCCAAAACCTGGTTCCAAATCAGCGCCCAGTCATTTGAATACTATTTATTAAGTGCTGGAGGGGAAATCATTGAGATTGGATCAAGAGTTTGAATCAGTAGAAAATAAAAGAGACTTTTTTTAAAAAAAAAATTATTATTTAGTGAAAGAAAAGAGTAGTGAAAATAAAGATTCTTGGACACAACCATGACAGAGTATTTCACCATTCATTCAGATTAGGCTGAGTATCTGCACATGGGAGCTACCAAGGAAAGATTTTCTTAGGTTTGTATTTAGTAGCTTCTCACCATTGGAATACAAATTTTTCTGTGAGTGAAGAATTTTCAGCCTCTGTCATATCCTTGTACTTTAGGGTAACAAATGGTACACAGTAGGCATTAAATGTATGCTGAAGAGCATGTATGCATGAGTGCTTATTGCTTTAGAAAAATTCTCCAAAGTGGCAGGAAGTGTGGGAATAAAATGGAGGGAGGAAACCTTGCTGGAGAAACTGTTGGAGACCATGCCACTTATGTTAACACCCCGATGTAAAGTGTTTAGATACAAATATGACAAAATAGACACAACGTCTACAGGAGTAAAATCCCGATGAAAGAAATCAAAGAATTCAATATATGAATCACTTTGTGACCATTCGCAGGAAGACTCAATACTGGCAAGATGTCAGCTTTTTTGAGCTTCACCCATGATGCCAACAGAGAGAGAAGAATGACATGACCTAGAATGGTTGGAAGATGGAGACAGCCCAACTTCGTGACTTAATTAGAAAGCTGCGGTAGTCCAGGCAGTGTGGCAGTATTCGTGGCAAAAGAACAGGCGAATAGACGAGTAGGACACCCCCAGAGAGATCCATGTGCATATATCAGTCCGTCAGAACAAACGGAGGTGATCTCTGGCGTTAGAGGTCGGGGCGCGGGAATGGGTGGAATTTCTGCAGAATTAGCGCCTCGGGCTGCAGGCCACTCTGCCTGGGCCGCCGCTCCAGACAACACCAGTGGCTGCTAATAATGCTCTGTCAGAGCCTCTTCTCCAGCCAGATTCTTTCCTGCAGATGAGCTTTCTGTGGAAATGAGCGAGCCACTCTGATGAACGAGAGATCGCCCTTGCGCTTGCTGAGCTGGGAAAGGAACACAGGTAGAGACCCACACACCTCAGTCATTTAAGAGCTCCAGACCAAGCCAACACACTGTTAAATAAAACGTGCATGTGTGTTTTCCTAGAGAAAATATTTTTGTGGTCTTCCTTACTGTGATCCATGCACTGGCTGTATCGGCTCCACCTCGGAGCCCCCTGGGAAGGCAGTCATGGAGCTCCTGTCCCAGACTGGGGGCATGTTACCCAGATCCCCAGGGACATTTTGAGTATGTGTAGGTTTGAGATGTGCTGTTTAGAATGACCCGAAAGGCCAAGTTGTAGTTTAGAATTCTTAGACTTCTTGGAGAACTGTGCTAGGACAAGGTGACATCATTAGAGCTGTGTCCTGGAGCCCAGCCCTTAGCTTACTCCACTTCTCTCTCTCCTCCTAGCATCTGCCGGCACCCCAGGGGGTCTTGTGCACACCTGCATGCCTGTCTGGTCCTCTACACATAGATTCCCTTTCGCAGAGCACTCCACTAGCCGCAAGGTGGATGGACTCAGGTCTGAAGTAGCTTAGGCTGTTTGGTAGGGAATTCCACTTACGAAGCTACAAGGTAGCTTTAGGTAGGCATGCCACCTTGAACCTGCAGAGTTCATTTTTCTGGGGGTAGGAGCCCAGGGACTGAAGGGCACGGTTCAGATAAGAGTCCTTTTGCCCTGGTCCATGTGTCCCTTGCTTTGGGGACACAAGATAACTGAGATGACACCCAAACTGGTGTGGCTTTTACCAAATTCATAACGAATAGATGGAAAGGCTCCCTGGAAGGTTCATTTACCTGTTGAGAAACACAGGCTACTGAAGGGACCCCGGATCCCAGAATCCTTAGAGGCCCTTGGTTTCCTTTATCTGAGGTGACGTGGAAGAATTCTTCTGGAAGGGACTTAGGACGTTGGACCTTGTCACAAGGAAGCTGAGAGGTGGGGGACAAGTGTGTGTTACCTCCTCGAATGCATGGACTGGGGTTGTCTATAACACACCTGACTCCCGTGTTCCTGGTTAATCAAAACCTGGCTCCTTCACAGATATTTTGTCCTCTTTCAAATCTGACTCTCTATCAAGTGGAATTTCCTTGAAAAAAGAGATGTAATGAAATGTGATTAGTGCAAATGTCTGTGAAATTTATTGTACTATTAAAATCCTATTGGGTCTTTGTTTATGAAATGTATTTTTCTGTATTTGAGGTTTAGGAAGGCTTGATAATGAGGCTGGGAAGATTCATGGCCTCTTTTCTAGGGCTTAATTTAGGCTCTATATCAAATATGTAAAATAACGTCACGTCTTCCCCCACCTCTGAGGGCCATACATTTTGTTATTATTTCGCTGCCATGGTTTTTTTTTTTTTCTTTCTCCTTTTATAAATACAGCACTCCCAGAGTGGGAACATTTTTAATGGGGAGGGCCCCATGTAGGCCAGAGAGAAGAGGCCTCGAAGGATTGTTTCTTCTTCTGGGTCCACCTCTAGGGTTGAACGACTTGTGATGTTTGAGGGGAACCAACCCTCTGTGCCCATCTGGCCCATTGCACTCGTGTGGGACAAGGGAATTGCTAGGCAGAGTTGCCCCTGGGGCGCAGACATTGGGGTGATCAGGCCACACCACCCACAGGAAATGCATTTGTGTCTGAAGGACACATCCGGAGACACCTGATCTGTCTTCCCACCACCTCGGTCGTGACTGTCATTACCTCTTGGGTTAGTCGTGTGATTTACTCATCATTGACATGGGCAGTGCCAGTAATTTTACAGGACCATGAGGGTAAAGACCAAATTCCTAAAAGTGACCTCAAGCCCCTGTCCAGCCCTGCCCACCTCTCACCCCTTCTCTCACCCCTTTTCCCCCAGCCCCTGCCTTCTCTAAATCCTCACATTACTGCACATCTTTAGCCACAGGCTCTTTGCACCTGCTATTGTCTCTATTTAGAAGTCCCAAGGCCTCGTTTGTCTAGTGAACACCTGTTCTCTTCTCCATTGTTTTATCCTCAGGGACCCCTGCCTGACTTCTGGGTGTCGCTCAGGCCTCTTTAATTGTGGTATATTCTCAGGTCACTTGTTTTCATAGTGTGCTTGTGCGTAGTGCCCAGCTCTCCCACTAGACCGAGGCTCCTGCAGGCAAAGACTGTGTCTGCTCATTTTCCCTTTGTCTTCCAGCACTTGCCTTGTGGCCCTGCCTCTGGGACCGATCAGAGGCCCCAGTGTGACTTTCCCCACCCACTACAGCCCCACCTGTGTCAGTGGTGGGAAAAATGCTATCCAGTTAACCTTTCTACCCTGGAATTGGTCTTAGAAGCTTCATTTAGGGAGAAGGTAGGAGAGACCAAGTCTCTATGTGACTTGCCAAGCAGGAGCAAGCCCCAGTTTTGGAATTCCACAGCTCGGTGCCACCATATTCCTTGGGGACTCAGTCTCTCTTTAGGAGACCAAGCTAGTGAATGAATTTCACCGCCTGGGAGCCCAACTCTGGGTGGCAGCGGAGGGTAACACGTGCCCAGTCACCTTTCCTTGAGGGCAAAGTCGTTTAGTTCCCATAAGCAGTGGTGGCGTAAAACCTTCAGAGTCGCCTCAGTCCCCTCCTTTGGCTTCAGTGTTCCCATCACGAAGCTTCGACTGCTGCTGAGTATAAATTCCTCTCGGGATAACTTCATAAACCCATTTCCTTGCCTTCCTTCCTGGGGGAGAATCTGTTTTGATCACTGTCCTTTGAATGGAGGAATCCCAGTTACACAGGGTCTTCTGTTTAACAGAGTGCTTTATGAACCTCGGGCGTTAAATTTCCCAGCGCTGGTGGAGGGTGGAGTTGTCCTCTCTCCTTTTGCACACTGGCTGGGGGAGGTCGCAGCACTGGCTTCAGGTCACACGGCTTGTGTGTGCCACAGGTGGGTCTCAGACCTAGGTGTTTGCCAGGTCACATGAGCGATCGCGTGCCTGCAACACAATTCATGCCACACCTGTGCTCTGCGACCCCCTGGCATCATCATGCGCATGTTTTCCCAGTTGCTGTACCCCACATTTGTGGTTCACTGTGCTTATCTGAGCTCGGCATCTTCCAGGTGTAATATTGCTTAGATGGGCCTGAAATAGAGTGTCTTTAGAAAGCTTTCACCTGATTCACTTGTGACTATCTCTTCTATGAAATGTGTTCTGCTATTTAACTGGGCTTGCTTTTGGGCACTAGGATTTATGTCTCTGATAACAGCGACTTACATAGTTTTGTGTAAATGATAAAGTTTCTACTTACGGACATCTGCTGATGGATGAGGCAACAGAAGTGGAACTGTGGATTAAAAGTGTTGTCTGAGGGGTTCACTCACACCTCTCTCTCCACTGTGCTTTCAAGGGGGACATGTTGTTAAATATTTGCAGACATGGGGTCGTAGGCATTAGCTATGCTGTCTTGAAATGAAGACAAAGAAGAAATCTGGGGAAATCTTTAAGGTTTTGCCAGAGGTGCTGCCCATCCCCGCCCCCGATGGAAACAACTAGGTCACCAGCATTCCGTGGTCCTCGACATGGTCCCCACTGAGGCCACTGTTGTCACCATCTTGCCCCTTTGTAGGAAGGGAACTGGTTCCACACTGGCCCTGCGCCTGCCTCATCTCTCAACTTCCTGTGATTCCTTTGTGTTTATTCCATAATTCAAAGCCAAGCCAAAGCCTCAAACTAAAACTTTTTCTCTTTCAACTGGGGGATAAGAAAGGGAGAAGAACGCAATGAAAAAAAAATCTTTCTTAATTTGGGCTTTATAAGTCATGTCATGCGTGACTCTTGTTTTCTCAGAAAATTTGGGCAAAGCAAGTGAAGCCGTGATCGCATCACGAGAACTATACGAGGTAATCCTGTGAAAATGAAAACTTCGTAGTCAAGATTATGTCACGATTTATTTTATGTGTGTGTGTATGTGTGTGTGTGTTTTTCTCTCTAGCCAAATGGTTTTCAATAGCAATTACTGAAGTGTCAACGACCTTCTCATTCGATTGAATTAAAAAACTTAAATGAAGTTTTACTAGTATCAGTCTTGGCTGTCATACAGGTAATTGGGAACGTGATGGACGCTACAACAATGCCACCTATGGTTAGGAGCCTTTGTTTAAAACACCATAGAATTTCACACAGGCTGCAAGAGCAAACAGCCTAAAGTAAGGGTCTATAACAGCCTATTGGGTACTCTTCCAGCTCTAGGAAGAATTAGGCAAAGAAACAATAAAGTAAGGTCCTCAAATTATGACTTTATGGAAAGATAGGGCTGTAGTTATGTAAAGGAATCCATTGTAATATGTGTTCTCTCTTCTAAGACTTTGTGGCTTCTTTTGCTTTTCTTTTAGCAAGAATTTCTTACATTTATGTAGAAGACATCACTCTTTCTCATGGTTGGCATATTTTTGCATTGTCAAAAATAATTTGGTTTTGCTCGCTGAGAGGTCCTAAGCGTGCTCATTTGTATGGTCTTCAGGTTTTAGAGGTTTGCTTTTCAGTGCTCAATGCAGCTGGGATTTGTTGTGTGTAATGTAAGGTAGAGATCCCTGTAAGGAGGACCAAGTAGCTCGTCACGATGAACTGAAGAGTTCAACCTTCCCCCATGCATCTGTGGTTTGATTTTGTTAGACATGAGGCTACCCTCTGGTGTGGTCCTCTTGTTAAGTTCTCTGTGTAGTTCCGCTGATCACTTGGTTACTCCTGTGTAACTATTGTGTTGTCTTACAGTAGCTTTATAATATAATTTAATGTCTGACGGAAAAAAATCAGCAGAATAATAAACCTGTGATGGTCCCACAGTGGACTCTTGTAGAGCAGTGAAATCAGCCATCCCACGCCTGTAAGCACTGGCATGGGTGCATCTCAGAGGCATAATACTTAATGAAAAGGACAAAAGTCACCTGAGAGAACAGGATGCAGGATGGTGTCACCTTGAAAGATCACATAGGAATAAGCTAAAGAATATATTATTTAGGGGCATATCCTTGCCAAGGGTAGAATCCTTGGCAAAGACCAATAGCCCTGTAGTCCATGGTGGAATTTACTTCCGGTGGAAAAGGAGCTAGGAGTGCAGGTCCACAGATGGCTGCAGAGGTGTAGACAGAGCTCACAGGTTAGGCTGGGCAGCAGCGCTCGGAGGTGGCCTCATTGCTGTGTGCTAACATACATGTGGTACACAGGTATTCTTTGTTTCAACTCCTACGCAAAGAAAGTTAAAACACACAAAAGCACACACCGGGACTAGAATTGTTTTCACTAATTAAGAAGTGCATTCTTTAATGTTCTGTTTCTGATACAAGTTAAACTAATGCACCCATGTGTGTATATGCATGTGATATTTACACAAAATGCTATGAGACAAGGTTTAAATCCTGGTAGCTCTGGGACTGGTAAGCATTCTGAATTTATCAAGAATTTTAGTACTCTGGACCTCCGTTTTCAAATCTGTAAAGTAGAACTAGTCCCTCTCAAAGTTCTTGTGACAGTTAACGGTTCCTGACACTTAGTGCTCAGTAAAAGTTAATTTTTTATTTTATTATTACTCTGCTTAGCAGAGCCTATATACCCATGCATGTTCAGTTTCTAGGGACACATCACATGTATACATGCATGTATGTATGTGTAGGGATGCGTGAATGATCTTTCACTTGTTTCTGAGGGTCTCTGGTTCATCTGTTGGCTAAGTCTTTTTTTAATCTGCATAGATTTTTACTTTAGTGCTTGAAAACATGAATTGGAGCTTTTGTTTCCTTTTAAGTAAATCTGTCTTTACCTTTTTAAAAGGAAATGCAGTTAAGGCTCTGTCATATGTTTACAGACAGATGGTGTTCTCAACAGTGTAGCGGGGTTATGTTTTCATTCCAAGATCTGGGGAGGAGTAATGAGCAGCATGCTTTGGAGTGAATGGTCAGGGTCTCCCCATCCTCAGAGACCTTATAGTTGGGGACAGAAGGATAAAGGAGAAAAGAGAGAGGAGGATGAGCAAAGTAAATGAAGTGTAAGGACCATCACGGCATGTGCCGAGAGTCCGGCTTGGTGGTGGAGCACTCGCCTCACATGTGCAGGGTCCTGGGTTCCACCTCCAGGACTGCAGAATCGTGATTGTCACATCTTCCGTGGTGTTAGGGAAAAAATAGAGCTGGAAAAGGAGCAGAGAATGCTGGGGATGTGGATTCTATTTTATGCAGAACACTCCAGAAGGCACTCAAGGAAGTGAGAGAGCAGGCAGGTGGCTGCCTGGGACCAGGATGAGCCTGGAGAGGCACAGGAGGCTGAGGGGACACAGTGGGCGGCTCAAGGACTCAGGGTGAGGTGTGCAGAGCAGTGGAGACGGGGAAGTCAGTCGGGCAGTGGGCCAGTGGGTGGCGCCGGACTTTAGCAGCTGTGGTACAGACCCTGGATTCCTCACTGGTCTGCCTGCTATTGGACTGTTAAGGGAAGAGGAATATGAAAATCTGACTTATTTCTAAAAGCGGACTCTCAGAATGGGCAAGAGACGTGAATAGACACTTTACAGAGGAAAACCCACAAAAGGTCTATGAGTCTATGAGAACACATCAAAATCAGTAGTTATCAGAAAAAGGGACTTAAAACTCTAATAGTGTATACCACTTGGTGCTCTGTAGGATGGCTAGAGTTAAGCAAACAAGAATCTGCTCCAGTAGTAACCAAATGCTTCCCAGGGTGTAGTACAAGTTGAGCTTGCAAACATTGCTGAGAAGTATGTAAAGTAGTACCAGAAAATAGGAAGGTTTGTGAAATTAAAGACTTCGACCCAATGGCCCAGCACCCCCATTCCCATGCACTTACCAAGAACAGCGAAAGCAGAAATTCACAGAGTGCCTTGTGCAAAGTGTTCGTAGTGTCTTTATTCATAAGTAGCTAAAAACTATGAAACAACCCCAAATGTTCATCAATAAATAATGAGCCCATCAGAATATATTTATGTGGTGGGATGATGTCATTCCTCAAAATGGTGTGAACAGCCTAGGTGAACCTCATGAACGGTTGGCTCTACACAAGGAAACCAGGTGCAGAAACCCAGAAAGAGAATAGTGTGTGTAAAGGCTGAAGGTGAAGTGTTTCCCACAGACCCATGTACTGAGAGTTTGCTCCCCACTGTCACAGTATGCAGAGCTGAGTCCTCCGGAGCTGCTTGGGTCCTGAGGGCTGACTGGGCTTCGTGGGATGGGGCCTGATTGGATGAAGCAGGTCCCTGGGGTGTGTTTCGGAAAGATGCTGCTCCCAGTTCCTTCCTTTCTGGCCTGAGAGCTTTTGCTCTTCTTCCTGGCTGCCATAAGGTGAGCAGTTTTCCTCCGCCACGCCCGTCCACCACGATGTTTGTGCTTTGGAGCCAACCATGAATTGAAACTTCTGAAACTATATGCCAAAGTAAACCTTTCCTTTTTAAAGTTGTGGTCTCTTAGGGTCAGGACTTTGGTCCTGTGATGATAGGCTGGCTAATTCATTTGAATGTCCAAAGCAAGCCAAAGCACGCTTTGATAATAGAAATGATTACTTGGTTCCTGTGTTTGACAAGTCACTGGATGGGATCATAAGGAAAACTTTCCAAGGTGACAGAAATATTCTATAACCTGATTGATGGTTTTAAGAATGTATATACATTGATAAATGTCATCAAATTTTATTGTTTAAATCCATGCATTCTATTGTAGACAATGATTGATGTTTATTAATAACTGAATAGTTTGCTTTTACAAAACAAAGTACTATCACTGTGGCTTCTCTGCAGAGAATAGACTAAGAGACAAGTTGGGAGCAGGGACATGAGCTGGTGGACCATTGCAGTGGTCCAGGAGAGAGGCGAGCTTGGTGTGGGTCAGGGCAATGAGGTGGGACCTGCTCTGCCCTGAACATATTTTGGAGGAAGAGTCAAATGCATTGCGTTGGTGGTGTTAAAGAAAGAAAGGAACTAGGGACAGATCTAAAGATTTGTATCTAAACAACTAGAAGATGGAAAACACCAGGGAAGTTTATGTTTATTTCTTACCCATTAGGAATCACTTATATAGATATTCATTCCCAGACGTGCGTTAGAAATCCAAATGAGGGTGCTGAGGAGGAAGATGGACTAATGAATCTGGAGCTCAGGAGAGGTTTTGTACCTCTCCTGAGGTCTGACGTTGGATCCCCGTGGTGGTCAGGACAATAGAGGTCAGCTGTGGCTACCTGGAGCGTGAATATAGGAAGACAAAGAAGAGGTCCAAGAACTTGGCCTCTGAACATTGACAGAAAGAGGAAAATGAAAAAATGGAAGAAGCAGCCAATGCGGAGGGAAACAGTATCCCCAAAGTTCAGCAAAGGATTCTGCAAATCTAAGCAAGCTTTTCCCACACTTGCGTTCTTTGAAAGCATTCGTGTTTGTCCCTCGGTGAGTACTTTGGATTTCACAGTGGGGTAGTGCTTTTCAGAGCCTACTTTACAACCCAGAGGTCATCATCATCTGTAGGATGGGCAGTGTGATGTGAAGACTGGTGCAGACCACTGTGCTCCTTGGTGCTGTATTTTGTTGAACTGTGTGGTTAAAACTTTTGGCTTTGTTTTTGCGCTGATTGGAGCGACAGAGAGCCTTTGATAGGCAAATGATGGGCCCTTGAGGGGTGCAGGATTCGGTTGGCTTTCAGAATTTTACAATCCCTTGTGAGAGACTTGGCTCTTTCTGTCATCTGTAACTGCATCGGTTGGCATTTGACAGGCTGGCTCTTGTGGCCACAGTGACTTTATTTCCAATGTGGCATCATAGGGCAATCTTTCTTGAAGGCATTTTAAGAGATTCAGATTGAAGTTAAAACCAACTCCATATGCTGTTGCCAATGCGAATAGTACCGATGAGATGACAATCAGATGAACAGCTAAGTTCACACATGCTCAGGCAGGATCACTACTGAGATGTCACAACTTACTTCTCTGGCTGTCAGCTGGCAGGCATCCTGCATGAGGAGAGACAGCACAGAGATTTACACGAGCCATCTCCATTTATATTTGCGAGCTTTGATCTTCGGAGGCATACATTTTGTATACATTCAGATCTCAGCTTGGTAGTCAGAGTATTTCTCCACTGAAGGACCACCCAAGCTGTGATCTTTGGCTCAGTGTGTTAGATCCCATTCTCTTCACATGCTTAGATCATGTAATTAGGAGCTTCTGGGTGCTTTATATTGAAAATTGCAAAATACGTTGTTTTCTTTCCCTAGAAAGGACCTAGATTCATCACGTTAAATTAAGCTGCAAGAAGTAGAAGTGGAGATGGTATTTCCAGAGTGGAGAGTGGATCAAATGTGGGCCGAGAAAGTGTCTTCATAGAATTTTTTGGGAATCACCAAAATGTGTGAATGTTTCTACAGTAGTGGGATGGGGGGAGGTAATACTGAGGTATAGGAATATTTTTACCATACAAAGTGATTATGTAAGCCATTAAAAAGTCATGGATTAAAAACATACTACTAGATTCTTTAACAAGTTTGTTGTCTCATAATTTTTTTTTAAAATGTTGACTTGAAACGTAATGATGCAATGAGATGACAACTAATATTTAGGGATAATTTACCTGCCTTTAACAATTGAAAAATGAGAAGCATGGAGTTTGTAAGAAATCTAAAATATGCTAGTAAAATATACTATCATTTAGCTCATGCCTGGCTCGTTTTTCATTTTACATAGTTATTAAATATTTTCTTTCTTCCTATTTCTGTGAGTTTTTTCATTTTCCCTGAAATTGGTAGGTTATTAATAATGAATCATAGTACCTTTAGTATTTGTAATCATTTCTGTTGAAAAGGGCACTGATTTGTTCATTTCTGCAGAATAAAACATGAAAGATACTTGCACTGTGTTTTACAGAATTTCAAAATACGATTTGGATCCTTTCCGCTTTACACGTGGGCTTTGGGGTTGACGGTGAAACCATATGCTTTTGGAAACAGCATTTGCATGTCACTAGACATGCTGTAGTGAGGTCTGGTAATTCCTGTGGGGCAGTTCTGGGCTGGGAGACCAAGCTTCAGTTCAGAGGAGAGCAAGCAGGGTCCAGGAGGGCGGAATTGAGCAGAAGGGCAAAAACAAAGAGAGGAAAGCAAATCTCTGCATGTGGTCACTGCCAGGAGCAGAAATTTGTCCTCAGAGTTTTATAGTATATTTGGAAAATTTAAAAAAAAGTAATGGGGGGGGCAGCAAGCCTTTAAAACTTTGCTCTATTGTGTTTCCAAGAAGGATTCTGGCAGCAGGGAGGTTACCTCCATGAGAGCAGGTATTCAGCATATGTAAGTGTGGTTGGGAAATCATTGTCTTGCAGAGAATACTCGAAATTGGTCCCTAATGGCCTTGGGTTCTGTCATATGGTCTTGATTATAAGGCTAAAATTGCATTGCCATGCCTTTAGTGTGAACGAGATGGATGGATAATTATTACGTGCGCTGAATACCTTTCTGCATGGTGGAACCAGGACATCCGCTGGTCACTGTCGCTCCCTTGCCCAGTGGCTGCTGTCAGGAGAGCTCTAGGCGGCCACTTAATCCCCATATTTATGTGGAGGAGCATGGCAGTGCCGCTCCAAGGCTGGGTGGACACACTCCCATATCCACATGCAGATTGTAGACAAGCCAGTGGCCCAGGGAAGGGCTAAGGAGGTGAGGAGGCGCTGCCCAGAGAAGCAGTAGCCTCCCTGGCTGCAGTGGGGATGAAAATGGAACTGCGTGCCCTGGGTGCTGTGGGTGGCACATGGTGGCATCCGTGTGCCAGAGCTGGTACCCAGGTAGAGCCAGAGAGGATTGGGGGCTCAGTTACAATGCTGCAGGAAGCTTAGACTGCTTGACAATAGGAATGAGCATGTAAGTGAGATGTGTTTGTGGAACACCAGTGATTTGAGATACGCTAAGCAAACAAGCCTCTCTTTTATAACGATGTACTTTTGGGGATTTGCTGTTGGATATAGCTTTCAGCATCCTCCTAGACCATGCATATAATGACAGTCTCGTGGCCATTCTGTTGTTGCTGCTGTCATCCCTACTACGAAGCCATCCCGGGAGGGTGCCGTGCTTTGTCATATGGGAGTGGGTGTGACTGAGGCCGCATGAGGTCCCCGGCCACGGCCGCACAATTCACTCATTACAGGAGAATTTAGGGTGGATCCGTCCTTGCTGGACTGTGGCTTCTGCTTTGCATGCAACTCTTTGCAAAATATGAGCCATTAGCTCTGAGGATCACTGTCCCTTCTGGGCTGAGCTTTGAACTTCCTGGCTGACACTGAAGGAAGCAGTGAATCACACTGGGCTGTGGAGCACAGAGACAGTCATGAGAACAAGGTTCCAGGCCCAGAATCAGGCTCAGAAAGTATTCTGGGGATGGTATTCAATTTTTCACTCAAAACCCAGTGTGTGTGTGTGGTGTGTGTGTGTTGATCAGCTCTGGCCCATCATCCTGATGCTCTTATGATGCCATTTGGGTTGTTTCAGTGTAGGATATTTATTTAAGATAGGGGAACCAAAAATATTAAGGTGCTAAGGAATTTCTTTATAAATTAAAGAGGAATATAAAAATGCAGACTCTATATATATATATGCATTTCTGTGTATAAATATTTAACAAAAGTCAGAGACTTTATTAACAATTATTTTAATGTGCTTAATGCAAGTTTTTCTTTATATTTGTAGATAAATAAGTAGGTAAATGAATAGATAAATAGATGGATATGTGGATAGGTAGATAGCTAGATGCAAGGGAGAAAAATGGAGACATGTGATTTAATAATAACCATTATTATGCTATATAGTAGTTAAATCTAGGATTCTAGGGTAATAAAACATGAGGGATACACTATTTTGGTGCTGTATTTAGCTTTCATTTCTATTGAAAACCGCTAAATTAGTAGCATTTTATGATTCCCGATTTAGCTCTTTTAATAAGAAGCAGAAACTAAAAACAGCTCAGGCAAGCAGTTGAAGTCTTATCACAAGCCAGTAAGATCAATAAGCTAAAAAAAAGTATGAAAAGTTTTTTGAGTGACAGCTTAAAAATGGAAAATTTAAATATATATCACTGCCTTCTGCTCCATTGTATAACGCGTAAAGCACATTTTGGCAGTGTGTTTTTAAGCAGCCAAGAAAGTGATTTATTAGTATCACCGGATTTGTGTTTATGTTCCGTGCTGTAAACTATGCTTGGAGCCATATATCTGTATTAAGGCATTAATACTAGGAGTGCTACCTAAGCTTAACGCTACTAATATTGTTCAAAGTGTAGTTTATTGGGCTGTAAATAGTGGCCTCAGTATTGACATCCTCTGCATCATCTGAGGCCCTGAATAACTTGCATCTGATGCTAAATGAACATGCCGAGGCTGACAGTATGTAGAACATAAATCGTGGCCACAAGTGGTGCTTCCTGGCTGGCATCTCTCCTCTCCTCTGATCTGCAGAGGTGTTTCCGGCGTGTAGAGACCTCGAGAAATTTTTCCAGCGTCCACTAGAGGGGTATGATTAGCGGAAATGTCATCTTGGTTCTAAATGGTCTCATTGCACGTGACCATTCATTTTGAAATAATTTCATGGTTAACATCTCTAGAAAGTTCTATCTGTGACCTTTCATTGGGTGGAGACTATCTATCTATACATATTTTTTAAAAAGCTCAGAAAAGTATGCTTTTTGCATAAGGCTAAGACCAATAATTAAGAATTTCTGGAAGAGTTTTCTGCTTCCTGAAGTGAACTCTGGCTTTTCCTTATGAGACTCTGTTCTCTTGTGGGCACTGCCTACTTTTCTCAGTTACCAGAAAGCATAGGTCCTGCCTATTTAACAGAATCAGCATCTTTAACAATTGTGTAAAACAGTTCATGTTGCAAAGATGAATAATTAACTCTCGCAGCAGTGGAAGGATAGGTAGCAAGCCAGGAACCGAGTTTCTATTTCATCTTCTGTGTGCGCACTGGGTCCTACCTTGGTGCAGAGCTGCTAGCTGTTTATTAGCTCCTCCAACAATTTTGACTGAGGATGGATTACTGTATGGTGGACATGGCTGCCATGCACAAGTGTATTTTCTAAGCTTGGTTTCTTTTGTTGAAAATCAGGACAGTATTTCAAGTCTGTTTGAATTTCACCAGAGACACTCTCTTTTATTAAAGGCTATAAACAATGAAAAAGCTCTTTCTTAAATGTTTCTTCCAGAGCAGGAGACAAAACAGTCACATAAATCACGAATGTGCTAATTTATCTAGGTGTTCCTAACTGTACATTGTAAAGCCTAATGACACATATTAAATCAAGTGTGGAGAGCAGGAGAATTGGAAGAGAATGGTCATATCTACGAATCCACCCTCCTTCTGAGCAGGGTTCTCTCAGATAGCACCAACTGTGTGAGGGGCGGCCATTGTCCTACTGTCCTGTGTACTTTTCCAAGGATGTGCTGGGCGCTCAGGAGGTGGTGGCGTGTGCTTTAAATGCATTGTGTTCTTCCTGGATCCCCTGCCTTCTCTTGGGGCTGAGCAATGCTCTAGACATGGTCAGGGGACACTGTAGAAAAGGACGCCACTCTCCACCTTCCCAGCACTGTGTCCCTCCGGAAGCTCTAGAATGTGATGTTTCCCGTTGCCCCTGCTTCCTGTACTGAGCTATTTCTACCAGGCACAGCTGCCACCGCTCCGGCCTTCCGGGCATGGATGAAGGGGGAGAGAGCATTGCTGAGTCTCCCACATTCTTTGTTTCCTGCACATTAACCGTTCTGCCACAACCAACCAACGTGCGCAAGGCCGCGGGCTTACTTAGCACAGAGTAAGTGATATAGCAGCAAAGGTTTCTCGAACGAGGAGGAAAGGTTTCACCAAGGCACACAGTTTCATGGCTTAGAGGGTGGCAGAGCAGAGTGGACGCAGGAAGCCCAAGGACCTGTGACAGCCAGTGGCCACTTCCCTTTCTAGTTTTATTTATTCTTCATTGCCCCCTTTCTGAGTTGAAATATTGAAATATTCAGTTTGGGTCTAAAAAGAAGCCAAAAACCTTATGGAGAGAGCTTGTAAACAAACACCCACTCGAACCATCTGGTTTTGTAACACATACAAGTGATTAAGCTGCAGAGCTATGATTGTTAAATTTTTAAAAACACAACAATCCAAAACAGCCCCAAATAGCTGCCTCATGCAAATTTATGGGGGTGGGGGGAGGAGGATGCTTTATATAGTAAATAATCTGGAAAAGTTAAAATGATTTTTGAAATTTTTCCGTCCCCCATTTCTTTCTCTCCTTCCCCCATAAATGTTACAGAAAGATAAAATATATGCTCTAAAATGTGTTTATATGTTGTAGTTGCACTGCTTAGGATGGCTCCTTGTTACTATTTTTGCCCTTGATCGAGACACACGCACACCCGAATGTGTGTGTGTGTGCTCACAAGACGCCGTCTCGATTCCTTCTAGAATACATTAAGCAATCTGGGCTATTTGCAAATAATGAATTCATGCTTTTTGTCCATAATGACTGAAGAAAGTCAGGTCAGGGGGAAATTAAATATGTTAAGAGCTCTCATTTTAATTGTATAATATCGATACTGTCTTTATAGTTAATTTCCTTGACAAGTCGCGGGGCATATGGATTGGATTCTTCATCTGTTTCTAACGTGGAAATGATTCTAAATTGGAACATCTCATTTAGGTGACATCACTGAGAGGAAAAAGAAGAAATGCCCGTTCTGCAGGTTTAGGGAAGGAACAACTTCAGAGCTGATGACTCCAGATGACCATCCCTAGCGGGAGCAGGGCTGACCTTTGAAATCAGCATGCAGTGAGGAAGCGCGGCCACACGGCGGCTGGGTTCTCGGTTCCCGATCTTGAGCGCCTTCACACCTGTATTTATCAGATCCACTATGGAGGAGAGTGTTGTACATCCAAAGAGGACCGTGCATGGTGATGGTGATAGTGACCTGAGTGTCAGACACACATCCTGGAAGGTAGTGAGCCAGATGCAATAGAAGTTAGCCTGTGCTTAAGGAAAGCTCATAAGGAGCTTTTGGATTGGGACAGACTGACCTCTTCCCAGTGGTGCTAGGAAAACGGATCTCAAAGTCTCAGGCTTTTGTGATGTCAGTGTGCAGTGTCCAAGGTTGCTGCCAGGTCCCATGTGGAGTACGGGGACAGCTTTGGGTGCTATGTACAGAGAATTTGTCACCCACAGCCTCCAGCATGGGTCCCCAAGAGCCACGGGCAGTGGGGAAGCAGGCCCAACTCTGTACAGGGAGTGGGGTGTTTGGGGAGCTGCTGGAAAGGAGAAGAAGAAGAGGGGGTTGAGGCGGGGCACCCCGAGGTGTCTAGAAGGAAGCAATGAACCAAAGGCGTTGTCAGGGATGTGCTGGTAAACCGGCTTTCTGACCTCAGGACCAAGCAGCCTCCCCTGGCGCCTGTAGTCTGTGGATCCACTGGTGTGGATACTCATGCTACCGAGCCTGGTTGTCTAGCGCCTAGAGACAGGAGCGTCTGGATGGTGGAGCTGGAATGCAGTGTGGGGACTGAGCTCCTGAAAGCCACAGTGAGTCACCTCACTCCGCCCCCGCCCATCGGTGCGAAGTACTCCTGTCAATCACAGATATGGCTGTGCAGTTCTGAGTCAGAAGAAAGTAGCACAGAAGAAAGAGCCCAGTGCGTCCGGCTGCCCAGCTGCCCAGCTGCCCTAAGTCTCAGACAGTATTTACAATGCCCAGGGCAGCTTTCCGAGGAAAGTCACTTCTGGAAAATGTCTCTGTATTTTTTTCCCCTTGGGATTTAATGTGATTGCTTCTGTCACTGTTTTCCAAGAAGGAGGAGGCACTTGGAGATGGGATGGGTAATGTCGATGCTGAAAAAGTGAGCCAAGCAGTGGCCTTGTTTCTATCTGGAGAATGGGTGGATGGGAGAGCCACTCCCCACGAGAGACCGTAGAAGCAGCATGAGCCGATCTAGGAGACTTGTTTTGTTTTTTTGGTGCTGGGAATTAAACCCAGGGTCTCAAGTGTGCTAAGCACTTGTTCTGTCCCCGAGCTATGTTGCCAGCCCCTGACCTGTATTTTCAGACTGATTAATAAACGAAGGTGGTTTCTCATCACCTGCGGGCTGCACACGTCTCCTTGTGAGATGCTCTGCTGTTGCTTCTCCAGCTTCGCTATCAGGAGCATCGGTGTGATGACCTGGGCCAGAGTGGATGTAGATGCTGGCCCTCTGGGTCACCGCAGCGGTGCAGATGAGGGGTCAGCGTTTGCGAATGCACTGCACTTCCCTTCCTGCTGCTGAGCCTGGATTCCCAGCCTGGCTGTGAAGGCCCTGGGGCCCTGTGTGAGATCCTTATTTGATTTCCTCACGAGGGCTGTGTTGGCACCCTCATGATTCTGGTCTCTGCTCTGTATCCTTGGGGCACAAACTAAGCCAGATCCAATCCTAAGGGTGGCTTCTGCTCAGTTCCTGGTTTCTACTGGGCCAGTTGCTGTTTTTGGAAAGCATTAAAACTGGTAATAAGAGACTTAGGAATGGAGTCCTCTCCAAAAGTTAATTCATTTGCTTAGCTATTATGGCTAATGAGCCATCCAGGGAGCCGGTTCCCTCCTCCCAACTTTTCTGACGTTTCCAATTCCTTGGAAGCAGTGACTTTCCCCATGCTGCCCCATTCGGGTTGAAATTTTCGCTTAACCATGGACTGCCAAAACCTAGAACTAGGCCTTGGCACACCCATTATGATCAGACCAGTCATGGGAATCACAATGTCCTAAGTACAAAGCCCACTAATTGAATTTCATTCACCGAACTAGCAGCCAAAGGCAGAGAACACTGTGGGCTGTTTTTTATGAGATCCAGAGTCTAAAGTCATTTGTAAAGTGTGAAGTGATGCAGTTTCTTCTGTCTTTCATTTAAAATGCTCCTTGGTAAACAGTGTTGCAGATTAGTGTATTTGTAATTTAAATGAAGATAATACATCAAAGCCGAATCCAAAAAGAAAAGAGTTTAGGAAATGGTTCATCCCCTCCCTTTGTATGTGACCTACTGTAGAAAATAAATAAATGAGAAGGAGGGGAAAAGGTTGTGGATTTTCAGAGAAAAAATTGAACTATTTCTGAGCCAGAGTCAATCCCAATAGCTAAATCTTTGTTTTCTTCAAGCGCACTAATAAATTCCGCCTGATTCATTTTTTATTTTCTCTCGGGGTCTGCTTGCAGATTTGCTTCAACAAAGGAAGCATCATGTTACATCCTTTAAATAATTGATGGTTTTCGGTCCAAGCCGGCTTGAAGGAAATTCTGAAAATAGGTCCTGATTGAGCAGTGTCTCTGCAGCCTGCCCTCTTCAGCACCCCCTGCTCGCCTCTCGCTCAGGAAAACTTGCTTCCTCCTCCGGCTTTCCTTGTCTTGCCTCTTTGCTGGAACAAGGTGCCGCTCTTCTTTGGGTTTAGCTTTTGCCTAATACTTGCTCTCCCTCTTGCATTCCGCCCTGTTCCATTTACTTTATTAAAGACAGAGGGAGCTGTTCGTGTAAGTGGGCTGATGTAACGGAGGGCTCTTAATTAATCTGTCCAAACAGTACACCGGGATCACCGTCAGCGATGGTTTCTTGGGCCCAGGCACGACTGGGTGGCGATATTGTTCCTGTTGATGTGCAATGGGCTGTCATCACCCAGGGAGCAGAGTCAGCTGCCACTCTGCCCACTGCCAGCTGCTCCTGCAGGTTCCAGTACTGTGAGGTGATCTGGTTTCCCTCCAAGAGGAGATTTTCCATCTCAGTGCACCATGGGTCTCACTGGCCATCTTCTAAGACTTGAAAAAGCTATTACTGCTTCCGGCTAGCTGTGGTTGGTAGAGTATTCAGCTGGTCTGCCATTGTTTGCGGTGGTCATGACTCTGCGTTGCGATTTCTTCCAGGACCTCTTTTCCTGCTTCATAAAACAAGGGTACTGGGGTGCATCACACCCAAGGTCCCCATCACCAGTGATCTTCCATCTCCCGGGAATGGTGTGAAGGTCTCAGGAAAAGCTGCACCCAGGTGACTTTCGGTGCATTCCCAGTGTTGTGAGTTTGTCTAGATGAAAGCCAAAAGTTTCCTCTTCATCATCATCCCCGTTTCTTTCCATTATTTCTCTTAATCATTCACTTATTTCCTTTGTTTTCTCTACCCCTTTCCTTTCCCTTCCTAAGGGCTAAAGTGGATGGAGAACAATTGGCCAAGTATTAAATTCAAGAATCTCGGTCGACTCAATAAACAAAACACTCATTTTTAGAATGTCCTGTCCTCCCAGAAAGGCTTTCTCTAAGATTCGCTAATTGCAACAGGAAGTAACCAATATTATTGAATTTGGGAAGTGGTGAATATTGGGAGGGCTAAATCTGGAATTCTGACGCTGCGATTCATCACGGACAAAGCTGTGGCTGAACGGGTGGGTTAGTGTAGTCCACTCTCAAAGCTGTCACATGTTCCGACCCGTTCTTCCTTTCCAGGGGCATCATGTAGATTAAGTCACTCTGCTCTTTCCCTAATTAGGTTGAGCTTGGGTGGGAGTGGGACTGAAGCTGTGTTTGTTCCTTGTCTTCCCAGCAACCCAAGGAAGATCATTTGTATAAACTGCTTGCCCAGAATAAGCTTTCCTGATTGCTCTTCTCAAAACCCACAGCCCCCAAAATCTGCAGATCAAACCAATTTAGACCAACACCAAAGGGGTCCAGGCGGGTGAAGGAGTTCTTCTGATTGTCTTTAATGACCTGACTGTATACTAAGGTCATCTTTAGAAAGATCCAAGGAATTATTTTGCTTCTCCTTTTTAAATTTTTATGTTTACTGTCCATTTATTTTTGCAAGTGTTATGCACCGCAGGCTTTTGTATCTGTGCGTAAGGAGACTACGAGTAACTCCTCCCAGTAAAATATACTCCTAAATTTTTGGAATTAAAAATGTGCTTTTCCCCAAGGACAGCTGTGTTGTTTACGATTGAGTTCCAATGAATGCCACTGTGCCTCAGAGAATCATGTGCTAAGTGGCTTCCTTCTATTGGAATGTCCAAACTTACACCAGCTCAAGACTGGAAGGACAGATCTTTCTCCCTCTGGAGGTAGAGAATTCACTCTCCTTTTGAGGTGGTAGTGGTGACAGAGATGGTGTAGGGAATGCGTAAGTCCTGTCGCCTTAGTGTCAGCAACTTTGTGGGTGAAGAGACATTGGAGCTGTCGTCATCTACTGTAAAAATATTCTGTGCAATAAGGAAGGGAATCCAGAGACTTCTTTCCCCACGCATCTTACCTCACAGTCTTCCTGTGCACCCTGTCCCAGTGAGATCTGTGGAGAAGGTGCCTCCTGCATTGTGAAAAGCAAAATCCAGGTGACTGCACCTGGCAGTTCTTACTCCTGGAATTAATAAATGTATTTGTTGTCAGTTTATCTGTCCAAACTCAGTAATTACCTGGGTCTAGGTCCAGGGATGGTGAACCTATGGCATGCATGTTGCTTGTTTTTCTTTTAAGACAAATTCTAATGTATGAGTTGGTTGTTTTTTTTTTTTTTTTTTTTTTTTTTTTTTTTATACACAAGCTAAAACCTCAGCATTCGAGTTTAACTGCAGCATTGGTACTTTGCAATAGTGATGGGAGTTTTGGGCTGCAGTTGGGCGCTCGTGTCTAAAAGATTCACCATCATGGGTCTAGGTAATTTCCTATTTATAAAACAGTCATGACCCTGTCTATATTTTACACTTAGTTTTCAGAATTCAGGATCTTTGTACTCAGGGGAAAGATAGATAAACGGGAGTGAGTTTTCCAGCTTACCCACAAAAACCTTCTAGACTGTACTATGACTGACTCCCCGAGACTGTTTATTGAGCGTCCCCCTCCGCCTTCAGTAAAGGATCCCCAGTGCTGAGTAAGGAATATTCCAGGTGGGTTGGTTGGGGATAAGCCTGGGAAACTGCGTACTGCAGTGTGAGACTAACCCTAACCTCACACCGGCTTCCACTTCTCTAGCGTCTTCTCCCACCTAAGGACCCTAACTCGCCCAAGTTAAACACCTCTGCTCAGAGAGCTGGCATGCATGGTTCCAAATGTCACTATTGCGATTCCTGTGTTATTTTGTATATTCATCAATTTCAGAGCTAGAGTTTGGCGAGTGATATGTTTTCAGTGTTATGTGTACTGCGGTCATGTTAGTCAAGGGCATTGGCTTCATGATCTGACGGTAACATCACTGTGGAAATCCACACCCGCAAGACTTGTGTTGACCTGTGTCCCTCTAGACACCCCAAATCCTAAGCCTTCTTATAAAAATAAATAACAACCTAACTTGTTTTCCCTCGGCCTCTAACCATAGAATACCAAATGAGTGGGTTCTCTCCTGATGCTGCTTTAAACTCATAGAGATTGCGGCTTCTGCCTGACAGTCCTCCTGTGTTCACAACCCTAGGAAGTAAATAAATAGGATTGGGTTCTCTCATCCCACTCACCTGGCCACTCATCCCACTCATTCAGGGGAATTCCGGAAACAACCTCTGTACTTACCTGCAAAACACACTCCTTTCTCTCTCTGATTCTACACCCTATTAAACCCCAGCGGACATTAGAAGCCTCCTCCCTCGTCTCTAGACTCAGCTGGTCTTCACCTCTCATTCAATGGAAGGATTTACTTCAAAACCCTCCCCTTGTTTACTAGGACCTGGATCATTTCTCTTTAGCATTAAAGAAAACGATCAAAACATGATTTCGGTTACTTTTGGTAGCTTTTGGGTGTTAAGAGAAAATTGGATCCAAAACTTTGCTCTTGATGATTTGTCAAGCATTTTGCTTTTAACTCTCCTCTTGGAAGCAGAGAGGGGAAACCACGGCTTGAGGGTGCCCTGGTGAGTAGATTGTAGAGCCCCCCTCCCCATCCAGGCCTGGGTGCCTTTTAGTGACCACACAGGCATCCTTGTTCCCCAAAGCCAGGGCCATACCCGTATCCTCAGGAGTGTGATGGAAAATGGCCTGGTGCGGCCTGGCTAATTCATTCCCCAACATTTTTTAGATAATGAATATCAGCAGATCCTTCACCAAAGGAACTGTAAGGGGCCCTCCAAGGACTGTTATTCCCAGTCCTCCTGAAGCTGCAACTTCAGCATTCAGCTGCCTTAGGGTCCCAGGGTTCCGGGAGCTCACCTGGCTGCTCGCAATGGCCCCTTTAGAGCAGGGTAAAGATTTGGGAAGTATCCCGATAAATTATATAGGATTGCCAGTTTTATAAATCGAAATTGGTAAAATATTGGCAATTTCACGAGACTGATAACAAAATTTTCCTTTTGTAGCAAACACTCTGCCTGAAGGGCGTACATGTGTGGCTAAAACCCACGATGCAGTTGTTTGAAACAGAATCTGAATTATCAAGAAAATGCTTTTCTATCCATTGTCATTTGTCTTTTGTTTTAAGGATTGGAGAAATAGGAAACAAACTTCTCAGTTGGAGGAATGAATATACCTTGAGACTGATGTGAAATAAGCAGAAAGTCCATTGGTCTTGGGATATTTATTTTTCCTCTAGAAGTTATAAATGGGTGTTATAATGGGAAATACTTTGAGAGCATTCGCTATAAATAAGAGAGGAGCGGAAGATTAATAAATCAGATAAAGCTGAGAAGGAAGAAAACTTAAAATAAAAATGAGGACTGTGCCTTCGTCGGTGTGGAAATACCGGCCTGGGTGTATATATAGGAAAATCAAAGACTCACTCAGGTCCTAGCCCACTAAGTTGTAGCTATTAATGTGCGTTTAACTCTATTGCTGGGAGATTTGATTCAATGCACTGGCTGAAAAAATTGACCTCGCATTTTTCTTTTCTTCCTTTTTGGGTTGGATCACATACATGAATAGAGCGGACAACTGACCGGTTCATCAGTGAACAATAGTCAGCTATGAAGATGTAAGGGAAAAGTCCTCGGCTAACATTGTCGCAGCTTGAAAGGTAAGCCCTTCTCCACGTGGTTGGGAAACCCATCTAGCATGATGTCGTGTGATGCCCACTGGACTGTGAAATGTCACTGCTATTCCCTGCCACTGTTACCTTGGCCAGTCTTCCATTAGTAACAAACATGAAGAAGTTCTGATGTGTCCCTCACCCTGTCTTTTAAAAGGGAAAGACGTCATTTCGGTCCTCTAAAGGTTGTGTTTTGTGAGCTATCCTGACAGATTGGGCTTTACGGAGTGTGTGTGGCAGTGACCAGGTGGGTCCTTTGGAAAGGTTTTTGCTTGCTGCTATTGATTTGCTGCGTTGATGATAAACTGTGGCAGTCAGGCCAGACTTTCTTACTTCTGACCTTTTGATGATGGGTCAGATCGCTTTCCTCTCCATCCTGTGCTGTGCCTCCCAGAGAAAACACACTCTCTCATGCTAGCTTCTGCGGACTTTGTACGCGTTCTTGCTGCGTTGTTGGTTAGCAGCTGAATGCCCAGTTCTTTCCAAGAGTCTTTGAAGGCTGAGTCTTCTTGATTCATTTTGGAAGGAGTGTCACGGCAGGTCTCCTTTCCTGGGTTACGATCCGTCCCCAGCTGGTTCTCTAGACCCCAGTCCCCGACTAGGATCAGGTGGGACCTTTGGTGGAGAGTGCAGGACTTTTGATTTAACCACTGTGTCCCGAGCGCCTGCCATGGAGAGGACCCCAGTGGTCCCCACCCTGTGGTTCTCTCCACATGCCCTCTGGGTGAGTCACGTTTCCCAAGAACCATCTGTGGACTTCAGCCTCAGTGTGGCAAATGGCGCATGAGAGGTGAAGCCGTCTTTCTCACAGGACCCACGTTGCTTAATTCAAGGTGGAGAATGAATTGGGCAGAAAGAGCTGAGTTTCCGTGTTTGAAGTAGATCAGAGCACATGCAGTGCTCTCTCTGCTTTTCCAGCTCAAACTGTAGAAAAAACCATGGCGTTCTGGCCCCATATACACAGTTATAATTCTGGTACAGCATTTGTTCTTTTTACTTAGCATCGGTTGGGTTGTAAATATTGGTGGTACTTAAATCTACTGCTTACAAAGGACAGGTGTGCCCTGCTCGTGGAAAACCTGGCTCTGCTTCGAATTCATGCTTAGCAGGCCATTGCAGAGGGGCCAGTTATTTGCGCACTAAAAATAGCTTGGCTTCATCAAATAATTTATCACAAGATTCCTTTAAATAACCGGCTCTCTTGGAGCATTTAAAATATGATTTGATTTGAAAAATCAATGGCTCTCTCACTCAACTTTTCAAGAACACATCTGCTTTGGAAGGAGAGACAGGTGAAGGGAGGGTGCCAGCGGCCAGGCATGGGGGGCTTAAGTGAGCTGAAGAGAAATTAATATTAATTTTGAAATGAATTGACTTTTCTAGAGCTTCCCAGGGAAAACACCTTCACCTCTAGCACCTCTCCGGCATGTAAGGAGGGAAAAAAAAGAAAGCAAGCAGTCCCATTTGAGTTCGGAACAGATAAATCTATTTCTTTGGTGGTTCGCATCCTGCATTATGCATGTGCGTAAAAGTGAGTTTTGCTTTGATCCTGACTATTAAAAGTTTATTTTTAAACTCAGACTGGGCAGGCATCCAGCGATGCTCTTTCCCCTGCAACACATCCTGGGTTTCAGGTCCTCAGCCTGGCAGAATGCGACTGAGCAGCAGGAAGTAGCTGAAAAGTGTGGAGACTTGATGGGTGCGAGGGTTTTTTTTCTCTCTTCCTCCCCTCTATTTTTGAAATTCAAATTGAATGCAATTTTCAGCTCATTTGAGCTAGAATATACTGTTGCTGAGCTTCAATGGCTCTTAAATTCAAACTCTCAGGAGAAAACAGATATCATCTGTCACAGGGGTGGGGGAGAGGAGCCTTGCTCTGCATTTTATTCACGGGAGGCAGAACTCCAGCACCTAATTCAGACCTTCCTGACTAATCGCCTAATCATTCACCAGCAAACCTATCAATGAATCAATGAAACCTCTAAGACACCCATCTTAGGAAGTCTGCAAGTTCTTACCCCCTCTTGCTTTCTAAACAAATTGTTCAAGTCTATTTTTGTATCATTGGTATTTTAATACTCTTTTTTTTTTGCAAACTGAGATGGAATATCTTTTTTCTGCCCTTCCTGACTATTTTTATTGTTCCCATCTTTAATGTCTTTGTCAATGCTGTTTATTTTTGACTGAGAATTAGCAGAAAGCTTAGAGGAGGCCAAGCAGGGCTAAATTTTGTTATTTTATTTTATGCTAAACAAACTGAAAAGCATGCTTCTCTCTCTGCATAAATGTCAGTGGTGCTTAAAAAGTGATGCCCTTCCCCTGCCACCGTGGAAAGTGGCTGGTGGACTAACCCCACGATGAGATTTCAGAGGCCTGGACATTTCTCTTCCTGAATTTCTGTGACTAGGTGTACCCCCAGGGGATGCAGATGGGTTTGAACAGTGATGATCTGAAGTTTCTCGTCTGGTTTCAGAAAGGATGTGATTTAGCAACTGTCATCCTAAAAGGTGGGTTTACAGTCTTTGCTACTAATTCTTGTCCTTCACTGTTTCAGTGGAAGCCAAAGTTTCATGAGAAAGTCAAGGCCATTATGGTCTTGTGCTCTGTTTACCTTTCTTTCCCCCAGTTTTCTTGAGATGCATGAGGGAGAAGTACCTGTGTTGTTTCAAAGTCCTTAGAAGAAAACGAATTTGATCTCGTAATACTGTTGTTTCCGATGGAGATCGCTCATCACACTTAGAGTTTAAAAATGGTCAGCAGGAAATATATGATGTGGTCACACCTATTTATACACACGTGTGTGTGCGTGTGTGTATGTGTGTTTGAACATCCTCAAGGTCTATCCTCAAGGTCTCAAGAATGTGAGGGTAGATGCCTCCAAATACTCATTTTCACTACAACAAATCCATCAGCCTCCTTATCCTCTTAATGGAATGTGTTGTGCATTGCGGCCCTGGTAGAAGAGATTGGTGTCATTTTCTTTAGGAGAAGTGATATCCTGATACGGTCACTTGTTTTTGTTTTTGTTATATGTTAGTATAGCTATTGACGTATACTATAAGAAATCACAAACTGCTCTGGAACAAGAAAAGGAATTGTGATTTTTATAATAAGAAATGTGTATTTGGTCCCTGCTCCCCATTTCTGACACAGAGCTCCCCCATTTCTGACACACAGCTCCTAATCCGTGGGAACTTGCTGTGTGGCAGGGGTGTCTTGTGTTCTCACCAGGGGACTCTTTGGGGCTTGTGGTCACCAGAAAGAGCATTCTGTGATCAGAAGCCTTAATGTGGTCCTTCTGGAAGGGCACAGGACCTGGAGATGGAATTGATAATCAGCCATTCCTACTGGCTGTGGCCTCCATGGAATCCCCGAACTATAAATTCAGGGAGTTTCTGGCTGGTGGGACTTGGGAGGCTGAGGGGAGTGGTGTATGCGGGGGTGTGGGCACTTTGTGTGACTTTGTTCCTCTCCCCGTGTGCCTCTTCCTCTGCGCATCCATCTGTATCCTTTATTAGTCTAATGAACTGGTAAAAGCATTTCCTTGAGTTCTATGAGCCAGTCCATCCAGTTAACTGAGTCACAGGGTGGGGTCATGGAAGCCTCTAGTTTTTAGACAAGGCAAACAAAAAGGCAGGAGGAGCCAGCAAGCTTTGAATGGTGCAGATGTGGGTGGTGGGGCTGGGCGCTGGAGGTGTAGGCTGGGACTCCCTCCAGGTGGATGGTGTCAGTGCTGAGTGAAATTGTGGGATAGCCCGTGGGTGCCTACTGAAGAACTGACGTCTGCAGGGGAGAGGAGCATCCCAGCTCCTCTAAACACAGTAGGGTCTGGGGATGAGTGCAAGGATGTTACTGTCCCCACCTTGACAAAGCGTCTGCATTTCACTAATGACTTAGCTAGCTAATAGGGCTCTGGCTTGGTGTTGTTTGGTTTGAACCACGTCTCTTCAGTGTGTAAGTTCTTAGTGAACACTTACTACAGTGTGGCAGGCACTGTCTTGTGCTGGAATTTGCAGTGTACAAAGCACTGGTCCTCTCAGGGGATGTAGCCGTTGGAGATGAGTGAAGAAGTTTGTCTCACATGTGCACCACACCCCCCTTCCTCAGCTGATTCTCATTGGTAAAAACAAATACAATCTAATGTGGAGATGGAGAATGACATACAGAATAACCAGTGGGGCGGAATACGCACTAAGTATGTGAACTAAACACACACTTCGTGCATATTTGGTGAATTAAATGTGAATGCACATGGGGGCCGGGCACAGCACTGTAGCTCTGTGGCACAGCACTTACCTGTTGTGAGTTCAATTCTGGGCACAAAAAAAATAAGTAAGTAAAATAAAATATGCATGCTGAGGTGCTAAAAGTGTGTGGTGCTCTCCAAACACGCTAGCAGAATGGATGAAGAAGGGGGACGTAGGATACTGTCCCCTGCAAGGAGGCCTGGAGATCAGGTGACCAGGGTGGGTGGGAAAAAGGAAGGTCCAAGAGACCATGTTGGGGGAACAGGAATGGAGAGCTCTTGAGGGAGAAGGGATCACTGGTACCCAAGAGTTTGCTCCGGCCAAGAAAGCAGATGGCTAAATTTCTAGAAGTTATATGAGCTGTGTTCATTAGTATTGAAAATCAAATGATATAAACTCACACTGATCAGTTCTATTAAAAACCAAAGTGATGAATGAATCCATGGTTGGAATGGTTTAGCCATGGGATTGGCCAATATAAAGCGTTGGGCATGTTTCATTCGAGTGCTGATAGTTAAAATTTTCCAGGCAAACATGGGGGTGGACACAGAGGTAGAGAAAGACCTGGGAAGTCCCAGTGGACAGATGTCAGAAGCTGGCAGGACCTTGGAGAAGTGGGTTCCTCTCCACAATGAACAGGGCACTGAGTCGGCAATCGGTTTAGAGATGTTAGAAGTCTCAGGGAGCCGAGGCTTGCCTTGTGGTTCAGCCTGGCCTTGAACTCGCAGCAGTCCTGCTGCTTCATGTCGCAAGTGATAGGATGACAGGCACGGGCCTCCGTGCTCAGCTCTAAACTTTTTTTTTTTTTTAAAATAAAAGAGTACACTGTGAAATAGAGATAAAAATATAATGAATACATAAACCCGTAAAATAGTCCTTTACCACTATTATCAGTTATTATCAGCTGTGTGTGCTGCCTTTTCATAGGACCATCAGTGCGATAGGCTCCCCTCATCACCAAACGCCTAAGTCCTGGCCACCGTCCCTGGGCAGTGGCAGTGCTCAGCACCATCCTAAACTGCCAGGATGCCCGTTGTGTTCACTTCCCATCATTGGCAGGACATCTTTACGTGGCATGTGACGGTTTGTGTTTATTGTAGAAAATCTGGAAAGTAGACCGCTAGCCAACACTTGCACTGTATTTTTTGTGTGTCCCCTGCTTTTTAAGGCCTCTGCACAGACTGAATCAATCCGTGAGCACTGGGAACAGCCCCGTCAGCTGTTTGCTCTGATCCTATTTCAAAGATGTTAAAACTGAGGTTCTTGGTTTAGCGCTTCGGCCAAGCAGGGGAGCTGTGGTTATCCCAGTCGGGACACAGTTAACCAAAGGGGTGCTAGCCAGGTGCTAGCCAGGAAATGTCACTTAGAATGCAGTAGAAAGACTGCTGGCTGTCCTTTGCACTTGAGCGGATGAGTCTGGTAGAGTAAATGCTCATGATCTTGTCTTTAGCGCCATTTCCTGAGCATCTACTATGAGGAGGTTAAGTGCTGAAGATTAAGATGCATATGGTGAGGTTTAAATATATAAAGGCATAAATCTATACTCTGAAGGAGCCGGAAGGGCAGAGAGACTTGGCTGTCTGCAGCCTCTTTGTTCTCTGTCACCTTAGCCATGAGAACCTGGAAGTTGTCACTATTCAGAATCCACCAGTGTTCACTTCTGCAAACTCCCATGTTCACAGAGACAGTCTACGTAACTGGCCAGTTTCGTTTTCACCCAAAAACAATGCATCCACAGCATCTATAGATCAGCAGTTTAGCTGTTAAGCACACATTTTTTAGGTGAGCACCTATTTAGTGTTTCCTCAAAGGGATGTAGGACTTTTGATCATTTCTTTCCTCACAATAACACTTGCTTATCCGATTGACTGATTGATGACTCCAGTAATGCTAGGTAAATTCTTTTATCCTCATGACTGTGTTTGTGAGGGATGCATATATAGAGTATGATTGCTGAGTGAAAATTTACCTACGTTTTTAGATTTATAAGAAATTATCCGTGGATCTTAAGAAATTAGACCTATTTACACTAGCAACTCCTCATTAAGCATGATTCCCTTAGAGTTTAATTTTTTCTGATTTATTACTGGGAAATAATGTCTTATAGTTATTTCAATTTACATCTTAAAAATTATTAATGCAACTGAGGATCTTTTATAATTTTCATTGAACATCTGAATCTTCTTACTGAATTTGCATGCTATATTGTCTTGCCAGTTTTTTCTATTGAAATATACTTGTCATCTGCCTTAGTGGTTGAAACATGCTCCCATTAACTCCCTGTTTAAAAATGTGTTACACAGAGTCTCTCTATTTTATTTTGCTTCAAATTACCTCTCACCACAAAGCTATAGTCAGATGTGTTTATTTTACCTTTCTTGTGGCATTTCATTTTCTTGTCTTGATTAGATTGGCGTCTCCTTGAAAGAAAGAAAAATAGTATTTATTTTAGTCTAAATCTTTTATGGGTTCTTTCAACGTGATTCTTGACCCCACACTTTATGGGGCACGCAGGAAGGTGGCAGTGAAGCCAGGAATCTCTGTCAAGGGAAAACGGTTTTAATATGAAGGGAGAACTGCTTTCTTGGATTTTTCAAATTTTCTGTAAAAAAAAATCAGAGTTATTTTTACAGCCATAGAAAAGGAATTTTAAAGTGAAGGAAAAGGAAATTCTGACCACTAGCTTTACAAAGCTGAGTAAGCCAGTAAGAACCAGAGGCACATCTCCCTGAAATTATTGGGGATGCGACAAAGGGAACAGGACTGTCATTTGAGGACCCAGAGGAATGTGCATGCCACCTTTAATATTCTGTTTCCTAGAAGACAGGAGCTTGATCACGCCAAACATAAAGTCTTGATAAGGAGACAGAGATGCTAAGTACTCTGGCCTGATCATTACGCATTGTGTGCATGTATTGGAATATTACTTTGTATCCTAGAAACGTACACAGATATTACATACTAGCAAAGACGTTTAAAAATGTTTAAGGCGATGCCAGTAGTAAATACTTTATCTGATCATCATACCTTCTCCTCATGGAGCAGGTCATCACACTGTACCCTGTAAATGCACACAGTTAAAATTATAATGACGTCAGCAAATCCATGGGCCTCCTGCAGTTGCCTTGGGACCAGATGGTGACAGATGCTTCCTGACTGAATTTGGCCTTCAGCCTCTCCCACTCCATCCCCAGATTAGCATCACTTTGTACGTCAGTTTCCCCTTAAAAAGCAGGCAGGTCGCCATCATCTGTCCTACTTGTCCAGTGAAACTACCCCACAGCACGATCCATCCCAGGTCTGCTTCCTGCCCTTCACTGTAAGGAGTGACCACTGTGATACCCCTGCATCCACCTCCTAGCTGCCCATCTGCAGTTCCTCCTGCTCAGAACCTTCTCCTGACCCTGTCACCCTGGAGCCGCCTTTCCTACTTTCAAAGCTCCACTTCATTCTCCTTCCTTTGGGCCTTCCTGACCTCTTGGGCCAGAGAAAAGCTGCGTGTGGCTGTGTGTGTTGGTTCCATTCAAGACTTGCACTGAACAGCAAAGCCTTACAGTGACGGGTCCCTTCCTACATGCAGTTTACTCATTTGACATTTCCTGAAGGAGGAGAATTCTGTCTTGCCGTTCCTGAGGGTTCCCAGACCATTAGCAGTGTCTGTAATGAAGACTGGAGGAAGGAGCCCATTCTAGGAACAGCGCTATGATGGCTGAGGCCAGCGAGGGTGATCCAGAAGGGTTAGAATGGAAGGCAGACGGTGGGCTGGAAGGGCCGGGAATGCCCAGCAAGCCTTGGAAGCCTTGGAAGGATGAGGAAGAGAGCCCAGGCTCCGTCTGGGGGTGAGAATGTGGATCACCTGGTGTTCACACTGCCAGGCAGACTTGAATTAGACCAAATGAGCTGGTGATGAGCCAAGTTGGTGTCTTCTGTCCCAGTTGGGGACCAAAGAGTGATATGGATGCAGTCGAGACCTGAAAGTGTGTGAAGCAGGAGGAGAGGGGTCAGAGGAGAGACAAAAGATGCAAGAGCAAAGAAGCCTGGGCGTGGGCAGGGAGAGGGGAGCCAGGGGGCTGAGTGGGGGGGGGGCTCCATGCTGGGCTCTGAAGCCACTTGGTAGCAGTGGTGGATGGGAGGTGAGAGTACCAGGGGTCAGTGGGTGTTGTGTCTTGGCGGGATTGGTCACCGCAGGCTCAGTGAGGACATGGGCAGGACAGTGATGCAGTGGGCAAGGCTGAGCTGCTTGGGAAGGGATCACAGACAGCATCTTTACACTGGGACAGTACTGGGAGGGGGGAACAGGGAGGCAACTCCACTGTGCTCATGTGGCTCACTGTCACTTCCCAGGACTGTACTGTCTACGCTGTGCCTGCTTGCAGGTTGGTCATGCTCTTCTCCACTGCTGGACACTTAGCCCAGCTGCGGGCATCTGGTACCCAAGGCCCCCACCCTTTCTCTCCATCTGGAGTGTCCCTCTGCATGTGGTGTGGTCTGACTCACACAGGTGCAAATTCCAGGTCTCAGCCTAAACAGTTCCACCAAGCACCCGCTGCACACACTCAGGTCAGGTCTCCGAGGCAGGCAGCCGTGCTTAGGCTGGGGTGACACGGCTGTGTCTCCATAGTCCCTTTCCTTTAGATCGTGCCTTCTCCTGTGTCCTGGGTTCTAGGGCTGTGCCTCTCTAGAGCTAATTGACCAGTAAGTATTTCCAGGAGGGAGAGAGAGGAAAGAGGGAGGGAGGGAAAAAAGGAGGGAAACACAGGTGACAAACGTCCTACACCACCACTTGACCGACTCTGGCAGGCTTCGATGAAGCCCTCCTGCCGATTCAGGTGTGACCCGAACATTCATGTGCAGGTTTGCGGCTGGGGGTGATGGTCCTGTTTTTCTCCACTCTTTTCTTTGTGTCGTGGCAGAAGCCTGTCTGCTTTCACCATGTCTAAGTGTGTAGCTGAGCAGAGTTAAGCGCACTTGCATTGCCGTGTGGGCATCTCTGCCCTCTGTCCCTGGGCTTCTCCTCACCTCAGCCTGGAGCTCTACTGCTGCACACAGAGTTCCTGCCTCCCTGTCTGACCCTGGCATCTGCTGTGCTCCTGTCTCTTCCTTTAGGTTTGGCTACTCTACCGGCCCCGTCTAGGAGGAATCAAATACTCTTGGTCCTTTCGTGTGTGGTCTAGCTCACTAGCATAGTGTCCAGGGTTTTTCCATGTGGCATGCGTCAGAATCCTGCTCCTTTGAAAGGCAGGGGATATTGCACTGTGTTTGTGCTTCACACTGGTTTGTGAAGTACAGTCCAATCCATATTGGATTCCGGTTTTAACTCAGGAACTGTTGTTTGAAACACTATGGTTTATGACCCTCCATGAAAGCCAGCAGTCTGAGACATGGCCTCTGGGTCACGGATTCCAGCAGGGGAGAGAGAAGCAGTTTGATGAGTCACCTGCGTGCTTGAAGAAGTCTTCGGAAATGTTTGGGGAGATGGGGACAAGAAGGGCAAGGAAGGGGGGCTGTGGCAGGCTGGAGGTGACACAGGTGATTAAATGGTGGCCGCCTGCTTCATAAAGACTGGGGTGGAGGTGTTTGTTCCTTTTCTCTTTTTAGTTGTGGAAATGGAGAAGTGAGATGGATGGAGGGGAGACCCTGGGGGCTGCAGGGGAAAGAAAGTGGAGAAAGGGACGGTAGTCTGCAGATCACAGGAGTCCCTGGGGCTGGGACATCAAGTGTCATGGAGGAGCCTACCTGATAGCTGAGCCACTCTCTGGACTCCCTGCAGGGGGACACTGAGGCCCCTCGGGAGCTGACAGCGCCCTCCACTGGTGACCACAGGAATGGCGAGGCACAGCCAGCACTGGACACTGGACCCTGCCATTCCTTTCCTCCTCCTTGACTCTTGAGCAGCAGGGAAGAATAACTGAGCCTCACTGGGTGAAAACCCATCCAGCGCCTGAGCTCCCCTGTGTTAAAGGGAACTGGATTAAACTCTTTCCTTAGCAACTTCTTAGCTACGGTTTCCTAAGCACTTAAGGCCCCTTGGAGGATCTGCTGGGCTCCCTGGGCTGGAAGGGGGGCAGAGCACCCCGGTCTCCTGGGATCCCCTTGGAAGGCAGCATTGTCCTTCATGGTCCTGTCAGGCTTCGCCAGCAACCACTGGGCTCTGGGTGAGGCCTGGCCTTGGTGGCGAGGGTCACGGTGCCACAGTTCTAAACACCGGCTCAGCAGCTCACCTGCACAGCCCACAGCTCTGCAAGCCACTTCCAGAGACACTGCGGGCGCCAAGTCTGTGTTAGCTTTCGGGAGAGATTCTTCCTCCCCTTTCTACTTCACAGGCACAGCACGCTGGCCCATTTCAAGTCGCCTCTGATCTTTCACTGCTGCTCTTCAGCCTCTGGAACCTATCCTTGGGGACGTCCTCACTGGTCAGTTTGTAGGGCTCCCTCGGGTCGCCAAAGCCTCCCTCGCTTTGTTTCTACTGAACCTTTGCCCTCCGGGGCTGTGCAGGGCATCTCCTGGCGGCCAGCCTGGTAGTCCGAGATGGCTCACAGGTGATTAGCAGGTGGCTTCTAAGCCAGGAAGGAACATTGCCCCAGGCCTTGCTCCCCCATCTGCGCCTGCCATTTTGCTACAAAGGAGACAAATGGAGCCTTTGAAGAATCTCTATGCACTATTCATGTACTTGGAAAGACAGGAGTGTCTATAAAATTTCAGGAACAGCATTAGATTTTACTCAGCATTAGATTTTATCAGAGAGCGGAACTGTCGGGTTATGTCTTAGATGGCTTTTGGAATTAAAAAAGAAACATTTCCATTTCTAGGGATCTAGGCTTTTAGGGAAAACTTATTTGGAAAATTTTCTGTAGACACTAATCCCCCAACAAGGTGTATCCCGGTGAGGCACAGTTTAAGAAACATAGAAATCGTGGCTGCCCTGAGCTCTGCTTTGTGTGTGCACATGTGTGTGCATTACTAGGGACTGAGCCCTCGTGCTGAGCTGCAGTGTTTCCCAGCCCGTTGTAATTTTAGAGACAGGGCTTACTAAATTTTCCAGGCTGACTCAAAGTCCTCCTGCCTCAGCCTCTCAGAGTACTGCGATCTCAGACTTGCATCCCTGTGCCCAACTTGGGCTCTTCTTACAGGAAAGCTGCCTTGATGCCCACCATCGCTCACTCAGCCGCTCACCTGTCCCAGCAGACTGCCCCAGCTCTGCTGTCTCCTCACCCGCACTGCCACCCTCCAACCCCCAGGGAAGCAATTTATGATCTTCCAACATCTTGAGCCACTGTCCCCAGCTCTGAGTGAAACCTTACAGTTTTTTTCATGTTTCTGTGGCCAACTGCTGCAAATGCAATTTCCTTTCTGAGGAAAAAAAAGGAACCAATACATTTTCCTGTTTTAAATAGTTTTTCTCCTATAATTTTTAGTGGGAAAATAGAAGAAATTAAGAAGCATACTTTCCTCTCCTCTTTGCCAGATAAACACTGCCAAGCCCTTGGGCTTTGGGTGTGCGGGGACTCGTTCCCACCGTGCGCTGCTGTTCCTGCTGATCTGGCGGGCAGCTGGCTGTGTGGTCCCAGGAGAAGCCAGAGAGCAAACCCTCTGCCTCCTGGGTTTTGATTTTGGACTTAATCTTAATGTGGAAGGACCCTGGCAGGGGCCTCTCAAGCTCCCGGCTCACCTGGCGTTTCCCAGTGTGCCCGGAGCCCGGGGACAGAGCTGCCCTGGAGGACTCTGGTCTTGCAAGTCTGGAAAAAACCAGTCCATTCATTCGGGCTTTGTGCTAGCTGTTCAGAAGATCCTGGGTTTCAGGGAGCTGAGACGGGATAGCTATGTGGCTTTTTCCTCCATATTGGATTAAGATTACTGTTCCCCCCACCCGCAGGGATTTCGAACATGGCACAGCAGGCTCAGTTTGCATAATCAGGAAAAGTGGGAGGCTGTTTTAAAATCCCCTGTGCACCCCCAGGAAACCTGAGGGACGGGTTCTCCTTCCCGCAGTTGGACTGTCCTCAGGGACTTGGCTGTGCTCTTACCAGCAACATATTTATGTGACAACAGTCATAAAGGCTATTGCACCCCCACATTAAAGTCCCCATACCAAGTGGATTCTTTGTTTCCCTGAAGGAAAGACATGTGGTCCCTCCTGTGAGCCAAGGGCGCTCAGCAAAGAGCCGGGTTAAGACGCCTTGGAATTTCTTCTGGGGTGCAATCCACTGGAGAGGAGAGATGATGGAGGAGCGATTCAGGGAGCTGTAGGCTTACAGGGGAGCGGGATGTGCATACACACAGGGGAGGTGGGGTGCTTTGTCATCCTTCGAATGAGCAGGTGGGGACCACGGAGTCCCTAGAAACAGTGTCCTGGACACATAATGGACTGTGAGATCTTCTCTCCTCACCTGGTCTGGCTTCCCTGTTTGCTGAAGTCCTATTTCTGCCCTGCTACCCATAAAACCCAAGCGGGGGCCGCAACTATATTAACAATGGCAAAAACAAGTCATGACATTAACCTTGCATATGTTTGCAGTGCTCTTTGGATCACCATGGCAACAATAGTTTTAATTATGGAGAGCCGGAATGATAACTTGTATATCAGATGTGGCTCACCTCTCCCTGTGGACAAAACTCTGATTGGAGGGAAGCTTTGGATGTGGATTTTCCTTCTAGGCTGGATTTTATTATCTGCTCTAGCAGATAGCTATTCTCCTCACGGAATGAAGAAGTTGAATTCCTGGCTGGAGGGGCTGCTGGACAGAGGCCCTGGTGGTCACCAACTGGACCTTTTGTCTCCCGGGCAGCGCGATGTGCTGGGCATGCTGGAGTTCATGAAGCAATTGGGCCGCTGCTCTAATGAGGGCTACTTTGGGCCTCCCCTTTCCACCCAGCGGATCTGCGTGTCAGGGTGGAGACTCGTGAAGAACCATCTGGTAATCATCCTTGACAAGGATCGGGATTATGCTGGGGGGGCAAGCCAGTAATTCCATCGAAGTAGCAGTCACTGAGATACACAAATCACAGTGAGTTTCCAGCAGGGCTCTGGAAAGCAAATAGGGAGAGAGAACAACTTCCTGTCTGTCTCCCTGGCCCTTTATTTCTAGATCTGCTCCGTTCCTCTGTGAATTTGCCCTGCAGGTTTGGAGAAGGACTGTACCATATTGGAATATTTCTGGGCTCCCTCATTTGGAAAGCTCTTGCAAAGCTAAATAATCTTCCCCTCAGGTAAACATAAATCATTGTCCACCTTCGCTGCTCTTTGAGTGGACCTTTTGTTACATTCATTAATAATGACTGCTGTCTGGTAGCCTGGCGCTGACTGACTCACTGCCGTGAGCATCTTTCCCGGACGTCCCATTTCAGACACTGAGCCCTAAAATCCAGTCCCCCGTTAAAGAGGTCTTTCTGCTCAGAGATGGACAGCCAGATGGTGGCCAGTGAAAGAACCAAGCTGGAGAGGTTGCAGCAGTGTGCATGTGTGGGCTGAGAAAGAGGGTGGTGCTGGCACATCCTCACTGCCCTTAAAGCCTGTGGCAGCTGTGTGTCCTCTCGGGTGACCCCTGGAAGTGTATTTTGTGGGATCCACCAGCAGTCTAGTTAATCACTGTCCCAGCTTTGGAAGGCCAGGATGCCAAAGTAGAACGGTGTCATCATCGGCACCGTGGTTCTAATCCTCTCCCTGCACCATTTAGAAAAAGAAAACAAAACAGCACGAAAAAGTCCCTGATTTTGATTTTGGTAAGTCTCGCTTAACTAATGACAGTCTCTGCGTTTGTTTTGTTTCCACACTGAGGAAGCTCTGAGGCTGTGATTTGATTTTGGAGTTTAGGCATGTTAATTAAGCCTTTGTATGGAAGCAGAGGGGTTCTGTTTCTCGTTTGTTAGTTTAATAAGATTTTGTGTTAAGAATGGCGCTGAGGATCTGTCAGAATTAGCTTGGCTGCGTATGTGTGGCTCAGCGCTTGGAGACCCTTGAAATGTCTGTTTTTAGGACACCAGCAGGGGGCTAATGAAAAGGCTTTGTTGATTTTAACGAATTGCAAGCCACTGTAGCCAAAATAAATATAATCTGCTTTTTGGATTAGTTGTCACAGATGATTTTACCTACTAACACTCTGAGTGGACCAGCAACCCTAGCTGCTCTCTGGTGACTCTTGCAAAAATAGCAATAAACAGAAGTAAATAAAGACTTAGGGCATTAGTTATCTTTAATAAACAGTGACACTGGATATACAGTGTGCAGGCGTGAAGGGGTGGGCGGGGGCTCAGGGAAGAGGGCCTGTGTGTCCCAAGGCGGTGTGTCTCTCCCTGCCACAAAGCACCTGATTGTTAGAGGAAGCCGGGGTTGGAACTGTCTCCTCTGGGCCCGGCCACTCTGCAGAGCCGTTGGATTCATTGCCATTCCCTATTCACCCTCCTGTGGACCCAGACCACAGTTGAAATCCTGCAGCTGTAGGATCAGAGTCCGAAAATGAAGGAAGTGTTAATTACTTGTGTAATTATTAACCTTCTTTGCCCAGTGATTCTGCCCAGGAATAAACAAGGGCTCCTTCTGCCTTCTTCCTCTGGGGCTGGGAGAACCATGGTCCTCTGGCTATCCAGAGCCTCGGCCTGTTCCTCTCATTTTCCGCGCAGCTGGGGTCGGAGGAAGGAGAAGCCGCAGCTGAACCCCCTTGGCTGGGCGCGTGGACGCCTGTCCCAAGATGCTTTAGGAGTCAGAAAATTCACCTGGCAGGAGAAGCCACAGTTTCCTCTGTTATTTTTCATCTTATCAAATGTTTTAAATGATATTGTGGATTCTTCATCGCTGATGGAGAAAAAAGTGACAGAGTTTTGTTCCCCTCCCTCCCATTTTTGCACAGATGCTAGAATCGGGGTGCACAGGCCCAGCATGCAGCAGTGGCCTCCACAGTGCCGGTCACAGCATCGTTTATTCAGGTCCCCTCCTGCCAGGCACGGGGTTCCGGATAGCATGGCTTGTGGTACCTTGCAGCATATCTCTGCATTCTGTAAAAATGTCTTTTATCAGCTCTGCAGCCAGACTCTGGCCTTGGGACACAGCAGGGCATAAAATCCAAACAGATTTCTCCATCCTCTTGACGTTCCTGTCCCATGAGAGGAGTTCAGACAAGCAATTTGATGCTTTGAAAAGTAGCCATCACCACTACAGGAGGGGAAGGGCAGGTGACATGGGAGTGGAGCCAGGATTCGAGGTTCCCAGGGATGCAGGTCAGAAGGGGCAGGGAGCTGGTCTGGGAAGAGGCAGTGGTCCTCAGAAAGGGGCACTCATCGGCAGGGGACACTGCAGGAGGCCCCAGGAAGGAGCGTACTGTGGGGCCAGAGGGTGCAAGGTCAGTGGTGGCAACCTGCTGTCCGGACCCCACTCTTGGCTCTTGGGCATGCAGGATTCCCGTGGCAGTGGGGGGCAGAGGCAGGCGTCACTGCCCTCTTCTGTCCAGCACCGTGGGAGGGACTGCAGCACTCCGGCCTTGCAGTCACTGTGCGACAGCGGTGGAGAGGACAGCATCCTGCTCCTCATGGAGTGGCGACCGCATGGAGGGCCAGTGTCTGGGATCTCCTGATGGTTTGCTTACCATTCAATGGGGAAATTCTTGCTATCTTCCATTTTTTAAAAAAAATATTAGTGAATATTAGCAACCCAGCACCTTTGCATTAAGCTAGATCCCTAGCCCCTTTTTATTTTTTTCTGTTTTTGAGACAAAGTCCTGCTGAATTATCCAGGTGGGGTGTGCACTTGTAATCTTCCTGCCTCAGCTTTCCAGAGTGCTGGCGTTACAGGCATTCAGCACCACCCTCTGTACATTTCGCTTTTGAAGTGAATGTTGGGATTCACAGCTGGACCATAAAGGACACTGTCACATTGTCAGATTCGGCTGCCAACAGGGCAGCGGAGTCTAAAACCTGAAGCCTCGGGGTCACCAGAGCAGGCGCATGGGCTCTGGGCTTGGACTGGGTTCCACTGCCACACGGGGTCTGGTATCTTGCTGCTGTTGCCCAGGGTGGACAACTGTAGGCCCTGAGATGCCGTCTATGTGCAGGGGCTGGGCTCCCCACAGTGGTGACCTCTGCACGCACCTCTCTGCTTTAGTCTTTTCTCTGCGTCCTGGAGCAGAGCTGGGGGTTGGAACCCTGTTGCCAGAGAAGGCACCGCATAGTAAGTGCCGAGCTTTGCTTCCAAGTGGTTTCTTGGGGAATGCACTTAGGAGATCTTTGGGGACTTCTTCCCCAGATCCTCTAAATGACCCCAAGGCCTGACTGTCCATCAGTGATGATCTGTTCTGTCCTGCTTCATCCAAGCTGAATGTGCGAGGAAACAGACATTGCCTAATCTTCTCAAGTGCAGTAATTCCCCCAGCCAGCATGAAAGGCGGCGTCCACACAGGCTAGCACAGATGTGTGTGTGCCCGCAGACAGTGTGCACAAACGTGTGTGTGCACACAGGCAGGGATCTGTGTCTCTCAGATCTTCTGACATTTCTGACCCGAGTTGGCTAACCCTGGTCAACTCCAGTTGGAAGATTCCATCAGTACACTGTCTTTTTCAAGGAGCTGGGCCCTGCCTGGGTCAGTACCAAGTTCTAGCCAGGTGTTTTGGAAAGACCCTCCTGGTCAAAATCAGCGCTCAGGGCCAAGAGCAAGGCATTGCCGTTTTCCTTCTCCAAATCACCTTGCATTCCAGCTAGGTATTTTTCTCAGGGGAGCGCTGCTTCTGCAGTGCCTGATGGACAAGTCCAGCTTGCTTCTGCAGAAGCTTCTGCCTCACCTCTTTCTAAAGATCCCCTAGTTCTGCTTTTCCCGAGTTTATTCCAGCATCTGCTACTGTTTTCCAAAATAACATAATGAGGTGCCAGTGATGGTGGATCGCACACTTATTAGAGTAAAATTTAATATGGGTGCTCTCTTCATTTCGCCTGAAAATCTTACCGGGTGTGTGGCATTTTGAAAGAAGAGGAGGTAATTATCTTGTTACACTGCCGTCCACTGACAGGTAGGATGGACCCCAGCAAAAGCTTGGTTTTGCATAAAATTCCAATGAACACGGGGTCAGCTCAGGGGTGGTGTAGAAACCTGATACCCCACCTCCTCTGTGGGAGACTAAATTGGGTGGGGGGTGTGGTTGCACTCCTCTGGTTTCTAGAAAGGGGACCCCCAGCTATGGTGATAACCTGTTTGCTTTTTCCTTGAATTTTTCAAGAGAAGAATAAAAAGAAAATGTTCTGTTTTAGCAAAGCATTAAAGAGGCAAACTGTTTACTGGGAAGCACTGTTAATCTCGCAATGGATTCCTACTGATGAGGGTTCTGATTTCTGACCCAGGCCCCAGCTCAAGCACAGATGTTCCAGCTGTGTGATCTGACTCCTCACTGTGGCCTTGGAAATTCAGTTTCTCAACTTAGACCCCAAAGACTGCTCCTAAAATGACCAGCACTTTGACAAATTGAAGGCAAAGGTATCATTGCCATCTATGTGAATTTTCTCTATGAGAGGGACAAACTAGTATCTATGGCTCAGGGGGTGACTTGGAATTAGCAGATCCTGGAGTCCATGAGAAAAGATGGGAACCAGGACCAATAAATGTGGGGCTCACCTTTGTCACCTTCAAAGTTTGGGAGCACTGACTCCTAGAGTTGCCTTGGTGGCTGACCATAAATTATTTTACTATGAAATCAGGACGTTAGAAAAGACAGTGAATTCACACAGGTTTATATTTGAAACAAGGGTCAGAGTATGTAACAGCTTATACCCATGATTAAGTATTGCCACCAATATCAAGAACATTATGCAGTTCATTTGCTGTAGTTACTAAGCTTGAGACATAGATAGTATAAGCATTATTATCCTCTTTTTACAGATTAATAAAATCTGGTGTCTAATGTGTCCAACATCACAGATCTTACTGATTATCAGATTTTTCTGACTTCAAATACAGGCCTTTAAAACTTACAGAACAATTTACTTTTATAGGTTATTTTTCTTTTAATTAGCAGCTTCCTTTATTATAAATGCTCAATCCAAATTGCAATCTGTTGATCACAGTTGTTTGAGTTACAGAGAGATTCTGTTGGATTGTTGTCATTTTAAGAGAAAGATTTCATGGTGAGAAAGTTAAACAAAAATAGCGACTAGGGAGAGGGCAGGAAGGCGATTTGAAGGAATTTGTCAGGAGACAGCTGAGTCTCTAGTGTGCTATGTAGAGAGACACAATTCCACGGCTGCGGAGAGGAAAATCTATACCCTCGCAGATGGGTAACAAACACCAGGCTCATTTCCTTCCCTGCCAGTGCAGAGTGGGGACGGAAGGAAATACTGGGGATACCAAGGTGTCCCTCCGAAAGAGAGGTCACACACTCCAGCTTTCCAAACTCTGTGGGGACCCATGAATGCCGTGAAAATAAAAAAGAAGTGGGAATTTGGAAACTTAACCTCCAAAGGCTCTCTCTGAAAACAGGAATTTTCTCAGGAGTCAACAAAATGAACCATCCCAGAAACCCATGTTTGGAACCGAATTACAAATGCCTTTGTGGATTTCAAATTTGACAAAATGTGTTCTAACATCGCTTAAAAATAGCAACTTTAAAGGGCTCAATAAGTGAAGGCATAAAAGGCATTTTGACATTTAATACGAAAACAGCATTTTGATGAACTGGGTAAAAATGAATCACAGACATATGGATTACATGTTTCTTATAGTGTGCCTACGTTTTAAAATTGAGGCCGTGGAAATCTGGCAAAATATTTTTGGGGAATTTGCTGTATGTACTATATTTAAACAGAAGTGAGGATGAACCCCAGACTGCCACGATCGCTCATGACACTGAATTTGAGAACTTACATTTTGCATATAGGAGGCGCTTCTGAAATAGCTCAGTCTGTCCACATTGTGTGAGTGAGTAGCTGGAGGCAGTGCACACCAGCTCAGTCCAGCACAAGGTCAGTCGACAAACACCCATCTCGAGGTGCTTGCTGACTGTCAGGTCAGGAGGAGGCACTATCCCTGTCCCTGGCCACACTTCATTTAGAATTATCAGGCTAACAACCGATGCCAATAGGCTCCTGCTCTCCACTGGGGGTTTATAAACCAGACACCATGAGGAGCTGGCACAGGGTGCAGATGTCACACACACACACACACACACACACACACACACACGGATGTGACACATGGTGACGGGACAAATGGTGACCACATCTGAAAGGCGGGCGGGGAGCAGTGGGTCTGCAGGGTACCTCAAGAGCACTGGAAAGGCACAGCTGCCCCAGGCCCATGCTACATGTGTCCTTCTAGCTCAGCTGCTTCTCTGAGACCAGGCTTCGGTGCTGACTGGGGGCCAGGCTGCGAGCTCAGAGGCTCCTGCTGCAGCGGGGTGAAGTGGAGAGGAAGCTGGGTAGACATAAACACACACATGTGCACAGACATACATCACATGCACACAGATGGACACACGCATACACGTTCACACGTGTAATGCATACACACACGCACCTGCTTGTGTACATGTGTGCTGTGCATGCATAGGTGTACATATGCAGACCCACATGCACAGGCATGCACAGACACATGCACTACAGATAAATGCATATATGTGAGCACATGTAAAGCACACATACACACATGCACATACTTGTGTACATGTGTGTCTATGCATGTATGGCTATACACATGTACACAACGTGTACATATGTGTACATACACACACCTGTGTCTGCATGCATGCATATCTGTGCACACGCGTGTTACATGCAGGTACACGCAGTGGCAGGGAGAGAGGGAGCTCCGCTAACTCGGAGTTCTCCAAAGTGCAACCCAGGGCAGTTGCTGGTGTCCCCGCTCATGGCTGGCTCACCTCGTGAATTCCTGCAGCTGGACTGTTGCGCGGCATCCCACAGGCTGCTTTCCGGCTGGCTCCTCTGGAAGCCTGGGGAGCCAGATGCCCGCGGTGCGGCACTTCCGGCGCCCACAGGCATCTCTGCAGCGGCCCAGCCTCTGCAGCAGGAGTCAGGTCTGCGTGGGCCCTGCTGGGACGTGCGAGGCCGTGCGTGTGCGTCCTGGGCAGACGCAGCAGTGGACCTGCCGAGTGCTCAGTGGTTCCCGTCACGGACCCTGCAGACTTCCTGCGGACGCAAGTATGTGTTTCAGTGGGCTTCGTCTTGCTTAGCTTTGGTTGGGCGTTTTCAGTGCTGAGGGTGGAAAGGGCCTTGTGCGTGCTAGGCTGCTGTCACTCGAGACCCTCCCCCCCCCCAACCAGGCACAGGGAAGCAGCTAGGGCGTCCCCCGTGATTACCAGAGGGCCCTCGACCATGCCAGTGACCGATGCTGTTCTCCACTGCGGGCCTCAGACCTATGCTTAGACCTTCGAAGCACGGTCTGGGAAGCAGTGCTGTGCAAGGCCTTCCTGTGGGAGTGAGTCTGGGGCTCCTGCACAGAATGGGGCGGGAAGCACCAGAGAGGGCCTGGGCCACAGCAGCCGGGCTGTCACTCGGGGCCCTCCCACCTGCGGGCAAGCCTCGCATGAAGGCGATTATAGTCAGCCTGCGTGTGAATACAGGAGCCCCGTGGAGGGGGCATCATTCTGTTTCTCAGTAATCTCACCTGACAATGAGACGCCTTTCCATCCGCAAAGCCCTTCTTCGTGCAGAGGTATTTTCACCAGAGTGCTGTTTTTCAAAAGAGCTGAAAGTGTTAGGAAAAGGCTGGGCCGCTAATGGGCTTGACAAATGACCTTTCTGCAACATGTTTAGATTACAGTGGGGAAAGAGCAAGCGTTTTTATCAGTAACGTTTTTATTTTGTTTGCGTAATGAAGCCCATGTAATAATCAATATTAAATATGCAGTAACGCGCGGAGGCCAAGTCACACATATGGGTCTGCTGCTAATACTAATCAAAAACACAGAATTTTCCTCTTCAGGAAACATTACAGATATTTGTTTATTAATCCCCCATGTGAGCTATGGGCCGAACCCGGATTCTCTTTATCCTCTGATCAGAGCAGAGCTTGGGCGCTTGGAAGTGTGGGGGCAGGGGGCAGAGTTTAAAAAAAAAAAAGGAAAAGGAAAAAAGGGGAGTGATAGGGTTTTTAGGAATTTGAAAAAGACTTTTCTGACCAAGTCCTATTGCGCTAAACTTTTATGCACTTTTCATGTTACAATTTCTGTTCCAAATACAGCAAGGTGGTTTGACTGTTGTTAGTTTGGAAATGTAATGTGTTGATCTTTAGTCGTCTCCTGTCCCTGATTGCTTGTGATCTCTGAGTCAGATTGAGCAACTACTATTTTAATTATGATGATAGTTAATTTCCCGGGCATCCAGGGGTTGAGAAGACCAGCAACAGCTTAGGGCATGTGGGTTTTGTGTACTCTACAGGGCTTATTACCTGCACAATACATGAACCGCTCTCATGTAGCCTTTGAGGTAGCGGGGGCCATAGTTCAAGTCCCATTTCGAAACAGAAAACAGACTCAGCCTGCTTCTGGGGGCCAGCGAGGACCCGGGAAAGAGTGACCTTGGGAGATGTTCAAGGTCAGTGTCTGAGTCCAACTTTGCTGACTTCAAAGCCACGATGCACTGATACTGGGGCATGGTGAGGGAACCTGCTTTAAAAGTGCTGAATATTACACAGCTATTATATATGCTTTCCTTTCCCCTGATGTCCCTGGAAAAGCCGGAGGGTGCACGTCTGCAGTGTCTATGCAGTACCCGACGGACACAGGTCATGGTTTGTTAGTAACTGCTCTAGCACCATTGTGGTATAGAACTGAGCATCTAGCAGGTGCTTGTTAAACAGCATGCAACCGTGGATCATTTACCAGTGTGAATGAAATTACAAATGTGTTCAGGCGCAGATAGATGTAAAAGAGCTTGGCTTGGGCAAAGCTATGTGTGTATCCGCCAGATAGTTTAAAAACAAAAGTAGGTGCAGGAAAAGATAGGCTTGGATGTTGAGCAGGTGTGGAGCTGAAATCTGTGTTTGCCACACATGCATGAAGATGAGACTGAGGGAAGTAATGTCCTTTCTGGCCTTCCCTTTGTCCCTCTCTCCCTCCCTCCCTTCCTCGTCTCCTTCCTTCCCTTCTTTCTGGATGCTGTGGATGAAACTACAGGCCTTGCAATGTTAGGCAGCCGCTCTGCTGTGCCACTGAGCTACACCTCACCCCTATTTTCTTTTGGAAACATGCTTTGTTTTTAGAACAGCTTCAGATTTGCCGCAGCCCTGAGTGGAAGCTTCCAGGATTCCCTGCCCGGCCCCTGCACACACCTCCCCCGTCAGCAGCCCTCACGGAGCTGCGAGTTTGCTGCAGCTGATGACGCTGCAGTGACACTGCTGACTGTGACCCGAAGTTTACCGAAGGTTGCTGTGGGGCTCACTGTTGGCGCTGTACATCTTGTGAGTCTGAGCACACTTGTAATGACATTTGTCTGCCTTTGTCACCCAGAGTAGTTTCATGTGAAATAGTTTCATTGCCCTGAAGACCCTCTGTGGGTTCCCTGTTCGTGCTTCCCTTCCCCTCTGGTGGGCACCGATCTTCCTGATGGTCACCTGGTTGGCACTGTCCAGCATGGTAGAATTCCAGGTTGACCTCTGTCACCTAAGGGTGTGCATTTCACTTTCCTCTGTGCTTTTCCTGACCCGATGACTCCTGGTGTTTTAGCACGGCAGTCTGTGTTGTGGATGGATGTACCACAATCTATCCGCTCACTCCTGAAGGTGGCGTTTGAGTTGGGCAGTGCTGAATCAATATCTTCTCACAGGTTTTGTGTGAACATTAATTTTCAGTTTTAATTGACTTACTGTTTCCAAAACTGTACTTTTTATGGGTGCAAAATGATACTTTAAAAAGACCTATTAGAAGAGAGCTATGTATATTGACTAAATCAGCACTGAATAAAGACATCGTACTTAATAAAAATCACCCCATTAACGGTCACAGCGAATGAGCAGAAGCAGCAGGGGTGCAGAGCTGCCCTTCAGGTTGAGGTCTCTGGGTACCTGGCTGAGTATTCTCCACTTGTCTCACAGTGTTCTTCGCGGTGATCTTGGGATTCCTCTCTTTCGGGGTTCCGTTTGCGTCAGGGTGGCAGTTGAGGGCCTAGTGGGGCAGTGGTCCCGTGAGCAGCCATGGGGTCCCCACGCAGCCAGCAGTGTCTAGCACACCTGCCTCAACAGGAAGGCATGGGCTGCCCTACTTGCTGGCGTCAGGAGTATAATGCCTTCCATCAGACTCCGTAGTGTCCTGGTTATTAGAGATGCCTAATTTTCATCCCCTGTCCAGTCCTGGGACTGGAGCTGGCTGAGTGCAAACTGCTTTTGTAAGGTCAAGGTCTTGTTGACAGGGCAGTGAAAGTTCCAAGGAAGGTAGTGATGACGGGTTTTGCTTTAATTCATTGGAGTGCTTGCAGTAAAACTAATGAATGGAAAGGACTGAACATTTTCAATTAGCTGCATATAGTGAAACCCTAAAAATAATTAATTAGTGGCTGAGATGGTATGTCATTATTTTAAAATACTGTTTCTAGTTTGTAAGGATCTTGGTTTAGTTTGCTTTGGAATCAAGCCATGTGTGAGAGAAAAACCTACAGTATGTGTGTGTGTACTTTATAATTTTTTAAATCTCTGATTTGTATTAGTGTATTCCACACAGCACTTTGAGGATAGCACTATTGCGGTGTTCATTGTAATTGTGAAATGGACTGTCTGAGGTCACCTTCCTTCAACTTTATAGACCTCAAAGAAAAGAAAGAAAAAGGGAAACAAAGAAATCCTGGTTGTTATGGGCAGGTCTTGTGATCTTCCGGGTGGTACCATAGTGGTTTTGTGCTTACGTTCATGCATTCTTTGTTGTTTTAGAGTTTCATTTTTTAAAACAAGCCTACAATTAGTGCTCTTAGGGTTAGTCACATTTGTCCTCTGACCTCAGCTCAACAACTAGTTATTCCACTAACACTTTTTGAATGCCTGCTATAGGGGTTCCTGGTGTAGGTATTGTGCTTAGTTCTAGGAAGTCAAAAATAAATAGAGCAAGGACACACGCACACACACACACACACACACACACACACCACACACACACACACACACACACACACACACACACACACACTGTGAGTGTCAGTTCTTTCCTGTCTGGGCCGACCACAGAGAACTGGGTACCGTCCGGGGTGTTATGGTTCGTCGACTCATACAGCAAGTTGGATTCCTTGTGCTGTTGCTTCCTTAGACACGGGAGGCTGCACAGTTATCGGTGAAAGCCGGAACTCTGTGACCATGGTCACCTGTGCTCTTGACTGAGATTTTAGAGCTGTTGCTACTTTGTAGATTGCGATGTTGCTTGTATATCCATTTATCTCCCTGGATCTTCCCTGGCAACAATGAAGTATTTGCTGTGATCCTTATGCTAGAGATGAAGATGTAAGGCGTAACAGAGTCAAGGCACTGGGCCTGGTTTTCCTTTCCTGTGCTGTGATCTCACTGGCCATCTCTCAGCATCCCCACCATGCAGCCCAGAATTACTGGTCTGGGCCACTGCTCTGAGGGCCTGGCCTAGTGTGGCCGGTAGCAACTGAAGCACTCGTTTCTTAGCTAACTGTTTCGTCTCTCATGTGCATGTGAAATATGCATTTTACTCTGTAATGTATATTTTAATGTGAAAATTATCCCTGCAGCCCTATTTGGAATAAGATCTAGGATGCAGGGCCTGTCCATGTTTTCCATGGGGATTTGGACCTAAGATGACTTGGAAACCTCCTGTCTTAATTTTCACTGTTCTATTGTGGAATGGTGGGTTTTGCCCAAGGTTTTATAGTTTTATTTTTCCTTTCTTTTCTTTCCTCTGTAATTTATTATTTGTTAGTCTATCCCAAGGTAATGTGAGAGATCGTCAAGAAGACGTGCCAACACTTCCGAAGGTAAAGATGGGCAGGAGGGCTAGGGCGTCAGAAGCAGGGAGATGAACCTTTGGTAAAAGGGAGAGGCCCAAGAGATGGAGGGGAGGAAAGAGAAAGGGATGAAGGAAGAATTAAGGTGTGTTTGTATCTCTGCACAGTCTTTATGGACTGCAAACGGTACTAATAAAAAATAAAACTGGAGTGAAAAAAAAAGAAGAAGAAGAAGAAGAAGAAGAAGAAGAAGAAGAAGAAGAAGAAAAACTGGATGCCCCAGCAAGATGAAAGAGGGGTTTCTTGGGGAAGGGTAGAGCTCTATATTATAGTTCTGCAAATTTGCTAAAAATAGAGCTGGTCTGGCCTTGAGCTTATCCAAAGCTCAAGTACATTCAACCCAAGTGTGGCTTTGCCTGTGTAACGCAAGTTTGGGAGAAGACAGCTTGTCCTAGCCTGGAGTCTGGGGAAATGTCTCCCTTGGGTCTCTGGAGGGGGACACACTCGTCCTGAGGAGTGCTCCAGGGTGACCGTGGTGAGTTTCTGCCCTGGGTTTCTGCCTGCAAGTCCACCGTGACTTCTGGCGAGGATGGATTGCACACTCTTTTCTTTTCCATCCAAATAGCAGTCTGGATGAAGTTTAGAGAAATGTCTGATACTATTTTCAATGAAGTGTTTTTCTCATTAGGAGAGTACGTGAATAAATTGGAATTTTAATGGTGAACCTTTTTAATAGCATTGCTTATGATTTATTATTGTCCTTGGGATTTTATTCACAGCCTTAAAGTCTTAATAATATATATGGTTTGGGCTTCTCCAAGCTTAACATGAGAGAAGGGACAGTTTGCACAGGGGACTCAGAAAGGCTGAGTTCCATTTCCAGTGCCTTTGTCCCTTCAGCTGTTAATGGGACCCAGCAGGTACAGCAGATGTGGCCCCTGGCTATGTGATTCTGGTCCAGGGCGCCTTTGGCCTGGATTTGCAAGGCCATAGAGCACATGCTCTGTAAAAGGCTCCTTTGCAAAGCCCCGCTAGGTGCGTGCACCCTAATCTGTGTGGAAGCAGGATCCAGGGGCTGGAAGCAGGATCCAGGGGCTGGAAGGAAGGGGCCGTCCTTGGCCATTGGCAAAGTGGAGAGGACACCCCTGCCTCCTACCTGCGCATCGTGGAGAGGCTCACGGACCCCGCCCAGCCCTGCTGCTCCTCCGCTGCTTCCAGGCCTTTGAACACAAGCACAGCCTCTCCCTCCTGATGCGTGCAGCGTGATGAAGCAGTTGCTGGGCCTGAATCCCTAAAGAAATTATTAATTATCTGGTTAATGTGCATCGGGCTGCGGGAGGGTGAGATTAATCACCAGCTGTGGGATGAGTTGCTGAAGTGGATTTTGGTTTTTTGTCTCCTGTCACTCGGTAATGGCTTTTCCTTCCTTCACCATCAGGTGAACAGGTGCAGAGCCGCTGTGTTTTCATTTCCCCAGGCAGGAACAGCCGGTGGCCAGGCAGGGCCTTCTCCTGGTCTGCTGCATGAGCAGTTTCAGTGCAGAGTCTCACGCCGATGCAGCGTGGCTCCAGGGGTGTTGTGGAGGCTCCCGATGTGACGGGGCTGCCTCAACTTTCTGTTTTCCACATGATTGCATAGCTCCATACACATCCCCCCACTTGCACTCCCATGCGCATGCAGATGCACACATGTGCACACAACAGAGGAGCTTGAGGTGCTCTGAGAAAATCCATGCCTAGCCCTGTATCTCCTTCCTTTCTTTAGAAACATGATCCTTATCTCCCACTGTGCAAGGAACCAGAACTGAAAGGAGCGAGATGTGTCTAGCTGCTTGTTCAAGAGAGAGAGAGGAAAGTTCCATGCATCCGTCACTCTGTAGTGGTGACCTAACAGAGGTATCCCAGCGATTTCGGGGTTTTTCTTTGCTTTATCTGTCTCCTGGGCCCTGGGTCCTAGGTCCCAGGCCATAGATGTGCTGTTGACTCAGGCCGATTGCTTGGGTATGACTCACTTCTCTGAGATGAGCATATATTCAGAATACTCATTTTTGGTTCCATGATATTACAGCGTTTTGGGGCTCCTGCTGGGGAGGAAGGTGACGAGCTGGAAGGTGATAGGAGGCTGAGACTCTTTAGATGAATATTCTGCTGCACCACGGTAATGCTAAGGGTAGAAAGCCATCAGCAGCGCTATGATGTTAGTTTATTATATTTACCTTGAGTCTGACAGCTTTTCTCTTTCAATTTGAATAAAGTGCAAGAGATGGCATATAGAACAGAAAGATTTAAAGGAGAGAAACCTCTGAAATATAAAGTTCATCTCCTCATTTCCAAGCACTGCTCCCCACTGTGGGGACTACAGAGGTGACAAGACCTAAACACCTGCTCTGGTGGGTTTGTCCTCAATTCCCTGAGGGATCGGGGTCTGGAAGACAGCCCCGAGGGCATGGGAAAGAATGGGCAGCCTAGGAGCAGGCATGAACTCTGAGAAGGAACCTTTGAGCCAAGTATGACTCTGGGAAACCTTACAGTTCCTTTAAGTCTACTCCCTGTGCTAACCTTCGCATCTTTAATTTGCTTGGCTGATCTTTCTTTCTACAGAGGAGGAAGAAGTGAGTCCCTATTGATTTCATAAGACTTCTGCAGTGACTGAGTTGAATGAAATAAAATGCTAGCAGTGTTGGATGGCATTGAAACGGATGTCACCAGCAGTTATCAACACCAGGCGCTTGATCTCATTTGGGGAGAGGACTTTTCCTAGCGCAGTTTGGAAGAGGGCGGTGTGCTGTGATGTGAATCCTCCCAGAAACTGCGCACAGGCGCAGCCTTCAGGCAGTGAGTGGCTGGGGTTTGCAGTCACACAGAATGCATGAATGTGTGTTGCTGGGTGCTGGACCTGCCTGGTGTGGGGACTCAGTGGGAGTGGCCAGCACATAGCTGTCCCTAGACTTCTCTGAGCTTCTGTCTCTGAGGCTCAGAATGTTCTTTCTAGGGTTTCTTGAACCCACTCTGATATGTAAACCAAGTTTGCTTTGGTGAGTTTAGCAGTTCCCAGCAGTAAAGAGATAAGGAGGAAGAAAAAACTAAGAATCTTTAGGAGAAAAGAAGCCCACCTGTGCATAACAGACGCTAGGTGCGCTTTAGAATGACTTTGCTGAATTTTAGCAATCGTGCGCACATTTGCTAGAATATCGTAAATACCTCTTAAACTTTGACGTTTAACAGAGTTCATTAAACTGCCTGTCCTGGGCAGAACTGTTGGTTTAGGAATGTGAGTTGTAGGTGTGTGGGCTATACGAGGGACTATTGTTTGTATTGTTTAGAGAATTAAGAAATTAAATCTAAATATTTATTGGGAGTTACAGCTGCATTTGCTGTAAACAATGTAACTCAGAGCCCTCTGTTGAATTTTTGTAATTATTGCTGACTGGCTCCTACCCACCTACTTGGAGGCGGGGCATTACTGAAGTCGCCTGTTGTGCTGCTGGAAACCCTCCAGCTGCGTACCATTAGCATGTGCATTTTGCAACTTAGGGAATCTGCACTATCAACAGATTTAGAAATATGCTCCAGTGGAGAGTTGAGTCCAGGCTCTTTGCTACCCGCTTTCCTAGGACCCAGAGTTTGGTGTACCCTCTTTGAAACAAATGCTTAGATACCAAAGCAAGACCACTGTTGCATGATGGATGGAGTTAACTGTTGTCTTTTAAACAAAATAATTTGTTCTGAGCAGCATGCGGCCAGAGCTTCTGAGGGCTGTGGGTACAGATGGCTTATAAACAGCCCAGGACATCCATTGTCTTTATCCTCAGTGCATCCTGGTGCTTCACATTACCCTGGGTACATTTTTCTCTTACATATTGTATTAGTCTTCCCATGATTACGGTAAAATATTCAATGCCTTCAACTTAAAGGAGGAGATGGTCAATTAGACTTATGGTTTGGGGGGTTCAGTACATACTACGCTGGCCCAAGGCAGAGACAGCATGGTGTAAGAAGGGGCAGAAGAAAGCTGCTCAACCTAGGTCAGCCAGGAAGCTGAGAGAGAAGGGAGTAGAAGAGTAATAAACCCCACAAAGGCACACTCCTGGTGACACAGCCTTTTCCACCATGCCATAATCTCCTAGTAGCACATTTAGCTATGAATTTATCAGTGGAGTACAGAAATCCATGACCTAATCGCCTTCTAAAAGTCCCACCTTTTGAACACCTGAGACTTTTGGGTCGCATTTTAGATCTCGACCACGCATCTCTGAGCAGGTGGTTCTCCAAGCGTGGCTCAGTCTGTCCCCTGAGAACACAGGCGACAGGGCAGCAGCTGTGCAGGATTCCACTGCCTGCCTTTTCCTGTGGGAACCGTGCTGTTGCCCTCCACTCCTGGCAGCTGGGCAGCACAGCCTGAGCCATTGGCACAGACCTCAGATCTCATTCTTTCCATTCCTTCTCCATGGTTTCCCTGTGCATGTGCACGCACATACAGTTGTGCACGCACTTGAGTTTATGTAGCCACACATATGCAGACACGTACAGTTACCAACATACAATACAATTCTGGGCAAATATACATGTTAGCTTAAACAGGAGATCAGCCCTCTTGCTAGAAAAATCATGGACCTTTAAAAAACAGGTCACGTCTCTGATGGATGATGTCCACTGCAGACATTTGCATGTCAGGGATCTGCCACAGTGAACATCATATAGCACTGGTTATGTGTGCTATACCACGTGCACCTTGATGCACAGGGGCTAAGATAGAGACCAGGAGTGTGCATACTTCGGGCGTGGGTAAATTTCACATTATTCCAAGCAACGTGAAAGCATACAGACATGCAGACGAATGCCTACCCTTACCATGGATCCCTTACCATTGGACTAGGAAAATAACCCTGGCACCGTGCTTCCCACACCAAGGCTGTTCATAAACACTTGACCAAAAAAAGGCAGCTTCCTTCAGTGTTCACCAGTCGGAATGTGAAGCCAGAATGAGATATAGTCACTTCTGGGAATTGCAAACCAAACGCATCCTAAGCATCACTAAATAGGCTGGCAGATCCAGGGCTACACAAGTAGTTGTGTCATGTTATTGGCCCACTGCATGAGGCAGAGGATCCCCTGGATTGAGCATTGTTTCAAGATTTGTGTTCTTCTCAATGTGGAACCACATACACATTTCAAAAGCCCCCATGGCTTCGTAAGCTGTCTTGGAAGCGATGGGTATCATAAGCTATTCACTGTTGAACTCTAGCAGGTGTTAGGCACAGGGTCAGTGTGTAGGTGTGTGTGGGTGCAAACTCTGCCAGATGGGTAGAGGGGACTCCACGGGTCCTTCTGTCTTTTGCATGGAGACAGGGATGATCACTGATTTCCAAGGTCAGAACCGTCCAAGATCATAATGCAGGACCGAGAGAGATGATGAATAGATTAGAAGTTTGGGAAATCGTGGTTGGGAGCTGAGCCTTGTGAAGATCACGCTGATGGATTTTAGGTATACAAAGTTTTAGCAGAACTGGGCATGGTGGTTCATACTCATCATCCCAGAACTCTGGGAGGCTCCAGTGGATGATCAAAAGTTCAAAGCCAACCTGGGCTACTTAGTGAAACCCTGTCTCTATAATACTGCTATACCGCTAAAGAGAACGCATTTAAATCTTCAAAAGAAGAGTCTAATTTGAGTTATATGCCCAGAAGTGTCTTTTAGAATTAAGGTATACTACCCTATGAGAAGACGAGATTGATAATTTCCTGTCGGTGAACGGAACACTTTCCGTTAGAGACCACACCAGCTCTCCAGGGCTTTTGCAGCTTCTGATTCTCTGATTCTTCTCCCCAGCTGGCACCTACGTACCGCAGGGAGATGGAGGTGCTCGTGGTCGCCCCATCCCTCCTATGGCTGTGCTTTCCCTTCCAGCCCGTTTTCCTGCATTGGCATGGCAACGCTGCAAACCCCAGGAGGTCTGACCGCACTCCCCTGGGATTGCCTCTCAGAGGCCAGCCTTAGTGTTCTCCGGCTTGGCAGCTGCGAGCTAGTTGGTGAGAAGTTTTGGCTTCCTGCTTGAATATTCTAGAAGCTTATTTCACCTGGCAATGTGACACCCTCAGTGCTGTTCTTCTAACTTCAGCTATTTCCCTTCCTCATTGTTATCTGAGATTCACGAGAACTGGAATCGGTTACACGTCCTGCAGTTCTCTCCAGTGTACACTTAGCAATTTAAAGATACAGATACGGTAAATGTATTATGATTGCCTGTGAGGCCTGGGGATAACTAAAGGCGATCATGCTGCCTGGTTTAAAATTTTATTACCTAATCTACCCTTGGTCCACTCCTTAGTGTCAAGGTCCTTGTGAGTTGGGACCACGAGATAAAACGTGAGGCCAGCTCTCTGTGTAAAGGTGTGAGATTAAACAGAGTGCGTGGCTTTGGAAAGAGTTTGTACGTGAAGTTGAGATGCATTCTCTGCGGAGCAGACGGTTTCATGGGCACACGCATACACGGTATGAATGCACACATGCGCACGTTCCATGTGTAGTGTTGGTGAGCTCTCTCACTGCTCCTGCCAGCATCCTTCCACCCCAAAACCTCCCCGTGTCAGCAATGCGAACATGAGTGGAAGACATCTCCCCACCTCCTGCAGAAACAGTGAGTGCTGTCTTAAACCCGCACCTTCAGAGTGCTTTGTCTGTCTTTGGCAAAGCTTCGAGACTCCAGATTTGTGAATCATCAGCTGCAAAGCCCTGGCACAAGTTCTCTCATCTTCTAAGGTCACCTTGACACCTCCTGACCATGGAGGGTGGTGCTTGTGAACAGGGTATCTCATGCCTGACTAGTTAGACCCCTTATAAAAGCGGAGAGAAGCATGTTCTGGATTGAGGGTGCTGACCCAGGAGCTCGGGTCACAGTTCTGTCAGAGACACTGCCAGATCCACCTTCTAGGTGGGTTGTTGCCCTCTGCTGCTACAATTGTTTATTTGTACCCAGCCTTTTGGGGAGCTCAAGCCAGATGTCAGCTCTCTTCTTCTATGAGCACAATAATGTGGGGTCACCTGAGCCTCGATGACAGCTGTCATATGTGCTGTGAGGGGGCTGGGGCTATGCTGTTGTTGCTGTGTGCGCTCGGGGAGCCCAGCTGCACACCCCTTGGGGCATCGAGTCCCCGCATGCCCACACCAGAGAGGACCTGCGGAAGATGCTCTGTGCAGGGGAAATTCCAGAAGCACAGAGCAAGTGTGGGGCGTCCTGAGCAGGGGACTTGTGGCCCCCAAGCCTGATGGGAATGGTCGGCTTCAAGGAAGCCGCAGAAGGAGCAGCCACACGGGAAGCAATGCTGTGAGCTCATTCCCTCTACATAGTTTCCCTGAAGGGTGTGAACCTTCGGGCCCACTCTGCAAAGTTAGCACCGGTGAGCATGCGTGATGATCACCATCCAGACACCAGCAAACCCTGGGAATGAAAGGGCAGCGGACTAACAGAGAAAGGAAAATCCAGGCTTTCACTTGTGTCACTGCTACTTAGACTTGGAACTTTCTGGCCATTGTCTATGAAGTTTTGTTGTTGTTGTTATTTTTTTTTTTTTAATAACTCTTTTTTTAAAAATCCCGATTTTGGGGCTGGCGAGGTAGCTCAGTGGTATAGTACCTAGGGCAAGCATGAGGTCCTGAGTTCCAATTCCGGTACCAAAAAATAAAAAGTCTCAGTTCAGAAAAGGACGTTAACAGCATGTGTCCTGCTGCCCAATCTGTTGTACCCTGCCACTTCTTCTGAGACCCCAAGGAGCCCCCTGGAGCCCTGCCTATGATGCCAGCCCCCTCCAGAGAAGACAGTGCTGTCTCTCTCTGAGGTCCCAGAGTGGATATGACGTACTGAGCTAAAGTGGGGAAAGGGTGGCCTTTCCCACGGCCAGAGGAAGGAGGTTTTCCTTCATCCAAGGACAACCAGTAGTTTTGGGCACAGCAGCCCAGAAATATGGGCTCCACTTCTGACTTGGTTTCCATAAAATCACTGCAAACACTAACGACCATTAAGTCCAGACACTCATGTGGAGGACAGCAGCGGTGACCCCTTCTGTGTGTGGGTGCTGTGTGCGTGGCGCCCTCTTCCTGCGCTCTAGTTCTGGCTCAGAAATAGGAGGGGGACAGGGAGTGTTGCATGTGTGGGGGCCTGGGAAACCACCTGGAGCCCAGTGTGCCACACCCACGTGTGCACACACGGTAAGAGGGTGTGGAAAGGGTCTCATTTTCTGCCAGCAGATCTTGAGGATGCCTCAAAGTAGCTTAACATGAGCATCAGCCCTCCTAAGTGGCGGTGGGAAATGATTGCCCGGGTGGAATCATGCCATTGCTTGCCTGGCTGGCAGACTCCTCTGATTATTTTTGCCTCTGCATTTCTCATCTTCCGGCTCTCTTGTCTCATGTCACCCTGGTGACTTGTGAAGCGGTGGTTTCAGGTGTACCGTGTGGAAATCCGGTTTTGTGTCGGACGAGCGCTCACTGTGCAACGTCCCTGGGCTCTGGGAAAGAGCAAAGCCATGCCCAGGGCTGTGCCGCTACCCCATGCCAGGCAGGGAGTGGGATGACCCAGCTCCCTGTCCCCAGCGAGGGACTGTGTGCCACGTTTTAAAACACTGGGTTCTGCAGAAATCGTGCTCTTTACAAAAGGTGAAAGTGATGACCGGATTTCCTAAAACCGAGCTGAAGCCTGAATTGGAATGGCCATCAGGACAGCACCACTGCCCTTTTTGGACCCATAGGTCGATTCCACGTGGTTGACCCTCCTCCAAGCTGCTGTCTCTTTGCATTCTTGCTACTCATGTTCCCGGAGCCTGGATTATAAGTCGTAAATTTCAGGGAAACCACAGGAATGGGTTGAAGCTGAGTTCGAAGTGGCATCTGTCACTACAAACACATGTGCGTATGTGATCTGAGCATCACAGAGCCTGCTGTGCAAGGTCCAGTCCACATGCAAACTGGTATTGCTAGTGCAGAATGCAGATCCGTCGATCTACTTATTCCGCATCTCAGGTTGCGGGGGGACAGGAAGGCTTCCCATGAATCTCAGGCGCTGAGATGTTTGAGAACTCTTGACCCCAAAAAGGCTGCCTCAGGTGCAGATGGTCTTGGCCCCTCAAGACCCTCCCTCCCGGGAGGGATTCTGTGGTTTTACTCACAAGTACCGCCTTTGTGTAGAGGCAAATCCAGGGGGTTCTCATTTGTGCACCCCCTGCCCCCATTCATTTCATTCCCGAGTTACTTTTTCCCACTTCCGCGCTCTTCACAAGGGCTGATCAATGAACTTACACATAAAAGACGAACTTAAACTCTTCTCATCTCCTTTCATCCCCTCCTTTGCTGGTGCCCTTTCATCTCCGCAGACATTCCAAAATGTGGCAAAAAAAAAAAAAAAAGACGCCTCTGCCACAGAGGCAATCCTTGCTAGGTCTCTAGGTAACATTTTAACCTGTGTCATGTTCATCGCACAGCATCTTAAGTAATATTCCAGGAAATACGCTGCGGCTTGTTAAAAAGGATAGGACCCCAGAGATGCCTTTAAATATGCCCGTAAAGTGAGAGGTGCCAGGAGAAAGATAATATGGCTGATTATAGTTATTTACCTTACATTTTCATTCGCTTTTAACTGGGTGTAATTTAGGGGCATGAAATCTCTTATTGGAAGTGTATTTGCATTAAACATCTCTAAGCAACCATGAAAGCGCAGAGACTGAAAAATTGACAGACTGGGTTCCTAGAATCCCAAAGTAGCATTTTTGTAACAGGCATACAAACAAATCGAATAAACATGTTTTGCTTCAGCGAGTTAAAGAATATGGTCTTTGGAGTAATTTGTCTTTTTAAGCTATCGTTTCTAACCTTTTCATTGCCCGTCTCTACGTGCAGCTCCCCCTAACAGTCTGCGGCAATTTCCTCGCCAGCTGTAGGTGTTCTAGCACTGGGTGCTTGGTTTCTGTTTTCTTCGCCATCAGATTAGTCTGTAAAGGGGATTACCTGAGTGCTGCTGTTGCCCGGGTCTGCATCTAGCAGAGGGTTGGTTTGTTTGTTTTCTGTTTTTGCTTTCTGGCGATGCACACATTTTAGAAAATGTGCTGGGAAAATTGCAGGGGCCCTCGGTTGCAAAATGGCAAAGCTCAGCCGTGTGTTGGAAGATCCTCCTCGGAGCTCAGACTCTTCTTCCTTCCTCCATGCCTGACCAGGGACCTGAGCCTTGCTGTGATTCAAATTTGAACGTGCATTTATGGGTGTGAGTGAAGGTTTGTAGCGACTTTCTTTGGAAGGAGATGTGTATTTCACTGTCTTGACATAATGTAGGAAAAAAAATCCATTTATATTCGCTTTCAGTTTAGACAGGGAAGGATAAACAAAGTCAGTGAGAAGAATGAATGGAAGAAGCTTCTTGTTTTACTTAGGGTTCTGGGTCTCTAGTTAAGGAGAAAGCAAGGAAGCCTTCTATTCAGAACTTTGGAGCAGTTCTGACTTCTGCTTGGACATCTTTGCATATGCTAGTTTTCGCATCTGATGACAGGAAGAAGAGTATTTCCTACTTGTCAAATTAGTTAGTGGAGGAAAAGTGAGACAAAAGCAGAGAGAAGACTTTTCTTTAGTTCCCTTTTTCCTTTTCTTTATGTGACCCCACATTTTAATCCAAATCTTTCTGGTTTGAATGTCACCATTGTTAGGAGGCAAAGTTAACCAAACCTGTCTCCTACATGGTGACTAAGGCTGGCTCCTTTGAGAAGTCCCTTGGGTTCACTGGAATTTGCTCTGCTAGAAGAACTTCTGTATCCTTTAGAGGAAAATTATATCTCCCAACAGAGCCAAAGAAGAAATTCTTAAAGAGAGACTTCCTTTGTTTAAACTGACTCCCTTGTTTATCCAAGATCCTGAAAAAAAAGACAAAAATTTCTAATTGCCCCTCCAATTTTCGCTCCATAGAAATGTCTTGTTATGCTTCCTAAATATTAAAAAAAGACAAAACAAGAATAAAAATAAAACAGAACAAAAACAAGTCAGTAGGTCTTACTACGTTTTATTTAGATCACTAGAGCTTACTTAACAGGCTTTTAAACTTGTTCCTAGATGACAGTCATTTTTTTATAAGTGAGAAACAAACAAAAATATTTTCCCAAGTAATTTCCCTTGCAGCACTTGGAAAGAAACTGAGAGAAGGGTGTTATTTGCTGTTACCAAGGTTTTTTTTTTCCACAGTCCTCTTAAAAAAATTAGACCAGTTTTACATCTCAGATAAAACAATGTTGTTTTGTAAAAGAAAACTGGAATGCATATCTATCTAAGACCCATTTCCAAAAAGCATATTTCTGCAGTGGCTTGGGTGTTTATGCCTCTGTAATTTTTATGGTTTGTCCTGTTTGTGGAAGGAAATAAATATAGGGCATTATAATAGAAATCAGCTGTACCAGGCTTTAAGGAGAAATGTATCTTAGCAAAATAAAATTTTTTTCTTTAAGTTACTGGGGACTTGAGGGGAGGGCGGTCAGGGTAAAATGAACTAAAAATAAACAGCTGTATACTACTTCATTAGGCTGCTCTTGGAGTGATTTTTCATTGATTAGTCTCGGGGCTAATGCTGGCTCGGTCCTCATTTCATTGCTAATTAACATCCGTGCAGTCCTGACTGCTTGACCGCATTCTATGGCGGGTGTATGCTGCTTGGCAAGGAATCGCTCTCTTCTCCTTGTCTTCTGCAGCCCACGCCCAGCCTCCCAGCTTGCTCCTCTTTTCTTCTTGCCGAAAATAAGAAAATAAGTCCCAGCCAGCTAGTGGCTTGGTAAAGACAGCAAACTTAATGAAGAGATTGGACGCGATCAGGAGAGAGAAATGTAGCCCCTCGACCCTAGCGTCTGATTGAGGGGCTCTGCAAACACAGACCGTTTGCCCTGGCTCCCTGGAGAATGCCCGGGCTGCTGTGGTGCATTGTGCATTTGTCTCGTTGATTCAGGCTCTTTGTGAATATTTACAGGGCAAATTACTTGACTCAGGGAGTTATGACCAAAGACCTTTAAGACAGCAATGGAGCACTGCCTCAAGGCATGTGTGCTTGAGGACTGTGTGCCTTCTGTGTCCTGAGTCTGGGAGAGGAGATGCACTCCTAGGTCTGATTTGAGCCATAGGTAGAGCCGCCATAGTCAAGCAGAACAGACTTTACAGTTGGAGAAGGATACTCAATTCGGTGAACAAGGATTAGAGATGGGAAAAATCCACAGGATAAACATAATGAAAATCACTTGCTTATGTTCCAGGTCACAAGGCCAATATTTCCCTAAACCGAAGCCAAGCCACATTTTGGAAAAGCCTTTCCAGAGTCATTGAATAATGTGTTATTTTGACTCAATTCCAAATCGTAGCATCTTTTTTAATTGCATCAAGCATGATGGCGCATTTAGAAAATAACGTCAGATTGCTTTGGACTCTCGCAGCTTGGCGCACTGTGTTCCCCGGGTAGTTGCAAAGCAGCCTTCTTTCTGGGCCACCGTTTAGGGGCCATCACCGGGTGGACAACTTTTGTGTTTCCTCTGCTTTGCAGCATGTTGTTCTGGCCTTCGCTGTGTCTCCATGGGCCCCTGAGGATGTAGTTCTTTCTGTGTGTTGAAGTCCTGTCCTTTCTGTGTCACTGCAGTCTCTTTGAATGCAGGAACCTTGTCCTTTTCTGTTCATAGTTAAACAGCAACACATATTGCTGGCTGCTATGTCCCAAACCCTGTGCCTAGGAGAAGCTGAATTTAATTTCTCCTTATTTCCTTTGCCTTCCATACCACCAGTTTAAACTGGTTCAGGAAGAGTCCAACAGACTCAGCCTGTGTGACCTGAAGTTCAGGCTTCTAGAAAAAGGCCAGGAGGAGCTCACAAGCTTCCTCAGAGCTCATGTACCACGGCAAAGTGGCCCCTAATGTGATCTCGGTTAACAGCGTGGGGGGCAGCTTGCTCTCCTCTGGTAGAGGGAATGTGGAACAAACCTCCAGAGCTCCATGAACAAACCTCTGGAACTCCTTCTCAGTGCACGGCGACACTTACCAGATTAAGTTTGAGGAGCTAAAAATCAGAAAATGTGCTCTGCCTTTGAAAGTGCAGAATAAACCCATTTCCAGTCAGAGAGGTTCCCTGTCGGTCAGAACACCTGATGATGCCTGGCTGTGAAGGAATGGATGTTTACAACTCATATTCTAGCTGTCCGAGTGCCACAAGAGGCTAAAAGTTCTCCAGTGAAGAGTGTTCTCTTTTGTAAATTATCTGGTGACTTCAGGTTGAAATATCTGTTCACAGATATGCCACTGATTCCAGAGTGGGCACAGAACAGAGAAGTTATTTTCCTTAAAAGTCTCTTTTCTTTTCTTTTCTTTTCTTTTTTTTGACACTTTTGTTGCCTCTGCCACCCAAAGAAAAATGCTGTCTCTGCATCAATCGTAAGAGGCTAAGAGGGAACTTTTGCAGAAATTCCTGTTCGAATTGGCCTAAGTTCTGTATTCCTGAGCTGGTGCCTAGTTTCAAGGCAGAAGCCAGAGCCACCAATCCTGTGAGTGTATGAGTGTGTGGGTGTGTGACCTTCACATGTAGGTAAGGTCCCCCTTGTGTGTCTGTATGTGTGAAGAAAAGGATTTTCTTTTTTAAGATTCTGGAGAAAAATAAGTTTCCTTAGTTGAGCATCCAGGAGAGATTCAGCCATAGGGATTGGTTGTCATAATCCTCACCGTTTACTTCAAAAATCCATTTACTTGTTGAGCTATTAAGTGATGAAAAGGATTAAGAAAATGAAAAACTGTAGTGAAGACGATAACCGCGCAGCAGTTTGTGAAATCTGCATGTGAATTTATAGCGTTGTAATCTGCGGGCAGACAGCGCGGCCCGCAGAAGGGAGAATCTGTACCACACGTTCCGGCATAAAAAATGCAGCGGCAGAATTTCCGGCCAGGAATCCTTTTTTCCCATATGGGCATCCATATGCTTTATCTTGAAATCCATATTTTTGGCTTTGATACCCATATGTTAGCTTTTTGCCCAAATAAGATGGTGTAATCATTCTTTATTATTTCTTCTTTCCTAGAAGTTATTCCTCTAAGGTTTGGGGTGGAGGGTGCGAAAAGTTAAGTACCTGTTATGCAGGTGAGAGAAGTGGGGGGTGGGGTGTAGAAAAAAGCCCCGTGGGGGTGATGTGTGCCGGCTTCATGTGTCTGTGTGTATTTTCGGCACAGGGGTTGAATTTGTTTGGCTGAGGCCAGGAACCCGCAGATTGTTTTTACACCCAGGTCATCTGTCGCAGAAAGTACCTCCACATTTCCAGCTGGGCAGCAGCTCAGAGTGGGCTGGGGACGGGGGATCTGGCTGGCTCTCCACAGTGGAATCCACTGCTCGACTTGGGTTTTAATTCCAGTCCAACAGGGGTGTTGCATCTCTGGGTACGTTGCAATTGTTTTGCTATGAGTGAGCCTTTTCCTCTGACCAGAAGTCCTGAAGGTTAAATCAGGGACTGTATTTTATCCACTTTTGCATCCCTGACTCAGAGCCGAGAGTTGCACTTCAATAAGGGATTTTAAATCTAGTAATCTAGAATTTATTCATAAGAGAAAGCTGACCCCAGCTTTATAGCCCCCAGCCCACACCAGCAAGTCCTCAAACAAGCAAACTTTTATTGAAAACATTCAATATGAAGATAAAATAGACTTTATGCGGCTGCCTCTCCTGTAGATTCCAAGCTTTTCAGTCCTAACCTGGTGTAGATGAGCAGCGTCCTTCCCACTTCCCCTCCGCTTTCTGGACACGTTTATGTGATTGTGAAACTTGAATCCTTCCATCAGTCCACCTCGAATGTGCACGTGATTTACTATCAATCCATTTGTCAGGAAAACAAACCTAATGGAGATGTGAGAGGCCCACCCGCTAAGAAATGCTGTTGAAAGAAAATAAATGAAAAGCAATAGGAAAATCAGTTGAACTCCTGCTTTGTGAAACTTTCTGGAGGAAAGCGTGCTTGGTAAAGTTAACTTTCCTGTATATGTTGCATTGCATAATGTCAATTAACATAGCGGCATCCTTTTCATCCCCCGCGCCACCCCTTTCAGCTTGGAAAAGCTCCGTCTCCATTTCCTGTTGCCTGCCTTTTGTTTGGGTTTTTAAGCAGCAATCGGTCCTGTGCTGTGGGCTTCTCTTGTGAGAGGGTTAGGCGATCTTGACGCTGTGTCTGATTCACCTCACTCAGCACTGGTCCCAGCCTCATGGCCTGCCTTCCCGAGATTTCCATGCAGCCATAGGGTGGTGCTCCCTGCAGGAGAAACTCCCTTTAGAAATCACTTCCCTTTTCCTCCCTTGGGGGGATCTGTGCCATCCATCTGTTTCCCATCCTTCTTGTCCTGGTGGCTCGGCAAGCTGGGAAGTGAGTATCTGTTCCCTGGCGGCCTCAGGACCTTTGACCAACAGCCTGCTGCGTTGTGGTCTGCAGTGCAGCCTGCCGCCGGGTGCCTGGCATGTGCAAAGCTCACCATCTCCCAGGTGTTTGGGCTGGAAACTGGAGTCTCAGCAGCCTTCTCAGAGAGTCCAGCCTGAGGGAACGTGGGTCGGGGCCATGACTGCTGGCAAGCTGTAGGTGGGGGTAGGGAGTCAGCATTTTGACCCCCTCCCTCCAAACTGCCAAGATGTCAGCAAGCTTTGCTGATTACATTCCTGAATACACGCTGAGATAACTGGGGCAGGTGTAACCTCCGTGGGTTGCACAGGAGATAAAAGTTTACAGGGCTTTGACGCAGGCTTTAGCTTAGGACCGTCTTTTGAGGGACGTGACGCAGCTGGGAGCTGTGCTGAGCAAGATTCCCGAGCAGAACTGTGCCTTCCAGGGCTATCAGCTCCCTTCCTCTGTGACCTCCCTGGAGAAGCAGGAGCGCTGCCATCACTCTCTGAAGGAGTCCGGTTTCCTCTCCATTCACAGGAGCAGGGATCGAATCTCACAGCCACTTAGGAGCACAGCAAGCTCTATCCTGGGAAGGCTTGGCTTCTCAGTCACAGCCATTGATCTGCAAGGCCCTATTTCCGGGCCCTATTTCTGGAACTCTCTTATGGAGTTCCAGAGGGTTAAGTTGCCGTGCTTGGAATTAGCTAATGAATTTCTTTAGTTCCACAGAAGCATGTTTTAATGCAGGGGTCGATGAGAATTTGTGACTCCCTCGTGCCTGTAAGTCAAACAGAGAAAGGTGAGGTAGGATCAATTCGTCATGCTGGGCTCGTTGAACAAAATGAGCCCTTAAAAATAATAAAAAATTAGTCAGGCATGATGGTGCACACCTGTAATCCCAGTGCTTGGGAGGCTGAGGCAGGAGGATTCCTGTGAGTTCAAACCTTGTCTCAAAAAAAGGACATTTTATCAAGAGAGTCAGTTCATTGAAACTTATAATAAAGACCAAATAAAAAATGCATACATAAATAGAATAAACTAACAAATAGTCTCAGAAAACTTTAGTGATTATTCTTTGACTGAAAGCACTGTCTCTAAAGGACACCAGGGTTTACTTTAAGAGCCAGTGGTTGCTACAACTTTGAGGCAACGCACAAGTGTACCTGTAATAATGAGCTGTTGCCACGAGAAAAGAAAATCCCTCAGTGTGAGTAGAGTGCCTGTCTGGAAAGCCCTTGCAGAAGAAGTAAAATAAGGCAGAAGTTGCTTTGTTGCAGGCTAATTTAATGAAGGGATCCCGATAAATTGTGGTTGCACAGTTAATAAACCCTAGAGCTTTTTTGGGAAGACAAAATTAGTTGTTTAGTGGTTTAAAAAAATAAGTTACAAATAGTGTCTTTTTTAACCTGATCAGATGGGGAAACAAACCCTCTCACAGTGAATACTCAAAGCGAGGAAAGCCTGGTCACACCTGGATGGAACACCTTGCTTAAACAGAAGAACGAAAATGAGCGATTCTAAAACAGATTTTTGCAGGAGGGTTTCCTGTTGTGGTCTGAAAGAGCTGTGGAGAGGCGTGGACAAACTCAGCTGGATCCTTAAATAGGGTCCATGAGGGCGGCTGCCCTGCAATTTGTTCAGAGAAGAAACCTGGCCATTCGGCTGAAGGGCAGGCTTTTCTGTATGTGGAGAAAATTGTAAAACCCTTGCAAAAAGGTCAGTTATGTTAGTGGGTTAACAAACAAACAAACAATCGCAAACCTGGTTTTACATACACAGAACTATGGTCTCTGTAGTCTCAAAACTTAAAACTAAATCGTCACTTTAATAAGACAGTACCACATGCATGTAATATAATATTATGTTTTTATAATAGTGACGGCCTAGTTATTTACCAAGAATAAGTGTTCCCCTTCTCTGGATCAGTGTCAGATGTGTGCTGGTGTGGGAAACCTCACAGTTAAGAGTGTGTGTGACCTGGTGGTTCTGATAGTTGAAGTTTAAGTCAGTTCCTTACAACTATGAAGTGATTTTCCCTCAGTGTAAATGTGATAGATAGCAATTGGACTGTTCCAGGGAAGTTTACTTAACTGACACGTAGGTGGGTGTTCTGTATTAAACTCTGAGTTTGGTGAGTCGGAAGGGCCTGCTGCAAGATTGGGCTTTGGAACTGAGCAGAATCAACTCCTAATCTTTGTCAATTTAGTATCTATGGACCAGTGACATTTATTTCTGCGTGGACGCTGTGCTTGCTAATTTTTTAATAATGGAAATGATGCTGTCTTAAAGGATTGTGGAGCGCTACCCGCAGAAGCACAGTAGTAGTTGACAATCTTTATAGATCCTGGAAATCTACCAATTCAGGACATAGAAAAATAAAACACTACTTTTTCAAATCAAATGATGGTTTTATCAACTAGGACTCTCGAGGAAATGCAGGCTTTTGAGAGAATAGAAAAGTTTTTAAAGGTTTATTTATAACATATTCATGGATTAGGGTGGTGACCAATTTTTGTTAACTTTTTCATACGCAGGCACAAGTTTATTCTTATTCATTTGACTAGAAAATTGTTTTCTCTTGGACTATATCTTCTGTAGCATTTAAAATTGTGGATTGTAGCTGTCTGTGCATACAAATGTTTCCTCACCTTGGCCAAAAAGGTATCCTGGTTATCCAGCCGACCTGAGTGGAAACACGGGGTATCTTAGCTCTGTCCAGCAGTGCACAGGAAGGGAAGATCCTCTCTTCTGGTTTCAGGGGAGCCTGGAGACACCGGACAATGTAGCCTCAAGTGTAGAGTAAAATGGACCTTGTAAGCGCAGGCAGGAAGGATCCCAAGTGTATTTAGGGGAATTGGGATTCTCATACTCAGAGTTTTCCCATGCTTGGCTTTGTCTGGCAATTCAAAGTAAAAGCAAAGGGAACGGTAAGGGGATAAAAGAATTGAAAATCAGGTTAGGCTATATACGTAAGCAATTTTGCAAAACAAACATGATGGCAAATATACACCAAAACAAAAACATAAAAAATTTAAAAAATTTTTAAGTCAATAACAGTGCACACGTGACATTTCCACTCTGACATGAGCTGGGCGTGGTGGTGCCTGCCTGTAATCCAAGCAAAAGAGGACCAAAGGTTTGAGTCTAAATTGGGCCAAATGGGGACTTAGGCCCTGACTCTAAATAAAAACACAGTTTTTTAAAAAGTTGGGAAAATAGCTCAGTGCAAAGGTTCTGGATTCAATTCCTAGTACTATAAGTACATATCTATATCTATATATCTATATCTATGTATACATGTATATACACAAATATGAATTAGAAAACATCAAAAATACCTTAAGAACCCATGATGCTGACTTGAAGGTTGAATAGAGGACGCAGAGTCAGAAGGGGGATGAAGATGTTGCAGGCTGGCGTCTGCAGGCAGGCATTTAGTGGGAACAGGGGATGAGTTCGTCCTTAAGGAACAAGCAGCCATTGCATGGGTGGAAACAGATGGGCTAGAAGGAAGGCATGGCTTATTGTGGGGGACAGATTGGGGCTCCGGCGGGAACCAAGCTCCACGAAGTGAAGGGAGCAGAATCTGTGGACTGTGCATGTTGAGCAGCTATCATTAAAACAATTTATTTAATTTATAGGAACTTACTTGCAGACTAGAATGAAATAGATATAAAGCTCACTCCATGAAGAGCAGAGCCCGAGAGAGAAAGCCACAAAGGTGTCTTCAGGTCTACTCCAAGAGAGCCACTCTGACTGTCTCTGTCTTTAGGTCCTTGACAGAAGGTTCCAGAAGGAAGACGGTGGGGTTGTCCCCAAACTGAGAAAACGGCCCTGTAGTGGAGAGCCTCATGGGGGGGCTTCAGTGCACCTCAAGTGATTGTTCTGCCCCTTGACTCCTAGGGAAACCTGCAGAAAGTTCTGGCAGCCTTGACACCAGGGCAGAGGGTTGGATTTTTAAATTGCCAGTGTCTAAATGCCTGGAACGTAGTAGGCTCTCGATAAATGTTTCATGAATTGAAATGCATTTTTTCCTGGAGTTGTGTGAATGAATTTGATGTTCTTGCTGTTTGAAGATCACACTTGTCCCACTATCTGTGCCCTTTTTGCAAATGCATCTGTAACCCAGCATGACGCCTTCTTGCTTCTTGCTATAAAACAGAAGATTTATGTGCCCATCTAAAAACAGATCCACAAACCCAGCTTCCCTCAGCAGAGCATTCAGTGACCCACTGATGGGATTCGGAGTATTTTTCCTCACAAGCCACAAAGGGATCCAAGCAAAGGAACACTTTAGGACAGCACAGCCCACCGGGGACAAAGTTTGCTAACGCCACTTTATCAAGACACTGTAACTTTCAAACGTGTACTTTCAATCTGAAGGACTTCAGTGGGGATTGTGAATACAACTATTTAATTTTTTAAAATTACATAAATTAAGGGAACAGCCCATTAGCAGAACGCCATCAGGACCACGTGGCCAATTCAGATCAGGTTAAATTATCTTGCTTGCCGGATTTGAATAAGAATGAAGGAATTACTATTCCAAAATGGTGTTGAACATTGATCTTCATTTGCAGTGGAATTCTGCACGGTAACTCCCAGAGCTGACTATGGTCGCAGGCCCAGGCCTGGGTCTATGAGGCTCTGCCCGGAAAGGGTGCACCCGTGGCCGGGGGCAGCTGATGAACTGTTCAGCCTCTGATGAGCTGCATACGGCAGGGACGTGGGGCTGGAGGGGAAGAGAGACGAGTGCCCGTGTAGCTTTTCTTTCTTGTCTATGGGGCCGGCTAAAGGTTGGGTGTCGGGGCCACGTTGGAGCAATCAGCCTCTCTTGTCCTGGTCACTGTGACTCTTTCGGTGCCTGTGTCCCTGGTCTCTCTGTTTGAAACATGTGTCACAGCAGGTGCATGTGACATCCTTGTTGAAGATGTAACACAACTCCAGGGCCACGGTCGCCGACCATGGTGGCAGAGTTCTTGTAGTTTAAATAAGAGAAGAGGTGGATTTCTGTCAGGAGAGACTCAGGTTGTTGGCTGCTTTATTTTTATATGGATGGTGATTTCCAAACTGTGGTGTCTTAAAAAAAAAAATACTGAAAGTATTAATGCTTTTTTCTGTTTGACTCTTCAACAGCTGACAGAATGTATATTTAGATTTCTTACTTCACTTAAAAATTCAAGATAAAACAGACGTATTCTTAATTTTAGTGATCTTTTAAGACTTCTTAAAAAAAAAAAAACTATTTCTAGCCACACGTGGTGGTGCACGCCTATAATCCCAGCACTCAGGAGGCTGAGGTAGGAGGATTGTTATGAGTTCAAGGCCAGCCTGGGCTACATAAGCAAATTTAAGGCCTAAATTGCAAGGTGAGACTGTCTCAAAAAACAAGCAAACAAGCAAAACTATTACTCTGTTTTGCTTCCAGGTTATTTTTGTGTTTAAAGTCACTATACCCACCCATTTTGCATATCATTAAATAAGCCAATTATTTTTGAATATAACCAAAATAATCCTAACCTCTCTGCAAGCCTTTCGTGCCTACTCTAACCATTATGCTTTAGACTGAGTGATTTATATGTATTGAGTACTTATAATACGATGTACTTTGCTGTCCCCATTTTGGTAGTCTTATTGGGACAGAAACCTGTATGTCACTTATTTCAGCATGCATTTTGATCACGTCATGGAGTATATTGTAGGAACTAGGAACTGTTTGGTGTCTTTCCATCAGTAATGCAGCGCATAACCTCTGACGTTCTCCTGCTGAGGACACTCTGTCGGGCTCTGTGAATCCTTAGACCCCTCCCCAGAGGCTCCCACCAGCCCAAGTGCAGGACAGAAAGCCAAAGCAGGAAGCCAGAGCTTGGGGTGCCGATGAAGGCCTAGAGGCAGCCCAAGGCAGGGTGAGACGGAGAATTTATAGCTGCGAGTCCTGACTTGAATAACCCTGGGTGCATCCCCGAGACCCCTTGAGTCCCAGTTACCTCTTCTGGAAAGTGGTGATGAGAATAACAGTGCCCACCTACCTGCTCACGCGGGGTGGAGAAGGCTGAAGGCGGGTACAGTGGGGGGCGAGCTTGCATAACCTCTAGAGTGACACACAGAATTCTATTTGGAGGTCAAAGCTATGCTTTTCCTCTAGGACTTTTAAAATTCTAAGATGCAGCATAACAAACTCGCATCTCTGGAAGACTCATCAGGCAGGTTTGGGGCTTCTGTACTTTGAAAACGTGACACCAGGCGCTAAGGGGGGCTGGGGTGGGGTAGAAGTCTCCTTCCATGTGGTTCACAGCATGTCTTTGCCATTAGATTTCTGCACTAGATCTCCGTTCCCTTGAAACAGTTGTGCGAACGCGTCCATAACTTTTTACCCTCTCTTTGCCTGTTCGTGAAGCACACAGCTGGCTTCCGTGGTGTCAGGTTTGAGTTGCATCCAGATAGTCTCTTGCTTGACCTGCATGGCGAAATCAAACCCTAATTGTTTTGTGGGCAGGAAGCTGAGACACAGCAGGAGAAGGATGTGCGGTGATTATAATGGAAACTCCAAATGCACAGAGAAGTTTTTCGTTATTGATCTTCTTTCTCCTCCTTTGATACAGCTACCACCTGTGTCAGTCCCCCCAACCCCTAATCCCACCTCCTACTCCCGTCTCCCCAACTTCTGTTCAGCAATCGAAGAGGCCAGAGGTAATTGTGCAGCAGTTCATGGGCAGAGGAAGTGGAGTTTACTTCTGTGAATAGCTTTGAAGAAATGGCTTTGTAGTGTGAGTAGTTCCTCCAAACTGTAGGTGAATTCTCCAAATGAGAGCACTGATGGACAAGCTTCTGGGCTTCCTTATTGTTTGAGAATGGCCTTTAGGTGCCTGGAGAGTTCCCTACCGGAGTGAGGAAATCATGGGTGTGTTGAGAAAATTGGGAGCCTTTGTAGCAACTGCCTGAGTTCACATCACTCTTACCAGCATTTTCCTCAATAATATTTGTTCAGATGCATTAACAAGAGATACTTAATATACATAAACGTTTGAAGCATTTGACCTCTGCCAGCTTAATTTATGCATTTACTTTTATGTTGTATTTTAAGGATTTTCTCTGTGGCTTACTGCGAAACAACTCTGCTTCAATTAATATTTTTTTAATCTGTTAAGTCTGATTGTTTTAAGGTAGGAAAAAAATCATATTAAAAAGCAAAAGTTAGCTTACTGTATTTCAGTAATGATGGATCAGCACTGCTTTTTGGCTTTGGAAAATATAGTTTTGTTTTACTGAATATCTCCATATAAATAAGAATGTATTTTGTGAATGCTTTTTGGCTTTGGAAAATAATTACAGTTTTTCTTTTACTGAGTATTTCTGCATTCATAAGAATGTATTTCATGAATTCTACTTCTTATTTCTGGATTTATACCTATTTCTTAATGATTTACTGTCTCACTATTTTTTACTCTCACTTGATTATAAATCAGTAAATCAAACAGCTCACAAGTTAAACTAATTGGAAGAGTAGCTGGTGTTGATGTTACAAATGTAATTACTAAAGATGGGAGCATTTATCTGATTATTGCCAAGTGAAACAGAAATGAGTTTATTAAAAACTTGCGAATGCAGTTCTGGAAGGGCGTTTGCGCCTAGCTCACAGAAACTTGCTTGGCAGACTTCCAGCAGCTGCCTTAAGGGTTACATCAAGCCCCTTCCATTCTCTGAGTTTGGTGTTCCTCATCTGGAAGAGAAGCGCTATCTGAATTCACCTCCCTGGTTTCTTTTGGCACTGATTTATCAATTTTCTAAATAGTAATAGCTGTTCCCAAAGTATTTAATGTGTCCAAAAAATAGTTTGTACTCTTGAAAATAGTTTAATTTTATTTATGGCAATTATAAATAAGTGCATGCATGGCTCATGGATAAATAGGATAGGTCATAAATTCAGAATCGTGACATCCCAATGAGAAATGTTTTCCTTGACATCATCAATGTGCCGCTTAAAATGGGCTGAGAAATGGCACTGCCTGTTGAGAGGGGAAGGCTGCTGCTACCCTCCTACTTTGGAAGGAAGTCATCGTGGAGGGTGACCACTGTCTTGTTCAGAAAATTCCATTCTCTCTCTGCTGATGTCGGTGCTGCAGGAGGAGGGGAAGAGGAGAGGGGAGCCCAGGAGAGAAGCGAGACAGGCACCTGCTTCCACGCTGCTGTGTCTGCATTACACAGCGTCAGCAGCTGCTGTCCTTTAAAACTCTCTCCTTCCTTCCTTCCTTTTTTGTTTTTTCTTTTCTTTTTTCTTATGGCCTTTTGTCCCTCCCTGAAGAGCACAGCAATCAGTTTCACTTTATAAATCTGGACAGCCTAGCAGGGGACACAGATTTCCATGTACCCTCCTCTGGGGCCGATACCCCTGGTGATCGGAGGTGGTCTGCCGATGGCTGAGAGAGATGACCTGGGGTGCACAGGAAGCCAGCCACACGCCATGGTTTGTTCTCTCCTGAGTGAGTTCAGTGCCCCGTGACCATTAACCAAAAACCTGAGCAGGAGCGTAACCCCCTGTAAACTCTTGAACTCCCGGTTATTTAGAGACAAAGACAGATGGCAAAGCAGATTTGCTAAAGAATTACATAAATGGGCCAAATTCCACTGGCTATATGTTCACCTATTTGCCTTTGGAATTAAACTACTTGTGCTGAGGCCAAAATCATTGGTTAACGCCTAGTTTCTCCCACCTCCCATGTGGTCTTTGGCCCCTATGCTTAACTAGCACATTTCCCACACACCCACATAGTTGTAATTTAATTCTTTCTTTAGTCAAAAACGTATCCTATGGACTGTTTTTCCCCACTACTATGCTATGTAATGGGAAATAGAAGACCAGGAGAGATGAGCAATTCTACAATCTGCATGGAAGAATGAAGATCTCTCAGCACACGAGGCATACTTTCACAAGGTTGTAATTTAATCATTTGTTCATTTAACAGCCCGTTTTAAACATTTTGAAGAGATGAGAGGCCCATGACCCAGAATAGAAGCACAGAGAGTTAAATTGCGAAAACTGAATCCAGTCAGGGGCTGCACAGTGACATTTCAGACAGTGACAGACAGCATGTACGGTGGCCCCATAAGATCAAAACAGAGCTAAAAAAATCCCTGTCACCTGGTGGCATCGCGACTGTCAGGACATCTCAGCACAACGCAATACTTGCAGATTTGCTGATGTTAGTGTAACAAACCTGTGTTGCCGGTCGTATAGAAAAGTGTGGGCCGTGCAGTTGTGTGCAGCTCATAGTACTTGCAAGACACAATCAGCAATTGCATCAGTGCTCTGTGCATTTGCTGTGCATGATTTTAATCATGGTTTTAGTGGTGCGCTTTGTACCTGTACAAACAGCCGTGGACTGCGAAACCGTATGCCTCATGTATGTCTTGTGTGTTAGCAGCTGTGTGATCAGAGCACCCATCTCAGTGTGTGTAAGTACACGCTAGGACGGTCGCACAGCACAGCTGCCCAATGACACCTTTCCTCAACATATCCCTGCTGTGGTACACCCTCATACTCTTAGGAGGAAGCACCTGCACATGTCACGTGCATCTCGTGTGCTTCTGGGTAACGAAGTTCAAAGACAGATCCCAATATACTGAGGTTCTGAGAATCAGTACCATGGCAACCTGTGAGGAGGAAGAAGGGCGCTGGTGATTTGGGGCCGTTGAGGACAGTCTGCAATGCTGGCGACGTTTTGTATGTGGACTGGTTGGAGGTAAGAGAAAAAGTGTTTCCTTTGTAGTGAGTCAAACATTACAGATGTGATCTGTGTGCTTCCCAGGATGACGCCTGATGGGAATCGCTTCTTAGGGCCGGGGATACAGCTCAGTGCACCAAACCTGCCCGGCAGGCGTAAGGTCCTGAGTTTAAATCCCATTACCAAAAAGAGAGAGAATACCATTAAAGTGTGAAACCAAAGCCAAACAACATATTTTTCAGGGGTTTATAGACGAGTGGTAAACTGTAAAGAAGTGTGAGCAAATTATCGCCTGTGAGGTCACACTCCTCGTTTTCCATGCCCAGGAAGAAGGAAACTGGTCCAGGAAGGGCTCACGAGGCTGCTGAGGGACTGGTTAGGGCCCCACATGTTAACTCAGACGCAGAAACAGTGATACTTAGTGTACTACTCTTTACATTTTACATGTATGTTTTATATTGTGCACATGACAGGTTCTTTCACAGTTTGAAAGTGTTTATAGGAGTTTGGGTTCAGCGCAAAATGAAATGAGCACAATCCACCCTGTGTCTCCCATCCAAGTCAGCTGTGAAACTTGGAGGAATTCAAGGAGTCGCTGGATGAGGTTCTGGAAGGGAGAAGGCAGAGCACACCCATGGAAATGTCCTGAGGACAATGTGGTGGATTAACAGCATAGGGAAGTGACCCCCGTAAAGGTGTTCCCAAACTCCTGACTCCACCTGCTGGAGTGAGGATCTGATCAGAGCTCTGAGAAGGAAACCGGTACACCACTGCCTGCGTCCATCCTGGCTGCTGGATGGTGCCTCCACGGGACAAATCTGAATGGCACCGGGGAGGCTTTGAGAACCCACCTAACACTGGGGGCATAAACCTCATACACCAGTGTGAGCTTGCAGGTTCCAGCTCACCAGTTTGACTGTTGCTAAAACAAAAGTATCACTTGCTCTACAGGATTTGAACAAGACATGTAGTCTCAGAACATGATGCTTAGACTACCCGAGAGTCCATCTGAAATTGCCTGGCATAGTAAGAACCGGGCGGGTAAATGGAAAAAGTGATAGAATCAGGTGCTGGGAAGATACAGATGCTGGAACTAACAGACTTTTACAGAAGCCATTATAAAAATGCTCCAATGAGCAATCAAAAATGCTCTTGAAGCAAAGTTTAAAAGTGTGAGCAAATAAGTGAGAAATACGAAGAAACATTAAGTGAAAATTTTAGAACCAAAGAACACCCTAACCCTCAATCAGAATGTTAATAGATCAGCTCAGTAGCAGAATGGAAAGGAAAAGGGACATGGACAGATGTGAAAATAGGTCAATAGGGGCTGGGGATTTAGCTCAGTGGCATAAATGCCTGCCTTGCAAGCAGGCAGTCATGAGTTCAATCCCCGGTACTGATAAAAGAAAAAAAGACAAAAAAAAAAAAAAAAAGAAGAAAGAAAATAGGTCAATATAAACTATCCAACCTACTAAGCAGGAGAAAAGGGTTACAGGAAAAACAAATGGAGCCTCAAAGACTTATGAAATAATGGAAAAAACTATACTTGGGTATAGTAACTCTAGAAGGACAGATAAATATTGTGGCATTGAATCAAATTTAAAGAAATTATGGCCCAGAACTTTCTACACTGGTCTGTGGAAAATAATCTATAGATTCAGGAAGTTCAGTGAAAACCAAACAGTATATACCCAAGTAAGTTCCTGTTGGGGCACAGTATATTCAGAATGCCTCAGAATGAAGACGAGATCGTCTAAAAGTGGCTAGAATAAAATCCTGGATTTTCTATAGAGGAGCAACAATGTAGATGAGGATAGATTTCTTATCAGAAGCCATGAAAAGCAGAAAGAAGAAGCACACCACCTCCAGGTGCTACCCAGCGCTGCCGACGCGGGTTGGTAGGTCCAGGAAGAGCAGCACTCAGACTTGGAGGAACCAGGGGCTCCACCGACGGTGGCCACAGCTGGGAGACTGGTCGCCCACAAACACGCTCTGAAAGCATTTCTAAGTGAGGGTCATCAAACAGAAAAGAAATCATAAAGAGGGAAACTGAAAAAGGTAAACTAAAAGTGAATTAAGCAATAGGTATTTATGTATATATATTATTCTCTTCTTAAAGTCTTTAAAATATGTTTGACTGTTGGAGACCAGATTGTAACATCAATGATGGAGTTTTAATGGTTGTGGACGTGAGGCGGTTTCCACCCAGAGGGCCAAAGGGACAGGGGATTATTAGATGGAAGCTTTCTGTGCTCCACACCTTCCCCTAAGAGGGGTAGAAGTAATCCTTTTTTTTTTTTTTTTGTACTGGGGATTGAACTCACGACCTTGTGCTTGCCAGGCAGGCACTTAAGCCACCGAGCTAAATTCCCAGCATGGTAGAAGTAATCCTAAGTAGACTTCGGAGTATCTCTCCACTGAACAACCCGAGAGCAGCCACTAAAACTTGTAGAAGTGGTGAGGAAATAGCTAATTAGTTAAAATAGAAAGCTAGGGCCAGGATGTAACTCAGTGGCTTAAGTGCTTGCCTGGCAAGCAGGAGGTCATGAGTTAGATCTCCGGTACCACAAAAACAAACAAACAAGAAAAAAAACAAAACACGAAGATTAGCAATAAAATAGAAAGCTAAAAATGCTCAAGTAACTATGGAAGGGGCAGGAAGGGACTGAACAACAAAAAGAACAAATAAAAAGACATTATAAGTGGGTCAGTATGAATCCAAGTGCAAGAATAAATAGATGTAAATGCTGTAAATAGAATAATTAAAAGTGGGTATTAGCAGAAATGAGTAAAATAAAATGTGACCTAAGTCTATGTTATCTATAAGAAACTCCTTCCTAATATATGTAAATACATGTTAAAAATATTAAAACTGGTGTTGGATGCAGACAGTAATCAAAACAAGGCTGGGACTGTTATGTCAGTGAGACAAAGTAGACTTGAGAGTGAAAAAAAGAAGTATTAATACCAGGAATAAAACAGAGCATTCGTGGCAGATGTAGCAATTCTAAATATGCATATACTTTACAAATATGAAACAAAAATACAGACTGCAGAGTGGAAATAGACACAATTATGGTGGATTTCCTCCTCCCTTCTGTAGTAGATAAAGCTAATAGAAAAGTATCCAGATTCTAGCAGAGCTGAGTGTTGCCATCAGCCAATTTGTATCTAGCTGACGGTTTTAGAGTATTCAATCCAGTAACAGCAGAGTACAGATGCTGTCCAAGGCGGCACGGAACATTCATCAAAATAGACCGTACACGGGGTCATAAAAGCAATTTTTAAAACTGTGAAAGAATCGAAATAACATAAAAATATGTACCTAGGTCATAAAGAATTGATACATAAATAAATAATAGATATAGGAAAATACCTAAGCTTCAATATTAGACAATACATTTCTAAATAATCTTCAGTTAAGAACCTTTTCAAGGAAAGTCTAGAATATTTTGAACTGAATGAAGGTGAAAACATACATATCAAAATGGTTTAGGTATACCCAAAGCAGTACCTCCAGGCAATTTTACTATGCATGTTTGTATGGTTATATTAGAATAGAAGAGAGATCATCAGCCAATAGTCTTTAGCAAATTAAGCCCAAAGAAACAATGAAGGCATAATAAAAAAGATATATACATATATATCTTTATTATATCAATTACATCAATGAAATTAAAAATAGAAAGACAATATAGAAAAACATTAAAACAAAGCTTGTTCTTTTAAAAATCAATAACATTGATAAACTTCTAGCAAAACTGATACAGAAAAAATATGCAAACTAAAAATATCAGGCATAAATAAGGGATATCACTTCAGACACTATGATCATTAAAAGGCTAATAAGAATATATTATGATCAGTTTGATAAGTAAGTATGTGACAGCCTGGATGCAGGAACACATAGCTCGAAAACCATGAACTTCCAAAAGTCACTCGAGCAGTGTCATAAAGTAGCTATTTCTTATTAAAGAAATTGAGTTCTTATTTTAAAACCTTCTGTAAAAGAACTGTACTCCCAGATAGTTCCACCTGTGTGTTCTACCAATTAGGACAAAAAGGCGTACTGATTCTACAAGCTCTTTTTCAGAAAATACATAAAGATGAAATATTTCCCAACGTGTTTTATGAGGCTGGAAGAGTAACCATGGAGGGGCTGGGGATTTAGCTCAGGGGCATAAGTGCCTGCCTTGCAAGCACGTAGTCGTGAGTTCCATCGTTGGCACCGGTAAAAAAAAAAGAGTAACCATGGTGTCCAAAGAGTAACCCTAATACCCAAAACAGGCAACCGGGGAAAACTAACCAGGGTAAGGGGAAAAAGGAAGAGAGAAAAAGAAAACTAAATAGCCTTCATGACCATCGCGTGAGAGTTCTCAGTAAAATATGTGCATCAAATATCTCGAGGTGTAAAAGGAGTACCAATTGCAAAGTAAGGTTGCAAAACTGTTTCAATATTAGAAATTAATCAGCGTAATCTGCCATATCCCTTGTCTAAAGAATGAAACCATAGATTCATATTCTTCAGTGCAGGAAAAAAATATTTGCCAGAACTAAAGATCTACTCCTGATAAACTTTCCCTCCAAAGTAAAAATAGAAGGAAACTTCCTCAGTCTGATAAAGTCAATATATAAAGGGTCTACAATTAAGATAATTAATAATGTGGGGCTCGGGATTTAGCTCAGCGGCATAAGCGCCTGCCTTGTAAGCAGGCAGTCGTGAGTTCGATCCCCGGTACCGATAAAAAGGAAAAAGACAACAACAACAACAAAAGATAATTAATAATGTAAAACTAAATGCCTTTTCCCTTAAATCAGGAGCAAAATGAGGATGTCCACTTATAAAACTTACTCAACATTGTGCTAAAGGTTCTGGCCAGTAAAATATATTAAGAAAGAAAAAAGGAAAATATAATGGAAATAAAATTAATACTGTTTCTTTATAAATACTTTGTGACTATATGTATAGAAAATTACCAAAATTAGCATCTCTGCAAGGTACAAGATCAACATACAAAAATCTTTATAAATTTTGGTATACTAGCAGTGTATACTTGGAAAGTGAATTTTTAAAAAAGTAAACATTCACCATAGTTACATAAATGAAATAAGAATTCATTAAAAACCCCAAAATGAAACATAAAACTATAAAATGTTTCAAAGAAAACAGAGGAACTCATCATATTCTAGGGTTGGGAAAAGTTTCTAAGACATGACACCAACAGTGTAATCCATAAAATGAAAAGATAAATCGGCTTTCATCAAAATTTAAAATGGTAAGAATTCTCCAAACTGAGCCATCAAGAAACCTAATTTAAAGGTTTAAATAGATCCCTGATCAATGATAATTCATGGAAGGAATATTTACCCACGAAAAGTGTTCAGTAGCGTTAGTTATTAGGGAAAAGCCGGGCAAAGCCTCAGTGCTGTTTATTACATGTCTGCCCAAATGGCCAGTGTTTTGTGTCACAGGAGCAGGTGGTCAGGAGGCTGTGAACGGGCTCCTTTGCTGCTATAAACACAAAAGAACACAAGCAGTTTGACAAAGAACTTGACAATTTTCTACATAATTAAATATGCGCTCACCACATCCCAGCCTAGGATACTTATCCCAGCAAAACTTGTTTAAAACACTTGTGATCACACAAAAACCTATGCATGAACGTTTAGAGCAGCCCTCTTCAAAATCGTCCCAACCTGAAAGTAGAGACTTTGGCACTGTGTAAAAACAAAAAGCATTATTAAAGCACAAGGAAAGTACTTTAGAAAAAATGATCTGAATTAAATTATCCTGGTTCCCTCACCATCAGTAAGTGTGTGCTGTGCAGTCTTTACAGCAGCACGTGATTTGGTCCCGTGCCTCAGTTTACCCGTATGCATAGTGCAAGGATAGTTGTTCTGGCAGCTCCTCGTGTCCTGAGACCCCAGGGCATCCACATGTGTAGCTTAAGTCAAAGACCCTTGAGGAACACTGAGACTGCATAGTTTCATCATTTTATTCCCTGGAGCTAAATGTATCTTTTACTCCGTGTCACCGTTTGTAAACTGGTGAAGAACAAAACAGAAGGTCATAATTAGGGGAATTTTAAATATTCAAGGTTAGAAAAATACCAGTGTAGCAGAAAAACAATAAAGGAAAACAGATTACTTTTATGCATATTCTCTTTTTTTTTTTTTAAGTTTGAAAGCCTCCATCAAAGACTTGAAAGGAAATTTAATCACAGAGGCCAGAATTTGAAGGCTGTAAGAAAGCCACACGGAGGAAGAAATACGGACCTAGCAACAGTTCCTTTAGAAGATAAAGATAACCGTGAACAGAGAGCTTTCGAAGGCGTCGGAGGGCTACTGTGCCTGCATTTACTGCGGCTGTCCGAGGAGTGCTCAGAGCAGAGCTTCTGTAGAGACTGAAATGTGTGCTTATTGATTTCCCCCACGATCATGCGTCTCAGTATTGATAAGGTCGTGCATATTGAAAGAAGAATAAGAGCACCCTTTCAGATGTGCCACTGCATTGTTATCAATGCCTGATATAAAGGGGATGAGGGCAGAGAGTCCTGCTGGGTAGGAGCCCTTGAACTGCGGCCACTTAGGGTTCACTGAAAAGCATTATGTTCATACACAGCTTGTGCGGAGGACCACTTAGTAAATGTGCCTGCTTTTTGATGGTGTGTCTTACAAGATGACTCGTCGTAAACTGGTGGGAATGATATTCCCTGCTGTTAAGCAGCGTGTTCCAAATATTTGCGTTTACTGAGCAAGACCTAGAGGGTAACAGAATTCTGTGTTACAGCAAAGGACCGGGCAGCTCTTTGAAGCATAGTTTATATATTGCAGAGATCATCGGATGATTATAAAATGTTGTGCTTCCTTTTGAGTGCCTTTTCTTACACCTTTTTCTGTTGAGCTTATTATAAGGTGATAGACTCTGGAACTTTCTAAAAGAATATTATGTTAGGTCTAGATACAAAAGATGCTAACACTGTCTGATTCAAGGACTCAGCATGTAACCAATGCAAAGAAACTTTTAGCTCTGATGCCTCTAAAGAAATGGCCCTGAATGAAAAATTTCTCTGCAGCAGAGAACTTAGGATTTTTTCTTTCCTTGTTAACATTATTAGTCAAGTGATAAGAGCAAAACCTTGTAAATTAAATATTCTATTGCATTACATTTTTTGCATGTGGTAGAATTTTGTATTATTCCAGCCGCTAAAGCAATTGCACCGTGTTTGCTTTTTAAGCTTAATCTGATTTTTCTCCCCTCTTAATTGTAACACAAAGTTCTCAAAGACAAAAGTGAACAAAGGCCAGTCCCATACGTGCTGTGAAGCCAGGCAGGAAGCTTAGCTACTTCTCACCACGTCCTACTTTGTAAATGTGTTTCTGAAACCCTTGAGGTAAGACTTTAAAAAAAAAAAATGGACAGTTGTCAAGGATGGTTGATTTTTAAAGCTTAACTACCTGAGCAGTGTTCATTTAAAATAACATATGAGTCTCAATCAGAATGATCTGAGCTAAGCAAACGGCCACTTTGTCCTTCCCTTTCCAGCAAGTTCTGAGATGGTACAAAATCTGTGAGGGGGAAATTTCTTTGGTCCGTGATCTTTATGCTTTCAAAAACTTCAAACCTAGTGGCAACCTTCTTGTATGAAACTCTCCTAATTAGACTGTCCAACTTTTTTCCCCCTCATTCATCAAAATACAGAGCTACTAGGAAAGAGTATAAGGTGAAGTCATGATTTATGTTTGGGCGTCAGATATTTTGGTGAGAAGAAAAAACATCTCCTCAGAGTCATTACTATGAAGCCAAGGGCTTGGGCTCCTCATGTTCTTTAGATGTGACCTCTAACAACCTTGGGCTCTCTGATAGTGGCAGAATCTATGGATCAAGAGCCCATATTTGGGTCATTTGCTTTTCTTGGCCTGGCTTATTTTGTGGGATCCTGCCTTTCAAAATGGCTGACCTTCCCAGAGCATTCTGGGTGTTCTCTTGGCTGGCGGAGCCCTGGGCGGTGATTTTATGACATAGCCTATGGTACTGTGTGATTCAGGCAGTCTGGTCAGTCCCCCTCGATTACAGCCCAACAACGTGAACAGATCACTAGTGGCTGTTCCTTAGAGAAACACCCAGGCATCCCTCACTGTACTTTGCCTTCTTGGCATACTCATGCTTCTGGTTGAAATGAATATTTTCAGAAGTAAGTTTTTTTTCCCCTGTATTTATTCTCTCATTTCCTTAAAGCTTTATTTTGGGCTATTGTGGCAACATTAGCCTAGAGTTTAGAATCATGAAAAAGAGCAGCCAGGATCCTTCAGTGTTATCTGAATCCATCAACAGACATCTTTAAATGGCTCTCATAAATGTTTTAAATTTATTCTAAAACAACACTGACCTCTTCATTGATAATTCTGTTAACAGAACTGGGCTTGGTTTGGTTTTTACTGACTTGTTGATTTAGGGACCAGCTGCCTCCTAGGAAACTGTGAACAACAACTGTAAAAGCAGATCATAAATATGTCAGATGCCTATGTGGAAATTGGGAAAGCTGATTTGTCCTGTGATCCAATCTGGTTTAAAGATTGGTGCCACTTGAAATTACTGTCCTTAAAAAAGTCATTAACATCCTCCAATACAGTTCATATGTGCATGTAAATGTGTGTACATTGTATAATTATTAAGTTTACTCTAAGTCCTTCCCCTTCAAAACTGCATGTTTTTTAAAAAAAATTCTCTCCTCTATCCCTGATTCTCTGTAACTCAGAAAGGACCAGGGTTGCTAGAATGTTCCAATGCTATTGTTTATTTAGGAAGTATGCAGAAATAGCATGGGTATGATAAAATAGTTTGGAAAGATAGGAGTGCAGATCCAGAAGTACTGGATGGAGGAGGGTGTGCAGGAGGGACCAGGAGAGCAAAAGAAGGGGCTTCTAGGCAGCAGGGATGGCGGGGAAGAGGAAGGCATGCAACAGGTGATCTCTGAGCTCAGACTTCAAGGGAAAATTAGGATCCACCAGATACTAAAAAAGGACCAGGTAAGCATAAAAGAGGTCCCTCAGAAAGGTCAGCAAAGAACAAAATCAAAGATTGAGAAAGCGAGATTAAGTATTTTTATGGAAGTCACAATGGTATCTGTTTCTCAGAAGGATACTGGAGGACAGCTGAAGTGTGGGGGAAAGGCTTGGAACACACCGGCTCTTCCCTTGCCTGAGTCTTCTTCTTCCCCACTGCTTTGGTAGCTAGTTGCTGACATATCGACAACTCTTTCTAAGCCACTAGATTCTTCCACTAGAATGAAATCTCCAGAAAGGTGTGAACATTTAAGAGTCTGAAGGGAAGACATTCTTAGGATGCAAGAAAATTTTATTCTCTTGAGTTTTGTTTTATTTCATTGTGACCTTAAATGAAAAATAACATGAAGAGAAAAGCTGTCACTACTTCCTTTTCTACATTTTCCCTTAGTTCTGGATTGTCATATGTAAGATTTGATGGAAAAAGCCAGTGCTTAAAATTTCTAGGTTTTGTTATGGTAAAAGGCACATGGCCGGTAGTAATCCTCAGCCTTCTCCCTGTCGCTTGGAACACACTCATCCCGTGGATCTTGTCACTTTCTGGAGCAGTCCTGGAGGTCCTCTCTCTGGGTGCCTTTGGTTGTGCCGTTATAAGGTCTTGAAGTGATGCACAGTGTTGGCCGTCATGGTCATTGGCATGCTGGGATGGAGCTGGACGTCACACACTGCCAGGTTCTATGGATAAGGTGGATACGGACACACCCTCCTGTCTTTATTTGACAGAAATTGCTGCAGACTTTTAAACCACACCCTTCTCTCCATCTCTTGTTCCTCTTGCGCTTGGCAAAAGCTCTGTCTTACTATTTCCCATGGAGGCTTTTAACGGTATTTCTTCTAATATGTGGGTGGTGGCTTCTCATTGTGGTTTGAAGTTTGTATTCTCCTAATGACACAGGCCATTGGGTGTTTTTCCTGGGTACACTTGTAGCTTCCTTCTTGAAGCATGCGCTCGGGTAATATGCTTGCTGCCACTGGCTTTATGCTTGAGTTCTGGTCATTCTTTCTATGTTCTTCTGTATTTACCTTTATTAGATTTACGATTTACAATAGATTTTACCATTGTTGGCTTATATTTTCTTTAACTGTCTTTCAAAAAGCATATGTTTTTAATTTGTTAATTTGTTCTTTTATGGATTATGCTTTTTTTGCTTTATCTTAAAACATTTTACCTATTCTAGATAAGAAAGATTTTCTTATATGTGTGACTGTCTTCCCTTTTTTTAACAGGAAACATATAGTGAAGCCAAAGCCTTTTTATTTTTCTTAAGTAAACCTTTTTTGTGCAGTCTAACAATCTCTACCTTTTAACCGGGGTATTTAGACCACTTATATTTAATGTGATTATTTGTATAATTAGATTTAAAATTAGAATTTGGCCACTTATTTTCTATTTGTCTCCTGTGTTATTTCTTTCTCCTCTCTCTCCCTCTCTCTCTTTCTCTTTGTTTTCTTTTGGATTAACTGAATAACTCTTATGACTTTATTTTGTCAGCCTTTGCTGCCTCGCTTCACTGTTGTGGTAGTTACTTTGGGATTTATGATGTGTATCTTTACTGATTACAGACCACATTCCATTGATTTGTGTCACTTCTCTTACAGTTTAGAATTTACAATGCTATACTTTGTATTCTGCTACCTCTAAATTTTTGTAGTATTTTGGTCACATGTTTTATTGCAACACATATATTGTAACCGCTGCATTACATTATTATTGTTATTTCTTATTTAGCTCCAGGCATAGTGGTTCCCACCTCTAGTTCCACCTACTTGGGAGGCTGAGGCTGGAGGATCACTTGAGCTTGCAAATTCAAGAGTAGTGAAACCCTATCTCAAACAAGTTTTATTTTTTATTGAAGCAGCAACTGTTCTTTTAACTAGTGCTGTTGTTTTCTTTTTGCAGATCCAGATTTTTCTCTATTTCAAAGATTTTCTTCTAACATTGGTGTAGCATAGATGTGCCCATAATGAATTGTTACAGCCTTTGTACCGCAAAAAGCACATTGCTTTGTCTTTGTTTTTGAAAGGTGTCACCTTCTTGGGTGGCCATTGTGCTCACAGTGGTGTATGTACATTTCTCCAAGGTCTTCCTCTTTGCAATGAGAAATTGCTGTCAGCGTGACCTCAGTGTCTCCCTGTTAGAGTCTCTCCTCTCTGGCTGCTTTTGTCCTTATCAGTGACAGTGCAGTGGTGACAGGCCTTGGCGTGGATTTCTGCCTGTTGGTTGTGTTGAACTTATGGGGCTTCCTCGATCTTGTAAGTCCCCTGTGCTTTGACTTCTAGAGCCCAACAGATGAGTTACTGGCCCATCTGCCGTACTGTGAGGAAGTGCCAGAGGTAGGATAATTTTGAGATGAAAGAGATCCATCTACCTTGCATTTCAGAAGCTAAACACGGTCCTGATGTAGGCTGGAGACCCCCACTGTCACCGCATAGTAGCAGGCAGGCGATACTGGGTGCCTTCAAGAGAGGGGAGCAGTCTCAAGGTCATACATGGAGCCAGAGCCCAGCGAGGGGCCAGGGTACTCTGCACAGCAGCTCTGCTTGGGAAACTTAACTCAGAGCCCATGGGAACCCCCACTGCGTGCTGTCTCCACAGGCAGTGCCCCAGAGACCCAACCAACCTCATCTGGAGTGACTTCTGCTGCTTCTCCAGAGACCCCATGCCTCCCGGCCCCATCACACTGTGACCAGTGTCCCCACCCACAAACCCCTTGGGATGAGGGAAGCCTTGTCTGAGTTGCTGGTCCTGTAGTTACTGCCGTCAAGTCCTGTCTGCTCAGTCTTGTGTCTGGACCAACCGGCTGATCTGTCTCCATGTTTGGGTTTATATATTCCTGTGGTTCCCGGATGTTGAGAATTTTCCTTTCTTGCATGTTGACTGCAGTGCCTTTCTCTTCCTATCCCCGAGCTCTGTTTTGGGCTGCACTGAGGTGATTGGATTTTTCAAGGTCCTACTGTTAAGCCTTGCTGAGGTGGACCGTAGCAGGACTCAGTGCAGAGCCAGTGGTGACCTGCTGATGAGTCCAGACCTTACAGTGTCCCACCCCCCACCCCTGGACCCAGATGCATTTCCCATCAGTGCTGCTCCTCCAGCTCCCTTAGTGGGATAGTTTCCTCCTGAACTCACACTGATGAGCATTCTCCCCGATCTCCTGTCAGGGAGTGAACCACTGTCTGTAGCCTCAGCTGCCCCTCTCTGAGCCCCTCAGCTCTGTCTCCAGCGTCCGCAGAGACCACTGGGCTCTGCTGGCTTCACATCCATCCATTGGCCGGGCCTCTCCCAGGGAAGATGTGTGACAGTCCTGTCTCACCCCAGGGCCACTCATCTCCTAGCAATCATTGCTTCTCTGTTTCCAGCTGTCACCTTACAAAATCATTCTGTAAACTTTGTTTGTGCTTTGAGTATCTCAGGGGTCAGGATGCATCTGTTGGATGAATGCAAAAGTGACTCCCCCTTGTAGAGTGCAGAAGTGATCCTGTTTTATTCTGCTTCAGGAATGCTTTTCATAGTGCTGGAGGGTACTGGTAACACATCTGGGCTTGTTTCTTGGGTCCGCAAGCAGGCTTGGCAGAGAAAAGTCTTTGTGTTACAGATGCAAAAAAAAGCAGGCATAAATGACTGGCCCAGAGTCCCAGCACCAGTCAGTGTGAGAGGCAGGGCATCCCGTGGGCTACCTGCGCCCTAACTAACCTTGCCTCGCTGCCAGAAGTCACCCTGACGATGGTGAGAGCTTGGTACATTGATGAGGGGTCTCCTGAGCAGATCGCTGAATCTGGTGGCTCACAGGAAGTGACCATCCCTCCCCAAGGAGAGCTTGTGAAAACGAAAAGTATTAGATATAAGGAAATTCATGACAGGACCTGGCCTGTGTCCTGAAAACATGCCAAGGATATGAAAACTCTGATGATGCCTAGCTCTCCCTGCCCATCAGAAACTAAAGCTTTCAGGACAGCTCTGCAGAAGAGCTGAAGGGCCTCGTCATTTAAATTTTCATTTAATTGCAGTGCATCATGGTTGGATGTCCTCTCTACCTGCCCGTGTTACCTTTCCGGCTGTAAAGGAGCTATCCCCTCCACCCTTGTTTTACAGATGGAGAAAACTAAACAGGCCTGGGGCTTTGGTTTAAGAGCCCAGGATAGGTGGGCGGCAGAGGCAAGGTTGTTATTTGGACTTTCCATTTATTTTAGTGCTCCTCAGCTTATGGATGCAATGTCAGTCAGATTTTGAAAAACTCTCTGAGAACATCCATGAATTTCTAAGCGGGTCTGTTTGTGCATTGAGTGTTAGAATTCAAGGCCAGATGAGGGGCGTCTCTTTGACCTGGGCTTGCGCTTGGGTGGAGGAGCCCTCAGCTCCCGAGAGTGGGGTGCGGACTCCGGCTGGCGCAGTGCTCACATCTGCCTCCGCTCCGAGTTTCCAGTGCCCTCTGACTGCCGCGATCCCCTGAAGCATGAGATAGGCAGAGGGGCAGAATTAGATTTTTCTCTCGCCTTCTAGACTTCTATATTGTGTGCATGTTAAAGAACACTTTTCCTGTTTATTTTTAAGTGTGATACTATGCGGGTGATATTGGCACAGTTCTTTTTATGTGTCTGGAATTTAAACCTGCGGGCAATCAGACTGTCGAAGTAAAATTGGTCCAAGACAGTTAATAAATTCTAAGCCGGGATGCATAAATCCATCAAGGATATATATATATACATATATATATATTTTTTTTTTAACTTTCACCCCCAGCACCCTCCCTCAAGAGTGGTTAAGGGAGCCTGGGAAAGAAATGTCTTCAGAGAATTGTTTTCTATCAGCTCAGAAAATAGAGGAGAGCACCCGGCAGTGCTCAGCGCTGGTTAGCAGATTGTCATTTTTAGGTTTGATGTTCCAGGCTTTAATTGTCTTTCATGTGAACAATGGCAGGCACTCTCTGGTGTGCTATGCCAGCGTGATAAAAGGGGCCCGTTCTGGCATAGCAATGCCTTTTTTTATTATTAGCGTAAAAAATTAGCAAGCTGGAAGTCGTTAGAAGGAGTTTCACTGGCGTTAATTGTAATGCAGCCTGAATTTGTTTGCAGACCAGTACAGCAAGACAATAGCAGGGAGAGAAAAGAGCAATATTAATAGCCTTCTACTTATTGTATCATTTTAGTGGGCCTTAATAAGGTGTCTGCTGTCAACCGGAATTTATTAAAAAAAAAAAAAGACATAGTAATTGATGTATTGCAGTGAGTATGGATGGGGCCCAACTTGATTAATGTATGAGTTGGCTTTTTAAGGCATTTTAAAAAGGCTTCTTAACTGGGTCTTAAGAGACTGGCACAAGCACACTGCGAACTCCCTCTCTGCATTTGGAAAACAGCCTGACAGCTGCTGATGTCTCCTGTGGGTTTTCCCCTTTTTTTCCTCTTCCTGATCAGAGAAAACTGAAGTAATATACTCCTCGTCAATAATTGCAGTGCTTAAAAATCTTATAAAGGGATTTTGACTCTTCTCTCCAGAGAGAACTTTCCAAAGGTTAAATTAGTTTTACTTGTGTGTGCTTCAAATATCACCACTTGCAATAAGGAGAGATTTGGTTTTTAAATAAGCTGCTATTTTGTGGGCTGTTTGAACCCTGACCCTTTTGGACACAGACTGTTTTGATGTCAGAGATAAGATTTGCTCCAGGGCAGTTTCAGGTCAGGATGTGTTTCCTTCCTGTCCGGTAGATTTGGTTCTTTCCACAGTGTGTAATCGTGTGTGCAAGTGTGTGTGTGTATGTGTGTGCACGCATGCGTGTGTACACAGGTGCATGCATATGGATGGATTCAGCAACCGGTAACGCCCACAGGGGAAAGCAAAGAGCCCGCCCGCCAGGAAATTTTCTGTCAACTTAGGCTCCGTTCATGCGTTTGTCCTTTCACTGCTTGCGCTGTGTAGCACCTGTACTCTGCTTTTATGGAAAGGTTTTGTTTTGTTTTTTGTTTTTAATAAAAGTACCTGAGTTATAATCCCCAGGGAGAGGGGTGCGGGAGGAAATGGAAATACTTTTGTATCTGTGGGCATCAACACGATGCCTCAGGTCCCAGGTGGGCTCTTTTCATACTGAGAAGAAGACATTTGAAGAAATCCAGGCTGACCGAGAGGTTCAGGATGCCAGGCGGTGCTGAACGAAGACTTCGTTATGATCCAGCGTCACTGCCTAGTTGCAGTGGAGGCAGAGAGACAGGGACAGGAGGGGAAGAGGCGCACCCTGTGGGTGATTTCTGAGGTGTGGCTCCCCTCAGGTGGCCTGTCCCGTGTCCCATAGGTACAGCGGGGGTGGCATCTTTGAAGCTGGTGGCTCGGTCTGCTTCCCTGGGCTCTGGACTCCTCCCTGTCCCCCTGGTGCATGGGCAGCTCGGCAGCCCTGGAGTGGATGAAGGGCCCTGACCCTTGTGCAAAGGAGACCATGCCATCCACGTGCCCTGTGGTCAGACTTGTGCCACCGTGACCGTACATTCTTGACACTGAGTTACAAAGCGTTTATTTCCCACTCGGGCTGGTAACAGTCCCTAGGTTACCTTTCAAGTTTGTATGGTTTTCCTCATCTTCCCCACCTTTACTTCTCTCATCTGTAGAAGAGAGGACTGACGTCCCCATGGAGGTTGTTCTAAGAAGTAAACGAGATAATTCGCAGACAGTGTGGCCCCAGGGGCTCAGCCCGGGTAACAGTGTTCACGCGCACCGTGAAGCAGGAAGCAGTTTGCATCGGCTCTCCCACGAGCAGGCCTCCTGTTGGCTGTTCGGCTGGCAGGAGCGTGGCTTTGTCCCTAAGCCTTGTCATCATTTAAGCCAGCTTTAATAAGAGGGCTCCGGGTATTGAGACCAGATATTGTATTAGCCATCCCTATGTCCTAAATAGTTTTGAAAAAAAGAAAAGTTATCTTTTCTCTTTAGGAGGAAAATTCTATACATGACTAATTCTTCCAGAATGCAGCCTTGCGGTGTCCTCTAGGAAAGCCTAACCCAGACTCCAGCCAGAAGCTTCCTGTTGATACCAGGCTTCCTCCAAGAGCAGAGCACTTTGGTGGGACTAGGCCATGCGGCTGGTCAGACATGACCCATCACCATGACCACCGCAGAGCCATGAGTAGCTATGCCATAAAGCCCCTGGGCACTACCCAGAGAGCACGATTGGACCACTGAAGGGCCATGGAGCCACTGAGATTCCCAGCAGGTGCACCACCCCTTTCTGTTTCTCCTGCCTGAGGCGTGAAGTGGGAACGGTGAGCACTCTCGGATTGGACAGTCCACTAAGTTACACTGAGATGGAGTTAGTGGTTTGCATTTGTACACATTTGAGCAGCTGAAGGGTACTCATTCAGTGCTCTGAGATGCACAGAAGCAGATAAGATGACTCCCCAGTCTTCAAGAAGATTATGGCCTGATAAAGAAGACACAGCAAGATCCGAGCAGCCACAGGAAGAGGCAGCTACTGAGCTTGGCTGCCACCCTCTTCCTAAACCCACAGCATCCTGGCTGGATATAGGGTTATCACAGTTTTACAGATTTAATACAAGACTTAAGTATTCTTTTGTATAAACAAACTTTGGTAAGCCATAAATGTTGAAAAATCTATATGCAATGATAAAGAATGTAATCATATAATCAAGAAATTATGGTGAAGTGTTCAAAAAGTAGAAAGATATGAAAGAACAGGGCAAAATCTAGAGCCTGTGGGACCTGGCACTGGGCCCTGGGGCACCGGGGAATCCTCTGAGGAGGGAGAGCCTGTCGGACAGCGCTTTGGAAAAAGGGAGGAGGTGCTGGGCAGATGCTCTGGGAGAGGGGACGCGGGAAAACGGAGCTGTGCCCACAGGCAGGGAGGCAGGTGTTCAGTAAAGGCGAGAAGATGTGAGAGGCAGAAGGGGAACAGCCAGAGTCACTGAGGACAAGCAGTGAAGACCTCAGCCACTTAAACAGACTTAGTCCAGGAAAGGCTGTAAGGCCATTCCCCTAGCTCAGAGCCCTCCCCTCCCCTCCAATGCACTCTTCCCATCCCTCTTGCCTCTGTCTGAAGCAGTTCTGGAAGTCCTCTTTCGTGAGAGTCATTATTCACTGACCCAGTGACCATCTCAGCAGCACTAGGTTTGTCCAGTTGTTTCCTGGTCTCTGCTCTCACTGTCCATCCTCAGGGCCCCGACTCCTTCTTTTTGACTAACTGCTAGCTTGTTCTTTATGTGTCTTTAGTTGGTAATGTCAATATTGGTGCAGCCAAATTCAGGTGATTTGTTGTTTATTTTTTTCCTCTTCTGGATACACATGTGATAGATCTTGTTTGTTTCTGTAATGTTCATGAAAAAAAAAATAAAAGGTGCCTTATCTGGATCAGGGGGAGATGTACACTTCAGCAAGTGGGCAGCAGGGGCAGAGTCAAAGTTTAGAGAGCTGTGACATTGCATGTGTCTGGGGATTTACGAACAACAGAAATGTGTTCCTCTTGGCACTGGAGGCGGGAAGGCCTGAGATCACAGCTGGGCTCTGGGGTGGACTCACTTCCGTGTTGGGAAGCATGGACATCTGGTGTTCTCACATGGCCGGAAGGAGTGCCAGCTCTCTAGCTCTCCCCAGGGCCCAATCCCAGCCATGGGGACGGCACCCTAATGATGGCGTCAGCTCCCTGACAGCACACCTGTGGATACTGTCCCTCTGAGAGGTAGACTCCCAGCATGCGACTGTAAAGGGACATAAGCATTCTGCTCACTAGAGCTCCACTGCATTGCTGTGCAGTTGTTCCTCATTTGCGCCCTAGCTGTTTAATGACCCTTTGGACTTTCCACCTGCCCTCAGAGTTGTGAAACAGGAATATGAGCGGCAGAGCGGCCTGATGGTGGCTCCTCCTGAAGCACAGTACTGTCAGTCTACATACCTGTGATGTGTTGCAGTATAGCCTGTAAGAGTCATGCAAATGAAAGCAAAGTCATGAAGTTGGAGTTTTCTTTGAGTCTGTCTTTGTTCTGAATATTGTAATGTCGATACTAGATCCAATGCGTCATTTAGCGACCAACTCATTTAAGGACCTAGCTCCGGGAGTATCACTCAGTCATTAAACAAGGGTGTCTGTATTCCCAAACTAACTTTGATGCCAAATGGAAAATAAAGAGCCAAATGCATGTCACATTTAAGGTCATGCTGGCTCAGAATGGATGGCTTGCAGTAATCAATGGACACTTGCAAAGTGTCACAATTACTTCTTCACAAGACATTATCTTTCTAATTAGGCGTAGGTCTTTAAACTTTCTTGCTAGTCTTGCCAAGCACTTCATAAAAGATGATTACATCGTGATATCTGCTCATATTGGTGAAGCTTCACATTTTATCGTATTATTTAATCAGCTATTCACGCAAACAACAAATTTCCAAAGGGTCATATCTTGAAGGCAAGATGGCACATTCATTGATCACAGTCAGCATAAGATGCAGTGGTACTATTTCATCACTTTGCTTAACTAAGAGACATTTCCACTTCCCAGAGATCCTTTGAGTCCCTCTCTTTGTTGGTAAGTGCTTCATAATTGACTCAGTGAAACCTACGATCACCATCGTCAATCTCTCTCATTCCCATTTTGGAAAAGAGCAGCGTATTTTATTATGGGTTACAGAAGATTTAATTCTTAGGCAAATGACATATAAAATATATTCATTTCATGTTGAACTTTACTGTTATACACAGTGTAGTGTCATCTAGACGTGTACCACTGAAACAGGGTGCTGTGGTATGTTCCCTGCTTTTTGGGAAGCTGCGGGGGGAGGGAGGAGTCCTTAAGTCTAGAACTTCGAGATCACCCTGGACAACATAGCAAAACCTGCCTCAAAGGTAAAATAGATAAATTTTTAAAATAAAAATAAAGCTGGGTGTGGTGGTGCACACTTGTAATCCCAACACTGAGGGAGGCAGAGCAACAAGACCACAAGTTGTAGTCTTGCCTGGTCAATTTAGAGAAACTCTGTCTGAAATAAAAAAGAGTCAAGGTATGTGGCTCGATGGTAGATCATTGAGAGAGAAGAGGGCAGAGAGAGGGAGACGGAGGGAGAGGGGGGAGAGAGGAAGGAAGGAAGAAAGAAGAAAAAAGGAAGGGAGGAAGGTGAGGGAGGGAGAGAGGGAGGAAGAAGGACTGTCCCTGTGACACTGGTGCGGAGGGGATGGGATGGGATGGGATGGGATGGGATGGGATAGGATGGCAGGGAACACACAAACCTTTGGCTTTGTCTCACTTTTCACTTCTTTTTCAGACCTTGTGCAATTTCTAGCTTTTGGCAATTTCTAGCAATTTCTAGAAGTTTTGGGTTGAAAGTTACACGTAGACTGTTGGACAGTGAGGATATCTCTTGCAAGGATGCACATGTTAAGGAACTTCATGCCTCAACCACCGAAAGTAATTCATTCTTAACATTAAGAATTCCAGCCAGAGCCAGGCATGGTGGTGCACACCTGTAATCTCAGCACTCCAGAAATATGGAGAAAGAGGACCAGAAGTTCGAGCTCAGGGTGCGCAACTTAGTGACCTAGTGAGATCCTTCTTAATAGTGAAAATAAAAATAAAAGGGCTGGAGACAAAATTCAGTGCAGAGTTCCTGGATTCAATCCCCAGGACTAAAAACTTGTTAATTAATTAATTGATTCTGGCCGGGCCCAGAGGTGTAAGCCTCTAATCTCAGCTACCCAAATCCTTATAAAGAGGAAGGCAAGAGGTTTGCTGGAGCCCAGGAGTTCAAGGCCAGCCTGTGCCACACAGTGAGGCCCCACCTCTAATGAAGAAAGCCTAATATTATTGATGAGTTAATATTTTTCTCTGGAAAAGCACCCCCAGCGTGGGCCAGAAGGAGAACCAGCAGTTCCCGTGAGCCTATAGGTGCGTCTGCGGAGAATCAAACACCCCCCAGTAGCTACTGGGGATAGATGTCTCAGCATCTCTTAGGAGGATGACCATATGCAATGTAACAAATACAGGGGATTTCCTTCTGTCTTCTGTTTGACGGCAAAGGTTATTTTCACTGTTTTGTTACGTTTCTTTTGCTTTATTCAGTGTTCAATTGGTTTTATAATATTCTGTTTTTGCTTTGATTTCACTGTACCTAACTGGACGACTGTTGTGAACATAACGAGATACACTATGGTACCTATTACTACCATCCAGTATCCTGCCGTGAAGTTCTGTGCCAATTTCACTGCGTTGTCTCGATTGGCTTTGTTCTGTCTTGTTCTGCTGTATTTTTACTACTGTCAAAGTAAAATTTAAAAAATATTTTTCTCTGGAGAAGAGGAAATAGGAATTTGGGTCCTCAACATAGGTCAAAAGGGAAAACTTAGCTGTCAGTAAACATTTTCACAATTCATTTCTTTTGTTTTTATTTATTTATTTTAAAGAGGGTGAAACAAAACAGAACAAAGCAGATCATAACAGAACAATGCAAGTGACACCGATTTCAAAGCAAAACAACAGGAGATCGTCAGTGGATACAATAACATCTCTTGTTCTCTTCTAAATAGTTGTCTATATCTTCACACAAAGAATTCATACAGGACAAAGTAATATAAAACTAATTTAAGAGGAGTGCTTTGAAAGAAAATACTGGTCTGGAAGGTGCTGACTCTTAGGCCACCTAGAGTTGCACAGTATGTATATATATATTTTTTTTTGATTTGGAGTAGAAATATTTGGCTTATTTTAAACATAATAAAATATAAAAAATCTCATCTTGTATAAAAATGAAAAAGTACATTCATTTTCCCTATCTCCATGTATTTAGAATGAAAATTTGAATTTGAAACTTGCAATTGGAAATATTTGTAATAAACCACCCACCGAAGCAAGAACTTTTATAAAATCTCTGCTGCCAAAGAAGACAGCCATGCATGTGTGCCACTAAGAGTCCTGTCCTATTTTTAACCAGGAGCATGACAGAGGAAAGGCAGGACGTGGACAACTTGGTACTCAGCCGCTGGTATGTGACCTGAGGGAAAGAATGCGGATTCTTCCTCAGCAGACGACACTGAGATTTCAACAGAAACACGGGCACGTGGCACCATTTCACCCCCAGGGACCCTTGTTCTCCTGTGCCTCTGTTTCCTCAGTACTCAGTATGGAAGCAAGTGTTCAGGCAGATTGTTCCGGTAGCCAGCGCTGCAGGGAGCAGGAAGAATCCTTTTGATCTCCCGGGAGTAAACTCTGCTTGCAGATAATACCTCACAAGAGCGTTCCTGTTCCTGTGCTCTTAAATTTAATAGGGACAAGTACAATTTGAGTTCCACAAAAAGATAAACAATAAATAAAAGTCTTACGTTGGCTTTTGAATGCATACCTTTAAATATCGAAAGATAATGATTTGTGTAGCATTTCGATATAATGAATTTCTTGTCTTGTGTGGGGCCCATGTGACGAATTCCAGTTGATAAGCCCAGTCTCTGGAGTCGGTTGTCTGGCTAGTTATTAAGATTAAGATAAGTTCTAAGAAGGAAAGATACAGCACATTGTGCTACCTTCCTGGGCCCGGGCCACCTAGGATTCTGAGTGTAAACAATGAATTTGTTCAGCCTGTCTTTCAGAGCTCTGGAGAACACTGTAAATACTGGGGAGGCGTGATTGAAGGTTATTTTCTAGTAGACAATCATTTTTAAATTACAGAAAAATTCTAAAATCTACCTAAACAAGGCAAGGAGCTGAAAGAAGAGAAATGCACTGACTGATTTTTCTTTTCGGATTGGGATTCAGAAAGAAACAGATTATGGGCTCCAGGTAGTTCATAGCAAAAGGGCATTTTATTTGCATAAAATATGACACAAGGGGAAAGAAATACAAAGCAGTGAAGAGCAGTTAGAAGACTTTACAGGGTGAGAAATATATTAGTAAATATATATATTTCTAATGCATATTTGAAGCGAATGCTGCCTTTAATAGTGCCTATAACACTTAATGCGTTTCTGAGCCATGTTTCAAGGGGAGAGTGCGCTGTTCTCCAAAGCTCACAGATACCGCGGAGGAAGGGACCCTGGGCAGCTTGGTCGGTGACTCACGCTGAATATGGTAAACAGATCTGTGCGGCAGGTGGGCGGGCAGCGCTGCCGGCTGCAGAGCGAGCTGTCTGTGAGACCGCGGGCAGAGTGATGGAGAGAGGTAATTTAGCGAGCATGCCAGAGCGCCGTGCTGCGCGCGCAGAGCACCGGCTGGCTATTAATTTTTGTTAATGAATTTAAAACTAGATGTATGGAAATGGTTGTATGAAATGTATACACTGCTAAACAGTTAACTAGTCCTTGGGGTTTAAGTTTAATTATCTATGTGTAAATCATTTTGAGCAGGGCGACCTAATGAGTCAAAAAAGGAAAAAAAAAAGTCAAGAAACAGATCTAGTTTTTCATGAGTGCTGAGCCCAAGACACAAGTGGAGAAAGCTAGGAATTTCAGGGCCGTATCGTCTTGGGGGCTAAGAAGGCCTGTGTGGCTCGCTGCCTTTCAAGGTTTCTGGACGTGCAGGGCAAACATTTTCCTGTCTTTGGCCTTCAGACCTTTAACTGCCCACTCAGCGACTATTTGGCATTAGGCGGGGACATTTTTGGCTGTCACAAATGGGTGTCCCTGCTGGCACCCACTGGGTAGAAACCAGAGATGTTGTTAAATGTCCTACAATGCATAGGACAGTCCCCAGTGGCAAAGATTATCTGTGCCTGCCGAGGCTGAGAAATAGTACCCTCCTATGCCGGCACTGTGAGAAAGGCTGCATTTTAAAAATACTCTTGCAAAATGGAGGGAAGAATGGCGCATCTCGCTCTGCTCCCTAAGCCTTGGTAGTTTTGGAGTGGGAGAACTCATTGCCACCACTGCGGTGTTTTATTTTTCACACGTGGTGCAGGGGATGGCACCCAGGGTCTGGGTGTGCTAAGTGGATCCTCCGCCCCAGCCCTCAGCCACTGTGTTTCTGGCCAACTGCATGCCACGGTTGGCTGTGGACCTCAATGCATCAGCCTGACAGTCCTTGACCGAGTGGCTGAGGGTAAAGATCCGAGTCATAGGGGTTGAAGAGAGCCTGGGAACAGGAGATCTGCAGATTCAGACAGGTCTGGTTTCCAGAGAGAGAGCATAGGAGCAAGGAGAAGTGTTCCTGGGCTGCAGTGGATCGGGAGGCCTGTCCAGTCCTGTGGGCACTGACTGGGGTCACAAGAGGAACACATCTGTATAGTGAGGAGGGAGACACGGCAGTGGACCAAGGATACATACAGTCCCCAGAAGAAAGTTGCTTCAGGAATTAAAATGCATCCCTCTCCTTCCTGTCCCAGCCAATGTGCACTGCTGTTTTCCTGAGAGTCTTTCTGCAGAGGAGAAAGATAAATGGCAGCTGGGCTGTGTTCCTGTCCACTTACTAAGTAAACCTGAAACTGGGGCATAATGCCACGGACGAGCAGATTTACAGTGAAGATAGGAAACATTTCTGGAAAACTTTGGGTTGAAGATGTTTATATCCCTGCATGTTTTCAAACATTAATGATCTAGAGGTCTCGTGGCAGAAACTGTGGACAGCTGGCCTTGATGTACTTTAACGGGCCCTGTCACTGCCTGGCCTTCATAGCCTGCACAGTCATGGTAATGCAGGATCAGCACCCCTTCTGTCTTCTCATTTTGATATAAAAGAGTAGTGATCACTCTCCTAGAGACTACCATTCCTTACCTGCAGGAATATGGAGTTGTCAGAGCCTCTGGAATTCAAGAATCTCTCTCTCTTTACCTCCCCTCCCCCTCGCTGTCTCTGTCTCCATGTCTCTGTGTCTCTATCTGTCTCTCTGTCTCTCGGTTTGCTGCCTGCACTGTTGTAATCAGTAATCCTGAAAACTTGCTTTCTGTATCTGAGCCAGGCATGAAAAGTCTACCTTGCAGAGAACTCCAGAGGGCAGGTGGCAAAGGGAACGTGAGATCCACTCAGCTGTTTGTGGGCTTCCCTTTTGCTCTCATTTGAAGAGGGTTCCTTGCATCAGGAGTGCAGAGTGCTGAGGTCAGTGCTTTTGTCACTGTGAGAAATCAAGTCAGCAGCCGTGAGTAAGATCAAAGATGACTATAAAGAATCTTTTAAATGCTCATGTTTGTCTCTGGGATGCCACTTGTAGACACACTGAGAAGCTAATCAGACATGCGGACTAGGGCTCTCATCAGCAAGTTGCCACCAAGTCCTTGGGGCCAAGTTCTCACTAACCCTCTTTTTTTTTGGTACCAGGAACCAAAACTCAGGGCCTTGTGCTTGTCAGGCAGGTGTTTATGCGACTGAACTGTCTGACCCTCTTTTTGTGAATTAAATTTCATGGGCACACATTTTCTGCATTGTTTATGGCTGTAGCAAGATTGAATGGTGAAGTTAGAGACCCTGTGGCCGAAAAATACCTGAAATACTGCCTGATGCCTAGGCAAGAAGTGTGAAAGTCCTCTAGGCAAAGACATTCGTTCCTTTCTCTGTTCACAATGTAGTTATTTAAGGATTGTAGGATTATGAGTAATTTAAATGTTCTTTGTAAAATGGGTTCTAAATTTTCTACTGTGCTTTTTAATAACTTGTACTATTAGGAATGAAGCAAGTTAAGCTTTAATTGTGAAAAAGAAAATTGTCTCTAGGACCTCCTGTTGTGTGTTGGTTACCTTTGTACAACAATGACAGAGATACACAATTGAACGGAGGTTGCATTTCTTTGGGTTCACGGTTTCAGAGGGTTCAGTGCATGGTCCCCTGGCCATGTTTGTTTCTGGGGTGTGGTGAAGCAGAGCATCATGGTGGAAAGGGTGACACAGAGGAAAGCGCTCGCCTCATGGAAGCCAGGAAGCAAAGAGAGACAGACAGAGACAGAGAGAGAAAGAAAGAGAGGACTCAAAGAGGAAAGGCTGGGGTCCAGGTAATCCCCAAGGTCATGCCCAATGACCCAGTCCCATCAGTTAGGCTCCACCTCCTGTTTCCATCACCTTCCAGTACTACATCAAACTGCCTTCTGATTGATGGATTAATCTCTTCTGGAAGTGAAGCCACCATCATCGAACCCTTTTCTCAAAGGCCAGCAGCCAGCAGCCAGCAGCCAAGCCTGGAGCCCATTAGCTCTGGGGGCCACTTCGGTCCCACCTGTAACAGGTAGCTCCTCTGCTCCTTGATGCAGAGCAGGAAAGCCTAGGCCCTTCTGCTCAGAGGCGGGCAGAGCAGCACTGGGGTGGAGTGTGCATCTCACCTGGGCATGGGAAGTGGGCGAGGAACTCGAGCCGGGGCTTTCCCACCACAGATCCATCCTGTTGGCTTCCGTATAAGTGCAGCCGTGGGAGAGATGCAGCGCTGCCTGCAGACAGAAGGATGGGCGGGGGGGCATTGCCAAGTTCCAGGATAGGAAGCAGAAACAAGCCAGGTTCTTCCCTGGAGAACTCTGCTGTGGGGGTAGGTAGCAGTGGGGAACCATGCCACATGTGGGCTGGGAAGGGGAGAGGCGAGGGCAGCTCGACAGGTGTCACCTCTGTCCCAGTTCTGCCCTGAGTCAGATGCTGCTTCCCAGTGCTTCTGTGTCCCCTGACCACAGCCCAGGATGACCACCACGCTTGTTTTCCACAGGAGGTATGGTGAGTCCCACCCCACGCACATTATCCTTCTGTCACTTAGGTTTTTTGTGTGTGGCTCTGGAAAAATTAGGTGAAGAAAATCTGTGTCCTCTGTAACGGTTCTGGTAAAGACTCTTTGGGGTCTGACCACTTCTTGATGGAATAGGTTCACTCACACTTAGATTGTTGCTGGATTTCTACATGCCAGCTGCTGATCTGAGAATAAAACCACCACATACAGCAATGCAAACCGGATGGGAACACTGCAGTCTCCTACCCTCATGGACTTGAAATACTAGAGCAGGGAAACAGTGACCCTATATACACGTGTGATCTGTGTGTGCGCATATGGAGTATCTCAGATGCTGATAAGTGATAAGCTGGTGCCATGGGTGGGGGTAGGAAAATGCCCCCTCAGATTAAGAGCCATTTACGGGTCTACAGCAGAGAAAGTGTTGGGCCTGAGACCTCAATAGTTAGGCAGAATCAACTATGCAAAAATTCAGTCCAGTGCAACTAAACAATCACTTACACTGTGCCAGGTACCGTTGTGGCTGCTTGGATCATACCAGTGAGTGAGACGAAGTCCCTGCACATGGAGAGGTGTGGTTATGAGCATATGGGCACGTGCATGGTGAATCGGTGACTCCTTTGCACATGCGTGTGCACACAAGTGCTGTGGAGGAAGGGAAAGCAGAGGGAGCAGAGGGGCTAGAGTGTGATGGGCAGAGGGGCCTGAGGAGGCCACTGTGAAGGCTTTGGGGAAAGTCCAGGGCAGGCGGCCTTCGTGGAGGGCAGCTGGGTGTGTTTCCGTGATGGAAAGAGGCCGTTGCTGGGCACACAGGTCAGGAGCTGTGAGGGGGACAGGAACGGGGATGTGGAGCAGGGGCAGGGAAGAGCATGCAGACCCTTCTGCCCAGAGGGAGGAGTGGGGTCCCAGTCCCCAGCAGTGAGCGCCCTTGGTGGGCCTCAAGCAGGGCGAGGTGCTCTGCAGGTTTCCCCCTGGTGAAGGGGTCACATGGCCGCAAAGTGGGGGAGAAACTGCGAACCCTAAGGCGCAGGTGAACATCTCCAGACAACACCCATCCATTCAGCACCTCGCTAATCACAGCTTTTACTCCAGCCGGCCTGAGAAGGAATGAGATTTCGGAGGATCTCGTGCTTAATTCCCCAGCCTGGTAATGAGTTTCCAGCGCTGTCTTGGATTCATAAAGAGCTTCTCTGTCTGGGAGGAAGGGGAAACCGAAGGGTCCTTCCTCTCCCTCCTTCCCTGTCCCCATGCCCTTCTTTTTTATTAAGAATAGAATTGTATTTTCATCATCTGAGCACATTAAGGTAGCAAGCTGTAAGGAGAAAGCACCCAAACAGTGCAGGAGGTAAAATTAGGACAATAGGTGGGTTCCCGAGGCCTGTAATTAAAGCTATCTGGATTAAAAATAAAAGAGGTATTTCACTTCAGATTTATGTTCTGAGGAAACAAAAAGGGAAGAAAGAATGGGAAAGTGAAATACTGCAAAAAGAACTCTTAATTCCAATGTATTCCGCTCACCCATCAGAAGGAATGGCATTAATTCAGGTACCCAATTACAGTAATGTGGTGCAGAGCACCGCCATAGGTGTTTCAATCTCTAGCCAGGACCAACATTTGTAATCCTTTAAATGCACTTAAGAAATTGATGTTACAGCCCCACAATCTGTTAGCGGCCTTGCTTGCCGGGTGATTGCAGAGTGTCCCCCCATTAATGGGATCATCAGAATGTGATCCGCATGCTGGTCCCTGGATTACGGAGGACTAGCTCTGCTCTGCTGTGTTGAACCAGGAGCTCCTTCTGTGAAAGATTTTGACCCTTAATGTAGATAAGTGGTATTTTTCATCAATCTTAGCTTGCATTAAAAAAAGGGGGAAATGTCAATTCAGTGGGGGACATTTAACGTAATTCAACATCTTTTAATTTAATACCATGGAAAAGTCGGTCTCTCCGACCCGCCTAACACTTCTGCTGATGGAATATTTTGTGAAACCCTGCTGAAGAATGTTGTCTTCCATTTGTTAATAAAATCATAGTTTTGAAACTCCCTACTTGCTATGAAAGGTTGCAAAGCAAAACAAAACAGAAACCTCATAAAACTGGGATCAAATATAACAAAACTACATTTCTTATTGTCTTTCTTTGGGAGAGTGTCAAAGAAGCATAAAAGTTAAAAAAAAAAAAAAAAAACAATGTCTCGGTCTGTTTGTCGGTAATTGGACTATAAAATTAGGTATTCCTTTGGAGTGCTTGGTCATTGTGACTTCAGAATAACATGGAACATTTTCTCCCCTTTAAAGCAAAAAGAATTAATATGGACAGGTATCTGGGCGTGGTTACTATTTTGATGGTGTGTATTTCACAGGCATGGGTCTGGATCCCGGCCTGGTGGGTTTTCAGGAAACCCACCCAACTGCAAGAAGAATCACTTCCCGGTGTCCCTGTGTTTCGTATCTCATCAGGCACATGAGGCACTAAAGTAGGCTTCAGCGATCTTTACCTTCTTCTAAGACCCACACCAGCAAATCCGTGGCACCTCTGCTGCTTTGATTAGCAGCGTGGCTTCCGGCCGGCAAGTGGGAAGACAATGGTGCGCGTCTCCCCAAGGAAACCACTTAAAACTCAGCGCACTAGCCAGGCTGGGCTCTGGCTGGGTTGCTTTGGAGGCGTGTCACATGCTACTTAATTGGAGTCTCGGATGACAGTCTGTTTGGTGCTGCAGGTCCAAGCAGAGTACATCTGTCTCCTGCTTAAGGACACAATGCAGCAGACAGAAATAGAGTCTGTGACAGCATAGGTGTACTGGCTCCTGATGGCTCTGAAGACAAATGGAACCTCAGCCAGTGCTGCCACGGCCCGCATCCTGGGTGCCCTCCCAGTAGCTTTCGGTTCAGGCTTCCCATGCCCTTCCTTGCTAATGGGATCCCTTGGTAGCAAGAGCCACGCATGCACGGGGAGGATGAGACGCCCACAGACCCAGTTGGGACTCCGCTTGACACCCGTGTCCTGAACTGGGAACCAGCTTCTCTGAAGCTGCAGTTGGAGGATTTCAGCTCAGGGTGCACAAAACAGGAAGCAGAGACCCTTACACAGAGCTAGTCACAGGGCATAGGTTTATAAACGTCCTAAGAAAGACCTTCTGCAGTGAAAGTGATCTTTGTTTGTTGCTTATGTTTCCTGGCTGCCACTGCCTGTGTTTATTGTACTCTTTCCAGCCAGTGTGAACAGTGGAGGACAAATAACTTCTGGCCTCCCGTTTTCCAATATGGCAACAAACTTCTAGAGGAATGTTATTTTTCTCTAACAGCCAAAATTTGTTTTATCATTAAAAGATGGCTTTAGTTCTGAAAAATAAAAATGCCTCTAAAAACTGGACATCGTTTTGGAAGACAGTTTTTTATATTTTGGTAATTCCAGGTTGGGTATTTTCTTTAGATGTAAAGGTTACTAAGGAAGTGATGTTCCCCTGATTTGCTGACCCTAGAAAAAGCAGCCTGTGCATTTCCCAAAGGCTTCTTTGTGTCTTTTGTTCCTAACTGCAAGCTCCCCTGGCCCTGCGGCCTTGGGGGAAGCAAGAGGGCGGCTGCTGACCAGGTAACCCTGCTGTTCACTGTCATCTTACTGTTTTGAGGTTTCACCTGGCCGCCCCTGTCTTGGGGAGACATCGCTCTTAACCACTTTCCAAAGTGGCTTGCGCAGTGCTCCTGGATCGTGCCCCTTCACAGTGAACTTCTGCCCTAAACGAAACTGATAGCGGTTTTTGCACAGTGTGTATGCAACTCTACAGATGGAGAATCCCCCAGGACACGGGATGTACAGACCAGCTGACCAGACTGGGAGCCTGTGTCATCCTGAGTGGTCCTACCACAGGACATGGCTGCAGGGAAGGCAGTGCTGGGTGTCTCCCTGAGTCTGTGGGTGCAAGCTCCAGTCTCCCTGTCACTATTTCTCATCCCTTCTCTTACTTTTCCTCTCTGGCGCTCTCTCTCTCTCTCTCTCTCTCTCTCTCACCTGGGGTTGCTACCTTATCAGGGAAGAGAGCATCACAGATTGCAAATCTAAAGGAAAGCGATGTGCAGAAATCCCAGTTTTCCCTGGGATGATCTTGTGCTCAAGACCCCATTTTACAGATCTACAAAGAGACATAACCAATTGCTGTGGCCACATTAGAGCTTTTGGGGTGACCAGAACTAGAGCCAGTTTGCTGGTGGTGACATTGAGAAGCAAGGCCAGGAATAAGCAGAAAATGATCACCTCGTCCTTCCTTCTCAACCCCTGGTCTCAGGTGCCTGGCAAAGTGGTGGGACAGAGGTGTCCACTTGCTGGGAGCCCCTGATCTGAGGCTGGCAGTCCCATGCTCTCAACCTGCGATTGTAGCTATCTGAGGGGATAGGTGAAGAGCCACTGTGGGAACAGAAAAGCTCATTTCGCCACCCCCTGGTTGGTGGAAGAGAGACTCAGTTGACCCTGAGTGTAGGAGAACACACTACCCCAAACCCGCGGTCCAGCTGAGGGAAGAGCTCTGCATCATGAAGCCACCCAGCACTGGCTGATGGAGTCACCCACCATAGACTAGGTCTCTACCCATGATTGCTGGATGAAACTAATTTCTGTTCATTGCAGGAAGGATGGCTCCTGGCTGATGTGCTGGCCATCTTTCCGCACATGGGCAGCCACTGTGCCTGGAATTATGGCTGAGGCCCAGGGCCAGGTCTTGGGGCAGCCTGCAGTTCACCTCCCCACTGCTTTCAAGGTACATCCCTCATCCCCTCCAGCCAACAAGTCAAAGGCACTCACTGACCCAGTGACTCGAGATCTTTAGGTCCCAGGCATAAACCCAGTGGCTTTCCTGGAACTCATCTGTCCGAAGCCAGAGTCCTTTGCTTCTCACCCACAGTCAGGGTTCGGCATCGGTGCATGACTCCTGCCAGAAAGCACAGAGTTAGGTCCTGAAAACAGGAAATGCCTATGGAAAGGGTTGCGCTTTTTAGAACTGCATTACGTCTTTACCTGTGGCTGGCCCAGTGCTCGGTCATTCATCATTTTACCGATATTTTTTCTTATTGCAAGCTGGTTGGGTGCCTCATCCATCCAGAGCTAAGGCTTGGAAACATGTTTTCCTAGATGTGTGTGCGCACGTGTGTGTGTGTGTGTGTGTGTGTGTGTGTGTGTGTGTGTGTATTCCTGTGCATGTGTGCATCTGTGTGTTTTCTCCGTGCAGGCTGTTTCACCATGGGTTTCCATTTTCAGGCTTTCCCCTCTGTTGCCCCTGCCACCCGCACAGATTTCCGCCCTCTCCCAGCTCTCATTTGGAATAATAGCTTCTCCCTCTGCCGCGGACTTGTCATAGCTGATGCTGTTCCGCGAGGGTTTTAAATCAGCTGAAGCGTTCACATGCTGGGCTCCGTCTACCACCCCGACTCGTTCTTCGGCTGCCACTCCACTTGACACTGATGACGCTTCACAGAGGAAGAAGAGATGGCTGGTGGCTGTGGTCAGAGCCATCGATGCTGTGCCTCTTTTCAACAGCAGAGACGGATGCGAAAGCTTTCCTGTGGCCTCACTGGTCATCCCACTGAGCCGCGCTTGGCTCCCACTGAGAGATTACAGTCTTGCGAGGCCTGTAATTGTAGAAATCAAAACAGTGCAAAAGTAAAATAAAACAATAAAAGAAGTGCAGTTAGACTCAATGACTTACCGCTGGGAGGTTTTAACTCACTGGTAGGAGAGAAACCTGATTTTATTTCATTTCATTGTCCCTGGCCTGAGGTCCACTTATTGCAAACTACCAGAAAGGATTCCTGACTGAATAAAACTGCAGTAGAATCACTGAAAGGAAACTTGAGGACCAGAAAGATTATTTTATTGTGGTGGTGGCGGCTAAGATTTGTGCTGTGAATTTAGCTGAGTTGGTTGTCACCATCTCCAAATTCCATCATTTTTCTTCAGTATCAGGTTAACGATAAAAAAAAAATACGTTTCTAAACCATTGCCTCAAGTTTTTGTTGGGGTGGCAGCGGTCTCTGCTTCTGTCACCCTGGATAAGCAGGACGCAGAGCTCCTGAAATAGTCCGCTTGGCTGAGAGGTGGACATGTCAGGAAACTCGTCCTCTTAAACAGACACTGCCTTCCAGACAGCGAGACAGTGTGACTCCATGGAAGCAGCCTCCCGAGATTCCAGAACAATAGGATTAACAAGGAGGCGGAAGCACCAGTAAATCAGTTTTGTTTGCAAGTCATCAAATATCACCTTAGCCAGGTTCCTTCACTGTGTTTGTTGCAAATATCACAGCCTTAGATGCTGCTGGCTGGCTTTGCTGATTCCAGTGACTGCTTTTCCTGGTAGCTTGAAATTCTCTCAAGAGAAGAATATCTTGCCCACTCTTGTTCATGGTCAGTTTGAGCAGAGCATTGGCACCGCTGGCCCCTGGGGCTGATCTCAGCCTTCCTGTCTTCTCCAAGCTTCTGTTCTCTCAGTGTCTCCATCTATTTACACACCGGGTTCCCAGTTCCAAAAGCAAAGCGAACAAACCCGAAGCCTCCCTGTGCTTTGATAACGGCTCGCAGTGCTGCCTCCCTGGCTTGTCTCTCTCTCACTACTGTTTTCTCCTAAAAGTGCTTCATGGAGCTGATGCCCACAACATCAACCCAGACCTCTGAGTGCCACTTTAGACCTGGTCCTTGCTTCGATCTCTGTCCCTGAGGTCGCAGTGAGCATCCCATCTCCAGAGGCGATCAGCTTTTCTCAGTCTCATCTTCTTCTATTGGATTTAGCAATATTTGTCTTACTTTTAAAATATTTCTGTTAAATTTGTTTAACAGAAGTCACACATATATATGGGTCTGCTGTGGTATATGTACATTCGGTGTGAGGTTCAAGTCAGGGTAAGCAGGCCCTCGCCCCCAACATGCAGCGTTCTCTGTGGTGGCCATCCTGAAAACCCTTTCTTCTAGCCTTTTGTGTACAGAGGACCTTACCTTTGCCAGTCACCCAGACTGGGGAACAGCACACCGGCATGCCTTTCTCCCCGCTGATGGGCTTTGTCCCCCCTGTCACCTTTTGATGTTCTTTCTAGCCCTTGGCTTCCACAACCCTCAGAGTTTCATGCCTGAATCTCTCTGGTTCTTTAGACTGTGCTGTGTTCAAACTGCCACCATCTGCTGTCATCCTTCTCTCATGGGTAAAGCACCAGAGCCCGTGTCTGTGCAGAGTGCCTAGGGCATGGCCAGTGCAGGTCTCTCTCTTCGTGTCCAAAACCTCCGAAGGCTGCTGGGCACCACAGCCTGTGGCTCAAGCTCGTGTGCGCTTCTGTCAGAGTCTTCTGCGTCTTCCTTTCCAGGTCCTCACTTCTGACTGTGACTTTGTTAATTGACTGCTTTCATTCCAGTGTCTGCCCTAAAGCATGTCCTGGCCGCCTTTGACGCTACCAGTGCAGCTATAGAGCTTACAAAACAGGAACCGTTCTAGTCTTTTACGTCCTCCTTTAGTGGTGTGTTGGTTGGGCACTGCGCTCTCCATGCGTATTCTGCAGACACTCACAGGGCCACCCCTGCTCTGAGCTCTCTGCCCATGCTACCCACACCATGTCATTGCTGCTGGCTTGTCCTGTGCAGCTGTGCGTGGGCATCCAGTGCTGGCAGGCTGTCCCTGGTAAAGGCTCAAAAGGACACATCAGATGCACAGGACTGTGCAGTGGCCCAGGGGCAGCTGCCCTGGGGAGGGATTTGGTAACTGGCCTCAACACTGTGGCTTCAGACCATCTTTCACCGCCCTAAATTTAGCTTTAAGAGGTGCCTCCTGGCTCCTCCCTAGGAAAAAGAAGCACAGACCTGGGTGTTCACTGGCTACTTTTTTGTGTCATCTTTTTCATGGAAGCAGTTAGTCCAGATTTTGAAGAATGGCCACACTTTCAGGAGCAGCAAGCATCCTCATGGATTGTGGCCGGCACTTGCACACGCGGGAGCCCCGGGATTCTTGAGAACAGACAGGCAGCCTCGGAAACCTTCCTGAGGTCCCCAGCCGCGCATACTGCCTTGGAGCTGCCTTCCCTGTGCTGTGGATCTAAGGTTGTATTCTTGGAACCAAATGGATTTTCTCCCCTTCTGTGTTATTTTTAAATGACAGGTTTTCTATATCCTGTGTAGCCCAATTGTTCTTTCATAAAATTCTAATTGTAGCATTTAGGTGTTCTTTCATTAAAACACACAATTTTCCCTTGCAGAGGGCCAGTCCACAGGCCACATTTTGAGCCCTGACCATGTGCAAGGCCTCACAGGAGAGAAGTGGACTGGCTCTGTACTCTAGTCCTGGGGCCCCAGGCAGAGCTCACTGGCTCTTCCTCTCCCACAAATGTCAGCACTGATCCCCTTTCAGAAGTTCAGGGCTACTGTTGCACCCCCAAGTCTTGCTGGGTACCCCGTTGGGAGAGTGAGATGAAGTTAAATAAATGCGATGGCAGGGAAGGAATTTCAAAATGATACACCCTGACCTTCTCCGGCCTCTGTGTCAACTGCTAGGATGGGGCCAGCTGACGAGCTAAGGTGACCCTTTGGGCTAGCTAGTTCAAGGCTTCTGTGGCCACTGCTGCCCCCGCCAGAGCCCCTCGGGCCATCACTGTTTATATAAAGAGTTATGTAACGGGGGCATTTCAGTAGGGAGCCTGTGCCCCACTCTCAGGATTAGGAGACTAATGCCAGGGCTCCCCTCCCTCCAGAGAAACCTGGCCAACACTAACAGTCACCGAGAGACCCGTGAAGCTTAGCAGCTTCAGCCCACAAAGAGCATAGAGTTCCTGGAGTGGAATCAAAAGTGGCCTTTTGTTCTTACGTTTTATTTTTGATGAAATGGCTCTTTTTCCTGAGTGGAGATGGTGGTGGCCTTAAAAATATGGAGGTGAGAGTGAGGGAGAAAAATCAGCCCAAATATAGGCTGTGATTTATAGGGTGGAGGTCAGGGCAAAGAAAAACGGACCGCAGTCTTTTGATTGTTCCTGTGCGTTTTGCGTGTGCGCGTGTGTGTACATGTGTGTGTACAAATAAGTGCTAGTGAACTGTAAGCTCGTTCCTTACCTTACTTAGGGCTTACTCCACCCTATCTCTGATCTGACCCTGAAGCTCTAGCCCTAAGAAGCCTTAGTGATAATCAGTCCTGTTTGCCCTCGTTTCGCTCCTCAGAAAGCGCTTTGTAGATGATCAAGAATCCGTGAGCTGAATGCATATCATGTTGCACTGGATAAGAATGATCTGAATCTCTTATCTGCTCCTTTGCTTTAAGAAATGTCAAATGTCAAATTTCAATTTACTGTTTCTATTAATATTTGTAATAACGCCTAAGTGTATATTACTGAATGAGAAGCAGAAAAACCGCGCATTCCCCAGAGCTCTGTCTCCTCCGGCTTCATTTGGTAAAAGTGAGTTGAGATTAGATAATTTTAGCTCTTTGTGTGAAGCTATTTTTACATGTAATTTTTGCTAATAATGTAATTAGTTGTGTTTTTTGCATAATTTGCAATAAGGTATTGAAAGTTTAAGAAGCCTCATTTTATTTTAATTAACAGCTGATCAGTAATAATACCCAAGTCTCTGCTAACATCCCCAGTTTTTAACTCTGAGAAAAACCAGGCATCCAACGCGGCCCAAACTCCTCTTCCCCATCTGCTTGTGCTTTGAGATACTTCATAAGAAGACCTTGTGTAAAACAGTCCTGCTGGGGTTGGAGGGTAGGAGCTGCGTCCTAATGTAGATCTCTGCGGAAAATCACCCAGAACTCCATCCTGTGTTCCTGCCCCCCCTTCCTCTGTCCCCTGCTCCTGTCCAGCTCTGCCCTGTGGTCCAGTTGCAGGGGCCAGGGACGTGCCCAGAGCCGAGGGCCTTAGTGACATTTCAGTAATGCTTCCTAACAGTTCCTTCGCACATTCCATTAGCGCATTATTTATAGCTTCATAAAAGGGCCCCACTTTTGCCTTTCTTCACATGACATCCCTGTACCTCTGCTGATAATGCTGACTGAGGACTGAACTGTTATTTTCTTTTAAAAAATCTATTTCATGAGCTGACTCTCCATTGGCCCAGCATCTCTCCTGTCACGCTCAAAAGTCGACCCACAAATCCTCTCAAGAGGCCGGGCTCAGATCTAGCAGGTGGAAAAACAAAACAACAAAACTGAGAGAGGAACTCAGTTTCCAGACTGGCGATGTCTGTTTAAACAAGACTTTCCAGACGCAGTCGCCCGCCACTCCTCATGGGCCACCTCCCGACAAGCACCGGGACCCCGAGGGCAGTATTGCCCTGATCGATTCCTTTCAGAGCCCACTTGTTAGTCAAGCTCTGTGTGCACTAACTACAGAGTGGACCCCGTGTCTTGGGCATAAATTACGCGTCCGTGCCAGTGTCTCTGAGCACCCCAGTTATGGATTACTCCGTTCTCAACTTGACAGGAACATAATTAGAACTGTTGATGAAATCTACCAAATTGTTCCTCGGTGGCCTCAGTGGTCAGGAAATTCGGCTGAGTCGTATTTGTCACCGAGGTGCAGGCTCTAAACACTTCATATTAACTGTGTTATTAATGTGTCCTCTAATCTGCCCAGGAATTGGTAACCCTCAGAGTGAGCCCAGCCCCAGTGGCACCTTGCAGTGGATGCATTGTAGGGCTGTGTTCCACGTTGCAGCAGAGAGATGCTCATAAAATTCCTGCATGTGTGTGCATGTGCGTGCGTGTGTATGTGCGTGTGCGTGTGCGTGTGCGTGTGCGTGTGTGTGTGTGTGTGTGTGTGTGTGCCTGTACTGTGGGCTCGTGGAGACCTCCTTTCAGAACGTGGCCCTCTTATGACCTTTACCTGGGCCTCAGTATGTGTATATTGAGGTTGACTATTTTTGCCGCTGGTTATTCCCCAAATTCCCCCTTTTCGGGTGAGACAACAGGAAGGCTTAGGAATGTGGCCTTTGGAGGGAGGCGGATCTGGATTAAAATCCTTGCTTCTGGGTTTGCTTGCCAATGATTTCTTAAGCATGGTGTTCAACCTTGCTACAGCTCAATTTATCCATCTGGAAAATAGGAATAATGATGCTGACCTGGCAGGGGGGTTCTAAGTGGTTAACACAAAGCTGCTGAGTGGTCGGGATGTCCTGTAGGGATGGCCCACAGAGGCCAGGGTCTCCTGGGGTGTAGTGTGAGCTCTCAGATCTGCTCAGGGGGTGGCAGATCAGGTGTGTGTCCTTCAATAGGCCTCTCAGCCTCGGAGAAAGAGTACACCTTGTAGGCTAAAAAACGAAAAGTGAGTATGCCTTCCTTAGTGGTCACACATGGGCTGCCTCTAACACTGCTGTCCACCCAAGAGACGCTGGGACCTGGTGGCTTCTCCAATGTTCACTGCGGCAATAGCATGGTCAGCAGTGACACACACAGTGTCCACTGAGATGGCAGGCGCTTGCAAAGAGGGTGGTAGGTGAACTTCCGTCAGGTGGGATGTCACGCCCTAGGTCTGGGCTCCAGCATCCCTAAAAACAGTGAAAGGGTTAGGAATGTGGCCTTTGGAGGGAGGCGAATCTGGATTCCACCTCTGAAATTCCACCTCTGCTTGGACTTGAATGAAAACATAGCCTTTTTTTCATGATCAGCTGTCCTTTTCGTTTCAATGTGTGGTGCACTGTACCTGAATGTTCCACTTGTAGAAAATACAAATGCACATATACACAGAGACAGCAAGCAGTCTCTAAGATGTGTGTGTGTGGTCACATGAGTTTGATTGTCTTGCTTTAAACATTTGCGAGGCTCTTCCTGTGACAGGTCCTTCAGTGTCAGCCCTGGAGTTCAGGTGACGCCGGCGTCTCCACCTGGCAGACACAGAAGCTCAGGTGAGCTGGTCCCTTCCCTTGAGCTTCACATCCGCCTTGCAGGAGGAGGTGCTTTTCAAAAAACCCAGCCATCCAAACAAGCAAATAAACATGTAAATAAGTCCACGCATGGAGGCACATTCCAAGTTTTCAGCCTCAGTGAACCATAGAGAAACAGTACTTGCTTTCTTTTCTTAAATGCACACAATGTATGTTTTAAAATCAGCGCTGGCGGAACTACCGTCAAGGGTCCCGAGAATTTATGTCCTTCAGAGCTAAGGGACTGCACAGATGCTGGGCTCTGGACCAGGGCTCCTCCCCTGGGATGGGTCCCGTGGACAGCTTTGGTCCAGTCCCCTGGGTGTGAGAGATGTTTACAACCACTGCTAGTTTTAATTAGAAAGGTGTTAGGATTTAGGATGAGCTGAATAAACCATTCAGCACTGGAAAATAATTGTGTGGGCGTAATGCTAGGAGTTAAGGGGTAAAGGTAATTCAAGTGTTCCTAGTCTTTCTTAATGAGTGTTCCCCATTTCCAGCCTGGCATCTTTTAAGGGTTTAGCTCGAGTGCCACCTCATTCATGGAGTCTTTCTTAGCGTTCACCTCACTACTTGCCAGTTTCCCCTAGTTTCTGGCTTCATCAGGGTTGATTATGTGGTGCTGCTAGGTCTTGTTGACTGTGATGGCCTGGTCAGCTTTATAGTCCCCTTCTCCACACCCTCCCGGATGTTGTGCACAGCACTTGGGTCTGTACCCCCTCAATCACTGGCTCCTTTGCTTTCCTGGTGAGACAGGAAACTTCCCCAAAGAGTCAGCTGAAGAAAGGTTAAATGCCAGATAGCTGAAGGAAACAAAACCTACAGAGGAGTCAAGTGGAAACCGCAGAGGATGAGACAGCTTTAAGAAATTCCTCCTGACTGCATGAGGAGGAGTGTGATGCTTCCCATCTCACAGGGAGGAGATGGAGTGGCCCAATGGCCCCAGGGTGAGGGATGGAGCTGGGCCACTGTCCCAGGCTTCCGCATAGCCACTCGGTGCTGGGCTCAGGCGAGGCAGCAGGGCACAAAGGCTGCAGCAGAATCAGGAGTCTGCCTCGCCGCAGGCAGAGAACATCCTGTAAGCAATACGCCAGATGACTGTGTCTCTATGTTCGCTTTTTTTCAGATTCATTTATTTTATAAATTCCTATAAAGTTAATTAGCCCACATACAGACACATAGCCAGACTAACAGGCCAAAGAACAGTAAAACACGCCCGATGGTTATCCTAACTCAGCATACGCTTTCAGACACACAGCTCACGCGTCATCCTGTTATTTTTAACATAATTTTTGAAGAACCAAATAGTGCCTATTATAAAATGCCTTATTAATATAGAGAAATGTAGAGGAAAAAAGGGAAAACCAACTGTTATTCTTGCAGAAAGCCACTTAAGATGAATATTACATCTTAGTAGTTCTCCTAGGCCTGCACTGTGGCTTCAGTCTGCAGATCTGAGCTACATTTTCCATGCAGTTTTGAAGGAGTGAGTGTGTTGATGTCAGAGATGTCACATGACTGATGTTGTGCTAGTGACGTCACATTATACCATGCCTGCAATGTCACGTCTGCGACGTCACGTCTGTGATGTCACTTCTTGATGCCATGTCTATGATGGGTAGCGGTGATGGATCCCCTCCCACACCTCCTCTGAGCATCCACATGCAGATCTCCCTGTTGCAGATTCTGAAGGTCACCTCTCTGGGCCAAAAGATCACTGAAGAGCTTTCCAAGCCCTTCTAGAACCAAAGTGTGGAGAAATTTGAGGAATAATTTTAGATTCCTCTGTGAGCCAAAAACCAGAAGGAATGATGGTTTCATTCTACCAAAGACTCCTAGAGAGGATCCGAAATTGCAGTTTATGAAATCTGGCCTAAAATTAAAAGAGAAGACTCTGAAAGGTTCAGTCTCTCACCCTCAGTTTCCTGATCTGTAAAATGGGATCAGTGATGTGCACCTGAGAGACTTAGTAGAAGAGATAAACAATGCAGGGAATGTTTATAAAAGAATTTCACAGGCTGCCCAACAGTCTCATCTGAATACAGCGGCATTCCTGTGGCCAGCCTCTGCTTCTCACCTGCAGTGACTTCGAAGTCAGGCTGTAATGTTGGAGGTGGCTGTGGACCCCAGATCTCATGGTAAAGCTGAGAACTCAAGGTTGGGGGAGCACCTTCCCCTGGTGTCAGAACTGCACCCCTGAGCCCGAGCCTGTGTCAGGCCTGCATTTGTTTATAGCCCGGCTAAGTGCATTGTACAATCGCACCTCTCAGCTGTGTTCCGGGCACTGACTGCGCCGTCTGCATGTCTCTGTGTGTATTTTCCAAGAACCGTTTGCTTAAGTCATGATGACTTGAGCACTTTATCACCAGAACTTGCTTTAGGCAGTAGTCAAAGGAACTGTAATTGCCCTGCCTTCCACCTTGGCCCGCGTACTTTCTGGATAAAATTTGCTCCTCCCCTAGTTTCACCAACAAGGAAAACAGGAGCCCCCACAGTGGGGATGCCCACCTGCCCCCGCTGGAGCTGCACGGTCTCCACTCACTGAGCCTGCAGTCGGACGGCAGGGTGGCTCCCTCGAGCGGGAAACTTGTAGCACAGGTTTAGTTTAAATCTGGGAATTAGGATGTGGTGGGGACCTCACTGCCCTGAAACCACGTCCCTTTCAGAGCCGCTGGGAGGAAGATACCCTGTCACTGTGTTTCCGGAAGGATCGCACTGAGGAAGACTCCAGGGACCCAGCATCCTTGGTCCGCAAGGTCGCACAGTATGAACAGCTCCACTGATCCTCAGTAGGGCTGCTGCCCAGCTCCCCACTTTGCACACTTCTGTCGCTGGGTGGGAGGGGCACTGCATCTTTCAGCCTCACACGTTTGTTAATGTCTCGCTCTCCCACTGACGTCACGTTAACTAAACATAACTTAGACACCGCCGCCATCTCGGGTTTCCCAGCTGTCCTTGCTTTCTCTTAGCCTCTGAAATGTTGCTCTCAAGTTCAAAGGTCCAGTTGCTCTTAAAACCACACATTGCATCTGCAGACCTTCCTACAGTGCTCATGTGTCTTCGCTTGCATTTTCCCAGTGGGAGCTGATGACAACCTGGGGTGGGTATTCTTACCTTCTGTTTAAAAAAATCTGATTGCTGTTTACTGTAGGCAGAGTTATTGAGGAGAACATTTAAGCAACATTCAGATGCATAACCAAGAATTGGTAGCGTGGGGTCCCAAACCCCGTCCTTCAGAGGCCCTGAGCCGATGATTGCAGTCCAGAGCTTGTTGTGAAGGGCAGGCCGACTAGCTGCATGCAGCTGGGACCTGGTGGCACTGGTAGCTCTCCTTAGGCACAAGTGGACTGACCAGGTATCAGAGATTGGCCTCCGGGTGCTGAGACACAGTCTGTGGAGTCCCGACCTTGTCCTTAGGATCCTGCTCGTTGTCCAGCAGGACCATCTGTGGCCAGCGAGTGACTCAGTAGTTCTTAAGCTTCACCTTTCGTTAGTGAGTGAGGCAGGGCAGGGAAAAGCAGGCCCTGGTGGGTTCACTTCTCCCATCCTATCTCTCAGGCAGACCAGTGGGTGAGGGGTGCCAGGTCAGTCCTCCGTGGTGAGGGCGGGGCCTCCCTCCATGCTCAGGTCGGAAGGGCTGATTCACCATTACTCACCATGAGGAACAGACTCACCCCTTCAGTCAGAGCTAGCAAGGACTGTTTTCTTTCCTAAACATTTAAGTTACTCAGTCATTGTATGCATTAAAACCCAATTGTAATTCGGAATGTTGGAGAATTTGAAAAGCTGTTCCCCACAGGGTCTGTGCCTAAGACTACATCTTTATCACTGGGTAGTTCCTGCTCTCTTGATGCTTTAGGGGAAAAAAAGACACACACACACACACACACACACACACACACAAAGTCTGCACCTGAATCCACAGCGAGGTGCGTGGTAAGACATCGGCATTGCTTCTTAATGTAACTGTAAGGGATATGGGAGACAGAAAAGAACCACAGAACGGAGGGTCTTGGCCCCAGAATCCTGTGCCCACGTCCTGTGTGTCCAGCCATGTGTTTTTTTTAAAGTGTGCACACAAAGCAGGCTTGTCTTCTGTCATCACAAACATGCATTATTGACCAGTAGCAAAAGATGAGAATCATATTCTACAGCTTCGGCACTACCAGTTATAAAACTTTAGTTAGTAGAAGTCTCAAGTTTGCCAGCGAAATCTCTTAGCAACAAATGTCTGGAGCCCTGCCTGTAGTGAAAGAAACCTTCCTCCAGAGACCTGGGGAATCTACCATGGTGGAGGAGAAGATAGAGCCGGTCCACTGAGAAAATGAGAAATCAGCGTATTGGTCCACTTCGACAGGAAGATAGAACTAAGGTCAAGTGATTTACATTTCTTAAAAAGAGGGTTTTCTTCCATTGTCTTTCTTTCTGGCACTAAATCAAAGCCATCCATGTCCACGCAGTAGTTGCAGTAGCTGAAGAAGATTCTGGAATGCCAAAGGAAGAAGGACAGACATGTCCTTCTGCCCCACTGCAATGCTCACATCTCCAAAAATCATCAAGGAAACATGCAGTTTCTGTCTGAATATAAAACAAAAGCACCCTAATGAAGGAACATTTTCCACTTGGGAACATTTTCTGTAACCTCAGGTGCAATGCTTCTATGGTACTCTTTCTCCAACTACCAGTATCTATTGACCCATTTGAGAAGTGTAAATATATTAAATAGGAGAATGCTTGGTTAGTACTGTTGAAAGGCGGTTTTGCATCCTCGATCAGAGTTGCAGGCTTAAGGAGGGTTTTCAACTTACGCATATTCTTTTAAAGACTGGGGTACTAGACCGAGACCCAGGTATCCTGGGTTCAGCCAAGATTCTTATCACAGAACTTCTTTCTGAAATTCCTGCCCGTGCAGGAGGGAATCAGAAAGCTGGAAGGGTAAGCGGTAAGTCAGACACCTGTTTTCCCTGCTCTCACTGTAAACTCAGCTCCAGTGTCAAAAGCAAAACTGAGAGCAAGCAAGCTGCGAGGTGGCAACCATTATATTTTTGTCCCAAATCAGGACAGGGGCTTCTCTGGGGAGGCTGCCTTAAGATTCTCTGCCGTGTGACTCCTTTGTGAATCTAGATCGCTGTAGTCAAGTTCTGAGCAACAGGAGATCTGCTGGCTGATCTGCTGGCTGACCTGCTTGTCAGTAGCTCCTCTTGCTGAGCGGTCACAGTAGAGGGCTCTGTGTGGCTTCCTGGAGCGCCCCAAGTGGTTCAGCAACCGCTGGCCCTTTTATATGAACGAATGAGAGGACACTGGTAATCCACGGTGCCAGGAAGCAGCCAAGGCCACAGAAGCAGAGCTCTGTGATGAGCCTCCTGCCCCTCTGCCTGGCTCACTCTGCGGCACAGCAGGTGTGTGCCAAGAGGCGCCACTGCTTTCAGAGGTAAGAACTGAGGGACGTATTTCCTCCTTCACACCGTGACTCTGTCTGTAACTGTACTGATCAGTGAGTAGTTTGCTAAGAGCAGGACCTAGGTACCATTGTTCATTCTAGAGATTAGCGCTCTCCTGCTCTTGACTGGTACTTTTACCCTTAACACGATTTTAACTGGGTTAGACAACAGCGGCTTTATCCAAGCGTTTGTTATTATTTGTTTATCATCCATGCAGAACTTTAGAGAGCATCAGTATTTAAGTAAACTCCATTTTCCAACCATGCCTTTCCTGCTTGGGCCTTGTTGTCTATTTACACATGAGCTGGGCAAGTACTTCTGTGCGTCTAGGTTAAAATTTGCTGTCACATCATGTCATCTTTCAAGAACTCTCAGAAGATACAGTTTCGTCTTTGTAGAGAGTTTCCTGGGGCCACTCTGAACCTGTGGGTTTATCATACCAGAGTTTCCCACCGTTTGTGTTGTGATGAAGACCTGATTCCACCCTGCTTGGACAGGTGGTGGAGAGTCATTGATGGACCAAAGTGCAGATGGCAGCTTCCTGGGCTTTGAAACTACAGAGACCCAGTTTTAAAGACTACCTTTTGTCTGTGAGTATCTCGAGGCTACACTGTAATAGTAGATACAGGTAAGACTGTCTGTCATAGCATAGTATTGTAAGGTTCGGTTAAGATCATGCATTAGGCGGAATCCTATGGAATTTTTAACGTATGACTGTTGGTAGCCTCGCAAAAAATAACCGTGACAATTTTAAGTGGTTTGGTTGAATGGGTAAAATATCTAGACTATTTCCTGGCAAATAGAAAACCCTACTAACCACCTACTTTAAAAAAATGGAGAGTGCAGGCTAGAAAGAGGGAGAGCCAGACTTTCTGGGGAGGGTGTAGCACACACTTGTCCCCAGAATGGAGAGCTGTAAGAGAAGTGGGGGACAGTGGCTTGTGGGTTCTCCTGGAAATCTGTGGTGTTTGCAACGCTAGTTAAGCCTTTTTTGTTTAAGACTTCTGTATAATTAACATGCATAGAGCCGAGTCTATAAAACCAAGTCATGCCCTAAAAACTTCATAATGTATTTTATGTCTTAGAAATATTTTTTTAAGCCTTCGATTAGGTATTAACCATCCCACAGCGGCAGGGAAAGCAAAGTACACGGAACCAGAAGGAAAGAGCCGGGAAGCAGAGTCTTCATGGCAAAGTGAGAAAGCTGCTTTCATGAATGGGTTTGGTGCTGGGTCCAGAATTTAAAGGTTACCAACATTTGGCCATCTTCTCTGCCCCTTTATAGGAGACCCTCTCCCCTCGACATGCTGTCAGCAGATGCAAAATCAGGTGATTTATGAGCCCTTACCAGTAAGGTGGCTAATTGCAAAGCAGGGCATTGTTTGGAGGAGGCTTGCTCCAAAGGCCACTCAGCCAAGAATGTCACAGTGGCAGAGCCACCTGCTCTGCAAGAACTTGAGAGCACTCCTGAATTCTTGAATGAGTGCCTAGAGTCAATGGGCTCGCCGGCCTGGGAAACCGAACTGGAAAGAAACCTGACCCGGCAGTTAGGATCTGTGCCTTGGAATCCAAGGCAGGTTGTTTACACTCAAAGCAGAGACGGTGTAAAAAGACGTTAACCTCGGCTTTTCCTGAAATTTATATTGGCTTTGATAAACTTTTTCTCCACTTTTTCTCTTGCTACTCATTACTCCATATTTTGAATATTTTCTCCAAGTTTCTTTTTAAATTGATTTTAATTGACAAGAAAGTGGAGATGTGCAGCTCCATGCTTTAGGATACACGTGTGCTGTGAAATGATTACTACAGAATAATTCAATTCATCATTCCTGCACATGCTTACAGCAATTCTTAATGTCCTCTGCTTTGAAATAATTTAGAGTAGCGTGATCAAGAAACTATGCTTTCGCCTCCATTTCACTTGCTAGAGTATAGCGGACACCTTTTCACCTCGGTGAAGTCATATCGACATCATGATCCGTTAATGATACGATTAGTAACTTCCTTCATCTCCCGTCACCCTCTCTTAAACACCACTCGCTTCTTCCTGTCCTCTTGTCTGTTTTAGATCCCACGTAGAATGGAAAACATGTCTCTGTTACATGGAATGGAAAACATTATCTCTCTGAATCTGGCTTATTACTCATAATGGGTTTTCAGTTCCATCCATTTTCCTATGAATAGCACCATTTAATTTTCCTTTACAGATAAATAATACTCCACTGGGCACATTCTCCTCCCTTTCCCCTACCCATTCATCTGCTGGTGGCACCCAAGTTGGTTTCCTGTCGCGGCTACTGTGAACTGAACTGGGGCTTCCCTATGGTATTTCCCTCGGGTGCTGACCTCAGTCCTTCAGGTGTGTACCAAGGAGTGCTGTAGCTAGGTCTTGCTCCAGCTGTAGTGTTTCGGAGGAACCGCTATGCTGCTTGGATTAATTTCCATGACCAATAGCAGGATACAAGGATTCCTTCTCCTTAAACGCCAGCATTTATTGTTTCTTTTATGTCTGGGGACAGTCATTTTGGCTCAGGGCGTTTTGATTTGCTTTTCTCTAATGGCTAACGATGCTGAACATTTTCTCACACATACTGGCCATTGGTGTCTTCTTTTGAGAAATGTCTGTTCAATACATTTGCTCATTTATTGGTTGGGCTATTTGATTTTTGGTGCTAGGTTTTTGAGCTCTTTATGTATTTTAGAGAGTGTTCCTCTATCAGAAGAGTGGCTCCTATTCTGTAGTCTCTCTTCCCTCTAACGCTTGTTTCCCTGGCTGTGTGGGAACTTCTTAATTTGATGTTGTCCTGTATATTGATTTTCACTATTATTTGATCTATTGAAGTTTTGTTTGGGAAATCTTTGCTTATGCCTATGAATTCTAGTGTTTCCTGTACATTTTTTTTGATAGTTCTAAATTTTCAGGTCCTATATCTATGTTTTTGACTTTTTTTTAATAGATTGTTGGGTGGGGCAAGAGGGGAACTTTTTTTTTTAAACCAGTACCAGGGATCGAACTCATGACTACGCACTTGCAAGCAGGCGCTTATGCTGCTGAGCTAAATCCCCAGCCCCAAGAGGGGAACTTTTAACTAATTGTCTTATGGGTCAAGAGGTATCGAGTTTCAGTCTTGTACATATGGAAAGCCAGTTTTCCCAGCACCCTTTGGTAAGGAGTCTACCTTTCCTCCAAGGTGTGTTTTGGGCCCCTTTGTCAAGAATTATGTGGCTGCAGTTGTGAGTTCATTTCTGTGGCCTCTATTCTATTTCAGGGGTAGTTTTGGGTGAACACTATTTTGTTACTGTGCTTTGTAGTATAATTTTAAATAGGTTTTGTGAGGCCTCCAGCCTTGCTTTTCACATAATTGTGGTTGCTGTAGCTATTCTACAAGGAGGTTTTTCTGTTTCCAAATGAATTTTAAGGTTGTTTTTTCTAGTTCTGTGAAGAATATCATGGAAATTTTCATGGGTATTGCACTGAATCTGTAGCTTGCTTTTGGTAAAATGGTCTTTTAAACATTATTAATTAGACTGATCTATGATCGTGGGAGGTTTTTTCCATCTTCTAGTGTCTTCTTCAGACTTTTTCTTCAGTGTTTTGTAGTTTTTACTATAAAGATCTTTTACTTCCCTGGTTATATTGATTCCTAGATATTTTCTTTATTATTTTTGAAGCTATTGTGAGTGGAATTGTGTTACGGATTTCCTTCTCAGTTCATTATATATATAGAAAAGTTAAGTGTTGATTTTTATCCAGCCTGTTAAATTTCTTAATATCTTTAAAGGGAAATGAAGGAATAAGCTGACAACATTCAGGAAGGAATTGGATTTTAATAGGAAGCGTCTCAGCCCTTCCTGCCTGGAGTTTGTTGCATGACTGAAGAGAAATACTGTTGCATTGCTGCTATGGAAATAACAAAGAAGGCTTGTCAAAGGATTTACAAACTCCACTGTGGAGTATAGGGACGTCCTTAAAGCTTTTCCTTCATGGAAAGTCTTACCAGGATATATACCTTTATACATACTGCATTTGGAGGCAGTGGGTTCTCTCCCCACTGAGAAACTCTTGGTTTCTCTGAGTCAAGAACTGGTTTATCCTCTCCTCCCCCATATGTTCCTTTAATTGGTGGCATGTCTTTCTGTTGCATGGCAGTAACAGAATTTTCCCTTTCTGAAGTCCTGTTGTTTGTGTCTGCTGCATGGCTCCAAATGCTTCCGCTGTTGTGTGGAGCTAACCATTTGCTGTTACGTGAGGCTCAGCGTTTGAGGTAGTAGCACGCGTGGTTCTCTCAGGTTGATTTTCTAAATTGGTGCTATCTTGCTCTGTTTAGGGGTATTCCTGGTGTGACCAGTCCTGTTGGTGCTTGGTAGAAATGATTAGTTTGAATAGCGAGTGTGTTATTCAGCTTCACTTTACTGGGGCAAAACACCCAACATACAGAACTCAAAGAAGGAAGCATTTGTTTTAGCTCATGGATTCAGAGGGTTCAGTCCGTGGTCAGCTGGATTCCAGGACAAACATCGTGATGGAAGGGCAAGTGGTAGTTCGTGTCAAGGTGACAGGGAGAGTGTGCAGGGAAGGCCATGGCGTAAGGAGTGGGGGATGAATTAACCCCTTCAAAACCAAGCCCCAGTGATCTACCTCCTCCCGCTGGGGCCTGCCTGATCACAGCCTGTTCAGCCACGGATTTATGAGTGCATTAACCCATTAATGAGGCTAACACCTTTGTAATCCAGTTGTCTCTTTGAGCCCTCAAACATGAGTTTTTGGGTGACAATTCATATTTAAACCGGAACAGTGAGCTAAAACATAGTGAGAGTAGCAGTCACTGAAACAGTAAAACTGTTTTGATCAATACAATGGCAGTGACAAAACATTTACTAAATACCCATTGGTTTCAAAGAACTATAATAAATACAAAAAAAGAGAAAACGGAAAAGAAGACCCAGTCTTCACCCTGAAGGATATGGTTGTAAGGTCAAAGGCCACACCACAAAGCAGTGTGGGATCTGGCCCAGAGAGGTTTGCCATCAATCCTGCAGATGACAGAGAACAACTTCACTGAGTGAGTGGCAGAGAAAACCTCTTAAAGGAGATATATGGAAAACTGTAAAGAATAGCAAGTATTTTAAGTAATTTTTGTTTGATTGCTTTTTCTGCTCATTATAAGTCAACAAATGCTTATTAAGGAATCCAAGGATGTAAATAAACTGGAAGTGAATAGTTTTAAAACACTTCATGTGTTGGAAGATAGCCACTGCTCCCACTTGGTACCCAGAATATGAGCTATGAAGGTGATGACCATGAGGGGCAGCTGGTTGACCTGGGCATTGGTGATCCTTTCCTCCCTTCCCTAATTCCCGTGTACTCTCCCAGAAGTGCACACCCCAAACCAGGTGGCGATGGCTCATTCCTCAGCCATTCTCTATTCCTCACCACAATATTGAATAATATCTTCTAGGCAGGCTCCTCTTTCTGCAGGGGAAAGTGAACAAGCAGAGGTGAAATGCCAACCTTTAGCTCTTTTTGTCAGGCTTCCAGCACAGTCTTACGTGGCAGCATCAGTCCAGTAATTGGTAATTAGATGCCCAAACAGCACTTCACTTGGCTATCAATGGTGGTGACTTTTCCCTCCTTTCCAGAAAGCTGCTTTGGGTTTTGGTGAGGTGAATAAATGTATTGCCCTTAACACTGGTGTTGTTTAAAAATGCTGTTGTTTCATCTGAGGCGTGAGGAAATGTGCCAACCTTGTCATGGTTGGTGCCGCAGTGAGAAGTGATAACTGTATATATACCCTTTTTAAAATAAAAATAGTGTGGCACAGGAAGAAGAGAGACAACTTATTTAAATCCTGAATACAGTCAGCCCTCATATGCATTGTTAAAAAAAAAAGCCCTAAAGAATTGCATATGGATTAGAGGGATGAATATTCTATTATTTCAGTCTGTTCTGCTGATCTTCTTATTGTGACTTTGTGCTTCAGAAATCTGCTAGGAATTTGGCTTTGCCGTAGTAGGCAGTAATTTTAAATGTGTATCAAGCACTTGATAGTGTATGATTTGCGTGCTGTTGCATTCCTTTTCCCTAAATTTTCCACCAATTTATTACTTTTTTCATACTGTTTTAATATTTCAGGATGATGAATATATACAGCATCATTAAAGGTAAATAAAAAATGCATGAAATTAAAAAATGGAATATTAGATGTTTCTTTGCTATAATCCCTGGCCCAATATGAATGAAATGTCTCTGTTCTGTGGAGTAATCCCTAAACATGATTAGGAATCGGGTAGTGTCCACATAGTCCGCATAATATTTGTATCACCTAAGCCTATTTATGTAAGGTTTGAGTAAAAGTTGTTATTAGAAGACCTATAAACCCGTTTTACAATTTCAAAAGATATGCTTGCCCCTTAATGTTTTCTGCCTTTATTATTTTTGCAAGTGTTGATGACAATGTACTCTTAATTCGTTTTTCAGAATGTTAATACTGCTGTCTTTCTCATAGTTAGGTGATACATCTTTGAATCTATGGAAATGCATTTTAAGACCATGGATTGAGTCCAATAGTTCATTTGCATCTCGAGCCTGTTTTTTCCAAGAAACAAGAAGAGTTCCTTGCCCAGGGTCTCTCTCTACTCCCAATCCTTATTTGATGCTTGTCTGGGATCAGTTTCCCCCGGAGTACTTTTCCTTTCAAGGAAATGTGTTCTATAGTGACCCACAGGGTCCCTGTTTTGTCTTCTCTTTAACAATTTGTACTGTTTGATGCTTTGCTACGAACTTGTTCAAATTTGGAGTTTAAACCAAACAAGATGGTGTTTTTGTAAGGAAAAGATCTGAAAATAAAAAGCCTGAGGAATATTTTCTCTAGCTGCCAGGATAATGAAGCCCTGATAGACGCCCACATTGCCTGAATGGCTTCTCTGGGAAGATTTTTTTTTTTTCATTTTTTCTTAATAGATCCTCAATCCTTGTCCTCTTTGAGAAAGTTTCACTTCAGGGAGAACTTTTGCAAGTATCCTAAAAGTCCTATGAATGGTATCTTCTCTGTTCCCTCTGGTAAGACTTTCGCAGATATTAAGCTTCATTAATCCAGTTTAGTTCTTTTAAAATTAAAAACATTGATTTAGCAATTTCACATATAAACTTGAATTTCAGGAGAGTTAGGTGTGCACCATTTGCAACTCTACTTCAGATATATTGAAGCTGTAGTGTTTTTTTGACGGTGTGGTTCTTGTTGTTTATTGTTTTAATTTTTGGCTTAGGCACCCCAAAGGGCATTATTTTACTATACCCTACTTAAGCAAAGTCATGGAATGTGGAAGATCACTAGATTTTTTTCTTCAGTTAACAAATAAACATTGTGTGTGTGTTTCCCTTACATGCTGTTTTGAAGTACACACGCATGGTGGAAGGGCTCAGTGGAGCTCATCACATGCATTGCCACGTATGTGCCATTTTAAATAGATCTTGTTAAATCTAAAATCTTGACTTGTGTTCTTCTTAAATGACCAGAGTTTCCAGTGAACACCCGGGGTGGGGTGTATTTTAAGACTATTTCTGTATTGAACTGCAAAGATGCTGCACAGGAGACCTTCTAAATCTTTGAGTTCGTTGCAGCAAGTTAGCTGTGAGGGTCTCAGCTGTGAAAGAGGCATGCCTTTAGCATCTGTGCGCCTCAAGTTCAAGATGGCTTTTCCTGCAGACTCCAGGCTAGAGCAGCAGAGTCTCAGCGTCGCTTCTCTAGACTCTGCAAATGCGCCATTTAGTATCCAGGCTGTCAGCAGCCCTGATCAACAGCAGGATCCCTGGGAAGCTTTGCTTTCTGCCTGCTTACTCTCCAGTGTGCAAAGATATGACATCAAACAGCGCACAGCCAGTAGACCCTTGGATGAACTTTGCCACTAGGAAGGCATGCAAGGGCCGAGAGGGAGGAGTTTTAAATAGTCCACACACTCATGCTCCAAGCACGAGCCAGTGACCGCGTGCTCCCGCAGGGGCCTTGGGTCATGCCGTGCCATTGTGCTTGGTTCAGCGGAAATGTGAGCCTCCCGCCACCCGCAGCGCAGCCCCAGCACCTGTCTCGGGGTCACTTGGCAGGGAAAGGCTGCTGTGTTGCAGCTGCAGTGTGTGTGTGGGGCGAGGAGAGCTGCCAGGTGCAGCAGAGCTGGTGGCTCCAGCCCGGAGGTCTTCGTCCCCAGGCAGGTGGCGCAGATCCTGGGGAGAGTAATCGAGCCACCATTGAGGAAATGTTCTGGATTAGGTACACGGTACACGCTGTTCCCGTGCCCTTGCAGGAGACACGGAAGCCAAGAACATAGAGGGCAGCAGGGCCCAGGAGTTAGAGCACAGGCTTTGCACCTGGTCCCCAGCTGTGCAGCCTTGGGCCGCTTCCTTCTATCACTGTGCCTCCCTGGCCCTCAAGGAGGATAAATAACACTGCTACCCACTTCGACAGAGGAAGCACGTGAATCCTTGGAAAGCTCTTAGCTTAGTACCCAGCCCTCCAAGGCAGAGCTGCTGGGACAACGCTCCTGGGTGTACCCAGGGCTTTCTGTTTTCTAATGGAGAAACTGAGGCTGTAAATCACGAGCTCACCTGAGACCACTCGGCAGAGAATATAATCTGTTTCTTAGCTTTCTCTCCTCTGCCGTGGGCCCTTATTCCTATTCCTGATTACAGTGAGGGGAGGATTTAAGAAAATCATGGGCAGAAGCCACCTCAGGGAGATTAACGTAATCTGCCCCATCTCACGGAAGCGGATCATATTTGAAATAAATTTTTAAAAATCTGTTTTTAGTCACTCTTGAATCCTAGCAAAAATTGTTGGGAGTTTTAAAAATCTCAGTTTTATGTTCTTGGTGAAATTGCTAAGTTTAAAAACTATAATTATGTTTGGTGACTCTGCAGGCTCTTGTATATATCTGAAACTATGCACAGACATTTAAACAGCCTCTGGGCCTTGGGCAGAATAAGGTAGAAAAATGTTTACAGTTCAGAGTCGTGAAAGTATCTGCAGTATTTTGCCTTAAGCAATACAGAAACTCCTGGGATAAGCAAAAAGCACATTTTCAAAGTGAAAGACTGCAGAGAAGCAGCAGAAATATTACACAGTAGGGTAAGGTTAAAGCCTGTTTCTAAAGGGGGATAAGACAGCATAGCTATTGTAGAGCCTTTTCTTTAATAATGGGTTGTGTCTACACTGGCATGTTTGTTTGCAGAGTAATATTTGGTATTGCTGGCTAACCAACTGTTATTAATTTTTTTTAAGAAAAGTTGAATTCATCAGCTTCTTGAATGATTCTGACACACAGTTCCCCAGACAAGGGAACAAAACCATTTGTGTATATGGGCATTGTAGAATTCAGCTCTTTCAAGACTGCATTTGATTCTACACACGGAATTCCCTCCCGCCCCAAATAAAATACAAAATCAGCACAGGTCTGCTGCTTGCTTCCACTGCTTAGTGGGCTGCTAATTTGGTTTGATGACTAGATACGGCCCAGTGGTTTGGGGCTTTTCTTTTTAGCAAATGACAACAGTACTGTCGTGGGTCGAGCCGTGACGCTTTCTTTCCCCCCACCATAACCAAGGAGCCAAAGCCTTTTGGGCACATTAATGCTACGTTCAGCAGTGATGCAAAATGAGAAGTAATTGGGTTGAGGGGCTCCTGGGATATTAGTGGTGCTACAGGCAAGAAAGCAGGCATTGGAAAACAAATGACAAATTAGTATGCTTAATCTCTTCATTGTGAATCGGATGCCACGGCAGAGGTTCATCATCTATTAATAAACACCGGTTAATGCAACTGAGAACTGTGTCTCCAATTCACAAGCGTGGTAAGCACGCTTTCCCAAGAAGGTGAGCATATCGAGCAAGTGGCCATCCCCCTGGATAGCCAGGATAGTGTGGGGAAAGCCCAGGGAGCCAGTCAAAACCACAGTGAGTGGACCGCTTCAGCAAAGGGAGCATCGCCACTTTAGTCAACCTGCCAGAGTAACTCTCGGTCCAGGACACCCCTGGGTGCTTCAGAATGTGTATTCTTGCCGCCCTCTCACTCACCTAGGGTGGAATCAAACTCTATTGATTATAATTCTCTCTATATAAATAGCTGTTTGTATCCAGAGTTGTGCTACTAGCTGGCCCCTTGTGAGTAAACTGCAGGACTAGAACTCAGGCCCGTAATCTTGCCAAGCTACTGCTGTCCCAAAGTCTTCCCTTCGTGTCCTTCCTAGCGTAAGAAGTCCCATGACCTTTTATATATAGAAACTGTGCCCCGCTGTGTTCCCAAGTGTGGCTCACCTGCCTTGGCAGGCCGGCTGCTCTGGGGCTGTGACTTTTGGTGGATCGTATCGTGTGTCCAGCAGGCAACAGTATCTGCGCTGTGGGTTTTCTGTCCTCGTGTCTCCAGGGTGTGAGTCAGCCGCTAGCGACTGGGCATCTGTGTGGTCCACGCTTCCAGGCCAGCTCCGGTTACAGGGCTGGCTCGGTCTCCGCCCAGTTAGTTGGCTGCTCTGGTCAGCTGTGCACTCTTCTTTTGTCTTGGCGAACATGATGTTTTGTCATTATTCTGATACTTAGGGTCAGTTGACCACAGGGGCCCTGGCCAAGCATAATCCCTTGTATTCACACAGCTTGGGCAGGGCCACGTGAGCAGCAGGGTGTATGGCCAAGCTCAGGGAAGGAGGGGCAGATGAGAAAACTAGGAATGAGGTTTATGTTGGACCCAGAGTTAGCAAAATTGATCGTTTAAGAGAAGAAGGCAGATTGGCAAGCAGAGGATAAGACATAGTGTACAATTCTCTCCTTTTCTCATGGTGTCCATGAATGCTGAGTCTTTGTGGACAAAAGGGATCACTCCGGTTTGTTTTTTAACAGAATCTCGCTATGTAGTTCAAACTGGCCTTGAACTCACTCTGTAGCCCAGGCTGGCCTCAAACTCGTGGTGATCCTCCTGCCTCAGCCTCCCGAGTGGTGGGACTACAGGCATGCGCCACCATGCCCAGCTCCAAAAAAGATCACTCTTGATTGTATTTGTTTATTTAGTTTTGGTCTTGTATGCAGTCTGCTGTGTAAATCAGCAGAGGTGGTGGTCTGGTAGACTTCCTCCCCAGAATAAGTTAACTAGAAAAATCATCCATTCAGGAATCACGCAGGCCAAAGCTTGTTTTGGGGAAGGAGAATTGTCTGGATTGAGCCCAGAATGCTGCTCGTGCCAAGCATGGGGTGAACTGCTGAGCAACACTTCCAGCTCCTCCGCTCCCATCTCTGGGAGCCTTGTTTTGATTTCTGCAAAAACAATTACATCTATCTCGTTAATGTTGTCAGATAAAAGCAAAACTTGTCCTAACCCTTTCCACCTTTAAAGAAATAGATTAAAAATGGACTCGGTTAAGAAGCTGTGGGTTTAGTTTCTTCATTAATGACTCGAGTGCGTTAGACACTTTGCCAGGACTGTTTTTCTCGGTGTCTTCTCCCAAAGATGGGACCCTGGGGAGGGACAGGGACCTCCCGCCTTGCGGAGGGCACTCTGTCGTCTTTCCTCTAAGGCACCCGCGGAGCCGTCCCGCAGAAACAGTGCCACCTTGTTCTGATGACCCCCTCTGCCCCTGTACGTGACAGAGGCCAGCAGTCAGCGCCTTGGACATGTTTTGTTCTACATTCCTCAGTACGCCCACAAACACTGTTTACGTTTTTTGCTCGAATAGCTTAAACCCCATCTTAGAAGACTTTAGATTGCTTTTGAACATATTTGAAAGCATCTTTAGCCATCACTGGGCTTAAAATGGAAACCCTTTTTTCAGCTTATCTGTATTAAACACCTGTAAAAATCAATGGTACTGTATTTTTTTCCTCATAATGCTCTGTTCCTTTAACTAATGCCAGAAATAATGCACAATGTATTCTAGCGCGTTCTTTTCCCTCTGCCCCATGTTCCTTCGTGGTGAGGGCATCGTGTATAAGCGCTCACTTCTGCTGACTTAATGGCAAAGCTGCTGGGTGGATGTTGAAATCCAACCAATCAGAGCCTAATCCTCAAGAAATTTGCTGTCGTGCCCGCTGATTACCATCCGTCTTGTTCGTAATGAATATGCAGAAACTTTATTTCATATTTTTGCAAGTGCACACACTTACATAAATGACCAATAGGAGAGGGTAGAGTTAACTAGTGATTTTTTTTCCTGAGCATTGTTATTTTCACCTAAAATCAGAAGTCATTACATTTATATTGAAAATATTGAGTGGCTTGTGTGAGCTTTACGCCAAACTAAGATTCGTGTGCTGTAGCCCATTACAAATGTGGAAGATTGACCATTTTTTATGAGTTAGAATAAAAAATATGATAATAATGTCTTCTCATCATCATAAAGAGATGATAACGACTAAATGAAATATTTATATTATCTCATTTTATTTGATAGGTTCCATCTTCTCCCATACCAAACACTTCCTCAAGAGCAACCAGGGCCTTCTGTTTAGAAAAGAAATCTTTGTAGAATTCACGTTTTTCATATTTTGCTAATACATGTGATAAGCCAGTGTTTTACTCATTTTTATTCTATCCAATTGCTGAAATTTGTTTTGACCTCTCTTAGCAGGGTCAGTGCCGTCAAAAACTAATACTATGGTTTTTGGAATTAAGAGCTAATTTTTAAAGAGAAATAATGTGTGTGTGTGTGTGTGTACGTGTGCGTGTTCATTAGTTCTATATCCATGAATTCAAGCAACTGTGGACAGAAAATACCTGAAAAATATTGCATCTGTACTGACTGTGTACATTTTCCCTTTTTTGTTAATTCCCTGTGCAATACAGCATAGCTGTTACTTAGTGTTTGCTTTGTATCAGGTATTCTGAGTAATCTGGAGGTTATTTAAAATATAAGAATATTGCAGGCTTAGCTCCTTCATAGGACGCTTGCCTCTTGTGCATGGGGCCCTGGGTTCCATCCAAGCTCTTCAGAAACGGTGAAGTACGGAGGAGAATATGCACAGGTATATGCAGTGTGATGTCGCTGTGTAAAAAGGATTGAAGCATTCATGGGTTTTGCTATCCACCGGGGACGCCAGGATCAATCCCGAGGGTGCCCGGGAATGACCACGTGTGCACAGCTGACTGTGGTAGCACTTGAGTCTGAGAATGAGCAGGGTGGTGCGGAAGTGTAGTTTAGCTGTAGACCATTTGCTTAGCATGTGGGAGGCCTTGCATTCAGTTCCTGCTGCTAAAGCAGAAGGGAAAAGAGAAGGAGGTGGCGGAGGAGGAGGTAGAAGGAGAGGAGTAGGACGAAGAGGGGGAGGAGGGAGAGGACAAGGGAAGAGAGGAAAGAGAAGAGGTAGAGAGGAGGAGGAGGGGGGAGAGGAGGAGGAAGAAGAACAGAAGGGGTGGGACGTTGGCTCAGGAGGCGGATTCCCCTGTGTGCAGCGCCCCCTGGGCACAGTGTAGTCTGCCCCTGTGTCCCCCAGCACCCTCTCTAGGCCCCTCTGCCTCCTGGACATGGGTGCGGAGGGGTTCCCATCCCCTCTCCCCTGTGCATGCTCTTCCCTCCTTCCTGAACTCTTCCAGCCGTTGGAGACACAGTGCGAGGGCCACAGGGACCACAGCACACCCTGTTGGTGTCCCTGCGCTTCCAAGGACATCCGTACCTGGTGCCACTTGGGCTGGAATGAAGCCCCACTGACCCGACGGTAGGAAAGTGGGGGGCCTCGACCTGCTGCCTCCCTGTTTGCAGGGTCACCATGCACAGAAGTTATGAGAGCTCCCAGGAGCTATAAGGGGCTGTTAGCTGTCACAGGGTTCCCTGAGGACTGGGCTGCCTTCTGTCTGCTCCCCTCTCCCTGTCCCTTCCTCCTACCCTGCACTCCTGGCATTAAAGCCTGAGGAAGCGGGGAGATTGGAGGCTCGGCAGTTTGTCCCCACAGAAAGCATTGTTTCCCTCTGGGAAATGGGGTGGAGGCCAACGAGGGCTTGACTGTGACGCTCCACAGCGTGTCCACCAGACGGATGTCCCAGCCTCCGGGTTCCAACCCTCCCCCTGGTGCACAGCTGGCTGCCTGGCCTCTGGTGGAGCTCTCCTGTTTTGCAGCAGATGTCAAGAGTTTGCTTGAAGCCTGAGGAAAGGGTTTCAGAGGAAGCTGAAAGAGAAACACCCTTCCCATGCTTCCTCTGCTTTGCTTTAAATCTTTCTTAAATTTTGGATTCAGAGTAAAAACATTGGGATCACTCAGCCTTTCTTCTTCTTCTTCTTCTTCTTCTTCTTCTTCTTCTTCTTCTTCTTCTTCTTCTTCTTCTTCTTCTTCTTCTTCTAGACTTCAAATAATGAGTATAACTTATCAGACTACTTTACAGCATGGAGTTATTTTGTTCTGTGGTGTTTGTTTGTTTGTTTGTTTTTTAGTACTTAGATTGAGACCAGGGCGTTCACATAGACTGAAACTCCCCCCGCCCCAGCACTTTTAAATTTTTATACTGAAAATAGCCAGACATAATGGTAACTCCAGCACTCAGGAGGCTGAGACAGAAAAATTGCTGTGAATTTGAGGCCAGTCTGGGCTACATAGTGAATTCAAGGCCAGTCTAGACTACATAATGAAATCCTGTTTCAAATAAACTAAACATTAATCAATTAATTCATTATATTCTGAGACAAGTTCTTGCTAAGTGTCCCAGGCTGGTCTTGAACTTGAGATCCTCTGGAGAAGTTGGGATTATAATTTATGTGCTACTGTACCAGGCATGTGGTTGCGTTTTTAATGAGGATGAGTGTGGGTCTTTTGGATTTCTTTTCTTTTTCACTGTAACCATGCAATCACACCTTGGTTTAAGATTTAAAAACAACCACAAAAGCAAAAATGCCAAACAGCCCTGCTCAGGGCGAGGGAAGACACTTTTAGAATCCAAGTGGGTCCCTGGGCTCTGGCTTAGTTGGTTGCCCTTTCTGAGCCTTCCTGACCTTGTACCATCAGAGACAAAGACGGTCTGGGGAAACGGTCCCTGCTTTGCTGGGAGAGCTTAAAGAGGGAAAGAATAAACCAAGCCCAGCGCCTGGTCTGCACATTTTAAAGGAAAAAAGCCCTGTGGCTGCATTGGGTCACATGAGCTTGGGGTTTTCCATTCTGACTTTGGACCAACGGGTGGCCAGGTGAGGCCCTGGCCGGGGCGAGGGCATGGCCAGCAACCCTGCGCACTTGAATGTCTGGGAAGCCGCTGTCTCGGAGTCCAAGTTAGACTCCTGACGCTGTCTGCTGGGGGCTTGGCGCAGTCTCCAGCCACACAGGACCCTGGTTCTGCCACACTGCTGTGCCTGGACCTCGTCCCATCCTTTGGAAGGCCAGAGCCTGGGGCTTGTGGCTGCCCTGGCTGGGGAGTGAGAGTGAAGGTGACACTGTACGGTGTGACCCTGAGGCTCCCTTGCCTGTGAGAACCTCAGGCTGCATCTCAGCGTCACTGAGTGATGACATTCACAGGACAGGCAGCCTGGCCCTTCCCAAGTCTCCCCTTCCCCACCTGTTACTTTTAGAAACCAGAGTTACAGCAAAATGTGGTGGCACATGCCTGTAATCCCAGCACTCGGGAGGCTGAGGCAGGAGGATCTCAAGTTTAAGACCAGGTTAAGACCAACCTGGGCTACAAAGTGAGCTCAAGGTCAGCCTGAACTGCATAGTGAGACCCTGTCTCAAAATGATGAGGAAGAAGAAGAAGGAGAAGAGGAAGGAGAAGGAGGAGAAGAGAAGAAGGGGAAGTAGTTGTGGAAGAGGAAGAAGAGGAGGAGGAAGAAGAGAAGGAGAAGGAAGAGGAGGAGGAGAAACCAGTCACAAGGGCTCAGGGGCTTCTGAGAAGGAGCAACCTCATAGCTGGATGAAAGGACAGCGATGTTCTCCCCCCTCCACAGTGAGACCTGCTCCTCCCCTCAGAGCCCTGTACCCAAAATTTCTTTACCCTGTGTTCTTTGAAGAGGTCCTCCAGCAGGACAAGCTCTGCAGTCTATCTGTTTAACATTTTTTGTATTTTCAGTATTTTTAGCGATTTCAACAATTTTGCTGGGGAAAAGGAAGCAAAGGTGAGGAAGTTCATCTGCAAACCTGACCTGGGACCCTACCAGGTGCTCGGTGCTGTGAATTCCTCTGAGTCCTGGGTACCCTTTCCAGGGTAAATGAAGGCCACTTCCAAGAGGACAGCACCCTCCTGCTCTTCATCTGCCTCAAGGTGGGAGATGGCCACCGAGGGACACTCAGTGAATGGTGACCAGTGACACTAGGACTTCAGAAACCTCCACCTTGTTGTCCAAGCCCGTTCCTGCATGTGAACACCAGGGATGGTTCAAGGCCACCTCGAACCCAATGGTTACTGGTCACTTCCTGGGGGTAGCACACCCTCCCTCCACATCACAGCTCAGGACCTGCGGATTAGGAAGAAAGGATGGTGTGTCACACACCAGAGGGAGCTGTGGAGGAGGCCTGAGCCCCAGCCTGCAGGGCAAGCAGGTAGCGGACTGCAGTCTGTCCAGCGCAGCCAGACAAAGGCAGAGGCATTGTTTGATAATGGGCTTATTCCCTCCACGTTTCCAGACTGAAACAGAAAAGTCATGTCACACCCTGGGCCAGCATAAGATGCCTGTTTGGGGGCGGAGTATTAATTTGAGTTGTGGAATTTTCTAGTCTTTTGCATTGTCATGCCTCACGTGGGTCAGCTCGAAGAAAGGTAAATAAGAAAGACCTATTTCAAAACCTCCGTGCCCCCTTTTTGTTTTATGACAAAAGACAGTTAATTAACATACTCACCGTAAGCAGCCTTCCCAAACTCGTGCTAATTATGCATTCTGTTGACCGTGGCTGGAGTCATACGGTAATTGGCTTGCAGCAACATGACATTTCAAATCATCTCTTGAAATTACATCAAAAAGCCAGCCTGTTTTGTTTTGATAGGGGAACAATCAATTTGATAAGTGGTAACACAGCTCATTGTTTCACATTAATTAGACTAATTGCTGCATGTTAGCCTCTGAAAGAGACAGAACTTGCAGGAAACAAAAGCTGAGGCCTTTAGCATGCATCGCGGTGCTGGTTCCACTCGCTTGCACACACTGTGGGCAGAAAACAGAGCTGTTAGGAGGCAGCCTTGCGGGAGCTGGGATGTTAACAGCGGTTTGATGTGTTATGCTTAATACACTGGCTTTCAATTATAGGAGCCAGGTGCCCAGGCCCGCAGAGGGCAGAAGGGCGGACCCTGGGGGAGCAGCTTCCCTGCTAACCAGGGCTGGGGTCCAGGCAGTTGGAGCAATCTTGCTGGCCTGGGCTCTCCTTCAAACCCATCCTTGCCTTGCTGAGCAGGTCATGCAAAGTCCCTTCTTTGGAGAAAGGTGGCCACGCCTGCCTTGCAATGCAGACTATAACCAAACAGAGGCAAAGGAAAACCAGGCACCTAAAGGGGAGAAGTGCACTGCCCCCACAGCTGCACTGCTGCCATGCAGAGGCCAGCCAGATGTCTGGGAAAACTGAACCCTTGGCTGTGCACATGGCCTTTTGGTTTGACGGCCCGGACCTCAGTTTGTTCTGTATACTCCACTGATTCGGCCGAGTCTGACAGGGAGATTGCTCTGACGACAGCACGTCAATCTCAATTGGCAGCAGCCAGGAGAATTTTCCTCGTGACCCGCGGGGACTTCTGATGCGGAGGTCTGCAGAGGTCGGCATGATCATGTTACCAGGCCTCTGATGCAATGGAATCGAAGTCCTGTCCAAGCAAGTGGCATCCAGCACTTTAAAACCCAGATGCACAGCTGCAAGGCTCTGACCCTGTCTGGAAACTTACTGGCCAACTGAGCCTCAGTGCAAATTGGGGGACCTGCGTCAGTGTTCTGTTCAGGTCTAGATGGGTTTTACCCGGGAAGTAGAAAATTAGTATCCGAACTCGACCGCCAGACTCATTGGGGTTAGGTGGTAAATCAGCTCCACGGCTTTGGGCTGAATTTGATCTAAGAGACCAAAGTGTCAGACAGCAGACCCTGCTAACTGCCACTTCAGCCCGATGCAAAGCCTAGCGTCCCCAGGTCGCCCTGTGGGAAGGAATCGCCTCCCACTAGTTTCAGCAGCTGCCCCAAGAGCGGTGTTGTCTTTTGAACAGGAAGGACAGCAAAAATAAACATAGGCTTTTGCATAAGATACACACCCCAAAATTGTAAGTATGATGCTTCTCCATTTGTAAATGTTTCTGGGCTTTCATAGAAAATTGCAGAGGGAAATTCAGACCAGGCTTGGAAAATGAATTAGAAACATTTAAGTGAGAGCAATTTGCTTCTGTATATGAAGGTGGTTCGGGGTGGGTAAAGGAACGTGCTTCGGCATTTGTACCAAAGAACCGTTTCAATTCATCTTTTTTTATCAGTCCGTCAAAGGAAGGATCCTTTTGCCGGAACTTCAAAGCACAAATTTGTGTGGCAGGTTTAATTTGGTCATTTAAAAAAAGAAAAATGTGTGGTATAGCAGGAGCAGTCAAGTAAACAATTGCTCCACAGATTAAGAAATCTTCAACGGCCTTCTTGAAAGGTACAGGGATTTGGGACTTAAGTGTGCTAATGTGCTGTTTTTCTCCGAACCCCCCCCCCCCCCATTTATTCAGAGATAGAGGACTGGGGGGAACAAGGGCAGGGGAGCCTTGGACCGAAAGCCCTGACATTCCGCTGCAGGGCTGGTTCCACTTGCCTGAGCACAAGTCGGAAGCAGCTTTGTTAGACTGCAGCGGGCAGGGCCACTGTCACCGTGGGCGGCTTCTGGTGCTGTTGAGCCTTGCTCTGTGCAGAGCAGATCTTTGCTTGTGGTGAGCGTCCATCATGGGTAAGCTTGGCTGCTGGCCGAGCTGCTGGGCTGTCCATGCTACACCTGAGTGAGATATCGACCAGGTATTGTTAGCACGCAGAGCCGAGAGACTGGATAAATAAATAAAATCGTCAAGGTGCTGACAGGACTGTCTGGAAAACTCACCTTCGGTGGGCACGACCAGCACAGCACCAGATCCAGGAAGCATCCCAGTGGCAGGTGCTTTGCGGTCTACCTGGCGGTGCTTTGGGTGCTGTTTCTCCCCTTTTCTGCCTCAGATCCCCGGGTTTGGGCTGGGAGGCCTGGCAGAGAGAGGAGGGCACTGATTTATGATTGACCCGTGTGGAATCTTTTTAGCCAATCCCATGTGTTCTTCTAGCAGGCTCTGTGCTGTTCTGTACTCTACCATAGCTCCCCCCAGACAAAGCACTGGAGTAAAGTTGTCAGGTTTTGGAGGGCGGAGAAAACTCTTACAGTGGGGTCATTTCTGCGCAGGGGAAAAATAAGGATCTGAGAAAAACCAGAAAAGAGTAGAGAAAAGACATACAGTAGGAATACATTTTTAATAGGAACGCTGGGGGTGCCATTCATCACACAGAGCTCCAGGCTAGAGGCTGCCTGAGTCCAGCTAAGGCCAAGGGCCAGAGACACTACAGGGAGCCCAGATATACCGCCAACACCAGGCAAGGTGCTAGAGGGCTGACTTGATCAAATGGACAAAAATATGTGCATGTAGAAGAACCCAGGGAATTTTAGATTCTGTGGTTATTGCTGTTGAACTAATATTCTGCTATGATATTGGCAGCTTTTCCTAAGTGGGAGAAGTGGGTTTTATTGAAGACTGTGGAGTGATGCAACAGGGGAATTTGATGATGGAGTTGGGGGTTCTTGAGCCTGAAACACTTTTGTGATCCTTGGTTTCAAGAAACTGTTGCCAGGTGTGTTGGCACACACCTGTAATCCTAGCACTTGGGAGGCCTCAGCAGGAGTATTGCCATGAGGAGTTTGAGGCCAGCCTGGGCTACATAGTGTTTTCCAGGCCAGCCTGAACTACACAGCAAGACCCTGTCTCAAAAACAAACAAACAAAAAAACCCAAATGATAGGAGGGAAGAAAGAAAGAAAGAAAGAAAGAAAGAAAAGAACAATCAGAAAAGAAACTGTTAATTGGAAGTTTGCAAGGAGAACTGGAAATCCCTGTAGGTTCTGAATATTGAGTAACTTCTTCTAAAATAGAATCGGTACTCTTGTAGCTCGCGTGTGCTATGCAAACGCATCATTTCTCATGGACATCATGTCATGTCTGGGTTGAGTGGCAGCTGTATGAGGGCTCCCTTCTCCTCCTCCTCAGCCCTTGCTCCTCTCAGAGGTGGCAGTGTGACTGGTCCTGTCACTTTCCCCTTCAGGACTGCTTCACCGCTCTTAACTTTGGTTTTATCACCCCACAATGGGGCTAATAAAGCCTACTCCTTAGGGCTGCTGAGACAGGTGAAGCTCCCTGCCCAGCGCCCCCCACAGATCAAGGGCTCCATGGTCGCCATTTTGAAAATGGAGGACCTTTCTCTGTGGAACAAAGGCTAGGCATAAACATTTTCAATTTTCTTTGGCTGTTTTAACAGGACTGAGTTTCTGGACAGGAGATCAGTGTAATCCACACTCAGATTCAGCCTTTCCATGCTTGCTGTAAAGGTCTAATGCTGCCACCTCAACATTCTCTTTTTATTTTTAATCTAACTGTGGTGCTGGGGATGGAATCCAGGCCTTGTGCATGTTATAGAAGCTCTCTGGCTTTGAGCTACCCCCACCTCAGAAATACTTACTTTTTTCTGAACAAAGGTCCTGAATTACCATTATGTATGGAGTGTTACACAGTGATTAGTTATTACTGATCTTGAATATTATATACGTGACCTGGATAGATGCCATTTTGTCTGTGCATTCCTATTTCTTTTCCAATTTAAATTTCTTATTTTATTTATTTATGTATTTATTTTGAGACAGGATCTCACTATGTAGCCCAGGCCGGCCTCCAATTCATGGTACTCCATTCCCTCGGGATGTGGGGCACTGCTGTTTCTTCCTGTCCTGGAAGAACCTTATTTAGTCCCCATGTGCCCTTTGTCCCATGCAGAAGGAAAGGGGCTCCCGGGGTATCTTCATGCCCTCCTGCCCGACACCCACATGAACATTTCCCCAGGAACAAGCATTCTCTTCCAGGGAGGAACCTCCTGCCACTCCGACTCACAGTCAGGGTTTAGGGTTTCCCGACTGAGTAAATGGACAAACCCACTGGGTACCAGCGCTGCCAGGGGCCCAGCTGACGTCATTCTGTCTCACCTTTCTCTATGCATTTCCTTTGCTTTTCTTATGCAGAGTAGTGTTGAGTAGCGGGTTACCACACGGGATTTGGACCCGGTGGACAAATGAGTAGGCGGGGTTGCCTCAGGGTAGAAACCCTGCAGTATTCAGAATTGGTAACTGGGGCTGGGACTGCAGCTTCGCGGCTTGTTGAGCAAACCTGAGGGCTTGAGTTTGATCCGAAGTAATAGAAAAAAATAAGGCAGTTCATGTGACTCATTATCAGAAAGACAAATAACTCGATCTTTAAACATTGGACTTCTTTAAAAAAGAAGACAAGTTAAAGGCATTACCAGCAGAGAGGTGAACCAATGTAAGTAATCATTGAAATGATTGCAAATTGAAATCACAACAACCTATCACTTCCTACTGGTTGGGATGACGATTATCAAAACCATAAAATAAAAAGAAAAAACAACAACCAAAAACCAAAAGAGAAGTGTCAGTGAGGATGTGGAAAGATGTAACCCGTGTACACCGCGGATGGGAGTGTAAGCCGGAGACAGTGGTAAACAGTTTGGCAGTTTTGCCACCTGATCGATCAGAGGGTATTGATCGGAGAGTATCAGAATCAGGACCTCAGGCAGATGTTAGCACCCCTCCCTAGCACCACAGCACTATTTAGGGTGGATTAGGACAGATGTGGACAGGACCTCGGTGTCCAGGAACAGAAGAATGGGGAAGGGAAAGGTGGGGCACGCCTGCGATAGGACCTCCAGACAGAAGGCGGCGCTGCAGCAAGGACACTGTGCACAGACACAGCCTATCACAGAAAGACAGACCGCCAGCACGGCTCCTCAGGGTCAGTAGTCGCCGGAGGTGCGGAGAAGGCGAAATACGAATCAGCTAATCTGAGAGTACCAAGTTCTGCTTCTTCAAAAGCAGTAAGTTTTGGACCTGTTATACAACTCTTTCCGTGCAGTTAGCAGAACTGAGCTGTGCATTTAAAAGTCTGTTAGCTGGGGGTATTGCATAGCGACGCAGTGCCTGCCTGCCAAGCAAGAGGTCCTGAGTTTGATTCCTGGTGCCAAAAAAAAGCAGCATGTTAAAAGGCGTGGGCTGGGAATGTTGTTTAGGGGTACAGGGCTTGCCTAATAGGTGCAAGGTCCAGCACCTCGAATCTCAAAAGAAAAAATCTTTTATGATGATTGCATTTTGGCCACAGAACTAAACAGTAGTACATGAAATGAAACTGATTCCCTATCTGTTTGATGCTCCATCAAGACTGGAATTCTGGTCCCAAGGTCTTAAGGCACTTTTCTTCACCCTAGGGCTTTCGGGTGGGGAGCTCGATGCTGGTAGCCCACGAACTAGGGTGAGCTGGTGAACCCCAGTTGCAGCCCTAAATCTGTGATCACATCCAGTTAGGCACTAGAGTTTCCCGGCTTTCCTCAAAGGAGGTCTAGGCCCCCAGGTCATTAAAGAGCCCAGCCTTGCTATTTCCTTTTGAGAAAAATGGATGTTTCTTTTCCGAGGAACACAGAATGCTGTGTCCTTATTCAAGGATATTCCGTGGCTTTTCACAGCTGCTTTCTGGACGCCCATGTATCTGCTGTGCATTTGGGAAGGGGGCTCCTGAAGTGGTTCAGTTGTTGATTGACACGTTTGCTGCACTCTTCAAAGTTTCCCGCGTGTTTCCTCCTCTTTCTGTCCAGCCTGGGGCCTGGCCGCTTTTGTCATTTCTTCCTGGTGTGGAGGGCTCTGGAAGGGAGGGGCTGCTCCTGGATTTCTGCTTGTTTTTAGAATTCATGTCATTGTTGTGCTTGGGGAGTTGGTGACAACATGCTAATGGTTTCCTGACTGGGCAGACAGCAGTGGTGTTGAGGTGTTAAGTTTTCAGTAAAATCATCTGTTCTATTAGTTCAAATGTACCTGCCTCGCTAGCTCATTTACAACTGAATGTGTGTCTGCTTTTCTCAGCTTTTGCAACTAGTGCATCCTCTATTTGTTTCAGTGTAATTTCATTGAAAAGCACTAAAATTCTTTTTTTCCGCCCCCCTCTCCTGCGCTTCAGGATATTTTTAATGATAAACCTGGGATTCCTCCTTCTCAAAAACATCTGTGGGCTCAATCTCCATGGAGTAAACCAGCTTCAGATTGTGTGTTTAAAAAATTATCTTTGGTATAGATGCTTTTCACATTTTGCTTCCTTAAATAACACAGGATAAAGCTGTATACGTATCATTTACATTGTATTAAGCAGTACAAGTCATCTGGAGGTGTTTTACAGTGTAGAAGAGGATGAACACAGGTCGTGTGCCTACTGCGGTGTTTCTGGCTATTAGGACGTTTGCAGTGCTTAATGATAATGTTCACTAGTGAAGCTGGTACATGCTTGTAACACCTCTTAATTCATTTTCACCTCCTCCCCTCCCACTCCTTCCTCTATCTCTGGATCCCCCTCCCATTTGAAAAAGGTCTATGTCCCTACTTCCTATTATATTTTATTTTGCTCTTTATTTATATTTTGGGTTTCTCGTATAGGAGAAGCCATGTGCTAGTGAAGCTTGTACATTTGATTTATGTCGCTTTACCTTATGGTCTCAAAGTGCATCTATTTTCCTATGGATGCCTCACATTTATCCCTCCTAGCCACTAGAGAAATGCCACACAGCACTGTGATTCCATCTTACTCCAGAAAGAAAGGCAACCATCAAGAAATCACATCATAACAAATGCTGGTGAGGCTGTGAGGAAAGGGAGCCCTTCTGCCTTGTCAATGGTAGTGTAAACTGGTGCAACCACTGTAGAAATCAGTATGGTGGTTCCGCAAAAAACTAAAGCTAGAAATCCCATTTGACCCAGTTAATTCCTTTCTAAGTAGCTTCCCAAAAGAGTTAGAGACATCATATTACAGTGATACATCCACACATAGCAGCACCATTCACAACAGCTAAATCTTGAAAACAGTCTGTCTGCCCATTAACAGATGAATGGATAAGGAAATGTAGTATTCGCACACAATGAAACACTACTCAGCCACAAAGAAGGATAAAATATGCCATTTTACAGGATGAACTTGAGCATCCAAAGACTCTAGGGTCTGAGAGCCAATCCTCCGCAAACACCAAGAGATGGTTGTACGTTGTTACAAGGATTATAAAATATAATCCCAAGTGAAACACAGCATTTGCAGTTACCGTTACTGATAATCTCACCTCACTTAGTAGAAGTGCTTTTGCTGTGTTTTGTTTTGATTTTAGTTCATGTTTTCTTGAGGCTGTAGACTGGGCCAGGGATTGGGAGAAGCACAATGATTTCTCCTGGTGGAAACTTTGAAAAGCTTTTATTGATATTCTGATTCTCAGAGCCATTGCTCTTGGCTCTTTTCTACAGTTTGATACATCTCACTCTAAATTCTCAGAGCCTGTGGTGTTCTTGGACTTTTAAAAGAATACCAGCTATGAAAATAACCATTTAGGGTTTGAGAAAGGTGTGGAAATGGTTCTGCCAGGCCTCTGGATTTCCTTGGGGAATAGATGCTACTGGGAGCCAACTTCTGGCTTCAATGTTTTGCAATGTTAATTTATCGCTTCACAGCTGTACAGAGGACTAGTTACTTGTCACCTTCCTTTCAGAAGAAACTGAGGTTCAGAGAAACCAGGTTGTGTATCCAGCACGACGTACTTCTGTCTCCCCTGTCCACCGCCACTCTTCATCAGCTATTGAGACCCTGGCTGTGAGGGATACGATGAAGGATAAAGAAACAGGCAAATTTAGTAATGCGTGATGAGGGGGTGGGGGGTCAGTGCCTCATGGTAAAAAGACCCAGACCCTCCAAACCAGCCTCTGTTTACTGGGTATGTGCAATGCAGAGGGTGTATACAGTGACAGGCGGGGCTAGTGAAAGATTCCAGGTCTGCAGAAGGTTCAGAGGCTGATGAACTGCGGGCAGTGGATGATCCTGGGATGACTGAAGAGGGCGGAGGTGATCTTATGCTAAGAAGGGTCTTACCCTGGAGTGTTTCTTTTTCACTTTAGTTGGCCCATCCCAAGAGTTAGTGGGAGGCCTCAAAAGGGGATATCATAATCCCAAAGCTCCATTTACCCCTTAGGGAAGGATGCTAAATAGCCACTGTGAATTTGTGTTCCCTTTAATCAGTGCTGCCGTGCCTTAGGCCAAGCTGCTTGGTGTCCTGTCTGGACTCATTCTTACCACCCAGATGGAATTGGCCTTCGGCAACTTTAAGAATCCATTTTAAACTCCAGTCTGTTCTTGACACAGTCCACTACTGGTCACCACACATGGCTTGACGGTTGAACAGGAGGCAGCCTGTTCCTTTCCAGAGGATGCTTTCATCCTCAGCTTTCTGTTCTGTGATACAGTACGTGAGGGATCATCTTGAAGAAGGCAAGGTTTATGTTGGTTCACCGTTCAGAAGTTCCGCTCCATGGTCACCTGACCCCATCACTTTGGGCCTGCGTTGGGGCAGAAGGTCGCGGTGGAGAGAGGTGGTGGGGCAGAGCTGCTCACCTAGTGGCAGACAGGAAGCAGGAGGAGAGGATGCCGGTGTCCCAGTATCCTGGGACAGCACGCCCACTGTGACCTCACTTCCCCACACCAGGTCCCACCTCTTCCAGTCCCTCCAGCTGGGTCCTCACCAGAGCAACGTGAGAGCTTTGGGGACACATCAGATCCAGAGTGTGACCCCCTCTCCCTTGGTCACATACTGCAGCGTTTTCTCCAAGCCCCCTCGTGTATCCGAGTGTTCACACACGGGCTCCTTCTATCTAGAGTGTTCTTCCTTGTGTTCTTTGTCATTCACCTTTACCACCATTGGATGTGACTCAAAACCTTAGCCCTGGGCTAGAGGGTACCTCAATAGTAGGGTGCTTGCCCAGTGTGCCCAAGGCCCTGGGTTTCATCCCAGTACCACACACACACACAGAGCCCTCGTCAGGGACCCCCCTTCCAGACTCTAGTTAAATCAGAGGCCACCCTGCAAACTTTGAGCCCCGAGAATGTGTCTGTTGACATCTTACTGTTGAATTTCCAAAACTGATGCGGTGTCCAGTATACAACAAGTATTTGAGAAAGGAAGGAAGGGAAGGGGACGAAATGGTGACCCAGGAATAATTCAACCCCTCACTGTGTTTAGTTGAAAATCAGTCTTCAGATTGAAGTATGTGATTTGGAACCCAGCAGTACTGTTACTTTTAAGAAAATGAATGAACTAGGACACAAGGCCCAAAGAGGGGTAAAATGTGGTTCTAAGAACCGCAGATAATCCCAGTGTTAGTGTTGCCCTGCAGGAGGAGGGGCTCTCATCCCACAGTCTCCCTGAGCTCTGAACTGAGTGGCGTCCTTCTAGGCAGCTACAGCAAGGAAGAAAGGAGGGACAAGAGGACCTCCGAGTAGAAGCATTTAGCAAACACTGCCTCGCTCAGCTGACCAAGGTTCCTGTCAGCAGGAAAAAGTCATTTTGCTGGTAGGGCTGCTTGGTATCATGCCCTGTAGACAGCACTCTGGTTGCCTGCCTTTAGGAATTAGGTGGTGGGTGGTGCAGGCCCAGCCAGCCCCACCCCTCACCGCTGCTGTGTCCTACCAGCACCCGGTGCCCAAGCCCTCCAGCCTGGGTGGTGGTGGTGGGGCGGGGGAGCCTTGGCTTCCTCTTCACCTGCCTTTTCCCGCCCTCTGGGCTCTGCCTTTCATCAGCAGCTACCCCAAAGGCTGATTTCCTTTTTCATCGAAGAGGGAAGAGAGGTTGATGTTTATTTTTCTGAGTATTTTACAAAGATGATTCTTGAGCAACCGAGGATGGGAAAAATCTTAACGTTCTTAAAAGTCAAAATTTCAAGAGACACCCACGGCCTTTGAACCTCTCCCTAGGTTTTCTTATTTATCTATTTCAGATTTTCAGAATGCGTTTTAAATTGAATGTGTCTCTTACCCCGAATGTTCATTGCGTTAATGAAAATAGCCACATGTGGGTTAGGAATGGAGCTGTCAGTTTATCTTTCCAATGAGTCTGATTAGTTGAAGGTTCAGTCCTTGGAGCATGTTGCTTTATGCCTCCAGGGCCGTTCTCCAATTTTTGAGAAGTAAGCAGCGTGTGTCAAGTGATGCAAGAATCGTGCTGATTTCCCGGAGTGGAAATTAACTGAACCCGAGGCCCTTTCTGGTACCACTGCACTTGGATTTTTCTCTTTTTAATATTTTAGTGAATTTCTTAAATGACAAAAAAATGATTCTGGCTCTTGGCTTCTTGAGCTGTATTTGGTTGTCAGCTAGTTAGGGAGGGGACGAGATTTCAGTTTTTCTTGAGTTTTTTTAATTCTCAACAGAAGGAGAAGGCTGGAGATCACTTAGATTCGTGGTCCCTGAAGATGGAGCTCAGGCAGGCCCGGAAAATTATTTCCTAGGGAAAGGCCATGCTTTCCATTCGTGTGATGGGAACTTTCCTCTGGTGAAACTTCAGCTGCTTCTTTCTACTCAGTGAACCCTTTTCACAAATGCTCCAGAGCAGCAACTCTGCTGACTCTCTCCCAGGAGAGATTGCTGTCTGCAAAAGGGGCTTAGTCAGTGGGGAAAAAAAGAAATGTTTCCCTGTTAGGGAATATCAGCGCAAACAAGCACTTCTCCTAGCGGGTGTGCAAGTAGCTACATCTCGTTTTCTCCACATGGTGATGGTTTACTTGCTGCTTTCTGGGCCTGTGTTTTCCCCATGGGGAAGCATTAGAATTGAGGGGAGGGTGGGTTTGGAGAGGTGGATACACTGTGGAGAATTTTTGGAAGTGACTCCCGGCACTGCAGCCTGTAGCTCCCACCTACGGAAGCTGAGAAGGTGCTTGGTCCTTTATTCTGCAGAAATCACTGTGCTAAGTGCAATAAGCCATGCCCAGAAAGAGAGGAGCTGCACTCTTTCTCTTATACCAGAGAAGCTGGTAGAGGTTGAGAACAGAAAGCTGGGCGGGCAGCAGGGAGGAAGCGGGGAAAGAGGTTGATCCATGGTGCTAAATTACAAGCGGGAGCAGCGAGTTCTGGAAGCTGGCACGTCCTGCTGAGCCTGATTTAAACATTATGTAATGTATACATATGTCTAAAAGTCACAGGCTGCCCCATTAACGGGTCATGTCATTATGCATCACTTAAAAATAAATAATAAAGAGTTGCTCAGCTCTACAGAAGTGTTCCCTAAATGGTCCTGAATAGATCCCCACTGTCCCCTAAACCCAGGACACACAGGAGTTTATTTCTTCCCACTGACGTCAGCCTTGGGTCCTCCCCAGCATGCCGTCATGCCCTCGCTGGTGAGGCCAGGCTTCAGTCTGTAATCATGAATGCTTGTGAGGCAGGAGGCCAAGCCTCTTCCTAAATTGCTCCCTGAGCCTCATTGTAAATTTATGTCCATCTCTTAATGGGGAGAGCATTAAAAAATTGGAGCTCTGAAAGGTGATCTCATTTCAGAATTTTTTTCCCCTTCTGCATTCTCTGAGTTAAACCACATTATGTTTTTTTTAAAAAAAATCCTTAGTTAAGCCAGAAGCCTGGAAGTGTAATTGTCATTGAATTTACTTTAATGATAAAAACAGGAAGGAGATGATCATTCATTCAGAAAGTGGTTATTGGATTTGCCTTGTCCTTAGGCACTCTGCTGATGCTGAAGATGGGTAAGATATGGCTCCTGCCCTTGTCACTACACACCTGAAGAAAAAATAAAAGCCAAAAACCCATAGTGCCTTGTAGGCTGTATTAACCCACATGACAAGTTACCTAAAAACTTGGTGACTTACAATATAAAAAGCCTAGAATCTCACACCGCAGCTGAGTGCTAGAACTTGGAAAGTGACTTGGTTGGCTGATCCTAGTTCAGGGTCTCTCATGCATGGGTGTCCAGGCTTGGGCCATGACTCCTGAAGTCACCACAGTAAAAGAGAATCTATCCTGTCAGCTAAAGGTGTCACCCCCTTTTGCCCCATGGCCCTCCCCACATGGCTGCTTTCCACATGGTGGCTGGCTTCCCCAAAGCAGATGGTTTAAAACAAGAAGCCAAAGCAGAAGTCACGTGTCTTTTGTGACCCACTCTCAGAAGTGACATGCCAGCACTTATGTATTGTCTTGGTCACACAGACTGCTCAGGTACAGTCTTTGAGGGTGTCTTGGTTACTCTCCCATTACTGGGACAAAATAGTCAACACCCAAAATGAAGGAAGGAAAGGTTTATTTGGCTCACAGTTTGTGGAGGTTTCAGTCCATAATCATCTGGCTCCAAGCCAGGGTGGCTCATGGCGCCGGGGCAACACTTCAAGGTAGCAGAAGGCTGCAAAAGCAGCCAGAGCAAAAGGGAGGGACAAGCTTCTTCTCCTTTATATTGTACACAGGCCACACCCTCTTTAAGGCAGGTGTAGCACTCAAAATTTCCTTCCTTGCCCTCCTCTTGCACAGGATCAGGATGTTTATAAGTTAAGAACCCTGGCTCCCTGCTCGAGCTGACACAGTGTATCAACTATAACAGAGGGCACTCTGAAATATGAGCATACCAGGAGTGGGGTGTCCCCGGGGGACCTCTTCACTCCCCAGTCTTCCATCTAAACAGAGACCCATGTGGTTCCCAAGGGAAGCAGTGAGAAGGCATGATCAAAAATGCCCAAGTTTTAGCCAACATAGTGGGAGCAAAAAAAGCAGTAAAATACAGCAGTGAGGGAAGTGGACATGGAAGATACATGTGGGTTGATCAGAATGGACAGCCTACTCATCTATTGCATAGAAATTCTGAACTCTGACATGATTCTGATTTACTGATCACATCAGTTCGAAGCAGTGTAGGTATGATTCTTCTTCACTAAGGAGTCCTGGTCCCTTATGACATCTGAAACAAACAACATGAAGGGCTGTGTTTGAGTCCCTTCTGTGGCTTCTACAATGTCACAGTCAACGAAGCTGGCAGTTTTTCTTTGTGCACCCCCCAGTGGAAGTCAGTTTGTTAGAAGATAATCTAAGTGAAAGAAAAGTTTTGTCCATACCTTTGCCTGAGCATTTCTGATCTGGACTGAAGTGGCCTGCATAGTTCTCTCCTTAGTAACTGAAGGACTTCATGTAGCGTCTTTAAAGTGGCATTTATTCAGCCAGGAGAACTGTACTAAAGCACAATATTTAGAGGATCATGCTTGAGGTTACAGGGACAGGGAAGAATCCTAGCCACCCACTTCTGGTCATTGTGTGTGCACCAAGTTCTTTTGGGTGGCAGTGCCAGTGAAACATTCCACTTCACATTTGATATTTTAGCTGCAGGTGCTTCTGGTAAGACCACTAATTATAGATAACACCAGAAAATCCTGCCCTTTTCTCTTAGAGCTTCAAAACATTTTTTTCATATTTCTTATTCTGAGAACAAAAAGAAAAAGTAGCTGATAGCAATGGGATTATTGGTGATTTAGGAAAAAAAAAGAAAGAAAGGAAGAGAGAAAGAAAAAGAGAAAGAGAGGCTTCTAGGACTGTTAGCAAGGCATTAAATATATATCAAGGCCTGCAATTCCTTATCTGTTATACTATCTGGAATATTTACTTAATTCATCAAGTTTGTCCTGGCTGTAAAACTTCATCAAAAACTTCAGCTGCTGACTTTTTTATGACTGCATCTCCAGTGTTTGCTCATCAGTGGTACAACAAAAAGAATACTGCTTACATAATCTGTGAAAATGATCAGTATCAAAAAAAATTATTTTCTACACAGCGCGCTTCAGTGTTGCGTTTCTAAATAGGATATGGATTGTGGGAGGGCATGGTCTCCGGCTCCAGAGCTTTGATCCCGGAGAGCTGATGTCTGAGAGATCAGGGTGGTGGTGTTGGGAGTCTTCTCAGGGCTCAAGCCTTTCCCTGGTTTTGCTGCTGTCTGTGACTCGGCGCCCACTGCTTGTCCTGTTGACTCTTCAGGTCAAAACTTTCAGTCACAAGTGACACAAAGGGCGATGAGCACTGGGGTAAAAATAAGCATCTCATCTTCCCGTAGACAAGACGTTTGGAGTTTTTCATTCAGCTGTTCCACAACTGAGATTTTAGGCCAGCGTCTTTTGGATTCTGTGGGCTCTTCCACTTTGAACCTGTGACCAACCCAGGTCCAGGCGGGCATCTCTGAAATGCCTTAAATGGGTAACTCTCCCCCTTCGAAGAGCACGGTGAAGAGGAAGAAGTTCCAAGAGCTAAGGTCTGTCACCACTCACTCTTCTGGTGATGCAGTCTCTTCCAGGACAGTCTGGCCCTCAACTTTATCTCGTTTAATCTCCCATGACCCACTGCCAGATTTCTTTACTGTAACCACAATGTCTTCTAATGTCTGAAAAGAGCATTACATATTTTTAACTTTGCACCATGGCTTCTTTCCATCCTTAGGCATGGTCTTTCCCAGTTAAAATCCTGTCCAAGTACTGCTAAGATCCACCGGAAGTCCTTCTCTTTAATTTTCTCTCATCATCGGCTAGAAGGAATAGCTCTTTGCTTTTGATTCCTATCATAGTTTAAAGACATTTTTGGTGTGTGAAAGTATTTTGTGGAATGATTTATATCTGTATTCCATTGGTGTCAAAAAGACAAATAGGATCATGTCAGTTTTACAGATGGAAACAGCAAAGGGATGGGCGCCTTTCCCGAGGCATTGGTGCCCAATGGCAGGTTCAGGGTTCACCCCTGAAGGAATTGGGGGTGATGAGCTCTGGTGACAGACATGGTGTGGAACAAGGAGTAGGAATGCTGGTTGCCTTCTGGTGAAACTGACCCAGCTCAGTCCCTGGAAGGCCAGTTCGCTGTGCTCCTCTAGGCATTGCGGAGAACCACGCCGACTGGGGCCTCCTTGACACAGGGCTTCAAGGTCGTGTTGATCTGATGATTTTAGTCCAGAGGAGGAGGAAGAGCAAAGCGTGGGTTGAGATGCTTGCTCCTGAGTGAGTGAGGAGGGAGGGAATGGAAGCTGCACTTTGCTCTGGGTTTATTCTCAGGCCTTGGTCACGAGGCCCACGTGGTGCAACGCTGGACGCTGGACACCGGCCCTGAGCTTCCGGTCCCATGGGAGGGTGATGTGCAGGTCTCCTGCTCCCACAGTAGGGCCTCGCTGCTGTGGGCCTTGCTGCTCAGCTTTCTCCCGGGTGGCCTGAGGCTGTGAAGGATGCCTGCTGCCGGTGCCTGCCCCTCCTGCCTTCGCAGAGATCTGGAAATGCTGGTCAGTCCGCGCTGCCTCTGCCTGCTGAGGGGGAGGTGTCGGACCCTGGCAGCCTGGCCAAGTCCAGGCTTCTGAGTTCACCCCTCGTGAGTCACCCAGCAGGTCCACGGGAACTACAGAGTGCGTGTAAGACCCTGTGTTCCTCAGCTTTTCCCCACTGTGACAAAATACGTGAGGTGAGTGACCAAGGAGAGGAAAGGGTCCAGAAGTTTCCGGCCACGGTCACATGACCTGATGGCTCTGGGCCCGTGATAGCCCCATCCATCATGGTGGGGAAACTGAAGTGGGGGATCTTGGCACCTGGTGGGGGCTGGGCAGCAGGAGGAAGGAAAAGGCTGGAAACCGCAGGGCCACTCTGGACAGGACATCATGGATTATGGCACCATCTTTCACAGCTCTTTAAGGTTGGGTTTCTGGATTATGTGCGGCTTTATTTATGCTTGCTGTGTTTTCCTGGTTTCTCTTTTTCTGTATATTTGCTCCATGGAAATCACTGTCTTCTCTTCTCTTCTCTTCTCTTCTCTTCTCTTCTCTTCTCTTCTCTTCTCTTCTCTTCTCTCTTCTTTTCACTTTGGTACTACTGGAGGTTGGACTCAAGGCCTTCACATTGAATTATACCTTGAATTATACCTCCAACAGTTTTAGAAGAAATGGTTGCTGTTGTTCCTTTGTTTGTTTTTAATTTTGAGGCAGTCTCCCTAAATCACTAAGCTGCTCAGGCTTGTCATGAGCTTGCAATTCTCCTGCCTCAGCCTCCCAGGGTGCTGGTATTATAGGTATGTACCATCATCCCCAGTTGATTTTTAAATCCTTTCTTTGGTGTTAACCTTACTTCCTAGCCCAGAGCTAAGCACACCATTGGTCACCTGATATACATGTATTAAGTCAAATTATCTGTCATTCTGTGTATTCAATTTGTTCTATATAATTTCAACTTGTTTTTTCTTTTTTCTTTCTGTCTTTCTTTCTTTCTTTCTTTCTTCCTCTTTCTTCCTTTCTTTCTCTTTCTTTCTTTCTTTCTTTCTTCCTCTTTCTTTCTTTCTTTCTTTCTTCCTCTTTCTTCCTTTCTTTCTCTTTCTTTCTTTCTTCCTCTTTCTTTCTTTCTTTTCTTTTCTTTCTTTCTTTCTTTCTTTCTTTCTTTCTTTCTTTCTTTCTTTCTTTCTTTCTTTCTTTCTTTCCTTCTTTCTTTCCTTCTTACAGGGTGCAGCCTGGCCTTGAACTTGCTTGTGTAGCCCAGGCTGGTCTCAAACTCACAATAACCTCCTGCGTCAGCCTCCCAAGTGCTGGAATTACAGGTGTGCAACAAGCCCAGTTTAATTTCACCTTCTAAGATGGTATTCCACTACAGTTAATGTATGTCCGATTTATGTTTTTAATCATTGCACTTTTCTCTGAAAGAACAGACATCTGACAGAGGACTTTACTTACGCAAGGCATGATTTCTCAGTGAGTTTGACAATTGAACCATTCAGGGGAGGGAATCTCTTTGCATCCTGGGTCTTTTCCCAGAAACCCTGAGCCATGGATGATTTCTGTAGACACAGAGCGTGACTTTTGACTTGAGCATGGTGGTACATACCTATAAACTCAGAACTGGGGGGCTGAGGCAGGAGAATCACCCTGACTTGGAGGCCAGCCTTGGTGACATGGTGAGTTTGAGGCCAGCTTGAGCTGCAAAAACCTGTCTCAAAGGGGAAATGAAAAAGCCAAAAAGAAACAAAGAACTACTAATCCTTAGGGAACATCATGCCAGACCCCACTTGGTACCCTGTGCTCGACTCCCCCATTTGGACCTGGGTGTGCTGGGCGCTGTGGCCGCCTCCAGCATACAGTGAGATGTGCAAAATGTTGTGCTCGGTTGCCATGCTGACGGCGTCAACTTGGCTACACTGCCAAACAGATCTGAAATAGAACATGTCGGTTCGTTAGAGTATTTTCCATCTGGGCTTCTTTTTCTTCTTCTTTTTCTTTCCCACATTTAACACCAAACATTTCAAGAATGTCGCCACAAAGATTTAGTTTACCCTGGCAGCCACTTTCATTAATGACTTGCCAAAACTGCTGTGTTAGAAATGAGCAAAACAATAAACAGAGATTTATTTTTATTTATTTATTTTCAAGAAAGGCAGTTCTGGGGTTTGGTTTCTGTTGCGTCGCTGTCTCCTTTTCCTTCTTGCTGTCTTCCTGTGGACGTGGAAGTGGGCTCTCTTTCTCACTGGGAGCAAAGTCCCTCTGACATTCAGAGGGTGGTGGGAGATGCGGGGCAGCGCGACCACGGTGCCCTGCCTGGTGACACCTGGGACGCTGACCAGGCGAACGACGCAGCTCCCATGCTTGAGCCTTGGCTGGATGCCCAAGCTGCCTCACTACACCTGTCCCTGCTTAGATGCGTGCTGTCCCTTCCCCTGTCACTCACAGAACAGAGAAGCCAGCCTTGCCTATTAGTAGCTTTGAATGCCCGCACTGCAGTTAAGTGCCTTAATTGTGTTTTAAATGATGTCTCGGGTCTGTGTATGCTTACAGTCAAAGCATGCGGTGACAGTGTGGGTCTTAAAAGGCCATTCCCCTGATGGTTCAATTTTGCTACCCTTTGTGAGACCACAGATTTTTAAATTCTAAAGAAATTTGATTTAGAAAAAAAGTCGAGCTAATACTCTACTTTTCATTCTGGCCACTGAGGGTATTCCTTGCCATTTCCTCCTCGCGGGTTTAGCTGTAGACGTTTGGACATCAGAACGTGGTCTCGGAGGGAACATTTTTAAGTGTTATCTCCTCGTTCACAGGGACCCAGGGTGGACCTGGTGGGGAATTGTTTAGTGATAGAAACTGAAATAGCAATAAAAAGAGAGATGGCCAAATTATGTAAAATCAGGACGCATGAATAATTCAGCGCTCACTTGAGTGTGATTTTTATTTTTATTGTTAAATAATACTAGCATTTCCATGAACTAATAACAGAGACTAACCAACTGGTAAGCTTTTTGTCCAGTGTTTGGGTACCGGGAAAAGCAAGGAAGAAAGGAGGCAGGGCCTCCAAATTTGGGGGGTGTCCAGGAAAACTTCGGTGCGATCCTGTGGGCTGGACAGATGCTTGTCCCTGAATGTCATATCCGGGACATTCGAGGAAGCCCATAGCAAAGCTTGGCATTCAGATCACCTGGAAAACTGTGATGCTGTGTGAACTCTACCGAGTCTCAGAATTTGCATTTAATTGTATGTACATTTTAGGCTGCTTTCTAGAATAGGTGTGTGTGTTCCTGAGATAAAGTATATAAAGGTCATAGAGAGAAAGTACAGAAAGTGTTCCTTTGCTGTGGTTCAGGAAACGTAACTCAGCTGTGGAGTTCCTGTGACGGAACTGGGACCTCTGCAAAGGACTCATTTTAATCCAAGCAGAAGTTATTCTTAGCTAAAAAAATAGAAAAACCTTGACTCTAGGACCTTACAACATCATCCATGTTTGAAAACATTCAGGAGATGAAGCACCACAAAAGGGAAGATGTTGATGTTTTCCCAAAGCTCTGAGATTGCATTAGGAGGGAAACACCAGCAACTTACAAATACAGCTTTCGGTCGTCTCGTTTAATGGAATAAAACAGTGATTAGGTCAGGAGGAACCGTGCCCACTAAGACATCAGTGAACAAAGCAAATGACATGGTCTAAAACAAGGACACGATCTCCCAGGCAACAGCAGAATTATCCAGAATCTCAGAAGAACGAAAGTCAACGGGGTTTTTGAAACCTCAACTGTATATTCTTTTTTATTGTAATTCTGTGAGAGAGGTAAATGTTTGGGGCCAGCCATAAACCAGAAGTCATGAAAGAGGGCCAAGCGTAGATCTAGCCCTGTGGGGTCCCAGGAAAGGGGATCCCCAGTATGGCCATGCTCTGTACCTTGCAGTGATGTTTAGATCCTAGAAGGTGAGGTCACAGGACCTGAACCTCCTCAGGGATGTGAGATAAACTGAGGCAGGGCTAGATTAATTGGGGCCAGGAAACTGAGGACACAAGCAGTAGCCTTTTAGCATGGGAAGAGATACATAACAGAAGCTCAGGAAGATACAGGAAATGCAATTTTTTGTGAGGCAAAAGAGTCCACGCCAGGCATGGTGAGGTATGATGGCCATCCCAGCACTGTGGGAGGCTGAGGCAGGAAAATCATGAGGTTGAGCATAGGCAGGCAACTCAACGAGACTCTTCCAAAATGTTAAAAAGTGGAATGAAATGAAAAGATAAAGGGCTGGTGATACAGCGTGGTGTAAAGGCCCTGTGTACTGTTTTGAGAATCATCTAAAAAGTAAAATCAGGTTTTTATTTCAGTGGGAAGAGGAGTGGTGAAAACGTTGGGGCTGGAAAGACAGTTGCAAAGGAGCTGGGATAAGGCAGATGCCCACTGCTAGGCGCCTGGACGGCCGTGACCGTGCAGCCCATCCGCACCCAGCCTTTGCCCGCCTCTCCCCCGCACCACATTCCTTGCACAGAATCACTGCACAGATGGTACATGTATTGTTCTAAAGGCGTCAACGTTGCAGCCACACACAGCATCACTGGAACATGTATCCTGCAGGCCAAGGAACTCAGTTACAAATTCTCCCCCCTACCGAAGGTCTACCAGACCCCTGGAAAAGTTAGTGCGCTCATTTGTTTTGGGGGGCGCATTGATAACTGCACCAAGGCCTTTACACTAAGCTCTGTCTCCAGCGCTTTGTGTTCTTTGTTTTGAGACAAGGTTCCTCTAGATCAGCCAGGCTGAACTCAAACTCATGATCCTCCTCCCTCAGGCTCCCAGCCTGCTAGTGTTCTAGGAATGGTACTGGAAGCCTCCGAATGGTCTGAGGGAGATACTATAACGTCAACCTGCTGGGGTTCCGATAGGCTCAGTTTGCATTCCCCAAAATCAAAAAATGAATTGTGAGGAACAGTGGACTTCAGAGTAGGAGCTATTTATTGAGGCAGAGAAAGCTCATGCTTAACAGGGAAAGGGGGGACCGGAAAGGGGGCTGCCCATGAACCCACTTCCCAAAGGGAGCTTTGTAGAGCAAAATCACGAGGTGGGCACAAAGTCGCGAGGTGGGAATAAGGTGATTTTGATGAAACTGTGGGCAACCAGAAAGATTAGACGCACAGCCACTCAGGTAATCAGCGGGGAAGCGAGGCACCTCGTTAAGTGGGCCTGGAAAGAACAAGGACCTTTCCAGGAAGGGACGGGTCAGGGAGGTCTTGGCTCCACCTGGGGGACTGAAGCCTGTTCAGAATATCGGTCATTACTGCGGATCCTCCAATCCGGGAGGCGTGTGGGCGTGGGCATCCCTATCTTTGTCCTGAGGCCTGGCTTTCAACAGATGGGCCGCCAGGCGCTTCTGTGATGTGTTCCCATCTTCTGCCCTGACTCCTCCAAGGGCCTCGCCCTGCCTGACTGCCCGGGTAATATTTCTACTCGGTTTAGCTGTCTATAATGTTAGGGTCAAGGTGGCACCACTATGCGCAGCCTGTACAAAATTGTCAAGCTATGAGGCCCCGCAGACCCTTGCCAACCACGCATGAGATCCTAACATTTCCCAGGAGGAATAAGTTAGGAAGGGATTTGTAGGGATCTGTTAGGATTGGAGTTTTTGGCAAGCACAAAGTCCTGAGTTCAATTCCAGGTACCAAAAAAGAAAAAAGAAAAAATATCAGAGTTTTTCACCTCCCTGATAATCATTCACGAAACTGTCTACAGTGAATAGTAGATCTCCAGGTAGGATTTCTTTAGAGGAGAACATAGCAGGAAAAACATTTCCCCAACTCTCTCACTGGTTCAACATTGAATACCTGTTCCAGCTGACAAAGGATATTTTTTATTTGTGACCATACACTGCCTGTCACCTTCTCTGACATGCTGGTTTTATTTATTTGTAAGGTGGAAAATGATTGCTATAAAGTGAATTTTGCTATGGAGGATGAAAACGGAGATTTTAGTCTCACATTGGGCTCTCTTTAACGATGATCATTAGCTGTGTTCTGAACTATTGACAAAATGTGAGAGAGTTCTTAAGAGCCAAACTTGTGTTCTTTTAAATAAAGGACTGTTAATTAGAGGCTCTTTCTAATGAAAATGACCTGATTTCGTGGCTAAGTGCTAACTTTTTTTTATAAAAAGAAAATTAAAAGTTACTTTGCAAAAAAATGCATATTGATTGACATAAATCAATGTTAGACCATGGTGGAGGCTTGGGTTCCCTTGGTGTCTGTGAAATGCCCTCTACCCTGTGCAGTAGGTGTTCTCCTGCATTCTGATAACCAGCAAGGAAATTAGATATTCATATATACAGGGGAAGACAGAGATGGAGAGAAAGCACCTCGCACCCAGGAAGGCAGGGATCCGGCCATCACTCACGAGTGGCAGTGCCATGAATGACTTACTCAGTCATCACGGAGCAGGGCCACTCCGTCCGGGCCCAGGAGGCGGCAGGACGTAAAGGGCAGGTGGAATGGTCTGATTAGATTTAAGCGCACTTGCGTTCATGCTTGAAAATCAAGGCCTCTGTCACCAGCCACTCAAGGCTTGCAAATAATAGAAAGAAATGTGAATTCTTCTATTTATTTATTTTTTAACCTGGAAGGAAAAAAAGTAATTATTTCGGAAAACGGAGGTCTTGCTTTTGGAAGGCTCATTAGGATTTATTTCCTATAGATTCCATTTGCCAACTGAGGTGACAGCCAGGCAGGTGACTCCCCAGGTGAGACTTACCATGACCTTCAGACTCGCAGTCAGGGGTTTGTCACCTCGAGGTTGCGGGCACCTGCAGCCACGCTGTGGAGTGCAAACCTGGCCAGTTTGGTTCCAACTTTGCTCGAGAATGTTCCTAGGAATGTTCCAGAGCTAGGCTGGAGAGGTAAGCTGGGCCCTCCCTGCTTGGTGACTTCTGTCTGGTTCCATGCATGGCTGTTCCCAGCTGCTAACTGAGGATGCAGGGGCAAAGAGGGCATATCGCAGAGGGTAGGGCACCGGCTAGTGTGTGTGCTGGCGGTCTCCGCTGGATTGCTTAGTCCTCTAAGATAGGAGCTGTTTGGAACTGGGTTGACAGATTTGGTCGAGTGATTGGAATGCAAGGGCCATTAAATAAATGTTGACTGACTAACCGATGGCTCCTTGCTGTATTGGCTCACATGGTCATAGCCACTGCTGGACAGGGAGGAATTAGAAGAATCTGAACACCACGGTTAAGACAATTGTAAATAAGGTATTTATTATGTTATTATAAAGGTATTTATTATGTTATTATGTTACTGCCCTTGACAAAAATTAAACTAAATAAATTTACCTCTATGGTCTTACTCTCCTGCTCTTCTGGGATGAATCCTGGGGACGGAGCACAGTGTCTGTCACACAGAAGGTGCTCAATAAATATTTGCTGACTGGAAGAATGACTGTGTTGCCCAAACAGTGGGGAGGTTACATACGCACCCCTTCTGTACGTTTCCGGCCCCCAGACTGGGAGTGTTTGTTACTCGCTTCAGATAAGACAGTGATATTGCCTGTGATTTCCAATTTGGATTTTCAAATGCACAGCTAACAGTCTTAAACTGTACTGCAAAAACTGTGTATTTTACAAGTTACTGTGTATCTGAATTTAATGCACAAGTGGAAAAGTACGGGCCCCTTTTAGAAAAATGATAAATCATAAAGAGTTGCAGGGTTGGGCTTCCCTGGATGTGCGAAGCTTTGCTTTGCTCCTGTTTGACTATCTCAGGCTGGAGCACAATCCTGAGAGCATGTGAGAGGCAAGAGAAAGGACCTGGGCTGCGGACTCAGTTCTGACTGGCAGAGGGACCCCAGGAGCCCCTGCCTTCTCCCAGCTCTGGTTTGTGTAGAGATCCCTCCTGCTGTGGGTCCCTGATGACACAGAGGTAGCAGAGAGAAGAGCATGATTGGAGTCCGAGGCGCACATCCCAAACCTCCCTCTGCTGCTCTGGCTTCCTCCTGGTGAAACAGAGGCAGTGAGAGTCAGGGACTCGCAGTTTCTGCAACAATTAAAGAAAGAATCTGTGCGTAGCACTGACTTAGCCCTTAGCAAATTTGGACCGTGATTAGCTCTTATCCTGTATCCAAATATTTATGATTCCAAGAGAAATCATCTGAACCTATCAATAACTCGACTTGAAAAGCATCCCGGCACTGGCGGGACCCACGGTGATAACTTCTGCAGGTAGAGAGGAGGGTTGTGGGCTTCTCCATGCCGTATCTGAGGCCCGGCGCCTGCTTTGTTGTTTTTAAAATTCTGTTTGCTGAGGCTTAGAATCAGTCTGGGGAACGATAGGTCCTGGCAGTATTTATAGAAAAATGAAAGCTGCCAAGGTACAGAAAGACTTCACCCCTGGCTGGGGCACAGGAGCCACCCTGAGTCTGCGTGGTCACTTTTGTCCTGTAGATCTTAGCTCCAGAGACACCTGTGTGTTTTTTCTGTAGATTCACATCCTTAACAAATTGCTCAGTTGGTTGGTGAGGAAGATGAGTCGGGAGGACTGAAAGTGACAATGCTCTGTGGCAGGTGCATATATGTGCTCTGGTGGGTGACGGCCACTTGCGGGGGCAGACACTGGATTTCATCTTCGGCACAGCCCAGTGGTGCTGTGTTAGACTATTCCTGTAGACAGAGCTTCTCGGGGAGATAAGGGAATTGTTCTGTTCTTTTATTACATTTTGTTTTGCTTTTTAAAATTTGTTGTTTTTTAGTACCTGTCCACAGTACATACCGCTTGCCTGCCTTGTTGAGAACTGGTGCCTAGACATAGCATGTCTTTTTTCTTTATAAAAAAATTTCGTAACAGTAATGAGAGACTAACAATAGTTAATACACTGTGTATCATTATTATCAAAGTACTTACTCAAAGACCAGAGATAAGGACAAGAAACGATTCTGTCTTCCAAAGAAGAAACAAACAGATACAGTGCCAGCACAAAACTTTCTTTCATTTATGCTGCCAGATTCTGTTAGTTCATCACACATCTTAATTCTTTGTTAATCACGTTTTTCTCCTCTCCTAACCCTCACCTCTCCATCTCTTGTTTCCCTTCCCCTTTGAGAAAGATCTGTCTCTCTACTTTCTATTATCTATCTTTTATTTTGCTTTTTATTTATACTTTGGTTTTTTCTTACAGGAAAAACCATGTGGTATTCAAGCTTATATGTCTGATTTATTTCACTTAACATTATGGTCTCAAGGTGCTTTCATTTTCCTACATGAGACTCTCCTGCATCCTTTTTTATCCTCCATTGTGTGTAAATACCACACTTTCTTTATCCATTCATCTGTTGGTGGATGTACAGGCAGCTTCCAAGGTCAGCTATTTTGAGTAGTGGTGTCTTGGTTACTTTTCTCATTGCTGAGATAAAATACCCTGCATTCAAAATGAAGGAAGGAAAGGTTTATTTAGCTCACAGTTTGTGGAGGTTTCAATCCATAATCAGCTGGCTCCGAGACAGGGTGGCTCATGGCAGATGGCAACAGCTCATGGTCGTGGAAAATAGCAAAAGCAACAAGAGCAAAAGGGGAGGAGCACAGGGAGACCTACTTGGGTGCCACACTCACAGGCATAATCCTAGCATTGGGCCATGAGTCATTCACAAACTAGAATCCCGCCTCCATGACTGCATGAGGCTTTGGGGGGACATCCAGACCCAAACCGTAACAATGGTGGTGCATGGATCACTGTAGAATCATGTCTTCAGCTCTTCCAGGAAGATGCATTGAAGGAGAAACAGGGTCCTTGGGTCAAAGTGAACCTCCAGCTTTAGTTTTTGGGCGACTCAGCATGCTGCTTTCTCCAGGGATTGTACCAGTCTACACTCCCATCAACTGTCTGGAAACTTCCTTTTTGTTGTGTTGGCCAGGACGAATCTTGTCCCTGGTGTGACCCTGAGGAACTTACTAATGAATCTGGTGTTTGACTGCGTTGTCAGGAAGATGCGTTAAATAATCTCACCTCTGTTACGGTTTTAAAAAGTGAGAGCAATGTTCCTTTCTCAGAGTGGCGATGAGCCTGGGTTCTTCGCAGGTCCTTGGCCCAGGACTGGCATGGGATATTTTTTCCTTACAGGTCTGGTCCTAGCCCAGTGACCCTCAGCGCCAAGGGAGGTGCCTTAGTTCTGTCCCTGCAGGGAGAGACAAAAGAGGCCTGCTACCCACTGCAGCCAGCAACCCCACTCCCTTGGGTATCCATGCCCACAGCCTGCTGCTTGGGAACACCGGCCTCTGATCTGCAGGGTAGCTGGGGTCCACAGACCCCAATGCAATACCTCTGCAGTGTGCACCATAGTGGGGAACACAGCTGCCAAAAGTGATGGCTGGGACCCGATGGGCACAGAAGGCCCATCTTGGACACCAGCCACTCTTCCATGTAGTGGTACAAATACCTGCTCCTCTGTCCCAAGAGGGAGCCACTCTGAAATCCTTGGAGCCTGGGGGACCCATCATGAGGCATGGATGGAGCTCGTCTCTCTGCTGACATCTGCTTTCCTCACCCCTCCATCCTTAGCAAGCAGCACTCCTCCAGCCCCTGCTCCCAGCTCTTAGTCGGCGACAGCCTGCAGCCAGCTTCTCTGTTTGCTCAGTTTGGAAATTTTTAGAAGGTGGTGTAATGACACACACGTGTAATCCTAGCACTTGGGAGGCTGAGGCAGGAGGGTGGCTGTGAGTTGAACGCCAGCCTAGGCTCCAGAATAAGTCCAAGGTCAGTCTGAACCATGTAGTGAGACCTTGTCTCAATAAACAGTTCCAACATCAAAAAGGCAAAATGAAAATTTCCACAGGTCTGAGACCAGATACCCAACATGTTTCCTAGCTGCTTATTCGTTCGTTTCAGCACGTTGCTCCCCTTCTGATGATTCATGTGCAGTGCCAGACACCTGGGAGTTTAAAGGTGCCGACAGTGCTGGCCTGGGCTGTCCACAGCATCCTTAGTTCTGTGCATGAGTCAATGTGGGCAGGATCGTGGAGAGAGGGCCCATGTATCACAGCACTGTTTATTGAGACAAGGTCTCACTGTAAGAGATAAGAGTACCATTTTACAGATTAGGAAATTGCATCTGCATGATTATTGAATCAAAACAATTATTCAATGATGGAGTAAATTTCAGACTTAGAATCCATCCCGACATTCTTGTTTTTTGCACGGCATCTTGCTGAGACTTACCAGCTGCTTCCGGTTACCTGTGAACCCCCTGAACCAGATGAAGGGAATGACACTGCGGCCAAACAGGGATGTCCCCTTTGAGGTCATGGACATCTGTGACGACTCCTTCAGCTCCTCAGCCATTCTGCGGGCTGCCCTGCAGAGCAGGGCGAGCAGATTTCAGCTCTTCCCCGAAAGCCGTGCTCCTGGACTGAAACCCCAGGGCCTCGAGTCGGAGGAAGCTGTCTGCTGTGCTTTATATTCTATTACCCCATCACACACGGTGCATTTTATTTATGTCATCTTTTATATGGAACTGTCACAAAATACGTCACTGCTGATGACAGCCCCACGTAGGAAAGCAATACCATGGCTCAGGTCGCGTCTGGCCCACCTGGCTGGGAAAGGAGGAAGAGGAAGAGGAAGAGGAAGAGGAGGAGGAGGAGGAGGAGGAGGAGGAGGAAGAACAGGAACAGGAGGAATGCAAAGCATGACACATAGGCTTCCGAAGGCCGGGGACACCGGGCTGGGGCCAGCCTGTTATCTGCCGACTTTATGAGACCCAGATTCTCTTCTCAGAACTGGCTGCCACCACCTGTCACATGCGCCTATAGATCCTGGATCCCATCTGGCCACACTCTGGGCCTCGCCTTGAATCCTGCACCCATACCTATGCCCATCTCCTTTGGCTCCAGCTGGCCCTGGGAGGCTTGTGATTTTCTGCCCCATCTCTTGGGGTGTCTTTTGTAAAGGTGCAGAACGGTCCCTCAACTGCTGAATGCTGTTGAACCCTCAGTGCCCAAGTAGCTGAAGGGAGTTCCGTCAAAAGATATCTGGGCCACTGTGTTGGCTATTTGACGAGCACTCAGCTTCTAGAAATGTTTCTTCTGGCCTAAGCCACATGGGGAGCTGGGCTAGGGTGCCAGAACCATGACATGGAGCCCTGCACCTCATAGAAGCTGAAGTGCAGGGGCCCACAGGAGCTGTGACCAGGAAGCTGTGACAGTGTGGGGGTAAGGCCTGGGATCTTGGGGAAGCCCAGAAAGCAGAAGAGCCCTGCAGACCTCGGGGAAGGTCAGGGCGAGCTGTGCAGTTGCTGTGCTGTGCGGGGGACCTGGCAGTCACTGGCTTGGGTGTTCCCATTGCTTATTAGTGAGTGGAGCAGGGGAGGAGGGGGGATGGTGCTGAGAGAGGGGTGCGAGCTCCCCTACGATTCACATCAAAGGACAGGAAGTGCCCGCCCTACAGAACTGGTCACTGGGACTCTGTTGGGCAGGATGGAGGTGCGCTTTGGGGCTGGACTCCACTCATAGGGACTGTGCTGTGGGTGTGCAGGGGGTGATGTTACATAAACTTAACCAAGAAGCGCAGTTGTCTTGTACATGAAAGGCTCGGGTGTGGTTTGAGTCCAGTTGGGTTCCACAGCGTGAGGGGCACAGGAGGCACCACTGATTCAGCGGTGGTGACACGGGAAGGTGAGGCTCCCTGAGGCCACTGGTTGTGCAGCTGCAGGGCAGAGAGCAGAGGGAGACAGTGTGGCGGGGTCTCTGCAAAGATGGTGGCTCAGGGCAGCCCCAGAACCCGGGACCTGGCTGCACTGTACAGAGATGAGAAAGGCGTACACAGGACAGTGTTTGCACGCATACCCGGTTTATTATTTCCACAAAGATGAAAGACTTAAAAAGTCAATCTCCCATGATCTTAGTGAATGATTTCCACATTCCCCTTGGATTCTGCTGAAGTGGCTATTGTCACAGGTGTGGACTCTGCAGCGCTCTGCTGGACACTGAGAGCTCTCCCTGCTCCTCCAGGGTCTCTGCATGTGTGTTGGTTACTTTCCTCTTGTTGCTGAGACAAAACACCAGACGCCCAAAATGAAGGAAGGAAAGGTTTATTTAGCTCACAGTTGGTGGAGGTTTCAGTCCATAATCAGCTGGCTCCAAGGCAGGATGGTGTGGCACAGGGGCGCAGTAAAAGGCAGCAGAAGACAGCAAAAGCAGCAGAAGGGAGGAATAAGCCTCTTCTCTTCCCTTACACTGTAAGCAGGCTGCTCTACAGAGTGCCTGTAGAGCTCACACTATCTCAGAAACCTCCTGCAGGGGCTCAGGATGTTTATAAAGGGCCCTGGCTCCCTGCTGAGTCTCTAGTTAAAACTTCTCAGGTTGACAGTGTATCACCATTGCAGCCTGGGAAGCCTTTGGCATGGAAACAGCCCGTGGCCTCTGGGAAGGGGCCTATGCTATGCTCTGTTCTGCTCACCAGCAGAAGTGGGGTGGTACACAAGGCCATGGGCTCATAAAGCCAGAGTAACGTCAAATCAGGGAGCCAGACAGAGGTGAGGGGTAAAGAAGATTAGGGTTTCAGGTGGCATTTGCCTTGGGAGGTCCTGTGTGTCACTGGGGGGGTGGTGGGGGGGGTTCCTGTGAGCTACACCACGACCCAGCCCAGGAGTGTGACATGGGGCAAATCGCCCTCTTCAAAGGGACAGGGTGTCTTCTCAGACTCCCTGCTGAGACAGGGCCCAGGTCCTCAGGGCTTAGTGTCCAGCAGAACCACAGGTCAGCAGGCCCTTGGCTCCAGAGCAAATTTGGGCGGAGCTCTCTAAGCAGACACAGACACCAAGGGTTCTGGTCCAGTGTCAGTGTAGAACCAGTGTCTACGCCAGAGGCCAAGGCAGGAGGATCATGAGTTTAGGCCAGCCCAGGCCTTAGCAAGAACCTGTTCTGATCCTGAGCAAAATCCTCTACATGTGGTCCAAATCTTGGCCCTTCTACTCCTAACCTGCATTATCTTCAAGAGTTTTGTGCCTTTCCCTCCTCGGTGGGCATTGAAACCAAAGCCTTTGCTCTCCGAGTTACATCCCCAACCCTTTTTCATTTTTTTATTCTGGGACAAGATACTGCTAACTTCCAGAGTCACCCAGGCTGGGCTTGACCTTGTGATCCTCCTGCCTCAGCCTTCTAGCATGCCGAGATCAGAGGCCTGCACTACGATGCCTGACTGCACTCATCCCAAAATGGGGCTAAATATTCCTTTTACCTAATTAATAAGAAGGCTACATCAAACAATCTCTAAGCAAGTCAAACTTCAAATGTTGGTTACTGTCCGGTTATTTTTGTTGTTCTCACCATCTGGGACACAGGTCAAGATCCCTGCAGTCCCTGGGCATCTGTGCCTGGAGCGTTACCCAGGGTGAAGCCCCTGCTACTGAAGGCCGGCTCGTTTCCGGAAGTGTGAGATCCTGTGAAATCTTAGTTTTCCAGCCTCAGAACAACCTGGTCCTCTGCTGTGTCTCAGAGGTAGCCACGTCTGCGAGTTTTCCCCTTAATGTAAATGCTAGCTCCTCCTTTTCTCCAGTGGTGGAGATTTGTGAATGTTTTTCTGTCTTTTCCAGTATGCATTAGTTTGGTATTTTTTTGTCTTAGTTTCTGCTCAGGTCTATCCTCCTACCCCTTACACAGACACATTTTCACAGTGGGCCACAATTAACGATTTGTCAGAGTTGGAGAGAGCCCAGTAGGATCCATAGTGCAGAAATAAATTCTCTAAGTAAGATCTCATATCGACATCAAAGCAGAACAGGGTGGAAATAAAACTGGATGTGGCTCACACTGGATCACTGCAATTTAGGGGAGGTTTTAAAGGTAAAACCAAGCTACATCTGTGAGCAAAAAAATGAGTTCCTGGGTGAATCCTTTGTCTGTTTGGTAAGCCCATCTGATTTCCTAATTCCTTTTTCTGAAACAAAAACATTATACAACGACTTTTCACTACAGGTGTTATGGGAAAAAATATGCATTTGAATTCTCAATTGGCTTTATTTGATTCCTTGGCTAATATTTTTTCTTTTATCCTGATTGCTCTGACTTCTGATCCTGAGCAAAAACCCTGGTTGAAACCCTTAGAAATTGTGTTAGCTATTAAAAGCAAGGCCTACCTTTAACCTTCTACTTGGAGGTAATAGAAAATAAAAACAACAGAAAATAAAAATAATATCAAACTATAAGATAGTTTAAGAGATCAATACAGTTTTGATTTTGCCCTTTGGAGATTACTTCACTGTTGTAGAATTTCTTTTTTGGGAATGTCAAATATCATCTCTTTCAAAAAAAAGTATTAATGTCCCTGATGTGCTGCTATCCAAGCATATTTTGTGGCCTCTCTTTGGGTAATTTGACACTGGGTCAGATCACTAACCTATTTGGGAATCTGGTTCCAAAGCCAGAAGATACAGGTAAGCGAAAAAATAACTCACTATGCTGTTCTATTTTATAAAACCGGCTTTCTCTTGGAGGTCACTGGCGAAGAACATAGGCCTTTCAAGCAAGAGCCTGCGAACTTTGAGCAGTTACAGTGACTGTGCTTTGAGGGCTTAAAAAACCAGCTGCTAGAGACAGCTTAGCTGCATCAGTGTTCATGTCTAGGGTAGGATCCGGTTCTGTTTTCCCAGGCTGTGGTGTGGAGACTGGTGCGAGTCATACGTGCATCTTCTCTACGTGCGGCTGGATTCTTCTGAGCTTTAGAGCAGGGGATACAGAGCTCTTCGGGCATCCTGCCACCGTGCACCTGGCATCTGAGGATCTGGCATCTGAGAGTCAGTGCAGGCTGAGGTTGCTGCCCCCAGGGGGACCGCAGATGGGCTTTGTGTCATTGTCTGTTGGCCTGAACTGTGCTTGGTGGTTCCTCAGAGTGTGAATGCTTTTAGATGGGTCCTATTACTCCAGATGGTGCTTAGATGGTGCTTAGCTGACCCCTGGAGGCAATTGAGTTTACGGAAGTGCCCATGTCACCTACACACAGAATGGCCATTGGGTCATGCTGTTACCATCTTCTCTTTATACAAGAGATGGTCTCACCCTCCTGTAATCAAGGCTGAGGCAGGAGCATCACAAGTTTGAGCCCAGTTTGGTTGGGGCCTGGAGATGTAGCTCAGTGTGGAAAGACCTGGGTTTCAATTCCCATTACCACAAAAATACAGGGATGGATGGAGGGATGGACAGATGAACAAGTGGACAGGCAGACGGATGAACACACAATTAAAAAAATAAAGAGATGGTCTCAGCGGCTGTGCAGCTCCGTGTTCACCTGAGGTCATCAGGAACTAAGACCAGAGCTCAGGCCCCTTGACAGCCAAGCAGGGCTGTTCTCATCACACAATTGGAGAGCTGGAATTTAAATTTTTACCTCATTAGCTATGTCTTTCAAGAAAAGAAAAACCTAGGTCTAAAAGTAAATGCTATAAATTGATTTACTGCTTGCATAGCTAATGATATCATAGGAAAAAACCCCAAACATTCAGAGAAAAAGTATCCCACTGAGGATGGCTGTTCGCCATTACTTCCTCACAGTATCCGTGTGCATTGCTAGACCTGCTAATTGTTTTCCTTGCAGTGCCCCCAAAGCCTTGAAATACGGCGTATGAGCATCAGGAAATAAAGACGTATTTTTTTCTAATGGCAGGAATATTTTAGACTCCTCCTTGGACATAGTTATCAGCATCTCCCAGTTACAAAATTTTGACAAATTCTGACTTTGGACGTGTATTTCACACACCATTAGAATATATTAGAATATATTATAAATTCCCTTAGGGCAGGACTCTTCTCCCTTGTTCTACATATTTCACTTATTAGATAACTGTATGCGCATGCTATGGGGAAGATAATAAGGCATTAAATTAGAAATGTGTCTAATTTTAATTTTCCAATTGAATTTCTTTGCATACTGCTATAAGCATATGTGTGTTTATGTTAAAGAATTACCAGGCATCTTCATTAGAAGAGTAAAATTAAGAGAAAAAGCAAGTATCATTTTCTTTTCCTATCTAGTTGGACTTTTTAAAAAACTCATAATTGAAGTATAGCATTTTGGTTCCTTTGGCAAAGAAAATATAAAAATGTAAAATCGGGGGGCCGGGGATATAGCTCAGTGGTACAAGCATTGGCCTGGCAAGCGTAGGGCCCTGAGTTCCGTTCCTGGTACCCCGCCCAAAGTACAATGTAGCAGATTGGAATTGAACACTGAAGGTGATCTTTGTCTCGTCCGGTACCTGACATCGAGCAGGTATATTTAGTGAAGAAAGAAGGGAGGCAGGGAGAGGTGGATGGGTGCACAGATGAATGGGTCATCGTGGCAGGAAATCTACTACCAGTTTTTTTAAATACTGGGAGATATTTGAATAATTTTATAGAAAACGTAATAATCCCCAAATGGAACACGTTTGTCGTTTGAAATGTGGTTTTCGGAGCCCAGACCACTCAGGTCACACAGGGCACCCAAGCTCGCCACATCTGCCTGCTGTTCATGGTCATCACTATGGTGCATCCTTTATTTACTCCTTTCATGCCTTTTCTAAATGTGCGGAGACACGTGTCCACGCGGAAGTGTGGCCAGGGAAAGGTACACGCAGCGCTTCCCCCGTGTCGCGGTTAAGTGGGTGCCAAGAGCACAGCTGCGCCTTGCTGGGGTCCCGTGGCCCTAGCACGTGCACCTGCATGGGGCTGCGGGCAGCTGCAGCACCAAAGGGGTATCGAGGCTGCGGGGGCCGCAAACCCAGGACGGTGCCGCAGGCGCTCAGGCTGCTTCCTCCTCCTCACCCACCTTCAGGTCTTTTCTGTGTTGTTAGAAGTCCCGCCCCTCTGCCCCAGCGCACCAGCCTTCCTCCAGCTGTTCTTGGCCTTCGCCTTGCCCTGCCTCTGCCCATTGAGGGGTGCCAGGTTGTCCTGCTGCCAGCCAGGGGGACCCCTTCGCTCTGTCGTCCCCGCGCCCTGGTTCCTTAGCTTTCCTGGCTTGGTATTTCTGTTCCTTTAGGAGGCTCATCCTCAGTACATATTTCTCTTTTCTATCTCACCCTGTGTTGAATGGTATTACTCACCCCCTGTGTCTACTTAGGAGAGCTCCAAGGTGGTACTTGCCAAGCCAACTCATGACTTATTTGCCCTACTTTTGAGAGTTTTTTGGACCCTCTCCGTGGATGCCCCCTCAGACACGCCCTGCCTGGTATGTGCCATCACGACCCACCCCCTGGAGCTCAGCCCTCAACTTGCGCCTTACGTGGCTTCCTGCTTTTGCCTTTCCTTCCCACATCTGCATTGCTGGTCACCCTGCTTGCCCCGGTCGCAGCCTCCTGTCTGGCTTCCTGGCATTTGGGCCTCTCTTCCAGGCTGCCCTGTGCACAGCTGCTGCCTGTTGACCACTGATGGTCTTCGGGGATCTTTCCCAGAGTCACCTGCCACTGTTTGCCTCCCTACTCCACGTCATTAACCTTGGTGGCCTGATCACTCTTTCCTGTCTCCCCATGGCTCCCACTAACTCCATCCTGTTTGCCTGGAAGGTTCGAGGACCCCCTGCAGGTCTCTGGGCACTTGCTTTGGAGGCTGCCTTTCCTCCTTTTTGCCTCTTTCCCAAAGCATCTACTCCACGCACCTCTTATTAGTGACCTCTGTTGAGCATTTATAGAAGTCTTGTGTGATAAAAGGCAAAAATATGGTTTAGAGTAAGTCGGCTGTGTTTTAAGGCTGAAGACACAGTTTTATCGGGAGTTAGTTCCTGATTCCTATTGTTAGGTAAGTCTGATCATCAACAAAACACTGACCCTCTCAGACTGAGCTTTCTGGTGGACTGAATTTATTTACCTAAAAGTTACTTCACAGGGTAGTAATAGCCTATAAAAAATAATTTCTCCATTCTTCAAAAGGAAAAAGGAAGCTGGGGATTTAGGTCAGTGGCGTAATGCCTGCCTGGTGAGTGCGAGGTTGTGAGTTCAATCTCCAGTATAAAAAAAATAAGCAAAAGGTTTAAAAGAAAGATTGTGTGAGGGTGTTATAGCATGGCTTGTGCTCTTGGATCCAAGCCACACCTTGCTCCACAGGGGGAGGGTATTTGATGGGCAATCACAAGGTGGCATAGCTCAAGGTTGTAGCTTGGACCTGGTGGAAGGACATTCCTGAGCGTGTGGAAGGACATTTCTAAACCTGAGTTAGCTACTCCATCACCAAACAGTTCTGAGCCTTGGTTTCTCATCTGGAAAGGCGTCGGATAATACCTTTCTTATGGGATTTTTGTGAAGATTAAGGGCAACTTTTGTTAGATGTCTACTGTATGTTGGGCCACTTTCAGTAATAAAGCATATGCACACTTTGCTTATAGCTGAAGGCTTTGTGGTCTTTTACCCTGGCTTTACATTTCTGTAGTAGCCAGTTTTCTTAGGTGTAGCTGTCTTTATAAATTTACCATCTTGTCATGGAAGAACTGTTTCATGAACAAAGTCAGCCATAAAACATAGCCTTTTATTAACCTCTTTTTTTGGTAACTGATCACACACTCCTTCCCTGTTGTCACCAAATCATGTCCCAAGATCCAAATTACAAACTTAATTTTATATAACCGCACATAATGAGAAACGTGTCTAAGACAGCCAGCCACGTAAAGGACTCCCCGTGACACGCAGTCCTTCACCTGGTCCTAGGTAGGTGACTCGCATTTCCGATATCAGGTCTGCACCGAACAGTTTAGGTATCTGTTTAAGTAAACTCTGCTCACAGCAATCAAAGGCTTAGAGATTGCTTCTGTTTTTCCATGATGAGATATACTGCAAATCACAGACATCGTGGAGCTACAGCTGACAAACACCCCTAATATCGTGTTATTCAAATACCTTTAACCTCACTGTTACCGTAACCCGTGATAAACATTGCAGGCGATTAGATTGTGGGCAGTCTATCTGGGTGACATTTTAGGCATCAGACTCAAAAACTTTCCTCCCTCTAGAAAGGACGTAGCCTTGACTGTTGGCATCGGGGCTATCTGTACTTATTTTCTACGATAAACACACAGACTCTGTAGTGTTTTTTTCTTTAATCTCCCTTCTTTCCTCATGCCCTTAGTTTTCAGAAATAGTCTTTGAAATTTTGGCCACCGCCTGCTCTTGTGTGTGGGCCTGTCTTTGCCTTTTTTTAGAAGGCAGTGTGACTTTTAAGGGTGAGGAAAGTGGGAAGGAGGGAAATCATGTTGTAGGGAGCTGCTGAGTCAGGGTGAAGAGGAAACTCTCACATATCTGTCCTGGCAGGGTCTCCCCAGGTGACCTTGGCTGTGCCTCCCCCTCCACCATGCCTCAGTTCTCTAGTCCCTTAGAATGAGGGTCCAGGTCCTGTGGATGTGTGTTCCCTCCCAGTTCTTAAGTGCAGTCCTGGTAAGTGACTTGAGCTCCATCATGTCTTATGTCAGGGAAAGAGCGGTTTAGGGTGGAAGAGAGATTATGTAATAACCAGGATTCGAGCTGGAGCACCCACGCTAACTGCCTCACAGCTGGACAATAGTGCTTCGACAGCCAGAGCTGCTGGGTCTGAGCTGCGTCTGACCCTCGAGGCAGAGTTACTCAGATCAGTGAAGGACAAAATCGTAGCTTCTGAAGGAGGCTGTGCAGTGCTGGCAGTCGGTGTGAGCTCTGATCAATGTGAGGGACAAGGTGCTGATGCCTGATGTCCTGGTCATCGGTGTCCCGTCAGATAACAAACTGATTGCTGATCGAATCAGACAGCATTTTCCGAGTGACCTGATGTTTGAGACGGAAGCCTGTTAAAACGTGGCTGGCCAGGCAGTGCCTAGGGCCCTGGGAAAGTGCCGTCAATAAAGGAGCATCTCTCTTTGCACTCCATTCGAGTCATGGTCCTCTGCACTTGCAGAAGGACTGTGAGAAAGTGGGGCGGTGGGAGGTATGTGGCCATCCATAGGCATCCAGGACTAGGAGGGAAAAGTCAGGGTTGGGGTGTGTCTCATCTGCGTCAGGTCCTCCTGACCCTGTCACTCGGGCCATCCATTGGTCTTCTGTGCATAACTGCACCCCAGTGGTACCCCATAGAAAGCGATTTTAAACTCAGACTCCTGGACCAAAAGAAAGGGGCAAGACAGACACGAGACACCTACCCGTGGGAGGGGTCTTCCTCTCTGATTTGCATGGATCGTAACTGAGGACCGTGAGCTCAGTGAAGAGCCGGGAGTCCACAGTGTGCCTGTCTCCAAGATGGGCCGCATAGTGGCTCCTGCCATTCTGTTTTACCTCTGCAGCCTGGAGATGCTTTTCAGTTGGTCTTTCTGTTGCTACTGATACAAAAAGTTGTCTCACCAGCAAGAAATGAAAGGTGAGAAAGAACCAGGGAGCCGGAGTGTTCCATCTGCGAGTGACAGAAAAGCTGTCTCTGAGCTCAGCATGCTGGGTTCAGCTGGAGTCCATGATCAGCTCATTTCGGGCCATGCTGGGAAGGTGTGTGGTGCTTCATGGCATGGTGTGCAGGCTCTCTCTCTCTCTCTCTCACTGGGGTTTGAACCAAGGGACCTCTGCCCCCAGCTACATCCTCAGCTATTGTGTCTGGCTTTCTTTGTTTTTAATTTTGAGGTAGTATCTCCCTTAGTTACTAAGTTATCTAGGCTGCCCTTGAACTTCCAATCCTCTGCCTCAGCCTTCAGGGTGTGGGATGACAGCTGTGTCCCCTATGCCAGGCTTCAGGGTACCTGCTGAGGGAGCCAGAAGCCAGAACTGCATCCTGCTCGCCCAGGGCAGCTGGCCTGAAAGTGCTCTGCTTGCTGTCGACCAGCTGTTCCCTTAGGCAAGGGAGTGCACCTGCCCTTCCCTGCCTCAGCATCCCTGGGGATGCCCTTGTGAGGCTCCCTTGTGAGGCTGGAGAGAAGATCCCAGAACTTTAACCGTGTGCAGTCTTCAGAGTCTGCAAATGTAGGAAAGACCAGAAACACAGCATCATCAGCATCACCACTCGTTTCATCATGCTTAGCCTCCACTGCCACTTGGTTTATGAAGTCCCCACCTTCACTGTCACCCCCCTCTTCTTTCCCAGGCCAGTGGTCCCTCATCTGCTTCTCCAGGAAACCCCAGTTTTCTGGGACATCCCCAGTGACTCTCTGTCCAGAATGGTGCCCCCTGTGGGTTCAATAGGGTTCCTGGGTTCACTGGCTTCTGGCAGGCTCTGGCCCATAAGGCTCAGGAGGTAAAGAGAGAGGAGAAAAGCGAGGGCAGAGCATTGGTAGCCAGACCCATTCCCGCCATGCCCCAGCCTCATGGGGCTCTAGCCTGTAACCCAGAAAGTTCCTCTTTCTGCCTCTGACAGGTCTCACATTTTGGTGAGAATATCTAGGCAGTTTCTCAAAAATGTGGATTTACAGCTCCCCAAATCCAAACCCTGCAGGTTTGATGTAGGATCTGGGAATGTGTGTAATTAAAAAACCTCCAGCAGACTCTGATAGCCATCTGTCTCTGCCGCTTTCTCCATTGCTGGACAAAGTGCCCAACACCTCCAACTTAAGAGGAGAGGTTTATTTTTGTTCATATTTTATGAGTTCCATTCCTGGTGTGGGCAGCTCCATGGAGGGGAGGCACATGGAAGACCCTGAGTGGAGGAAAGCTGCATACCTCATGGGGGGCAGGAAGCAGAGTCCAGGAAGTGAGCCAAATGCTTCCGGGTCATCACCCACTGACCCGTCTCTAACGCATGATCCAGTCACCTTCCAGGCTTCGGCAGCCATCTTGGAACTGAACCATGACCCCACTGAAGTTCTCAGACTTGTAGACATGGCTTTCATCTGAGCTAGCACACGTTTCAGTTGGTCTTGAATATTGCTTTTTTTTCCCCTCCAGATTTTGTCTTCTCTATAAGTCTTTAACCCATTGATTTTTGCTATGTGCCACAGACTGTCATACATCTTTTATTATAGTTGAAAGTCCTGTACTAGAGTGCCAGGCTGCTTCCTGTCTTGCAAGGCAACCGAAGCAAGGATTGTGAACGCTGAGCAGCGTACTCAGGGCTGGTAGCTGCCTGGGGTTAACCTGCTTGTACACCTCCTGGGTCCAGACCATTGTCTCTTCCTGCACATGGCTGCCTGTGCTTTCAAGAACTTGAACAAGTTCTTGGAGTGAATTTAAAGAGGAAAGACAGACTGAACAAAAAAATGGGGGGCAGAGATCTAGCTCAGTGGCACATGCCCCTGCCTGGCAAGTGCGAGGTCATGAGTTCGATCCCCAAAAAGAACTGAAGTTAAAGGCAGCGTTAGGGGAGGAAGTAACTGGCTGTAACTGGAATAGTGTGACTGATGGAATCCTAGAGCTGTGTTAATTCTGCATCAGTTTCCCCTTGATTCCTTGTGTGCTGAGTGTCCTCTCTTCTTCAACTCTAACTCTTTCTTTCTCTCTCTTCCACTCATTTTCCACTGGCCCTTTTCAGGGGTAAATTAAGATGGAATTTTTAAACAAGAAGATGTTTGAAATTAGCATAGCCGCTGCCACTGAAACCCTCCAAAAATTTTGTTTTTTCACATAGTAAAGATTTTGGGGTTTTTTTTGTGTGTGATTTATTGAAATTGTAGTACTTCCTGAAGAGATTTTATGACAACCACTGTGTTATGGCCTGAAAATATTCACACTCTAGACATTTTTAATTAACAATTACATGAAAGTCTCTTCAGCACATTCAGGAAGGAAACCAGATGAAGAATTGAGGGAAGTGAGTTCAGCTCATTTTCTTACCTGAATACTTGTGTAAATGGTATAGTTGTGCATGCCGGACTTTATTCCACCAGTCCATTTTTAAGCTAGTATTTTAGCCTATGTAATGATGAGAACCTATCAGGAAAAACATTTGTTTCCTATGAAAGTTGGTGCCTATAAGAAATGTGTGAACTTAATCCAGAAGACAATTATTACATGTTTGTTTCATATGCTATTGAAAATGTACAACCTGGGCTGTCCCTCAAATAATGCAGGAATTTATTAGTGCAGAATACTTCTGTACTATATTGCTGCTTAATTTGTGCTTTGAGGGGACCACTTGGACTTAAGAATTAAGTGTGTAGACCTAAGAACAGTGGTAAAAATGCCCCCTGGCTGGACACCGGGATGGTAGGCCCTTGAGGAGGTCACCAGAGACCCCAGCTCCGGCCTCACCTCCCTGTGTGAGCAGAGCGGGCTGCTGTCTGACCTAACGCCCAGCCCAGGTTGTTAGTATGAGGGGTGAGGAAGCAGTTTCTCCCACAGTGGCAGCGTGCTGGCCTTACTGTCCTTATTGTTAAAGGCATGCCAGGCACCTCACTACAGCACTTGAGAGACAACAAAGGAGTGCTTGACAGATGCAGGAAACCGATCCCTGGGGCCCTGGACACCACACTGAGAGTTGGATAGCTCCACTTCCTGTCCAGAACCAGGGGGCTAGGAGCACAGAATCTGTACAGGCTTGAATCCCTTTTCCCTTTATCCAAGCGAAGGAGTTTCCATGTGTGCCCATGTGAAGCCTTTATGGAAAGCACAGCGTTTAAAAGGCTTCATCGCGTAGGTGGAAGATGGATTTTCCTTCTTTCCAGAGTATTTTCTGATCGCTGCTCTTGTTTTCCCGAGTTGCGTTCTGAAGTGAGGCAGGAGAATACAGTGAAACTGCGTCGTCCCAGGATGGTATTTGTGACACAAATAATACATTTATTCACTCAGCATATATTTTCTCGAAGTCAACTTGTAAGGTTTTCTCTTGTCTTTTGATTTACTCAAGTTTGCTGCTTTGAACGATTGTATTGGGTGGTGGGAGATCAGGAGACTCTGCATTCATTGTATAAATGAGAAATTAGGCACCACCCATTATGCTCAGAGCTCACCCTGGAAGAGCTAGAGTTTAGAAAAGCGAGATGAGGCTATGCATAGCGAAGAAGGTGGACAAGGTGCTGGCCTCACTCCCACTCTGTTGATCAAGAGAAAACTTTTACGTTCATTTGGTGGTCACATTAGGAAGCAGCTATCACTCTGCAGCTCCCTGCATGGTATGTCCCTTTCCTCGGACCTTACCGCCTCTTCCTGCAGGTGGCCGAGGTGGACCTGGGGTGGGCAGAATGGGCTGGCACTGCCAAGTGGCCTCAGTGGACCCAGCAGACTAAGAGGCGCTTCCGGCCTTCCAAGGAATCCGTGTGTCCTTGCCTTGGTTTCGTGTGGCTCTGCTCACACATTCCTGGACTTGGAATACTTTTATCGCCCCTTGCCACATCCCGAAGCCTCGTCAAGAGTCCAGGGTGGTGACTGTGGATCGAGTTGAATTGATACCTTTAAAATATCAGTTTCCCTGGTCAAAATTGCAAAATTCAGAAAGTGTGCATGGTCTCTGTCTTCTCAGCTCGCTTCTGAAGTCTGCTCTTACCCTCTTAGGCAAGCTTCCAACTCCATCCAAAATGCTTTTTCCTCTCAAATCCCTGACCATAGGTGCCAGTTAACTGCCACTCTTAGAATAGAGGTGTGTATGGCGTGTGTACTCCGCCTCTGTTTTTAAAGTTCAGATAGTTTGATTGGTTAGGAGAGTAAAATAGTTAACATAAAGATAAACATCCATTTATTCACCCAACTATCCACCCCTCCTTCCTTCCATCTATCTTCCTTTCTTCATCTGTCTTTTTTCTTTTCTTTCTTCCATCCATCCCTCCATACCCATCCTTACATCATTCATCCATCCTTCTATTATCCTTCCTTCTATCCATCCATCCATTCATCCTTCCATTTATCCAACCATCCTTCCATCCAGCCATCCTTCCATCCATCCTTCCAGTCAACCGCCCATCCATCTTTCCACCCTTCCATCCAGCCATCCACCCATCCATCAATCCTTTCATCCATCCATCCATCCAGCCATCCTTCCATCATCCATCCACCCACCCATCTATCCATCCACCTATTCATCCATCCATCCTTCCATTCATCCAGCCATCCTTCCACCCAGCCATCCATCCACCCATCCATCCATCCATCCAGCCATCCTTCTATCCAGCCATCATCCATCCATCCATCCATCCATCCATCCACCTACCTATCCGTCCACCCTCCCATCCATCCTTCCATCCAGCCTTCCAGCCATCATCCATCCATCATTTTGTTCATCCAGCCATCATCCATCCCTCCCAGGAGCATCATCACCCCTTAACAGATATTTATTGTCCTTAGTGCTCAGAGGCCACAGTGAGCAAGGGAACCTGTCCCCATTTTGGTGCCTACAGACTTGCAGGAGACACACACAGGGCTCTGCTGTGGAGATCCTGGCTGCTATGGACACCCATCACAGTATCTCAGCCCCTTGGGGTACAGCAGAAAGGGCATGTTCCTGAGGAAGTGGCACTTGCCGTGAGGTCTGGAGACTCAGTAGGAACAGCTGAGGGAGAAAAGAGATGAGAGGTGATGGCAAGGGCCGAAAGAACTACACACACGAATACTCGGGGGGAGAGCTGCTTGCGCCCTCTCAAGAGCTGAGAGACACTGCAGAAGACTCAGTATAACACCGGAGCGTGTGTGAGGAACGAGGGTCTGAGTCCCTTGGACCAATGACCAGGACAGGGAAATACTGGCGTGTCCGGCCACCATTATATCAGGGAGCCGATGCCCATCGCCCTGGTGCCCAGCTCCATGCTGCATGCTGTGGAGGCTTTTCTGGCCGAGCCACTGCTCCACGGTGCAGGATGCCTCCTGCTTGGATTTCTGCCCTTCAGGCCTTTCGCTGCATCCGTTTCGGGGCAGCCTGGGCTCCACAGCAAGACATGGTCTCAAAACAAGCAAGCAAGAGCAGCAACAAAAAATGCGAGGTCTTTCCGGCTGCAGCACTCGAAAGCCTCAGTTGCTTTATCTGAAAATGAGATTAATGTTATCATCTTCTGGATTATTTGGCCAATTCAATGGGAAAACAGTTAATATGCAGAGAGCGCTTAGGAATATCCTGCTGATAGACTGAGTACTAAAACCTGATCACCATTATGTAAAATAATAATAACAAGCTATAGTAAACTGGATGTGGTGGCACAAGTCTGTAACCCCAGCACTGGGGAGGCTGAGGCAGAAGGATTGCAAGTTCGCTGACAGCGTGGGCTCCCTAGTGAGTTCAAGGTTAGCTTGGACTGCATAGCAAGACCACTCTCAAAAAATAAAAACGAAGGTTAATAGGTTAATAACAATTGTGCCTAGTGTACAGGAATAATGAGACTCCTCTGGGTGTCCAGGAACCCCGAGGACTGGGACTTTCCAAGTCTCCATCCTTCTGAGGTCTGTCAATGCGTTTTTGTTCCCAGTTTAGCCTTTTATCAGGTGGATTCCCAAGTTCGCTGATTAGGCTGGCGTTTTGGCGCCACCCTGAAAGAGAAATTGACTTTGTCAGCACTGAGAAAATATTTGTAAAATAGTACAGTCAATAAATAAATGTACTGGAGAGTTCGGGTCACTTTTAAAAAAATGCTCATGGGTAAGAGGAAGAGGAAGAGGAAAGAGAAGGAAAATTAGAAGGAGAAAGAGGAGGAGGAGAAGGAGAAGAAGAAGACAGTGTAGATGCACTATGCTAACTGGGTTTGGTTTGGTGCTTGGACAGAGAAACCCAGCTCTGATTACAGATTTCAGAGTAAATAGGGAGAAGCCCCTTGGGGAAGACTCTGGAGGCTTTGTCCAGGCTCTCGGGAGATCCTGGTGGCCCTGGCAAAGGATAGAAATGGGTGGGACCCAGGGCCCAGCATCGCAGGCCTAGCGGAGAAGGCTGGCTGGCTGGAGGCAGCAGGAACTCCCTGGCTTTTGTGCCTCTGTGCAGGGCTGGTGCCATCATGATTTCATGACAAGTTACCCAAGGAGGATTTTCTTTCTTCCTTCTTCCGTTTGTCAATGCCACTCATTTGTTCATCTTTGTTACCCGTGCAAAGCTCCACTTCGCATCAGCTATATTAAAAAGCACTGTTATTCCATTAGACGTTGACTTGTCAGTATATTTGGCAGCTGATTTGACGCGGGTCGAGTCATTTAAAAGGAGGAGAGAGCGGTGTAGCGGGCTGTGCGCAGCCATCTGGGGCTCGAGGTCTTCATTGTGAATTCAGCCGAGGCCTAGGCAGGCCTGTGTCTCTTTAGACCAAAGGTGTTTACTGATACCTGCGACAGAAAGGTTGGGAGACTCTGCGTTCATTAATTCATGCTTTTGCCTTTGCATGTTTATTGAACTTTACTATTTCAGCTGGAAGCAGCCCCATTGGTACTGGCATTAAGGGTACGTGCGGGTAACATTTCCAATAAACCTCACTTACTTTCTGTATTTCGGTCCGGCTAAAAACTGAAATAGTGTTTGTTTATTATTTATTTATTTTAAAATTGTCAAAGGCCATGTTGCAGCATTAAGCTTTTGTTTTATACACAAAGAAATATATTAATGAAAAGTGTTTTAAGTGCTTATTATCGAGATGGTTTGTTTTGAAACACGGGGCTTTTCCCAGCAGTTTTACACTTCATTGTGTAGCCTGAAAGACAGTGTAAGTAGCGGTTGTCAGTCCCCCATCAGAGGGACAGCATTGCTGGCGAATGGAGCCATTTAGAATGTCACTCAAGCAGGACTAATCTAGAGTAGATATCTTATAAATAACCAGTCACGAAAAAAAACAAATCATCCCTCTCCCCACCGGAGCAGAGAATTGCTGCTTAGCAAAAGGAAATCTTGATAATAAAGATTTACAGTTTGAATTAGTGAATTGTTTGGAGCGAAGCACCACACACAATGGCAATGACAACCTTTAGCCAGGAGTTTGGGGAGCCGCAGAATTGCTGGGTGGGGCGGGGGTTCAGGAGGACACCCCAGTACCTCCACTTCCTCCCCTGGGGTGGAACCCCAGAAACCCACTAGTTACAACAATGGGCTCCTGATCACAAGCTCCAGCCTCGGGTCTGATGCGTGAGCCTCCTCCAGGGCCCCCAGATCTTTTTTTAAGGTGAGTGTTGGTAGCATCTAGACCATTCCTTCTTTAGCCTCATCTCACTCTTTCATTTCTTGAAGTGACCACTGGCCGCTTTAGGTATTTGTGAGCTCTCTAGCTTTGGAAATCTTGCCATATGTCATGCCTCTTCCCTTTGCTTTTTGAAGTTGGTAGAAGGAGCTTGACCCCAAGGGGTCAAGGAGGTTCCACCCAGTCCCGTTCTGAGAGCTGGATCTTGTCCAGGGGGCAGAAAGAAGCTGATTTTCTTGATTTCTGACCCATGTGAATGAAGTCTTCTTGTGGAAGGTTGCTGTTGTGTGGGCTTTTGGTGCCATGCAGGAAAGCCTTGCTAGCTAAAAGAGTAATTTTCCCATTCTCCAGTCATCCTCCCACTCCGGGACCAAGGAACAGTGGGTTGGGCGGTTGTTGGACCTGTCAGATATCTGAGAACACCTAGAAAAGAAGGAACACCCTTCTCCCCCGCCCTGCCATGGCTGTTTGGGTGGAGAGGGGACAGTGGGTTTTGTCCACTGACTCAGCTTTCTGTTCTTTGGGACTTTTCCACACAGGCCTGTGGGTTGGAGCAGGTGCTGCCTACGATTTTCAGATGAGAAAATCAAAGCACACAGGCTGCCTTTAGCACCGCAGCGAGGAATTAGGTTCCCTCAGAGCATGGCAGATGCGCAGGGCTGAGGGACCCTGGTGTTGTGGGTTTGCGGTCTTGTTACCCTTCTCCATAAGCCAGAGCCAGGCAGTGGCTCTGGGCTGCTGCTAGACGGGCCTTGGTGACCAAGGTAAAACCCTGCGAGTTGAATCAGAGGCCTCACAATTAGCAGATGCAACCATGCCTGGCCTAGAAACAGCTTTTTCACACTAGGTAGTAAGGGGGGTAGTAGGTCACAGTAAATCCTGACCACCAAACAGCCCGCCGTGCTTGGCTATCTCTGTCCAGCTGAATGAGTGGGAGGTCTCAGTTCTGGAAACCCCTATTGAGGGCTCTGATCCTGTACCTGAGCACCTGCAGAATAGAAGCTCGGCGTGGGGACGGAAAGCCAGGCAGACTTGAAACTCAGCCTTCTCTGGGACTGGGAACCAAGTGACCTGGATATAAGCACAGTGGGAATTTCCTTTTCAGTGTAATAAAGACTACATATGTAGATAGATAGGTGCTGTTAATAATTCAGGGTGAGAAGTTTTATATAAAGTACACAGAAGACAAGTGGGATATGGTAGAAAATAGCTACAGCTACCTGGGAGGCTGAGGCAGGAGGAGCACTTGAGACTACCATGGGCAGTGTGACCCCCACCAACTCAAAAAATAGAAAGGGTTGTGGTGTGTCTTAATTAATTAATTTATTTATTGTCTTTTTCCTTTTTATCAGTACCGGGGATCGAACTCACGACTGCCTACTTGCAAGGCGGTGTATTTATTTTGACAATGCATTTAGCCATTTATTTAACCAAATGCTCATTTTGCATAAAATCATATGCACTGAGTTGGAGGCCTCTGAAACCTAGTGCTGTGAAAATCATGGTGTAAATCCTTAAACTTAATACTGGTTATGAAGTCAGGCCTTGCCGTGTCTTACTGGTCTGAGAGGAGTAAGATTTTGTGCCGCTCAGGTTGACCTGGAGTTCACTATGGAGCCCAGGCTGCCTCCATCTCATAGTGATCCTCCTGCCTCAGCCTCTTGAGTACTGGGATTAGTCATGTACCACCATGCCTAGTGAGGAGTAAAATTTAATATAAAAATATAAATTGGGAAATTGTAGAGTTCTACATCACAGTTTCACCAAGTTTTAGTTTGGAAGCAAAGTCAAATTTCATTATGGAGGTCTGACAGGCATCCCAAAACAATTGCAGGTAGATAAAGAGCCTCCTGAGGAGGCTGAGTTCAAGGTCAGCCTGGACTACAAAAGGAGTCCCCCTCTCAAAAAAACTCAAACAAAGTGTCCAGCTGCTTCCCAGTAAGCTCCTGTGGAAAGCTCTCATGGCTTGAGAAGGGAAAGCAGCAGTAAAGTCAGTCTGGCTTTTGAGCACAGACCCGTGAGCCACACTGGTGGGGTAACCGGACACCAGGAAGCTGGGGTTCTGTGACCTGGGAGACCCCTGGGGACTGGTCTCACCCCTGCTCTGCAGAAGGGCTAGCACACTCATCTCCTTCCTACTCACTGTGAGGTCGTAGCATCTTGGCTTCTGATGTGAGCTTGTGAACCCCAATCCTCAGCTCTGAGCAACCCCTGCGTCTCCGCAGAGCAGTTAGGGTCTATCCCGGTCACACCTGGACGCTGGCTGCATTGAAGACAATGATACCCCGGGATGTGAAGACACACACACACTGTTTTACACAATTATTGTACAAGAGGCAGAAAACCCAGTGCACCCCTGAGATTACCTTTGTTAAAACTGAACACATTTTATAAGTTTTTACCATACTTTTGTGTCCATTAAAAATAAAAAGATTCTTTTTAAAACAGCACTTACGTGCTTTTAAAAACAGTGTAGACACGATAGGATTCTACCAGTGCTAGAACTCACTTGTTGAAATTCTCCACTGACCTTTTCCTGTAATTCTTCACATTTTTGAGGAGGGTCTCGTGGATAGTGAGGACTTTGAAAATATCCTTACTGGGCTTCTTTTGCCAAAGTGTCACATAAGCACTAACCTTTGACCAGTAAAGAATCCACTATTACGGACGGATGAGGCGAAGTCTATGGATTTTAATTGAAAGCACCCTGAGGGTCTTGTCTTGGCTGTGAAGTGAGTATATCTGTCAGCTCTGCTGTGGCATCTTAAATTTGTAACATACCACTAGAAATAAGTTCACGCGTGCACAGGAACTGAACACTGTCATCCTATGTGCGCGTGAGTGTGTTTTGTGTGTGGTCTTCGGCCTTCAGTCATCCTTTGGCCCTACTGAAGAGTCACATCTGTAGGTGATAAGAACAGGAAATTCAAATTGATTATTTTAATTAGTGAAGCTGAGCATCATCCTGCTTTAGATTTAGGTGCTTCCCAATCTTGCCTTTCTTTTAGCTGGATAAATTTTCATGGAGGAAATAAAGAGACGGTTTAGTGAGACATCGGCAGAGAATTCCTAAGACTTCTCGGTAAGTGTCACTGTGTGCTGCAGTGATTTTGCCCTGAATGGTCCCACGCCCGCTGCAGCCGGGAGGACCCTGGACTCACCCCGCCCGAAGGAGACGGAAGCCCAGCCAGGGCGGGGGACTTGCCGCAGGGTGAGCAGGAAATGGAGAGGGGCCCGGCCCTGCCCTTGATCACTGTGCTGCTCTGCTTGTGGGACAACGTGCAGTAGAAAAGATACATAGAACCAGCCACGGTGGCTCCTTCTGTGAGCCCTCCTAGCTGCTTGGGAGTCTGAGGCAGCTTGGGCAACTTGGTGAAGTCCTTTCTCAAAATAGAAAGGTTGCAGATATAGTGTGATGTAGAGTTTATTACACACACACACATGCACTCACACACGCCCAGACCATACACAGGAAGAAAGGACAGAACATGGAAGGCTAATTAATAATCCCCTCTGCATAAATCTGTATTGGGCTAAATTGTTCTTTGGTTGAGCCAATTGCAGCTGGAATAGCCAGCAGTTTTTTGTAAATAAACAGTGGAGCCAAGGTAGAGCTTGTACCTGGCATGTGCGAAGCTGGTTCGAACCCCAGCACCAGAGGGAACAACAACAAAACCCAGATGTGCTAAGAATGGGATCCCAGTGTACTAAGCTGCTCCCTGGCGGTGACGAGGGCTACGTTTCTCCTTCATGCTACAGGAAAAATGAGTAACACCGAAAAGTAAAAAATAGTTCCCGTCTGGCATTTCACCAACTTCCCTGCAGACTTTTATTTTATTTTCTCCCGGAAGCAGCTGGATGAACCGCTGCCCGGTGCCCAGATGCACAGTGAGAAACCCGCTCTCCCGTCTCTGCCCCCGTAGCTTCCATGGGTGGAACTGTTCGGAAAGTGGAGGTGAAATGTGTGTGACATTTCTAGGATCCTTTCGCTCTTGCTGTTGAAACAGATCAAATTCCCTTTCTTAGTTTTTAAAGAGCATTTAGAAGTCAGGCACTGAGCTCTTGTTTCTCAGTCTCCCTGTCTGTCCTGGGGAGAGAAGAGCCTTTTCCAGAGCCAGATATCACAGAGAGAAGGGTCATGTGAGGGGCTGGGTATCCTCAGTGGTTGCCAGTGTGCTCTATGTGCCAGCAACCCCGGCTCGAGTCTGTGCACGTATACATATGCATGTCTGCTTGTGTACCCCACGCGTGTCCACACATGCACACACAGGTGCATACATGAATCCATCCGCACATATAGGGATGTGCACACACAGACTTGCATCCACACCACGGGAGCCTGGGAGGACAGTGTGTGTGTTTTCCTGCAGCCCTGTGACTCAGGGCCCCTCAGCATCGCCAAGCCCAGCACAGGGACAGTGCCCTTTCTCGTGTCCAGAGTGGACGAGCAGATGGCGGAGCCATGCTCCATAATGACTGTCACTCTGGTGGCTGGTAATTTATGAAGTCGCTCTGATTAGAGGCACTGCTGGCTGCCTGTGAGCTCGGCCACAGAACAGAAACAGCTTCTCCTAAAAGGGAGAAAGAATCCTCAGCCTGACACTGAGCCCTGAACCTGGAGACAGCTTAGAGCTGCAGGGAGATGAGCCTGAAGGGGGGGACATTCGTGTGAGTGACTTCAGGGATTGGTGGGGTCCCACGCATCCGGCAGCCTGGGCAAGGAGGGAAGTGGGGAGAAGAAGAAGGGAGGGTACCAGGGAGACCAGGGGCAGAGGTAAAACAGGCCCAGGACGCTGCTGAGGGTTCGCAGGGCAGAGCTACGGGAACCACCCCAGCCACTGGATGTGGGGTGTCAGCTCCCTTGCCCAGAATCACAGGCACTCGTGGGGTTTCTCAGGTTCCGTAAGTGACATTTAAAGAGGCTGGGAGCCTGGGGAATAGGCAGTACTGATGGTCTTTTCTAATAGCACAACAGCCCTGCTAATCTGGGCACGGCTGGGGTCATAGTTTCCAGAGAAGTTGGCTTGAGACAGAGAGAGAGAGAGAGCGAGAGAGCGCTCCTCGGCCCGCGTTCGCTCCCACGTGTGGGGAGACTAAGAATAACCACCCACAACTTGATGCTGGTACATTTTCAATCTGGCGTGCCAAAATTCCCTGCTCTGGGTGGGGAATCAATCTGTTTCTTTGAATAGCAATGAGAGGATGGGGAAGCATCATGAAAAGGGTAGACAGGCGCAGGCGAGGGCGCTAAGTGGAGTTTTATGTGCTTAGGAGCCATTCAGTGGGAAATGATCGAGTGTTTTCTGATTAGGTGATTTTAGCTTTTATGGTGAGAAAATGGTTAAACACAGAGCACTTTGCCAAGGTATTTCATAGGAGCGCTTTTCTTCTTTACTGAAATCACATCAGGGAAATGGAGGATGCATCTCATTTGATTCCAGTGAAACAGTTTAAATTGTTCCGGCTTTGAGTTTAGAAAAAAAAAAAGCAGGTAGCTGTCTTTAGTAAAAGAACTGTATCATCACACCATGTTCTTCTGCAGCTGGGCACGGTGCCTTGCCACTTGTGACATCTGGTAAACTGTGTCACTAGACAGCGAGGTGCTGGAATATTACATAAATATAGATGGGTAGATGTATGGATAGATAGACTGAAATAAAGAACTCACTGTGTAGCCCAGACGAGTCTTGAACTCACAGTGATCCTCCTGCCTCAGCTTCCCGAGTGCTAGCGTTACAGGCGTGCAGCACCACACCAGAGGAGGGCATAACAGTTTCAAAGGGTTGGGACCTGGGGAAGTTTCATTTTTTAAAGCCTGGGTGCTAGTCAGCGCGGGATCCTGGGGTGACTGCATTGAAGTAAGGCTGAGAGGAAAGGTAACTAGGGAGCGAGGTGGCCACTCAGCATGAGAAAAAACAGAAGAGGCTTAAGGGAGATCTGGAGCTCTGCCTGCCTGCATGGCAGCCTGGAGAAGCGGGGCTTGGGAAGTGGGTGTGGAGTGCTGACACAGAAAAGACAGAGGGCACCTTTTTGGAGCAGGAGAGGGAGGTGGCCCTGGAGGAGGTGAGCCCAAGGGGAGCCCTGTAGACAGTTCCTTCTTCCTCCTCCTCCTCCTCCTCGAAGGTGGTACCGAGAGGCATCGCTGCCCTCTGTTGCCCGCAGCGGAACTGCAGAGGTGCCCAGGAGCCTGGCATTGGGACCTTGGGAACAGACTTCCTCCGGCTGCTGCGGAGAGCCCTGCTCCGTGGGGCTGGAAGGAAGGAGGAAGCCAGCCAGATTGCTTGGTCTTCTCTGTGGTATTGAAGCACCACCGTCTGAGTGTTTGAAAATGAAATCAGTGAGTTAGGTATGTTCTTTCTGGCCAAACTCTTTTGAGTCTGTTAACACAAGAAGAGGTATTCTTAACCAGCTGTGGTGGGGCATCCTCGGAATTCCAGCCCTTGGGAGGCTGAGGCAAGAGGATTGCTGCAAGCTCGAGGTCAGCCTGGGCTATGTAGTGAAACATTGATTTTAAAATAATAAAAAGGAAAAGAAAAGAAGCTGCAGTTTAAGTTTCTTGATGAAGACAAGGCTAAGGATAGAAAAGGTCTCCCCACTATTTTCTTCCTCTGTTCCAGCCTCTAACTAATCTGGGTAGGACAGTGCTCTATTGATCTCTAGTTTCCACCTTGACCCTATTTGTGTGTCTCGGAAGTGATTTCTTTTTCATCTGTCGTCCGTGTGGCAAACACAGGGCTTGGGAACTTTACTGCTAACGCTGCTGAAATAACATTTAAAATCACACGGCTCGACTATGCGTCTTACTGAATTACCGATTCCTGTGGGAATGACAACTTCCTCCAGCCAGATCATCAGTAGTGATATTAGACAGCGGCTGCTAAGCAGCTGGTGACGCGGGGACCTCTCTGGTCACACAGGCCTGGGTGAGGCCAGGGCGCCCCACTGCAGAGGTGTCCAGCCACCCTTGCTGACCATGGGCCTTCCACACTCTATAGGGGCCTCAAACCCTGCTCCTTAGGGAACCCCAGACCTGCGTGCCTGCATCCTGGTGCCCACCTGTTGTGTCCCAGGCTGCATGGTCACCCTCAGCTGTGCATCAGACAGCAGGAGGGAGATGCGTCCGGCAGGGCAGGCGTCAGTAAGAAAGGCTCTGTGGGGACCTGGCCCCATGCTTGGCGCTTGGGGACAGAGTGGGGGAGGGCAGGGGCGACCCAGGCCACTCCCGGGGGTCTGGACAGTACTGAAGGTGTTGTTGGGCTAGTGCCTGGCCTGTGCCTGTGTTTTCCTTGTTCTGCATCTGTTGGATAAAACTCAGGTCCTGGTGGCCGCTCTGGTGTCACGCAGGGTCCACGTTGGTGCCATGTGCAACCCGTGGGGCACATTCACCAGCGAAGGAAGCGCGGTTCCCTGGTGCAGCTGGGTTCACTTTCACTCTCTCCCTTTCTCTGTCTTCTTCCCTTCCTTTGCTTTCTCTTTTTTCTTTCTCTGTTCTCCTTTCTTCCTTCCTCCCTTGCCTGTGCCGAGGACTGAATCCAGGGTTTCCCACAGAGCTACGGAAGCAGTCAGATCGTTTTATTTTTTAATTTCTGAAATAAGCTCTCCTTACAGCCAGCTGAATTGCCCAGTCTGGCCCTGGGCTTGCAGTCCTCCTGCTTGCTCAGCCTCCTGAGCAGCAGCTGGGTCAAGCCCTCCTCTCTCTGGCCTGGGAGGCAGCTGGGTCTCTGGGTCTCATCCATCCAGTTCCCCTGCATTCCTGGGCCAAACATGGGGACATCTATCTAGAGCAGGGAAAGAGGGCGGCCCTGTGGACCTGGGAGGAGCCGGGAAGCTGGGGTGGCCCTGAGGGGTTCCTGGGCTCCGTGGGCAGCGATTGGTGCTTCCACAGGCCTGAGCGAGGGGCTCCTCAGTGAGGGTTCCTCCCTCGCTAAGATTATAACTGATGTGTGCTGCTGATTATTAACTGAAGGCCCTCTGAGTGTTTCAAAGAGAAAAGTTAGTTACACTTGGATTTTGTTTTCTTTTTTAATAATTCTTTTGTTTTTCTCTGCTTTGAGACAGGATCTTGCTATGTTGTTCAGGATAGACTCAGACTCACTGTGTAGCCCACACTGGCCTCAAACTTGAGGCAGTCCTCCTGCCTCAGCCTCCGGAGCGCTGGGCCTACAGGCGGTATCACCATGACAGCTTTAGAGTAGGATGCTTTTCAGGTCTCTGTTTTGGTATGTTTGGCTTTTTTTCCAGGGTAGGAGAATTGATTGGAAATCTGGAGACAAGCCAAGCACTTGGGCTTCCCAGAGGGGTCTGGAGTGGATGACCAGTGGCCTCCTCATCCTGAGCTGCTTACAGTGGACTGGGCAGGAGTAGCAGTGTTCACTGACAGCTGTCGTGAGGACGCTGGAGGTTTAAAACAACTGGTTGGAACTCAGGATTCGAACCCGATTCCTCGGCATGCAGGGTTAAAGGGAACCTGGGATTTCAGAGAGAAGCTGGTTACTTTGCCATTTAAGCCCTCAGAACTCCGGAGCCGAGCAGAAAGGCCCATGCTTGTTTGGCTTTGGCTTTTGTTTTTATTTTGAGACAGGGTCTCCTTTGGTGTCCCCAGCTTGCTTGAACCAGAGAGGCTCCTGCCTCTGCCTCCCGAGAGCCGTGGTTAAGGATAAGCACCACCGTGCCCAGAAATTCTTGTTCTATTCTTAGGCAAGAAAATTTGCTGTGAAAGCTGATAGGGTGTAAGCAAAGTCATTACTGGCTTTGATAATGTCTATGATTTGTAGTTATGGGGCTGCCGTGCCGTTAGGGATGGGAACAGTGCACACGTGAAATCAGTACCTTGCCGAGCAGGGCCTCGTATGCCTGTTGGGACACAGGTTCCATCAGTTCTCTGTTCTTCGCCTTTGGATCAGTCTGGCAGTTTCCGGAGACATTGGGCATGGCAGGCGGGGAGCAGGCAGCCTCCAGCCACCCGTCCCGGGTCCTGCCCTGTGCTGTTGCCTGGGGTCTGCTGGGCCGAGTCCATTTCCTGTCCTCGTATTTCAGCACGGAGAGGGAACGGCTCACACGGTCTCCACTCCGTATGCTGTTACCATGAAACCGGGCCACGTGTGGAAAGACAAGCTCCTTTTCCTGTTATCTCAGCAAACTCATCTGGGGGGATGTGAGAGAGCATCAGGCAGATAGCAGGTGCTCACCCCACTTTTCATGGCCCTCAGACACAGACCCAGAGGCTCCGCTGAGCCCTGTATTAAAAAGGAGAACCACCCGTCTGTACCTGTTTCCTCACAAAGCACAGAGTACCTCTGATGTGCACAAGAAGACTACAGTAGTCCCAGTACTTGGGAGGCTGAGGCAGGAGAACTGCCATGAGTTCGAGGCCAGTCTGGCTTCCACAGCGGGACCCTGTCTAAAACAGAAACAGAAAGGAAGGGAACTCTGAGCCTCTGGGCCGAGCTGTCCCATGGCTCAGCCAGCAGTTTCCTGAGGGGTTCCAAACTCTGTTTTCTTCAGGGACACAGTGGAGACTGAGGTTTTCTAACAGGGAAACAAAACTCACACCTGCTCAGAGGAGTGTGGCAAGCCAGCGGCTCCTGGGCACCCAGCACAGTGACCATGCCAGGGCCCGTGCTGTGATGGTGGCAGGAGAAAATGGGACATCAGGGAGCGAAGACAGCCAACGGGAAACCAAGGCTTCCGCACATCTGAGGCGACTCTGTAAAGGAACCCCATTTCCTCCCTGCTCTTTGGGGTCCAAGACAACTTGTTTCCATTGTGCTTTAGTCACAGCAAAACTCCAGCGGGCCTCAGGATCGGCCTGAGACCCAGAGCTTTGTGTGCGTTAACAAAGGACCTCCTGGATTCCGTGCCCCGTTGGGACAGGTGACCTCGTGCTGAGGTGTTTGTTCAGGGTCCGGGTCAGGATTTCAGGGATCGCTCTGAGGACGGTGCATTGTTGCATTTGGGTCACACTGGATGCTGTCACCGGTGCCTGTGTTGGGACTTCTGCATTCTGCTCAGATCTTTTCTTGCCAGGCGTGGTGGTGCACGTTTGTAAGCCCAGCCCTCGGGAGGCTGAGGCAGGAGGATCACCACCAGCTTGAGGCCAGCCTGGGCTTCCTAGTGAGTTCCGGGCCAGCCTGGGTTACATAGTGAGACTGTCTCAAAAAACAAAAAAGCAGGATCAATGACTTGTCTTAGACAGAGAAAGGGGTAAGTTTTCACTCTGTGCAAAACCTTAAAGCTCGGTTCTGTGTGAGAATCCTGCCGAGCGGTGACGTGGCCCCAGTGTTCTCTGACAGCCTGGGCCTGGCTGGGGACTGGGACCCCCAGGAAGATTGAATCCCCAGTGAGGCAAATGCTCAGGCTCCTTGCCGGGGTATAGAACAGAATCCAGCCGGAAGAGCAGGGGCAGTCAGGCAGGCACTGGCTCACAGTCCTCAGAGAGGCAGCACCCCTGATTCTCTAGGCTAGATCCCTCCAGCTGGGAAGACTGAGAGGTTTTGAATTGTCTGGGAGAGCCTAACACCAGAGGGCGACGTGAATATGACATTTCCGCTGTCTTCAAGCAGTTTATCGGTGCCGTGTTAACACAGTAGGCGTATTTTGTGTTTATTCCTGTTGGCTTTCTCCTGAAGAGCACTGTTTTCAGTGACTGAAACTTCGCTCAGCCCATGTCTGTCTCCGCCTTTGTATTTTGGGAAGGAATGCAAAGGTTAAGAAACCAATTGTTCATGCAAGAGGCATTTATTGAGCCCTTACTATAGGTAAGGGGTCGTAGTAGAGGCTTGGAGGGGGTCAGTGCAAGGAGACGCATTAAAAGATATGTACAACTCTCCTGCTGTGTGCCTGTGTGCAGGGCACTCTGAGATGTCCTGGGGACCATTAAATGGACTTGGGCTTGGTCAGGTGGAAGATACATGTAATGATGACACCAGGACTCCAGAGGCCGAGGCGTGAGGGTCAGAAGAAGCTCAAGGCCAGGCTGGGCTACCTATTGAGACCTTATCACAAAATAAAAATTGAAAAGAGCTGGGATGTGGCTCCACGCATGAGGCCCTGGGTTTGATCTCCAGTATTGGAGGAGGAGGAGGAGGAGGTGGAGGAAGAAGGAGAAGGAGGAGGAGGAGAAGAAGAAGATGATGATAAACTAGACTGGGCCCAGTGGCACATACCAGTCATCTCAGCTACGTAGGAGGCTGAGGCAGGAGGATCACAAGTACAAGCCTGGGCAGGTTAGTGAGCAGTGGTCAAAAAATAAAATAGTCCTTTTATAAAAAATGAACCTGGTAGCTGCTGTCCTTGAGGACCGCTTAGTCCATGGCGGGAAATAGGCTCCTGTCTTTAGCCGTCCTTACCACTGTAGCTTCCTCCCCACACTCAGTTTTCAGAAACTGAGCTCCTCCTTCCCGCCCTGGGTAGCACCGGCCTGCCCCCATTGAAGGCTGAACCCAGCTGTGTGAGACACGTCCAGGCCCTGAAGAGTGGGCCCTGTGGGGTTACTATGTGATGCTTGGGCCCACTGTGGCAGAACTCTGAAAATGGTGCTGTGTTCAGTAGGTCCCAGCACAGGGAGGGAAGCTTTTGTTCTGTTTTTTGAGCCAGGGGCTCACTGTGTAGCCTAGGCTGGCCAGGAACTGGAAGCGATCCTCCTGCCTCAGCTTCCCCGGTGCTGGGGTTACAGGAATGTACCCCTATGCTTGATGAAGCAGGGATTATCACACAGGGTTGTCCACAGCAGACTTGTGAGAAGTAGAAAGAAGCCAGGAAAGAGGCTCTGGACCGGCTGTGAACAGATTTGTGCTTCAGGAGGTGAAAATCGCAATTTGGGGCTGCAGTCCTGAATGGCTGGATCAGAGGGAAATGGGGAAGCGGAAGGAGGGACCGTGTGGCGGCTGGAAGTTCAGAATAAAGAGATGATAAAAGGTCCAAACCACGGGCCCTGGAAGTGGGTGACCTGCAGTCTTAGCCCCGGACAGCGTGGGGCTTTTAAACTGCAGTTGGGTGCTGGGGATGGAAGCCAGGACCTTTGCACTGGGCAGCACCCTGGGCCCTTTGGCACTGATGTCCGTTGGAGACAGGCTGTTCTGGCTTTGTCCAGGGCCTTACGAGGTCGTAGGCGGGGCTCCTGCAGCGGTGGCTGGAGCTGGAGGGGGTGATGCTGGGATTGATTCATGGGGCAGCGCTGGGATCAAGGGTGAGAGCTGCCCGCCCTGAGCAGTCAGATAAAATGAAAAGGTCAGAAAAAAACATGATCAGCCAGGCGTGGTGGCACACTTCTGTAATCCCAGCACTTGGGAGGCTGAGGCAGGAGGGTCGTTGTGAGTGGAGACCAGCCTGGGCTACGAAGTGAGCCCAAGGCCAGCCTGAACTTTTTTGAGGGACCCTGTCTCAAAAAGAACAACATCAACAAAAAAAAAAAAAAAAAAAAAAAAAAAAAAAAGGAAAGAAAGAAAGAAAAGGCTGTGGCCGCCCCTTATCGCTCTGCTGCCTTCTCCCCACCACGAACTGTTGTGTGTGATGCTGCCCTGCCTTGGAGCCACTGGTGATGGACTTTTTAGTGGCCCTGTGGACCCCGTGGAGAGCAGGATCTGTCCACAGCACCGAGGACAGGGAGACTGTTATCTCTCCTCCTCTTCCCTCTCCTCGCTTTCTTTTCTTTCTCCTCTTTCTCTGTCTGCTAAGCATGTTCCTTTTTGGGGCTTAGAACTCTCTGTAGTCCAAAAATGAAAGAAACCTAGGAGTGGAAGCACACACTTGTAACCTTAGCGTGCAGGAGGCTGAGGCAGGAGGGTCACTTCCTGTTTGAGGCTTCATAGTGAGACCCTGTCTCAAATAAGATAAAATAAAGTAACATAAACTAAAACATAAAATCAATCATCAAGTAAAAAGCCGTATCTGTGCCACAGCTGCCTTTATTTCTGCCCTGCGAGCAAGGAGCTCTCCTCTCCCTCGTGGAGCTCAACGCTGTGTGCTGAATGAGTAGTTAAGTGGATTTTGCGCAGACTGCTTCGGCCTCCTCTCTGTGTGCAGCTAACCACACTCGCTGCGCATTGGAGGCAGAGGATTTGGGGTGGCTGATGAAGACAGCTGCACAGGTGGGGGTGACAGAGGTCTCCAGGGTCCACTCTAGGCCAAGTGGGGAGGGATGGAGATCACCTGGAAAAGGACAGCTTTGTCTTTGCACCGTTTCGACCCAGGGCCTCACCCCAGCCTGCCTGCACTCAGCGTGGTTGCACAGTTGTTATTTGTTGTTTGGGGACCAAGTCTTACTGTGGTGCTGAACACCCCGCTGCACTCCAACGTGAGATCCTCCTATTGCAGCCTCCCAGGGTGCTGGGATTGCAGGACTGCATCACGCCTGGCTGTTCTTGGGCCTTTTTGTTGCTGCTGTTGTTGTGTTCTTGTATTCCTGGCATTTTAAGTCTTGTGCTCAAAACCAGGTGTGGTGGCACATACCTGAGATTCCAGCTCTCAGGAGGCCGAGGCAGGAGGAGTCTTGCACAAAATGAAGACCAGCCTGGGCTACATTGTGAAACTTTGCCTCCAAAATAAAAAACAACCATCGTCATCAAGAGGGCCCGCAGTGAGGGTTTTACAGCAGGGTGGCTGTGCTTGGTCCCCAGCCCTGTGCTCATCGGAGCCTGGGGTTCTGGGACACCGAAGTTGGGAAGTGGAGCTTGGAAAGAGGTCCCTGGTGAGACCCACCATTCCCAAGGACAGGAGCACTGGGCAGGGGCCTGCATCTAGGTGTCTGGGCTGGTGTCTGGGAATTAACCGCTCCTAGGGCAAAGTGGGTGTCTCCTAGAGAATCCTGAGCGTCAACTCCCTAGGCCAGGGCTATGGGATTAAACAAGCCTTTCTGGTTTCTTTGTGTTGTTGTTGTTTTATTTCTGAGACAAGGTCTTTTATGTAGCACAAGCTACATAAAAGAGTTTGAACTCACAGAAATCCTCCTGCCTCAGCCTTCCGAGTGCTGGAAGAATCAGAATGTGTTCATTGTTGGATGGTATGGGAGACCACCGAGTCACAGCCCCTGCCCAAATTATTAGCGTTTTCAAAGCTGTTCTTCACTCTGGTCCCCAGCTGAAAGTCAGGAGGACTGAAAGACTACAGAAGATTCTCTTCTTCTTTCCCCTCTTCCTCCTCCCTTCCATTTCCCTTCCTCTTTTTTGCACTGCTGGGGACTCAACTCAAGACCTTCACACTGAGCTCCATCCACAACCCTCCTGTCTTTTTTATTTAGGTTTTTTTTAATTTTTATTTTGAGACAGAGTCTTATTAAATAGCTGTATTGCCAAGGCTGGGTTCAAACTTGGGATCCTCCTGCGTCAACTTCCAGAGTGCCTCACCTGGTTAGGAAACTTCATTAATTTTTACTGGAAAATAAATAGCTCCCCGATTGCGTGACATCTTCCCCAGTGGCTCCAGGAATTCTTGGCTCCTCCCACCACACAACGACACAGTCTTTTTGTTCAATTTAGGCACTTGGAGGTCGTCCACAGCCCATGTCTGTCCATCGCTCAGGGTCAGGGTGCAGGAGTGACATCAGTAGCACCTGGCAGGTGACAGGCGCCCTGATGGCCCTGGGAGAGGGAGGAGCAGAAAGCAGAGACACAGCCTTGGTGGCTGCCAGGGAACACAGTCCTCCCCCAGGCCTGGCATTGGGCTTGCTGTCCCTCTTCCCAGCACTTTCCTTTGCTGAATTACATTCTTTTCTGTTAGAGCAATAGTCCAGTGTTCATGGTAAAATCTTCCAAACCATGCACAAGAATGTAAGATACTCAGTAATGATATTAATAACCTCTGTTATCTTCTTACTTTTTATTTCATCCTGTTTCGTTGTTGTTATTTTGTTTTGTTTGAGGCAGGGTTTCCCTATGTTCACACTGATCTTGAATTCACTGTGCAATCCACCTGGCCTGGAACTCAGAGTGATCCTCCTGCCTCAGCCTCCTGAGTGCTGGGATGTCAGGCGTGCCACTGTGAGCCGGCTGGTTTCCTATCTGCGATGGGCTGGAGAGTGAGGTTTCTGCGGGCAGAGAACCTTTCCTTCCAGTGACATGGCTGGCGCTGTGCTTGGATCTGGGTTCTGTGTGCATTCTCAGAACTCCCTGCAGGACATGGACCTGGTTTTTGGTAACCCTCTTTTCTTTTCCCTTTTGTGAATGCTCCTTCTTAACCATGGTGAAACCAATCCAGAGGAACCCAGATCTGTGCCCCACCTGCAAAGCCCCATCTGCAAATCCCTGTTCTCCTCCAGGCTATCAGGGTTCGAGGACTTCTCATTCAATGCCAGAGGATCCTAATTCATTGACTGATCAGGCCGCCTGGGGCGTGAGATTTCTCCAAGGTTGAAAGCACCCAGTTGCTTTAGTTCCCTTAGCTAAGACGCGGGGCTGGAGTCACACCAGTGTTAAGAAATCCGGAAGCTCAGAGGCCGGGCATGGTGCTGCATACCCCACCTTCCAGCACTCAGAGGAGGCTGAGGCAGGAGGATGGCTGTGAGTTTCAGGCCTGCCGAGGCAGCATAGCAAGACCTTGCCTCAAAGAAAAGAAAAGAGTGAGAAATAAGGGAACCAGGCCTCAGGTGAGTCTCCTCCCTGGCTCTGCAGTCCCTGGGCTCAGAACCACACTGGGAAGTCCTGGCTCTGCTGGCCGCAATCTGGAGGTGCTCAGGATTTTATGCCTTTTTTTTTTTTTTTTTAACTCTGCTTCAAATTTTGAAAAAATGTACAGTAGTGCGGAGCAGTTGAGCCCAGGCTAAGGAAAGAAACGGTCCGCTCCGTGGATTGGTAGGGTATGCATGTCTTGATTTCTGTGTTCTTCATTTTGGGATCACAGCCTCCAGCGTTGAACTTGGAGTTTAGCTGGTGGGGGTTGGGACGGGAATCAAGGGGTGGAGTCCAAGCTCTTTGCTCTGTCGTAACCGTGCTCCTGCTTTGATTTATTCTATTCTTGCTGCCAGGGATGGAACCCAGAGCTTTACACTATATTCCACCCCCAGCCCTTTCTCTTTCATTTTACTTATTTTTTATTTTGAGACAGAGTCTCATTAAAGGACCACGGGATCTGGCTGGATTGGTTTGTTTTTTGTTTGTTTTCAAGATAGGATCTCACTGTGTAGCCCAGGCTGACCTTGAATTTTCCTGCCTCAGCCTCAGAGTGCTGGGATTACAGGCATGCACCACCACGCCCCAGGTATTCAGTCTAATTGAAAGTGTTCTAAATAGCTAACTTCCTGCCCCCACTTTATTTTAAAAATATAAACTTTTAAAGTCTCCCTGGGTTGAACTTCACTTCTTTGTGTAGAATTCTAATTTATCCAAGGGTGAATTAAGTTTTTACTCTCCTGACTGATGAAAACTGTTTTTATTTCCTGTCTTAATTCGGTGACTGAACCGGGGTAGGGGTGTCTTTAGTTTGTTTTTCTGCAGCACAGACTGACTAGGAGTGCTGTGGCACACATCGTAATGCTGACACTCTGGAGGCTGAGGCAGAAGGTTCCCTACAAATTTGAGGACACCCTAGGCTGCTGGGGAGTTCAAGACCAATCTGAACTACACAGAAAACAAACAAAATCATTAAAGGAAATGGAAGTCAAGATGTGCATATAAAAGGCCACCTGATTACCTAGAGAGGAGAGAGTTAATGCCTCTCAACTAGTTCATCCTCATTTATTTCCGGTCTTCCTGGGTCCTTTGTCCTCCATGGGGGTTCAGGCCTGGGTGCAGGCTCGGAGGGCTGTAGGAGAGTGCCTCTTCCAACCTGCTTAGGTGTGGCCTGGCTGAAGCTCCGCCCTCCTCAGCCCAGGGTTCCCCACAAGGGAGGCTCCTGCTGGACCCGGTCCCAGTCCCTGCGTTGGCGCCCCTGGGGGGAACACTGTCCCCTGACCTCTGCATTCAGGGCACCTGGAGCCCTGCGGAGACAGTGAGCTCTCAGGAGATCTGGTGTGAGGAACCCTCTGGACACTGGAGATAAATGCAGCCACGCTGCTACCAGAGCCGTGGGGTGAGGGCGGAGTAGGCAGGGCTTTGAAGGATGAAGGACAGAAAGGCCTGGGGGCGGCTGCTGTCTCCTTCTTTCCCCAAGCAACTGAATTCCTTGCTGAGTCTTTTTTTCCATACTGGAGATTGAACCCAGGGTCTTTGCACTGCTATATCCATGGTAGTTTTTTAGTTTTTATTTTGAGATAGGATCTCACTAGACTAGTAAATTGCCTCGGCTAGACTTGAAATTGCAGGCTTGGAGATCCTCCTGCCTCAGCCTTTCAGGGGTACTGGCATATAGGCTTGCACCACTGCACCCAGCTCTGGATTTTCCCTGAAGTGTACTTGTACTCATTTTCTTCTGCCTTTACTCCCTTGATAGACACAGAGCCCATCTGAAGTAAAATAGCATTCTCTTCCACCTCTTCCTTTATTAGAGGCTAAAAATAATAGAGCTGCATTTATGACATTGATGGTACGGATCACCTTTGTTATCCACACTGCTGAGAGCATAAAGGGAGTCTGAACATCCCCAGGTCCTTTTAAAAATGTTTTTCTCTTTAAAATATTTTTATTTTAAGTCAGTATCTTACTGAGTTGCTAAATTACCCAGGCTGGGCAGTATCCTCCAGCCTCCATTTCCCAGAGTGCTAGAATTACAAATGTGCACCTCCATATCTGTCCAGAAACGCCTCAGTTTTAATGTTAAAAAGAAAATGTCTCCGGGAATTTAGCTCAGTGGCATAAGTGCCTCCCTTGCAAGCGTGAGATTGCGAGTTCAATCCCTGATACCAAAAAGAAAAAAGTAATGACCTCTTTAAACCTGTTTATGTGGATACCAGCGTTAACATTGTGCATGCTTTTCTTTCCGCAGATAGTTCTTTGAAAATGTGAGGAAAAGAGTAAATGTCAAAACAGAGCTACAAAATGTATCGAACATTCTTGTGCATTCAGGAAAGATGCTTGGTGCCTCTTTATACTGTTTCACGCAGGCCTGCACACCCACATGCGCGCTCACGGCACGCCGTCACCCTCTGCACACCCCCCCTGTCGCCCAGAGTCTGCCCGTTCCGAGCCCTCCCTGGTTACCCAGCTCCTTTATTTTGGACAAGGCTGTCTCGCACATGATTGAGTCAACGGTGGATAGCTTTTAAAAATAGAGATTTTGTCCTTTCTCAGGTTTATTGTTTATCGTAATCATCTTTCAAGTGAAAAGGCTAATTTACGCTTTCTATAGGAATATTTGCAGCTTGATTATTATAATATGATAGCTGCCTGGAAAGGTCTAAACTGGGACATTGACCTTGGATGTTTTCTGCATTTAGCTCTCCGTGCTTAACATTCAGGAAAAAGAAGATAGCTGCACCTCATTTACTAGTGTGGACTGTCTCGGCCGCACACCTCTCAGAAAGCTGCGGGGCCCAGGTGCGTCTCCGTGTCACCAAGGCAGCTACTTGGGGCACCCACCGAGCTGACACCCGGCCCCAGCTGGGCTGCTGTGGTTTATCATGTAATTTCCCTGGCATTGGATACTGTATATGATGCACGCGACCAGACGAAAGTGGAATAATCCTGAGTTCATTAATCAGAAACCAAACTGCCTCTTTCAGTGTCTCTGTCTAACTCGGATTCTCTCTTTTTTTTTCTTTTTTGGTGAATTTCCCATTCTTCCCCCAACATTTGGGTTTGGTGCGATCTGGAGTTAACGTAGTTGATATCCAGGAATGGGCGTTTTTCGTATAGACCGTGTCATTCGGGATGGGCAGATTTATAGGACCAGAGGGTTGTCAGAAGGAAAAGTTTTTAGTGCTGCTCTGCGCAAGCAATGATTGCTTTTAGCAGAAATGATCGCTTCTTCTTGCCAATGGAGAAAACAATTTAAATATCAAAGCCCGTACCCTAGAAACAGAAGGCTGCAGAGAATGGGGTGTGATGAGTTGAGACAGTACCATGGTGTCACCCGCCAGTGAGAGAAGTGTTGGGGCTTCCGTGGGAGAGGGGGGTGTATGGGTCTGTGCCCTGTACCGCAGAAATCGCCACGGTGGAGCTGGGGACAGAGAAGTGTTGACCTGCCCAGGGCCACTCAGGTCACATATCACAGAGGGGTGGCAGGGAGGCCTCTTCTAGGTTGCCTTGATTGTAACTTAGGATTCTTCTCCCAGAAATGTTCTTGTGGTTTTTTTTTTTTTTTTGGATTTAAGGCTAGTTGGTGGCTGGGTGCGGTGCCACCTGTAATCCTACCACTGGAAGACTGAGGCAGGCGGGTCTCCACAATTTGGAGGCCAGTTTATCTATGTGTAGTGAGTTTAAGGCCAGCCTGAACTATGTAAGGAGACCTTCCCTGACTCAAAACAACACTGGCAACAATAAAAAGATAGCAGTGCGTAACTGTCTCAGGTGGCTTTTTGGTAGCATGCTATGTGACATCATACATACATTAGATAGCAGAGAGAGCAGGGAAAGTGGTTCAAATACTAAACAGCTTTTCAAGGGTTTATGATCTTGAGGAAGAATCTATAAAGGCAGATTAAAAGGCAATTTGGAAATCGAAACCTGTGATGCCTTGTTTAGTTTTAAATATTTAACCAGTGATACATGTGCAGTAAAATCTGCTTTCACAGTGACAGTGATGGATTTTAAATATTTAAGTGTAGATTCATCCTCTTAATTTTCAGAAAAGAGGTGACAGGAGCTAAAAATAGCTCTTAATACTCAAGAATAGCGACACCGTGTTTCTCACTGCCTTTTGCCAACAGAACTCAGGGTGAGGATATTTTGGGAAATGATTCTAAAGAGGGTGTGTGGTTGCTGGTGTGTGCAACTCCCAGGAACCTACCTCTGTTGACATACGGGTTTCGCGGCTGCTGCAGCCTCTGCTCCTTCTCGGTGGCCCTGAATCCACACTCCTGGCTGGTGCCTGTGTGTTGGTGCAGATGGAGTTGTCCGGCTGTTTGAGGCCGGACTGTTGAAGGAGTAAAATGGGAAGCCCCGTCCGTCCGTGTGCATCAGGGCCAGCTCTTAGCACACTGAGGTTAACTAATTTTATTTACGTTCTCCGTGCGGTCCAGTTTTCCTGATTTGGGTAGACTCCTGGTGGTAAGATTGTGAAGTGTACGGATGGGCTGATTCACAGTGTGTTTTTGTGCTGCGCTGTTTATTTTGTTTCTCCCAGATACTCTAGCTGGGATGCTTGAAGGTTTAAACTCCCGATTATTCGTGGCTTGTGTATTTCCTGTGACTGTCACCCTCTTCCAAAGTGAGGAAGGCTCTTGAGATGGCTTAAGCTTCGTGTTTATCAGATACCCCTGGGAGCTGTCTGGAAAGTGTAGTGAAGTGGCTGTTTGGCATTTTACACTGCTTAAACTGGACTGGGGATAGTGAATGGAACTGTGGGTGCCTGACGTGAGCCAGTGACCTTTGACTTCACAGGGACGTGGCCAAGGTGGGCACCCAGGTCCTTCACAGAGAGGCCAGCTGGGGGGTGCTGAGGCACTCTTGGAGGAGACACAGCTCAGGAGAGGAGATGGGGGGTACAGGGGGGATCACTTGGGCACAGAAGCCAGATAGATGTGTGCCCAGGGGTACAGACCTTTCTGAAGCTGTCAGATGGCTCCTAAGGAGGGCAGAGAGATACCCAAAGGGTGAGAAAATTCTGGGAAATGCGACATCACTTCTGGGCAGTGTGCTGACTTCGAATCCAGTGGTAAATAAGGGACTGTAAATCTTGTCGCCAAAAAGCCATTTCCAAGGTGGCCAGGCAGATGCTAAGGAGCAGAGTGCAGGAATTCAAAGGAACTGAGCAGGACCAGGCAGCACTGGCCAGGACAGCGAGAGGCACTGGGACTCACTGTCATTTCTATCTTTTTTTTTTTTTTTTTTAAGAAGATGTGCTTCTGGATAAAAATAAGACAAACTTTTTGGAGGTGGGGGGAATATATCTTTGAAAACTATGTACAATCAAATCTGTCAATTACCTTAAGAATTTTTGTTTATTCAGAAATCAAGGTCCTAATCATATGAACCAAAGATTTTTTTAAAAAATCTACTTCATGCAGCATTAGCTTCCATATTTCTTTGATTGTATTTTAGAAAGAAAAACATGTTTCTTTGGCAAATGTCTTTTTTAAAAAAAATTACAAACTGATTACATGTCTCACTTTAGATTGAACAGTCAAATTTTTCTCTTCTTTTTTTTGGATGTCTGCAGAATGCTTGGATTTTCAACATCTCAGAGCTCTTTTAATTCCCTGCTCACAACCAAATTTACATCTCAATTGCAGAGTTCACATTTAACAATATAGACAGCATAATGCTGCTGGTAATTACACTTTTACTACCTGCTTTTATACACTGTATTCTCAGGCTCAGATTTTTTGCTCTGTGAGTTCTGATCTAGAAACTTGTGTGCATAGAGATCATAAATAAAAAGGGCCAGGTTCACAGCTTAGATTTAGCTAAATACAGGGGCAGAGAAATTGCTTTTTTTTTTTTTTTAATTTTTCTTGTAGGGGGAACCAAATCATGTCTGTCATCTTTATATTCTGAATTTTAATGTGTGCCCATTTCCGTGTTTTGTTTTGTTTTTTGTTAAAGGCCTAGAGAATTTGAGAAGGTTGAGGGAGAGATCCAAGTTAGTTTTGATTCCATGAATTTAACACCCTGAATATCGGAACTGATTTATTTTTGCCTTCCAGATTATACTATTTCTGCCATGTCAAGACTTAAAATGCAAAAGGTTGGTAAGTGACAGAGCTGGATTACATCAAAATTGTGGTTCTCCACTTCCCATAAGGTAGCAGTTATCTCTCTGCCATAAATAGCTGCTATCTCCTCCCATGTACATTTGCTAGTATATAAAAAAATTCACACCATTTAAAATAGAAGCTAAACATAACTGTGTTACACAGAAATTGAAAACACTCTGTATACTAAGGGGAAGAACACTTTTATTTTTTTTTTCCGCATTTCTGATTGAGAATGCCTAGTTCTGCCAGGACTGTCTGTTTGCACCCAGTCCTGACAGTGACCAGGCTGTGTTTATCACAGGCTTCCTGGCTGACTTTCCGGAGCATGAAATGCAGACTGTACAGAAACAAACCCTTACCTGCGTTTTACTGGAAGGCTGAAGGTTTAGGGTAAAATCACATAAATCAGTGGATGTTTCCTAATTTTGGAGTTTGTGCTGACAGGAGTGTCTGATGGAAACACCTCCAGCGCACTGTCCAGTAAAGCGCTCCCTCCAAAGCCCACCCACGGGCTGTATTCTGTTCAAATGCACTGAAACAGACCCACAGGCACCCACCAGCCGGCCTGGCCTTCCTCCCTGGAACGGGAAGCCGGCTTGCCCTGCACCTCTGCTGGGAAAGGCAGCGAGCGCACGGGCGGAGACACAGGCTCGGACGGCGGGGAGACGCTTGCACACACACGGCCTGCACGCGCGTTCCTCCGGGCGGTGGGACACTGGTCCTCCTGCATAGTTGTGTCAAACTGCATCTGCGTCTCAGAGAGGAGGACGAAGGACCCAGGCATCCAGAGGCCAGGTCTTTTGTTGTTATTAGTTTTAAATAATGCCCAAGCTACATCAGGACAGCAGGAAAAGGCCGAGAGAGAAAGAGGTGGCGGAGAGACAGCCAGAGAGCCAGAGCTAGCGCGACAGGCACTCAGAGGCGCAGAGGCAGCTCTGGGGCGCGCAGGCCGGGCTATACCTTCTGCAGCGTCCCTGCCCCGCGCGGCGCCTGCGTGTGGTCGCGCCTCCTCCTCTTCCTCTTCCAACCCGGGCGGCGCGGATCTGAGCTTGGCAGCCCATACGGTGGCCCCTCCAGGGCTGGGGACTTAAGTTAGGTTTCTTTTGTACTTCCCAGAAAAAAAAAAAGAAAGAAAGAAAAAAAAAGGATCCGCAGCTCGGCGGGGCACAAGCAAGACCGCTCGCACGCCTGCACGCTTGCTGGCACGCCCGTGCACACCCGCCAGCTCAGAAGCCCGCACGCCCGCCCACTTGCACCGCCACCTGCCTCGTGCGCTGCAGCCCGGCCGGCCCGCGTGCACCACGGCCGCCCGCGCCAGCTCCGCCCCAGCCGCTACCTGCCCGCCGCGCCCGCAGCGCGTCGCCTCCTTCCTGATTGGGCGGCCGCCCCCCAATCGGTGGCGCGCCTGGGTTGGGGGGGGTGCGTATGCAAAGGCATGCTGCATATTCATGAGCTCCAATCGGGGCTTTAAGTCCTTGATTAGGAGCATGCGAGAGCTCGGTCCCCACTGGCCGCGCCTCTGCGCCCGCTCGTCGCCGGCAGAAGCTCGCCACTAATTGCACGCCGCTCTGTCAAGGAAACTTTGATTTATAGCTGGGGTGCACAAATAATGGTTGCCGGTCGCACATGGATTCGGTAGAACTTTGCCTTCCGGAGTCTTTTTCCCTGCACTACGAGGAAGAGTAGGTACCTTTTCTTTGCTCCTGCAACTCGCGTGGGGGTGCGCGCGTGGGTGCGCGGCGGGTCTGCACCCGGGGCAGAGCGTGCATGCTGGGGCGCCCGCGTGCACCCGCGCCCGTGGGTGTCCGCCTGGCTCCTTTGTGCACGGGCCGATCTCCTAATTCGCTAAGTGGAGAATTGTTCTCTGACTACAGTGTTACCTTAGAGGCGCAGCTCAGCTCGGTGACTGCCACTAAAACAGCTGTGTGACAGTCACTTCTTATTCAGGTGCTAAGAATAGGCATTGGCTTGCGATGCCTAGTGAACTGTTAAAAATTCATCTTTAACCAAGGACCCATTTTCATGCCAAGGAGAGAGGCTTTAAAGTATAATATTCAAAATGATTTATACTATGGAGTGCCTCTTCTGTATTCGCAGTTTGACAGATATTTTTGGCTCCCTGTCGTTTCTGACCGTGCAGAGTTAAGAGACAGAAATGCACATTTACTAATTCTCCTTCGGAGAACAATTTAAAAAAAAAAAAGCCAGCCCTGAGCAGTTCAGGGCTAGAGTAATGTTATTTGCATGGCGAGCCTTAACTGAGCACTTAACTGACAAATAAGTCCATTAAGTAACATGAGCTTTTCACACATTATAAATATTTAAGGGGGGGGGGGTTTAAGCAGAAACAGTATTACTGTTAAAATCTCCCCTTCAGTGCACCGCGCTGAGATTCGGGTTGTGTGTGCAGTGTCTAGAGATTATGGAAAAGTACTTTTGTTCTCCTATGCAGTTAATTCCTGTTGATGAGTATCTTGGTGCTCGTGGAAATAGATTTAGAGGATGAGGGAGAAAGACGGAGCAGGAGGCCAGCAGAGGATAGGGGAAGTGAACCTAGGCATGCTTGTGTAAGGAGTGGGTCGTAAACTTAATTTCAACCCACTGTTCAGATAAAATGCGAGTGGGTCACGGGACCTGTCACACGGGTTTATCTCTCTCTGTCGCGTCAGTTGCCTGGCTTGGCTTTCTCAGTACAGTAGCAGCAACTGTTAGGATTCTGGAGAGCGAGCGTGCTGTTGGTCAGCACTTCCCTCTGTGGCTTGTGAGGCGAACATGACGTTCTCGCGTGGGAGACGAGGTCCTGCGTTAGAGGTGGATGTCCACTAGCTGTCCTTACTGCCCGCTCCTTTGTAATTAAGGGAGGCACGGAAAGTCGCTGGCTGGCTCAGTGGCTGCCAGTCTGCGTGTGTGTGTGTGTGTGTGTGTGTGTGTGTGTGTGTGTGTGTGTGTGAGTTAAGTGCTTGCACACACACGCGCACATGCATACACAGCCGCGCACACAGCCAGGGTGTTAGCCGAGGCATGGATTTAGAAAGCACCAACAGATCCTGAGGCTGTATTTGGATCAGTTTGAAATACTCCAGGGAAGAAAGGACCTTAAAATGCGTGGAAGGAAAAAATGAAAAATAAACCAAGGTAGGAGTGCCGGCCTGCTGGAGGAGGTTAGTACACCTGGGCGTCTGGAATTGGGGAATTTAAAATGTCTCCCTGCTAGGAGAAATGGCTTGTGGACTCACCGGGATTCTGAACTTTTTTTTGTAAATAAATAAACCAACTGAACTTTAAAAATCTCACCGCCCCCCCCCATTCTTTTTAAAGTAGTTTCCTTGAATTTAACTTATGTCTAATTTGAATAATTAGTTTAGATAAGCCTCTTAAAGGAGATACATTTAAATGAAATCAGGACACAGGTCCTTTTGGTGTTGGCGCAAGATTCAAACTCGCTTTCTGTTTTGGGCTGAATTAAAAGTCCTCTTTTAAAAATACAGATTTATTGTCCGGTTGCAATTTTGATGGTTACGTGGTTCACTGGACAGACAGAAAGATCCAACGCCAGGCAACACATCTGCCTCTCTGTCTCAATTAATAACCCACAGAATTTATACATGCTATTAATATTCATAGTAATTGTGCCGGATTAAACCCCATTACGTGTGTGTATACATAGAAATGAAACCTGACTTGTGTAGTTTCCGAGAAAAATATTGTACCATTTCTGCTTTGGAAGCTGTGAAAAAGACTCACGCAATTTATTGACCACCATTCAGAGAGCTTAAGACGTTTAACCTCTAACTGTATTTTTTTGTTTTAGGAAATGTACCAGCACATTAAAGAATACAATGCTGAGAGCTTGTTTTACATTTAGCAGCGGTAGTAGCTGATAGCATAAATAGATGAAAATAATATATCTGCTCATTTTGACATATGTGTCAGTCTAATCATTGTAAATGAGTGTGCTGATCACAGGAATCCCTTTCAACCTCTGATTAAAATGTAACATTGACTACAGGATTATAGAGAGGACTTAATTTTACTGACTGTTTTAACAGTTGTCACAGCTGTTGGAAGAAGGAAAGGCAATTGAAACACTCCAAAACAGACAGGGCGGGGAGGAGGGTGCAGTTTACTAAATTTCAGTATGATCATTGCGATCCAGACACTGAACATTTGTGAATAGTTTTGTGTCTTAAGATCCTTGCATGGAGCTATGCAAGTTTTATTTTGTATGACCCACTCTTTCTGTGTCAAGGTTTTGATTTTTTTCCCTTTTCTCTTGTCTCTTCTTCTGAAGACCTCAACTGAATTGAAATGTAACTAAAGTGGCAAGATAATGTCAGAATATGGGGGCTAGAATTAGCCAGGCAGGGAAAATATAGGGAGGGAAGGAAAAGCCTCTATCAGAGTAGACTCTGGCTACTGAGGAAAGGTAGGAGCCTGCCCACATCACTTTGATGTGATGTTATTTGCGAAGTAGGAGCAGGCATTTAAGTTTATTTTTGTAAGAAAGAATACTGGAATCTCCAGACTTGAGGCGCGGATGACTTTTCTTCCCGGTCCTTCTGTGTAAATCTGTTGACAACACCTGCAGCCTTAAAGGTGGGTGATGGAGGTGGCGTTTGCAGATAATTTCTCTGTAAATTACTGGAAGTGACAAGCAGCAGCCTTTGGGGGTGAGCGTCTTCAGCGGGAGCGTCTGGCCAGCTCACCCGTCACACCGCTAGTCAAACAGGGTAATTCTATTTTTCCAAGGATCCCATAACCAGGATGCATATCCCAAACCATAGCTGGTTAAGACAGCCAGGCGATGGGTATTATGTAACATAGGATATTTTTGTTTGGAATAAACATAGAGGAAGAAGAAGAAGGAGAAAAGGATAAAAAGTGGTCCTGAGTTAGTGGAATAAATGTGGGAAGGGAGTGGTGGTGACGGTCACCTGCGTTTCTGAAGCCCTTTGTGTTACTCTGTGCACCATTGGGGGGAACTTTTAAAATCCTCCTTTTGCAGGCAGACCTAGAAACCTGCTTTGCATTTTCTGGGAGGAGGCAAGGGCGATGATGCTGGCTGGTTCTTACAGGGATGGTTTCTCAGCTTCGTGTGTTTATAGCACTGCTGCTTTATTTACTGAGCCTAGTGTGTTGCAGCGGTAATTAACCCATGTTATTAGCAAAGCCCTTGTGGATAGCCATTAATTCTCTTGCATGGATGATCATTTTTCTGCTGTTTTCCCTCCAATAAGGTATCATTGTTCATATATACACACACATGTATTGTGTATATAAATTGACAGCTTTGGATTTGTTTTTGTGATTGCATCTGTTTCTCTATGTTGACCATCTCCTGAAGAATGGGACTGTAGCTCAGTTTTTAAAAATTCTACTAGGAGAAAATCAATTTTCGCAAAGTAAAAAAGACAAGAAATCAAAGGTTAAAAAAAGGAAATATTGCAGAAATCAGTTTTAACTCCAGATTTCCCAGATTTTAAAATTCACGATCATTTGTATCTTTGAGGTCTTTTTATTTAGTTAATAACACTTTGGGCATTCTTATAAAATATTGAGCCAGCAGAAAAATACCTGTGCTTCTTGTGCTGAGAAAAGATAAAGACCATCTCATTAGCCAGGCCATACTTTCGCAATTAATTTTAGATACCTGGTGCTATTCATCAAAAAGGGCAAGCTAACTTCTCTCTGATTGTATTTAACAACACTTTCACAGTACCTCACTCCTGCCAGAATTACAGACAAAGAAGACAGGGTTCTTTTGGAAGGGAGACATTATATTCCATCTCGAGGCTTAGCCACTTGGGAAAAATTCCTCAATATTTGTTTTAGAACAGTGACTAAACAAAATATTTCTTTGTGTTGCTTTAAGGTGATGTTTAACCTCAAAGATTTTCCTGTGTCTTCTTTAAAAAACAAAAACTGAAATACATGTGCATAGTTGATTGCTGATACTCCAGTGGCAAATAATAGCAGTGATTTTTGTTAAGCCAATTACTGCCAGATAAACTTTCCCGAAGCACCTATCAGTATTTAGGAGAGGGAGAGGCATTGGAGGTATCACAGTGAAACTTTAAAGTCGTGGCAGTGTTTAAGCTGTGCTCTGAATTCTGCTCCCTGGCAAATTGAGAGCAGGCAGAAACAATGCAGTATTGATGCGTTCTAAGTACCCAGGAGCCCCGGCCTTGCCAGCTCTCGGGAGAAAATCTTTGATTACGTTGGCCCAGTTTGTACAGTTTTTATCTCTTTTACATCCTCTGGCATTGTGTTAAATTGTCATTGTCCTAAAGCGTGTGAGATAGGAATGAATTGTCATCCTTTCGGTGGTCTGACAGTGAAATATTTAGCTTCCCTTTCCCCAGTCGTACTTCTGGGTGTATTTGATAGTGCCGAGAGGGCGTCACACAGCTCTGCGGCTTGACATTTGGACTGGGTTTTGTGTGTTTTGCCATTGATTATTATTCCCATAGCCATGGGTACTGCTATACACTGTCTATACCCTTATCAATCAATGAATGGACACCTAATGCTTTCAAATCGAAAGCTGTCGATGAGATGAGATGCTCACAGGAGTATGTTTGTATGCACATGTAGCATGCATGGGAAATACCTGGCTACACAGGAGAGGGAGAGGTGTAGTGCACAGGTATGCCGGTCAGGTTGTATGTGGACATTTCCAGCTCCGGTGTGACTCTGATCAGTCAGCTGCCAGTTAAACAGCCAGGGATGATTTTCACCTGGAGCTAATATTTCAGGAATTTGCCAGATCAGATTGAAAACCCAATTGACTTCAGAGCTACATATTAGACAGACCACGGATAACCTAATAAGTTCATTTGCTTCTGATTTTTTTTAACATTTAAATGATTGTCATTCATGTATTCAATAGCTAGTGATCATAAATAATTTGTGAAATAGGAAATAGACTATTGATATTAAATGCATAATTGAATGGGTTGGGCCTATATCCAAGGAATTAAATTTAAAATAGCTCTTGGCTACACTGTTTCTTATCTAGTTGGGCCTGATAAATATATCTAAATGCAAAATATGGTACCTTTCGAAAACATCCAAAATGAGGGCTTCTTTACTTGTACTGCATAAATATGCCATTTTATTATTATTTTTTTGCTAAAGTAAGTCTATTAAATTAAGTATTATATTTTCATAAAATGCATCAGATTTCCACATTGTTTAATTTAACTCTAGGATGTAAGTTTAGAGAGGTCCTTGATTTTACTTCAGTAAATCTGGGTATGGAAAGAAAACATTTGCACAACTGTTCTCCTGTTCTTATAATTTTTGTCCTAATTCATATCCTCTTTCGATTCCCTAGATTCATTTCCTACTTTTATTTATTTGTGTAGCATTCTCTCACATTAACTTTCACTGTGTATTTTTTTAAATCCTGCTAAGTGCTTTTTCATACCATCCCATCAGATCCAAGTTAGCTGTCTTATTTCTGAGGTTGGTAGGTGACAGTTTTCTGCCTTTTGAAGGTTTCACCTGGTCTTTTTATTCTTGGTTCACATTCTTATTAGACTTACACTTCCTAAGGTCTGCTAATAAACAGTAATTTCCACTCAGAGTTGTAGGAAACACGTCTTTCCTTACTATTTTTTTTCTCCAGAAGTACCAGATATTTTTCTCTGATTTGAACAATATTTCTCAATATTTTTTGAATGTATTTCATAATCAAGGCTCTCAAAGAAGATTTGGATCTTTTGTGTCTTATATACATTACTCCTTTTTATGGTTTTTGAAAATAGTTTTTAATTGCTTGGGGAAAGCTTGCTGTTTGTGGTTTCATTTCTTCAGATGTTATGTCACTTTAATTTATGGCTGAGCACATATATATGTATATATACATACATACATATATTTGGAACTCACTAAAAGCAAAACAATGAAAGAGAACATACAAGGTTTTTAAAAAATTAGCTGCACACTGGTCAATTAAAGTCCATTTCAATCTGCTGGCATAGTTGTGTGTGTCTTTGACTATGGCTAGAAAACACAGGACTCTAGCTGTTAGAAATGCTACCTAAGGCTACCTGGAATTCTCTTCTATAAAATAGTAAATGAAAAATCCTGACTTTTGGCATTTAAACTCTGTTAAAAACTCACAGGAGGAGGGGTCTACTTAGATTCTAAGCAAACAGTATGAAAGTGCATTGATCACTTTAATTTTAAAAAGCAGTTTTTGTCACATGCAGTCTCCTTTGCCTTCTCCGCTTCTTTTGAATGAAACGGAATTGCGTATATACTCTCATCATTGTGCTCGGAACTGCACCTCTGTGTAATATGCGTTGGCACCACTTACCTAGCCAAAGAAAACAAATTAACATTGGACGGACCAGGGCTGTCAGGCACCCCACAGATGCGTCAGTTTAACTTTGCCCCACCGTGCACCTTCGCTGCAGACAGTTGCTTACGATGGTGCTGAATAGAGGCAAAGCTACCAATAAATTCTCAGTTCTATCAGAGACTGATGGATGGTAGAAAGCCAGCTTGCTTGCTGACTTACCTCTAAACACTATCTATAGGAATATAGATAGCATAGATAATAATGAGTTTCACAGAACTGAAGCTCATTCGAATATTTCTACACCCTTGCATGCAAAGTGAGGTATTCAGACCACGTCTCTGGAGTGGGCAGCTCTTACCTGGGAAGCAAAAACTCAAAGAAGTGGAGAATCAGAAAGGGCCACGCAATCGACCCATTGTTAACAGGAGGTATCTCTCTTTGATGCACCTTACATACATTTTTCGGGGAAAAACACTTATGCATGCTTATTCAACATGTAAAAAAATAAGTAAATCAAGAATTTGTGCACAGAACAGAGGCATAAATTCCTTTCTTTTCTCCACGATCAGAAGGACAGCTTGGGCCATGAGAACTCCTTTTCCATCTTCTCTAGAAACATTTTACTTTTTATGACTGTTGAGAAATTATCCAAAGGCTTATAACACAAATACATCCCCTTTCCTTTTAATACTCACAGTGTGAGTTAAACATTTTAGAACCTATCCTTTACAAGGCAGTTGGTATGGGACAATAGTGTAAGAATTTGCTTTGAAAGGATGATAAAAATGTAATATTCAAATAGTAAATATTATCTGCTGAGTTAGCAAAAACAGATTGTTTGCCACACTGCAGACCGGGCTGAGATACTTAGTTTAAAAAATTGCACATGTAAAGGTCTTCTTTTGTTGACTGCCCTGTGCCACTATTAATTCCAAATTATTGAAGTAGCAATTTAGCTTCTCCCCACGTGGAAGATGGCCACATTAAATTGTATTCATTTTCCCACCCACGGGCAGCATTCCTGTAGTATTTTCTCTCCAGTCAGGAATCTGCCAACACAGATGACGTGGGGGTGCAGGGGAGAACAACACACCTGTAGCCCACTGTCCGTGATGAGAGAAAGGGAGGAGTGGACGCCTGATGGGGAGCAAGGCTTTCCTCTGCAAAGTGACCGTATACAGTTGGCGCCAGGTCCTGTGAGATGACAGAAGGGTCCCTTTCACCCGCCTCATCAGTCATGGGAAGGAACCGGCAGCTGAATTGTACTGAGCCCCACACGTGGCCCATCTGTCTTGCTGTCCACTAGCTCGGGGGAGGGGGCTGGCAGGCTGGGAGTGTTGGGCTCAGGGCAAGCGCAGGCCATCTTCTCTCCTCGCCTCGCTTTTCCCTCTGCAGAGCAAGTCGAGGAGCAGGCGGGCACTGGATGCCCCCAGCTCTGCTGCAGATACTCCTCTCCAGGACCTGGGCTAGGTTGGCACCCAGTTACTCAGGTGGATTTCCGGTTTCTCTTTGGTCCGGGGAATGTCACTGTTGATGTTCATGCCTGAACCTGACCTAGCCATGGGGTGGGCCTCCCCAGCGCCCAGGGACCAGGAACTGGACTCAGCAGGTTTCTGTCCACAAATGTAGAGGACAGGCCACGTGTTTAGGTTAATGGGTGGGAGGAATGTTTTTCATATTTCCTATGGAGCTGTTCAGTTAGGTCGAGAGAGTAAGAACAAGAGGTTACATTCTCAATGGAATCTTTATTTCTTGATCTTCTGGTGAACCAAACTGTAAAGAGGCGCTACGGGGCTTCATGGTTGGAAAATCTGTGGTGAGAAGGCACTGCATGTGACAGGCAGCCTTGCTGTCTCTGGGGGGACACTGGGGGACACTGTCTGTGGGCTTACCTGGCTTGCATCCTGAAGCCTCCCCCACAAGACATGGCGCTGCCCTCAGCTCTGAGATGGTCCCTGCACTCCTTCCTGTCTGTTCGGAAGGCCGGAAGGGTTGTTGTCTTTGGTAGAGAGGGAAGTGCCTGGTGGCCTCCTCTGCATCCTCGTTGGCTGTGAATTCCAGAGAGGTGGCTTTCAAGGCCCCCTATTTGTTTTCTTTTGGCTTCTGTTTGTGGTGCATTCTAGTCCAGTGCTTTTATAGTGTTTTTTTGATTGTTGTCAGTTTGGGATACTCTCCGTTGGCATTTTTGTGAAGTTAATGTCACAGCAGTCAAACCCTTGGCGAGCTGGAATCCGGCTGCAGTGCACTGAGGAGAGGACTTCTATTTGATTGTGTGTAAATACAGTTAGTTAGCTGGGCGTTTATCAGATGGCTTGGCAGAGAGAGAGAGGAGCTGTAGAGACTGTTTTCGGTCGGAGTGCTGTTCATGCACCTGATAAGATTGAGAGAGCTTTTCGCAATGCTGATAGGCTTTGAAAAAGAAAAGAGTAATCACTTCTACTGGCACCAGCTTATCGAGAATGCAGTAAAATGCCAACACTCTTACATTAGCGAAAGTAAATGTTTTAGACAATCTGAGCCCTTTTTTTCCTTCAAGTTAAACAAGAGGGGTGCTTTTCAGCTTGCCAGAGTGAATGGAAGGATTTGTTGCCTTGACTGAATTACAGGTGAATTTGTAAATAAAGAACCTTCGGGTCAGCAGTGGCGTCTTCCGTAAGCAGGTCCGTCCGCGCCGTCCCCTCTCTGGAGAAATTAAGCTTTGCTCTTAGCCACTCTGGTTCTATTAAACATCATTTCGGATGTCAGGAAATGCAGTTCTGTCCTTTGTCACTTGAATCTCCTTGTTTTTCCAGCAGATAGCGAATCAGACCTGAGGAAGCTTGGTGTGCCGTGGGCATATGCATGTCCGGGCATCAGTGAGTTTACACTGGCTTGTACAAAATCTGCGCTTTGCAGAAAGCAGTGAGATGAATTATAAATTCTGGGTGCTTTATGGAGAAGATAAATGTATTTGTCCCAGTGAGTCCATCTTAAAGTGCCTCCCCGGAGAGAGAGAATACGAGAGAGAGAGGTGGACAGAGGGATAGAAGGAGAATATTGGCTTTGCTCTTCCCATATAAACCATTCACTTTCTCAGTGCTGCCATTTTCTCTTCTTTGTAATTTGACGCCTACAAATAATTTGGCGTATTCAGATTTGATAAATGATAGTGCAAGAGCGGATTGATTGATTTTGGATTACTATTGATTACTCTCAATGAGATCACTGTGACACACTCGAATCAATAGTATTCGATTAAGCAAGGCACCAGCAGTCTATACCCTCGGCAGCAGGAGGGAATTTGGGAACAGAATGTTCACGAGCTGATAAATTGACAAAGCATTCAGCTTTAAATAGTCCTTTGTTCAGCCCTAGTTCCTTAAAATATATTTTACTGGAAAGTTTGTCTTTTTTGCAACTTGGGGCCTTTCTGTGGAAGAAAGGTCATCATTTTAAGGTTTATTAAATTTTAACTAAAAACAACTGGGCTCCGTTTAGGTGTGAAATAATTTAAGTACTCACTGCAGGCAAAGCTTCATGCTTTTGAGCTGTCGCTCAAAGGTTCCATTCCTCTATGAAGATGTCAATTGTAAACATAAAAATGCATCACTGGGAATGGAATGGTTTAAGATTCAAACTGAAATAAAAATTCCTGCCTGGGGAAAGCACTATAATCAAAATAAGGTGGTCTTAAGTTTCTTCTCCAGGTGGGCATGCTCGGGAGCTGGGCCGGAGGCGCCTGCGGATGCTGCACCTTGATCGAGCACAGCTAGGAGGATTTTTCTCTCCTTATCTCCTTGTGCGCATCACGCCGCCCATGCTACGTGCAAAACCCTAAATATCATTTGATCTGAACAGTGGTGCCGCTGCTCAGGCCCTGCAATCTTCCTGTCATGAGCAAACTTACAAAGTTGTTAAGGAGAAAACATCATTTATCTTGCATTGCACGGCGTGGTGGAGTTTGCTCTCCCCCCAGAGGCAGCATTATCCTGTCACTGCACCAAATATCTGAGCGTTCGTACTTGCAAAACCTAGTGTCAAGGGACATTTTACCCCTAGGATCTGTGTCCTCAAGGCCCTGAGGGGCGGAAGTCCTTTTTATTTATTTTTATTTGTGCTAGGCTGTGCTAGCACCCCGGAGCACGATAGGTAATGCTCTACCACTGAGCTACACCCCCAGTCAAGCTCAAATCTTAAATTTTATTTTCTGGCAACCAGGACCTTTGCACTAAACTACATCCCCAGTCCTTTTTAATTTTTTTTTTTAATTTTGAGATAGGGCTATGTTGTGAAGCTGCCCAGGGAATTTCAAACTCCTGACCCTCCTGCCTCAGTCTCCCTGAATGCTGGGATTACAGGCATGTATTGCCCTGCTCAGCTGATTAATATATACTTAGATGAATTCTCTTCCTGTAATATTTTTTCAGAAGAGCCCAAAAAACTAGAGGTGGCTTTCTGAGCGAAAATCAATATAAAAATCAAGTTTGGAATCATGAAATTACCTGTCAAAAAAACATCAAGCTTTTTTGCATGAAAGTAAGGTAATGTGATTCTAATTACATTAGGTCGAACTGTATAAAGTTGCCATTTTTGGAAGTCAAAAAAATGGTCAAATATCAGCAGTTTCTTCTGATTCAACCCAATAATTGAATTTGTTTCTATACTGTTGATATTCTGTAATCAAATTGGAAGTGACAGCTAGTTTTTGTTTTATGCTGGGCTGTGTCAGGTTAGGGAGGCACATGGATCTGGCCACTGTTAAGGCAGGTGCGTGGTGAGACCATGTGAACACCGGAGAGCTGACCAGAGCTGTGTCCGGTGCATGCTGAACTCTGTGTGTGTGTGTGTGTGTGTGTGTGTGTGTGTGTGTGAGTGTGCCCATATGTGTGCACATGTATGTGTAAGTGGACTGCTTCTGGGAGGGGTGTGCACTGTCACCTGCTGGGGGAACCTCACAGAGTTACACAGTGGCCGTGCTCTATCAGGGAACAGTTCTGAGCCCTGCAAAAGGCCACAGTGCCCAGGGTCATTGCTAAGGGAACCGGGGACAGATGCCAGCGCCCCAAACCCTGGATCCTCTCCAGCATTCCCTGAAGGGCTGCATGTGCTCTGTGCTGACCCTGCGCCTGCTAGGGTGTGCGAAGGGGACCCTACCTTACCCACTGCAGGGCCTGGTGCTTCAGCAGCTGTTGCCACTTTCAGCGGGGCTCAGGGAGCTGCAGGGAAGAGACCCAGGGCCTAGGGGACCCCAGTGTATGGGCGGCTGGTAGGAGCCCTCTGTGCATCCTGGAGGGTTCAGGCACAGCCCGGCTGCCAGGTGTCGAGGAAACTGGGTGCCCAAGGGTGCACGAGAGGGGTTGTGATGCCACCCAGGAGAGTACACGGGCACAAGGTGTGTCCTGACTGGGGTCACGAGAAGACTGGGTGAGTCCTGCTGGCCTCGGGAAAGCTCGCAACAGCTTACATCTCCTTTGGGTGAGGGCTGAGAGGAGGGAGAGGGTGGGGAGGAGGGAGAGGAGGACAAGGAGGAGGGGGAGAAGAGAGATGACGGCGAGGAGGGGAAGGAGGAGGAGGAAGGAAGAGGAGAAGGGAGAAAGGGGAGGGGGAGGAGGAAGGAGGAAGGGAAGGAGGGGAAGAGAAGGGACTAGGGGGAAGGGGGCTTGATTGTTGAGCTCCTTGAGGAAGATGCAGAGTGGTCCCACTGCTAGCCTGTGAATCTTCCCTTTTGCCACCTGTCTGTGGCCTGAGTCTGATTTATTGCTGGTCCTAAGACCAAATAAGAAATCCTTCCTTTTGATGTCTGCTGCCAGGCAGACGCGGGCACCAGGCATGGCGGGAGGACAGTGCGGTGGCCGGGACATCACTGCCCTGACCGCACTGTGGCCCAGAATGGCAAACTGCATGTTCTCTGTTCATTTGGACAGATACAAAGGGAGGTCAGCTGTGTTTGGGTAAGAATATAAACTAACAGCTTGCGTTTTATACCTGGTTAGAATTCCTGCCTTTCTCTCCTCTCCTCTTCCCCTCCTCTCCCTCTCTCTCTCTCCCCTCCTCTCGTTGCTTCTCCTTTCTCTCTCTCTCTCTCTCTCTCTCTCTCTCTCTCTCTCTCTCTCTCTCTAGCTGTATCTGCGTCAGCTTTACCAAACACAGCACTCAGGAATATAAGCAGCCCGACCACAGTGTTTTGTGGGTGAGCTACCTGGGCCCTGGGAAGCTTACTTACCAAAGAGAAGTGGGATTTGGGGTCTTTGGGGTCTGCCTGCTGGCTGCCCCCTCTGTAGCCCTTGCAGGAGGAGCCTTTGTCACATTTTGCAGGGAGTTGGGTTTGGAGTCAGGAGCCCAGCCCATCGCAGGCTGCCAGTCAGCAGCAGGTGTGAACAACATAAAACAGGATTAACACAGAGCCCACGTGTGCACTGCAAACAGAGGTTGCCTGGCTGTCCAGCAGGCCAGGGCTGGGGACAGAAGTCCCTGGGGCCTGTGCTCCCCTTGTTCCCTAAATAGTGGGTGCTGGGCCTTGGCCCGGCTGTGTTTAGGCAGGCAGGCCTCGGAAGGGAACATACTCCCTTCTCTTTCTCTGCTGTAAACTGTAGACACAAAACCGAGGGGAAAAAATCCTTCTAGAACTTTAGAGGTGAGGTAGGCATGGGGGTGGAATAAAAATTGGAGACCTAATTCCTAAACTAGGGTTACGGGTTAGTGGTGCACAGATGTCTCTGCTGGGTGCAGGTTAACACTGACAGCCATTTGTTTGGTGTGATATCTGAAATACGTAACACCACTGTACATCAGAGGCACGTTACTGGTTGGCTTCCTCCCAGATTTATCTGCCTCATTCATATGGCTTAATTCATATTTTCACCTAAATGGGCAAGCCCAAATAAAATAATTTTATTAAAGGTTTACATCCTCCCCTTGACTGAGTTTTTAAAAATCATTCCTACTAATTATGAACAAGAAAGCTTGCAGAAAGTTATAGTGTGTGTATCAAATGAGACACTGCATTGAATTTCTGGTACTTGAATTACTGTGTATTTTGATATGAAAGATAAAGAATATTCTTTTTGGGGGGGAGGACTGGGGATCAAACTTAGGACCTTTTACTTGCCAAGCAGGTGCTTATGCCTCTGAGCTAAATCCCCAGCCCAGAAAGAATATTCTTAAATATCTCTCTCTTTGAACATACTAAATCTAGTTTGTACTATATGTTAGATTCAACTTTGGATATCTTGTCTCTTGTTAGGTTTAGAATGAGTCATGTCTTGAAATTTTATAATGTGGTCATATCCAATAGAGATCTGAAATAAGGAATAACCATTCATTCAGGTAGAGAAATTGTATTTTGTATACACACAGGCACACACTCATGCATACACACATGCACATACATGCTTTCAGCACGTGTGAATGAAGTTTTTCACATGTGTGTATTTCGCTGATTTTTAATACTCTAAAAGTATGTCCAAGTGGACATTTATCTAAGATGAATCTGTTAAAAAAATCACACATTTATAAAAAATAGTTTTGAAATGTCCTAAATCAAAATTTTAATTGTCATTGTTTTAGCAGTGTCTTGGTAATATGTACTATCTTTATTAGCTTTTCTGTCCAAGACTAAAATTGTAATTACTCATTTCTTTAGCCTTTCCTGATGCTTACTTTTTATTTTTATTTTTAATGTTTGTGTGCGTGTGTGATTCTGTTCCTAATTTTATTTCAGAATTACTGTTGTTCAGAATTATCATTATTGGCACCTTAACTGTGGGAGTTTTAACACACCAAGTATATCCAGGTCACTAGGGACTATACAAATCCTAAAACGTATATTTTAATTTCACAGTCACTGTCTTTAAAGTTAATTTCGTGCTGCTTGCCTGCTAGTGTCTCTCCCCCTAAGAAATGCCCATTGCTTTCTGTTTGGTATTTTTAAGCACCTCTGTCACATGCATTAATTAGCTTGTAGGCTCAAAGCTTAGTGACAGCTAACGAAATCAGGTTTAGGAGACACCAGTTTGACAGTGATGTTTAGAGTATGTTTACACCTGACTCTCTTGTCACATGGATTGCTTACAGTGACTTCTCACCTTGCCTCAGAAAGTTACATACCTTCCTTCACAGTTTCTTAATCAGTGAAGCCTCCCTTTCATGTTTTTTTTTTTTTGTTTGTTTGTTTTGGTTTGTATTTTTGAGACAGGGTTTCAGGAGCTGGGGATTTAGCTCAGCGGCATAAGCACCTGCCTTGCAAGCAGGCAGTCGTGAGTTCGATCCCTGGTACCAATTAAAAAAAAAAAAAAGAAAAAGAAAACAAGACAGGGTTTCACTATGCAGTTCAGGCTGGCCTAGAGCTCTCTTTGTAGCCCAGGCTGATCTCCAACTTGCAGTGATCCTCCTGCCTCAGCCTCCTGAGTGCTGGGATTACAGGCATGTGCCACCACACCCAGCTTGCCTCTTTCATATACCCGGCTTTCCTCTTTCATGTTTTAACCTATGTTTTCCTAATCATTCATGCAAAAATATCTGAGTGTCTGTAGGTACCATGGTAGGTACTGAGATTCTGAAATAAATGATAAAAATGTCAAATGAACACAGAACACGTTTGATTTTTAGGTAGTGCTATTTTTAGCCAAAACATTATTTTTAGTTTCTCCCTTTTTTTTTTTTTTTTTTAAACTAGTGTGTGGCTTGCAACATGAAACGGTGACACTTGTCCTGGGGGATCAGTAGCTAGAAACCCGAGCAAGCCACAGTTCCCGTTCCAGGGCCCGGCCCTGGCTGTGCAGACCTGGGGGGCCAGCAGCCTCCTGAAGGTATGTGGGCAGCTGGGGTGTCCTGGGTATCCCAGGATGGATCAGGGCCCTGGTGCTCAGGGCAGCTGTGGTCTCGTGGAGTGCACTGTCTCCTTCTCTAGGGATTTCAGGGTTTGAAGACCTGGTCATCAGAATTGCCACTAATTCTTAAAATGCTCCAAATTCTTTGTGCCAGTGTCGGTTTGTTTTCCTTTTTTTAAACTGGTGAAAACAGAGTTAAAGTGAAAACAGAAAATTCCTTAAAAGATCTTGGAAGAAAACACATTGCTGAAGTTTCAGGAAAAGCAAAGGAGATTCAGTTGAACTTGAAAAGGTGTGCGTTACTTAAATTTGGGGGAAAGGTTTGATTGAGTAAACTTATTTTAATCGAAGTAACAGACTACTAAAGGCAGTTGTTTTTTTGTTTTCTTTTGTCTTGTTTTTGAGATAAGGTTTCACTATGTTGTTCAAGCTCGCCATGAGCTCATTCTATAGCCCCAGCTGGCTTTTAACTTGTGGCAGTCCTCCTGCCTCAGCCTCCTGCAGGTTAGGGTTATAGGTGTGTGCCACCACCCCTGGCTGAAGGTAGTTTTCATAAGCAAATATCTCCCTTAAATTTGAGATGATCCCACAGCTATTGTCTATGCCCAGCCTTCCTGCAAAATGCCAGGTAGAGTTCCCCAAAACCTGGACTTTGAATTTCCCCCAGGACTTGGAGAACTGAATTCCAAAGCAGCTCACCCTCTCTTTGCAGCCCCTCTGAGGTGGATGCATTGGATTTAGGTGTTTTATGTATTTGTTTCTTGAAGACACAGATTGCTTTGCTCCAGGTCATTAAAACGACTGCCTTTCACGTTGGAGATGTTTATAGATAGGGACCAGTGAAGTGAGGTGGTCAGCTTTATATTGGCCTCAGTTAAGTTGATAGAAGGATTAAACTCACAGGGTCTCGGTCCTGTTGGCAAGCGGCGTATGCCAGGAATATCTCGGGAGAGTTGTCAGGTGTTATGCTCAGTTAAAATTTTTGCTGCATGTGGCTGTCTCCTGGCGGCTCGGCCTCCGGTACTTTGGGTTCTCACTGTGGCTGATACATGGCGCTAGTTCCTGTGTGTTCCAGTGCTGGAGGTTGCCAGGCTTCGGAAGGGAAGTGCCACACTTTTCAGAATGGCAGTAGGAAAATGAGACGCAGAATATTCCAGCTTGGGCCCAGCCGGTATTTTCCGAAGCACCAGAAGACCATACAGGTTTGCGTTTGTGCCCCTCCCTCCCTGGAGCAGAGGGCTCTAAGCACTCCCACAGCCGTGGGGAGAGACCTGCCCTGTTTGTGCAGTTTGCAGAATATTTAAAATAAACCCTTATTTTACCCGTTCTGTGGGCTGGAATTCACCCCTCGGGCTCCCCGGGACCCATGTGCTCCTCTGAGCCGAGGTAGAAGGCTCTAAATAGAGGCATCCACCTCTATGCACAATGCCCGAGTGCTTTGCAAAGCCTCCCCCAGGTCTCATACAAGCAAAACCCCACTCCAAGGTGATCGCTGAAACCATGGGCTGAGCGCTGGGGGCTGGGCAGGGGCCAGGGCGGACAGGGCAGCTGGTCACCGATGAGCCCCCCAGAACCGCTCACTGAGGGCTTGGCAGAGCCCGCTTCCCTTCACCCCCACACGCACGGCCCGGCACACGGCACTAGGGTGATGCTAATGTACCTGGAAGGGAAGGCAGCGTCTGCCCAGGCAGGAGCCTGAGACGGGCGCCTCGCCATCTGCCCCACCTGCTGCATTCTCAGTCCATCTGGTGACTGCAGTGGCTCATCCTGGGCCTCTCCTGCGCAGCGCGCGGGCTGGAGCAGCAGTGTGAATTATTCAGGTGGTTGGGATGAATAAAGAGGGAGAGGGGTGGGGGGCAGGCGGAAGGAGGGGTGAGAGGAGCCCAGCCCTGCCTGGGTCCTGGCTGCTCTGGCATGGGAGGCGCAGTGGCACCTTGGCTTCTGGGTGGGAGGCGTGGATCCCCGCGCAGGTTCAGCGGCAATGGGTTTGTACAAAGGGGTCGCCAGCTTCTGGTGGGGCTTCTTCTGGACTTTGAACATCAGTGAAACTGATGCAATGTAGGATTTTTATAGGGATTGATTTGGCAGAAGTAAAGCAACTGTGTGTCCTTCTGGAAGGAGGCGTGGCCTGTTTGACGAGTGAATTACAAGGTAGATCAATTTTGGGCTTCCTCGCCAAGCTAAAAAAAAAAAATGAGAAAAATTTCTAAGTTAATTGGGTTTATGTGGCCAGCTCAGATATTTTAGTTAGTTACCGAATGCAGTACTGACCCAGCATACGTGTTACTGTGTATCAAATAGTGACCGGGAGACAGCAAAGGGTGGAAATCTGTACACCTTTGTGGCTTTACATCCAGATAAATCACACAGACAGGTACCAGTGTCCCCAGAATCATGTGATGAATACAAAAAAAAAAAAATACTTAAAGTAAGCTGGAGTCCAAAAGTCATTTCTTTTAAAATATCTTTATTGAAATAGGAAAATTTAAACCAAATGGCTTTTGAATACTTTGTACCAGCATTGTTTTGGATCTAACAAAATAGTTTTGTGAGGCTGTAATTGCCAGGAAGTCCAGCAAGAGCTAGTTTGTATAAAAATGATGGTAAACTGTAAATGGAAGTTGGAAATGATGGATGAAATGGGGAGGGACCAGACGTTAGACAAACTGTTCCTATTTTCTTTCCTTGGAAGTGGAGGATGGTTTTATTTTCAGGTGACAGTGGAGGCTTCATAATTAAATTAATTTATGATTTTTAGTTACTCCTTTCAGTGATATCCTAGACTAATACATGCATTTAAGTAATGTTACGTATTATACCCAGCATGTTTCTTTTTTAATCTATGATAAAGTCATGAAAAAGAGTGAGTTTATTACTATTTCCTCTCTTGCATACCTTTGGCATACCACATGATGTTCTGCGTTCTAGAGGGAGCTATATGTTCTCATGGTGAGTTCACTCCATTCTCAATTCAGATGCAAAGTAAATTTAATTGATTTTCTTTTTTGAGCTTTCCTTTAAATAAGCAACCTTTATTTATATCTGGAGTTAAATATAAATGAAAACAAACACATTGCTAATTCTAAGGGTAACCAGTAGCCTTCTTCTTATTATTTCCAAATAAAATGCTTTTTCTTTCTGTAAAATTTATTTAAGAATTGCTCCAAGTGTTTGAGATGACTTTTTTCTTTATATATACTGAGAATCAAACTCAGGACCTTGGGCTTGCCAAGAGGGTGTTGTGCCACTGAGCCGTTCATCTCTGGCCCTTTTGTCTTTTTGAGGCAGGGTCTCACTATGCAGTTCAGGCTGGCCTTGAGCTTACTTTGTAGCCTAGGCTGGTCTCCAACTCACAGCAATCCTCCTGCCTCTGCCTCGAGTGCTGGGATTACAGGTGTGAGCCACCATGCCTGGTTTGAGATGATTTCTTTTCGTTGCATTTAAAACTGTTTTCTAGCATCAAAAGGTACACTTCTTTAAACCAGGTACTAGGTGCAATGCCAGGATGGTCATAAACTTAGGTGATTCTTTTGCTTCTCTCCTTCCTCCGTGGCCCAGTGAGTCCTCCTGGGACAGTCGGGCCCTGGGTTATAGGCTGCTGACCTGAGTGAGCCCTGGTAGACAGTAAAGCCCACAGTGTATCCAGAATGAGGCCCACACCCGTCCTTTCGGGTTCTTCCTCTAGGCAGTGGTCTTCCTCCCATGTTCACTGGGTGACGTACGTGTGCCAGTCTAACCATCCAGAAGATGCAGCGGCAGAGCAGGCATCTCTGGAAGGAGCCTGTCCCGGGCAGTCAGGAGATGCTCCAGGCCTGTGAGATACACAAGGACATCTTGTAGACAAACGGCCGCCATGCCTCCCTCCCTGGGTAACCCCACCTGTTTACCTTTGCCCGGAGCTGTTGTGTGTTCAGCCCACTCCCTCTGCTGATTGTGTAATATTCACTTTAAGAGTTGCAGTGCTCCATCTGTGTTCTGATGTCGGGGTGTCAGAGAGGCTCTGAGCTCAGCTGCCTGGGGTCACTATCATTCACACACACATGACATTGTCTGGCTACACAGCTGTGTCCACTTTGTATCCCGGGGTCCTACCACCCGACGGTCCGCAGCATCCAGCGATCACTCCGGTGGAGTGTGGCCCTTCCTACCCAGTGACAGCAGAGTCTCAGCACCATCCTGTCCCAGCGCGCTGTCTTAACCCTGTCTACTTCAAATTTTATGATGTCTTCACTTGCTCGTCTTGGACCAGAGAATCTGCAGTCTAGTTGTTCCTCTTTTATCTGATCGACATTTTCAGGACGGTGTTCTTTGAAGGCACACACAGCCCCCATCAGAAAAAAAATAGCAAGGAACTCCATGCCTAAACATTGTTAGGAATATTTAAAAGAGGAATTTTATAATTTGTCCAGGAGAATCCCAGGAGGAAATTAATCAGCATTGCTCCGTGCTTTTAAGAATGCTGACTTTATAATTATCTGCCAAATTGCTAAGTCTAAGGATTTCATTAGAGCTAAAAAAATAAATAAGGTGACTGTTCATAAGAAGCCTCTGTGGAACACATTACACATCTTGCAAGTAAAGTCTGCTTTTGAGGGCTCTTAAAGTTTGCTGTCGAAGGCTATGAGCTATCATGGTGAGCCAGCTACTTTAAATCCTGCCTGCTAATGGCAGTTCTGGAGTTATTAATTATGTGGGATCATAGCAAATAGTAGCATCCATGTTGCTTCTTAATAGCCACCGTAAAGAACCTCCTTATCCCTTTGGTAGGACAAAAAGAATGTGGTAGTGAATCACAGATGTTTTTAACGGCTTCTTTCTTAAGTGTGGAGGTTTGGTGATTGAGCTGGATTTCCCCAAAGTAAGGCTAATAACAGAGCAACGTCCCCTTACATTTGAAGACAGATGTCCCAAGGACGATGCCCAATTTTGTATTTTCTTAAAAACGTACAGATAAATCCTAGCCGGTGTGTGTTTAAAGGGACCCAGTGGTGCTGAGCCAGGTCCGCTGATGAGAGTCCACAGGACAGAGCGGAGAGGGAAATCTGTCACGGCCTCTTGGCAGGTGTTTGTGGTCGGGGTCTCCCGGGTGTCTCACCCACCTCAGGGTCCTCCTGGGTTGAGTGTCATGTTGGGTACAAGCATGGAAAATAATGCTCCTTGTCTTGGGAAGCATGACACTGTGGTCCAGGGTGTGGGTTTGAAAGCCAGAGAAATGGACGCAGCTGTGTGGAGTATGCTGAAGTGCTTGCTGAGAGCAGAAACTCAGCAAATACTGCACACCTTCCCCAGCTCCTAATAACGGGGTTGTCAGTGGTGCTGGGGGAAGGAACAGAACGGTGACTTCATGTCTCAAAGCCAAATGAGGCTTCAGCCTCAGCGGCAAATTCTGGAGCGCAGTGAGTCACCAAGAGGTTCGTCAGGGAAGCCTGGACGCGGTTCCTTCTCCATGCGAGCATCCTTATCACGCTCCAAGTGCTCCTAATTGCTGGATTCTTTTTCTGGAATTAGCACCGGGGAAAAGCAAAGTCAAGATAGAAACTGAGCCTCTCACTGGTTTCTTCCCTGCCTGGGAGGCTGCAGTAAGAATAGAAGCATCAAAATGTAGCATTTAATTATTATCATTAAAGAAGACGCAGAAGTAAATGTGGCCGGGCCTTCTAAGGGGACTGAATTGAAAGTCTAGGTTTGAACCCACGTCCTTAGCCCTATTATAAGAGAAGGTCTTGCTAAGTTGCCCAGGCTGGGCTGGATCTTGAGATCCTCCTGCCTCAGCCTCCCAAGTGCTGGGATTACAGGTATGTAAATAGCCACCATGCTCACCTGTTTGCCTGTTTTTTTACAAAGTGTCCACACACACCTGTCTCCTACACCGACCCTGTAAGCAGCACTGTCCAGCTGTGACTCTGTGAGACCTCTTCCAAGCCCTGCCACCCACATTCCAAGAACCCGGCTCACAGTTTTGGGTGTGCAAGTGTGTGCCTGGAATTGAGGCGCTCTTCTGTTGCTCATTGTCACAGGAGAGCAGGGAGACCTTCATAGGCTTGCTGCACCGATGGGGCCTCTGGTGTGATCTTCAATTCCTTGAAATGCTGGGGAAGTGATTCGATCGTCAGAGGAACATCTTGTCACCGGAAAGTTGCTGGTGTGGAGTTAGATCGCCACGGTGCGGATGGGGAAAGGGGGATTTTCAACACCCGAAGTAGCCGAGTAGGGTGGCAAATGCCAGCTGCCTCTCTGGACCTGGACCAACCACGACTGATGCATCATCCAGTATCAGCCTGGGTGGTGTGCTGAGTGGATTTATATACATTAAAAAATACAGGTCATGTACCTTTCCTGATAAATAGAAATAGGAATTCCTTGAAGCTGTAGTTAACAGACAAATGTTACACTGCCCCACCCCGGCATGGCCAGCAGGGCTAACTCACAGAGTATTGGGGATTTTGCAGCTTTTGCTGCCATTTGCACGAGAGCTTTCTAGACAGGAAGGGGCAGAAATCATCTCTTCCCCCTGTGTAACAAGTGAAAACGGCATTAGTTAAGGAACAATGACTTTTATTCACGCCACTTCCCCGGGTGCTGTGTCCATTTGTCCATCGGAATGAGCCACTTATCATCCCTCCGGATTCTCCCTCTCTCAACATCAAGAGTTATGAAAGGAGAATTTCATTTTTCCCCCGGCCCTCTGTGACAGGCAGACGGAAGATTGTGGTCATTTGGATTAAAAACCTATCCATCACCTCCTGCCGCCAGGTTATTATGACGTCTCCTTTGAATATATGAATTTCACACACTGCATGCTGGGACCCTAAGAATGCCGACTTTCCCGATAAATAATCCTCCCGTTGGTGATGGACAGCGTGGTGTTGCCATATTTTCTCACCTTTACACCATTCTTGCCCTCACCGCCTACCCTATAAATCTTTCGATTTCCTATTTAATGAAACTACCAGAGTAACAACACCCGCGCCCAGCATAGTTAACCAATCACCCGTCAGCTTGTGCCTATAATTGTTTCCTTGCTACAGATACTTTAGGTCCTCTGGTTCCAATTGGATACTGCAGGGTGGATAATAAGCCCATGACTTTATTCCTGTGCTGCTGTGACCTCCCCTGGCGGGTGGCGGGGACGCTGGCCCACCGTCCCGGCTTCCTGGGCTCCATGGGGAGAAAGGCACGGATGGAGGAAGTCTCCAGCTTCAGTCAGGGCTGCTGCCTGTGACCTGATCCAGCACTGAACTTTGGAGAGAGGCAGAAATATTTGCTGGTGGGAGAAGACTCAGGCAGGCGTGGCCAGGTCTCAAGAGAGTCATATATATATGTAAACTTCAGTTTCCCGAATCTCAAAACCTTAATTCCCGTGGCGGGGGGTTTTGGAAGTGCCAAGGCAGACTGATCACCCTTTTCTTTCCCTGATCCCCTGAAACTGGCTTGGCCCCCACCAAGCTTTGATGCTGTTGAGGCCTTGGACCCCTAATGCAGAGGGTCTCCCTGGTAGGCGTGCCAAAGGATGGTCCCAGCTTCCCCTTCCACGTCCCTCCCTTGTCCTGGGTTGGAGTGAGGAATCTCCCTGCCCACTCTGTTCTCCTCCTGGAGAGTGGACAGGTGGTCTAGAGGGGACCCTGCAGTGTGCAGCTGAGAATTCCTGCCCCGGTAAGGTCACCCCTCAGGGGACTCAGGTGCTTCTCATGAGGCACCCCTCGCTCTGTTCGAGGGTCCACATGTTTCGGTAGCTGGTGATGGATGCTGGCACGCGGGATCCCGGTGCATCATCCATGTGGCTAGCGCCTGCCAGGCTACAGTGGAGAGGAGCTGGTGCAGTAGCTGGCTCTGGCTGCATTTTTGCCCAGCTTTATGTTAAATTAATTATTATCCACATGGAATCTGATCAAGGTCTCTAACCTCATTAGTTTCTTGCATAACTTCCACACAACCTTAATTCTTAGCGTGGCTGTTTTGACCTAACCTGAAACCCACAGCATTTCCTTCTGGGGAAAAAAAAACCCTCATTCCTCTTCCTCTTCCCGCCTAGCTCCCAGACACCAGGAGACGTGTGAATTGGCTGCATTAAAGCTGTGGATAACAGTTAGCATAACAGCTTCATCGCAGGTACGGAGCAGGTGAGGAAAGTTTTGTGTCATTCTGTGAGCTGGTGTTGGTAAAAGGCGGAAAGTCAGCTACACTCGGACCCAGTGCTTAAACAAACATACATCACCACAGATCTCACAAGTCAAATAATTCAGTTTGTAAGTACTCTCGGCTCATATGCATTTCTGTTTCAAACTAGTTGCTCATTTATGTTCCCATTTGTTTATCCTCCAGTTTAAAAATGACTTATATGTGTGGTAACGGCTTTGTGTAATGTTTACCCTTTCCAAAGAATTTTTGTAACTGTTCATTTTCAGTATTAAATACTTGTGCGTGAGATAGGATAGGCATTAGTGTCTCATTCTGTATTTGTTTGTTTTGTTTTGTGAGAACGAGAGATTGCTATGTAGCTCGTACTGGCCTTGAACTCACAGTGTTGCCCAGGCTGACTGGCCTTGAATTCATGGAGAGTCTCCTGCCTCAGCCTCCTGAGTACTGGGAATATGGTATTTCTATTTTAAGAGCCAGATAGTTGAGGTACACTGATATACAGTACCTATTGATACTGTTAATTAAGGACAATAAAAAGTGGCCAGGAAGTTCTACCTAATATTAAGCAACTGCAAAATATGTCTATTTCTCCTGCTCGGGAAATGCTAATCTCGTGCCAAGTCAGCAGTGATCTTGCTAAAGAGTCATGAAGAACTCTGAAGCTGCCTTCTCTTTGTGGTCTAAGTCATCCTGATCTCTAAACTACTTGGTAATTTTGACTTTTCAACACTATTAGCCTTTGTTCTTGGGCATTTAAAATAACTAAGGTTTTTTTCTTTCACCTGTATGTTTTTGTATTATTTTAGTTCACCTATTGGTCTGTGTGAATTCAAACAGTCAAGCACACTGGGCCACTTACCGAGCCTATACTTGTTTAAGAAAACCAGGCCATTGCAAAATGAGTTTCTGGGATTTCGCAGTGTTGGGTCTGTGTTTGACGCTGCATCTGTGGCTGGCTATGCTGAGATACTGTCATTGAACACTCATGCTGTAGTGTCTTGTACTCCAAAGTGAAGGATCTAAGTGTGGAAAACCCGAGTTCCAATTCTGGCTGCATTGCAGTCTTCCTCTGTGAAATGTAAACCAAGTTTTTCCACACGGTTGTTGATAACTAGGATAGGAATATAAAATTTTCTTCTGCCAACACAGAAGAAAAGGGGGGAAAATACTTTCCAGAATCTCTTGGAGACATAAAACATTGTACCAGTATTTCTTCTTTTTGTTTATTTCGTGTTTTTTGAGAGAAGATCTCCCCTGCGAGTTCAGGCTGGCGTTATGCTCACTGTGTAGCCCAGGGTGGCTTCAAATAAGCTCACAGTGCTTCTTCTGCCTCAGCCTCCCAAGTGCCGGGGTTGCAGGCATGCACCCCCACATCCCGCTCAGTGTCTGTTAAGACCATTCGCCATCCCGTCTGAGAAGGAACAGAAGCAGTGTCCTCTGACCTTGACCTTCTGCTCCATGTCCTTGATCTTCTGACATCTAGAGTCAGAGACAGGCATTAAAAGTGAGGTCCTCATCCTACAGAAACCAGGCACAAAACCTCATGAAGCAGGGCTATTCTGGAGTTTCTGGGGCTTGGTCCTAACTGTGGGTGCAGTACCTTGAGGGCCCTTGGTGAACTGATTGGGTAACAGGTGTCTGTCGGGTCAGCTCTGCCTCATAACTAACAGGACTTCACCTCACCGAAGTGCCAGGCTATGTGTCAGGCAGGATACAACTTCCCCTTTCAGAGAAAACGTTGATTCAAAAGCCGTTGAGATAGAGGTAGCCTCAGAGGCACACGTGTGAGAGAGGACATGCGTGTGGGAGAGGACACGGATGCACGCCTGGGCTTCTTTCCCCGTGCCCTCGGTGCAATGCCAGCAGCTCACATGGCTGTTGGGAGTGATCAGCCCAGGCTCACTCTGAGAGTCCGTGGATCCGCCCTTGTGTGTGCACACACGTGTGTACGTGTGCATGTGTTCATGCAGCCTGGGTCCACACAGCGCTGTCACGGGAAGGTACTCGTGACCATGAACACATGCCAAGAGGAAGAGCAGCTGCATCCCAGGGCGCGACTTTGCTTTTGCAGCCTGCTTTGGTGACAGCCTGCACCCCTTCAGAGCAGTGTCACCCAGCTGGACCACAGGAGGGTGGGCCGTCCTGGGTGGTCTTGGGGCATCCATCTCCTTCCTTCCTTCCCTCTTGCATGGTGGTGCTGGGGACGCAGCCTGGGCTTTCTGCACCTCTGTCTTGTCTAGGATTCCTTGGTGCTGGCCATCACGGGCTTCAGGTGCAACTTTCCACCCTGTGAGTTCAAAGACAGCCAGGCAGTGTGGCACAGACCTGTAATCTCAGCACTTGGGAGGCTGAGGCAGGAGGATCACTGTGAGTTCAAGGCTAGTCTGGCCTCCATGTGACCTCATGGCCAGCCTGAATCACACAGTGAGACAAGGCCCAGCTCATTCAGGGAAAGGCCTGGAACAGAATGGCGAAGGGCGGAAGGGTGGGTGGATGGTGGGGACAGAGGCCAGGCCACATTGAGAAAAAGCTTGATTTTAGTTCGGTCTTTCTTCTCCTTTGTCCCTGTCCCTGGCTGCCTGTTCTGCAGGACCTCAGCTGTGTGACACTCTGTGACAGTCCGACGCCCCAACCTGAGTTCCCGGCATCCTCCGCGTGCCTCACAGTCCCCCAAGCCTTCCCTGCACCCTCATATTCCGGGTCTGCCTTGGTGCTTCCCAGAGCGGGCTGTTTTGTGTGGTCTCATTGAAAGCCCACCTCTTAGCAGGCTCACTGGGCTCAGGAGGCTTGTCACATCACTTTCCCGTGCCTGATCTTTCATCTCAGGGAGTCCTGGGGTCTTGTGTTATCTCACAGGCTGAATGAACGATACTTCCTTTTAGGGTAGTTTTTTGCCCCAGTATTTGATGTCCACATATATGAATGCCTGGTTGGCCCACTTCGAGGGTGGAACTTTAGTAATATGACATGGCCGGTCCTACTTCCCACACCGAGGGATGGAGACAGGGACACATGTTAGCCGGCGGTTTAAGTGTGGTGGTAGCAACAGCTTCACAGTGGTACATAGCACAGAGGAGGAGGAAGATCAGGGGGACCTGCCGGAGAAACTGTTCTGTGTTGGGCTTTTATGGGTGAATAGGAGCTTGCAGGATGCATTACAGAGAGGGGGCAGTACACTCCACCAAGCATCGTTGTGAGCCATGCCTTGCGGGAGAAGGATGCTGGCCCCAAGTGCGAGGTGGCTCTGGCAGAGCCCTCGGAGGCTGTGAAAGGCACCTTGGTTCCCTCTGAAGCTCTCTCTGGGACAGACAGGGCTTAGCTTCTCTTTCCAGGAAAACCTGCAGAGCCTCGATCTCATGTGGACACCACACCCTGTGCCACATGGCTGTCTCAGCCAGGCGGGTGGGAGGAAGGGAGGTTAGCCCAGGACGCTGACCCTGGTGCTGCAGCTGAGAATCCGCGGCAGATTGGTGAGGAGAAACCCATCCCGCTGCTGTGAGTTACTGTGCAAAATCCTCCATCCCGGTGGCTTCCTCGGAACTGCCTTTTTTGAAATGCATCCATTACCCACCCTGTTCTTGCGTTACACGTCCTGCTCTGGCACTTTCACCTTGTACGCGAACACCCTTAGGGCGGAGCCATCTGCCCAGCAGTCCTGTGCCTCTCTTCTCTTTCTTACTCCAGCTCCCCAAAGCTGCTTGCTGGTTGTGGGGGTGACTAGGCGTCGAACCTAAAGCCTCGCACTCCGCCGCTGCACTCCGTCCTGTGCCCACCTTCAATTTTGGTTTGTGAGACAGAGTCTCATGAAGTTGCCAAGCTACCTGCCAACTGCTTACTCTCCTGCCTCAGCCTCCCAGGTAGCTGGGATTATAGTCACATCTCCTGCTGTCCGTATTTCCGCTTATTCTAATTTCAATGGCATCTACTCCCTCACTGCAAAAACAAGTCCAAGGCAGCATGTATGCATGCATGTATTTAGGCTTTTTAAATATAATTCGGGCTGGCCTTGAACTTGCAGTGATCCTCCCAACCCACGTGATGGGATCCGGAGTGCACCCCGAATCCAGCTTGGGAAGCAATGATTAAAAGCCCCCTAGAGTTAGGCCCCTGGACCTAATGCACGCTCACATGCTGCATGTTTGGGAAAGCTGGTTTATCTTACACCATGTTTGGGGCAGGGGTGAGGAATGGTGTTGGAGGAGCGGTCGTTACTTCCACGTACGCCTAGGAAAGTTTGGGATTGTTTCATATTGACAGGCACCTTACCCTTTAATCTGCAGAATATTACTTATCTTGGACCTGAGCTGGAAAATATCTGACCTGGGAGATGGGACTCTGCTTCTGTTCTGGGCACCTTTGAAGGAGTCGCCCCCACTTCCCTCTGCCATGGGAGCTGGGTGTGGATGGAGCACTGCCTGGATCTGGTTATTTAAAATCTGGAAACTTGGTGGGTGGGGCGATGCACACCTGGAATCCCAGCACTTGGGAGGCTGAGGCAGGAGGATCTCTGTGAGTTTCAGGCCAGCCTGCGCTACCCAGGGAGTTCCGTTGGCCTGGAGTAGCGAGACCCTGCCTCAAAAAACAGAAACAAAATAAGGTCTGGAGGCTGCTGGTAACACTCAGTCGCTGTTTAACCTATTTTACAAAATTTTTGTTTAGATTAACTTTACTGAGATGAAGTTTGTGTGCAGCCAATCATCTCTCTTCAGTGCACGATGAGCTGTGACAGCATAGCCAGGACATGCACAGCCCTGCCCCTTGGGCCTGTGCGTCATCCCACAGAGAACCTGGTGATTGTGGCAGGAGAGATTAGTTTCCATTGTTGGGGAATTCAAAGATGGCTTTTAATGGCCCATATCCTCCTTTTTACTGTTGTTTTGAGTCAGGGCCTCACTCTGTAGCCCAGGCTGGGCTCAAACTTGCAGCAACCTTCCTGCCTCAGCCTCCTGAGTGCCAGGATGACAGGTGTGTGCCACCCGGCTGACATGGATGGGTTTTTTTGCCCTCCAGTTGCTTTGCCTGCAAGGTCTGTGAGATGCACCCATGTTATACTGAGCGCTGTTCATTGCCTTTTAGGGGTGACTGGGACCCCTCTGTGTGAGTGGTGTGTGCGTGTGGGTGGGCATCTGGGACAATGTGTCACAGTTTGTCAGGACTGCTGTGAATAAAGCTCTGACACGTGCGTGTGTGTGAAGATGCACACCGGAAGTGCATCTATACCCTCAGCCGCTGGGAGCCCCGCTGTCGCTGTGGGGCCCAGGGCTGCTCCAGGTCCCGAGAAACCTCCAGGCTTCCTTCTCCCGAAGAAGTGGGGCATGTCACTCTGAATTCGAGTTAGGGTGTGCTGCTTTGTGGATTGAAGCCCCTGCCCTGGAGAGAAGGACGCTAGGTCTCCTGGATCAGGCTGCACCCTGCGTGGCTTAAGGATCTCAGGGAGTAAGCGGGGTCCTCACAGCCTCGTCCTGTTCTGTCATTTTCGCTGCCTGTGGGCACTGATTTATGATGAACCTTGCGGGTCTCGCGTGGGACTGGCAGGTGGGGTGATCGAGTATGTTTTTGTGTGTGGGCAGAGTTTTTCTGCTCATTTATTTCAGCCTTATAATGCCTATTCCCTTCTTTCATAATCTATTGCTCTTACAAATTGAGCTTTCCTTGTGCTCATTGGTGACAATATGTGAGTTCACAAGACTCCAGTAAATTGGAAATTTAGGTCCCTAAAATGTGCATCTTATGTACAGATTTGAGATTTTTTTTAAGTTGGCCATTAAGATACTACCAGTTCAGTGATTGACTTTATTTGAAATCTCTACAAAAGTGTATTTATAGGTAATAATTAGATCTTTAAGAAATGCAAGCATATATATGTATGTATGTATGTATTGGTTTTATTGAGGCAAGGTCTCCCATTGTAGTGTAGGCAGGCCTTGAACTCACTTATGTAGCCCAGGCTGGCCTTGAATTCATGGTGATCCTCCTGCCTCAGCCTCCCCAGACTGGAATTGCAGGTGTGCACCACCACAGCCACCCGTACAAGTCTTTGTCACACTCTCTCCATTTACTTATTGAGACTGAGGAACCGATGCCAATAATCCAGCTGGCATCCTGTAATGCCGGGTTATGGGACAGAAACTAATTCCTGTGATGTTCCCTGGAGAATCAGGTCGAGAGCCCCTGATGAGAAGCAGCATCGGAACTCACACCCGGTGCCCAGAGCATAGCCCACCCCCACCTCACTGGGTGATGACCCCTGCAGACCTGTACTGTTGCCTTTAGGGAAAACAAAGTTTCACAGACTTAGAAGGCAATAAAATACAGTTAACCCTCAGCCTTCCCAAGCCTGCCATGCAGAAGGCTCTTTATAACTGTAACTCCTCAGACACAGAGGCTGCTGCCTGAAGAGCGGGCTGTGGGTCTCCCCGGCTTCTCTCTGGGTACAGTGTCTGGGGTGACTCTCTCCTCCTGCCTTTCCAGTCCTTCCTGCCCTCCCCTCCCCTCCCTTCCCCTCTCTTCTCCTCTCCTCTATACTCTCCCTCCCTATATACACATCACCCCCTCGAATTTCCTTAACAAAAACACAATTTCAGGCTCGCTGTCCCGGAGAGCCATGACAAAGTGATTTCATAGGCAGTTCTGAAGATGGCTAAACTCTACGACAATTGTGTCTTATGACAACCCCCGCTTTGATGTCTCGGCCTACTTTTAAATCATCTTTTTTTTTTTTTAACCCGGAATATGAACAGTTTCATATCTCTGTCCTGGCTGGACACAAATCCCTTCACCAGGAATACATTTCCACGGAGGGACACAGCTGTCCCTGAAGTCACCAAAGCCTGAACACCTTTAACTCTGTAATGTTCTATGTCTCACTCGCCAAAAGAACCAAAAAGCCTTTTTTCCGTTCTCGTGGCTGTGGTCAGAAGGGTGGGGGAAGAATTAGTGTTATGGAACTAAACCAGATTAAGGCGAACGTGAATTAGATTTGGTAACAGATGGTGCCTTGGAAATTAAAAGCCGTTGGCTTCCATGGCAGCCGGGACAACCTGCCTCCCGTCCCCACGTCCCGGCTCGCGGCTTGACGGACGGGGATAAATCACGGCAATCCTGCCTTGACAGCCAATTTCGAGCGTTTGATCTGGTTAAAGACGTGGCTTTCCTCCTCCCGCCCTCCAACGCCCCTGGTCGGGGAGACGGAGGCTCACCTGCCTCCCCGGGATGAAATTTTGCTTAATTACAGTTTTAGCTCACTGGTGTTAATTACTCTTCCATTCAGAAGGAATTTTCCTGGGATCTCAGAGGGATTTTCCCCTCTCCTTTCCCGCTGCCCTCCTTACTCCTGCGTGATTTTCTGTTTCCATCTTCAGAAGCCACGGCTCATGACCTGCACCCTGGCTACTCAGCAAACCAGTATTTGTAGACTTTTGTGGGCCTGTAGGGAAGTTACCAGCTTAGGGGGGAAATAATTAAAGATGTCAAAAATAACCATCCCTGAAATAGCCAAAATAGCATTGTTGTTATGAAAAGGTTGAGAGTCAGGGCAGCGGGACTGTCCACTCCCAGAGCAGTGGCCTCCAGTGGGCAGTGCCAGGTTCCCTGTGGCCCTGGGCTGGGCCTGGAGGGAGAGCTGAGCTGTGTCTCTGGACCCCAGGAGGCCGGGGGCAGAGGGGGCCCAGCCTCGGCCTGGCCCTGTCTGATGCGGGCTCAGGTCTCCACTTCCGCCTCCATCTGTGCGGCCCCGGGCTCAAGGCATCGCCAGGCCCAGCAGCCAGAGAGAGGGTCAGTGTCTGCAGCCCAAGAGCAGCTTCTCCTGGAGCAGGAGTGGCTGGTACAAGTGGGGCTTCCCACTGGCAGTCAAATCAAATGTGGTAACAACTGCGCAGCCCCCCGCGGCTCCCCGCAGCCTTGCGGCTGAGGAGGTACAAACATTCACTTAACGCTGATTGCAGGGAATTGCCCTTGTCTCAGACGCAGCCCCCAAAAGGGAATGTGCTAAGAAGCGACAGTTTCTAGTAGGAAGATGAGAGGCCGCTGGGCTGCCCAGGACCTCTGCACGCCACCCTAGGGGCTGGGGAAGGTCTGCACCCAGGATGGGCACGCTTGGTGGCTGCAGTGGCTCCGCTGGCCCTGTAGCAAGTCAGTTGTCTGCATGACTGCTCCTTCAGAGGCTCGTGTGCACCCTGCTGTGGCCCTAAGGTGACAGACTGTGCCCCCGTGCGGTTGCCCTTGTCTGAAGGATCTATTCTGAGTTACATGCCTATAGGGGTTTGAGTAAAATATTTTTATTTTTAATTTTTGAGAGAATCTGTATGTATCATTCAGCTGGCCTCAAACTCACGGCCATCCTCCTGCTTCAGCCTCCTTGAGTGCTGGGGTTACAGGCACGTGCCCCTGCCCCCAGCCAAACATATGCGTTTATCTTTAAATGGTAGAAACGCTCAGGGGAGCAGCTTGGTAAACCCAGGGTTGGGGTGGCCGAGGCTGATTTGGAGCCCACAGCCTCTGTAGTGCCCAGGCCGGATCTGGCAGGGCTGTGGCTAAGGAGCAGAAGAGGGGCGGGCATGGGAACTGCTGTCAACTGCGCAGTGGTCCTGGGGCTAGAGAATGAGATGGGGAAATCCCCCTCTGTATGCTTGTTTCTGGGCCCTCTCAGGTGACAGCTAAGAGGTCCCTCTGCCTGAGTTTCTGCTCTTTGATGGCCTTTTCTGGCATCCCAGATGCCTGGTCATCCCCTTTTACCGCAGGACAAATCCCTGGTCCCTCCATGGCTTCAGTTAGGTCCATGCATGGCTCTGTGCTCCTCTTCCTGGCCGGTGAGACAGGGCTCATCGGTGCCTCCATGGCCTTGCCTCAATGGCCGGCTCACTGAAGGGTTGGAGGAAGAAATCTCGGAATTAATAATCAGCGGGTCCCCACCTCTCCATCCCCCCTCCAGCTCTGACTTCAGCTGGACAGCACCTGACACCTGCCACGGGACCCACAGCCCCTGTGTCCTCACTGGCTTGGCCCAGCTGCGTGGGCTTGCAGGTGCTGGCTGCTGCAGACTCAGCACTTAAGCGAGCAGCATAAACAGGGCCTCCCGCCCGCCCCGCAGGTGCACTCTGTTACCACGGTTGTCCTGCAAATCTCTCTCATGCAGACGTTTTTATCGGTGATCGAAGCCACCTCTTTTGCAGCAGCCATTGCTCCTCACCCTCGAAAGTCTTCTTTTATCTTCTCTTCAACCAGTGGCAGTCAAGTTCCGGTGCCACCCCACGCCTGGCCTCCCTCCCACCCAGAGCGGCCGGTGTAGGTGGCTTCGGTGGCTTCTGTAAAACATTTTCTTAGCGGGTGAAGGGTGACATCAATACTGGGAGCTCTGCATCCCACCCCGGCCCCTGGCTTCCTGCTGGAGAGTCACAGAGGCAGCAGGGAAGGAGTCCGGGCGGCGGAGCCTTCATTGACCCGGAGTTGATTTGTGGAGTCGGTGGCTGCGCTGCGTGTAAAGCGTCTCTATGGTGCTGTCATTGGTAAAGATCGGTGCGTGGACTTCCCAGGAGTCAGCAGCATCTGCTGGCCTCTCCACGGAGCTGTTGGTGCCCGTGGCACCAGCGTCTCTTCCAAAGGGCGAAACAGTCTGAACACAAGCAAACCTGATGGGTCCAGATTTCCATTTGAAAGACCAGCAGCTGGGAGAAGTGGGTGACTGTGTCTTTTCTCTGGACAGCTCTCCGCCCAGGAGGCGGGCAACGAGGTCTGTCCATGGCACAGTGAATCTCCACGACCCAATAAATGTTACCTCCCGCGTGCAGGGTGAGCGTCCTTTGGGTGATTTATCTCGGGTTAGTTTTTACCCTCTGACAACCTGTGGGGATGGTCCACACCTGCACCTGGGCCCCTTTGCTCCATCCTGGGGCTGGTGACCTTTGCTGGGTCCGCGGTCAGTCACACTGTCCCAAGGCCCTGCTGGCCATGCGGTCTCTGGGCGGCAACTTGCATGAAGTGCTGAGAGTGCACGGGTGGAGGTGTAGCGCTGCTTTTCCCGTCTGTCATCTGGCCGAGTTTCCGCGTTTGTCGTTGTGGAGATTTTCTCGTAAGAGGCAGAGGTGTCTTGGTAGTGGGGGTCAGTGCAGGCATGCAGTTAATTAAGCCGCATTAGGACAAATGTACACACTGGTTAAAACACTTAATTTGCCTCAATAGTATCGATTACATGGCAGAAGTTTGCTTGAATGACACAGTGTCCCCCCTGCCGTCCCATCCTGGGGTGCAATCTGTATAACAACTGATAGCCCCCACAGTTAGATATCATGTTCATTATGGAGCAGTGTCATAAGAACTGATTTGGGTTGGGCAGCAGAAGAGGTGCCCCGGCTTCCACGCCACAGTAGATGATTAGTAGAGTTGTGTGCAGGACCATGGTCCCTATAAACTGTGTGTTTTCTAGACTTTGAGCTACTCTCTGCTACATGAGTGCTCATTATATAAAGGAAAGCTGAGACAGTTAATTATGCAAAAAGTCATGTATGCCATTACCTAGCATTATCGTGTACTTCAAAGTTTTATTGATTTGCCAGTAGCTCACTTCCTGTAGGGACAGCTAGAAACAGGAAATGTGTACCCCCAGATGGAGTGGGCCCCAGAAAACTATCGAAGGGTGACTCATATGAACCCTTAAACTCAGCGACCGTCAAGGATTGTGATGAGCAGTGTGGGAACATCACAGGGCCAGTTTTTTCCCCGTGAGTAAAGCTTATCAGCCGGGAGGAAAAAGAAGTTTGTGGGCACAATTGGAGGAACCCCAGGTTTGCATGGGGGGCCAGTCAGGGTGGTCAGCGCTGGCTTCCGGCACCTACACAGAAGAAACCACTGTCCTCAGGGCCCTTCCCAGCATTCTCCTCTGGTATTTGGGGCGTAACAGCAAGAACGGCTGTCTAGGCTTCTCTCCCTGTCTCTGTGTCCAAATGGGACCGTCCACCATCTGGGATGCTCCAGGGCTCGGGATGTGGGGTTTCAGGGCTGGAACCAGGAGCTCCCTGATGAACCTAATCTCAGATCAGAGTAGAGTAAGAAAAGGCTGTTAAACTACAGGATCCTAAAAACACAGAAGCTTCCAGAAGGTCTTTCCTAATAAGGGAGAGAGATTTTCTCCAGGAGAGGCACAAGTGAGGGGTTCAAGGGGTGGAGATGCAGGGTGACCGGGTGACAGAATCCTGGGACCCAGAAATACACCCTAGCCCACAGGCCCAGTGAGAGACCTCAAACTTACACCTCTGCACTGTGCCCACGAGCTTCTGTCTTTCTGAACATCCCGGCCGGATTTACAATTCTTCCTCTACGATTAAACGCTCCCTTCCATGAGGTTAACCAGGCAGCCTCGAAGATATTTCTTATTAAAAGAAGAAAAGCAGCCCTCCTTCCTCCCCTTCCCCATGAAGCCCGTGCACCTTAATGCAATGATGACACGTTGGAGCCGGCGGCTGTCACAGCAGCGGATTACCCTGACGCCGTAATGACACCCTGTCTGTGCCGAGCACGCCTGTTTGCCCGAATCACACGTGTACCGCGGATTCCTAACGTGACACTCCATCCTCCCGTTCCTGAGCCACCTCGGCATCGCCCTGCCGACCACGGCAGCTGCTGCCCGTTCTGTTCCCGAGAAGGAACTCACATTGGGGAAGTCAGGGGAAGCCAGGGTGGGAGGGGCAGGTCATCAGGTCTTTGGGGTGGGCCCCTGGAGCTCCAGCGCCAGCCCTGGGTTCTCCTCCCAGATCATCATCCATTACGGGCCTCGTGAAAACAGAACTAAGCCCCACCTGGGGACAACACAGGATAGAAAAGTAACCGGTCCCGCTTTGGATAGGTAGCAGGTTTAGGAAGCTCCCCCTTTGCCACCTGAAATCTCTGTCCCTGTTACAGGTGGTCATAGGAGCTTATATGTAATTCCAGCCCTCAGGAAGCTGAGGCAGGAGGATCCCTGTGAGTTCAAGGCCAGCCTGAACTGTATGGTGAGACTTTGTCTCTAAAAATCGATCAAACAATGCATTTCAGAAACTCTCTTAGTATAATAATCCAGAGGGTCTGTGATGACCTTCTGGTATGTGTTGTAGGAGAATGTTCTGCTCCGCTTTTTTTAGTAGAAAAAGGAAGTAGCCAGGAAGTACAACTTTTGGGTGTGCTTGACTTGATGGAACGCAGTTGTGTTCCACATGCTAGTGGCATCTGTGATGGACAAAGCAATGGCCACCGAGGTTGCTGTAGCGCTGAGGTCTGCGGCCTGTGCGTTAGGCCTTTGAGCGGGTGCAGCCCGGCTCTCACCTTTACCCGAACCTAGGCAGGATCCCCGGCACTGATGAGCTCTGGTTGCATTGTGAACAATGTTACACTCAGTTTCCTGGGGTAGCAGCTTGGAGAGACTCTAGCCTTTCTCTCTGCACCTGTGTGGTCGTGGGTGGGCTGTCGCTAAGGGATGGGATTTGGACCCCTTCTACCTAAGGCCACAGATGTATTTACCCTCACGGCCTTGGCAGGGCCAGGAAGCCAGGGCCTGTGTGGGAGCGTGATATGGAGGCTTGCTGGAGACTGTGTCCTAAGCCCTATCAGAAAAGCTTCTTTCTTTTCATTTCTTTTGAGACAGGACCTCCCTGCAGTACAGGTTTGTCTTACACTTACTATGTAGCCTCGTTGGCCTTCAACTCAGGGCGATCCTCCTGCCTCAGCCTCCTTAGTGCCAGGAAGGTAGGTGTATGCCACATGCTCAGCCAGAAATGCTTTTCAAGGCTCTAGAATTTTAGGAAGGATGTTAAATTCCTCAAATTTAGTTCTCATATAGGAACTCATTTTTTGGTTTTGTTGTGTTGTGTTTTTGTTAGGCTGGTGGTGGGTTTTGAACCTGGTACATCACTCCTGCTAGGCAGGTGTGACCTGCTGGGTGACGGCCCGGCCTCTGAGCCCTGTTCTTGGTGTCATTTATTCCCAAGGCCTGGGTTTTTGCAGAGCAGTTTACGTTGCTTTCCTGTTCTTATCCTTTCTCTTAAGATAATAAAATGAAAGGGACCTGGCTGAAGGCTTTAAAATAAATATTTCCCACATATTTTGACACATGTTATTTCTATTCATAATTCTTAACTAAATTTAGATTTTTATTAATCCAGTGTGACCTAAGATTCTGCATTAACAGCACAATGTGGAATTGGGCTTATTCTCTTTGGCTACAGATAAAGCCATCACGTCGAAAATGGCTGTTTCTGACAAAAAGGTGTTCCTTTGAAATAAAGTCCTATTCACTGCATTCCTCTTAGAGTTAATGTGAATTTTAGTGCCTCTAATTTTAGATTGAAGTGAAGTCTGGAATAAAACCCACCAGCTGACAATTGAATTTATAGATAGTTGTGAATATTTCAGGCTTGAATAATAGAGCTGTAGAATTTCAGAGACGGAGAGCCAGAGAATTAAGACTCGCTGGTGTTTTAGGTTATAATGTGATAGGCTGCAGGGAGGCTGGCGCTGGGGGCCCAGGAGTCCTTAGGGGACCCCCATGTCTCGTCGATTTCTGTGTCAGTGGTGCTTCAGGCCCGGGACCAGGAGTTGCCATGGGGCTGATCTGCACCTGTGTGATGAGCTTGTTCTCCCCTTCCCAGGCAGAACTGCTGAGAAATAAATACTGTAGATCTCTGGGTGTGCTACCCCATCTCTGTTGGCTCAGCTGTTTGTTTTGTTTTGAGCAAACACCATAAGCTGGGCTTGGTGTTGCATACTGGTAATCTCAGCTCTTGGGAGGCTGAGGCAGGAGGATCTCCAGCCCAGCCCTGGCTATATAGTAAATTCAATACCAGCCTGAACTTTGCAGAGAGGTCCAGCCCTAATCCCCACTCCCCATGAGTAAACACCATTAAATCTCTGTTAGCCTCCAATCATTTTTGTTCTGGGCTTAGGACTCAGATAGGGGTTCGGACCCTGTCTCTACCATTCCTGTGGGTGCCTCAGCCCAGTAAACTCAGAACAGTTCACTTTCCTAAAGCTGAAGGCCAGCTCCCAGGGATGTCGTGGATTGCTTTGTGTTACTCTCTTTTATTTCTGATGGCAGTGGAGGTTGAGCCAGAGGCCTCACGCTCGCTGGCTAAGTGTCCGCTGCTGAGTGCCCAGCCTGGTACCTGGGGAAATTTCATTTTCTTTTAGTCCTAGGGGTTAAACCCAAGGCCTGTGGCATGCTACTGTGCCTCCCCCAGTCCTCCAGGCCTTTCTACTTACTTTCTGTGAGAGGCTCTCACTAAATTGCTCACGCTGGCCTGCACTCCTGATCCTCCTGCCTCAGCCTCATGAGCAGGTGGGAGTCCCCCGTGTGCACCACCTCATCCTGCAAGGTGCCTTGGCTTCGGAATGAGCTCAGCGGGAGACAGAGGTGCTGGGCTCAGGGCGGACCCCTTAGGGTCTGCAGTGCTCAGAGGAACCCAGGACCACCCGCAGCTCACACATCGCCCCTCCCCTGTGTCCCTGGGAGGTGGCTGGGCCTCGATCAGTGGCCAGGGTTTCAGGGCCTCCCAGGCTCATGTGCTGTCTCCAGGTTACTGAAACATTTCGGCCTGGGGTTTTGGAGGGGCTGCTGGTTGGAGGCTTCATATCTGGGGACCTGAACACCATGCCAGTGACAGACATTTGGTGACTTGGCAAATAACTGCTGCATTTGTGGGAGGGTCGCTGCTGGCCTTGTCCTTCAAGTCAGGAGTTTGGCAACCGCTTCCCTTCCCTTCTTTCTTCTTGTCTTGTCTTTTCTTTTGAGACAATGTCTCGCCATGTAATCCAGGCCCGCCTTAAACTCACTATGGAGCCCAGCTCAAACTTGCTATGACCCTCCTGCCTCAGCCTCCCAGGTGCAGAGATGACAGGCAAGCACCACTGCCCCTGGCTTTTCTGCAGATTTTAGAGATCCTTGAGGAAATGCCGGAAAATTAGGGTGGTCGCGAGCCGTGGAGCCATCGAAAGGGACAGGGAGCGAATGGGAAGGAAACAAGCCCCAGCTTGGGTGATATTCTGTCACCAAGCAGTTCACGGCAAGGAAATATAATATAATAACAATCACAGCAAGGAAATATAATATAATAACAATCATAAAACCCAGAAAGGCGGTGGACAGAGAGTGGGAGAGTTCATTGCCACCCCCAAGATGCTCAGGCCGGGGAGGACAGGGGGCCAGCTGCGTCAGCAGCCTACAGCTCCCAGCTGCAGTGCTGAGGTGCAAGGGCCATGGTGAAGCTAACTTACCAGGGAAGGGGACGGGAATAGGGCCAGCTGGGAGCCCAGTAGCCCTGCCCCATGAGGAGGGCTCGGTAGCCGGAGGGGCCTCTCCTCCCACCTGCTTCAAGGCTGGCACTCTAGTGTGGCTGGGGCTTCCTCCTGGACATCACGCAGTCCCAGCAGTCGCTTCCCGTTGCAGGTTGCTCTCCCGGCTGCCCCTCTCGGGGCCTCACTGCACAGGGGTCCCCAGAGGCTCCCAGCATGCACTGAGCACCTCCCGGAGGTTCAGCCGCTCCAGGGTGTAGCAGAGAGACCACTGCCCCGCCGGACTAGTGAGAGAACATGTCATCAGCCTAGATACGTCAGTGTATTTCATTTCAAGAGGCACCTGTTTGTCATCACAGCCAACGGGGGCTGAGGTGGGAGGATCATAAGTTCAGGTCCAGTCTGGGCAGTTCACTGAGACCCTGTCTCAAAATAAAAAGACAGAGAGGCTAGAGATGTAGTTCAGTGTGAAGGCCCTGGGTTCAACTCCAGGATAGGGAGAGAGAGACAGACAGGCAGGCAGGCAGAGAGAGAAAGGAATGTAAAGGTCAAGGAAAGGGATCATTAGAAATACTAGTTTTTCAGCACAAAATCTGTCACATTCCTATAGCACTGAGCAGGAAGTGCGGTCACACATGGAGTACCTGGCTGCTCTGTGTGCTTTGCTTTGAGATAGGCTCTTTTTAGTTCAGGGGATCTCTCGGTGATCTTCCTGCCTCAGCCTCCTGAATACGGGGATTGCAGGTGGTGGCCAGTATGCCTGGCTTCTGCTCCTTGGACACATTGGGCTGTCTCTCAGCACCATCCGATGTGAAACGTTCTCCCTGTGCTCCTTGGGTTGCGTGGCCCGTGGTGTCACTGCAGGGACCTCAGCTTTTGGGCCCCTGTCCTTTCCAGTGCTGCTCCCACCCTTGGGACCAACTCACAAGACCGCGAGGTCCCCAGTGGTCAGATGCGTGAGCTCACAGGGCTTCTGCTCATTCAGGGCTCAGAGCAACCCAGCTGCAGGGGGGCACACGCGGAACACGTGCAGGGCACACTTGGGGTGCACTGCACACACCCACCCACACTAATTGCTCGGAGCATGGGGCAGTGCAGCTGGGGTACTAAGGACACAGCTGGACCCCAATGCGACAGCTCCTCGGCAGGGAAGAGGGTTTTAGGAAGGAGTGGGTTACGCTGTCACTGCCTCTTGCAGGCGGGCCTGGCACAGGGCACTGGTGTCTGTGCTGACCCTGGTTCCCAGCAGAGGGGCAGAGGCCCGGCCATTGGGCCTCCCCGTGCAGCCCTGTGGGGCCCTGTATGGGACAGGGCCAGTGACTGCAGAAAGAATGCCCTGCAGTCCTAACCTCTAGGAAGCGCTCTCTGGGAGCAGTGCTTTTAACAGAAGTTACTGAGGCCAGCGAGGCAGCACACGCCTGTCATGCCTGCACTCAGGAGGCTGAGGCAGGAGGGTCACTGTGAGCTCAGGCCACCCCGGGCTGCAGTCTCGGAGGAGAAAAGGTTCCCCGCCCCTTATCTCGTCTCCCCAGCCCTGTCCCCCGCTCCACCTCCCGGTGACCCCCTAACCCCGTATCTGACCTATCCCTCTCTCTGCCACCCTCACTGCAGGCTTCTCTGCAGAATGTCCAACAAAGACCGGCACATTGACTCCAGCTGCTCGTCCTTCATCAAGACGGAACCCTCCAGCCCGGCCTCCCTGACGGACAGTGTCAACCACCACAGCCCGGGCGGCTCCTCGGACGCCAGCGGGAGCTACAGCTCCACCATGAACGGCCACCAGAACGGGCTGGACTCGCCGCCCCTCTACCCGGCCGCACCGCTGCTGGGTGGCAGCGGGCCAGTGCGGAAGCTCTATGACGACTGCTCGAGCACCATCGTGGAGGACCCGCAGACCAAGTGCGAGTACATGCTCAACTCCATGCCCAAGCGGCTGTGCCTGGTGTGCGGGGACATCGCGTCCGGCTACCACTACGGCGTGGCCTCCTGCGAGGCCTGCAAGGCCTTCTTCAAGAGGACGATCCAAGGTGAGTGTCTCGGGCTGGCCGCAGCCCCCTGTGTCGCCTGCCGGGAGTCTGGCCTTCGCTGGGGGTCAGGGTCCACAGGGCGGGGGAGTGGTGGGGGTTAGTGGGGCTTCTCGTCCAAGCTGGCCTCCAAGTCAGGATGACGCCTGCCTCAGCCTTCCGAGTGCTGGCATTACAGGCGTGTGCCCCCTTGCCTGGCTCTTTTCTAAGTCTTTTGAATGAGCTTATACATAAAGAGTTCTAGGTGTTACTGATGAAATAGCTTTTGTTTATTTATTTTTAGGGGTTTTTTTTTGAGACAGGGTCTCACTGTGTAGTCCAGGCTGGCCCCCAAGATGTGGAGATCTCCCTGCCTCAGCCTCCTTAGTTCTGGCTGGGAGGACAAGTGTGTGCACCCCCATGCCCGATTTAGCTTTTATTTATGTATTTTTAAAGAGCTTCATGATGATAAAAAATCCTTCCAACGTACACAAACCTCTCTACATTTTCAGATTTATAAATAACGTCATTTCTCACCAAAAATGTCGAAAATTAGATGGGAATTTATACGTCCCCTTTAAAGCAGCAGCCCACAAAGAGAGACTCAGCACATTTTAAGAGCCAGGGGACAGACATTCTGGCAGAATACCCGAGTTTACGTTTTTAATCTTGTGGGATACCCTTGAGGAAAGAAAGCCAGTGGGATTGCTGAGATGGCCCGCGTGCCCAGGCCTCGCAAAGCGCTTCCAGTCTTCCGCCTCTGCCTCCTCTGTCTTGCCCTCCTGTCCCTTGTCACTGGCACTGTCTGGGGTCCCCTGTCCCTGTCCGCGGCCACCTGAAGAAGAGCACGTTCTGCCGACTCTCAGACCTGCCCCGCCCCCCACGTTACTACTAGTACTGCAGCTCCCAGAGCGTAGTTCCTTCCTAGGCATAGTGGCACACACCTGTGACCCCGGCACTGTGGAGGCTGAGGCAGGAGAGTCACCTCCAGTTCAGGCCAGCCTGGGCCACCTGTGGAGTTCAAGGTCGGCCTGAACTACGTAGTGAGACAAAGTTTTCAAAAATCCCAATTTTTCAAGTTGTCATATCTTGTACCTAGCAGTGGATGTTTAACTTTTTCACAGCCTTTTAGAGTTTTAAGTGAAAAACACAAAGCTGGGTTGGAATGGGGTGTAGTGACCCAGGCCTGCCATCCCAGCACTTGGGAGGGTGAGGCAGGAGGATCACCTTGAGTGTGAGGCCTGCCTAGGCTACAGAGTGAGTTCAAGGCCAGTCTGAGCTGCACAGCAAAGCCCTGTCTCCAAAACATAACAAAACAGAACAAAAGTGCAGTTAGTACCGAGTATGGGTGGGTTCAACTACTTGAGCGGCTGTGTTTTCCTACTCTCTGGCTCATGACCTTATCACCATCCTCTTCCAAAGACCCTGTGTGCCCTGGACCTCTCCTCTGTCCTCTTCTGTCCATCGAGACTGACCTGCATCTCTTGCAGTGAGAGAGGGTGAAGGCTGTGAGGCATAGGGCCCAGCTCCCGCTTCAGCACCGTGGAGAATAAATACACACAGTTGTTGCAAATCACAGCAAAGGCAGCGAGCTGAAATGTCGGGAAGCTCTCTGAGCATTTGAACACCCATCTCTTCCGGTGATTGCCTCGCTTTGCAAACCTGGGACTTGAACACACTGCTTGAGAATTTATCTGGGGTTTTTTGTTTTCTCTGAGCACAGGTTGGCCTCAGACTCAGGGATCTTCCTGCCTCAGCCACCTGAGAGCTGGGATGGCATGTGTGCACCACAGCTCCCAGCTCAAGCCTAAACATTTAATTTCTTGGTAACCAGAGTGTGTGTGTGCTTGGTAACCAGAGTGTGTGTGTGTCTGGGTGAGACTCCACTGCGAAAAGCTTATATTCTGCCGGAAATCAGCAGGTGCCAAGCGTGGGCACAAACAGGGGTCCTGTTTGTGCCACTTGCATGCCCTGCTGACACCCGGGCGGATTCCCCTGCAGGCCTCCCCGACCTCGTGGAGAGAGTGGATTCCTAGGGTGCAGAGATTCGAGTCTCCGGGTGCTTCTGTAGTGAGAGAGCCCTGGTGTCTTTGCTGGTGTGAAGCAGGGTTAGCCCGAATTAGGATGAGTTTTATCTTGTGGGCAGCATCGTAATCCCAGGGGGAGAGGGAGGACGGGAAGCGAGGAGTCCGCAGGAGAGGAGGCAGGTCAGGAAAAAACCCAGACAGATTAGCCGGGTGTGCTGCACGGACCCAACCCCACACTCTGGAAGCTGAGGCAGGAGGATCTCCAGGAGTCCAGGACCAGCTTGAACAGCATATTGAGACCCTGTGCAAAACAAAACTAAACAGAGGTCGAGGTGTGTTCACGGGCATAGACCAAGGTACAGAAACGGAGACATTGTTTTGGCTTTGCATTATTAAAACAAGCAGCTGAGTGAGAAAAGTCCCAACAGTTGTTCTCCACACCCCGCTGCCTGCAGCCCCTGTTTCCTAAGCAGTGTTGAGGTGTGCGGGGTTGAACGTGACCCATTCTCCTCCAGACAGTGAACTGCGGGGCATTGGGGTGGCTCGAGTGGGCTGTATCCCAGGGCCCTGTCTGCGCAGGGGACCCTGGTGTCCCCAGGCCTCAGGTGTTGTAAAAGCCAGAGCCATCTCCCGTCCTTGCCCCTAAACTCTCAGGAGCAGCGCCCCCCCCCACCCCCGCCACGTGGCACAGCCTGGGCTGATTGGTACTAGGGCGGCTTCCATCCCCCTAGCCTTCTGTCTCCTGGACTTAACCCAGGCTCCCCAAGGCTTCCCAGAAGGTTCTTGGGTCCCCCCAACATCCTTTTCACTGTGACAATTGGTTTTGGGAACTTTTTACCCACTGTATAATAAATATAAGTCCAAAAAGCTGGCTTGGGAGGCTGAAGCAGGAGGATCCCTGTACCTGTGCTACACAGAGAGTTCAAAACCAGAAAACATGTTCACATCCAAAAAAGATTAGTACAGCTGGGCGTGGTAGTATACAACTCCAGTCCCAGTGCTTGGGAGGCTGAGGTCAGAGGATTGCTGTGAGTTCAAGGCCAGCTAAAACTAAATAGTGAGACCCTGTCTCAGAAAAAGGAAATCAGTAGATATTTCAGTATTTCATACCCAAAGTGTTACCCTGCTGAAGTTCCTTCTGTGTAAGAATTAGGAAGGCCAGGCCTGGTGGTGGTGCTGATAATCCCAGTCCTTGGGAGATTGAGGCAGGGGGATCACAAGTTCAAGGCCGACCTGGGCAATGTAGCGAGATGGAATCTCAGAGTAAAAGGGCTGAGAGGGCGGCTCAGTGGTGTGGTACTGCCAGGCTCAGCCCGCCGCACTGCCAAAACGCTTTACTGAATTATCACACTCGAAGCTTCATATGCAGGACTGAGAACTGAAGGATGGCAGGTGTAGGAGTGGAGGTTGCAGCTGGGGAGTCTGAGGGACCCAGGGCAGGAGTGCAGTGGATGCTGTGCGTCCAGTACGTAGATGTGCTTAAAATATGTTAAGGTCAGCTCTCAGGGAGCAAACTGTAACACAGCACCATCCACACGCTGGGCAGGTGGCCTTGCAAGGCCAGAGGGATTGCCACCACCGCTGCTGCTCCTTCCTCTCCTCGTCCTCTTTTGGTTTTCTGAGACAAAGTCTCACCATGGAGCTTGAGCTGACCTTGAACTCACTATGTATCCCAAACTGGCCTGGAAGTCACGGTGATCCCCCTGCCTCAGCCTTCTGAGTGCTGGAATTATAGGTGTGAACCACTACGCCAGGCTCTATTTCATTTTTAGAAAAGAATGTTTCCATCAAAGAAGGAAAAAAGAACTCACAGATTGAGTTCTTCTGTACACCATATGAACCTTCCGAAGGAAGTCATAAAATATTGTCTACTTAAATAGTGTTTGGAGAAAATAATTATACCAATTTGTAGTAAATGTCAGCTTTGAAACTCTAATGTGTTCTAAAATTAAAATCTAAAATAATGTGGAAATATCTAAATTGACTTGATGAATCTCAGTGATTACCAGCATTAGTGCAGTGTTAAATTAAAGACAGACATAATATTTCCAGAAGAAAACTTGTCTGGGCTTCATTTTAACTCAGAGCTTGCTTTCGTGGTAAGTTTAATTGGCCTTCGTGCTTTTTCTTGCATTTGATGCTAACTTTGTCTGAACTTTTCAACAGTCCTAATATGGCCAAGGACCAATGAAAATGTCAGCACGCATCTGCTGATTTCCCTGTGCTTCAGGTTGTCTGTGTTAGTGGGCGACTGGGAATGTGGTGTCATCAGACAGAATAACTGACAGTCTTTCTTGTATAGGACAAGGTAGTAACAAATTAGAGGCCTTAAGTATCTTGAGGCATTTAAAACTTTAGGATCTGAGGGCCATGGGTCTTTGCTGTTTCATTTTATTTGTTTTATTGTATTTTTAGCTTTTGATACGGAGTCTTGATGTGTAGCCCAGCTGGGTTTAAACTCGAGGCTATCCTGCCTCAGCCTCCTAGTGTTGGAATGACTGGCGTACTCCTTAAAGATTGGAATTTCAGCTGGGGATTTAGCTCAGCGGCTTAAGCACCTGCCTAGCAAACAGGCGGTCGTGAGTTCGATCCCTGGTACCGATAAAAAAATAAAATTAAATTAAAATAAAAGATTGGAAGAAAAGCGCCCAGGGCTGCCCGCAGCTGGGCTGACTGCTCTCTTCCATCGGCTGCGTTGAGTAGTAATTAGTTTCACCATGAGGGATTTTCTGGGCAGCTCTGCACGTGTGTGGTGTATTTACACCAAAACCCGGTTCTCTGTCATGATTTCTTTTTCTGTGTGTCGTCTCTGTTTTCAGGGGCATTTTACCTTTTCTGGGATCAGCACTTTATGGTCTCTTTTTACTGTTTGCATATTAGAAACTTGTTTGAATTACACCCTCTGCCATCACTGTGGCCCACACAGTGTGTATTTGTGTGTGCACACGAGTGTGTGTGTGTATGTGTTGGCTAACAATATAAAACAGATTCAATTAAAATAAAGCAACTGGATGTTGATTTTAAAAGGTTGGATTTTCTTGATTACAGAGCATCAAGGTGGTCATCTTTATTTTGATTAATTTATGTATAGGCTGGATCCAGCTCTCAAATAAGACTTTTTTTTGAGCTAGGGTCTCACTCCATAATCCAGGCAGACTTCAGACTCATGGCGATCCTCCTGCCTCAGCCTTCTGAGTGCTGGGATTCCAGGCCTGTGCTGTCAGGCTCGGCCTTAGAATTGGGTGTGAAGAATGGGGTGATATTGTGTGGGGTGCACTTCCCCTTTGTCTGGCCGTTTAGGTGGGTTCTCCCTGGGGTGGGCCGGGTGTGTTCCTGTGTGGTTCTCAGGTGACCAGGTCTGCAGTTGTGTGGTAAGCGGCGGTCACTTCTGAGGACTCCGCACCTCTCACAGCCACAGAGCACAGCAGAGGCTCACGCGTCTCTCTCTCCCCTTCCCTGGGATGACGACAAACTCTCCTGCTCTCTTCTTCTCCCGTTACTGTTGCTGTCCTCGATACTGTTATCTGTGGTGCTGGCATTCTGTGCCAGGCCCTGAGCTACACAGAGCCCCATGGTCCTTTTAGGCGGTGGCCGTCAGGTGTGGGGTTTGCACACCTGTGGGGGTCGGTGTCCACGCCCAGGTCCTCAGTGCCAGTCACTTCCCTCCCTGCGCTCACCTGTGGGAGGTGACGATGCTGATGGTGACCAAGGTGCTCCCAGCAGACTCCTGTGGACCCAAGATAAAGACCTGTGCGCCTTCCCCACTGTTACAAGCGCCCGCCCGTGTGTTTACCACGGGCCTTTGTCTTTGTCTCCAAATCCTCTTCCCACTTCCCAGACCCTCACTTCCCCAGAGCCTTCAGACTACTCTTTGTTTTGTGTTTTTGGAGCCAGGCTGGCCTAGAACTCACAGCGATCCTCCTGCCTCAGCCTCCCAGAGTCTGGATTTACCAGTGAAGGTCACCAAGCCTGGTGATAGCAGTGACTTCACACAGACCTTGGAGTGCTTCTGTGGGTGACTCTGGCCATGGCGAGAGGTCAGGTGTGGATTTTCCTATACATGACATTGTGTCAAAAGCTAATTTGGGAACATTTTGTATTTCTGGATGAGAGAGATTGAGGCTCATTTATTTTATTTATTTGAGACAGGCCTCCTTCTCCTTGTGCAGCACAGGCTGGCCCAAACTCTCAGTGATCCTCCTGCCTCGGCCTCCTGAGTGCTGGGATTATAAGTTTGTACTACCCTCTACCCCAGCTGCAGAGATTTTTAGGGGACCCAATATTTGCTGAACTTGATTTTAAAGGAAGATGAGTGGCAGGGGACTGGCACGTCCCGTGACTCTCAGAGTCATCTCAGTCTTGCACAAGTCATGCTCCTGTGTTTGGTCGGCCGCTGGTGCCATGCTGGGTGGTGCCCTGCACTACCCCACGGCCACGCAGCCCACTCCACTCTGTGCCCCTGTCTCTATTAAATATCCCAGTTCCCACTTGTCCTCTTCTAAGTGCTCCTTAGACTTAATTCACACTGTTTGCTCTTTTACCAAGAATGGGTGTGTGCATGAGTGTGTGTGGGTGTGTCAAAGGACAGGCAGATGCGTTTATTTAAGATTTGTGTCTAGAGCAGGAACCTGTAAAATTGGATGGCACAGGCCAGCAGTGGAGATGCCTGAAAGAGCGCTTTGCCTCCACGTGTGGGCCCTGGGTTTGATCCCCAGCTCCATGGAAATAAAAACTCATGCCTTAGAGTTAGGGTTAGGGTTAATTCAGGTAAAACAGGGCCTCTGTGTCCTCTGCTCGGATGTCCTGTGCACACCGGTGGTGTGTGCCGTCTACACTGTGGAAGCAGAAATCCTATCAAGGTAAAAATGCTGCCTTTCTGTGAACCTTGGAGCGGAGCAGAGTGGAAAAATGTTTCTCCTCCGTTCTGTGGACAGGACTCTATTTTTCTTACACATGTCTCACTTCCTTGCGATTGTGGGTTACCTTTTTTTTTCCTGCCAGGGACAATGGCATTATTTTGGGATCGTTAAACCCTTGTGGTGAAGCCAACAGCTGTCCCTCTGGCAACAGGGTCTGTTTGGTTTGTGTAGAATTAAACCGCCCCTGATCCATAGTGGTCCGGAGATGAGTGGAGCAGTTTCTTTCTGTGGTGTTCAAAGGTTCCCTTCTCCCAGAGCAAATCTACAACACCCCACAGCTGCCTGGGGGCTGCGAGTCCCACAGCAGCAGAGTGGATGCCAGGGTCCACCCCCAGCGCAGAATTCCTTCCTCCGCCAGCAACGGTAGCCACAACAGCGCTACACAGAGAGCCTTGGCAAGAGTTGGGTTTTCTCTTTGTCTATTCTTAACAACCTTCAGTGATGACTTTGGAAAGATTAGGGTTAGGCAGGGTGACTTCATTGTTAAGAGCCCAGACTTTGAGTGCAGGGTTCTGGGTTCAAATCCTGGCAGTGACAGTCCTTAGCTGTGTGGCCAGGGTTGTGTCACCCGTTCACTGTGCTATAATTGCTCACAGGCGGGGCATGGGATCCCACACCTGCGGCACACTGAAGCCTGGCTGGCACTCTGGGCGCTTGCTTTAGGTCCTTTGGCATCGGTGGCTAACTTTTCATGAGATCATTTGAAAGCATTGGCCTGGGTGTCAAACTAACATGTAAGGAAGGCTGAATAATCCGAGAGACATCAGCACGTCTCAGTCTAATATCCTGTGACTCGGTTTCCCTTTATGTCGTGTGATAGTGATTGGCGGGTTGCCATAGGTTTTATACCATTTTTTGATGAGATGGGAGAAGGAAGAACAGGATCTCTGAGAGTGGAGGTGACCAGTGGGAATCCTTCCCGTGGGCCACGGGCTGGACCACAGACGTGGGGAGTCGCAAAGGGCAGAGGCATCCGCCTGGGAGGAAGTATGGTTGGGACAGGAGGGGCTGAATCCGTGGACTTGGGGAGGTGGACTCAAAAGCACAGCGGGGCTCACGCTTCGAGCCCGTGTGTCCCAGGGAGGACACGTTGCCTCCGTGTCCCTCAGAGTCTCCCTCTCGCTGGAGCAGGCTCGGCCCGTGGTTCTCGCCTTAGTTTCTGAAGCAGCTCTGCGATGCTCTTTGCTAATTTTTTTTTTTTTAAAGGAAAAACAGGAAAAAAAGGATAGAAGTGATACAGATTTCAAAACAAAAGCAGGGAATGAACACTAGGTAATGTAATGCATATTGTTGACTTAGAAGTTGTTCAGGTGGCAAAGCCCAGGCAGAAACGTGATCCCGCGGTGGCAGCTCATGCTGATGAGCCGACAGAGGTCGGTACTACAGCTGTCTATGTAGCACACGCACGTGCACACACACACACACGCAATCATACGTGTTTGCACCACACAGTCTGCCCCCTTCTCCCTCTTCTCCTTCCCCCTGTCCTAGCAGTTCCGTCCTTTCCAGCCCTTCCTTCCCCTTCGGTTATTACAATATCAATGTTGTATATTTAGGATCTTGTTTCTCCTTCAGATTTTTACTTTTTGTGATTTTTTTTTTATACTATGGAGACAATGTGGCGTTTACAAATGGGAGTTTGATTTATTTCCCTTACCAGCGGGGTCTCCAGTCACCTCCCTTCACCTGCAGAGGCCCCCAGTCACCCTTCTTACAGCTGAGCTGCAGCCTCTTCCCGGAGGGTCTCGAGGTGCCGTCCAGACCGCCTTGACGTCATGAGTTCATCCACAGCGCCCCCCTTGTCCTGTATTTTGTCTTTGGGGACCGTCCAGAAGCTGAGCACCACCAGGTCCGGTGGCCGAGGTGGCCGAGGACCCAGTGTCCTGTTCTTGGGAGCCCACCTTCCTCCCGATGGAGCTGGACAGCCCTCAGGAGAGAGGCCTCCAGCCCTGCTTCAGAGAGCAGCGGGCATGGGGGAGAGGCGCCTTAAGAGCAAGGGGTGGTGGCTTTAGGGCTTCTAACAGTGATGTGTTTTTACTGGAATAATTTGTTTCCCATTTAAACGTGCACTGTGTATTCACATCACAGCCCCTGGGACAAAACATGTGTGTGATGTCAGGGGTCACCTGAAGTTAGGGTGACTGCCTGAGACCCCGAGGGCTCTGCTAAGTGTGCCCAGGCCAAGGACTGGTGAGAAGGGGGTGCTGCTTCCCTGAAAGCCCGTGTCACGGAGGGTGGGGTTGGGGTGGGGGCCGGGCAGACATTGATCTGGGACTGAGCCAGGTACAGCTGAGGATTCTGCAGCTTCTCTGCTGGGGTCTGATCATGCCAGGCGATAGACAGGGGATGGCTACAAACTGACCTCGCAGCTGGGCTGCAGCTTTAGCCCTTCCCCGGAGCTCTGTGGTCTCCTGGGCTGTCGGCGGGCACTGCCATGTCCTCGCAGCCTCTCTGAGCCAGTGCCAGCCTCATTTTGTGCCCTGCCTGGGTCCGAGAAAGCCTGTGCCCCGATGTCCCCACCAAGCCTCATGTGGTCACAGCGGGGCTTCCCGGTGGTGGCTGACTCACCACAACGGTGCGGTGCTAGGGTTACCAGGATGGGTGTGCGCCCTGGCTCCCTGGGGAAAGGTAACTAAGCCAGGCTGTTGTATTATGGACTATGAGTTAGTTCATTCATTTTGCAGCCTGGGGACTGACCCAGGGCCTTCCCACCCAGCTGCATCTCCAGCCCTTTCATTTATTAATGTGAGACAGGACCTTACCAAGTCAGTAAACTGCCCGGGCTGCACTGGAATGTGAGTCCTCCTGCCTCAGCCTCCCAGAGTGCTAGGATTACAGGACCACACCACCACACCTGGCTAAGGTTGTTTTTAAATTGTTTTCAGATGTAAATCAAATCAAGTTATGTTGTAATCAGCCGAATTTAAATGTTTCTCTCTCCTTAGAAGAGAGGGAACGAAGGAAGTCGGGTGATTTTAGTGTCTTGGTTTCCTGTAAGGCTTGCACAGCTGCTGAGCAGATACGATCACCCGGTTTTGTGCTAAGCTATGGAATTCAGTTCTTATGGGCAGTGAAACACAGAGCTGGGTCTGAACTCTGCTGTTTCCTGTCTTTCTTTTCTTTCTCCCCCTTTTCTCGTTTCCTCCCTCACTTATTCCCCCACTATAAAAGCAGAGACATGCACTTGGCATGTGAGAAATTTTCCCTCCTCAGGATAAATGATGAATAGTGGTGTTGATAGTCCTCAGCCTGGTGCCTGGTGTGGTGGCCATACCTGTAATCCCGGCAGTGGGGAGGCTGAGGCAGGAGGATTGCTGCTGTGAGTTCAAGGCTATAGTGCGATACATTGACAAAAAACCCAAACAAACCAGAAAACACCCAGACCAATTCAAGAATGATCACATTTACAAATTTAGGGGAAGCTGAGGCAAGAAGTATCTTGTTTCAACTAGAAAAAAAAAATGAAAGCTCAGTCATCCACCCTTGTTTCACGTTCCCAGTTCTCCTTTGCGGCGTCATGCCCACGGTGGGGAGCAGCTTGCTTGCTGCCCTCCCTCACCCCCTCCACTGTGGTCAGGCTGAGCTGTGGCTGGGGTCGGCGTGGGCAGCCCCCTGCTCTCGGTGCCCACCCAGCTCCTTCCTCCACGGCTGGGCTCTGTCTGTGCCACCAATGCACTCTGGGGGCGCTTGTTGTTTTTTTCAATGTTCATGATGTGTGTGGTTTTTTCCTTTTGTTTTATGAAAAAAATAAAATAACTTCTTAAAGAATACAAGGATAATGATAGTTACTATGCACTGCATATGGTTATCTTCAACTTAGAGTAGGAGACATAAACCAGAAAGATTCTTACAAAGAAGAAACAAATGTCCTCACTGTCTTGGTTACTGTTTTCCTTACTGCTGAGACAAAATACCTGACACTCATGATGAAGGCAGGAAGGTTGATTTAGCTCACAGCATGTGGAGGTTTCAGTCCAAGTCAGCTGGCTCCAAGGCAGAGGAAGAGCACAGAGCAAAGGCTCCTTCTGTCCCTCATTGTATGCAGGATACACCCAGATGGGTGTAACACACTCAAAATCCCAGCATGGGACCTTGAGGCAGTCACAAGCTCTAGAAGCCTGCCCTGTGGCTGCGTGAGGCTTTGGGGGATGTCCAGACTCAACCATAACAGTCACACAGATCTTTCTTTTCAACAAACAAAGTTGTATCAATGAACTAGTTAGCATATCTGTCAGAATAGCTTGAAGGCAACAGAAGTTGTGATCCAGGAAGCACAGGAGGGTCTCGCTGTGGTCTGCGTATCTGGCCTCTGCCTTGCTTTTTCTTTGGGTTCCTCATGTAGGAGGAACTACATGGTATTCCAGCTCATGTGTCCGCCCTGTTCCACCCCTCGCTGGGCCGCAGGTGCTTCTGTTTACCTGTGATGCCCTCGGAGTATCTCTCCTTATAGCAGGGGTGCTCCTCACACTTTGTGTTACTCTACTGCGTTTTAAAGAGTCCACTATCAAAGCATCTTCCTTTTTTCTTTGTGTCTTCAAGACCGAGTCTCACTACATAGCTCACCATGGCCTTGAACCCAGAATCCTCCTGCTTCAGCTTCCCTGCTCCTGGCTAGACACCCTGTTCACACCTGCCTGTCCCGCCTCATTCTTGGGGTCAGAGGGATGGGACAGGGACAGAGCCGGTAGCCTTGGTTGTGGTGCAGGGTGGGAGGGCGCGGCAGCCCCGTCCCCTGAGGGGACCCCTACCTGGTTGGAGGTCATGGCCTGGGTCCTTCCACACTGCCACTCCCTGCAGTGTTTTTCAAGATCCTCTTAGTTGAGAGCTCAAAAGCTACTCTCATGCGGCTGGGAGATGCAGACCTTTGACCCTTGAGAGGAGATGTAAAAAAGCAAAGGCATCTGGATTTCAGGGAGGAGGCTGGGAAAGTCTTTCCATGAAATCCAGGCGTAATTAGTGCCTCAGTTTACAGTTTGTGAAGTGACTTGGTGACCTACGGAAGCATCTGTGGTGTTTGGCATCCTCCTTCGGGTGCAGGTCTCATGTTTCCCTGTACCTTAACTTTAAGTCTAGCTTGGGTGTGTCTCTGGAGACACATGTGCGCCAGTGTAATTGTGACATTTAGAAGTGGTCCCAGGACGCCCGTGTTTGCAGCAGCACTGACCGTGGCAGCTGGATCCTGCAGTGCTTTATATGCCACAGACAGGTGAACGGGTAAAGAAAATGTAGCACTTATACATGGTGATCACTCCTCTGCCATGAAAAGGGTACACCTGAGCCGTCTGTAGGTAAAGGTACGCACCTCGAGACTATAGTGTTAAATCAGACTCAAGAGCTTAACCATCACTGCTTTTCTCTTATGTGAGAAGCCCAAAGTTTAAAGAGCAAAATGAAAGATAGACATCAGGAAGGAGGGGAAGGACGCCAGGAGATGGGGGCAGAAGAAGGGAGGGGAGGGAAGAGGGTGAGGAAAGGTTAAAGATGTGTCCATGCACAAGCCTGCCCCACACCGGGCGGGAGAGGGTGAGTGCTGCACACCGCAGTGGCCACACACCTGGCAGGAGTGAGCCGCCCGCGTTACCGAACCCCAGCTACGGGACGAGGATCGTGGAGTGACCAGAGCGGTCACCAGGAAAGCAGCCAACAAACAAACACCCCTTCAATCCAGAAAGAAAGGAAAGGAAAGAAAGAAAAGTCCTATCAGTCTAAGAAAGGAAAAGCCATTAACAGTGAACAAGAGAATAAGAGAGATTCTTTTGCTTTTCTTTTTTCTTTCTTCCTTTTTTTTTTTTTTTTTAATGTCTCAGGGCATTTGAAACAAAAACACTACCGATGATTTCCTGCACGTTTCTGATGCCCTGCAACTGTGTACCAAGGCAAATCCCATTATTCTTAAATCACTTAATGTTGAAAAACAGTTGGATGAACCTCACTGAGGGTGCCCCGTGGGTCCTTGCCAGCCATTTGGCTCTGTTAATAAAATTAAAACAGTTAGGGGACACAGACAGACGCCTTCCTGTTGGCATTACGATTGCGATGGTCCATGCGGACGGAGAGCCTGATGCTCCCGGAAGGGCGGGAATCCGGAGGTCCTGCCGGCCCAGTCCTGCGGTCAGCAGCTGAGATCTGACGCACACTTTTAGTTCTCGATGCCACAGTGACTCCCGTCACTCAGCCTTTCCCCTGCCAAATTGTAGAAGCCCATTAAGGGAGAGAAAGGAATACACAAGCTATCCGTGGGCAGTGCAGGCTGGGGTTTCAGTCCTCCCTGTTATTCTACCGCCAGCTAGCTCTGAGCGATTCTGTTAAGGCGTAAGTGAGGAAATTAGTGCCTGCAAACTAGTTGGACAAAAGACTGGAGTAAGTCATCAGAGCCCCGACTCTGAGAAGCTGCCAGGAGAGAGTGTGAGTTGCAGCCTAGTTGCAAAGCTGCGAGCTCTGGGTGTGTTTGGTCCTTGCAGTGGTGCAGGGCTTATCCCCAGCTGCAAGGGACACCTGGGGAATCCAGAGTCTCCTCAGCAGTACAGGGTTTGGACCCTCGTTGGTGCCACCTAACAAACATGTCCTAGAAAATAGCAAGCTGCAGCCTGAGGCCCGCACAGCCCAGGAGAGAATCCTGGGTGAGCTGTCCCTGCCGCTCTTTGCTGATGGGGTCTGTCTCTGTCCCCTGCTCGCTGGAGGTGACACAGGGAAAATAGGTGCCCAAACCGATGTCATGGTCCTGTGGGACTCACATCTTTGAACCGTTACCAAAACAGAGGTCGAGGTGTCACCCAGATGTTGGGGAACTCGTGGGCCTTGTGTGTTAGGACCCTGTCTGTGGATTTCCATTCAACTGGAGTGTTGAGGATCCACTTTGGGCCACCACTCTTCTCCCCATCACAGGGAATTTTTAATTAAGATGTCATTGGGGTCCCTGTGGCTCTGGGAAGCCCCTTTTCTACCTCAGTACAGCAGAATGCAAGTGCATGTGGCCCCAAATGTCACCCGTCTGTTCTCCTACTGCGTCCTGCCCTGAACACCTGTGCTGAGCTGGTGTGGACGTGTCCTGTCGTCCCGGTCACTGCCGATGCCTACCCTGCCCCAACCCAATGCCGAGTTCCAGGCTCGCTCATAAGTGCTGTGAGTTCTGAATACAACAATGTTCCCCTATCAAGGATTCATGTGGTTGATTTATTTTTGGTATCGGAATAGAACTCAGGACCTTGCGCCTGTCAGGCAGGCACTGTGCTGCTGAGCTACATCCCCAGCCACAAGGATCCATTTGAAAGCAAAACTCTCCTGCCTCTGTGTCCTCTTTGCCTTGGAGAAAAGCAAGTGTGTGACAGAAAATCTGCATTGTGGTGACCAAGGGCTCCCCATGGGCAGCTCGGCAATTTCCCCTGGGCTTTTTGGAGAAACCTTAAAACCTTTATCCAGTGATTTGTGCACCAGTGGATCCAGTTGCCATCATTACCGAATCACTCCTGAGTATCTTCCCCAGCGTGGTCCAACTCGGAGGGCAACACTTTTGTCCATAACCACGAGGATGAACAAGAAGAGAAGTCACACGGCTCTCAGTGCCATCCACAGTGTTGCCTACATGTTCATAGATCATTCTCCTCTTATTCTGTTCGTATTAGAATAAGATTTTCTTTAAAACCTCTTACAGATTTGCTTTAATAATTTTTCTTTCTCTTTTCATATTTTACTCTGCAGTTTTTATGTGTATTATGGTATTTTATGTATAATACATATATTTATCACTAATGCTTCCTTTTTTGCCTTTGCTATGCATTTATTTTTTAATTTTTAATTTTTTTTATTTTTTTGAGTTTTGGGCAGAGTCTCGCTATGTAATTCCGGCTGGCCTTGAACTCACTATGTAACCCAGACTAGCCTTGAACACATTGTGATCTTCCTGCCTCGGCCTCCCAGGTGTTGAGATTATCGGCATGTACCACCGCACCTGGAGCATTTGTTTTTCCCAAAATACCTTGCTTGCAAGGTTTTGAAAAAGTAGCTAGGTTTTCTTCCCCATCCATTATTACTTGTGGAATTGTTTTCTTAGTACTGCTTCTGCAGAGAGCGTTCAGCTCGCTGGGTATGGGGGCTGTCACTGCTTTACAGGACTGAGCTGATGTCATGATTACAATGACCCTGGGCAAAGAGCGTCCCATGCGACATGGGTTTATTGTTACTTATGTGCGGCTTTTCCATGCTGCGGAGAGATGGTCCTGGGTGTCACCATCTAACCAGGGTGTGCGCCTGCGCTCAGACCAAAGCACTTGCAAAGCTGTGAGAACCAAGAAATCCTTTTCTGCTGCTGAGTTCTGGGAAGTTTCCCTAAGAGATCTGCGTGGAGGTGGAGTCAAACATGGAGTCTAGAAAATCATTTTAAGAAAAAAAGTCAGGCAGAGATAGGGAGATAGGCCATTGGCAGAGAGAGGGCAGCCTTGAAGGAGGCGCAGCAGTGGCAGCGGCAGCAGGTGGCTGGAGGAGGAGATTCCGGAGGGCGGAGCAGGGCGAGCTCTGGAGGAGGCCTGGCTCGCTGGCCTCACACTTTGTCCTTCAGGGCACAGGGCTGCAGACTAGGAAGCAAAGCTGAGACTTGGGTGTGCGGGATACATACATAGGAGCCGGGGAGGAGGAGGAGGAGAAAGAGGAGGAAGAGCAGCAGGATCTGGAGGAAGGAAGGTCAGAGTGCTGCTGGGGCCACTGGGTCACCTGGACATTTCCAGCCCTGGTAACAGTGCTCAGCCCACAGTCCAGGAGGGGGTCAGGGGCACCCAACTGCTGCTTTTAGGCACCACTAGGAAAGAAATGGGCTTAATATTGTTTTCCTGGCCCCTCTAAGCACTTACTGTCTCGTCACTCCTAAGAAGGCAAAAGCTTGGGTTTCATTTATTTTAGTTTAGTTTATTATTATTTAGTGTGTTGAGGCCAGTTCTTGCTCCATAGTTCAGGCTGGTCTCCAATTCATGGCGGTCTTCCTGCCTCAGCCTTCCCAGTGCTGGTGTTACTGCTGTGCACCAGAGAAAGTCATTTAGAATGGAAGGGATTCAGTGGGGGAACACGCATGCTTAGGACATGGCTAGCAGTACTCTTGAAGGAAAAATAAATTCCCCGAGATGGATGGAGAAACTGCAGTGAAGTGTGGTTCCTTTAATCTTCAGAGTCCAAACCTTCCGTGTCTCAGCCTGGGCCCAGCCTTTCTGCTTGTCCTGCCTTCTTGGTTTTCTCTGAGTACAGCATCATTAACGTTTCTGAGGAAGGTGATTGTAGGTATCATTGATACACTTGGTATTGTTCTTATTATTTAACCACATATTAGAAGGAGCTGCTTTTATACTTCTGAGTGCCTCTATATAGTTAGAAAGATGACATGGGGGTCAGGAGGGGAGCTCGGGTTAGGAGGCCCTACACCGCGTATACGCAAGCAGTTCTGCAAGTCCCGCTGCTGGAACCTGCTTGCTGCTGCATAGGCAGCTGCTGAGAAATGGAGTTTGGTTCCCTCCTGCCCTCCACTAATGCGACGTTTAATGAGGAGACTTCAGTCTGCAGAAAGATAGTCAATAGGAATCAGTGTTCACGGAGCGTGATTAACTCTGAAATGTCTCATCCGTGCTGTGGTGTGGGCAGCCCCCGTGCTAATGACCGTGGGACCTGCCTGGGTTCCAGGGGCTGGGATGGACCCTGGGCATCTCAGCCTCAGAGCAGAGGCATTGCAATTAGGCTCTCTGGTCTCTGGCGATGGTGTATGCAGTTGATGTGCTGACCTCCCGTCCCCGGAGGGCAATCAGCAGAATTCAGATTCTTTAAGATACTAATGCACTTAATCACCAGGGTGAGGCAGGCGGTGAGTGCGAGAGTGGCCAGGGCCATAGGGGAGAGAGAGACAGGGTGGGCTCCACAGTCGCCCCGGAGTGCACCCACAGCCTCAGGCTCCCTCCGGATGAAAGGTGTTGGAAGTCCCAGTCTTCTTCCAGGTTATATACTTAGCATATCTTGAGTGTTCCCATAGCTGAGTTAAAGTCTGATATTAAGAATATAACTTCATGGCAATTTATTATTCCTAACGTTTCCGTGGGGCGTGAGTGTTTGGAGTTAGGGTTAGGGTTAGGTCACTGATGTAAGACTGCAATTGTATCGGGAAGCCTTTACCAAGCCCGAGGTCCTGCTTCAGGTTCTGGAAATTCTTGCAGCTAGGACAGTGGCATTTCTGTGCCTGCCCACCGGCAGCCTCAAGGTCCCTGCTGATCATTCTGCACTGTGGGCTTTAGGATGCTCTGTGGGAGGAAAACCAAATCCTTATGTGCAAAGGGTTTGGTCACCAGAAGGAAAAATCCAGGAGGGAGCAGCAGTGCAAGAATGGAGTCTGGTGTTTTGTTTGCTTTATTATTATTATTATTATTATTATTATTATTTAAAGAGAAACAAAAAACACATGGAGAAAAAGAAGGTAGAAATAATACAGAACTACAGAAAAATAAACAGTAAGAAATCACTAGTTGATAAGTTACATATTGTCATCTTAGAAATAGTTGTTCAGGTTACAACATTAAAGCATGCAAAGTGACATTCAAATAGTGACACTGCCAACAGTTCTTATCAATGATCCAACAAAAACTTAGTAATATGGTTGCTTTTTGAGCAGGCTCTCCATATGTAGTTCAGGCTCCCTTGAATCACTATGGAGCCCAAAATGACCTTAAATTGGGGGCTAGGGATTTAGCTCAGCAGCATAAGCACCTGCCTTGCAAGCAGGCAGTCGTGAGTTCGATCCCTGGTACCCATAAAAATGAAAAAGAAAAAAAAATGACCTTGAATTTGTGGTGATCCTACTGCCTCAGCCTCCTGAGTGCTGGGATTACAGGAAAGTACCACTGCACCCCATGTTTGTTTTTGGGAACATAGTATACTTCAAAATGCTTTTTAGATCCAAAGAGAAATTAGTCTACCATGCAAAGTAGCAGCTTTCTAAAATCTGAAATTCCAGAAGAAAGTTCAAAGTAGTCATGAGCATGAGGGATTTTTATTTATTTGTTTAGGAGACAGGGTCTCAACATGTAGTTCAGGCTGGCCCTGGGCCTGGCCGTGGATTCCCTATCTTCCTTTCTCAGCCTTCCTGTTGATGGGATTACAGCCTTATCCACCATGCCTGATTATAACAAAGACCTAAGTTTATTTTTGTTGTGGTTTTGTTTTATTTTGTTTGGGGACAGGGTTTCAGCCTGTAGCCCAGGCTGACCTTGAACTTGCAGGGATCCTCCTGCCTCAGCCTCCTATGTGCTGGGCTCAGAGGCAGGCACACGCCGCTCAGGCTCAGCCAGGGCGGTGGTGGCTCTGCAGCTTCCTGACCTTTCTTGTACCCCCCACGCAGCTCCTGGAACTTCTCTGGGCAGGAGGCAGGGGCAGCGGACCTTACATTTTCTCGACTTCCGAGTCTAACGCATTCCCTTCTTCCAACTCTGTGTCCTAGGTAACATAGAATACAGCTGCCCGGCCACAAACGAGTGCGAAATCACGAAGCGCAGACGTAAATCCTGCCAGGCTTGCCGCTTCATGAAGTGTCTGAAAGTGGGTATGCTGAAGGAAGGTAAGGGTCCGCTCGGTCCCTGCATGGCAGGTTTGGGGCCTGGGGTCGCGGGTCGCGGGTCGCTGGAACGGCACGGATGCTGGGCGTTTGGGGATAGAGGGGGTGCCCTGTGCTTGGCCGCCCTGGTGATGGCGGGGAGGAGGGAGAGGATCTGCTGTGAGCGGCCCCTGGGGCGGGGGCGGATGGATCCTCTGGTCTGCACCGCTTACAGAAACAAACAGCAAAGACCCAGGCGTGGCTGCTGCTACGGTTGGTTGTTTTTCTCATTCTGAGCTTCAGAGCGAGCTCGTGCTCCCGAGCGTTACCCTCTCCTTTAAGGCCACGTCTCTCCCTTTTCCTCCCTTATCCTTTGCATCTCTTTCCTGCCATAGCATCCTACGTGTGATGTTCTTTCTCTCTGCTGTCTGCCTCGGAATAAAAAGCCCAAAGGCAGAGCAGGCACGGGGGTGCACAGTGTGTGCCAGACCTAAGAGGGGAGCCAGGAACCAAACCCCAGACTCTGGAGGCAACTCAGAGACACCACTCATTAAGGTCCTGAGGTTTTGTCCTTTGAGGCTCACATTGCAGCTTGGAGAAAGCAGAGAAACGTCCTCTGCTTTGGGGGGCAGGTTCCGGCCCCCACAGTTTGCGCATGGTCCCCAGATGTACAGGCCAGAGCTGCATGCAGACTTCTGTTTCTTCAGAAAGTTCCTCCGAGTTTATAGTCAGTGTCATTTCCGGAAGCAGCAAAGTGAAAATGCGGTCAATAAGCCTGAGGGAAGCCTGGGGTCGCAGCCCTTGGAGCTGCAATATGGGGACTTAGCCAGACTCTGCCTCAAAATACAAATAAACGAAAGGCCTGGAAATGTAGCTCAGTGTGAAAGCACAGGGTTCGATCCCTAGCATTGGGAGAAAAAAATAGGAAGAAAATTAGGTTCATTAAATATTTAAATGTATAGCTTTTGTTAGACCAAAGAAAGACGCTTTGTTCCTAAGTTCATACACTTTATTGTTACTGAGAGCGTTTCTTTAACCTTCTAACTCCAAGTAGACCCCAGTGTGAGTTGGCCGTGTGGGACAGAGCTTCCAGAGCCAGTGATGTCTCCAGGTCTCCTAACTGTACCGAGTTTCCCTTGCTCCAGAGTTTCTGCCCCGCAGTGACCCGTGGTGTAGCCAGATACGCAGATGAGAGTTAATCTTCAGTTTGGTGCATTCCCTTGAAAAAGAGCCACCAACAAATTTACACTTAAAACACAAAGAGATGCCAACCAAGAGGCACTGTCTGGCAGAACACCGACGGGCCATGCGGGTTTGGGTCAGATTGTGTCTCCATGGGGGAGGGAGAGAGCCTCAAGCCGTGTGGGGCTGGTGGCCGGGCCCTGGCAGTACAGGCGCCTGCTCAGAAAGAGTGAGGCCTGAGCTCTACCTGCAACCCTGACAACACTGATGCTGACGATAAAGAATAGAAGAAAAAGAGCGTGGATAGTCGCTTTTACTCTCCAGATGTGGCACTCTGGATTTCTTAGTTAACATGCTGTAAACTCACTGTTTCTTTGGGAATGCTGAGGGTCGGACAGCTGGCTTTTTCTTTATGTTGTTATAGACAAAGTCTCACTATTGTTGCCTAAGCTGGCTGCGAATTCCTGGTTCCCGAGCAACTCTCCTGCCTCAGCCTCCTCAAGTGCATGGCACTGTGCGTGGCACCTGTGCTGAGTGTTTCAGGGCTTGTCGTCAGCCAGGCATGTTCTGGGCTCCAGCAATCAGAAAATGAAAGAAAGGTTAGATGCTGTTTTGGTAGTGGAGACTGACCAGGGAAATGTTCCATCTTTACATTGTACTGAAACAGTGCGTAGATATTTTTAAAGTGTTGAGTTTCCTTATGACGTTTTCACCATGCTTGTAACATATTTTGGTCATGTCCCTCCTTGACTGTTTATTCCCCCAACCCGTTCTACATGTCTAGTAGTCTCCCCAAAACAAGCACTTTTCACAGATGCAAACTCGACAAGCACCCCCTACCCCACGGGATGAAAGAAGGGTTCTTTTTCGATGCAGTGGTGGGGATTTGTTGCTTTTTTGGGTGCTAAACTTTGTCCTGGCCTCTGCCTTCAGTCTGGCAGCAGAATAACCAATGAGACCAGAATGGGGGTTGCACCCCATCACATGAACAAAACACACAGGAAGTGAGATTCCGAGTGCGCTGTGTGACAGGTGGTCTACTTTCTGTGTTGAATGCGTGGATGTTTCTGTTAAGGTTGGAGTCTAGAGATTCAGACCAAATTCAGGCTCATTCTCAGGAACCGAATGAAGAGTGACCTCCAGCTTGCACACTGAGAACCTCGTAAAAAAGCGAGTAGCTTTGTCAGTGTCTCACAAGTGAGCTGTTAAGGAGCACTTTCTGTGTGTCCCAGATTTGGACTTTGATTTTCTAAAAAATAAAGCACCTAGACAGCCTTTGTTTCTAAGGCGATAGAAGTTTTGATTAATTTGATTTTACTGCTGTAATTTGTTGAACTGATTGTCTTTAGAGGCTTAAGGAGGGAGGAGGAAAGAAACATTTCCCCCTTGATCATTTTTCCCGCTAACAGGAGGATACTGAGGAAGGACAGAGGTGTGAACCGCATCTAACTCAGCATCCTCGGTGGGAAATGGGATCCGCGCATCTCTGGTTCACACCTCTGCGGTCACACTCACGCAGCGGCTGCTCGTGAGGCAGCAGTTCCTGTGGCTGACAGGCCCAAGTAACAGTTTATCTCCCTTTCCTTCCTCCCGTCCACTTGGCAAAACGTCTGTTCCGTGAGCCCTTATCCTCCTCCCTTGCCCCAAATAGAGAGGACGGGCTCTTTCTAGTACTTAAGAGACTCTCATGTCTTTTGTGCCTAAAAACATGCAGTGAAATATTGACTCCAGCCTGCATATAAATGCATGATTATGTATGGCTGTCTCCTCAACCCAGGCCTGGCTTTCTGAGCCCAGAGAGAATGGTACCGTCTTAAATGGGCCTCTGTGGATGCAGAGGGGTATCAGATTGGGGTGCAGTAAATCTATTCAGATGTGAACCTGTTCGGTTCAATAATAAAATTTGCTGCTATGACCCATGCTTTGACCACAGTAGCAGCAAGTGGACCAGCAAAAATCTGTTTAGACAAAGAGCAGCATTAGTTCAGAATCTGAAATGAAATCAGATTACAGCAGCGTGGATGGGCGCCTTCTTCCCTGAACAGGTATTTTGATTCAGCTCGCCAAGTGCGCCACAGATGCAGCTCTGCCTGGGCGAAGGAGGGAGGTTGTGGAAAATGGGGGTTCATGGAAAATGGGGGCTCATGGAAAAACATGACCTTTGCAGTCTGAAAGCTGGTGCTTCCTGGTTGTATTGGCTGGCGCTTTGAGAAGTCGGTGGGGAGGTTGGAGGCTGTGTCTTCCCATGGGTTCAGTAATGCACAGTTGCGTTCTTATAAATCATTTCTTCACAGTATCTGAATGGAGTGTGCTTCCTTATTTTTTACCAAGAGAAATGTTGAGTCAAAAAATAGTTTCCAGTTGAAGAGGGGGAAAAACATACACAATGGTATTGCATAAACCAACCACAAAATGCTACACTATACAGACCGAATGCTACACTGTACCAACAGAATGTTACACCATAACAACAGAATGTTACACTGTAACAAAACTCTGAGCAGCACAATTCAGCAAATGACTGTTCAGATGCAGGCAGCATCCCCAAACTCCCCTTGGTCTCCCTCCCTATGGGACTTCCAATCGTCAGTTCAGGTCCCTGCTTCGGAGAAACCCACCTGTCACATGGTACCAGCACCCGGCAGCCCCTTTCCGTTTTTTGGGAGGTGTTGCTTATTTGAAAGGAAAAAAAAAAAAAAAAAAAAAAAAACCAAGAACTAATCAGAGTCTTCCTATGAATCTGCCCAAGATTTGTTTTCTTTTGATCTCTCCCTCAGGTTATTTAAAGGCTGCCCGTTGGACAGCCTAGTTCAGGCTGCTCCCTGTTAGCGGCAAACACAGCCGTTTTGTGAAAGCAGTAATTATTTTATGCATGTGTAGAATCCATAGACCTTGGCGCTTCAGGGCATCTTGATATTTCTTGACACGGTGGCCCTCAGCTGTTTTCTTTTCTCTTGGTCTTGCAGGTGAGCCAAAGGTGCACATTTACAGATGAGAGTATATTCCCTAGCCCTGCCCTGGAGAGGCAGAGCGGTGAGAACACACAGTCCCAGGTTACTGTGTGACAAGAGAGTGTGCTGTTTACTTCAGCAAAACCATTACTCAGCCTTTCTGATCTTTGGTTTCATCATCTGGAAAATGATCACAGCACCCAAGCACCATGCTGCACACACTTGTAAACCCAGCACTAGGGGAGGCTGAGGCAGGAGGATCTCTGTGAGTTCGAGGCCAGCTTAGGCTACATAGGGAGATCCCAGCTTAAAAAAAAATCTGTGAATATCCTTAAGATTTTCAGGGAGCTGGGGCTGCTGCTTGGCGGTACAGTGCTTGCCTAGCATGCATGAGGTAGCTCCTGTTGTGAGAGCCATTCAGAGTCACCCTTCAGGGCTCTAGGGCTCAAATGCAGGACCCTGGAGCCTCAGGTGGCCTGGTGGGTGCCTGGTTATTGGGAGAGAAGGAGGGGGTTCTGGGTGTCCTGTGTGGGTCTCACCCAGGCTCCAGTCAGCTGTGTGGACCTTCAGCAAGAGCAGTGAATTTGCAGGCGCTCCTCGGTGCTTCAGAGAAGCTTTTTGACAAGGGAGCAGTTTGGTCAGAGATTTCATGAGGAAATTCAGTTTTTTGGTATCTGACCGAAAGGCAAATGTGGAGAAACAGCCACACAGAAAGGGAGAAAGACTCAACCCAAGTAGAGGTTTCCAGTCCCAGCAGAGTAGGCACAGAGGCTTTTAATGACTGGTTTCCCGCAGGCAGGCCAGGCAGCAGAAGTGGGGAGGGGAGGGGAGGACAGGGGAGAGGAAGGGAGGCAGAGCAGGACGCACCCAGAGGACTGGAGTGAGGTCTTGTAAATCTCAACAGTTACGTAGAACAAACTTCTCCATGTGCCTGACAAGACACTGTGCTCCTTCCTAGCTTAGAATTCCAAGTTTTCCTCTGCTTCACAATGAGAATTCAGGCAAGTCCATTTCATTCCAAGTCCCTGTTCCCGTAGATGTGGACCAGAAATCCTGCAGGTCTTATTTCAGAGGCATAGTGCCTGCAGAAACACTGTACCAGGATGAGGACCTCCCTGGTGGCTCAGGTGTGGCCGGTTTGATAGACATGCAGAGTGATTTGTGCTGTTCGGTTTTCTTGTGATGCTGGGGATTAAACCCAGGGCCTTCACACGGCCCTGCCTCTCCAGCGCATTGATGGTGGATCGGCCGACTGATGGATCTGTGGATGGAGTTGGTGTCTTGCTGAATTGTTGAGATTTCTAGGTTAGGTTTAAAGGTGAGATCCTCCTGCCTCAGCCTCACCAGAGTGTTGGGGCTGCAGACATGCGTCGTCACACCCCGTGTGTCATTTTGTGTGAACTGCACACTTTGAATCCTTTTTAGTTTTCTAGGCAAGCAAGAACTAGGTTATTTTTTAATCTAAGTCAGCAAAAGTGCGCAGTGAAGGAGGAGTGGGGCAGTTAATTGGCAGCTGTGCACTTGGGGACGGAAGTTGATTGTCTACCTGTGTCTGAAAAACTTCTCTGCCCCTCCGCACACTTCCTAATCCCCATTCTCCGCAGAGACACCTCCTCTGCCTGTGTGTTGAGATGCAGTCTGTGCAGTCTTATTTCCATGGGCTGCTAGGTGGCTCGGGTTGCTACCAGGCACCTTTTATTTGAAGTATTACTGTTACATTTTCAAAATACAAACATTGACAACAGACAGGAGAAGCCCAAGCTTATATTTAATTTTAAATGTTCTTCTAAGTACTTCATAATTATTATGGATTTTATTGACACCTCTATTTGATTTCTTACTCGATTTGGTCTCGGTGATCAATATTATTTGTGCATGTTTTCCCTTATCCTTCCTCCTCCCTCCTTTTCCTTTTTTTCCTCCCTTTCTTCCTTTCATTTTTTGAGGTAATTTCTCACCATGTAGCCCTGGCTGGCCTCAAGCCTGTAGCAGTCCTCCTGCCTCAGCCTCCGATTGTGGGGTTACAGGCGTGCGCCACCACGCCTGGCATTTCCCTGACTCTTAGGCATCTAGGACTACAGGAGCACGGGGCCTGTAGGAAGCCGTGTAGACAGCAGAGTGGATCTGTGACTCTTCTTGCTGAGGCTGAGGTACCAGCAGAGGCTGGGATCCTGCAGTGGGGTAAAGTTGCTGCTCACTGTGGGAAGGGCAGGGGCTTTACTGTGTACCACCATCACGTTAAAATGCCACTAGTGCCGGTTGCGGTGTGCACCTCTCTACCCCCAGCCCCCGGGAGGCTGAGGCTGGAGAATCAGCGAGTTCAAGGCCAGCCTGAACAATGTAGTGCGATCCTGACTCAAAAAAAAGAAAAAAAAAAGAAAAAGCCCTCTATTTGTGATGGAAGCGTGGGGCCCAAGGTGTTGGCTCCTGAGAGTCCTGATGTCTGCTATGTCTCCCTGCAGCGGAGAGGGTTGATGACAATCATGAGGCGGTTGCATATGTACCCCAGGCCACCGTGGGGCTCTAGCAGGGAGCCTGGCTCCTTCACACCCTGTTTCTCTTGGAGTCTCAGGGCCCCAAGGCATGCACATGGGGCTGGCTCACGTGGCAGAGGACCTCAGCAGGCGCCAATGTCACCAGTGGGCACAGGGTCTCAGGAGCTGGGAGCGCAGAACACAGGAGCAGAGATGGTGTTCTGTGGCTTTCTTTTGTTTCTGTCTTTGTTTTGAGGTTCTAGGCATGGGACCTGGGCCTGGCACATGCTAGGCAAGCCCTTTTCCACCAGACTGCACTCCCAGACTGATTTCAGATGTTTAAGACAGAGTCTAAATTGCCTGTGCTGGCCTTGAAGTTGTGATCCTCCCTCACCCTCCCATGTAGGTGAAATCGTAGATACACATCAGGGTGCCCACTAGCACTGTGTCTTCAGAGGCTCATCTGTGCCGCTTGAAATCATTCGGTGTGACACATCCTAGACCTCGAGATCTGTTACTGTAGCAGAAGGCTCCCAACTTTTTCTCGGCCTTGCAGGTTAACAGGGTTGACATAAGGTCTGAGAACTCTTCAAGTAGAAGCAGAAGTAGGAGGAGCCCCCATAGGCAGGAGTGACGCCCCTTCTGGCGGATTTAGGGAATTGCGAGCTTCGAGGCCCTGGCTGTTAGAAGCAGCACCACTGCAATGGTTAGGTCCCATTTCCAACCTCTTAGAGAAGGCTGTGTGCATGTGTGTGCACGCAGGTATTCGAGAGAGCGCGAATCCTACATTCATTCATTCGCCAATCAGTGGTCCTGAGCCCCCAACAAAGAGAAAAATGGTCCTGAAGTCTCCTGCCACAGCTGGCTTGGTGACTTACACACTGCTGTGAGGACTCCCCGGGGGGTCCAGGGCTCTACCTTCTTCTCAGCAGGAGCCCAGCAGAGTGACTTCTTTGTCTAATTACCCTGCTGCTTCACGCTTCACTTTTTAAGAGGGCTACCTAAAGTGGGTAGCGTTTTCTAGGTACTCTCTCTTTAAAAAATTAAAAATTTAAAAAAAAAAAAAACTCTAAAGCTCCTCTGGTCAGTTAGGAGCTGCAGAATTGCTTATGCTTAGCTAAACAGCCTGCTTCAAGATTCGCCGGAACAAACTCTTTTGGGTGAAAACCTCTGAAGAAGGCATTGTGGGCTGATTCTGTTCCCCTGCTGCTGCAGCCGAACATCCCAGTTCTGCTGAGTGGAACACAGAAGTCACAGGGAAGGAGGCTTGGGTTCCTGCCACCTTCTAGATGTAGAACAAAGAGAAGGAGAAAGCTTTAATGGTAATCAGGGGACATATTTCTGTGTTAGATGACAGCTCCCAGTGCCGCCTTGACCCCGCCAGTGTTTCTAGCCCTCTGTTGTAACATCACCCTGAGCCGTTCCCTCATTAATGCAGGGTGTTCCCAGAACGCCCCGGTTCTGAGAGGAGCCGCAATGGGGAGCATGCTTTAGGGGCTTCATCCTGACACCAAGCTACCTGGGGATGTGTTTAAGGAGCCGCAGAAAGTGGCTCCGTGGACAGGTTCTGCCTTCCTGGGTGGCAGCTTCCTTTGGGTTTGTTGGGACCAAATTGGAACAGTGAGTGAATAACCAAGACTTCAAAGACTAGGAAGACACCTGAGAGCTTCATGGGTGCCAGGTCGTCTACCGGGCACCTGGGCTACATTTTATTTCCCCGTCAGGCCCTAGTCCTCGAGGGCTCTGCCTGGGGCGAGAGAGGGAGAACAGATTCTGTAACCTGTGCTACCATTTCCTCGCCTGTCCCCTGCCAGGAACTGCCCATGGGTTCACAGCTTGGAGGTCCTGGGCCTGGGCATATCATGGGCCCAGACACGGTTTCTTTAGACCACCGTGCTTTTCCTTAAGTTGGAACCGAGTTCTGTGCCTGGAGCTCTTCACTTAGGTTCCTGAGCCCGTTGCAGTGTTGGAGCTGTATGCGTCCCAGCCCGCAAGAGGCTTCAGGGAGGGAACTCACATGCATTGTGAGGATGGGCTGGAATCCCCACCAGAGACTGCAGACCCCAACCCAAACTGGACAGTAACTGTGGTGGGCGGTGCCGTGGCTGCACCCCTGGCTCTGGTGTGTGCTAGGTGGGCACTGCATCCCTGAGCCACACTACAGCCGGGGCTGGGAAAGCTGAGGGGCTGTGAGCCTCAGGCGTGGGTTGTCGTTCGCTTTCTGTGAACCCTGTTGCAGGGGCCCACGACCCTGTCCCACAGGGTGTGGCATTCTGTTTAGGTTTAAATTGGAGCCTGGAGGAAATGTTTCCTGATGACACAGTCTGCTTCTCTGGGAGTTTCTAGGAGATGCCCCTGCTGAGAGCGGGGTGATCGATCGCCACATGCCGATGTGAGAACCATCCGCATGAGTAGTTTGAGAATACGGCCACCGTTGACCACTGGGATGGTGTAACCTACCCATGTATTCATGGGGAGGATGAAGTACTCCTGTTTCAGTGGCTTTGTGTGTAATCCATGTGGGTCTTAGAAGATCATCACTTCTGCTTGCTCCCTGATCCCCCCAAAATTTTATATTTGCTGTCTATTTTTTCAATTTTTGCTTTATTGTTCATATTTTTGAGCTCATTATAATTTTTTTCAGCTTTTTTTAGTAGTACATATTTGTATGACACCGTGATGTTGCTTGTGGGGAGTTGGTACATGTGCAAACTTCAATCTAATATTACTATATATATGAAGTTTATCAGTTATATGTATGAATATGTATATTCTAAGTCACAGCCCTCCTGAAATGAGGTGACAGACGTGTCACATACCCTGAACAAATGCAGCCCCAAGACTTCTTCAGCGAGATCGCCCTACGACATCCTGTTACAGAGCCCGGGAATGGGCCTTCAAGCTCCCTCCAGGTTTAACTGGATTACTGGTAAACTGTAACCATTTATTTCTGTGCCCATTTCTCATTTCCCTTTGTGAACTTAAAATAAGGGACCAGCACTTATCTAATGTTACAGATTTTCTCTCCTTTTGAGCTGTTCAGGAACCCCCATGGACTGAGCCCCGAGGGGTGACCTGCTTTGGCATTTGGTGGGGCCAGGGACATCGCAGGGAGAAGGCAGCCAGGGGACGAGAGGGCTCTGGACAGCGTCTTCACACTGGGCTGCAGACGACAGATTTCTGTCCTTTGTCACCAAGGCATGCCTATCTGTGCCTGTGGCCTGGATGCTTCCAACCCTGTGCTGAAATTCAGTGCAGAGGAAGCCCTGGTGCACCGCTGAACGAGGCCTCCTTGGTGAAGTGTCTCTTTCTCTTAGGGCCCCAGGCTCGTCGCCTTTCTGGGTAAGCCTGTGGTGAGCCCTCTGTCCGCAGTGCGCCTCAGCCCCATCCCCAGAGCCCCTCTCCCTCTCTCCCCGCTTCTTGCTTAGTAGGTTGAGAGCCACGGAGCAGTTCCCCCAAGGCAAGCTGTCTGCGCAGGAACAAGCCAGCTGGCCCGGCCAAGGTTGATCAATGATGAGAGACAGGCCAGGTTCCAGGTTCCCAGAGCCACTCAGGGAGAGTAGGTCAGCGGCTTCCCCAAAGCCAATTAGCTGGCAGCAGCCCGAGAGCCCGGTGCTCGCCAAATTCCCGGGCCTGGTGGCACGGTGGGAGTGCATCCTTGGACTTCCTGGTACACCAGGCCGGACTGAACGGCAGATTGCGCCGTTTGAGAGCCAGCACAGCTTTATGGTGACTGCAGCAGATCTCAGGGACCTGCCACTCCTCCTCAGCATCACTGTCAGTGGGCTGGGCACAGTGAGTGAGTCTCGGGTGTGAGGGGCTTGGGCGATGGGGCAGCAGGGTGTGTTCTCACCTGCCCGCCCTTCCTTCCTTCCTTCCTTCCTTCCTTCCTTCCTTCCTTCCTTCCTTCTTTCCTTCCTTCCTTCCACTGAGGTGCTTGGAAGCAGGATATGTCACCATGGAGACCATGGATGGCCCATTTCAAAGTCCCCGTGATGTTATCTGAGGGGGGAGTGGCCCAGCCCGAGGGAGGGTTCTCAGCAAACCCCTCCGCCTATTCTCTGAGGGTCTTACTCGGGATCACAGTCCCTTCCCTACTCCTCAAGCGTCGCGTTTGCATCTGCTAAGTCTTTTTCTCCGTAGGCTGCTTAGCAGTAATTCTGGGCCCCTGGACACTTGAGGACCAGAACGTCTAAGGAACCTTGGGGAAATGTGAGGAAATTGAGAATTAGAATACGTAGAGCCAAGGTGAGGCACATGGCCGGCTTTGCTCTGTGCACGGTTTGCTTTAGATCGGGTTTCTGTTCTGGTATCCAAGGTGGCAGCTCTCTACCAGAAGGTTCACCTCGGGAGGACATGCAGCCTGTTTTGCGTGGGCTGCCCTGAGGGCCTCGGCAGTAATAAGTCCTCCCCTGAGGCCAGCAGAACACAGCTGGGATGCCTCCTCCCTGGGCTGTGCAGTTAACAGCCACCAGCCCAGCTGGTCCTGCCAGGGAGCACACACAGCTTCCTCCTGGACCTGTATCCCAACCCTCTTCCCTTAGCTGTTTGGTTCCACCCATTTCCTCTGAAGGGCGGAGGAAAGGTCCTGCCAGGCCTCCCGAGTTTCCCTGGGTGACTCCAAGCCTGAAGAGCTCCTTCATCTGTCTCCAGACCACGGCCACGGCTGCCTTTCCGCACACTGCACTGTGACGGTGTCTCCCGGCCTCTTCAGCCGCCTCCTCATGGACACGAGCGTAAGCATCAGTAAATTTGAGGCTGATTAAAAGGCGGTCATGCCCACCCCAGCCCTCAGCTTATGTACAACTTGGTAATAATGAAATGGAAGGAAACTCGAGGTTCTTGCCTCATAGTTCGATCGGTGTAACTGTTTCTATCCTCTGCCCTAGAAATGTGCTCTGTTCTTCGTATGGCCGGGGTGGGGGAGAGTATTTCTCCCAGGAGCTGTTTGCCGTCTTCCTGACAATCTGAGTAGTAATGCAGGAGTAAGTTCATCTCCTATTGTTCATTCTTTACTCGTCCATTCAACAAGCGTGCTTAGAGGGCTGGCTTCGCACCCCTGACTCCATTCAGTGCTAGGGACTGAAAGCTGAAATGGAGCAGCCGGCTTGGGGGCACATGTCCGAGTTCCAGGTAGCTTGGGAGGCTGAGGCAGGAGGGTTACTTGAACTCAAGAGTTCTAGATCAACCTGGGCAGCAGACTGACTTTCCCCCTAGAAAGAGAAAGAAAGAAAGAGGGGAAGAGAGGAGGAGAAGAAAGAAAGAGAAGGGAAAGAAGGAAAAGAAAGGCAGGCTGGCTGTGATGAGTGAGTTATGATCTTCCATAACACAGTGACTCAGACCGCGCAGATCTTCCCATCCTGAGAGCTGAGCGTTTATACTCCACTTTGTCTGGCTGAGCGCTCAACTTCCTTTTCCCCGAGTGGGAAGCAGAGAGGCAGATAAATAGCAAGGTCTCCGGGGACCAGGGGGCCTGTGACTATGGACGAAGCCCTTGAGACATGTCCAACCCAAGACGTCAGCTTTTAACTTCCACTTCATTGTAATCAATTAAATAGCTCCCGGGTCTTGGGGCCGCCGTCCTGGACGATGCCAAGGGACCTGACTGCTGGCTATGGTAGCTGCAGTGTCTCAAGCTGCCTGCTCCTCCTGTGAAGTGGGAGTGGCACTCACCTACCTGTGAATCCTAGATGTGTCACAGTCAAAGGCACTGCCACCAGTCCCCACAACCGTCCCCTGAGTCCCACCCAGCCTGCGTGCTCTCCGCTTAATAAAGCAGTGCTGGAAGTCCTCTGTCCTGAGTGTTTGGGGCAGATGTGGCCAAAGCCATGAGGGGTGGCACAGCCAGGCACCAGCCCACAGAAAGGTGGGCTTACACATGGGGCGGTATCTGGGCAGCCACTTGCTCTCGGGGTATGGCCCTGCACGGTTTCCATGAAAGGGGAACATTTGCCATTGGGTCAGACATTGAGGCAGCCAGGTAGTGCAAGCAAAGACATCCAGGAAGAGGACTTCCGGAAAGTGGCAAGAGCATTGGGATAACGGCTTGCGCAGGGGGGGTTGGGGGAAGACTGGTAGCAATGGACTCTTACTACAATCATTTTTAAAATGTAAACATCAGTGGCGTAACAGGCCGCTGTACTGTGCGGCTGTAAGAGAGGATGATGAGAAATTAATATTACTCATATTTTTACACATCATGTACATATATTGTAGGAGTTTTTGGATGCTTAAATGGGGTAGTGTGTGAAACACGCTTGGTATAGAACCTATTATAAAATAGCACTGCTCTTTAAGCAGGTCCACTTGCTGTGTGACTCGCTTCCCCATTTGTCCCTGATTTCTTCAATTTTACCTGAGCAATTAATCTTATTGGTTGACTTTATTTCTGTCCCACCTCTTGCCTGCCTGCCTTGCCAGTTCCTATGGTTTCCCCACCTTAGACCAGCCTCACCTCATGGTTTTGCTCTATAAAAGTCCCTAGAAAAGACAGAGTCTTTGGCAACCCACTCAGACCCCTTCTATCTCTCAGACGAAAGCTTCCTTTTTCTCAATAAATAAAAAATAAAAAAATAAAATAGTACTCAAATGCTAGGTAATGTTATTGATTTTTAGTATCCTGTTCTTAATGTGATTCGTGGGAGAAGCACAAAGAACCAGAAAATATTTTATTTTCATCCTTCATGCCCTTTATGATAGTTACATAGCAGGTGCTCAATAAAACCTCACTGATTCTTTTTTCTCCTTCCTTTTTTATGAAGACCACTTTGGAATACTTCAAAGTTACATTTCTATAATGAGTATGAGAATCATTTTTTTTTGTAACTAATGGATCTAAGAAAATAATTACATACAAATTAAGAGCACGTTTCCACGTGCATGACCATGGGGAAATCGTATTTTGGAAGTCAGGTTTTATCGAATTCACACTGACTTCTCTCACTATGTAGGAACTGGTGTTAAAAAAAAACATGAAGCCTCAAGGAATGACACTGTTTCTCTTCTAAGTCCCCTGTAGACATTTGCTGAGATCTTGGTATAAACGGGAGGCCGTAGATCTGTTTCCGATCACCAGTACGCGTCCCTGTCCCAAGATCAGGCCTCCAGTGAGAGTTAAAGCCAGGGTCTGCCCAGCGCCTGTGGACCTGAACCCCTCGCCATGCGACGACGTCACTGCTTCTCTCACAGTCTGACCAGTGTCAAAGGTGAGAGATGACAGAGATCACACGGAGGCTGCTGCCGCCGCCCCGAAACCCCAACTTCCAGCAATGGCTTTGGTGGCAGGTCTGTCCCCACTGCCAGGACCACTCTGCTTTTAGACCACTGCGGGCTCAGTCCAGTCCACCAAGAGTGCTGGCCGCAGAGCCTAAGCATTACTTCTCCAAGTCCCCGGGAGCCTGTCTTCCCTGTCTTAGGATCGGTTTGGTAGGATGTGAGCTCCCATATTTCTGAACAGCAGCCCTGCCGTGTAGACAGTCACCCCTACTGCTGAGGGCAGGGCTTTTTCAGGGCCCAGCGTTTGTCCCTGAGAGGCCCTGGGGGTCGTTTCCTGATGATTTCATTTTCGGCCTGAAGCATCCCTTTTATCCTTTGCAGTCGGTCCACGGGTCCAAATCTGTAGTCCGTGGACAGATGGATTTCTCCACAGTCGTGTGTCTCTGTGGTCCCCACAGATGCCATCCATTAGGGTCTGGAGGGGGCAGTGTGGAAAAACAACGCTTCCCTAATGGAGACAGAGTCAAAGGAATAGAAATTCAATTCTGACGTCGTGTGCGCCTAAGAAATGTCAGAGAATCTCCCAGTTATCTCACAAATCTTTACCTATTTGGTTATGTGCTCCAGCAGACAGAAATCTATCAAAAGTTTTGTTAAGGTAGGGAAGAACAAAATCCCCTAGCTTCTGCAAGTAATTCTATTTCTATTTTAATGCCACTCGGGAGCTGGCCTCTTGGAAGGTTCCCGAGCTTATAAAGCTCCGCATTGGTTCCTCCCTCTCTTTTCTTACTTAACTTGCACTTACAGAATCTCACTAGCAGCCGCAGTGAAGACATCGATTTTCACTGGGAACCCCAGAGGAGCTGAGCTTCACCCCGGTCAGCTGGACTCTTAAATCGTCCTGGGAGACCAGAGTCATTTACACATCGGAAAACAGCCAGTGGGCCCAGGAGCCGGGCCTTGGGACTGGGACCTTGGCTGGCTCTTCTCTATCACAGAGAGAGAATGAACTCTTGGGTAAAATGCCTTCCAAAGTGAAGCCCTGTAGCGCGTGGGCCTTATTTTTTCCCCTTGGTTTGGCTTTCTTAGGGTTGGTATTAGGAGACCCCAGACTGAGTAAGACGGAGGGCAAAGCCATGATCCTTCATTTCCTCTCAGGTTGCAGAATTCCAAGCAGGGAGTGTAAGGTCTTACCAAGCCACAGCTTTTTGATATGGTTGAAAAGCGAAGGTAGTGTATTTGGAATGGTGTTTGAGACCTGTCCTGCTGTATAGCAGGTTATTAAGATCGTAGAATCTGCTAGCAATCTAGTCATTACATTGCCGATTATTAACAAGTTTCTTCAGGCTCAGGTTCTCCTTCTGTAAGTGATGTTAGTAATCATGGCTAGTCCACAGAGTTTGCTCTGAAGATTTTATAAAATGATGCATTTAAAATGCTTAGGCAGGCACAGCAGCACACAACTGTAATCCCAGCACTCCAGAGCTGAGGCAGGAGGATTGCCTTGAGCGGGAGGCTGGCCTGGACCACACAGTGAGACCCTGTCTCAAAACACGCAAAGTGAAATAAAAGTTTTTTAAGTGCTTAGCACAAGGTCTGACAAAGGAAGTTCCCAGAGATGCTGTTGTTACCATTTTTCTTGCATTGCTGTCCCGGTGTTTTACCTGCCTGTGCCTCAGACAGATGAGACCTGCTTCACCTCAGATATCTCCCTGGGTTTTCCCTCCAGAATGACTGAGCGCTGGTTCACAGCAGACTGCTGTCTTCCCAGTGCTTGTTCTCCTTGACTCGCGGGGATCAGAGGTCCCCGGCAAAGCTCTGTGTGACTCCAGCCTCCGACCCTGTCCGGTGTGCGGGAGATCTGAAGGTGACAGGCAGGGTCAGCAGAAGCTGCCAGGGGTTACAGGGACCCCTTGGTGAATCGTAAGGGACCGCAGGCAAGCCTGTCACTGACCAGAAGCAAAGGATTGCATGTGCTCGGGGTCACTTATCACCTGGCATTGCTGACTTTGCCCAAGCTGCTGTCAGTGACATCTACTGTGCCTTCGCACTTGTAACGTGTTCATCTGGGTCTAGAGGGAGGAAGAACACAGGCCTCATTGTGAAGAAAGGGCTTCTCCTGAGCCAGGGCCTCTTCTGGCTGGGTGCTCCTACGAAATGTCTCGCTGCCATCGTGGGCCATCTCTGAACACCTGGTCTATAAGGCTGCAGGTGACTTGGGACCTGAAAAGAGGCTGGGTGACTCATGCAGCCTTGCAGCCCGCACCCTCTGACCTCTCGCTGGACCCCAACTACCCACGAGTAATGCCAGATCATCAGATTGGGGTTGGCACCTCAGCCTCCCTGTGTCACCTGGCTGCTCCTGGACCAGCCCCGTGGCCATTGGGGAAGAGGTGGGCAGGAAGCAGAAACCAAAAGGGAAAATGGGCTCACACAGTGCCGGTGACAAGGTCCTCCGAGGCCCTTGAGACCAGTCTGCTGCCTCTCACGCACTTTCCACGTGTGCCCTGGGGCCAGTGGAACCTCTGCAGCCCCAGCCCGCACCCCGCTTCCTTTTGGGAGGAGGAGGACCTGTGCTGCTGCCTCATTTGTCCCTTGGCCGTGGGCTCTGTCAGTCGGAGCCTGTCCCCCACTCCAGGCCTCCGTGGATGCTGCCAGCATGAGCTCGTCTCTAATTAAAAGTACTTGCTAGGAATGATTTTTAAGTCCTGGGCTTAATGAAGTCAGAGAAGGGAATCAGACGTGGTTTGTGAAGACTCAGATTGCTTGTGTTGTCCTCCGGGGAGCGCCGTGAAGTCTGGAGGCGATTGTGGTGACTTACAACCCGGTCCATTTTGTTCATTTCAAAAATCCCCTTTCAGAGGTGGAACCACGGAGAGCAAAGCCAGCCGCCCACCTGTCCCCGCAGCAGGCCGAGAAGGCTGCTTCTGCGGAGCAGCTTCTTGGGAATTCACAAGGCTTTGAGTGCCGTTCTCTGATTAAAGAGTGGCGTGTCTGTGATTCTCCTCCAAAGCTCTCTGCTGGCCTCATCCTGGAGTTGGAAGGGAAGCTGCTCTCTTCCCAGACAGCTCAAAGCATCCTGTTTGGATGCTTCTGCCCTTCACGGTGCCCCCAGCAAGTCCTGTGCCTTCTAGGTTCTGGGCCAGAGCAGTAAAATTACGACCTGGGTAGCTCTGTGCAGATCTCTGAAGTGAATTTCTGCTCTCAGCAAACTGCTGGCTAATCCTTTCCGTTAGAGATCGGAGTAGCAGTAATTTGTCGTCAATAGTCGTAATTAGGTTTATCTACCCTTTTAACCAACACCATAATCTTTACCAGATTGTTATTGTTTGAGCCATGGGGAGGAATTCTGGAAAACTAGTTTAAAGATTGATTCCAAAGCCATTCAGCCCACTGGGGATTCTCCCTTTTACCCACCCCTTTTTCATTTCCCTCTCACATATTCAAATGCTTCCTCCGAATCAAATGTCGTGAAAGCATGTCATGTATCTGAAAAATAATTAATATAATTGACGGGACTGTCTGTTTTCTGCTGAGGTATGTTTCTCCTAATCCCACAGCGCAGTCTTTACCATCGATCTGATTGTTAGGAAGGCCTGTCACCCTCCCCTCCCCGTACCTGGGCTCCTAGAACACAGGCTCCTAGAACACAGGTTCCTGGCTCCTAGAACTGCAGAACATTTACATCTGCATCATCATCATCATCATCATCATCATCACCATCACCATTACCATTACCATCATCACCGAGGTTTCCTTGCACTTCTGTGCTGGGGGACTGTGCCAGTGTGAGGGTGTGTGCAGCGTGCCCGGCATGCCTGCCCGGATCTAAGCTTGATTCATTGTGTGAGTCACACAGAATCTCACACCGCACAGGCGCGTTCAGGCCTTGGATCCAGGCAGTGGGAGTTCAGCACTTAAAGTGCCCAGGTTGCACCTGAGCTGGCTGGAGCCTGCCAGCCCGGCAAGCCCACTGAGAGCATCTGTCTCCCCACCGCCCTGCTCCTGCTGTCCCGCTGCAGGCCCTCCGATTCTTCTGGCGATGAGCATAAATCATCCACCTGTCAGGAGCGCACTGTCTGGATTATGCAATGTGCCTGCCTTCATTTGGAGGTGGTGTGAGCAGGGGATTGCTGCAAATGGCTTGCATTCATTTGAATGCCATCCCAGTGTTTCTTCGGCTTTAATGAGGGGATTATGGCGGTGACAATGACTTTTGGAGACAATGAAAGTCTTCAGGATTCTGGAATTTGCTTTGTATGTTGCTGAGAGTTTGGTTTGAGATCTCATTTTTTTCCCGTCAAATCCCAAGTAAACCAGTGGTTTAAACAATTAGGAGAAAGGGCAGAACAGGGTACCATGCCAGCTGTCCACAGCTCTATTTATAACAGGTTCCTCCAAACAGAGAAATGAGAAGCAGTCCAGCCGATGGCAGGTCCTCGGCCACTTCCACGTTGTCCTTGGGAGCAGAGTGCACACATATTGGGGAGTCCCTCCTCTTCTTTATTCTTTGCTGCTCTTTCTTCCTCTGGCATGAGAACGAACAATACACATTACAGAACAAACAATAACATTACAGAAACTGTTCTGTAATGTTAGCTTCTTTATCTTTTGACTAGTAAGACTGACTCCAACTTCTGAAGAATCTCTTTCATGTTACAAATTTAACACTCTTTATTTAGGCTAACACATATAGCAAAGATTGAGATGCCATTTCCTCCGGGTATTAATTTTTAATTAAGAAAAATCTCTAGTTGCGTCAACTTTATACATGTAGGATACATTTGAAAATGCAGAATTATTTTCTTTAATTGGCTGGCCCATGTGATTGGCCCATTTTGCACATTCAAATAGCTCCAAGGAGAAGCAGCCAGGGTTGTATTTTCTTAAATTTGTGTGCTGTTCCTGCTCAGGGCTCTGGGGTGCCAGCGCCACACACAGACTTGAAAGTTGCGCTCATCAGAGCACTGAAAGGAAGATTGCTCTAAAAATGAGACTTGGATTCATGAGCCACCAGCTACAGCCAAGACTATGAGACACCACATTGTGTGTTATGACACCTTCGTTACAATAGTTGGGCAGAGCGTGGCACGGGTGTAGGCGGGATTAGGTCTCATATTAGTGGTATGCAGGACAGCATCTTTGCATTTTCCAAGCTGTAAGGTCCTGGTGCTGTCACAGAGCTGGAAGTAAAAGCAGGTGCTGGATTTCTGCTTCTGCTACTGAAATCTTCAGGACCGTGCTGCATGCCGTTTATTTGCTTCAGAAGCCCTGTGGATGCGAGGATGCAGGTTCTCTCCTGGGACCCTGTCCTGTGTCCTGGTCGCATCCCTCTTCCTATCTGTTCCACTACCGAAGCCAGAGAGCTGCTCACTTTTCCTTGGGTCCAAGTGGGTGGATTTCATTAAAAGCTGAGCCACCAACTTTCCCGAAGACCAGAAACATTCTTTGCACTGCGTGTGCATAGACATAGATAAATCGTGTACGTGTACACATATACCTATGCAAATGTACTTTTATGTAATCTTCATACATATATTAATATACATATCAAATATACACTATGCATATGCACTTTATAAATAATTATGTATGTACATGCATCCATCTTTGGGCAAATGGCTACCTTAGGTTTTATATTAATGCAGGACCCACTGAGATCTGGTCTCCTGTAGAGGGGTAAACGAAGGGAGAGAGAGAATTAAGCCGTTGCTGTAGAAAAGCTGGGCTTTTCTAACAAAATTCTTGATAACTAAAGACAGTGATTTTTTCCCCTTCATAATAGTACTTGGAAACATCTTAATTACACACAGAAGGCTTCGGTGAGTTGAAAGGTGACCAGCACACTTCCCCAGTGTTCTCCACCCAGGCCCTGTGCTGAGGTCAGAAGCAGCCCTGGGTTCCTGAGGATGCAGCTCCTCTGAGGAGCCACTGATGTGGTCACAGTGCTTCCTGTGCCCAGAGGAAGTGAGTTGGTGGAGACAGGGTTTGGAGGAAGCCACTTCCTGGGAGCATGTTCTGGGTCCTGTTGCCCCTGGGGAAGGAACCTGAGTCCCACAATGGGAGCTCACTGGACAGCTGGGAGCAAATTAGCCTCTCACTCTAGAAAGTGTGAGGGCTGTTCTCCCCCCCCCCCACTCCTCCCCCTCTTCCCCTCCCCTCCCCCTGCCCCTCCCCTTCCCTCACACCCCCCTGCCCTGCCCCGCCCTCTCTCCCCCTTCCCCTCCCCCCTCCCCCCTCTCTTCCTGTCTGGTGACCAAATGTCCCCAACTTTCTAGTGCACAAAATGTGTTTCATCATCATTTTTCTCCATGTCGCTGACAGATCTAAATTTATAGGATTTTGTTTTGTTTTGTTTTTTGATTTTTTTTTAAAGCAAACAGGAACATTTGAAGAGATAAATGCAATACAACACTGACAAAATCTGATGAAAAATCTCCCTCTTTTATCTATAGAGAAATTAGGTTTATCATCAGGAAAGTATTCTCTTTTCATTTTCTGAAAGGTGCTTTTTGACAGACCCTTTGCAGTGGACGTCACACTCACAAAACACGCTGTCACAGGGCTATTTGAATATGGTGACAGGCTCATTATCATGTTGAAGACTCCTGACAGCCCTGCAGAGGGGAAATGGACAGGCCTGCCAATCAGCTGTTGAAAAGACTCCGGTTGAAATAGGGTTTTTTGTTCCAAGAACAGTAGTACAAATTGACTACATTAATTCTTTTTATTATAGCCGAGCACACTGTAGTTAAGGACTCCGGGCCGGGCCCCATTATCAGCCCTGTTTTCAGCAGGTTTATTAGCTGGCCATAAAAGTGTGTTCCCAGCTGAAATCCGGCAGAGGTCGAGGCCTTTTGCTATAACATTCAGTTATGTGTGTGTGTTAGTTTTACTAACAGTTAAAGAAATATAAGTGCCGGAGTGAAGTTTGATGGACAGGGAGAGGAGATCCCCAAAGTGTTGATGTATTCGGTGGTGCTTGTACTTTGGAAGTGACAAGTGACCCAGGCTGATGCCCTGTGGTCCTGACAGAGGGCACTGAGGTCTTGCTGATCAGAGGACCAAAGATGCCATGTGTTACCAGGATTCACAGAAGCAGATGCCACGACTTTGTGGTCGAAAGGGCAGTGTTTGTAGTGGCTTTGCCTCTGTGGTTCCTCTTGGTGGTGCAGGAGTTTTCATTTTCATGTCTACTGGGGAAGCTGTCAGCCTCCAACATTGTGTGTGTGGTCTTTTATTTTGCTAAAATTTTTACAAGGATTAACTCACTCTTAGAGTATGCACAACCATGAGAACTGTAAACTGCTGGTTTGTAATTTTTAGGGTTCTGTGTGTGTGTGGGCCCCATGATGGTGGGGAGACTTGGTAGTTTCCTCGAGCCTCCATCCCGGGGTGTCTAACATACGATCATCAAGTGTAACCTTCACATGCAGCCAGGAGCCTGTGTGCATGAGCTTTGCATAACTGTTTCTAATGATCCTTGCTCTTCCCAGTGGAAAGACCCTTCGGGAACCCACAAGAGGAACATTAATTTTCCTCTGCCATTTGGTGTATTGCAGCATTTACACACTTGATTAGACTCTGCTCTGGTGAAAAAAGTGAGCATTCTATGTCTGTCAGAGCCAGATTCTCCCCCAGGAGTAAGGTAGATATTGGAGCTAATAAGCTCAGCTGGGAAATTCTTCTCTTCTAGTGTTAGTCCACTCTGCTTGGGCCCGGATGCTGTGCTTTTGGTTTGGCCCACACAGGGTATCTTCTTTCCATCTACCCGAAAAGCACCATTACGTAGCATCTAAACTTTTTTCTTAGGACCAGAGTTGAACCCAGAGCCTCTGTCCTGAGCTGCAACTCCAGCCCTGTTTGATCCCTGCTGAATTTCTGGACTTCCCAGACTGGGCTACAGTCATTGAATTTTTGTCACTGAGGAGGCTGACAGTGGGTCCCACCCTGCTGGGGACTACAGGGGAGCGGGGCCATGAACAAGTTGGTGACCAGTGCTGTGCGTGGAAGGGGACTTGGTAACCAAGCATCCTGCAGCCCAGGGAAGGGCTGGGGACTAGACTGTCCTCCAGGCAATGAGGAGTTACTGCAAGTTTCGTTTTCTCTTCTTTCTGACTCAGTTTGATTCTGGAATGGATGAAAGAGCAAGGGTGAGAGATATGGAACCTGCTGTGGCTTCCGGGATGAATTTCATTCCTTCCCTTCCGAGCCTCTCTCTGCACTTGCAGCCCCTGATTTTGTGCGACCACAGGGCTTTTTATTCCGAGGACGACGGTGATAATCAGGGCTGGGTTCACTCATGCGCATCGGGACTCCAGAAGTGAGTCTCGAAGGCCATCCACCCCAGCTGGCTCTCAGTCTGCAGTCCTGGCACTGTGTTTCAGATTTCACTGTCTGTTCCCAGAGTGTTCAGGATGAGGACAGAGCAGGCCGGCATTGGCATCAGCCTTTGTGCTGTGGACTCACATCTCCAGCCCTAAATCCATTGTTCTAATCAGGAGGATTCACACTCAGACTAATCAGAGCATATCTGAAGACGGCTCGGAGCCAGCCTCTGGGTTTTTTCTACAATGCTTATCCTACACACAGTTGTGGTGTAGCTTTCCCCCAGAGGAATTCACAGCAAGTCTTCCAGACAGCCATCCTCACGCCCTGGAGATGCTGCATGGTTCCACGCACACCCCTCTCTGTAAATGAAAAGCAGAAAATATAGGAAGGCCTTCAGTTTCCTGATAGTGTAAGCCTTTATCACCTGACAGAAGGAAGGAAGTCCATTCTAAATCATTCCTCGTGTGTACTTCATAATGATCAAATGCTAATTCATATTAGGAGATGCTCATAAGCATACATCATAGAGAAAGTTGCTATTTGCCTTTTGTTTCTTGACAGAGTGGCCCTCTTGCCCCTCAAGCTGGTGTTGTTACTAGATTGGTCATATTTTTATTTGGTTTGAGTAGACTCTCAGGATTCTGGGTTTCTGTCCTGATATATGAGAAGTAGGATTTATTTATAAAGCAGAAGTTTTTATGCCTGCATGTAAATTTTGCTCCCCATGTTTATTTCTTTTTAGAATGTATTTAGTTATGTCTTTACTATTTTATTTTATTTAGTTAGTCTTGAGTCGAGATCTTGCTATGTTGGCGAGTCTGGCCTCCAACTTGCTGCAATCCTGCGTCAGCCTCCCGCGTGCTGGGATTACAGGCGTGCACCACCCACGTGTATTTCCTGATCCCGCAGGGCAGAGTGTTACTTTTTCTCTTCAAGCTGGCACTACACTGTGAGACCCAGCATTCCGCTACATGGGGCTGGGCAGAAGTGGAACCCTGCAGGAGGAGATTCAGTGAGCAGAAGATTGAGAGCCAGGAGCGCTGTGCCCAGAAGGAGAAGCAAGGAGTTTGGGGTGCAGTGTTGAGTGGCAGGGGAGGCACTGAGAGAGAAAGGGCTGGGGAGGAACAGAAAACTTGGACAATTTTTAAAATGGCACCTTTTACACAGATGAAATTTAAAAAGTGATAGCACACCGGTTACCCTTGAGGTGGAATGGGGAGTCCTGTTTATTCCTGACCCCTGATGGGCATGGATCTCCTGTGGAAACCCCACACCCAAGGCTGTCTGGACCATGCGATTCAGCTTTGGAAACCAGAGTGCTGAAAATGGGTTAGAAATCTGTTGTAGAGGCTCCTGCTCTTCTGTAGATACCAGTGACCCCAAACCTCCACATGGCTTTTTCTTGTGTGTTAAGTTTCTGGGGCCGCGGCAGGGCGCTATGACACCACAAACTCCCACTGTCAGAGCGTGGTGATGCGCTCCTGTAACCCCAGCCCCCTGGAGGCAGAGGCGAGAGGACTGCAGATTTGAGACCCAGCTGCCCATCAGCATGACTCTGCCTCAAAATAAAAAATGGAAAATGGGCTGCATGTATCCTGGGGTTCAGTCCCCACTACTGGGGTGGGGTGGGGGGCTTAGTTCATGGAATAAACTTAGGGAACAGGGCTGCTTCATCTTCTGTTTTTTATTACTTGTATTTCTCTGCACCAGTGTACGAGGTGGCTGGAAACAGCAGCTGCCCAGTTGTTATCATCTCCAGTCTTCCCGTAAAGCAACCCACCAGCCTCTCACGTTTTAATTAGCACCCGTTTTTGTGTAAAGCATCATTCTCAGCCGTGTGCAAAATCACGCTGCCTTAGGGCCCTCATTGTTGCCACCCAGTCTTTTTGCTCCTTTTAATATGAGAAGAACTCTTCCTTTACGGCTCAGGAGGGTCCAGCCCCTAGATGTGTTTTCATGAATACCTAATGAGCTGCTATCCAGTTAGATTCTTTCTCCTCCCTTCCCTGACTGTCTTCTCGGTGTGATCTTGAGTTTTACACTTAGCCTATGGTATTTAGAGACATCTTCCTGCTCCTGTCTAAATGGTACACATTTTCCAGGGTGGGATATCATCCTTACATGTGATACATTCCCCTTCTTGGTCTTTGAGTTCTCGTCACCAATGCTGAGCAGGACCCACCATGGAAATTTCTGACCAACCTCTGGCTCCTCCTTCCCTGCAGATTTATTAATTTTAATATGAATTTATTAAGTCACATCATTTGAGAGCCATAGCGTAGCAGCCTGTGAGCTCAGTGAGGTCTCCTGTCATTCAACCTCTGGTTCTTCTGACTTTATTCATGACCGCTCCACATGTTTCTGAACTGAGTCTCTTCTAGAATTCTGTGAGAGTCACACGTGGGACCCACGCTTTACAAAATCCTCTTTTCCCTCTAGACACAATCTCCTGTGGCTGTTGATCCCTCTTTCCTCTCTCTCTCCTCTCTCTCTGTCTCTGTCTTTCTTTTCTTTCTTTCTCCTTTCTTTTTCTTTCTCTTTGTTTCTTTCTGTCTTTCATTTCTCTCTTCTTTCTTTTTTTCTTTGCTTCTTTGTTTCTTTCTTTTTAAAAAAATTTTTGGTCTTTTTGAGACAGGATATCACTCTGCAGTTCAGGCTGACCTTGAACTCGCTCACTTTGTAGCTGAGACTGGTCACAAACTCACCACAGTCATCCTGCTTCCCTCTCTCCCTTCCTTCCTTTTTTCTCTTTCTCTTTTTCTTTCTTTGCCTCTCTGTCTGTCTGTCTCTCCGTCTGTCTCCCCAGCACTAAGGATTGGCCTTCACACAAAGCCACATCCCCAGCCCCTTTTTTATTTTATATTTTGAGACAGAGTCATGTGCTGTCAACAGGTTGCCTACCCTAGGCTCGAACTTACCATCCTGCAGCCTCAGCCTCCAGAGCACTAGGATTCTAGGTTCCTTAAGATTAAGGGAAACACTTCTTTAATTTCTTAGGCCCGTTATCCTAGCAGTCTGGGTGAATGTTCCCTGAGACTAGTAATTAGAGTTTTAATACTTGGTGGTTTATTTGGATTCATGCTGCCCTGTGATGGAGGAGAACGGTAGCAGCAGAGCCTGGACCGTTGCCGGACACCTGTTCCATCACGTGCGATCAGCAGCTGGGCTCGTGGCTGTCACAGGTGGCTGCATTAGTGGACATAAGTGAGCATTACAGACCCGGGCAGTAGCCTGGCAGCTCCGCAGGCAGCGGGGTACAGAGAGCACACTGGGGTGGGCAGGGGAGCCAGGAAGCACAGGGCGGCCAGCCCACCCTGAGGGCCTGGCTGTGGCTGCAGGCGTGTGCCTAGCTGTACTGTCAGGCTTCCTGGGTGCCCCAAATGTACTCAGTGGCCTTCTCATGGCCACTGACAGGGGCAGAGCCTCGAGTCGCTTGGTGGCCAGTCCGATGGGTTAGGTGCACGGGGACACAGCACGAAGCCTGCCTTTCCGTTGGGTGGTGGCAGCAGCAGCTTTCACCATGGTTTTGATCACACCTCAAGAAGACACTCATGAAGGAGACTCCCTGAGCTGCTTCAGAAAGTGGGGAGAACTACAGGATGGGTGTGCTCGAAACTAGGGAGAGGTTTTGGAGGAGGATTCATGGCAGCGGGTCTTACCATAGTAAGGTTTTGAACTTCTAATAGTCACTTTTATTTTGATCTTGTACTAGATATAGCCATTTTTCCCAAGGGTGGGGAGGACAAAAAAAGAAAACGAGATAGTTACGGCAGATTGGAAGTTATATCGTTTCTAAACTGTGGCTAATTTGGGGGTGTGCTTAGCATTAATCAGTTCTTTCCTTCTTTTGGGATCTTTTTATTCACTTTGTTCTCATTCATTCATTTCGCTTGTTTTTTGCAATCTGGGAGTTGCAGCGTAGAGAGCTTTTAGGGGACTCCAAAGGCCTCAGGGTTGACCTTGTGGCATTCGTGATGCTGGGCCCTGGGTAAACCCTTCTGCCTCTCTGAGGTAGAAAACCTTCTCCTGAAAAGGACAGGATGACCTTCCATGCTTTGGAAAGTGGTCATGAAGCTGACCATCAGCTACTTTAAAGGACCTGGTCTACAGCAGCTGTTCAATAAATGGTCCCACTAGGGCTCCCTTAGCCATTTTGGATTCTGAAAATACTACATCCTTTGAAAGACTTCATTCCTTTGAAAGACTTTTAGCAACTTTTAAAATGTACTTCGATGTGTGAAAACTGATTTCCCCATTGGCATCATGCTCCTTTTTAAAATTTTTAAAATTTTTTCCATTTAGAGAGCAAATTTTAGCAAATCTCATTAATCTTTTTGTTTCCTGATTGTTTTAGGCACACATACAATGCACACTTGCAGTCAGAGAGTACAAATTATTTCTTACATGGACTTTGGTGTTTTTTAAATGCTGTGCTATTAAAATGAATGCCATAGTTCACTTACTTGTTTGATTCCTATGAACATTTATTATTTTCTGGATTTAACATTAAAATGAGATTATGTTGTATGTTTGTAGCATAACCTCTTCTGATAATTTTCTTATGATACATTCATAAGGATAGGAGAACTGAACCAATCCATGTGGTTATAGTTCTTGATACAGTTCTGTATAAACATGGCTGAGCATTTTCAGGCCCACCTTTATTAGGAGCGTACATGCCAACAGTTCTTTCTTACTGGACAGAGTGGCCCTCTGGATTCCTCCAGTCTTCTCTCTTTCTCTTTGGACATCACATTGTCATGGAAGTTGGTCATGTGTTTAAACTTTTTTGTAAAGAGCCCATTATGCATTGAGAACCATAGTTAGGGCTTGGTGGTGCTGTACCTCACAGCCTTAGGAACCCAAGACAAGGAGGAGCAGGTTTGGAGCAGAGAGGGACAGGCACATTTAGCTGTGACACCAAGTTGAGGTGGACTGGGTGAGCATGGAGGTCCCTGTCCAGACATCCATATTTGGGGGTCCATGTCCGGCAGGCAGAGTGCATGCTGGGAAAAAAACCCATGGCACTGCCCCTGAATGGATGGTAATGGAACCCTTGTGGGGGACATTTGTTCAATCACAAGATGAGGAACGAGTCCGACAGTACAGGAAGTAGAATCTAAAAGTAAGAAAGAAGTAGATCAAGAAAGTCAAAGATGGAGAAGAAAACCCAGGGAATGTGAGGCAGAGAGACCCCAGAAGGCAGGGTGGAAGGAGGTGATTGAAACAGTCGGAGGATGTGGGAGGGTCTGTTGAAAGAGCTGGGAAGGGTCCTTGAGCTTAGTGACAGGAGGGCAGAAGCAGGTCTTGAGAATTTCTCAGGCAAAAACATCGGTGATACTGAACAGCACGCAGGGTCCTGAAGGGAAGGACACCAGGGAGCCCTGCCACCATCTTGATTTGGAGGAACAGGGAGGATAGTGAGAGGAAGGGGCAGAGGACAGGGAAAGAGCAGCTGAAGAAGTGTTAAGAGCTGAAGGAATTGTTCCTCTTGCCGTGTACTCTTCTGAGCATTTCACATGTGTGTATGCGTACGGAAGTTCATTTGGCTCACTCTTTCTGTCTCTCCTTCCTTCCTTCCTTCCTTCCTTCCTTCCTTCCTTCCTCCCTCCCTCCCTCCCTCCCTCCCTCCTTCTTTCCTTCCTTCCTTCCTTCCTTCCTTCCTTCCTTCCTTCCTCAGTACTGGGTATCAAACCCAAGGCCTTCACACCAAGCTGCCGCACTGCCTTTTCTTGTGTCTTGAGACAGGTCTCCTTAAGTTGCTCAGGCTGAACTCGAACTTGCAATCCTCTTGCCCCAACCTCCCGAGTGCTGTGATTACAACAACCACGTGAGGTGAATATTAGTAACTTCATCAAGCCAGGCATGGTGGTGCATGCCTGTAATCTGAGCACTCCGGAGGCTGAGGCAGGCAGATCGCCAGGAGTTCAAAGCCATCCTTGACTACCTAGTGAGTTCAAGGCCAGTCTGGACTACTTAGTGAGACCCTGTCACTAAACAACCCCTGTCCCCAATTGCTATCTTTTTTGTATATATGAAGATAAAGAAGCACAGAAGTTAAAAGGCTTCCCTGAGATTACATGATTTTTAGGGCCTGGAGCTGGGATTTAAACCCATGAAGCCAGGCATGGTGGTGTATGCCTGTAATTCCAACACTACTGAGGCTGAGTCAGGAGGATCGCCATGAGTTTGAGGCCAGCCTGAGCTACATAGAAAAACCTTGTGTCAAAACTAAAAGCAAAACACGTGGCTGCAATCTTGGTAAGAATGTTAGCTGTGGAGACACTAATTTGAGGGCCATAGCACAGAGCTAAGAGGCGGTTCTGTGTTAATTCGTGAGTAGCTTAGCTGAAAAGGGAACTGTTTTTTCTTGTGTCTGTGCAGATCTCCTCATGGCACTGAAGGCAGGTATGCTGAATATTCATTTCAGATTCTGTTATCTGCAGCAGATAAGGACACTTTCCCAGAGTGACACCGGGATCTCAGGGTCACGGCCACAGCTTTCCGTAGGTCACTGTTCTTGTGCCTCTGGGAAACTTTGACAGATTTCTTAGAGGTCTGGTGTTATTTCTGCTTTGAACGGTCTGCTATTATTAGACACCGTTAAGTATCTGGGCACTTTTTTAGCCTTATACTGATAAGCGAACGCAGTGCCAGAGACTCTTGGTCCTGGGAGTGTTTTCCTCTTCAGTGTTCTGGTACCGCCACACTCTGCTGCTGAGCGTTTATGGGGAAAGTAACCAGTGTGCCAGCGTTTGGTGGTCATCTGCAGAGCTCCTGAGTCTCCTGGGCATTTTTCTCCAGCATAGCAGAAATGATGTTGTCAGTGTACCTTAGAGAAAAGGAAAGTGTTCAGATCTTTTCCGAATATGCTTGGTTCCAGGCCGGGAACTTGCAGGAGAAGGAGCCATCAATAATGATCCTTCTGCCAGGTGTAGGGGTGCATGCTGTAATCCTGGAACTTGAGAGGCTGAGGCGGGAGGATTGCTGTGTGTTCAGGTTGGCCTCTGACTCTTGGCAATACTGCTTCAGCCTCCGAGAGCTGCAAGACTGCAGGCGTGTGTTTGGCACTTTAATGACTTTGACCGATGCTATGTTTAGTAGTTTCACTGAACAGTGACCGTAGAAGTAAATATTTTCAGTTTCTAGACCAAAAGAAGGAGGGATATTTTTTAAATGATATCCTCTGTTGTGAGTATTTAGATTATCTCCCTGTTTCCATGTCTTTAAAAAGTATTTTTTCCACCTAAAAAACTGGGACATTTTTTTCAGAATATACAAGTAATATATTTGATGTTTCAGAAAGCTCAGATCAACATAGAGGATTATGAAAAAGAAATCTGTGACCAGAGACTGATAGACATCTAAATTCTAGGAAAATTCTGAGCTTCTGAATTAAGTTCATAAGAAACAAAACACTGTGAACGATGTGACATAACAGTAAAATAATTATGTGCAATAACTTATGAAAATGATCGTGCATATAATGTATAATTTTCTTTGTTATTCTGTGGAGCGGTTTAATAAAGAGTGGAAGCATAGTTGCCTGGACCCCAAGCATCCCGGGTATGGACTCTACCCCTGAGCTGTATCTCCTGCTCTGCCTTTTTCTTAATTCTTGTTATAGACAGGGTTTGCAAGAGAACAGATTCAATACAGGACACATAGTACAGGATTATTTTATAACATTCACCCAGAAAGTCAAGTGCAGAGGTGTATAAGAGATCTGTCCATGCACTGGAGACCTAGAGACTCCAGCCAAGGGCCTGGATCCCATGGCAGTGTCCTCCACGAGTCCAGCTGGAGGCCTAGGACCAAAGACAATGACATGTAAGTCTGTTTCACAGGTCTGTATTGGGAAGGCCCACAGGTCAGCAGTGGAAGCTAGAAAGTCTGCCCAACGGGGTGAAGGAGCTGTGTCAGCAGGCTGAGAGATCTACCCTAGGGCCAGGAAGTGATGCAGAGTTGAGGACCAGGGCTCTTTCTAGAAGAACCACAACCATCCTCATTGACAGCAAGGACCTGAGCTTGCATCCGGAAAACCAGTGAGACAGGCTTCTCCAGGAGGATCAACAGTACCTCCTTCCCCTCTGGTTCTGCTTTTATGTTATCAGCAACAACCCTCAGGGGACTGTCCACACCCAGCACCACACTGATTCAGTTCAGCTGGCTGTTACACGTTGCCATTACTTAACCCACCAGAGTACCACAGTGAAGAAGTTTTCTATGACTGTATGCATGGGCCACTCTGGTCTGCACAGGAAATTTCAGGTGTGGAGCCTGTGCTCCTAAAGGGAAGGGGTCCATTTGGGAAGGATCTAAGAACACCTGGGAGACAATTTAACATTTCACAGTGCGGGGAGGGGTCCATATGAATCCAGCAGATACCAGCTGTCAGAGGTGAGCTCCTGGGCTTATTAGAGATGGGCAGAGTCCTTGCAGAAGTCCTCCAGGAGTGGCGCTCCTGCTCTGTGAAGATGAGCTTGTAGAGTCCGAGCAGTGAGGAGGAAGGGCTCTCACAGAGGGCACTGTGGTCCCTAGCTCTCCCAGGTGTGACCACATGCCTATTTCGGGGGACAATCAGACAGAGTCAGACTGGAGCAAGTTTTCCTAAAAGATGAGACTTAGAGATAGAGATGGAAGCCATTGCCTGAATTCCAGGCCAGGAAGTTGTCCTCCTGTGTCCTGCAGGCCGTGGTCACCCAGGGGGCACCCGGAAGCTGCTGGAGCATGCCTGTCTGGGGTTAGCCTCCAGGCACATGTGTACAGTGCAGGTGTTTCCCATGCAACCAGTGACAGTGGGACCAGGGAGGAAGAGGTGGGCTGGAGGGCCACTCCCAAGACAGCATTCCCCATGGTCCAGAGCCTGCCTGGGTTCGGAATATTGTTGGAAGGAGCAATAATCACTTCATCAGGAAAATCAGCGGAGCCATCTGTTGCTGTAGATTAATCCCCATATGCCAATAGTCTGCAGTTCTGAGCAGCAAAGTCAAGAGGACTCTGGAGAGGAAATTCTATCTCCTGTAGCTGTGACCCGTCCCAAATGCCGTGGTCAACTATGAGGGAAAGACTGTGGACAGAGGCACCTTGGCCAGCAGTGGGGCATCGCTGAAGGAGCCTTCTTTCAGAGGACAATGGCTTTACCAATACCCCGTGAGCTGTGTATACGAGCCTCCTCCACCTCCTGCCTATCACCTAGCAACAAAACACAAGGCTGGGACCAGTAGCTGGCTTTGGTGAGACGCATGGAACTGGGGACAGTAATTACCGTGCCTGACCTGTGATATATGTACCTCTTTGTCAAGAGCTCTTTAAGCACATACCAGGGGGAGATTTCTTTGAGCAGTGTTATGAGCCAGACAGGGATAATTTTCCAATAAAACATAAAGAAAAGCAAATTCTTTAAATGGGATAATAAATTGGACTTTTGTCCATCTGGGTAGGATAGGTCAAGGTTAGTACTTTTGAGTGCGTTAGCGCAGAGTCACTTAGCAAAATTTATACATAAATATCACTTATGTGCCACTTACATTAAGTTTCTGCTGTGGACACACATCCGGGCTGCTGCTAGGGTCTTATCCATATTCATGGCTGGTGTAAAAGCCAGATGGGATGGGACTCTTCTCAAAAAACACCCCGTGTCTTGACGTCTGGTAGCCAAATACGACGTTAATATCGATGTTACCTCAAAGCTCAGCAGCCTTCGGATCCGTTCCCTTTTCCACATGACTCAAACTCCTGCTCCATCTCCAGCGAGTTCCTTAAACATGGAAAATATTTAACCAGAAGGGATGTTCCAGGTGGTTTTGATAAATACAAGTCAAAGCTCAGGACACGAAAATATATCACCATTCAGAAATCTATAGTCTTCTAAATACATCCCCTTTTCCTTTCTGGCTTAAGTAAAATACAAATCAAACATTTTCACCCACTGTGTGCACATGAAAGATGGGTGGATTAGAGGAGAAGGGAGGGGCAGTTAAGTAATGAACCGAACATTCACAGCTATTGTCAAGATCGACCTTCTGGGTTCTTTTTATTGGCTTGTGAGTCCTTCTCTGGGCTCTTCTCAGAAAATGGACAATCAGATGAACGAGTGAATAAATGGGGTATCTGAGTACAGTGCAGCATTTGAACCAGTAGATAGGCTCTGAGTGTGGCGGGACGGATGGAGAATATATTCCATGATAACAATGGCTCCCATTAGGGCTCAGCCTGTGCTCTGAGTGCTTCCTGCATGTTAGGTTACTTCATGCTCAACACAGCACCCCAAATTATTATTACTTTTAACACTTTTTGTGGCTGAGAAGTTTGGGAACAGAGGTATCTGATGATTTGTTCGGATTCATGCAGCAGAGGACGCACAGAGCTGGCCGTGAAGCCCTCAGCAGCGTGGGCTCTGAGTCCAGCCCTGAGCAGCTCTGCAGCAGTGCTTGCTGGGATAAGGCCAGCTCCCCGTGGGGATGGAACCAGCCTCCTCCCCAGGGGTCTGAGGCCGGGACAGGGCCTTCTTCCTGCTTTCTGAATTGTTGGAAGGAAGTAGATGAAGTCACTGTGGGCTTTGGATCCTAGGATGTTTGTAGATCATGCTGAATGAGCCTTGCAATCTGAATACCTTGAAGTATTCTGTCAGCCAGGTCCGTGCGGCCACATGGGAACTGGGGGTCCCCTGGGGACCTGTCAGTTCTCAGGGTATTTCCCTAGCATCTGTCAGCTCTCCAGCTACACAAACCAGGCTTGATGATGAAACAGGGAATGCGATTTTACTCTTAACCTCCAAACTACAATGGGAAAAGTAAACCTGTTTCAGAGGAGGACCCATGATATGTAGCAAAAATGTTCTGTGGCCTTTTGTTGTGGTCCAGGTATTTGAGGGTGTAGCAGAACCTACAGCTCTGTATCAGCTGCAGTTTCTCAGCTGTCGGAAGTGTAGGGCTCCCGTGCTGCCCTGTGCATTTTGCCATGGACCCGTCATGGCTTGAACCTTACTTCCTGTTTCTTTAAAGGGGGGTGGGGTGGCTGGAACATGGGAATAAAAGGCTTCTTGGAGAACTTTTATCCACAGTGGGATTAAAGGGGGCCTCAGGGGTTTATGATGGTGCTTTCTTCCTGGAAACTGGCATTTGTTTTACATTTAATATCTTTATAGATTTCTGATTATATCCTCTCCCCCATGTACCCCTAGCCAGACATACATGTACTTCCCATGGGGAAGTTTGCCACTTCGGTTTATTTTTGTAAGCAAGGAAAGTAGGTAAAGACTCATGTATTAGACACCAGTTGTTTTGTTTCCTGTGAGATTTTATGGATCTGAATGCCAAATTAATTTGCTACTCCTGAGCTTTCAATTCTGACAGCCCCCAGGGTTCCATGTGTTTGCCAATAAATCACACATCCCCGAGAAACCAAAGAGACCAAGTCAGCAGCATGGCTGCTCTCAGGAAGTTGGGTTGTTGACCTCTGGGCCACCCATCTTTCCTGAGTGCTTACATATATCTCTTTTTGAGAAATTCAACCAGCCAACTGATCCCTCGAGCCCGCTGAATTTACAGCAGTCTCTCCTGACCTGAATCTGTGTGGTCAAGAAAACAAACTCCACCACTCCTGGGAAGAACACGTTCTACCTTGTGTTGTGCACATTTTGAGAACCCTGATTTTGAAAGTTATTTCCTGAAGCGTTCTAAAATGCTGTGAAAAGTCAACTAAGTGTCCTAAACACCGAAATCCTTAAGGACTAGAGCTTACAATACTGCTATAAATTTTAAATATGAAAGTGAGCCTCCTGCTATGTGCATACATGCTACAGGTTTCGGAGCAGTTAGACACCTATCACTTATCGCTGGTTTATGCATAGGTAGGACTAGGCGCATATTTAGGTGCTATTTGGCTGAGGGAGTGAAATAGGCTATTGTACCTATCAAGAAAGGCTAGAATGGCCGATCAGTTTCTGGATAGCCTGCCCGTGTATCCTGTTCTTTATCCGTCGGTTGAACCCATACCTCTCAGGCAGAGGTTGGACAATCTGTTAGTTCTCCCACAAAAGCAGAGTTGATGAGTCCGTGCACCTCACCCCACTGCTGGGAAACCAAGCAGGGCTATCAGAGCAGATCCATAATGTGCCCGCTCTTTCGAGGGCAAGTTTAATTTTACTCTCAAATTCAATGTGATTTCGATATTACTGTGGAAGTCTTGTTAAAATATGTAAATAGGGCATTTGCTAAACTGTCTTTATTTAGTGTTCTTTTAAGTGATCATAAAATTTTAATGACTATTATTACTGATACTCTAATAAGTACTTCCATGAATTTTTTTGATGGTTAAATATAATTTGTATGTGACTCTAGAATCTCAATATGCGGATTTTAATATTGAAGCATTATGGTGAAATATTCATGCCATCAGCCCTCCATATTGCTATACCATAGAATAAATGCATGTTGATTTGAACTTAAATCTTTCTGACAGCCAATGGGTTTGGCTATCACAAAATCTTGTAATACATTAGCCATTCAGCAGAGGGAAAGGAGCTTGCATTCTGAGAGTATTTCCAAGTAGATGTTAAAAACCATTTTTATTTGTCGCCAAACCAGTCCTTGCTTTGCAGCCAAACTTTAGACATAAATGTGGGATACCTGGATAGGCAGGTAGCATTCATCTTCCAGGGACAGCGCATCTGGGCAGGGTGGAGGCCAGGCTTTCGCTATTGCTGGACTCTAGGGCCACAGTCTAGGGCCCTTGCTGAATCTTAAAATGATTCTTTTGAACTCTGCTTTCTGATACTCAGAAGGGCCCCACTCCAGTGATTTACATTAAAGGAAGACCAGGAGTTAGTGGAAAGCTTTCCTCTCCCTGTGCCAGGGAAGAGCATCAGTGTAAACACCAAACAAAGCCACTCGGCAAGCTGCTGTTATGTAGACTGTGAGCTGGGGCAGGTTTCCAGCAGTGCGACCGCTCTGGCTTTGTGTAACACGTCTCAAGGCATTGTTTTTGCTTGGTGAATGGCGACACCACCGGCTTGTCACCTCCAGCCACCATCCTCCTAGCTCACATTCAAGGGGCCATGGGCTTGGGTAGCATCAGCCCCTGCTGACCTGACCTGCCTCTGCAGGCGGGACAGGAATAGGGCAGCCCTGGCTGGCCAGTCTGCTGGTATTTCCAGAAAATTCCTAGGGTGTAAGTGAGGTGAGGAAGGAGTTGACATCCTGTACCTAACGCTGGGCGTGTGGCAAAGAAACAGGTCGGCCGAGCTTTAGAGTATGAAAATGTCATCTGGCAGACACAGGAGAGCAGTTTCGTTGGAAAGATCTTTGCCTAGACTGAGAGTCTTAGATTCCATTAAAAGCAGAAAAAGAAGAAAAAAACCCGAAGTGACAGGAGAGTCCTGTGGGGAAGAACTGTCTCTGCCTATCTCAGGGAATCTTGGGGGAACATTTATTCTCATCTTGGAGGCAGAGGGATGACTTTAAAGTTAATAATATTTCTGCTACTGCACTCCGCTGCCCTTGTGCTTAGAGGCAGAGGTTGCACACTGCCTTGTGTCCCCTGTGTCTCTTAGAGAACCCACATCCTGCAGGAGTGCTATCAGAGGTCAGGGGGGTGGTGGTGGAGATCAGCTCTGTAGTGCGCTGGAAATCGGGAAGGCCTGGGCCTGTCCAGGGGTCACAGGGTGAATCAGAAGTCACCAAAGGCCAGGAGACAGTGGGCCTGGGGCAGCACTTTCCAGAACATTTGTATTGATAAGAATTTAGAGAAATAGACTAAAGGAAATGAGAGGCAATCAGCCTTTCTTTTTTTTTTTTTTAGTGTTCCTGAGATGAAAATTGTTAAGTCATAATATCTTCATTTAAAAGTTAATTATTTTTTTCCAGTACCAAAGATCGAGCTCATACGCTTGTGCTTGCCAGATCAGCACTTGTGCCACTGAGCTAACCCCCAGCCCAATCAGCCTTTCTAATGTTTTTTTATTTTCTTATTTGTTTTTGTTTGGGACATGGGCTCCCTATGCTCTGCAGTTCTGGCCAGCTTTGAACTCACTGTAGCCCATACTGACTCACAGGATCCTCTTGCCTCAGCCTCGGGAGTGCTGGGATCACAGTCCTGGGCCAGCCACCCCACCTGGCTGACGTCCGATGCTTTTGGACTTGGGAAGGATTGCTGTGAAGGGAGCTTAGCTTCTTTCTCACGTCTGTGATCAGGGCCCAAAGCTCTGCTTATAGTTCCCAGCCGAAGGTCTGCTGTCACTGGTGCCCCATCTTCCCAAGGGAGAGCTTCTGTGCTAGCCAGCCCTTCCCCCACTGCACCGGTACAGGTACACAGAGGTCCCTATCTTGTGGCTGTGCCCTGAAGCACCCATCTGGACGAGTTGCTGCAGAGTGTCTGGGCGCAGGTCCTGGAGCCATCATCAGGGCAGGTAGAGCCCCCACTTTAGTGGGCAGGGTCCAAAGCTCCTCCCACCTGCTGGCACCAGCAGGGGCTGTGATATTAAGGGGTATTGGTCACCACCATGTGTCAAACAGAGTGACCTCCACCTGCTGAGTTCTGTGAGGTGCTATGAGCTGGGCTCTGCTCTGCACAGGGTAGGATGGCGACTTCAGAGACAGCGCAAGGGGAGGGAAGGGAACCAGGTGCGCGGTGGCACCGAGCGAGCTCTTAGCGCATCACAGGAGGAGCTCAAAGCAAGACGCGTCTCATCCCCAGCACCGTGACACAGGGCCCTCCATCTTTGAAAAGAGAGGACTCAAAGAGCCAGATGGACTTTTATTCTTAGTAAACAAAGTTATTTCACAGTGCTTTCCCCAAAGGTTGCTGCAGACTGCAGAAGGTTTATGGTCAACAGAAGTCCTTGGGGGAAAGATCTTTAGCGACTTTGAAGTGGGAAGTCAGTACCTGATCTGAAACATGACAGGCTTGTCACCCCACAGAGGTCTGGGTGGAGGCAGGGACCCCAGCTCCCTGCAGATCCCATAGCTCTGTTCTCTGTCGGTCTCCAGAGTTGTGTTTCCTTCTCATAGATGTAGACCACCCAGGGCCAGCAGATCCCACAGTGAACATACACAGATGTCTCATCACGCATTCCTCAGTTGTTTCCCAGAGTCAGTGGTTATTTTATTGTTGTTGTTGTTTTGTTTTGTTTAAAGCTGGCTATGATGTCAACATCCATATGTTAAGATGCTCTGCTCCCTGCCCCATTTATGCGCCTGCACCTTATTAAATCCACGTGCTAAACAGAAAGCGCAGTATACATGTTTCGTGAGTCATTTAAGGATTCAGCGAAGAGACATTACAGTTCACTCCTGAGTCCATTTTTAGAACCAACTCTTTCAAGACTTCTCTGCAGGAACGCTTCCCCCTGCGCCAGGACTGACAAGGCTGTGTCCATTACTTTATTTTGATACTGACATTTAAACAATAAAATAAAGCCATTTAAAACAAATAGTAGTGCTTTAAGTGTCTGGGCTGTCAAGATATCAAATTATATAACTTGGAAAAAATCAGAATTCATTGTTAATGGTATGCACTTAACACAAAGGGTCGCAGGAGTACTCAGTGAATATATATTCAGCCTCCCCGGTGGAGCTAACAGGCTGTGTCCCCTAGATAGAACTGACTGTGTTCACTTAAATGGACTTGACTCTGCTACAATCACAGTATTCAAATGTCAGAAAAAAGAGAGAGAGAGAGAGAGAGAGAGAAAGAGGATGTCACAGAGGGTCACAAATGATGTTGGATTTTGACAGATTGTAGCCTTGCTTTACAAGAGCAGTAACATCTCATTTGTCACCGTTTGATCTGTGAGTGCGTGAACGGAGCGCAGGCCCCCGTCTCCACCGCAGTTTAACTGCGCAGCGGCCCACGATGGTGTGGGAGCCACCTGCCTGTGCCCCGCACTCTGCTGATCTGTTTTAATTTAATCGTCTGTCAGCTGGATGAAAGCATAAATCATTTCTCTTTGATCTGCAAATGGTGTGTTTTTGTAAAACAGGGCGTGGGCTTCCGGGAGAAGGGGCCGGAGTCTAGCCCAGCATGGACCGTAAGGGCCCTGCGAAGGCACCCAGAGTCGCACATCCAGAGAAGAAGACCTCCTCTTGAAACCCAGGAATCGGGATTCACAGTGGGAAACTCATTTGTACTGAAAGCTTAGCAGTGAGACAAAAGCTTTGGGCTTCACGAGGTCCTGCTCTCCGGAAATCCCAGCCAGCCCCTCTGTTGATGTTCCCTGTCTCCCAGGTACCTGTGCGACCTTGACTACACCCAGCAACCGTAAGCTTTCCTCATGATCCTCAGGAGTGGTCACTGGTGCAGCCTGATGTCTTCCTGGGAGGACGTGAACAGTCAGATGGGTTGTTGTTAGAAATGCAGTAAGCAGCGTAGGAGAAGGAGCCCAGGGAGTGAGCATCCACCGCTAGAGTTTCTCTGGGCCTTTATTCCACCTCAGAGAGAAATGGCATCAGGTGTTTTCCACATCTTCTTGTATATGTTTCCCAGAATTACATATAAAGTATTTTTATAAATAAAAAGGGAAAATGTCATTGTACCTATGCCAAAAAACAAAAAACAACCACAGCAAAAATTGGGTCATGAAGATTTGTCAAAAATGAAGTCTGTGATGTGTGGTGTCTTTTTTTACTGTATATGTATGTGTGTGTGTGTGGTATCTTAAATAATGGCTTTTCTACAGAAATAAAGTCAGTAAAGCATGATTTCAGCACAATTAGTGGCAGTGTCGTCACCTTTATAGATGCTGCCACCTACTATAACATTTTTTATGTGTTCGATAAACAGAAAATTGGGGGCATGCTATGAATGTTGATGCCGAAATTTTCCAGTCTCTCTCTTTTTTTTAATTAATGACCAAAAGATTTCTAAGGAAGAATCCATGTCAGGGAAAAAAGTCCCCAACAGAAGTCCAGAGATTTCCAAATGACTTCCTAGTCCACAGGGAATCATTCTACAAACCAGAGAAAAATTTCCCCTGAAATTCCTCCAAGATACCACAGAAAGCAGAAACAATTTACAGTTCAATTCAAAAAGCTAAAAATGTCTTCCCTGGTAATGATTCTAATAAAATTACCAGCAGAGGAGGCCCCTGAAGGCCAGTTGAGTCATCCGGCTTATTCTGGCCCATGTGTTTAGTTGGCTTTGCCTTCCATAATTCGCACTAATGGCTTTTCAAAGCAGAATTTGCATAGGAAAGATAAAGGTGTCTCCACCACATCCGTTTTCTTAAGCACGGTGCTGCTGTAGACTCAGGGGTAAATACTGCTGCACTTCTGGGTTAAATAAGTCCATAAACCAGTTTTGGAAGAACTTGAGTCTTTACGTGGGATTTTGAGGGGCATCAGGCAAATGATAGCTGTGGCACCAGTGTAACTGTGGGTCAAATGAGAGAGCAAGAATGGGCAGGCTCAACCCTCCTGTGGGGGTGGGCTGCGTGTCGGGACTGGAACAGACCCAAGAGGGACGAGGGACCCCAGAAGGGGGGGTTGTCCAGCGTGTGACAGGGATGTGTGTTTCTGGAAGTGAGGAATGGTGACTGAAGACCACCTGCATGTACCCCTCACTGTCCCCCAAATCTATCTGCTTCCTTTCCTTTTCTCCTTCCTTCCTTCCTTCCTTCCTTCCTTCCTTCCTTCCTTCCTTCCTTCCTTCCTTCTTTCCTTCCCTAGGTGTGTAGTTCAGGTTGATCTGGACCTCACAGCGATCCTCCTGCCTCAGCCTCCCAAGTGCTGGGATTACAGGTGTGTGCCTCCATTTTCAATTTTCCTCCTCCATGTCTTGGCACCCTGGGGTGGAAATAATTGTTTCCCTCTGTTTCTGCCTTTTTTCTTCTCTCTCTCCCTCCCTTCTTTCCTTCCCTCATTTTGGCCTTCTCTCCTTCTCTCCTTTTCTTCCTCCTCTTACAAACGCGAGGGTCTGGAGCGCCATCACCAGTCACTCGGGGAGCTCAGCCTTGTCTTCAGCCTTCTTCCAAGGCTGAGATGCCGCCCACGGAGCAGCCTCCCCCCGGCCCTCTCTCTGTCTTCCGCCCCTTTGCCGCTGCGCTAAGCAGGTGGCTTCTCTTGTGGGCCAGGCCACCCCCGAATGTGCAGTATCTATCCTCAGCTTCCTTTGACCCCTGCCACCTTCATCTTTTGCCCGGGGAGCCTTAGTCTCCCCAGAAGACATCACTTCTGCTTGGTGAGCCCTTGAACTTTCCACCCGCTCTGTCCCAGTGGGATTTCCTCCTTACCTTTAGAAGAGCATGAAATACATTTGTGCAAGTGCTGGGAACAGTCCCCATTGGATCTGAGGCCACGAGGACCAGCAGGGGTTTATTCTCTCATCTCTCGTGCTCTCAACCTGTACGCGGCAGTTTGGGGGCCACTCTGGGCCTCAGGCTCTGGTTTTCCAAGCCCAGAGGCCAAGTCCAGTGGGGAAAATGCTCCTGTGTCCTTACATGCCTGCACATCCATGAGTTGCATCAACTTAACTTGCCACAGAGAAGTAGGAATTAGGCCAGGCTGCCCTTGGTTGCTGGAGAAATCATAAGCTGATGTTTTTCTAAACTCAGTGTTATCTTGCCAACAGTAGGAATCCTGGTTGGGGGAATAGTAGCATCTTTAGGATCGCTTTGGAACTGGAAGCAAAAGAAAATATGAATCCTGAAGTTTTTTATAGCTACGTAGACTTCACTTTAAGGGCACCTTAGGTTATTAAACATTACAACTCAATTTTAATAAGTTCCATTTCTGCTGCTAACTGTGTGACCTCTAGATGGGAGGCGCCCCTGATAGCCTGCACTCCGCTCTGTACCAAATACTCCGCAGGGAAATAAATGAGGGCCTGGCCCTCCCGTGACAGTGAACTTCACATTTGTGGAGACCGATCACTCCTGAGAGGTGATAAATGCCAGGGGAAAGTACAGGAAGCCATCATATATTAACTATGGAGAAGTAGTTTTAAATAATACTGAAACGGGCCCAATGCAAGGTGACAGCCACCACCACATAGATTGGAGGCCAAGGATTTGCTTGACAGGATCAACTCCTCATGAGGAGTCTGAGCACGACGAGTGCCAGCATATGCAATGTGTCGGTCCCCTGGAGTGTGGTGCTGTTTGGGCCTCTTGTGTCTTTGTCCCCGCAGATTACTTCAAGGGAAAAGAGGCCACTTCCTCCTAAGGTAGACCTGAGCTAAGATTATTTCATGAATCACAAAGTATTCCATTTCACCGAATCTGGTTTAAATAGTTAGAGAGTGTTCTGCATTTACTCATAAAACAGCTGTTGCCAAGACTACAGAGGCTTGGTGCCTGTTCCTGGCACGTCTAGAAAGCAGAAGGGAGGCAGAAGCAGGAGATGTGTGCAGAGGGTCCAGGGCATCACCACCACAGGGGCAGGGCGGGCTCTGCAGTGCAGATAAAGGTGAGACCAGAGACACCAGTCCAGTCAGCTCAGGGACACGAGCAAGACACATGTGACGGTGACAGATTAGCAAACACTTAATGCCTGAGCTAAGTTCTGACAGACAGGTTCCAAAGAGGCAGCTTTCACGGTGATGCCTAGTACCAGAGAAAAGGCGGAAGGAAGTTCAAGGCAGACAGCTAGAGAGGTGCAGGGTGCACGCGTCCGTTTATTTGTGAATCATGGAGACAGGGCTCCTCCCCGCCTCCTCCTTGGATCATTCTCAGCACTCTCATCTTGGAGGTGTTTTCTGGACTGGAGGAAATGGTTAGACTGTTTTTCTAACAAGATGCAGTATGATCGCTTCATTGGGTTTTAAGAATATGCTTGGTGACTTCTGCCTGTTCAAAACAAGCTCAGATCCCTGAGAACCATTTGACTTCGAAGCTGTGTAACTGCGCCCTTGGGTGCAGGGCCAGCTTAAGCCCATCAGCAATCGAGCCAGAAATAGAACACAGGCTTTGGAGTGCAGTGCCGGGCCCCGGAACTCCCACACATTCCAGCACTGGGGCCCCACTGTGTCGCCCAGCCCTGTCGTTTCTGGGACTTCGATACTGGGAGCTCCGGGGAGGATTAGGTTATGATTTGGTGAATCTGTGATACTCTAAGAAGGTCTTAGGATGTCTAAAAATATCTTCTTTTTCTCTCTTGACACTTAGAGGAAAGCTATTTTGCAATCGCCTCAGAAAAGAGACCAAAATGAATTTATGATCTGAATGCCCACGTTAAATATTTGCCCTCAAAGCAGTGAGACCAGGGCCACTCTGCATGGATGAAATACACATTCTTCCAGGAGAATGTTTTCAGGGGAAAGGAGGGTAATATTTAAGTTGATAAAAGATGCAAACATGGCTTTATTGGGTTTCTGAATTCAAATTAAAAGAATAAATATTTCATCAGCGATACTAATTAAAGATTGGTCAAAGATTTGTCTGTGTCTCATATAGCAAATACCAATCAGAACTGATTAAGAGAAGTAACATTTATTGGACTGCTGGGTTATAGGAAGGAGGATGGCACCACTCTCCGTGTTCCTGAGTGGTGGTTGTTGGATACGAACGTAATGTTCGAGGATGTTAGTACTCCTTGATACCCTGTCACTCTATTCCTTGAGGAGAATAAAGTCTGGATTGGGCTGGGGTGGGGATAATACTTTGAGGTGTTTAATTATATAACCTGATTTTGAGTGGCTTTTTGTGCTTCTATGTGTTTTCCAAGTGTTTATTGTTGCTATCCTTGTTCTTAAAGAAAACTCTTAAAGTACCATCCGATCATGATGGTCATTCGTCTCTGTGTAATTGTAAGTGTTCATGTTTCTCATAAGATGCGAAGTCCTGCTGTGATACCTGCCTACTCGATGAGCACAGTCCCCAAGGAAAGGGAGAAGAGACACACAAAGGCTATGTGTGGTAAGGCTGTGGACATGGAGCAGGCTGGCCGTGGCCTGCTGGGCTGCCCAGGTTCAGGGCCGAGCCCCAGGCTTCAGAGCCAGGAGGGCATCCTTGCTCCCGCGGCTCCTGCCAGACTGGTCTGCTGTCTGCTTGCGTCCCGCAGGAGTCTGAGGTGTGATCTGCCACTCGGTCCCCCTGCTCAATTTCGCTTCCTTTTTTATAAGTCGGGCTGGTGTTAGACCAGCCTCACTTGTCTCCATAGCACATGCAAACAGGTGACACAGGGGCCATCGTGGTCAAGCCTGGACGGACAGCAGCCCCAGTGGCCAGCTCTGTCGACATCTGACTGCATCTGCTTTCCTTGGGACTGTGGTCAGGCCCGGGCTGGGGGTTGTGGCCCATCTTTAACTCTGTCCAGCGCTGCCTGAGATTTCAGCAGCAGGCCAGTGAGCTCCTTGATGCCTTCCAAGTGGCTTGCAGCTGTGGCCTTAGACTTTCTTTGCATTTTCCCAAGGACGACAAAACTATCATGGACTCGGTTACTGCTGCATCACAAGCGAGTTCTCTGTGAAGAACCCCCTCAGAATAATCACCCTAGAAGACCCGCAGATATGTCTGTGGATTTATCTAAGACCGGACACTTCCTCCGTTAAGCAGAGAAAAAGTCCCAGCAATGGGGCTTGTCTGCCCCTCCCACCCTGGTAGCTGGAGGGTGCCCTGCATAGACTCCTCTCTGCTTGGAGGTCAGCCCTGTACCAAATTCGCAAACTGGTGAAGAGTTAAAGGAATTCTCCACCTGACTGTGCAGGCAGCTCCTGCCCTGTCTTCTTTTGTATGTGCCTGTTACATACCAGGTACATTAAAATTCACATTTAAATTTCAAATGAGTTAAATACACCATTGCTTTCAAATAAGGGACTGATTTTTGTTCCTCTCATTGTGTATTAATATTAATATCGTGGAATCTCCTGTAGCCTCGCCTTCCTCACTCTCTGATAATTAGGTTGGGGGCAGAGTCTGGGAGGGCGGGTCATCTTGTCCTGTTTCTCTCCACAAGAGAAAGAGGGGCCAGTAAACGGGCAGAGCGACTGTAAAATGGTCACCGAAAAAATTGAAAAGAAGATTTAATCTCTGGCCCATTTGAAACATATCCCAGCGAATCCATAGAGAAAAAGATAAAGTGGGCCGATGAGTAAGTTAACTAAACACATTACTGGGGAGGGAAAATGGAGTTAGACCATTGTACATGTTTAATTTCCTATTAGTCTCTGGCGTTTACCACCACATCTGAGTTGGGGCCTCTGTAAATTCAGTTAAACACAGCACATTGTCTAAAGGTATCAGGGCTCCAATCAGTCACCCCGGTGGCTGATAAGAAGCCTATGGATTATTGGATGTACAGAGGGGCAGCTCTGCAGCCTCCAAGATAAGGGGCTGGGTTTCACTTTTAAGTGTGGGGTGGGGAGTGAAAGGGACCTGGCCCCTGCCCCTGCGGTTAACTCCAGCTGATTCACTTCATGCGAGGGGTGCAGTTTTGGTTTGGAGTGCATTACGTGTTAGTTTCACTGGAAACACTGGCTCCCAGAGAGAGCTGGCAGGACAGGCGAGTGCTGCAGACAAACAAAAATGAGCCTCCCTGTTATTTTGAAGATCGAGGCACATTCTTTGGAAGAAGGTTCTTTAATTTTTTCTCTTTTTTTCTTCCTTTCCTCCTTTCTTTCTTTTATTAATTTAAGCTCTCCTTATTGATTTCTGTTTTTCTTCTAGGCTGGGCACACATTGGGATGAAACCTGGTCTTTAAATCTCTTTCAGACTTTCTCTTTTCGTTTCATGGAAGTTTGTGTTAAGAATCCTTTTACTGATTGATCCTCCAAAAGCAAAGCATTTTAGCACTAATGACTTGAAAGCAGGTGTGCAAAGCGTCACATCACGTAACAAATGTCTTCCCCAAGTCCCATGCAGCCTTTCTCTTTTTTTTTTGCTATTATTTATTTAATCTCACACAATTATACTGCTCATTCTGTTGTTGGTAACTATAAATAGATGCATATTGGCTTTTCGAGCTGTAAGTGCTCTTTTATATTTAAAATATTTCCTTTTGCCAGGAGGATGTTAGCCAGGCTCACTCCTGTGTAACATTTGCATATCATTTCCTAAAATGTTATTCAGATCCCAGTTAATAGGTTGTGTTGTGGAAGGTCATCATGGCACCTATTTCGCACTTTGTTTCTTAATAGAATGATTGATAATCTTTTGCAAACGGTTCCATATGTCTGGTGTTCGTGTGTTTGTGGAGGTGCAGATCACGTTGCTTTCCCTGGGTTTTATGAGTTTATATTTCCTCTTTCCCAAACAGATGTTTTACTGCAGCTGCTGTTTGTTTAGTAAATCGGTTCACACGCCATACTTCTGTTTTCACATAACAGAGTAGATTTGACCAACAACATTGATGAAGAAGAAGAAAATAGAAAAAGGAAAATGCATCATGCAGTTGCTGCTTAAGAGCCCTTCTCTTGCCTTCTCTTCTGCTTTTTATTCTCTGTCTCTGTGTCTCTCTCCTTCTGTCTTTCTCTATCTCTGTTTCTGTCTGCATCTCTCTGTCTCTGTCTCTCTCTGCCCTCTTTGTACTAGGGATGGCTCCCAGAGCCTTCTACGTGACATCTGCCTCTGAGTGACACCTCCCCCTTTCTGGTTGATTTTGCTTGTCTTAGTTTTGTCTTTTACAACCCCAAGTGCATGACACACAGAATCAGCCCACCTCACAGGAGCACCCCTGCCCCACCTGCGCATCCAGTGAGGAGCCCAAGAGCCCTTAGTGCAGATGGGGCAAAGCCTAGCAAAGGCGAGTTCTTCCCACAGGAACACGCTGCCATGTACTTGGGGACCATGACAGTACAGTTTGCCCTGTAGAGGCTCAAAAGTCAAGAAGTGTTCAGATTGTGTAACAGCATATAAATATTTTAGACGCTAAAAGCTAAGGCAAAGAAAGTAAATGTAGTGGTTGGGGGGGAAGGCTAAGTAGGAAATACATATATATTTTTAAATTAATTAGTTAATTTTGCCTTTTTTGGCTACAAGGTCTTATGCAGTTCAGGCTGGTATTGAGCTCATTTTGTAGCCCAGGTTGGTCTCGAATTTACAGTGATCCTCCTGCCTCAGTCCCCCAAATGGCTTGATTTTAGCAATAGATGATGGGTTTTTTACAGTTCTTGGCTACTGCTACAGGATGTACCTTCAGAGAGGCTTTTAGGCGTGACAGCATCCAGGAAGAAAGCCCTCTTTGGCCTGTGTGGCCCTGTGACACAGTTGGCAGGGGAAAAGGACTGTAAAGCTCAGAGCCCAAACGCATGTTTACCCTGGGAGCCCAGGACACATACCCTACGAGGGAAGGGCTTGCTGATAGACCATCTCCGTTCTGTGTTTGCAGTTCTCCCTGTTGAAATGTATGCTGTGGTTTTCTTTTGCTGTCTGGACTCTCTGAAAAACAGAGCAACAGTCTCCTAATTTCTTATACATTGCTTTCCTTGATGTCACTGTCTCCTGTCCGGGACATTGCGTGTGTCTCTCTGTGTGTATGTGTGCATGTGTGGGAATCCTGAAGTTTTAGAGAACAGTTTGAAATTTTCTGAGATTAAGGAATGAAGGCATTGTTTTGGTTATGCCCCCAGTGTAGCTCGGTTTGCAGCGAATGATCTTTCATGAAATAATCAGCATCCTTAGCATGCTAGCATGTCGTTTTTCTAGTGAAAAGTAGGAATCTGTCCTCATCCATTTAAATCCAAGGCAAGTAAGTAAATTCATCGCAAATATTTGCAAACTAGTTCAGGGATGATTAGAGTCCGTTCATGGATTGAGTCGGTCCTTTGGGGAATAGGTGAGAAAGACGAGTTTTGAAAAACTGCAGGATATAAGCTTTGACTCACATTTTCAGAGGAGAGCAAAGGAGTTGAGTGGTGAAAATGAACAAGAGAATTAATAAAAGGCAAATGATAGTTCAAAAATTATCATTAATTAGAACTGTTGATTCATTTTCTTTAAAATGTCACATCAGCACTTTTAATGATTAAAATGAAGTTTTAAGGAATATCAAACATGAAATCAAGAAAATTAATGCAAGTATCCTGATCTATGTAGGTAAAAGCCACTTTCAGTGATTCAAGAAAAATAATGCTTTGGCGTCTCTGGATCAGCTTTTGCTGTCTATATCAATGTGTTGAGCCCGGTGAGCTCCACATATATTATTGTTTTGCTGTTGTGCAGCTCTGGGGTAATATTCAGCTGTGACCCAGCTGAAAAATTATTTTGCCTTCATTTTCTTCATATAGCCAATGAAAACGATGTCAGGTTATTGATCGGGTGTTAATTTAAAGACTAACTTAATTTACAACAAGTTTACATTTGTATTCTGAACCTTGACATGGTCAAAAATCATCCCAGTGTTCTGTAAAGATGTTTCTTTCCTAGGCAATTTGTTGAATTGTAATTATGAAAACCTAGTGTGTGAATATGCATGTCAGAGAAGTTCTCAGGAGGTTTTCAAATAATCCCTCCTGATCTATGCATTGTTCTGAGTCACCAACCCACTAGGGAGCAGTTAACCTGCAATGGCAAATCCAGAGAAGCCCAGTATTAAAATGGCACGAGTATCTGGGTGTGGTGGTACATGTCTACAATGCAAGCACTCTGGAGGCTGAGGTAGGAGAATCACTGTAAGTTTAATGCCAACCTGGGCTGCATGGTCAGTTGAAGGCAATTTCAAGTCCGTACTAGTGATATCCTGTTTCAAAATAATACAATTAAAAATAAAAATTAAATGATCAGGATGTTTTAGGTCAGTCCAGGGATTATAGGGATGCAATGATTCCTGGGAAAATTTCTTGGACACTTGTACTGTTTGGCCCTAAGTCTGGTTTTCTTATCTCCATTTTATTGTCTAAAAAGTGCAGAGAAATGGATGCCACTTGGTATAGAGGTAGGTGGCTTTCACAAGACAACAGCTGGGAATGTTTTGCATTTCACAGCACAAGCTTGTGTGTACCTAGAACAGTCATAGTCCTCAAGCTCAGGACAAGCTGGGGTCTGTGGTGTTTGACCCCCGGGAGGAAGAAGAGGATTCACATTGGCAGCAGGGCCAGTGATGGCATTGTCCCCGCCCATCCAAGTGCTGAGCTGCTGTCAGGATGACACTGTCTTCGCTGTCATGCACAGCGCTGTTGATTGCACACAAAGCTGTCCCCAGGGTATGTGAAAGCCCGAGGACCGGAAGCAGGAAGCCCAGGGCCCGCCCAGCTCTGCCCTTCTCATCTGTGTTTCTCGCTGCATATTTGCTCGCGTGTGGTTTTGGGCAAGCCAGTCCACCATTTGGAGCCTGGCATGTTGTTGTTGTAGTTGAGGGCCTGTTAACAATGCGCCCTAAGGCTCCTTCTAGTTTGGATCAATCTCATTTTCTAAAGCTGCATATGTAGGGTGTTGTGCACCAAGTTACAGCATTTTATAAACTGGGCTGTAGAAAACCTGGCAGATAATTCATCATAGTTCAGGAGCCATGGAGCATGGGAATTTTGTTTTCCAGTCTACATGTGAGCCTCTTCTTGCAACTCTTTTCCTCTTATACACTTCCTCTAGTGCTTGCTGAGTAGTTCAGGCTGGCTTTGAACTCACTATGTGGCCCAGGCTGGCCTCAAATTCATGCCAATCTTCTGCCACAGCTTCCTGGATGCTGGGATCACAGACGTGCGTCACCAGGCCTGACTTACTTTCCCATCCTTCATTTGGCTAAAGTGCCCAGACTGGCCTCAAACGTGATCCTCCTGCTTCAGTCTCCATGTGTCAGGATTATAGGCAGGAGCCATCCCACCCAGCCACTGAATGTTTCTCTTCTGAGTGTGGCTGCCTGTCACAGCCTGGTTCGCTGCCTCTGCTGGTTCTGTCCTGATTCTGACCATGCCCTGGGCCTCAGAGGGTCTCTGAAGTCTACAGCGTCCTTCTGGGGCATCCCCGCCCTGCTGGCACCCTGTCACCCATGGAGCCTGGCCCAGGTAGGTGGTCAGAAGTCTGAGACCCCCGCCCCAGCTGTCACAGGGCTGCTTCACACCCCGAGTGCAAAGCCACATCCAGGAGAGTGGGCCAGGCCTGTAGAGTGGCTCCTGATAGCTTTCAATGCACCTCTTAAAAATGGGATTAAATCAGGAAACCTACCTGAAAACTAGGCAATTCACAATTCTAAAGTTCATTCACAGGATGTAGGGTACATGAAGGAACCCTCTAGACTGCTAAACTGAATTTCCTCACTTATTTATTATAATCCTGTCCTTTTTTGGGGTCCTTTTGAGATAAGGTCTCTCTATGCAGTTCAGGCTGGCCTTGAGCTCAGTTTGTAGCTCAGGCTGGTCTCAAACTCACAACCATTCTCCAGCCTCAGCCTCCCGAGTACTGGGATTACAGGCATGCACCACCATACCTGGCTCATTTATTTTGATTTTGTAAGACAGGGTTTCACTGTGTATTCCAGCGTGGTCTTAAACTCACTACATAGCCCAGACTGGCTTTGAATTTGTGGCGTTCCTCCAGCCTCAGCCTCCAGAGTGCTAAAATTACAGCTCTGATCCCGTCCTTTTTGAAAGACAGATTTAATTTTTCAGAGTGGTTTCAGATCCACAGTAACTTGAACAGAACCCATGGAGTCCACAGAGTCCCTCTCACCCCCCCTCACACAGCTTTGTGGGGTGAGCAGTGTGCCCCTCTCCAAGCCCGCATCTGTGACAGCCCATGAGGTCCCCATGACCCCTCCTTGGTGCCCGAGTCTGTGGCTTACACCGGGGTTTGCTCTGGGTCTTGTGCATTTCCTGGGGTGGAGGAGTGGAGCTATGCATGCGAGGGTCCCCCAGCTCATGCGGTGCCCTGCCCTGGAGGAAGTTTCTGCCCAGCCTGCTCAACCCTCCCAGGGCACGTCCCCTGGCCAGCGGTAGATTCTTCAAAATAACCTATCAGAGCGGAAGTTGTTCCCTAATTAGTTGTTTGTCCTCCTCAGGGACCACTTGAGGCTCACAGAGAACACAGGGTAGTGGGCAGCGTCCTCCTGTCCTGCAGCTCTGCGCCAGGCTGCTTCTTGCTGACTCCTAATCCGCTGCCCGGCTCCACCAGCTCCTCCTCATCCTGGAGCAGGGAAGGACTGGGCTTATCGGGCCCTGATTGCGGCCAGGGCCAAATGCAAGTGGGCTTGGGATCCCCAGGGCTTTCTGTGCTAACAATGCCTAGGGACCTCTTCCTGTTCTTCCTCTTTCTTTTTTTCTTTCTTTCCCCCCCTGCTAATTCTCCTCCTCCACGAACTCCAGATAAGCAGCAGGCCCAGCCAGATTTCATTACTGTCACGAACTCTTCATGGTCATCTTTTAATATTTGAAAGGATCATTTGTTAACTGGGAATGGTCAATTTTTTTTTCCTTTGGCTTTTGAAATATAATTTTCAATTTTTAATTTGATTCATTTAGATGAAATCATTAATCAGGGTTGAAACTGAGTTAATTTTCTGGAAAATAAATGAGGTTGTTAGAGTGAACATTATTAAGTGGGCCCTTTGTAAGAAAGGCATAATAGCTGAAAAATACGGAATTCTTCGGAGAACCAAGGCAGTGGGGCAAAAATCGAAGGGCTTTTTATTTTTTTTCCTCTTGTTAAGTGGAATAATTCATTTTTAAAATTAGTTAGATTGGAGGCTTTTCACCATTAAGCATTATAAACACCTCATTAATTATTTCGGAAATGGTAAATAGCAAATTTCAAGAAATTCTAAGACGAGTATACTGCAGTCTCTCCCCAACCCCATGGGAGGACCAATTCCAGCTTTATTCCACTTTCTCTCTCATGTCTCTTTTCAAATTTTCAAAATCTTTCATTGTTGCTTTGTTAGAAAGTAAGAAAGAATTCAGATTAATATCCAAACCTACATTTTTAATTTTCCCAGTGCTTCTTGTATGGCTTGATTTAAACTGGCCTCTTTCACTTTGTCTTTCTTTCCTAACCCAGTGTCCAATATTAATCATTTTATTATAGCTCTCCAAGTCCCTGGAGCACTCAAGGATTCAGCTTATTTGTTGCTAAATGCAGTTTTAAAAATTGTTGCCCCAGGACTTGGTGACTCCTCCCTTTAATCCCAGCGTTCCAGGAGGCTGAGGCAGAGAGGTCCCAAATTTCAGCCAGCCCAGGCAATGCAGGGAGACCCTGTCCCAAAGTTAAACAATAAAAAGCAGAGGACTGAGGATGTATCTAAGAGCTAAGAGCTCTGGTTCTTCCCCAGTATTGAAGAAAACAATTGTCATGTTTTTTTGTTTCTGTGTGCTGTGTCTTTTGTACCAGGTTTTACAAGTGCTAAAGAATTGGGGGGTTTTCTGTCTTCTCGCATAGGGGAGGCAGCAGCTGACTCTGCTGGATCTGGATCCCTGTGAGAATTATGGGAAAGCGGTGGAGGTTTTGGTAACTGGCAGGGGTTTTAGGCGCTAGACTGCCAACCCCGCAGGACCTCTTCTAGTTTGTTTATTGTTTTTAAAATCTGAACTCCTATCCAGTGTTGGCCACTAAAGAAGGACGCGTGTCTCATGACTTGCCATGGGGCCCGGTATGTCTTTTGGTGACCCTGATGGTAAGCAGTGGCCGCCTGCAACAAGCCGAGACCTGGCTGGAGGTCCAGCCACGAGGGTTCATCATGTCCCTGAGACCCAGATCATTGGGGAATTCAGGGCTCCACTTGTTCCTTCCATTCCTTCAGGCTCTACAAAGTGAACAGTGTCCTGCAGGGCTTCTAGAAGCTACCAGGAGTGCGGTGGGAGAGCCTTTTACTGACATTGCCATAGACATATGCTGTTTGCAGAGTCCTACAGTATTCAGTCACTTGAGCCCAAGACCCAAGGCCACGTGCTCAAGGCGTAGTTGGCAGATGAGCCTCCCCTTGCCTCAGCCTCTCCCTGTGTTTTGCTATTCCCCGTTATTTATTTCTTGTGCTCCAAAACAATACACAGGAAGGAAGAAACTGAAACCTCACCCTGTGGAAGTAGGGTGACTCTTCAGAGCATCGTTTTAGGCCTTGATCATAATGCATACCATTTGGGGCAGCACTTGAGCATTCAGTAAGCGTAAGCTGTCCATGTCATTACTCAGGGACACACAGAGGAGGAGAAGCCAGCACAGCCATGCATGGAGGAGGTAGGAAACAGCCATGTGGCTGGGGTCGCTTTCCCCTACCACCTTCTCACTGTCGGGTAGAGGAAGCTCTTTCTAAAGCTCAGATCTGCTCTGTTACCTAAATTCCCTGGTGTCTCTCAAAAGGCTCTGGGCCCTGGCTCGGTTTCCCAGCGTCTATAGGACTAAGTTCCTTCCTGCATGTCCCGCCCAGTAGCTTGTTACTTCTCTGTCACCTAAATCCCTGAATCAGCGCTGTCTGGTGGGCCTTTTTCCAACCATGGAGATGTCCCCAGCTGATCCAACATGGAACCACCTCCATTTAAGACAGCAGAGCATCTGAACTACAGTGTCACCGAGAAACAGCCTCCTCACTTGATTTCTGTCCACTTCTGTTATTACGTCCCCTGGCAGCTCAGGTCCTGGTGCTGTGTCTGTTGCATCTCTGGTCCAGGGCCTGAAATGCCCGTGGCCCCTTCCTGTGCCTTAGCACAGCTTCTGTGCATGTGCCAGGTACCTTGGTGTCCCCAGGTTTTTCTGCTTTGTCTTGTGCTCAAGGCCCGGCTTGGGATTTTACTAAAAAGTAAGCACTGCAGACCTGCATCTCCTTCCCGTGTGCCTGCCTCATAGAGGAGGGCACTGGAAGGGCCACGCTGGCACTGAAGCCTAGCGCAGTACCAGGTGTGCACTCAACACCTGAGACACATGGGAATTGGTTGAAGGCAAAAGACAGAGACGGTTTCAGATGTGACAATTTAGCGCACGCTCCATCTAGAAACACCACTGCTTCTCCTGCTATCATAGTACCAAATGGAGACATTTTAAACGTCTGAGAACTCTAACCAAGAAAATCTTCCAGCTGGTCAGCCACTCTCACCTTGATTACAAACAAAGTCGGCGTCCAAGTTTCCTGAAATGCCAGTGCCACTCCGTAATGAGCTCACCTGTCCCCTTTCCAGTATTTACAATAAATTTAACACTAGGAATTGTACAGCTTTGGTACTCAGGATGCCACAGCCAGATCGGATTTGGCCCAAGTCGTATTGTAGACAGATGCAAACATATGCCGCTGATTGCAAAAAAATTAAATTTTGTTACTGTTTGGACCGAGCCTCGATTCACTTATTTCAGAATTGACTGTGTTGTGATGGTCGGGCCATCTGTCCCTCAGGCGAAGCCGCCCGCTCCTGTATACTTGGAGCGTTGATATTGGCCAGCGGTGTTGGCTGAAGCAAGCGAGAGTGTTTAATGTTCGCACACGGAAATCGGTTTCGGGATCACTGGTCTGTTCTCCTCTCCCTCCTCCTGCCCCACTCCCGAGTCTTCAGGTGTTGTCAAATGAAAGCGAGGCTGGTGGAGGAGTTTAAGGGCTCCACTTCGACTTCCTTCTCCAAAGGAGCTGCCCCGGTCACTTTCAATGCCTTTTGAACACCAGCCTCTGACTTTGAAGCCAGAGTGTCACCCATCACCACCAGCTCTGAAGCCCGGCTGTGGCTCTTTTTGTTTTTGCACGCACGGAAAAATAAAGTGTCCACATGAGCTCGTTTACGGAGAGTGGAGCTGGCAGTCTTATCAGGCAGAGAGAAAGGACCCCTGAAGATGAAAAGCTCTCGCTGTGACAGAAGTCTTTATTACCCTGGGCAGTAATGCAAGGCAGTGTCCACAGGGCGAGTGGCAGCTACCTGCAGCACTCTGGGAAAGACTAGAGCAGCAATTGAGTTTGTGTTATTCCTTGTCTGACTTCCTCGGGGAGCCAATTGACCCCAGTGATGGGACTTGTGGAGGTTAGAAGCAACATAGGTTATTGCATAAAGAAAGTGGGGTGCGGGTGATCTCCCCCGATTGCTCTGAATTGGCAGGAGAGCACCATGCCTGCACCAAAAGCATGCGTGGGAAACAACCAGGACCCTGGCCGCTGCTCCTTCCCCACTCCGAGTGCTCAAATTTTGCTGCTTTTTATTGTTAAAGGACCTGTCATCTTCCACCTCGAGCACGCGCAGGGAAAAGCGCCATCGGTGTTGTGTATAATTGTTTTCATAGTCCAGCACTGTGGAGAATAAAATTGGCACTTGATCTCAAGGGCTTTGCGGCAGTTGAAGCATAAATTCAGCCTTGGAAGGAATCAGAAGTTGAGGAGAAACAGCCAGGAAAGCCCTCAGCTTTTGCACTGAGTTGTACTTGAACAGACAGCTCATTAGGCGCTCTCAAAATTTATTTATCTCCAGAAATAGAGAGAAAGTGCCGAACGCATGATAGCAACGAAATCTAACCCTGCACCCCTTTCTAGAAAGTTGGCATTTTATGCATTTGACATTTGATACCGGCAGTTTATTTTTAAGATTGTTTGAAATTTAGTTATCTGGGATCAGTTAGACAGGCTCTTACTGTCTGTGCTTCCCAGAGACTCCCCACAGTATATGTGAAGTGAGAAAATAAGTGAACCCAGTGATACTGAGAAGAGAGAATCCCACACTTGTGCCTGGTCAGACTTCTCCGGCTCCAAGGCACTGTGGCCCTGGCCTGGGCTTGCCTGAGCTTTCAAAGAGAAAAAAAAAAAAAAACTGAACAGTTTTGAGAATGTGCTAAATATTGCTTAATTTTGTTTTTTATTCCTGTTTTTTTGAGGCAGGGTTTCACGATGCAGTTTAGGCTGGCCTTGAACTCTCTTTGTAGAGCTAAGTACCCTTGAATTCCTGGCGATCCTCCTGCCTTGGCCTCCCCAAGGGCTGGAATTATAAGAGTGTGCTACCGTACCTGGCTTTACTTAGTTTTAATCACCCTAGTTTTCCAACCCTGTCTTTCAAGCCTTCACCTGGGAAGCAGTGTCCCTGTCCTCCTTCTGAGAAGCAGAGGAGATAGATCCCTCACACAGTCCTGGCGAAGTTTTCCCTGGAGGGTTTCAGGGAAACAGCACTGTCAGCCGTCACCTGCGGTCTGTGCAGTGGATTGAGTGGCTGCCTCGTGTGATGTGACTGACAGATGTTAGAGACACACTAACCCTGAAATACCTTTTCCAAGTGTGTTGCTGCCTTCCAGAGTCCAGCGGTCAGCAGGACTTACTGGGCATGGCAGTCGCTCGTTCCCTCTGGAGGGGTGGCCCTCTGGGAGGACTTGGGGGAGGCCACAGGGAATTAACATTAACCAAAAGTAGGAGTGCAGGGAAGGCTGGGGTGACAGAAGACGGCTGGCTGATCCCCGCCAGATTGTATCATTGCTGGCCATGGGACTGGGCCCATGGACCGTTCGGCAGATGATGTTCCTGGGCCATCGTGGTAAGATCAGAGCAGTCCAGCTCGAGATAACGAGATATCCTTCATATGTACTCGTTAAGCCTAAGAGCTAGGAAAGTGCACCAGGACCACAAATGTAGGTGCCGTCATAGCTACAGCATCCGGAGACGCAGGCTGCCATGTATCCATCCTGGACGTCTTGCTCATTGATTCCCTTTGATAAATGAGCGTCTGCAGGCCCAAGGGGTAAAGACCACGCATTGGAGGAGCAGAAGAGGGGGATTTGACCCCCAGATTCATTAACCCAGAGTCATGCTGCCAGCCATTGTGTCTTTATACTGGTTGGAAGAGGTTTCTCTTGTGATTCGGGATCTATGTTATTATTAAGATCCAGCCTGTGGGAGTGAAGAAATCCTAGAATCATGCACCAAGAATGTGTTCAGATTTATTTATAGTTCCTCTCTGTGTCATGCTTGCCAGCTCTATCCGATGACTTCCAGCTAGATAGCTCTCCCCACTCCGAAAGTGTTCAAGGCTGTGGACTTGTAATGAGCAGCGTTTTTAGGAGTACTTAGGGTGCAGGTAGTTGTGTACAGTGGGCTGTTATCAGAATCTAATCTTCTAGACCACAGTCAGCCTGGTTGTTGCAGATGAGCTGCTTTACAAAGATGGGCTGAGGGTGTCTGTGGGGGCGCAGTCAGGGTTTGAATTGTCTTTTTAATGTCCTCTAAACAATGAACCTATATTTTCATTTAATTAAAACAGTAAAGTTGTGCTTCAAATATATGGAATTGGCCACCAACTCCAATTGATTTGGTTCATTTTCTTTTTTGTTCTTTTCACTTCTTAAAAAGAAACGTCACAGTTAACAATAAAGGACTGTCCCTTTTGGTTTAAAAAGCAAAGCCTGGTTGAAAAACAAGATAGATTACCTTGGCCTCGCATGCGTTAATTGAGATGGCATGGGAACGGCTATTCATCCACATTTACCCCCCCAAACAATACCAGCTTATTTCAGGGGCAGCTCTTGGTCTAATTGATTTCTTCTTTTTGGATAATGCAGAAATGCAGACAGCGCCTGTATCTGAGAACGACAGCCGTATGGTTCTGATATACTGGAAGGGTTCTCTGTAGACCGCGGGCCTTGTAGAGGGTTGAATTGGCTTCAGTGTCTTCCCAGGTAAAAGGGGCAGGGTGGCAATGCCTGCGTTAGAGTGGCGCTCTGACCTCCCCTCTTAACGTGCATCCAGGGCAGACAGTGAAGGAGACCTGCCTCTCCACTGACAGCCTTTCCCTAGATGGTAGCGTCATCCTGAGGCAGTAACTCTAGTCCATGCAAACGCACCTAAAACACAGGTTCGGGGTACAGGAAAAGAAAATCAAGAAGCACTATCAGAGGCCTACTAGGCATTTTAGTATTGCGGCTTCCAGGGAGGGCTCACTCTGGAGTCTGGAAGAAAAGAAAGATGTGGAGAAAGGAGAGAATGAAAGGCAGAAGAAGAGCGTAAGCTAAGAAAAGGAAGAAAGGAAAAATTAAAAAAAAAATTCAAAAGATTACTGTCAATTTGAAGGCCAATATATTGCCATTGAGGCAAAATACAACTTTCCAGTTAAATTTGCATTCTTCCATTGATCGTCACAGTGGTGATCTGGAAGGCTGCAAACCAGTGATTTGTGGAGAGTCTTCCAGTTTGGATTCTGAGGCTGTTTCCTCAGCATGAGACTCAGGAACACCCCAGAACTGCTTCAGTGACCTCTTCATCACCTGCCAGCACGCACAGTCGCCCTTTGTGCTTTTCTGGGGCCATCGATTCCCTCACTTGACTGGGTGCCTGCCGGGCGTTTCCACTGTTAAGTTGCTCTTTTCTTCTTTGAGAGTAATGAACATTTTGTGCTGAGTTTATTTGAGACCGTGTAATTATTCCATCTCCCCATCGGTTTATTCATCTGTTTGTTTCCTCTTTTATCCCGTGAGTTCTCATCCATTGCTGCCATGCAAGTGGCACCCAGATTGTCCCAGTTGTACCCAGTGCAAGACCCTGGAAGCTGGACCGTTGTGACATCTTGACTTGACTCTTTCATTCTTGTTTTACCTTTTTGCTTTTCTGGCTCCAAAAGATGTTCCAGGTTCCCTGCCAGAGCCAGGGCCAGGCGTTTCTCCAGACTTCTTTGTGGTATCAAGTGATATTGAGAAGCGAAGATCTAGATTCAGTTCTTGCTGGCTTTTGTCATTCTGGGCTGTTTACCAATCTCAGCAGCCAGTTCACTCATTGTCCAGACGTCAAATAAGCATTCAGTAATTCTGCTCAATTCTGACCATCCACCTGGTCTTAGCATGGATCCCTCCAGGGTTGCTGGGCACAGAGCTTACATGTATCAGCCACCAGACTCTGCAAACCCCCAGCCAGGGGCAGCGGGTTACAGAGGTCTCAGCACAGAGACCTCATGGATTGATCAGGAGCCATGAGACATGGATGTCGCTTTTAGCCCTACCTCTTGCCTGGGACCTTGGAGGAGCGGGGCTGCGAGCTCCGCACTGCTGAGCAAGGCTTCCTGACAAGCAGCCTTCGTGCTGAAGCCAAGAGACTGGGGCACCTTCCTGCAAAGCAGCAGTTATTTCATGGTCCATGTCGGTGAAGCATCACCTTATCACGGGGCGGGGGGTCATCATGAGGTTCTGGAAAGTCACGTGTCAGTGGCCTGTAAGCTTTTGGAGGCAGAAGCAGTGGGGTCACACATCCTTCACTGCTGAGTTTGAGAGACCCCGTCCTGTGCCTTCTCCTGTCCTGTGTACAGCAGCTTGGTAGTCCTGGGGGTTCCCTTCCCTGCCTCCGGGGGCCCATCAGTCAGTGACGCAGGTATTTAAAAACCTGCGAGCACAGAGGAACATTCAGCATGTAGGGTTTTCACCACGGAAACCAATCCTGCTGCCTTTCTTGTGTCCTTTCCTCCATGGTCCTGGCACTAAATCTTGCTCCTGGGAGACACAGTCACCTTCTCCGTGAGGCAAGCACAGTTGTACTGAGTGTGAGATTACAGCGGCCGCTTCCCCATGCCCCACACAGAGGGGGAACTGACCCCTCTGAGCCCCTTTCTGTGTGATCACTGCCTTCTTTGGCTTTTCTTGACATACATAACGTCTCTGTTTATGAATCAGTGTGGGATTGTACAGATGGGCTGACCTGATAGCTCAGATGAGAAGATGGTTCTTTTTGGAATTTAACCACCACAATGAGGAATCAGAAGTGTTCAGATGAGTCCGGGCGCATACCACGGGTCTTAGCATCGTGGGTAACATGAAACCTTGCTTTCTTTTCTGGAAGATACCAGGATGCTAAAAATATCTACCATTTAATTGTGTACTGGAAAATACTCCTTTGACTTTGAGCTACTGCGGGTTTTTTTTTCCCAATGTGTTGAAGAAAATACCAGACGTATATTATAGTGCAAAACCTACAGACCACCTTTAAACTCAGGCCAGAATAGAGAGGACAGATTAATTTCCCTACTGAAATGAGGCACTATTATCTGTCATACTATTAATATTCATTACTATAAAATAGTTTTGATTTAGATAAAGTGATAGTATATTTTAAGGATGATTTTAAAATTCTTGAACACATTTGTTATGTTTTTGAGATACTTGAATTTAAGCATCCTTTATATAATTTTAACGTAGTTTTTTTACATGGCTATTATATTTTTCCTCAATTTTTTTCTTCCGGTTCCTTTAGCTGAGTTCTCACAGCTCCCTTCTTCACAGGTTCTGTCCCGCGGTTTGGATCGTTCTCCTTCCCCACCTGAGAGCTCTTTCCTTGCCCCCTCGGCTCCCCTGCCCTTACTGCTGCTGCCTGCTAAGCATTACCGTGATGTTCCAGCCCAGCTGCTTGTGCTCTCCGCAGCCTGCACGCGAGGCCCCGGCAGGGCGCTGGGTGCCTGGGCTCTCGAGGGTTCTCTGCAGCCCTGTCCAGCTGGAGCAGTCTAAGGCTCTGCTGCTGGTGTTTCTCCAGAAACTGGCTCCCTGCTGCTCTCTAACTTGGTCCAGAGCACCGTTTTCTTTGCTCTGGTCCCTGCCTACAGCATGGTCCCAAGTTCAAGGAAGTGCAGCGTGGCCCTTGGCCTGGGCTCTGCCGGCTGGGCAATCCCAGGAAAGGCGATCCCCCAGTGAGTTTATTGGGGGAGGGAGAATCAAGGAACGAGTCACCTGCTTTCCTTTTCCTATCACCTTCCTTTTGTTTCTAATGATTGAAAACAAATGCAGTCCTAGGAAACAGGCATCCATATGTCATCTAAAGAGAAGGCGGAGCTCAGGGTGGCTGCAGGATCCTGGCCCTGCAGGAGGCTGAGCTGAGAGGATGTAAGCCAGGGACTGGGGACTTAGCTCAGCGGCATAAGCACCTGCCTTGCAAGCAGGCGGTCATGAGTTCGATCCCTGGTACCGATAAAAATGAAAAATGAAAAAGAGAGGATGTAAGCCAGTGCTGTGCACTCAGTAACAAATCACATGGGTGTTACACCTGGTGAGATTCCGGTCGTAAGCAGAAATGATGCATATATTTAAAGTATCTGGAACAGAAAAGTTTACAGTTATATCTATCTGTCTGTCTACCTGTTTACCTACCTACCTGTTTGTTTTGCATTTTTTGAGACAGGGTCTGCCTGTGCAGGTCTTGCTGGTCTTGAACTCACTGTGTAGCCTGTGCTGGGCTGGAACTTACAGTGACCCTCCTGCCTCAGCCTCCTACAAGCTGAGGTTACAGTCATATGCCACAACACCTGCCTTATTACAGTTATCTATTTCTATTTTATAATTGTCAGTGCTATAGTTAATGAATGGTAATACATTTATCAATAGAAATGGTCCAAATTGCTTTGCCTTTGTCCTTGTTGTTCTGTTTAAGGTACCAGTTTCACACTCCTGAGTCTTTAGGTATTAAAAATGCTAGAGCAGCTGGTGATGTACAATAGCAGAGTGCCTGCTGCACACACACACACACACACACACACACACGCTTACACACACATGCTCACAAGGCTATAGAAGGAACAGTAGCCCAAGGGAAAAGAGAGAGAATAGCATAATTTGCAAGTTTGCTAAACTCAAACACTGCTAATTTCCTATGCTAGAATCCCTACTGATCAGTAGATATCAATCAGATTAAGCAATTAGATCAAAAATAAAGGTGAAATCACAGGTGTGCTTCACTTCTTTGTGGACACTGGCTCACACAGTTGTGATAAAGCGTTGGCCAGCTTTTGGGGGACCCTATGTTAAATTTCTGTGCCCACAAACGTACAGGGACAGCTGTACATCTGTGATGCATTTCCTGGTTATTCTGTTGCTGCTTAAAATAAGATCTCACACAGTCCAGAGCTCGCACGGCTTCAGGAGTGTTTGTAAAACTGGGGGTGATGGTCCTGCTGGGCCGATTTCAGTGAAGAGTCCAGGTTAGGAAATACCCATTCCTCCGCTTGCTGGCTTGAACACTAATTTCCCTGTGTCACGTTCATATCAAGCACTATATTTAGGTGCGGTGATCCCAGATTTCCAAAGCGACATTGCCAAGGAGGGAATCATGCGTGTTTCTTGGTTCTTAATGGTTTCTTCGCAGGTTTCTTTCCTTTTGTTCCCTTGCAGATGCTTCTATTTTAAAAGGTGGATTTTTGAAACCCATGCAACATAAAGCTTTTGTAACAGGAGGACTGGAAGGAAGCCTTCATTTGTGACAATTATTGTCCTTATTTTTTTTTATTTATTCATTTTTGGGTTAATTTAGTCTGGTTAAAATTACATACATATTCATGTTTCTTAATAAGAACCAAGCGCTAGAGTTGGTTGTTTTCCATAAATTTGTCCTCATAAGCAATTTGATAGACATCTACTTTAACTATTAGGATGAAAGTTCATAGCTAATCTGTGAAACCTAGTGTTAGATCTATGATTCATTAACTCTTTCCCCCAAGGTTTCAATGCACCTATAAATTGACCACAATAAAATTGCCACAGCTTTTTTCTTTAAGTTCAGAGTGGGCGCATACTACAATTCAGGCATAGATTGTTAGACTGTTGGTAAGTGCACTAGTGTTTTTCAGCGTAATTCTGTCTTGTTTCAAAGCGTCACATTGAAACAATGTTATGAATTGTGGAATAAATTACACTGGCTTCCAATGTATCTCATCAGAATGCTATGGAACATATGTCTAAATGTCTAAATGTTTTACAACAAGAATACGTTTGATTGCATTGTCAGCTTATGGTGGATATATGTGAGATTTATAATAATTTATATGGAAGGGTCAATAACGTGATTGTTATTAAACTCTCACTCAGCATACAGGGATTGGTTGGTCAGTAGATGTAAAAGATGTGAGTAGGATAAAATGTATTGTTTTGTTTTTGCATGTGTGTTTTGTTTTGTTTTGCTTTGCTTTTTGAGGAAGGATCTCGCTATGCAGTTCAGGATGCTTGAACTTAGTAGTCCAGACTGATTTTGAATTCACATCCATCCTCCTGCCTCGGCCTTCCAAGTGCTGGGATTACATATGTGCCCCACCTCGCCTGGATAAATTGTTATTTTCTTTTAAAAAATGTAATTTTAATGTGAGGGTGGTACTAATAAAAATGTTTTGAGAATCCCAGAGTTACTAAGGCAGTCAGCTTCCTTGTGCAAGTAGAAGTTGCCATATGGTTCTCTGTAATTTTGCTTAATACTTTTATAATTAATTATATATTCCTGCAATAATTATCAAATCCACCTAATAGCCAAAGTTAATGTACTTTTTAACTTTGCCATTAATTTGAGCATGATTGGAAAGAAAATGTTAACTGTTGTTTTTCAATACGCTATTGCTTCAGCTAAGGCAAAAATTAGATGTGTTTAATTTTAACTGTGTTTTGTTTTGTGGTCCTGGGGATTTTTGAGACAGGCTCCTCTAAATTGCCTATGTTGGCCTCGAACTTGCGATTCTCCTGCTGGGATCATAGACTTGTATCACCATACCTACTTTATTTTCAAATATTTGAAGTACTTTTTATTCCACAGTCCTGAATCCAGAGGAGCTTTAGGAAACAGGCTCATCACCGGGGCACAGCCATGCACACCTGTAAATCAGTTGTGGAAGACTGAGGCAGGGAGGTTGCAAATTTGAGCCCGACTTGGGAAATTTAGCATCTTAGTAGGAGCTGTATAAAAATAAAAAATAGGAAAGTATTGGGGATGTAGCTTATTTTAAAGGCCCTTGATTCAATCCTCAGTACCACAAGAAGGGAAGGAAGCAAGATAGGAATAGATTCATGCCTTACATGAGTAGAAAAACCACAGGGATGTGATTGATTTTGTTCATCACAATACTGGGTATTGAACCCAGGGACCCATGCATGCCAGGCCAGTGGTCCTCCACCAAGCTGAGAGGAATTACGATTCTGGTTTTAAGTTATTTGTACATAACCTCATTTCACAGAACAAGAAGTGAAATATGTTGCTTGCAGAGATTTCCTTAAAAGAAAAAGATAACTTCTTAGACATAAATATTAGCTTTACTTTTATGTCCTTTATTGAATTAGTTTTTTGAATTGATGAAATTATAGAATTGGTTCCATATTTCATTTTGTGTGGTATTATTCAATAGATGTGTGCCGAGAATTTTTTTTGAACTTATTCACAATTGTTCATAAATGTCTATTTGAAATAGCATCCTGTTTTGAAAGCATTTTTTTCCTCAAAGGTTTGGATTAGATCTCCTCCCCCATTTATGTGTTCAGTGAGTATATTCGGATTTATTTACTTCCTTACTCTGTACTTGACTCCTTAGTTTTAAGAGAAATTTTGCAGTTGAACTCATATCTGTGTACCTTGTTCTCTGTTAAGTAAGCGAGGATGATTCAAGTTTAGAAAATACTGGATATTGTGTAGCATAATTTCGTGTTTAAAATTTTTACATGAAAGTTCAGAATATACTGGCAGTTAGCAAATGTAGCTTACTATAAATTTATGTAGTTAAGGCTGGGTTCTTTATTTTCTCATATTTAATTTAAATCCATGTTATCCTTGAAAAACAAAATCTATAATAAGCACCCAGCAAACATGAGAAATACTAAGCAGTGAGTCCTGTAAGTGATTTTTGTACCCCCTTGCCTGCCTCCTGCCATATCTTACTTGTTTAAACTTATTTCAATTTTAGACTGAACTTACATATCTTAATAGCTGCTTGAATTCTCACCTTGTTGAATGAATGATGAAAATTGTCTTAATTACTGTCCTCCTGCTGACACAGGCTGGCAGACAACCCCAACTGTAAGGAGAAAAGTTTTATTCACAGTTTGTAGAGGTTTCAGTCTGTATTCTCAGTTGGCTCCAAGGTGGTGTGGCATGGCAGGAGAGTACTACATAAAGGAGAATCAGTGCATGGCATGGTGGCAGGAAGCAGAGATCAAGGGAGGAGGAGGGAGACAGACGCTGCCAAGGTGCACCCCAGGGACCTCCTCTTCCAACCAGACTTTGCCTCCCAGCATCACAGCTATAAGCTCCTCAGTGGGTGAGTCTACCCAGGAGCACCCCACCCCCATGACCCGGTCACCTCAAAACAGGCCCCACCTATGAGCGCATGGACATCTAGATGTAGACCATAAGGTAAAGGTAATTTCAGGTATTTTTATTTACATCCTTTGTAGCAGCAGGTTTTCACTGAGTATTTTGATACCATGGGTCCCAGAAACATTACAGCACTTAGAAGTACTTAGCATGCAGCGGGTGCAAACCCTTCTGTCACTTGTTACCCTCAGTGATGGTGAAGAATTACATCATTCTGTGGGAGGGAGAGGGATTTGTAGGGCTGAGCTGTCTTGCTCACCCAAAACTGTATTAATAGTGTGCCAACAGTGTTTTTTGTGTTTCCCTGAATTTTTTTTTAAGAATAAAATAAAATAAAATACATGTAGAGGCCGGGGATTTAGCTCAGCAGTATAAGCACCTGCCTTGCAAGTATATGGTTGTGAGTTCGATCCCCGGTACACACAACAACAACAACAAAAAAAAATACATGTAGAAGCGATGACAAAAGTTTCAGTGCATATGAGAAAGATTTTAAATCATTTATTGAAAATTATTTGAAATCTGAAATAACTTGAGTAATTTAAAGAGTTTTTATTGTTTTTTTAAACACATATATAGGCTTGTTTTTGTGTTTTGTGTTTTTACGACAGGATCTTGCTGTGTAGTTCAGGCTGCTCTTGAACTCTCTGTGTAACCCAGGCTAGCCTTAATCTTAATTTAAAAACATTATTATGGTGAGGATACATGGCCTGTGATGTCCAGCAAGCGCCCTCCCTGGCTTCAGACATTTACCCCGTTATTGTCACTTTGTGAAGCAGTTCTGGGACGTGGTCTTTCCCTGGGGTCTCTGAGCTGTGATCAGGGAGAAGGTGAAAGCTCCTGAAGCCATGGTGCTGCGTCCTTGTCCACCTTAGTCACTAGGTCTGGCGCCACAGAGCTGCTGGGTCTTCCCCAAAGTCCAAACGACCGTGACAGACAAACACCTTGAATGGATGCAGGACATTGAGGCAGTCACAATGGCACAACTGAACGCACTTACGGCAAGAACAGGGGAGTAAGTGTGTTCAAAGCGGGGTACGGGAGGGCTTTGAGGGGCATTAATGTCAGTGTGTCTTTTACTGTAATAACTTTAAACAATAAGCATTCACTGTAGCTTCAGTAACACCTCCTCTGTGCATAAGTGAGTCAGACCCATACAGAAGCACGGGCAGTAGAGGGAGAACTGCATTGCCAGCCCTCGTCTCCAGCATGCAGTCTGCTGCCCAGGCTGGCCTCTGTGGACGTGGTGGCCTGCAGGAGTAAACCAGCACACAGGACTTGAAATCTAAGTATTGCGCCTCTCCAGCCTTACCTGTGATGGAGGTGCTACTGTGAAGCGATGCTCCCGTCTGGCTGGTGCTTTCTTGACCATCCAGGGGTGTCTAGGGTCCGTTGCCTGTCCTTTCATTCCCTTGGCCAATGAGGACACGGGGTTGTGACCCAGCTGTGACACCCTTCTTCCTCTTTTTCCGGGATGAAGTCCTTCTCTCGCAGGTGGTTCAGCAAGTTGGGGGAGAGAGAGGACAGTCTGACAGCTGAGCCCCAGCCACGACTGATCTGCGTAATCTTAGTGACAGTGGAAATGAACCTGGGGTCCTTCAATGCCGGTTCCTGAAAAGCTGGAAGCATTCAGTAGGCAGAATAGGAGAATTTAAAGAGCGCCTCTGCTGTGTCACTGTTGGAGTCAGTGCAGCCAGCGCTGGGTCCCTGAGCCTTTCAAAGGGGCATTTGGCCCTAACAGGCCTGGGTTTGGGTATGAATGATTAAATTTACACTTTTGTTTGAAAAGACAGCTAATCAAAGCCCATATATTTTATACAGCAATGTTATCCCTAAAACCCTACTCAATAGGACTTGAATATTTGCATTGCAAGAGTTAGATTCTAGAACTCCTTAGTAGTTAGGCAATGTAATTTATGCTTATAGAGGGAGAGTATAAGTAAAATGCAAAGTAATCCCTAAACAACTATCAGTGTGCTCTGTGTGACCAGTGTACCTAGCCAGCTGTCTACCTGGCTTCCATCAGGAGCTGTTTTTGCCTGCTGACTCCTCCTAAGTTATAACCAAAAGTTATAACCTGGCAACCAAAGGGACACATTATTAGGTGGAAAATTGCATGAACAGTTGAATATTGATGGGTTTAAGAGATAGGATTGAAAAATATGGTGTGCATTTAATTTTAAAAATTACAACTCATTACACTGAAAGACATGGTGACGTTAATCCCACCCAAAACTGCCCCCCTCGCTCCGAGCATGCTGATTCCCTGTGTCGTGCTGCTGTCTGCAGCAGCTCTGAAGCCCTCTTTCGTGAGTGTCTTTAGTTGCTCTGCTGTGGTTGCCTCTATGGCCTGCGTCTACCTTCAGGGTCGTTTTGACTTTGGGGAAGAAGCCGAAGTTGTGTGGCACCACGTCTGGTGACAGCAGTGGGCACATGGTAACGGTTGCTAAAAACCTGCCCTGCCTTTGGATGGCACATGGCAGCTGCGGTCACTGTCTTGATGATCACGTCTCATAAAGACCAGGAAGAGGACTGCAGAGCTGCTTCATAAGCAGCAATAATGAGGATGAGCATTCAAAACAAGGCTGGTATGCTGAGGGGCCTAACAGCAAAGAGTCTTTTACTGTAGTAGAGGGCTTTCTGTTCGTGTTTTGTTTTGTTTTGTTTTGTTTGAGATAGGGTCTTGCTGTGTAGCCCAGGCTGGCCTCAGACTCACCGCAGTCCTCCTGCCTCAGCTTCTGAAGTGCTGCGAGTACAGGCGTGCGCCACTCCTATGCCCAGCTGGAGTAAAATTTCAAGTTTAATCATTCACCGTATGCTGTGGTCCCCCCTGGCATGTTAAGATCCAGATTGCTGGCTTCTTCTGGAAATGGTGTCTGTTGTAACAGTGTGCATGTGCTCACGTTTCCTGTCTCACCCTCATGAAGCAGACTCACAAGAGTGTGAGTGGTGTTGGGTATTTTTGCAGGCAAATGTACTTCTTTCCATAGTCTGCACTTGACATGCTAATTTTTATCTCTCATTTGTTTTTTTTGTTTTTTGTTTTTTTTTTTTTGTTTTGTTTTGAGCGGGGATCTTACTATGCAGTTCAGGCAGGTCTTGAACTCATTATATAACCTCAGTAAGATCCTCCTGCCTCAGCCTCCTTAGTGCTGGAGTCATCACCAGGCCCAGCTTACTGCTCACTTTTCACATTGCCTATTTCGTGCATTCACTTTATGTAAGAAGCTTTGTAGTTGTTTGACTTTTTAATTCCTAATGTCCAATGTTGTGTAAACTCCTGTGACATGGCTTCTCTCCAGAAGGCGATACTGTGCAAATAAAAAATTCTCAGAATTCGTTGATCACATCAAACAGTTATCAAGGAAGTGAAGAGACTGAATAATGTCTCAGCCCCGAGCTCTTTGTGGATGCATCTGTGTGCATATAGCAGTGGGCCTCTTACCTGTAAACATATATTCTGCAGTACCAACACTCAAATACGGCCTGAAAATACTAAGTAAAAAATTACAGAAATAATTCTGAAATTGTTCTCCATGCTTCATGGTCTAGTGACACCTTGGGTTGTACCACTCCTCTGCCCAGGGCATGGACCCTGGCTTTTCCCAGCGCACTCAGGCCATGTTTGCCACTGACCCGCGGTCACCATCGCTATCCGTGGTCACCCAGCTGCTGTCACCAGGTCTCGCTGCTTGTGTGAGAGACCTGTGCTTAGTGAATCCTAGTCCCAGAGCCCACGAGCAGCAGTGCTGACCTTCTGCGTGTGTGGGGTTTGGTGAACATTCTTGGCTGACTAAGAAAAATGCTGCATGGGCTCACTCTGTGCTAAGAAGGAATCTTCTACCCAGGCATCTCCACAAAAGGAGAAGAAATCCACTCTCCCTTTGCTGTCACACCTCAACCTGCAGAGATTGCAGCCTTGGCACATTGTTGGTGCTCAGCCTGGGAGGAAAAGGCCTTCAGTCTGTGTACCATGCATAGAAAAGCACATCTCACTTCTTTAATGGCACACGGCCTCGTTTTGCTCAAAGCCTTTTTATCTTAAAGAGGAGAAGTGAAATTTGGTTAAGCCGCAGACTGGCCACCTGTTGGGATGATTCTCTTCTGGCGTCCATCCCTCACCTGCTCTGTCCTCCTCCGCCCTGCCCTGTCCCTGCCTTGTCCTGCGCCCCACATGCAGCCCAAGCTGAGGTGTGCAATTCCCACTCTTGGGCTCCATGGCCACACACAGGGGACCCTGATCATCTCCAAAGGTACCCAGAAGCAAAAAGTGTTTCTCCAAAGCAGGCACATGATTTGCTTTGTTACTCTCAAGTGCAAAAGGAGATGTGCCTGGCTGAGGTCAGTGTGGGCAGCACTGAGCCAGGGCTGGACACCTTCTGCTTGAAGGCACACATTTGGCTCAGGTCTGCCCTGACTTAAGAGAGGAAGCGTGTGGTCTTGCCCACTGCTAAAGCTGTTGTCACACTCTAAATCTGTGGGTCAGTTCCGTCTTCTGAAGCACCTTATTGCACTTGTAGACTTTCAGAGCCAGAAGAGCTCTTAGCAATGGCATCAGACTCATTCACCTGCTTCTGGGCAGGGGAGTGAATGGTTTTCCTGAGTGCAGAGACCTGCAGTCTCCCTTTCTCAAGACTCTCTATCTAAATACAGTTCCCGTCGGTTAGCTCCTCCTAATATCTGAGATTTTGCTCAGCACATCAAGTACTGCAATACTGGATGCATATTGCAAAATTAAATCTTGAGCTTCTTTCACCTTTCAGCCAGCTCCTTTTGATCTCAGTGCCTTACTTCATTTTGTTGTCTTCAAGATTTCTGTGCATTTCTAAAATTATAGTATGTCAGCACATTAAGAAAAAAAAGCCAAATGAAAATTATGGAATGAATTAAATTGCTAAGAGACTCCCATGTCTTGGTTTGTTTGTTTTGTTTTAGTTTTAGTTTTGGTTTTTGTTTTTGAGACAGTCTAACTGCCGGATTGCCAGGACTTGAACTTTCTGTGTAGCCCAGGCTGGCCTCGAACTCGTGGTGATGCTGTTTCCGCAGCTTCCTGAGTTCTCGGGTCATAGGTGTTCACCTCCAGGCCAGGCCCAGATTCCCATTCTTTTGTGTGTATAGTTAGGGTTAAAAGTATCAAAAGAAAACCAAGCAAAACTGACCTGAGGAGTCCATGGCTATACGGCAAGTTGCAAACTTACTTTCTGTTCAGTTCCGGAGTATTACTGAGTCGGTGGGGTAGACACACAATACATACTGCACATTCATTGCTGATCCGTGCACGATTTAAACATGTACCAAAATCACTCAGCTGTGTTTTGGTTCTTTGAAGCTTTTTCAATTAGTGGGACATTTGTCACCATGTCTTCAACTTTTTGAGGAGTTAACTGAATAGAACACATTGAAATTTAAGTGTAGCTCGGGTTGTGTTTCTGATACATACAGAGGCAATGGACTCTTAAGAAGTACTAAAAAAGTCTGGTTTGGAAAACTCCAGGGAGATTCTGCTGGGAAATTCTGGTGCCCTGGACATCGGGTGGTGATAGTTGGAGTTTCTGTTCCACCTCTAGTCTTGAGCTGTCCTCTGACTAGAATGGGGAGGTTTAATTTTTCTTGACTGCAGTAGCATTTAAGATTTTCCCTGTGGACAGTGGAGCAGCTCCGGCCCTTACCTGGGTGTATCCTGGTGTACGGGCAGCGAGCAGTGAATTCTTCACTTGGAACAAATACACCCCATCTGCTTGGCGTCAGGAAATATCCTTGGTATTTTCTGTATTCTCTCATATACTCTTCCCTCTTGCTAATTTAAGAATTCAAATACCAGGCTGTGATCTACCCAGCAAGAATACTTTAGCAGTTTCTGATGGCCTTTAGAATAAGCACTCAGCCATTGGTAATTTCCTTCACAGAAAAATTTAGATTTCCTTGTGTGTAACTTTCCACAAAGTTAATATCATATGTCACTCAGGCATGAGTCTTTAATTGATCGTTATTAAGCTTTCACTATGCAGGGTAGTAACAGTATCACTGCATTTACCTTAAAGAGCAGAAGTAAAAATAGTGCTTTTAATATATGTATGGCTTTATGAGCACAAACTGAATGTATCATCATTTTGCTGACATCTACTAGACTGCAGAGTCTGAAAATAAGCAAGAGATCAGAGGGTGGCAAACAGAGACTGATTGTACTGGGACGATGATCTTTTTATATTTGTCATTAATTGTAGTGAACATGAGGTGGAATGAAAAATACAATGAATGTTTACATTTTAAAAAATGTGTTACAGTAAAATTGCATTACCAGGGTTCCCCTCTGAATACTTCCCTTTGCATGGGACACACTTGTCCCATCCTTCTCGCCATTTTCTGGAACAGTTCTGGAGTCCTCGTTCCTGAGTGTCGTCCGTGTTCCTTCCTGTTGACTGAAATGCCGGCTCTGGCTAACACTCAGAAGTTTGGAAACCAGATTGTTTAACTTCATATTTAGTGCTTTTTAAATAAGGCTTTAACTCTAATGTGTGTTTACATGGAGCACCCCAGGAGTATAATCTGCCATCATTGTGCTAAATTTAATATCGCCAGTGCCATAGGATGTCAGACACAAGTCACAACAGAACAAGCAGTCTCTTCCATGCCAGAGACTTGGGCTGGTGTATATTAATATTTCCAGTCTACTGAATCGGATTTTCTCCACATATTTTATGTTAGGTAGAATTCCTTTTGCACAGGATGTCACAATGTATACTGTGTTCTTTGTGTTAGATTCACTTTATTTTGAACCTCAACTTTGCCAAATTATGCCTAGCAGATAAATACTATTAGATGTCATGTATCTCTTTGGTATCTTATGATTGATTCTCTGAATTTCTGCTCAAAACTGGCCAACATCGAGTATACCTATGATCCCAGCGTTCTGGGAGACTGAACCAGGGAGGTGAAAAGTTCAAACCCAGCCTGGGCTGCTTTGCAGTTTAGTGAAGGCCTCTATCAACATTTGGAAAACATTTGCAAAGACAGAATGCTGCTTAGTGCCAAGGGTCCAAGTTTAATCCCCAGAACTGCCAAAGAAACCAAAAAAGCAAAAACAAAACAAAAATACAACAGCAACATTCTACTTGATCTGGTAGTATACTTGGTCTTTGATAAACTGGCTCTTTTGGAATTTCAGTCAGTTTCTTTTGAGGCCTCATGAGATCTTTCTAGAGTGCTCATATGATCTCAGGTCACTGACTCTGAAACCATGCGGCCTCCAGATTCACCCCGTCTTTGTTTGCCTTATTTATTTTTATTCTTACCTATATTTTCTTGGGAATCCATGTCTCTTTTTGGATGTTTTTGTTTTGTTTTGTTTTTGGTGTGTTTTTTTTTTATTAGATTCTACTATATTTCTTCCCATCAAAGGAAATAAATTGTCAGTGGCTCTCAACCCAGCAACTTGTAAACCAGCTTGGTTGATTTTACGTTTAATTCATTTTTATAGGGCAGTGAATTTTGCATAAATGATATTTGTGCTTCTGTTCATCCAGAAACATTCCCAGGGGCTTCTGTGCACTGCTGTGACTGTTATTACTGTGTTTAAAGTTACTGATGCTGCATCCATTTCCTTGTTCACGAGGAGGATCGCTTTTCTGGATGTTGATGTACAACTCTGTTTTGAGTCTTTATCTACTCATTCATTACTTTATCCACATGAGAGAGACAGCACTTTCAAAAGGAGTCATCAGGGTTAGTGGTGAGACAAGATACCGCTGAAGTAGGCATGCACCTGGGTGACATCTTTTTCCATAGTTTATGAAATTTTGAACAGAAATAAAGGAGGAAAGGCAAGATGTTCTTCCTTTAAAGATCGCCTCTGTGTTTCGCATCAGCAGTGTAATGTGTGTGAGCACCTTGTCTGTGTCTCCCTCTGCCTCTGACCCGAGTGGAGTGAGCCCTAAGGCCTCCGGAATGGGAGACTTCCTCGCATTACGTTGGGGAGGCCCTAATGGGAGCAACTGCATGTTTAATGCTTGCATGTGCCTTTTTCTCTTTTTCTCTTTACAGCAACCCAATCTTGAGCAGAAATAAAAGGTTCAAGGCTTGTCAGCATCAGTTTATAGATAGCTGTTTAAAAATAATGAGATATCGGGTATTGTAGGGCTCAGGGCTGTCTTGCCAGACTCGTTTATTTCCATTCACCTTTTGTCAGAACTGCAGACAGAAGACATTCAATTAAAACCTGTCACCTGTTGCAGATGACCTAATTTGTGCTCGTGTGTGTCATAGATTAGGGCCCTGAGCTTTTGGAGGGTGCAACTTTACCTCTGCCTGGAAAACAAACATTGCCCCAGACGTGCATTTCTTCGCGGTTATTTCAGCCTCCTGGCCACTGCACTTCCGGCTCCAGTTCAGATGATAAATTTACTGCAGGGGCTCGGGCAGCAGTGCGAGGTGGCCAGGTACCCCTCGGTGGGGAAGGAGAATCCTTGGGGTTCCGTCCTGCGGACAGAAATACACCCCACGTGTATTTTGCATGCAGCAGAGAGGAGCCTTTGTGATTTCCTCTGCAAGCCTTCCGCGTGCGGTTGTCCAGATAGCTATCAGGAGGCCAAAACGAAAGACTCCCCTTGCTAATTGTTAATTCATCTGTAGAGCAAGGAAGCTTTAATGTGAGTCGTGGCTTTTATCCCTTTTTGTGACTGAAGACTAGATTTTTACAAAAAAAGGGGGGTGAATAAAACCCGCCTAATGGATATGCATTTTCTCTTCCCGTGTGATTTTTGTCTTTTCTACACACAGACATCAGAGAATTCCCACACGCAAACACATGATTGCTGAGGTTCCTGAGTTGGGGTCCTGATGTTCACACCAGCCTGTTGGCTAGGGCTGTCCCTAGCTGTGCGGAGTCCCCAACACACGTCCCCGGCTGCCACCGCAGCCGGCAGCAGGGACATGGCTCTGCCCCGCAGCGCTGACCCTCCGTTCCTCTGACTTCTGGTGGTACTGAGAGGAGGGTCCGCGGCTCTGCAGCTCCGGAGCTTCCCATCTCTGGGTCCTTGGAAAAGCAGTGGAACTGAATCCCTTTTTGTCACTTTGGGTTTCTGCATGGTCTCCTGGGTAGGAGCTTCCTTCGGAGGTCAGGTCCCCTTCCTGCCAGCAAAGCGCCTATGTTTTTGTTTGTTCACCTGCTTTTGACTCCTGGGTTACTTTTATTTGCTTCCGTCAGCAGACAGTGCATAATGTTTGCTCCCGGTGTGCAGTTGGTACCCGTGCATAGCGCATACGCATCTCTTTCCCAATCCTTTTCCTCTGCTCCCTTGTCAGATGCAGGATTCACAGGGCAGCCTCCAGCCTCAGGAAGTTCCTCTCTGTTACTATGAGGGTTGTTTCCTTCAATGCTTTTATCTTCCTGTGTCTCTGCTTTGGGAGGTCTACCAGATGCTCTTTTCCAAAGGTAGATTTGGCTGTCTGTGGCTGTGGTCCATTCCTAAATCTAAGCACTTGGGAGGCTGAGGCAGGGAGATCGCTGTCAGTTCAAAGCCTCCCATATCTACATCATCTATTATATAAATCAGACACACAAGCTTGCTTATCATATGGTTTCTCTTCTAAGAAACCCAAAGCGTAAAAACAGAGCAATGTGAAAGGGCAGTTAGGTAACAGGAAGTAGGGAAGTGGACCTTTCTCAGAGGAGGAGGATCAGAGACAAGGTACCAGCTCTGCACCAGGAGTAAACATTATATACTGTCTGCTGATAGAAACAAAATTAACCCGTGAATCAAAAGCAGACACACAAACAGAACCATTGGTAGACTTTGTTGGCAGAGACATAGTGGAAAGATTGACATGCAGAGGCACCCTGATGCCCCTTCCCTCCAGCTCCCCTGGAAGCTCTGCCCCTTGTTCCTTCTGGTTTCCTGACCTGGGGACTGATAATAAAACTCAAAGGGTGAAGTGTGTTCATGTGTGCGGAGCAAATAACCCCGTGCCTAGTACGCAGCACAGCAAGCTGTCCATCCCCGCTGTCGGGCAGTGGAGGTTTGGTTTATTCCAAGTCGCTGATGCCTGGTGCAGAGATCCACTGTGAAGGTGTCCCTTGGTGGAGGCGGCAGGCTGGCGGGGGAAGCTAGGGAAAGCCTGTTGAAATGGGAAGAAAAGGGCTTAGCCGGGGAGCCAGTGCTAGCCCTGTGCTACTTTGAGAAAGGGAAGCAGTGTGTAGGAAGACTACCTAGAGGTGGGGTTGCTTCACCGTCTTCTATGAGCCTCGAGAGTTGGTATGCTCATGTGTGAATATACAAGTCATTTCACTCACGTGCTCCCTGGAAGCCTGTGCATATGGGCAGGTGCTCTAAATACTGTCCCCAAGGCGGACCATGCCCAGCTGCATGAAGATGCCCACTGCCAGGTTTGCTGCTGCCCCTCTTCCCTGCCAGCCTCTAAGGGTTTTCTCCATCCCCTGCTCAGGATGGGTCCCTCCTGGTTGCACAGCTGGGTCCAGGGGTGTCCTTAGCTGGGTCACTTCATCCTTAGTGGCAGTCCCTACTTCTTGACACCTTACACAGCATGCGTGTACCATCTCTCCTAAATCACTGTTCTAATGTGACCATAAGCACCTTTCTCAAGCATTCTGTGCTATATTATGCATATTTTTCCCTCTTTCTTCTGCTCCTCACCCCTCCCCTTCCCCTCCTCACCCCTCCCCTTTCCCTTCCCCCTCCTCCTCTTTCTCCCCTTCCCCTCCCTTCTTCTTTTTCATAAAGTAAACTTTTGTTTGGGAACCACGTAAATGTGTTTAAATTAAGAAAGTAGGGTAGAGCATCCTTGTGTAATTCTCTAAAGGGCATTTTTTTTCATTATTATCCTGTGAAATGCCTATGACTTTGGGCTATTAAAAGTGTGAAAAATACTTTTGACTTTGGACTATTTAATATGGTAAAAATTTGCATTTGGGCATAAAACATGGCCTTAAAATCTGCTGACCTAAGGTGACCTTGGGATGAACTTCCTCCTCGCGGTGTTACTGGCCTGGCCGCATTTTCCCCTCTTCCTTTCTCAATTTTGTAAATTCTGACAATGCCTAAGATTTGTATTTCCCTGGTGGCCCTAGAAGGCCTCGCGGTGTTTGAAGAAGCAGCAGGAGGAAGCATTCTGTTCCATGGGTAATGCCTATTAAAATTTCTTATTTAAAAAAAAGATATTGTCAGTCTCTGCATCACTCGGAAACCCGGTTGCCTTAATTAACTTCAGACCTGTCAAGCATTCTACACTGTGAGATCTTAGTTCTTGAAGTAGGGGGTGAGCATGTCATTTTTAAACTTTTTCAACAGCAATCTGTGCATGAAGTCTAAGTGGAAGTTGTTTGTGTTTAACATTATAAAGGTGTAAAGAGAGAGTCTTCCTCGCCTTTGGCAGAAATATTTGAATTTGGTTGATTTCTTTTTTTTTTTTTTTTTTTGTCTGTAACTCACCTGCAGTTCCCAGATCCTTATCATAAGTAGCACTGCTATTTGTTTCTGTGTAAGCAGTTAGTTGGAGCTGTTTAAATGTACTAGGTTAATTGGATATTTATAAACAATTATGAACTTACAGTAGCTCTGAGTAAACATCTTTTGTTTTAAAAACTTTTTGATTGATTGTCTTCTAAAATACATACCTAACTGATGTTAATGGTGATAAGAGCAATGAAGTAGTTATCAGCTATTTGTCTAATGCAGTCAGACACCAAACAGTGTCAATATTTGACTAGTACTCTTTGAATTACCTAACCAGCCCATCCTATTTGAAATCCGTCTACCTGCAGAACTGAGATCAGCGTGCATAGGCAAAAATGTATTTCAATAAAGTACTATGCCAGTAATTCAACAAACTAATGATGTGATGATGACTCCCTTATTGTTGCTTGTCATTGAAAATTTATAAGCAATGTTATATTCATTTCCTTAATATTCATGGTGTCATTTTGTTGGATCATTACAGCAAAGCATCATGGAGCCCCACCTTATATTTGGAAAAGTTAGGGACTCACCAGAGTCTGTAGAGCTAGTTATGCTAAAGTCAGAAAGAGGCCAAAACCATTCTGATGGGTAAACTGTGATTCCCCTGGCATTCTTCACATAATTTTTAAGAACGTAATATTATATTACTATAGTTGAACACATTAAAAAGGGGAAAAAGACTTCAGAAAATCATGACTGTAGATGATAGACCAAACTCATGGTGATGACTTGTAATTATTTATCCTGCATTTTGATATAACAAAATTAAAAACTTTAGGCCAAATATTTCTTACAAATTCATTGCAGTGTAAGTAGTTACTTAAGTATTACTGGGCGATTTTTACTTTTCCCTGTTTCACTGACAACGTCCTCATTTTTTAATGCATGTATATTTTTCTTGCTGAATATGATGTTGTATGTATTCCTGCTAATGACAAATCATGGATTAAACAAGGGGCCCGACAACTGTACAGATACACAATCTTCAGGCAGTAGACTGTGGTCTATGGTATTTTAACTTAAATGGCAGTAGACTTATTTTTGGCTAAATATTTCTATCCTTTGCAGTCTACTTTTTGTTTTTGTGGAATTTACCTTCTAACAGGAAAATATATTATCTCATTTATACAGAATTTATTTCTCTTTGAGTTAAAATCATGAGAAATGTTTTTCCCAATCTGGTGTTTTATTTCCTCATTTATGACTTAGTATTTTAATTATATTCCTGTCTTTAGTTTTTTAAATTTGATTTTCTGGAGAAATTTGTAAGTAGAATTATGTTGCAAATTTAGATATACCTTAATGATACCTGTTCAATATTGCTTTTTATCAGATCACTTGAAATATTAAAATGTGTTTATATTAGCATGGCTCACATGAATAAACTTTTTTCAATAATTTTCCAAAATGAGAGACAGAAGAAAAGTAAAAGCAGCTGTGTCCATATGTTTTGGGGTGATTTAACTTTTGGAGATTGATAATATCGCCCCCCACACATGTAATGAATGAAATAAGTCAACAAACAGTTTTAGTTTGACGGAGAAATAAACGTTACTATGTGTGATTGCAATTTGGGGTCACACATTTCAGAAAGTATAAAGTAAGTCAAAGCAAATAATGATGGTTATCATAGTAATAATTTCATGAGAGGATGCATAAAAGGCAGCTGTTGAAGTTACATAATAGTATGAATCAGTTTGAAGGTTTTTTTTTTTTTTTTTTTTTTTTTTTTGTCTTTTTCCTTTTTATCGGTACTGGGGATCGAACTCACGACTGCCTGCTTGCAAGGCAGGCACTTATGCCGCTGAGCTAAATCCCCAGCCCCTTGTTTTGTTTTTGAGACCAGATCTCACTCTATAGCTCTGGCTGACCTCGGATTCACAGGGATCCTCCTGCATCAGCCTCCTGAATTACAAGTGTTCACCACCACACCCAGATGGTTTGAAGTCTTTAAAATCATTGCTATTTCCTGCTTTTGATAGGGAATGAAATGCCCGTGTGTATATGATTGTGACCTTTAAAAATGTATTGAGTGTAAAAACTTTTGCTGTTAGTTGTTTACTCTTAGCAAGAACACTTTTCTATGTATCGATTCTCTCTAGTTCTACTACATAGTTATTAATCTGATTTTTTTCTAATCATTTTTTTTTTTACTGAAGTTCATATAAATAAAGTTACAAGTCATGAAAGGCTGATTTGTCTGAATGACTTTTACTTGAGGATCTAAGGTATGAAGTCAGGTGTATATGAGAAGTCCCTGAATGATTAGACATTGGTGGATGTGGGGAGGGAGCGGACGGGTAGATGGGGGGACCGAGGCTGAGATGGGTGAGTGAAGAATGGCGGGTGGTTGCTGATCTGCCCACATGGGAAGGCGTGGAGACAGGGGACCCAGGAGACTGCACCTTCAGATTTGGTTGAAGCATAGAGAAACTTGTATGAATGTCAGCCCTGGTGGTGAACACCCTCTGAGGAGCCACAAAAGCGACTCAGCAGCCCACAAACCAAAGAAGGGTCATTCTATCAGCTTTCTCTCTCTTAATGATGTCAGAGGCGTCCAAACTCATTCCTGCCCTCGCTAGATTTTGTCTGTCGCTTCCTGTCTTTCTGTCTGTCCTCCCTGCCTTCTCTAACAGACTCTCATAATACCAGATCAAGTGTCTTCCTTGGGTTGGGATCGGATGACAAACACATGAGGACATAACTAATGTCGTATGCTTTTTATATTCTAATAGGATTCTGCATTCTTAAACCATGACATGAAATGGGTGTGAATATCTCCCAACTGATAAGATAAAACCAGACCACTTTAGATAAACCCAAAACATATCTCAGAGACAATAAATGGAGAAACAATAAATGGAGAAAGAAGTGGGAGGTGTTGTACTTCCGTAAATGTAGATGTGGTAAAAATAAGAATTGAGGGATCAGAGGGATTAAAGGGATTCTACCGTGGGCTCGAAATTCTTCAAAAGACAGGGCTTCCTTGTGCCCCTGGTGTCTGGCAACTTCTGGTGAATGTGCACTTTCACTTTCAGTCAATATATAAAAACTGCACCTAATGTCTTTGGTTTCTGATATTTGTGTGACTTACCTAATTTCTCTTGAAGTGATCTGATTTGTTTATATTCTGCTGTACCTGTGCAGTCCCTCAGCTAAAGCTTTATCCAGAACTAATCATGTGTTTGTGTGTTCCACCAAAAGATAATCAAATCTTAAAGTAATGGTAGTAGTAGGGCTGTATGAGAAATTGTTTTCTTTTGTCTCTGGAATCCCTAATAATCCTTAACATTTGAGTAATGTATTCACCTTGGGTATTTACATAGAAATGCACTGGCCTTCACCGAACTCCTTCCTGTAACTCAGATAACCCGCAACTCACTCAGTCCACACGACATTAATAAATATTCTGAAAAAGAGCATTCCTTGGTTTGGAAAACATTGCATATGCTATATATCTCCTTTGTAGAGTTTTACGGAGTATATTTGCATATTAACGGCTCTGAGAGGCCTTACGGTAAAATAATAATACTGATGATGTCGTTAAACCGAATCTGTTTTCTAAACAGTTTGAGAAATGCCAAAATATGTATAATGCATTATGTGGTTGAATTTATTAAAGATGATGTTACCCAGTTCTATCAGTTAAGGTACAAAGCAGTCCCACAACAAGAGTCCCTCTTTGTTCCTGTTCCCTTTATTTAAGAAAGGGACATTTGGTCTTGTTCTGCAGCTATAGACCAGAAACCTGATTGATTATTAGTAAATTCTTTCCTTATCATCCCTCCACATAAATGAAACTGTTCTGTATTTTAATTGCCTCCTTTCTGGCTTCCCCCTTTACCTCTCGCATTCACAAACACCCGTCTTCCAAACCCCTGGCTTTCTGAATTCTTTCTTAGGAAGGTCCTCAGGTATCCTGTTCAACATTTCCCACTCAGGACAGCAAACACAAATGTGTGCCACGTTCCCATTCTGAGGCATGTCAGCATTTCATTGTGGAGTGGGCTTCCATTGCATGGGACTCAGTCTCATGCCCTGTTCCTTCCACCAGGCTCTCCATCCTCCTTCCAGACCGAGTGTTCTGTGGATGTGGGGGCCAGGGAGCTCTCTATCTCCTGGTCCCCTGACTCCTACACTCTGAGCTTTCAGGGGCGTCTGAGAAGGAGAATGCCAAATGCCCGTGTCTTTGGAGAAACTACACTAGGATCAGGAGAGTGTCTTCTGGGCAGGAATCGATGTTAAAAGTGGTCTTTTTGGAATGCAAATGATGACTTTGGTGGATTCCTGTACAGTAGTGGCTTATGTCTGTTACCTGCTGGTGGAAGTGGTTTCCAATCTGGGGCAATCATGCTAGTTTAGCCAGTACTCGGCTTGTCCTCCAGTGCCCTGGACCCCTCTGCATCCTCCTGTGTGTCTGCAGAGTGTAGCTGAGTTCCACCATCCATGTGCTTGATGGGTTTCAATGATTGCTGCCGAAACAGTAAGCTGGTACCTCTCTTTGCCCACAGGGGTGCGTCTGGACAGAGTCCGTGGCGGTCGGCAGAAGTACAAGCGCAGAATAGATGCAGAGAACAGCCCGTACCTGAACCCCCAGCTGGTCCAGCCAGCCAAAAAGCCATGTGAGTACAGCAGACGCTCCTGCTTCCTCGCAAGCCCCCACCACTGTTGGCACCTCATCCCGGAGCGCCAGCCCCTGCAGACTCCAAGGAGACCCCCCTTTGTTGGAGCCAGTGGCTCCCTTCCCTGGGATTGTCTGCAAGAAACCAGAGCAACATAGCTGTCATCCTTTTCCCTTCAAATGTACTTGTTTTCTTTCTCTCTCACTGTTTTGCACCTCGTCACTCTGGAAGCAGAGGCACATGGATGCATAGCTTATCCGAGGTGCATTGCACATTTACTGGTTGTCTTTATTTCCAGAGGTACATAAAACGGATCATACTGTGATCATTAGTTCATTGGAGCTGTGCGTTTCAGATTTCACAAGAAAGTGATTTTTGTAGTTTTTGCTAACTAAATGAGTCTGGCTGCTCAGCCTCCCAATGAAAATACATTAGGGGCCTCATTAATTTGGAGCGATAGAAGGTTAACACACTAGCTAGCGATAGATTAAAACTGGAATGGGCCCCACTAATAACAAGCATAGGTTGGTGGTTCCATCTCGGAGGCGCTGATGGGCATCGGGAATTATTTTCAAAGAGCCCCTGATTTGAGGGTGCCAGGTGGCACCTTGAAAGTTGACGGGTGCATTGTTAAAATGCAAGCCCGTTCTTTCTGTCATTAAAAAAGCTCTGTAATATAGACCAAGGCAGTGATTGGATACTGTTTCCAAAAACAGTCTGAATTGTGTCATGCCAGGGAGAGGTAATTCACAGTGTTTCTGCAGGTTGTTCACTCCGGGCACAGGGAAGTGCTTTGGTGCACAGATTTCTCACACTGAGCTCTCCTTGTTGTCACAGAAGGCCGGCCGTGCAAGCTCTCCAGGGGAAGTTGGTTTCACAGCCTTTCTAGAAGAGGCTCAGGAATGTTTGCTCTGCTTTCCCACTTCTCCTTGAGATCCACCAGGAGGGGGCGCTGCTGCGCACCTTACTTGAGAGCATATGGGAATCTATTAAACAAATAAAACAGCCCCTGAACTGTAAACCAAAGGACATTTCGGCTATGTCAAAGGAAAAACAACCCGTTTTACATAAAATTAAAGCTTAAGTGAACATATGGCATAGTTTTCCTTTTGCCTTTCCAAAAAACATTATGTTGATTATACCTTCAATTGTCCAATCTGGCATCGACTCCTCAGCCTGCCTCCTCTGCTTGGCGGGCTGCAAGATACAATCTAGGACTGCGCTGAGCAGATTTTGCACATTATAATAAAAAACTTCCCAATAATGCAATAAAATGCAGTGAACACCAATGCTTAATTTCATTAGAGGGTTAGTTTTCCTTGATTCGATAATATACACATGGCCCATTTCTGATTTATTTTATGTGAATGTGCACCAAAACCATTGATAGCACCTTCTGTAGCAAGAGAAATACACGGGGCCCATTTGTAAGTCAACACGATGAAGGAACATCTATCGTTTTTTGTGTAAACCTGAGGAATCAGGAAGTGGCTTGTCAAGTACCTTTAAGAAGATTACAGCAATTTCAGTGAGCTCCATTTGTCTGAGATAAAGAGGACTCCTAATAAATCATTACTCATTATCTAAGGGCCTCTGTGTTAATTTTCCTTAGTCCATCCAATTAGCGTGTTTTTGTAACAAACATTTATAAAACTTAATTTTCAGATGCTGTCAGATAAGTGTCAGGAGCCGGCCTGGGCTTTGCAGAGGAAGCGGCTGGGGAGGTTTCTGCACCCTGACTGATTGTATACTACAAAGCCCCTGCAATGGAAATTGGGTTCTATTGATTCTAATTAGGGAAACATTAAATAAGATTTACCTAGAAACAGGGCTGCCGGCTATTCCATTTTCTGAATGATGGAAATTTTTAAACTTCAGCCGAATTTCTCTGACCTCTCCAGTCAAATACCCATTGACTTAGGTGAAGCAGATTCCTTTTACCTTGCCCTGAAAAACATCTGGAATCCTGATCTCCTCTGGTTATGTTTGTGTACCTTTACGGTTGCATTTTCTTCTAACTCTGGGCATCTGGTGATTCTTGCCAGGCTTTGGTACATTGTCAGTGCAATGGAAGTTTAAACTTCTCTGAGAATAACTAACTAGGGTGTTTTTCACATAGCATAGGCAAGAAACAAATGTCCTTCTTTGTAGATCCTGTGCATTGAAAAAGTATCTGTTTGCTTTTTAAACTTTTTCCCTAAGAGATGTGATATTTGGGAATGTGTCCGCCCTGCTCTGGTGTTCAATTTAATGATCATGGGATATTACTGCCAATGATTAGTTAGCTGGTGAATATTTAAAATAAATTTAATCCAGTGGCCGTATTAATAAATTTTTAAAGAGGGGCTGGGGGTTTAGCTCAGCGGCATAAGTACCTGCCTTGCAAGCGCATGGTCATGAGTTTGATTCCCCGGTACCGATAAAAAAAAATCAAAAATAAATTTTAAAGTATCATGTCTGGAAAAGTACTAATTATAAGTCTTCTTATTTCATGGCAGGCCACCAAAAGAATGCTATGTTTAATTCTAAATCATAGGAGACCTTAAAGATGGATAGCAAATGCTGAACTGATAAACAGTGAATTACTCTACTTTGGCTTTTGTCTACAGTTGGCTTCCTCAGTGCCCTGGGTTTCCAGAATAACTGCACATAGAACCCATGAATGTGTGTATTTATTCTGACCCATTTGGATCTCCACACTTAAAAAAAAAATAGAAGATGCAAGCTATGTGCCAAAATTGAAAATCGGACCAACGAGAAAAACCATTCCCGTCACCCCGCTTTACAGCCATCGGCTGTCACATGCGCCTGAGCGATGGACCAGGCACTTTGATGCTTCCTATTCGTCTTTAGTGCTTATTGTATGGAGGATTTTTAAAACATACATCACCAGTTTCAGATAGATAAACCTGAAGCAGAGAATGAACTCAGGACAACAGATGAAAATAGAGGATAAAGGCATTGGGCACAGAAGAGAGAATGTGGAGCGTTTAAGTAGGAGCATTTTTATGGAAACTGATACCAGCTGTATATGGAAGGCTGACAGGGCCCATGGGAAGGAGAAAAGGAAAGAAATTCCTCCTTAATGCCTCCCACGGTGATAGAGTTATATAGTCAGTAACTCACCCAGGCAGAAGAGTTCTGACCTTTGCTCTTCTTTAAAGAAATTAAGACAACTAGTGACCTTCTTGCCTGTGGTTACGGTGGGCATCAGAAGTTCTTGGCTTCCATATCCTAGCCTATATTTTACTGGTTTACCATGGACTTTTATTTTAAAGCTGTTGTAGACTGTTTAATCGGTTTCCCCAAACCCATTTAAAAGTCAGAGAGCAAACCCAGAAAGCAGCTAACATCTCTTATATGTTTGCTGCTAAAAATGTTCAGTCTGGACAGATGGTTCATCCCAGCAAGAAACAGGTAAAGCACCGAAGACTATCCATTCCGTGATGAGCGCTGTGGCTTGTTTCTTGCTGTGAGCTTTCCTGCACGAGGTTGAACTCAAGTGTGCAGTGTATGGGCTATAGTGGGGTTCACCGGGGGTCTGTGGGTGACTTTTCAGCATGGGGTCGGGGGGCTCCCCATGAGGGATGCTGCTTTCCCAGTGACGCTGTAGCTCTCTGGTCTGACTCTACAGATAACAAGATTGTCTCCCATTTGTTGGTGGCCGAACCTGAGAAGATCTATGCCATGCCTGATCCTACTGTCCCAGACAGCGATATCAAAGCCCTCACCACACTGTGTGACTTGGCCGACCGGGAACTGGTGGTCATCATAGGATGGGCGAAGCATATCCCAGGTACGGGGTCGGAAAGGAGAGGGGAGAGGGCTCACAGTGGGTTCTCTGGGCGATGGACGCAGATGTGAGAAAGTTCAGAACCCCCTCAGGAGCTTTTTTAACCTTCAAAAAAATGTGATTTTTTTTTTTTAAAAAATCACATTTAATTCAGTTTTGCTGAATTTAATAGAATCATAAACCTTTATGTATTTGTACCCCCTTGAGCCATGAGAGTCATCTAATGTACCTTTCTTCCTTTTAGGAATCACCCATTCCGTTGCTTTATGGTGGCTATTTATATTGATCTGCTCTTCCTATCTATATGTCTTTCTTTAACTTACAGTTAGAGATTTGCCATGATTTTATAGACAAATTATAAAAATACATATTAAATGGACATGATTTCCTAATATGATGATTTATAGTTATTTACAATTTGTATTTACTTTTCTCTTTTGACCCATCCTAAAATATCAGGACCCATAGACCTGCTCATAAGTGTTCAGGATTTCTGTGCTCTGTTTGAATTATTTTTTTTTTAAATCTGTTGGGGCTCTGAATAGTTTGCAATCAAATTTTTGAATGTTGAACAATATTTTTCTGGTACAGTTAACTTCTGTCTCCTTAAACTAGTTTGTCTTTATGCTTTGAACGCTACAGTAATTTCTTTAATCAAATTGATGGAAGTCCCTTTCCCAGCCCACACTGAAACCAATTTATTGGTCATGATACGCCAGCAATGTTGCTAACAGTCGTAACGAACTGTCAGGCTGTATCGCACTGAAGCTAATTTGAAGTCATTAGGTGTGCGGTGTTTGGCGACGATTTGTTACAGTGGTTGGGAACACAGCTGACATTTCTGAATGGCTTTGTTCGGCGTACTTCTAGATGAGGCCAAGCAAATTGTAAACTAATTTAAACATCACTCTGGATTATACCAGCTACTTTGTCTTACACTGGTTGCTAATAAAGCACCCCAAATTAAGTCAAAACTAGTTAAACAGGTGAGTTTGAGCATGTTCTTTAGAAAATACCTTCACAAAGAATACTCCAGTTAAACAGGAAGGAGAGGATTTGGATCATGTGCGTAGTGGATGCTGCCTGTGATTGTAACTCCATCTACATAAGGTCTACAGAAAGTGAGAAAGGAAATATTATAGGATGTCAAGACGCTGGAGAGCTTTGGCAGAATTTGCTTGAAAAGAGCAAAGAAGCCTTATTTGAAAGGAACATAGTACAGAAGAGCTAGAGTAGAAGTAAATAAAAATGTTTGTTGAAGTATTTATCGGCCTTTTTAGCTACTAAAAATAGATTATTTATAAAAGTGTAGTATGTCATTATCACATATGTGTGTATATGTATATCCATATTCATATTTTAAATGCCATTATTCTGACCCAGGGTTTCTCATCCTGGCAACTCCCTGATTGGGGACTAGATAACTCTCTCTTATGAAGGTCCTGTTTATTACAGGGTGGGTAGTGGTAGCCTCCACCCATGGGTGCCACTGGCACCCTCAGCAAATCCGAGTCTCCAGACTTCGCCATCTGTCCCCAAGGCAGGCAGAGTCCACAGCCTGCTCCCCACCCTGTCCCAGTAAAGGAGATCCGTGGTCCCAGCCTGGAGCTCTGGCCTTGATATCCTCAACTCACAGAGGGGCTGGAGGTGGGTGGTGGGAGGGAGGGGTGCAGGAGTTCACAGACGTGTCCAGCCCCGTCCAAACATGTCCCCAGCATGGCTTCTGGGAATAGAATCAGAACTCTTTCATCTCCCAGTTGACTGCATTTCAAAGAACTGTTTCAAAATAGCGATGATGATGGCAGTGTTATCGCCCTGAAAGACAGCAGCAGTGTGCAGGGCTATCGTGGGTGCTTTGCAGGCTTTCTGTTATTTACCCAGCTCTCCTCAGGTCTGCCGGAATGAGGCGATTTACTAAGCTGGTATTTCGGTATAGCCCAGACGTACCGCAGTAAAGACCAGTGAAAGTCAAAACTCTTTCCGTGCCTCTGGTTAAGGAAAAGGCAGAGATAAAATGGGCCGGTCTGGTTGTGTGTCTGAGTAGCAGTGTCAGCTCACAAAGGAGCCTGTCATAGGACCTGTGCCACACCAGGGCTGTGACTTTTGCAGAGACGGTAACTTTAAATAACTCTGAGTAACACTGTTTCCAGCGGTGGAAACAATTACTCTGTGATTATGTGCTCAGCCATAAGCCCAGGCTTAGCATTCGTGGGGGCTGACGTGAGTGATTCTCTATCCCTGGCAAATGCCAGAGCAGGTCACTGTGCAGTGATGATTCACCGCCCTGGCTTTCCTCATACCCCAAGGGTATTTTCAGAGATTTCCAGGAGTATCTTGGCTTTTCAGAAAGGAATCAGCAAAACAAGAATGAACAGAAATTCCTTTTGATTTTGTTTTGGTTTGGTTTTTGGTGACAGGGTCTCTTGCTATACTTCAGGATGGGCCTGAACTCTGTTGTAGCCCAGGCTGACCTCAAACTTGCCACTATCCTCCTGCCTCAGCCTCCTGAGTGCTGGGATTACAGGCATGTACCACCACGCCTGACTCCTCTTAATTGTGTAACATCAATATGCCGTTCAACATTTTGAGCAGGAGGATAGGATACTTTCATCTCCAAGCAAGCTGGCTCTCTCTGGGTTCCTAGCCATCAGGGAAGCCACAGAGTTATGCAGAGTGTGGGGCAGACAAGGGAAGGCAAAGAGAATGGATGGCTACAGCCACCTTTCCGCCCTGATCAAAATAAAATTACATTCTTGATACAGGAGCCCATTTTTATATGGGATCAGAGCCTGAATTAAAACCAAACCAGAGTTGGGAATGCTCATCTCAGCCCAAGTTCTTTCTTGCTGTAAGGTTATATTAAAGGGAAACAAACTTTTTTTTAACATAGTAACATTCCCGGCTTTGCTGTCTTGTGCAGCCCCAGTTTCTGCAGCTCTGCACACTCTTGACTCTCGCAAAGGTGTGTATTAGGTAAAGGGTGACACCCAGGAGCACAGCAGTCCCCCTCCCGCCTGCTGGGAGTGTGCTTTCGGATACTAGTTTGTGCTGCATCCAGAGTGGAGAATCGCGCCAAAGAAAATACAGCAGAAGAACACAGACAGGGCGGATTTTTCTTTTTATCAGTAAACAGAATTAGTTGACGTCCATTAGCGCATCACACAGATGAGAAAACGCGCGATTCTGAAACATGACTGCACTTTATCTGCGGGAGAGGAGAGATCACAGGGCCTTTGGAAAATGCCCTCCTTGGGTCGCAGGAGCGTGGGGGCGGCAGGACGGATGACGGTGCCCTAATAGCCCTTCTTAAGAATGACAGGGCCCTGCCATTAGCATCCTTTTATATCCTTGGAAATTGCCAGCGCCTCGCTCTTCTGCTTCCTATCTGCCTGGCTCTTTTTTATTTCTCTTTCAATTTCGTCCGCGCTCGGATAAGCGCATGCTAACACAATATGATTGAGCTGTAAAATGGAACGCTGTCGCCTCTAATCTCTTTTATATAGATACAGAGGTTCTCCTGGCCGCCACTCCATGCCGTCCCCATGGTGGGCCCCGCTTAGAGCTGTCTGCCCGGGGATGGAGCTGTGTCCATTACCAGCGTGCTGAGGTTTCACTGGCTGCTGTATTCGATGGCCAGCCCAGCGGTCAGCTCTCTCCCTGTTCTTTATGGTTGATTAAAATATTATTATGTACCAGAACTTTGTTAGCAAGATGCAGAATGTGCTTAGTCAGCTGCTGCTTAAAAAAGCATGGCCCATATTAGCTGACCTATATAAGTGGCTTTAATATATTTATGGGTCTTGCCAGGCGGCTGACTTCAGGAGAACAGAAAGGTATTTGGACAATTAAGTAAATGGGATATTTTAGGAAAAAAAATTGTTTTCCTTTTCCAATATGGCAGCTTTTTAGGTTGGCTTATTGTAACGTGATGTAATAGACAGTTGCCTGTTAAGGGAGAAGGGCCCGGCTGGATCTGGAGACTTCTTAGTCACATTTTTAAGATGATGTCTATTAATAATGGCAGCTGCTGGGAACAAAAGCCCAGGTGCCTGTAATCCTGGCACTTGGGAGGCTGAGGCAGGAGGACTATGAGATTGAGGCCATCCTATGCTCCAGAGTAAGTCCAAGCTCAAGGCCAGCATGAACTACATAGACTCAGTAACTAAATAATAACTAAATAAATAACCTAGAATTTTTCTACATAATGAGTGGAAGCAGGAAATAATAATAAACCTTAAGAGAAAGCCACACTGGGAAGATAACATGGTAACACATCATTAAATATATTTATCCATACAAGAAGCAGAAATCTGAACAAAAGAAACTAGTATTTTCCACTTAGCCGGAGACATTTTTGTAAAACTATTTAGTTAAGGAAATGTATTAAAGAGTGCTCACTGACTTGGCTTTTGGTAGTTCCCTTCAGGAGTGTTTAGACTTTAATGAAAAAATCTATAAAGAACATGGATTTTTAAAAGTTTTTGTGTTAGGACGTAAGTTTTGCAAAGGAATACCTTTTTGCAAACTTATTGTTAATGGCACTATTTGGAGATAAGGCTAGCACGGGGACCACTGTTTTCAGAAGAGACCAGTTTTTAAGATGACATTCTCTCGCATGTGAAGTTGTAGAGGTTTTCTCTTACAATCCTGCTCACTCGGTGTTGGTGGATGAAATACCCGCCTTATACCTGTAATACTATTAAGTGATTGGCTACGTGCAGAAGCCCAGAATGTGTGGCACCATCACTCCCATCAGGGTATGCAGTGTGCGTGGGTAGGGTTGGAAGTGTTAGAAGCAGGCACCCCGACTGACTGAGGTTGGGGTCTGCCGTGTGTGAGCAGCACCTGAGAGTTTATTCTGAGTCTGTGTCACTGGGACTTGATGGACACATATTGATTAGTACATTTGTCATATGCATGGCCCGGGTCCTCAGTGGGACAGCCCCTGAGGTTCCATCCTCCCCCCACGCCGTCCCTTAACTATTTCTGTGTAGGGTTGTGGCTACTGCTTTGCTCTGAAGAAATTAAATCAGTTGCAGCCTTTTTCTTAGGGTCACTGTATTTTTTTAAGTGTAGCTCAGTATTTCAGAGCGATGTAGTTGAATTTTTAAGTGGACAAAAGTTCAGTGTAACACCCTTAGCCATGGCAATGAAGAAGACTTGAAATTACAGCGTTTCAATTTTTAAATATTTGGAGATTGTACTTCATATACCTGCTCGTTATACGTCTGTGTACCTGTAGGATAGGATGATGATGAAGGCTAAAATAAGAAATCTGAGCTGCCATTGAACCATTTTTATAATTTATTTAATTTCTCTAGTTATATTGTAAAAATGAGTTATTGTAGAAATTAAATGAAGGGAAAATGCATGCAAATTTATACCAATGTCTAAGGACTTTGCAAATTCTAGAGCATGATGGAAATGGATGGCATCCCATGTTCCTGTTTTGTTTTCCCGGTATAGTGCTACACATAGTCTTCTTATTGTGATTAAAAGTGATCCAACGTGTTCATATTTACAAAAGTCTTTCTAATATGTATCTTAAAAAGCCATTTTTAATAGAGAGGAAAAGCTTATTTGAGTAGGAAGATCATTGTATGGAGAGTGTTTTTGTGTCCTGAATGAGCAGGACATTGTGATCTAAATAATCCAGTCCAAGTCCTTGGCTAAGCCTACAATAACTGAAAGTTTACCAGTTTCTGAAGTCACATCTGTGATATCAGTAGTTTAGGAAACACACTGCAAATAATAACAACAACAACAACAACAATAATAATAATAACTGGAAGCGTCGCCCCAAAACTCCTTTGCTGTCTCTAGCTGACCTTACTGGAAATAAAAACACAGACCAAGAAAGCAGCAGTGAGGGTCCCTCGCAGTGGTCCCGGCCACGTGAGCTGTGGAGGAGGCTGGCAGAGCCTGCCTGCTGCCCTTTGCCTCTCTGGCATCAGTACCCCACACTTCCTGTGCTCAGGGGCTCCCCCCAGCAGGACCTCTGCAGGTTCTAGATGTCCCCAGTGTATTTCCCATCCACTTCCGCCCATGCCACTTGTGACCTGAAAGGGGCCCGGGTTTCACAGTGACCCCTGAATACAGTCCGAGTTCTCTGTGTGCCATTCACAGCCCTCGGCACGGTGGGAAATGTAAGAGATGTATGTGACTTGTGACACCTGCTCTGGGTCGCCCGTGTCTGTCTGTCTATATGTATCGACACATGTGCGTATGTGTGGCATCCTCTCTGTGGTTTACACGTTTATTAGCTCCAGACCTCAATTATCCTGCTTTATTCTTTTCCATACGATTAAACTGTAAGTATGGAAGCAGCTAGGTCTGTACAGTTGTTTATTGTGTGCAAAGCACTTCCACAGACTTCTCCTCAGTGAGTGTGAGGAGCTTCGACGCACAGTGTTAGAAGTTACCTGCAGCCCTGATGCGCTGAGCCTGCAGGAGCTTTCACTGCGGTTCACTCTCCAGTGATTGTTTTTCCAGTAGCTTCCCCGCACCTCTCCACCCGTCCCATGGCCCTTGTCACCCGTTCCCGATACCTGCTTGCTGCTCGTAGCATATTGAGCATCTCTCTAAATTCCATTTTTACCTTTCTAAAATGAAAGCTTATAGGAACAAAACTGAGTAGAAAAAGAAACGGATGACATATCTTTACCTTAGTAAAAAATCAAGAAGTTTGATTGTTAGGTGGATTCCCTGAATCACCAATTTAATGAAATAAGTGGATCACTGTTCAGTTACCCATGTGCTGGCTTGGAGAAGTCTGGGAATGGTTAGTTGCTCTGGTTGCCACCTCTACACACACACACGCTCGTGTCCAGATTCCCTAGGTATTGTTTGATTGACACAGGGAGACTGGAAGCAGCCTTGCCTACATCTACAGTGTGGGCTCTACAGGTAGCATCCAGTCAGTGACTCGGGTCAGGCCTGGGTGCTGTGAGTACCCAGGGACGCAGCACAAGTTCTGCCTCCAAGACCCCCACAGTATGCTGGGTGCCGGGGGGCAGGGGCACACTTGTGCTGTTCCAGGAAGCTGCATTGGAAACAGTAGGTGTGACTGCAGTCTGGAGACCCAGACAAAGAGCCCGGAGCTGAGAAACCTTCACTTCCTGCTGAGAATGGGTTCCTTTGGGAGGAAGGCAATTTTCACTGAGGTGGTCTCGCTCTGACCTTCATTCCCAAAGGTCAGAGTCGGAACCTGTGAGTGGACCTTCATGGGATGAGGTGGCCCACTCCTTCCGGCAATAACAAGGCTGTGTGTGTGTGGAGCTGGTGCTGCGGATCTCTATGTACACTGGGTTCCAAAACATATCATCCTCTCTCCCGGACATGCCCATGGCCAGCGCTAAGCTCCTTAGAACAATGAAGTGCTAAGACAATCTTGGTTGTTCAGATCGAGATGATGCCATCTTTCAGAAGCCAGAAATCTGCCTGAGATTATCAAAGTACTGGCCTCCAGGGTCTGGCCCAGCTCAGCTTTTCCTTCCAGTTCTCCCTTTTGAATTAATGGAGCAGCGACCCCGACTCTTCAAACCATCTAAGAAAAACTGCTTGAATTGAAGAGAAACTGGTTGTTTCTAGAGGGAAAAGCACGACAGCGAGGCTGGCACGATTATGTAGCTTATGTAACCCACATCCGGCACCCAGAGCCTGGTTCCAGCAGTATTCTCTGGGAGGAAAGCTGGGCGGCCTGACGAAGGGACGCCTGGAAGCGTCTGGTTTGTACCTTTGCTCCTCGCTGACCCCCGTCCTACCCCGTGTCCACTGCCCTGAGTGGTTGCCGTGCTTTTCCCCTGTGTCCCTGTATCTGCCTCCGCCAATCTCCAAATGAATGCGTGTCTATCCCGGCCTTGGCTTTGACACTCTGGATATATTGATTAATAGTTGCCCTAAGCTCCTTTTAGCAAATCAAATTTTCACTTTTAGCAAGGATTTCGCCTCTGATTTATTCAGCAAAGTGAAATGCACTAAATTGACTTTGACATTCAGGGAAAATGGCCCAAAAACAAAGAACAGAGGAAAAGAGAGAAATCACATGGCAGCTGCAGACCCCAAGCCTCAAAGAAGCAGCCTCTGTAGGGTAGAGTCCTTCTTCTCGGTGTTTTTAAACACCGAGAAGTGAATTCTTCATATATATTTTTTAACTGCTGAATTTTCTTTCCGAAAGGCAGTGAGCCCCGAACGTTGTGTTTTGCAGAGAACAGTAACTGCAAAGTCTGGGTTTGTACATTTCAAAATTGGCTTATGGAAGCAAGCTGGTAAGCAGTTGGATTGCTTGGGATGAGAAATATTCAAGTCATCTTACAGAAAAGAGAACAGTTAGGTTGAAATTACTAGTGCCTTCTAGCAGTAGTGCGGAACTAGCAATCTTGTGTGTGTGTGTGTGTGTGTGTGTGTGTGTGTGTGTGTGTGTGTGAAGAATGGAATTTTTCATTGCTATTAGGCGAATGGGAATTAATTTTGGGCCCGAGCCTCAGGGTAGAGAAGTCGTGTCACCCTGCTGTGTGTGCCCCCTCCTCAGCTGTGTTCTTCTGTGAGCCAGTCCACCCCCTTCTTGTTAGACCAAGGTTCAGCAAATAGGTCACCACCAGGTGCAAGACAGAGTGGTTCCGAGGTGTCAGGCCTCAGAGAGCCAGTGTGCACCAGGCTGAACGGAGCTCAGCGTGGCCCTCAGGGAGGAGCAGAGGCATGAGGAGGACCAGGGAGACTTTCTGATGCTGAGATCTCAGGGTGGCATCAGCTCGGGGGAGATTTTATCTGAGTGGCCAAAGGATAGCGGGAGGAGAAAAGACAGCTGGAATGCACTGCGGCTTCTCCTGTCTCCTCTCTCGTGTCCGACCTGAGTTCCTTCATTGAGCAGTGAAGGTCTGTCTATAGGTGAGTGCATATACCCAAACACATCTGAACACACCCAAACACACTTGAACACACCCAAGCACACCTGAACACACCCAAACACCATCACACAGGCTCATGGCACTCATTTGCTTTTTAACTGCATATTTTATTATCTCTTTACTTTTCAAATCTAATAGGAAAGCTTTACGAAGCTTCAGAAGGTGCCCCATCTATTCCTATCAGTGGGGCTTTTTACAAGTCAATTTCCTTCCCTGCCCTGCCCTGCCCTTCTTATTTTATTTCTTTCCTTTTTTGCAGCCCTGGAGATTAAACTCGGGGCCTTTGCACTGAGCTACATCGCAGCCCCTTCTCCTCCTCTTTAAGTCTCTAAGACAGGGCCTCCCTAAGTTGCAGAGTTACCCGCCTGGTCTCAGGCTGGCCACCTCCAGCGACACCTTCACCCTGCAGGAGACTCACGCACCCTGCCCTCCCAGGCTCCCTGAAGTCATGCAGCCTTCTGCCAGGTTCTGGCTGGCAGAAATGACCTCACTTAGAATTCAATAAAGAACATGCTGAACCTTTCAAACTCACATTACAAAACTTTACAAGGAGCGTCTTCTGTGTGGTAAGTGGAGATAACACTTCCATTTGCTTAAAGTACCTTGTTGTTTTTCTTAAGAAAAATGGGGGGCTGGGGATTTAGCTCAGCGCATAAGCACCTGCCTTGTAAGCAGGCAGTCGTGAGTTCTATCCCCGGTACCGATAAAAAGGAAAAAGACAAAAAAAAAAAAATGTTCATCTGAGAATGAAGCACGCATATACACACACACACTGATTTGTCTCTAAAGAAGCATTTCAAAACTTTTGCTTTGGCCAAGTTATTTTTATTTTTCTCCAAAAAAGAAAAAGGAATGATACTTCATTGTTTGTAAACTATAAGTAAGGTTTCTGTTTTGTCTTCTGTTGTAGATCTTTTAGGATACAGCTGAGTATTGTTGTTGTTATTATTATTAGCAATACTGGACTTTCAACTACATCTCCAGCCTATTGATTAATTGAAACAAGTTATCACTAAATTAGCTGCTCAGTTGCTCAGGCTGGGCTCAGATCCTCCTGCCTCAGCCTCCTGGAGTGCTGGAATTAGAGGCGTTTACCACTACTCTCAGCTTTCAGTGTTAATTTTACATGAATTCAAAAAGCACTAGTGCATGCAGTTTTGTTAGAGAAAATACCATAGTGATAAAGCACATCCCTTGATAATTCTTAGGGCCAGTGTCAGCTCAATTTAGTTGATCCTGAAATTTTACCAGTCTCTGCTAACCGCGTAACTTTGCTTTAATAAGGAAATTGTATTTTCATTGCCAGATGCGCTCGAAGTCCTAAGCATGAGGTATTACTGCTGTAAAGTGAAGGCAGGGAAAGGACCAGTTTCCTAACCTGGGCTGAGATTCAGCACGGAATGCGCGGGTCAGCACCAGACCGGGCCCAGACCCAGAGCGTCATCTGAGCCCAATTAAACACCAAGGCTCTGGGGGTCTCGGAAGAGGAAAAAGGCTCCCTTCCGGCCCAGACAGCGGCTTCCCACCTGCTTAACCTGCATTAGGGAAGGATTAATTACCTGCATCTCGGCCCCTGCACCAGTCAGCACATGGTGGCCAGGCTGCAGGGGGAGGCCGGGAGGAGGAGCAGCTGCAGCCAGAGCCAGACGTACGCCCTGGCCTGCTCAGCACTTTGGGAAGGGAAGAGCCAAGCTGCTCTCCTCCGGAGACACCTGGCTCAGAGCACAGCCCGGTGGCCGAGTCCCTTCAGCCCAGCTTTGTACACTCTGAAGACCGATGCACACTTGTGCCGACTCTGAAGTTTTGTAGAACACTTAACTGTTTGTGAAAAGCAAAGCGAGGAATCATGACTTCACGGGTTTCGCTTATTTCTGGGAGTTACAGTTAGTTACAAGTAAAGAGCTTTAGGATAGCCTTTCCCAGAGCTTTTTGGGGTCTGCCTATTTAATCACAATGGACCTAGAAGGAGACTCAAGGTGCTCTCATTAATTTGTGGAATCGAATCAAAGCAAGATCCTTTATGCTCCACAAATTCATTCTGGGGTGAGAGCAGGAACAGACTTTGGAGACCATGCACCGCAACTTTGCGTTTTAAGAGGGGGTCTCTACTATGGTGGGCAGTAAGTGTACTGCTTTGGGGCCCAAGACTTTGGTTGACCTCCCTGTCTTGCACCAGGCCCAGAGCTTAGTTTGCACATGTAATGAGGTGGTCATGATGCCTGCCTCATGGGTTGCTAGGACAGTTCTGTGAGCTTATGTAGGCAAAGTGCCAATCCAATCTTGGACTGAGAATTTTAAATGTTCCACACGTATTAGATGCTTGTACTGGCACACTCAGTTTCAGATAAAGACACTGGAGACCTGTGAAGTCGAATAAATCAGGTACAGCACAGGCTAATGAGAAACAGAGCTGACACTAAACTTCAGGTCTTGTAGCTCCTGGTTCTGCACTATTGCTGTTTGCATGAGGTGATCAAAAAATACAGTGAATTCTTAAAAATTGTTGCAGAAAAGACACACTGCCAGCAGTCCCCTCTCAATACTCTTCCTAGTCGGACTCCCTTACTTGGCATCTTTACCCTCTCCGGATCCACCAGTCCTCTTTCATGAGTCTTTTCAAGGTCTGATCAAAAATACAGTGGAAGTACCTGCCAAGTGCCACCCAACGGAAAAACGGGGTCATACAGACAGCGCCATATGGCCCCAGCCACCTCACTCACTGGGTCTGGCACCGTGAGACTTCTGCCTCCTCCCCAAAGTCAGAGTGACCGTGAAGGGAAAGCATTTCACACAGATTCAGGCTATCGCGGCAGCTCTGAAAAGTCGCTCGTGAAAGAGGACTTGCAGAACTGCTTCACAAAATGGCAAGAGCACCAAATAAGTGTGTTTGAAGTCCAGGGAGTGTTTTGAGGGTGGTGATGGCGTCTTTTTCAAGTTTAACATTCACCGTACTTCCACATGACACCTCATATGCTTATCACTAACGGATTTTCAGAAAGGTCCTGTGTATCCTTATGCACAGTATTAGGTACTGAATTACCATCCTAACTTTATATTATGCCACACTGTATTACATATACACATACATTTGTATGGATACTGTAGCTCTTGGATGTAGACTAGCAGTGAAAATGTTATAGAAAAGTTTTTTGTATCTTTTAAAAGTTATATTTCACAAAATTATAAATGATGTTATTCTTTCATGTAGCCTGGGTGTAACTGTCTGGCTGGACCAGATGGAAGCCCTTTCTGAAGGATGAGCAGTCTGTGCGGAAGGGTCCAAACTCTAGTGCAGGCTAGATACTAGAGCTGTATCCTGTTTGAGGTTTGAGATTGGAAAGCGTGGCCAGCACCCAAAGGGCCAGGGTCTTGACTTGGAACTCAGTAATACAGAACACGGAAAGATGGCATGGCATGAACTCATGAGTTATCTGTCCCAATATACTCTCTCTCTCTGTCCTGAAACTCCAGCTCCAACTGCCAAGACAGTGTGACACAGTCAGGACAGAATGGTTGATTTTTTTTTTTTTCACTTGAGTCTGTTGCTGTTTTGGTTGAGTAATTTGGGGCTGGGTGCTGGAATCGAATCCCAGAGCCTTGGGTGTACTAAGCATGTGCTCTTCTGACCGCTGAGCCACACCTGCTGTCTCGGAGTGGATTTTACAGAATGGGTAGACCAGTTATCTCTACCACATCCACAAGGTCACTGTGAGAGCTGTATGAATGTGAGAATGAGAAGTGCAGCTTGGCATTTTCTAACTCTGCAACAGTCAGTCCCCAAACCAGATACCATATGGGGTCTATTTTTGTAGCAAGCTGATGCCTGTTCATTCATGCACCCAATGGAAGGCTGTTGGGAACCTGCCTCTTGACAGGCTGGTTTTGCTCACGTGCCTCTTCTTGGGTGAGCATCCTAGTTTGGGGACTAGGACACATAGTTCCTGTATGATCACAATGCTGCTTTGCAGTTTGTGTGAGATTCTGTCCCCTGTGTTCTTGATGAAACTTTCAGAGAGCAATCCAAGTCAGATGCCATCCCAGGCCTCTCGCCACTCGAGTGTCCTGAAGATCAGTGAGCTCCTGTGAACTAAATCAAGGCCAGCATCTTCCTGGAAGGGTTTTGATGCTGTTTTTAAACCTGTGTATATAGGTGTATGCATGTGTTTGCTCTGGGTACATTTGTTTGTGTGTGTTACTGGGAAATGAACCCAGGGCCTTTGCACTGAGCTACATCAGTAGCTCAGTTATTTATTTATTTTTTAAATTTTAAGACAGTGTCTCACTGAGTTGCTAAGTTTCTCAGGCCGAACTCAAATTTGGGTTTCTGCTTCAGCCCCCAGAAGACTGGAATTATGGGTGCACACTGCCGTGCCCAACTGTCATTTGGATTTTAAATGGTTAACTCATCCCAGAAATGGAAGCCATTCATGAACAGAGAGCTATTTACTCCTTTAGGGAAGACGCTGATATTTTTCAGAAAAGCCTCTTCACTGGCAGCAAGTCAATAGAGGAACAGCAAGTTGGTCATTGATCGCAGCCGTGGGTGTCGCCAGGTCGTCCTGGGATATCGCTTACTTTAGACTTTTGTTCCCCGGCAGGGGCTTGGTTCAGAGGAGTGGGCTCCGTGAGGTTGGTCCATGGCTTGTTAGCCTCTTATCAAGCTCTCAGCATCCTTTGTTTATCTGAGGCGACAGGAAGACAGTGCGAAGGCTGCTTAGTCAGGGATATCAGCCTTGTTGGCAGGGAAGTGATTGCCAGTTGAAAAACAAGGCATTATTGCTCATTTTTTCCCTCTTATTAGTTTGATTACATTTGCAAATCAAATCAATCCATCAGACATGATCAGGCCTCGTCCGCATTTTAAGGAATAGTAATCTCCGTCTAATAAGATGCAAATGTGTCACATCGGTAAGTAACCAATAAATCATCGTCTTGTCTTTGGCAATCATTAAATATCAGAACCAACAGTCAATTTTTAGTATTTTCAATTTGCGGTATGCCGCTGGAATATAAAGATAGATGGACGTAATTACACAAACCAAACACTATTTCAGCTCATTCCAGACAGCAAATTTAGTGGAAGGTATAGCTGGCTGTCATCACACTACATTATTCCTAGCGGTTCATGCAAAGTTCACAGACACGCTTCAAATGGACATTGCTTTTTTTCAACTTCTAACAACGTCCCCAAAATAGCAAGCAAACTTTGATGTAAGGACTTACCCTGTCTTCCGTGCGGCTGTCGGAGTCAGATGCCAGCGTGACAGGAAACATATGTCCTGTCCTGTCAGAGACGGCTGGTGGTGCCAGCTCCTCTTCTGTATTTGTTTGCTAAGGGGAAAAAAATGTGTTGGGGGCACTCGCCAACGTGACAACAAAGAAAAACAAAATCAACCAACAGCTCTTGGGATGATTTATACTTGTCTTGTCTATTTGATGGACTGGTTTCCCTCAGGGAGGAAAAGTGAACAGAAACTTTATCTTTCTGTTGCTCACGTTGCAGTTTCTCTGTATTGGCAGTATTCTTTTGCCTGTATGCAGGGCCCCAAGATAGCCCGGGAAGAAAGAATGTGTTGCTTGTTGGCACTTGCTGAAATCTTGGTAGAAAATGTTATAACTCAAAGGGTAAGATGTGTAATTATTTGGATCCCAGTATCTATTCTCTAATTATGCATGCTTGGAAACTCTGTATCTGCTGATTAACTGCAGCACTGCCCGTTCATTCACTATTTGCAAGAATTGTCCTGTCGCCAATGGAGGGGCCTCCCCTGATCTTTCGGGTCTCTTTGATAGTCTCAATATAATCAGTGTTCATACTGTTCCTTCCTTTTCTAGTATTTTCTCTTGTCTATTTCCCTTTTCTGAATTCTATAGAGATCTTCTAAATCCCTGATCCAACGTTTTAAATTTGCTTCCCTCTCTCTGATTTTTCTTTCACCTTGGCCTCATCTGCTTATCCTGACATACTTACGGTCTTTCTTCTCTGCACAAGTTATTTGCCTTTTCTATGCTAACTTGCTACACAGAATGTGAGTAACATATTTAAAGGACCTTGGTGCACCTGCTGTTTATTTTGGTGGCTCTTCAAACAGTCACCCAGTGGTTCCAGTTTGCCTTGTCAGGTTTGTCATACCCGATCTAGTTAAAATGTAGAATTTCACATTTTGGTGGCACCAATCCTCTGGTCTCCTAAGTCTCTGATTCGAAGCCAGACAAGCAAGCTGTTTGGAATATTGCTTCATAAAGACTCTCATTGAAAGTCAAGAGTTTTAAATTTTTCTCTGTACCACTTACTTACTTGAGAGGTGTTGAGTCCCTATATGCAAATCACTGCTGGGCAGTGAAATGCAGATCCGAACTGGGTGGGTGTGTCAGAGTATTCAAAGCTTAGCTAGTTAGCGGAAATGCACACACCACAGAGCAAGAACACAGGGCAGCCTTCGGAAGGCACACTTTGGGAGCACCCTGGTGGACACGCTCAGCCCTGCACTCAGCAGGTTGTGAACACTGTGCCCAGATACATTGATAGGGCAGTATCGAGCAGGAGGGCTAAGTGTCAGCATCCTTGTTTAACAAAACCTGGAGTACAAGAGGGTCATGGTCATTGCCTCTGCCCCATTTATTAGCTTGAACCGAAGGACACCACTGACTGAAGAATAAGGAATATTCTAGCTAGCATTCTTTTCCTTTCTGCAAAATGGCTGTGAGCATTTAAAATATAGGCCTGGCCTTTGCTGGCATGCTGTGCCAGCAGCCTGCATTCCACAAGGAACCCCGTCTCCGGTAGCCATTGCCAGGAGCCCCTATGAGTCACGGTTGATGCGAGCCAGATACTCACGCCTTCGAAGCCTTGCACTAGAACCTTATGCTCTCTCTAACCGATTTACATACCACCATGGTATGTTTAATTTGCTTTTTCATCAAATCAATAATGGGTCTAATTGAAAAAATTGGCAGTGCTTACGTGCAAGCCAACTCCTGATCGCAATGTTTGCCGGCGAAGGAGAACGTGGCAGCGCTGGTGTCAGACACCTGTGTTATGGTGTGCTCCCGCGACTACTGCACACCAAAACAAACATTAATACAGGTGGAGCATCTGCACCGATTGATCGCCGCGCTATGAGAATTAATCACCTGCCTTTCAGCCTGGAGAATAAAATTTACATCTCTAATGCACGCGATGTATCAACTCATGCTTACACCATCCGCGTGGCATGACGTCAGCAGCCAGCCAGGCACAGCTCCGTGGAGAGGTTCTCCCGTGGCCCGTGAAAGCTGCCTGGGACAGCTGAGAGCTTCCCTGGTAGTATTTGGGGACCTCTCATCTGAGACTTTTTTGTTATTGTTAAAAGCTATTAGGGAAAAGTTGGACAGTAATTCAGCCAAAGGGACTAAGGTTCGGACTCTGGACATCTGTCTTCAGAAACCATGGGGTGAGGGTCTTGAGGCCGAATTTTATTTTATCTCCAGGCATGATGTTGGCAATACTGTCATCATCACCACCAGAATCAAGCTGGACTCCCTGAGCTACTACTGGGTGGCAGACCTGGTACTGTTTTCTATTTTTTATCTCGATTAATCTTAAAAATGGGCCTATAGTTAAGGATTGCCTGTGAATGTCACTTTATAATTGAGAAAATTGAGGCTTAGAGATGCTAAACAACCACATGTGTAAGAGCCCGAAGCTAGTGAGAGAGTACAGGTGGGACTTACATTCAGTTTTCTTGGATTTTAAATCCAAGAATGGTGATGGTAACTCAGATTGTGTGTATAAAGTAGTCTTCTCTTTCTTTCTTTTCCTTCCTTCCTTCCTTCCTTCCTTCCTTCCTTCCTTCCTTCCTTCCTTCAGTTAGTTATGAGCGCTGTTAGCAGGACATAGAGTTCATGGATGGATCCAATAGTGTTGATTTGATAATTGATTGCAGGACTGGCTAAATTATCAGCAAGGCCCAGTGCAACATGAACATGATCCCTTGTTAAAAGTTAAAAGCTTCAAAATAAGTGTGGCTTCCCTCACAGTTTGGATGACCACGAAGTCAGGCTGGTGCTACTGTGCAGGATAGACTTTGCTGGAGTACCAGGCCGGCAGATAGAGGAGCCCTCCTGACCAGGTTCATGCATGGCTGGACCTGGGGAAAAGCTATGTGGTCCAAGACGGGCTGGTTCTAATGCTATTTTTCTCAACAACTAATAACTCATTAGGAAAGGAAAGATGTTTCCCATCATCCCGAACCAGTTGTTCCTGACAGGGGCAGTTTGGCCTCCCAGGGAGGAGTCGGCAATGTCTAGAGTCTCCATGTGGGAGCAGGAGGGAGGAGGGACATCCAGCGATGCTCAGTAGCCTACAGGACCTGGGTGGCACCCTGACCCCTCCTCCCGGTGAAGTTAGGTCCACTATGTGAAAGTGGAGAATTTTTAGCCATCAAACTCCTTGGGCTTTTGAGTTTAGTATTCAGCTTTGCAAATCTTCTATGTTAATATGTAAATAAACATGATAGTTTTGTTTCCATCCCTATGGCTTCTCTCAACAAACCACCTTCATCCGCAAGATCAATACATATTCATTGGGCTCCTGGAACTTATTTACACCAGCACTTTGTGGCTGAGCAGTATGTCATCTTCGGTACTTATTTTTTTAATTTTTTTAATTTTTAATCAGCACATGTTGGCTGTACCTCATGATTATCTTCACCATGGAATGCTGAGCCTGTACATAATATATATGGTGTTTAAAAATAAAACAGAAAGAATAGTGAACTCTAAAAAGTGGCCGTGGCACATTTGAAATAGGAGTTTTTGTTCTGGAAATTTCCTAGGAGTCATTTATTATGGGGCTAATCACATATTCACAAATAATGTGCAGGAGCAGCACATTGAACAAGCAATGTGCATTTCAACAAATACATAAATATGCATTTACTCATCAAACAGAAACATTTCCTTATTATTTGGATGTAAATAGTATCGACAAAAATTTATAAACAAGTGATAAATATTCTCCATGCTCAGATAAATGCTGTGTATATTTTAAAATACTGAATTTTTGACAGGGGAATCTTTTCTAGGAGCTTAAACAAGTAACAGCAGAATAGCTCGAAACATTAATATTAATCCAGGCTTCTCTGAGTTCATGGCTCGGAGTGAGCATGTCCCAAGCTTGACAATAGATGGTGTAAGGTTATGTAGTGGTTGTATATCATGTACTGTTACAGTGAAAAAACACCTTGCAATTTACTTGTAAACCTGTAGGAGGATATATTGTTTGTTTGCTTGTTTTCCTGGCATTTTCTGATCAGTTTAAAAAAAAACAGTCCCATAACCATATCTTTACACAGAAATTTCCATTTCAACCATATCACTGTAAAATTTTGGAAATCTTGTTAGAAAGAACATTTTTTTTTAAGTGACATGAGAGAGTATTCCACTTGCTAAAGTTTGGGTATCAAAGTCCCAGCGGCCCGTGCATGAAAGGCTATGTTCCCAGGCTGGTCCTAGTGGAAGGGCTGGGGGAGATGTGGAGCCTACGATGGGTCCTTGGTGCATGACATGAGTAGATTTCCCAAATCCAAAGCAAGGAATGCAAGTGACTAGAAAAACTGGACCCTCCCACAGTGTCCCCAGACTGATTTCATCCTCTCGGGTGTTTTGTTACAGTGATAGGAAGCTGACTGGCCCATTACCCTGCACTGCTAGGCTGTTTGAACTGTTTCCTGTGCCATTTGAAGCAGCTTAACTCTTCAGCATGGACAGCAAGGCTGAGAGGAGTCCCTGGGGGAGCAACAGAAGTAAGAGAAAGTGCAGGTCAGGTTCTGGAAAGCTGGCACCCCGAGGCTTGGATCTCGGGGTGTTTCCAATATGGTGCTGATTCGGTGTTGTCAGAAATGAAATGTATATTTAACAGGCATAGTTTAGGAAGATTAAGAAGTGTATAATGATTTTTCATTGATTTCACTGTTGATCTCTAACCAAGATCACTCGATACTTTTACATGTTTTGGAGTTTTAGATAATGAATTCATCTATGAGAAGTGTATCATTCCTTGCCAGTCCTGAATTACTATTACTATAAATCAGAGAATAACAGTGACAGTGTTGGCTGTTTGCACAGTGATGTTCAGATTCCAAAGCCATTTCACATGAACAGGATGCTTCCTAGCGTTTCAATCGTACAGCATCCCAGTGAGTAGCCATAGGCGTGCTTCGTGCTTCTAGTTTCTTTAGAGAGGGGAGAGCGGGACCCAGCGTCCCAGTGATTTTCTCCACATGCACGCCATTGGCTTTGTGTGTACTCTTGTCTCCTTCTTATCGCTCAGGTGGTTGCTATTTGTGTTCTTTTACGCCAAGGTGAATCCAAATTACCAAATGTTTCTCTATTATTTCAATATTTGAAACACTTCTGGGATTCTTTTTAAACATATATCGAACATCAACCAAAAAAGATAAGGTTGCGTAATTTTCCCCTTTTTGTTGTTGTTGTTTTTGTTTTGTTTGGGTGGGGATGGGGAGGCTGGTCTATCTCCTGAGAAGATATGTGGGTAACTTCACTTGTGACCATGATGTTCAGTACAGATAGGACCTTGACAGGCTCCTGGCACTGAGGACTCAGCTGGTCACTGGTACGGCCTCCTCTTCCTACTCAGGAGACTGAGACCACACCCTGTGTCATCACTGTTGATCATGACTCATCAGAAGTTTATGGAACAATGATAATGACACCGACTGAAAGCCATGTGTTCCTAATCCAAAGTCTTAGTGGTGCACCTCTAAGGGTCAACACATAGATGTGAATTTTGAGATAATAAAACAAGATTAGAAGCTTACTGGAAGCTGAATGGGGCGTGAACCTGTGTTGCCAAGATAATGCTAAATTTGAAGTTCAAGGCAGTTAGTTCTTTACTCTTTTGGAGCTGTTTGGGATTAGGAGAAGTGTAGGAAAAATCTCTTGGATGCTAAAGCAAATAGATTTAATACTGCTAGAGAACATCAAAAAATTCTGGATAAAAGAATATGTAATACTATTCTAGAAGGCAAATTTGGAAGCGGTGTTACTATCTAGGAGGTCTGAGAGCCTCCTACCATGGGAAGTCCCCAAGCACACAGAATCCTGTCGGAGGTTTGGAGGTGACCTGCTGGCACCATGCCTTCGTTTCCAGTTTTATTTCTCCAGTGTTTCCTACCGGATGCTGTTGCCATCTGAGTTGGAAATTCTTGCCTTGCTAAACATTGACTATTCTTCGGTTTGACCACTGAAAGTTCTAGTTGAAAATTTCCCTTGTATTCCATTCCAAATGCCGTCTGCCACGGGGAGAAGGAGGCTGCAAGGATCACCCTTAATTGTGAGCCATTTTAGTACAGATAGAGACTAAAGTAAAGCCAGGGCACGTGGGAAAGGGGTGTGTGTGTGTGTGTGTGTTTGTCACATGCAAGAGTAAATTTTCCATACCTGGGCCTAGAGTTATATTAGTAAGTGAATAAACAGGTAGAAAAATAGAAGAAAAATTTAATCCCATAGTATTAATGGTATTTTTATATGGAATAAATTATTTTAAAAAGTCCCAGTAGGAAATTGTATAAATCCATTCAATAAAAGGGTACAAAAAATTGAAAAACACAAGGCTCTAAAGAACTAAGTTCTTGTAACATAGAGTGGGGAAGCAGGAGAAGTGTTACTGAGGCGGAGGTTCCTGGGGGGCAGAGGTTCCTGGGGGGGCGGAGGTTCCTGGGGGGCAGAGGTTCCTGGGGGGCAGAGGTTCCTGGGGGGTGGAGGTTCCTGGGGGGCAGAGGTTCCTGGGGGGCAGAGGTTCCTGGGGGGCGGAGGTTCCTGTGGGCTCCTTCTCTTCACTTGCCTTGCTTGGTTGAAAGTGGCTGGGAACTCCGGTGTTCTGTACAACTGCATAACTCAAGCTTTCTGCTCTCTGTGTATTGAAAACCATAGAAATTTTGAAATTTCTAAGGAATTCAAAAGAGATGCATAGTTTTAGTCCTCCAAGAGAGAAAACTTTGACTCCTACTTAATTGATGAAATCCAAAGTCCCACATCTGGAAAGCAGATAGAAAATAGTGCCATAGAGAAACAGATGGAGTCCGACAGGTTGGACAGGTGTTAGCAGGGCAGACCTTTTGGAAGCCACGGGGGAGGCTAGGATCAATCAGGATTCATAGAATCAGAAACCTTAGCCGTCTCTTCCCCACAGACTCCACATACCCACAGGATGTAGGGCATCCACCTCATGAAAATTCACCTCCCCAAATACGTCGTAGGTCAGTTTGTTACCTAGGAATTGTCATGAATTAGGCTTCCGAAGTATGTTCAGGATGAGAATCCCAAAGGTTTAGCATTCCGGTGAAAATCTCAACCTCAATCTCTCTCTCTCTCTCTCTCTCTCTCTCTCTCTGTCTCTCTCTGTCTCTGTCTTTCTCTCTGTCACACACAGACAGACACACACACACACACACACACACACACACACACACACACACAGGAGCTGGTGTGATCATTAGTACTCAGGGATATATAAGAAGGTGAGTGTGTAGGGGGTTGTAGCCGAGAGGTCCATGGACTGCGTGAGATGAACTAGAGCTTTGGTTGAGAAAAATTCTGACAGAGTTTTGGTCTCTAATGATTAGAGACACTGAACAAAAGAAAAGTTAAAAATCGTATTTGAAACTCACATCCTGGCTTTTTTTCAGAGTTAGACTTCAGGCATTAGAACTTTTCTTCAGTCTCTCTCTGGTGCAGGGATATAGAACAGTCGATCACAGAAATAATACACACAGTTACAGAACTATCCAAGCAAGCCCTTTTTTTAAAACTTAAATATCGTTATTTTCCAAACTTACTGTTAAATGGAGATTCACACTCTCTAATGTCTAACAACACATGGGAGATGATAACACCATTGGCCAGGAGATAACATTTAGCTTTCCATCCTTCTGTGATCCTATTGAATTTGCCTGTTAAATTCTCGGTGTAATTAAAGCAGATAGAAGCACTCATACATTTTGTTGCAAATTGATATGATCTCTTTGTCTGTGATCTAAGTGAGATTGCCCCGTAGTTTTTAATTTAGCAGGTTAAGAAGCACAATTAAAATATCATGAAAAAGATCATAATCAGAAACTGTCTTTTGGGTTGTCCCTGCCAAGTAGATAAAGGGATCGGTGTATTTAATAATTGCCTTCTTTGCTGTACATTTGTTCTATTTGTAGGCTGAAGTGTTAATAAATACCTTGCACCTTTCCGGTGGGAAAGACTTCCCACCTAATTAATAAAACCTGAAAGAATCTGTAGGACACTGAACTCTGTCTTCCCTGAGCACCGCCCAAGTCAAAAGAGAACCTCTCCCGCCAGTGCATGAGGAAACATCTTCCTGGGCTATAAAAAAACATCCAGAAACTGCTGGTTTTGTTCAGGAATAAAAACGCAAATTCTTTGCTTTTTTTAAAAAGAAATAATTCTGCTGTTGGATTTAAGTATGAAACATCCTAACAAGGTCAACAGGAATTATTCTAAGGAATATGCAGGATGATAAAGAAAGATTCGTGTAGGATGTGACTGGTTTTGAATTGGTCTTTATTTCTAGCTGCTGTTTCTCTTGTATTTCAGTTGCATAAGTACTTTCCAGTCAACACTTACATTTTAGAAGAAAAAAAAAATAAGTACTTTCCAGGTCCAGGTCTTACAGAGCTGTGACAGGTTACTATGTAGCAATTACACTTGTACCTTTAGTTATAAGTTCCTAAAATATAGTTTATTTACATTAAAGTTGATTTTAGCAGTGAAATTTGGGAAACACATCTTTATTTCTAACAAAGGAGTTGCTCTTATGAATTTTTGGGCTGAATGAATATCTGGGCACCTGCTTTTCAATGTACAACAGAGAACAATCAGTTAATTAAAGTCCTCTGTCTCTGGCCTCCTGCTTTTCAGAGGTTTAAATCACATCCTTCCTCTAATTTAAAATGTGTAATAAAAATGTGTTTGACAAATAATCTATAAAATCATTTTCTGAATTGAAGGTAGAAGTTTATTTACATCTGCTTCATTTTATATGAATTACTGATTGATTATTGATTATGTTTGTTGACTGCTTCAGAATATGAAAATAGCAATGCCTGAATTCCTGGGAAATATTAGAGGAAGACTCATACATTTACCTTGATCTGAGGTTTGCTATGCTGTGAAAATCTTAAAATACATAAATTCTGTCTGTACTGTGACCCGGTAGAAAGATTTAGAATAAGAAAATATGGTCCAATGCAAATTCTTTGTTAAATTATGATTTTTCTCTGTTTCTAACTTTACTTAAATATTCATGCAATCAAATTGGATTTTAAATTACCATCTATAGACTTATCCTTGAAGTAGAATGAAGAAATATTTTAGAAGCATATTATATGTGTTTCTTATATCACACAGTGAGGTAACCAACCTTTTTTTGCATGAAAGATAGAGTAAGAAACTAATATATTTTGAACATCTTCTGTTAAGAACATACTACATTCACAATACGATGCTAGTACTGGGCACAGCATCCCCATCCTGTCATTTATTTTTTCAAATATTTTAGATTGCTCACTCGTTTTGATACGGCAAGCAACAAGAGGGAAAGCTTCCTGCCCTCTAGAGGTTAAGCCCTGTGGGAGGGGGTGACAGATGTGCAAAGGCCCTGGGTGGAAATGTGCTTGGCTTTGCCAGAACGCTGAGGAGGCCCAGGGAGCATGAGCGGAGGCTGCAGGTGGGGAGGAGGGGCTGACTGTCCCTCTGCCACCAGGCCTGGCACCTCATTTTAGCACCTGTGTGTTGGTATCCTTAATAACCGACCTAGCCAAAATTTTGTTCTTTCAAGCTCTGTTAGGGGTGTTCTGTGCTTGCTAGAAGCTAACTTATGTGCAATTCCTGCAAATTCATTCAACAGCTTATCCACCCACACTGTAACCAGTCTCACTTGTGGCTTGGTATAAATACCCACACTGGCTTTATTCTTCCTTGTAGTGAAGCGTGATCCCTGCGGCAGGGTGAAGTTAGGCTCTGTTTGGCGGCCAGGATGGTTACCCTGGCTTCCCAGACTGCTTGGAGAATGAGGCTGTGACATCAGAGTCAGCTCGCTGTCTTGTGACAGCGAGTGTCTGAGTCCTACAATGGTTACTCTGTGCAGTAGCCCGTGCCTCTGTTCAGTGGAGTTGGGAGAACTTCTGGTGTCGCTTAGGGAGCTCTTTGCATGCATCTCTGAGGCGCTCTTTTCGTAAACATGAGTGACTCCTCCAGGCTGGCTTGCTGATCAACCCAGGAGGGCAGCATAGTCTGCTGGGGAACCCACAGGGCTCAGCGGCCGCTGATGAGGCCCCAGCCTGTCCTTGCTGGGGTAAGGAATGTGCTTGTGGTTTTTATCCTCTCTCAAACTTCTTGGGGTTCTTTAGCTTCTTCTGTACCACCCTTGAGCCTGCCTGGGTCACCTGTAGCCATGCAGGAGTGGGGACTCATGAATAGGGTCTCAAAAGGCAGGTGAGAGCAGGGCAGGAAGCTCCCTGTGTGCTGCTTCCATTACAGACTGGATTCTGTGACCAATGCTGGGTCCCTAACTGGGACCACTGAGCCCTCCTGATTCCGTATTGAATTGCTTTGTGCCCCAGCATGGGTTAAGACGATTTAGATCGCCGAAATCCTGCATGGCTTAGGCCTCTGCACATCCATATTCCTGCATGCGTGCTATATCCGCACGAGAGCTGATGAATGATTCGATTAAAGAAGTGCCTTTTGGAGGATACAAAGGTGAATCCGGAGTGTGGTAACCGTAGCAGGGGCACTGACATTGTTAGTGTCAGTGCCATGTGACCTAGAAACAGGCCCACCCGGCAGGGCAGGAAGCAGGAGAAGGGAGCACCCCGAGTTCCCCGAAGACATGTTTATAGGAGATCGTTTTAGGGTCGAGGTGTAACTCTGCTCACACACACGAGGCCCTGGGTTCATTGCCAGCACCAATCTTCAGCTAGCGGAAGAGGTTTTTGAGAGTTCAGGCATATGTGGATGTTTGAAGCAGCACTGGCCTTGCGTAGGGAAGGGAGTTTCAGGCGAAGGAGAAGCAGCCTGAGAGCAGACAGGGTCGGAGCAGTGTGTCTCCCGGGGCCCAGCTCTAGGTGCTGGCCTCGCACCCAAGGGTGAAGAGCATGTCAGATCCTGGGGTAACCTTGGGTGCACTTGCACCTCAGTTTCTTGCATATAAATTGGGGGTAGGGGGTATCTCACCTGTGCTCTGTGTGGGTCTGGTGAGAACTGAATGTTCGACATTGCCTCTGCGTCTCTCAAGCCCAGTCGGTTCCAAAAGTGAGTCCAACCCTGCCTTCTGTTTGCTCAGAGCCCCAGCCCTCTCTCCTGGCTGGAGGGAGAAGTTGTCACAGGCTGGGTGACCCACTGGCCTTGCCAGCTGCCCGGAGCTCTGTGCAGGTCTCCTTCCAACCCAGCCAGTGGCGAGGGTCTTTGGTGTCCTCCCAGCTCTCAGTACACGGGGCCATGAAACCCCAAGTGGCCAGGGACAGGGGAGTCCATTCTCCTGCTTCTACCCTGCTCAGGGTGCTGCCCGCATCTGCAGCTCCCTGCGCCAGGCTCTTTCCCTCTGTCCTAGAGTCACCCCACTCACCAAGGCTCCCAGGCCCCACCTCCCTGGCCACCCTCTTGGGGCTTGGTGACTCAGCATGTGAATTTGGGGGACAGTCTGCATCCCCAGAGGGACGTGGCACTGCCCTCCTAGCTCAGAAGTCAGTGAGTGGTGAGGCTTGGCACCACCCCCTGCTTCCAGTGGCAGCAGCTCCCCACTCCCAGCTTTGGGGACCACTTCCTCCCTTAGTTTTGTGGCCTTTTGCTCTGCTCTGCTCCTCTCTCACGGCCTGTTGTATACTTATTCCCCTTCCCCGTGATGTACACCCCCAGAGGGCCTGGACTTTGCCTTTTGTTATATTCCTAAAGCTTGGCTAACATGAGGCACTGGATAAATTCATAGGGGTGCCACATGGTGGTGGCAGGTACCATGTGGCCCCTGTATGAATTTGGTAAGTTTTTATCACCATCGTCATCATCACAGTCATCATCATTGTTGTCGTTGTCAACAAGAAGCGAAGAGAGGAAGGTCAGTTGGGCCCCACCTAGAGGAGTGGGGGAGTCCTCGGCGCCTTGAGAAGGGTCAGGGACGCGTGGGGTCCAGGGCTCACTGACGCAGCTCAGGTGGACACACCAGCAGCTCCTTAAGCAGTGTGAGTGGAAGTAAAAGAAATTGCACAGTGTAGATTGGACCTTAGAGAAGAGTAAAAGGTGGCTCTCATTTTTAAAATTCTGCCTATTCCATATCTTTGTTGATTTGTAATTGATTTTTTTCAGTCATTGTCGATGTTTGGAATTTGATGCTCTGAGAGAGTATTTTTAGAATAGGTTTGGAGCGGGAAACTCCCTTTTAGACATGGTGAGACACCTGTGGACACGTCAATAGGAACAGCTTGAGGGAGCCAGTTGGGTAAATCTTCCTCTTCTAGGAAAAGTGTGTGCTGGCTGGTGGAAGAGTTTTCTTACAGGCACAGGTGGAGGAAATGAAGGAGCTGAGGAAAGATTGGTACAAGCAGAGAAGGAAAGACCAGGAAAAAGGCACGTTTCAAGAGCCAAGAGAGGTGTTTGAGCAGGAATGGAGGGGCCAGAGTAGAGCAAACCCCAGACCTGGGGAGGTCACCAGGACCCAAGGAGGCTGGGCATGGGTCTGGCATCGCTGATCCTTAGTGACCAGGGCATGGCAGAGTGAGTGACAGAATGGGCATGATAGTCCTTAGACTTGCTGGAGAAATTTTTCCTCCATTTTGCCAGGGATTTTGATGGCGAAGGGTTGTGAGGAGCAGAGAGACGGGCACTGGTGCGGAAGGAAAGGGTTCTGGAAGAGGGGGATGAATGTGTGGCTTCTGAGGAGGACGCAGAGGAGGAGAGGTGCATAGCAGATGTGCCTGGAGACACGGCAAGGCCCTCCTCGGGAAGGAGGCGTGGTCTCATTCCTTAGGGATGCATGGGAGGTCAGGGGTGAGTCCTGGTGCAGGTAGCTGGAAGCAGCTCAAGGACACGTAGAGCTGATATCTTCCATTTATCTGAAATATAGGAAGTGAGATCAAGCTGGCAACCTAACCTACAGTCAGCTTGGGAGGGTGGAGGCAGCGAGACTGTCCAGTCATGGAGGGAAGGGCTTCAGCCTTCCCCTGCATCTGTCAAAGCTTGCTGAGGAGTAAAGGAGTCCAGTCTGGAGCGCGGTAGACCTGAGGACCCAGCGCTTAGACTCCCCTGACAGCTAAGAAAATTGAGCATTTCAGTGAGTAGTGCAAGGTTCCAGAGCTGGGCAGTAGCTGAGATTGCACCACAGCCAGCTCTCCTCACTCTCAACCCCTAGGTTCTCGGCCCATCTTGGCTCTGCTTCCCGGAGACTCCATCCACTTAGCCCAGATTACTTATTTCTTCATGTGCCCCGGTCTCCACTCGCCCACACCTTCTCTGGGCTGCCCTGTATGTCCACTGTTTCAGCTCGCAGGCTGAACAGCCTCGACCCCCAGATGAGCTTTTGTCTCCGGGATAAACCAGGTTGCAGACTGCCTATCCGCTGGTGTTCATGAAAGGAGCCAGCATGAGGCTGTGTAGTGGCTGTCCCTGCCCAGGCAGAGCTGAGCTGGATACTCCCAGAGTGGAGCACTTACACTTGGCCAGTGGCCCTCTTCCCACTAACCTTGTGGTAAAAGGACCTTTGGAGACGCTTAATTCACCAGAGGGGTTGTGCCGGAAACACGTGAAGCACGGTTCTTAGGCCACACGAGTTCTTCCTTTCCAGAGTCCGCCATCAGTTGCAGTGTGGACCTTTCAGTTCTGAGTGTCATGTTCTTTTCTGTGTGTTTCAGCCTGGGTTTTTGTCATTCTTGAATTCCTGCTTTAAAAATGTTAATATCTGTGACGAGATACTCAGAAGCTGTAAGCGAATGTGTCACACAGCCCCTGTTTTGGATGGCCGTGTTACTGCCCGGAGAGGAGGGTAAAATGCTGTGTATCTACCCTTTCATTTCTTTCGCGCCACTGAAATAGATGTGAGGGTACCCCAGTAGTCTCTGCGCTTTAAATAATGCACTAAATGCAGTGCCCATGGGCACCCCATCCTTCTCTCATGTAATTTCAAGTTACAGAGAATAAATGAGACATCCACTCAGGTCTCCCTGGCTTTTATGAAAGCCAAGCCGTGCTGGAGCGCAGGAGGCCACCTTCCCAAGAGCAGCTACCTCCCCCGAGTGTCCGAGTGTCCCGTCGGCTCTCCTCTGTCATCCCCGGCAGTGTGCCTGCATTTGTGTGTGTAGATTTATAGTTTATCTTTATCTATGGCTTCATCTGTAGGTAGCTATTATAGCCGCCTCGCCTGGATATTGTTTGGGCCTGATAGATCTGTCTGTAGTTCATCAAAAGGAAGCCGGGTGCCTGAAAGCCATCCGGGCCAGCTGAGGATGAAATACGAGCCATCAGCCTCGGTAATGGCTGTAAAATTTCATAATTACACGGCCTTTATTACATTGCATAATGATCCTGAAGCAGTATGGAACAATTAATTAAGATTTTCAACCATGGCTCTTTCAGAAATTAAAAGGTGCTGGTCGCTGAGAAATGGGGCTCTGTCTTGTCCTAAAAGCATTAGGGATGCTTCAGAAATACTTCTCTGCACACTTCTATTTTTCGCAAAGAAGAATATCTCCTTGCGAGGGAGCGTGCCTTAGTATCCCTCGCCTGTGACCGGGTTTTCATTTCCACTTCAGAATGGATATTTCCAGGGAATGGGAGGGAAAGAGCGCTGAGGGCCTGTATAACTCCCCAACTTCCCTTTTCTCCTCTTTGAAAAATTCTATTCTGCCTCCTGCGGTAGCCATTTATCACGTTTATGGTTCTTCATCTCTATACATTAAATAAATGCGGGCTTTGCGATGGGGGGTCAGTCAACTGCCTCTGATAGTGTACTGACCGAGGAGTTTTTCTTGCACTCTCTCATATCCTGAGGCATTAAAATTCTTCCAGGATCTCTACAGTTTTGACAGTCATCCCCAAAGGAAGACTTTGCTGTTTTCATTTATTATCCTGTGAATGCAGCATGTCACATCTAATATATACCTTTTATTTTTTTTTATAATCTCATCTTCACACCCTATAAAGAGTAATTAAATTTGGCGAGGGCTTGGAAGAGCCACCAGGGGTTTGCTGTATTTAAAAAAGCACGAACGCTAAAGATAAAACGCCATGTACATACACATGCATGTACTTACACCAATTATGACCCCGTCTTGACTCCAGCGTCTGTGTCAGTGGGATGGTGATCGAGATGGCGGGGTACAATAAACACTAATGGAAAGAGAGTGAAACCAAGCTAATGTTTTTAGAAGGCTGCTGCCGAGCCGTCCCCACGCTTGTCTCCTAACCCCGCAAGAAACAGGCTGGCTTGGCAGCAGAGCATCAATGGGACCGTCAGTTTCAATGAGGGAAAATAAAAAGAGAAACCTCCTAACCTTGCCGTGATTTGCACAGAACTCCTGGATATTTGTTCGCATCAAGTATTATTGTTTTTAAATTGACAATCATCATATGGCGTTTTACGGATCTAAATATTTCATCGGAGACTGAAACTTCCCCCTGGGTCTCCCCCATAATAAACTTTCAGCCGGAAATTTGGGAAGGATTATGGGCTTCCGGGAGGAGCGGCTGTTCCATGTAAATTCTCTCGCAGAGACGCTTAGTCCCTTAATAGGAGTTTTCTGATCTGCCGTCACTCTTGTTCACACACCGAGTGTCACCACCTCTAAAACACTTGTCATCCTTTAATGGAAACAAAATAGTCATTGCCACCACCGCCGCAATGTCATTCCCTACCCCTTGCTGCGTCGGCAATAGTGGAAATGACAGAGCGGCTCTCAGTAGGGGTAATTAAAATGTAAATATTGATATTTTATTATTTGAAATTACTTTCCAGTGCGGCATTTAATATCTCTCCATCTGTGCGCCTCTGTTTAGCGGTCACTTTAGTGCAGCTCTGGGAGACCGAGCAGCGGCTTGAGCCCCGTTATGTCAAAATGCTTGTTGCTGCTTAATTTTGATATCTAATTAAGTGGAAAAGTACAGTCCACACTGTAATCCATGGCATCTTAACCAGCTGCTTGGGTATATTTAGAATTAATCTCCACTATGGAATCATCCTAATGTATGCAATTAAGAGTCTGCCGATGGCTAATTAGGTGTATTAGGCTCGGGCAGCGTTTCTCCCCTTCGCCCCTTTCCCCCTCGTGTTTCATGTGGGGAAGACGTGAGTCTTGGGTTCCAGGGGTGTCTCCTGCTGGAATGGAGTTAGGAAACAGTGCCACTTCCGACTGGATTTGTCTGTGGACGGTAACCCCTGGCCTCTGCTTATTTCCTCGAGTCACCCTTACACAGGAATTTTTTTTTTAGGATTGCCTGAGCTTATAAGCAGGGTCTCAATCAGAGAGAGAGGTAGGGTGCAGGGGTTTAAATGCACTTCCCAGCAGATCAAAGCAGGAGGCGGCCACGCATCGCTGTTCATTTAGAGAGGCGAGGAATCAACAGCTAAGGGCTTCTGACCCCAGCCTCCTGGGCGGCCACTGTCTTGTCTTTCCACTCTTGAATGGAAGAATTTCTCCCAGAGAATTACCGTACAGAGAGGAAAAGGTTTGATTTGTCTGTGGATCCCCATAAATTCGACAGGCGGGCTTTTACTCCTGCTAAACAACTCTGTGTTTTCTGTGCTTCGGGAATTCCTGGAGCTGTGTGTGGTGCACAGTTGCTGTTTTTGTTTCGTCTTAACTCGGCCAGTTATCCAATCTGGGGACGGCATTAGCAGGAGAGGCCGGGTGGGTGGGCAGGAGTGGAATGGAAGGGGCCGCCTCTGTTGTCAATGAGCGGCTGAGTGCCAGCCTCCCCTCCCCGGGGAGCCCGTGCCAGGCTGCAGTGACTTAGCCCAGGCCGTGCCAGCAAACACCAGCCACAGACCTGGGAATCGGCGTTCATAAACAGGACAAAAAACGGTGGGAGCCTGAGCTCAGCTCCACTGTGAGAGCTGAACATTCAGAGAGGCTATCTTCCCAGGCTGTCCCCGCAGACCATGCCCAGGTCTTGAATCACTGAGGGTGTGTGGTTCTGATTTCCTCTGCTTGTGGAGTTTCAGGGTCAGCGCCCAGTAATTTCAGATCTGTGACACACATCCCATAGATACCGTATTTCTTCTGAATACTTTCATGAATGCATAGGACATTTTGTTTTTAATGGCCTATGCTATAAATCCTTTCACTTGCATTTATGCAGAAGACCTCCTGAATTTTTTTTCAAATCTATTTCATTAATAGATAAAAAGAAACAAAAAAGAATAAAGAAAACTACAACAAAATTTTAAAGTACATCAGTCAGGGGGCAACAATGGTACCTACATTGCACACTGTCATCCCCAAATCATTCACCCAGAGCACAAGACACCTGCCTTCAATTGTCCAAACAATACCAGCACAAATCCTTCTCCTCAGCAAACTCAGAGAAATCAGTAATATGCCCATCTTAACTATTTTTAATATATATACACATATACATATGTTTTTTCTTTAGCTTCTCACACTAATGAAACAATATGATGTTTATACATCTGTGTCTTATTTATTTCACTCATAAGTGTGTTCTCAAGGTATATCCATTTACCTAGAGAAGTGTCTAGTTTATCATTATTTATCGTTGAGTAATACTCCGTTGTATAAAAATACACATCTTTTTTACCCATTCCTCAGTCAATGGGCATTTATGTTGTTTCCAAGATCTGGCTTTTACAAACTGCTGTTATCAACACAAGCACACATATATCACTGTGGTATGATGCTGTTAATTTTCCTGAATTCTTTTTTCCTGCCTTTCCTAGGGCAGATGGTATAGATTCTGAATTATAGTATCTTCCTGTCTTAGGAAAATTGAGAGAATACACCTGGATGGTTTCTTTCTTTCGTTTGCTCTTACTTTACTTGTAGTAATCCCAGCACTTAGGAAGATGAGGCAGGAGGATCACCATGCATTTGAAGCCAGTGAATATAGTGAATATACTGAATGTAAGCCAGCCTAAACTATATGAGGCCCTGCTTCAAAAAAGGGTGGAGGAATTAGTGCTAGCCCCACAAACACCATGTCTAATAATTGATGTTCTTGTGGAATTTATATTTCTATGTCAAGGGGCCAAACAGTTAAGTTTAAAGAGATTTGAAGATATATTGTTAAAAATTAACATGAAAATTACACATGACTTTCTCCTATGGGTTGGAGCTAGAACGATCCTTGGTCACATGAGTGAAAATACTCGTTACAGCTCTGCTTGGGGCTGTTGCCTGCAATCCAGCTTCCAGCTTTCCATGAATTTCTTGTGAAATTTCCCAGGCTCTCTGTGTGGTGAGCATGGTTCTGTGCCTTGGCCTGTGTTTCAGTGTGGCTTTTAACACGGGCAAACTGCAACAAAAAGACTCCCGGGACAGGACCTGCGAGCCTGAAAGCCAGCAGTCCTGCCTTCCGTAAGTGCAGCAGGTGTTTCAGAAGAGGTGACCTCTCAGCTTCTTGCGTAGGCAATGTTTAATTCAGCATCAGAGTGGCATGCTTTGAGAAATTTGGTTTTTCCTTCTAGGTTTCTCATTTGCCATACCTCAGTACATGACTAGACAAGTCTGTCTCTCCCAGTGTAGCTTTCCCTGGCTGAGCCAGTGAGCAGGATGTGGAACATGCGCTGGGGTCTTTGTAGCATTGGGTGACACCTGGCACCACCCAAGATAGAGCTGAGGGCATGGCTGAGCCGCTTCTGACAGAGGTCTTTACAGTGTTGACCCGTCCCAAGAAAAGCAGTTCAGCCTAAGGAAAATGATTATTAGGCTTGATGTGTAAGAAAGTAAATCTCATAAAATTAATTTTTTATGTTGAGTATACTTTTGGGCTAGAAATACAGTGAAGAGTCATGTACTGGAGAGTACAAAAAAAGGTAAAACATGCCAATAATTTGTTGTTGTTTTTGAAGATTCAGCCTACAGTGGAGTAAGTGAGGCCTCTCCAGTGGTTCTGATGAGTTCTAGAGGCCCAGCAGCTGTTGACAAAGTCTGACAAATGACATGCTTTATCAGTGACTTATTGGCTCATTTATTAAGACTTCGGATGATTTAAAAAGTATGTTTTTTCTGATGCTGCAAATTGAACCCATAGCTCAGCTCATGCTGGGCCAATGTGAAAAAGCATATTTTTGATTCTAAAATTTACTTTAGCAAAATGATTCTTCTTGTAATTTTTCCATATATCTGTTTTAAATGAAAACCTATGGTTGATGTCTATTGTGTGTCATTTATGTCCTTAAAATCCAAACTTCACATTAAGAATAAATGAAAACAAAACGAAACCAAACAAAGTTTACACCAGTTCATGCGAACCCATTTCTTATTTATTAAAGATGTTTTTGGCCACACAGTTCATTTTCTAAATGAGCAGACCTGAGCAGATCCCGCTATGTTGTGTAGAATATCTGTGCAGGGCCGTTTCTATAGCATGCTGGTTTCTCCAACAGCTGGAACTGATTCTAATTCAAAATTCCTTTGAATGAATTCGTGCACAAAATCGTATGATAAGTCTGGTGCCTTTAAATTACTTAGCATTGAGGTGCAGTGAGAGGTCATGGTGAGAAGGTCTGTCTTGGCTGTATCTGTCCAGTTTGCTGTATACCATGGGCAGGCACCACAACCCTGTGGACTGGTCCAAGATGGTCCCATATAGCAAATTCTGTGATGATGAGTGAAATCCCATGGTTTTAAAAGGCACCGAGGTGCCAAGGCCATGTTGGGTACATTTTTATTGCTATCCTCTTTTTTGCTGTTTTTGCTTCTGGAAGGAAAAAAAAATCCCATAATGATGAAAACCCATAGATACTATCCCATCTTTCAAGTGTGGATAGTGTTCTCTTGAGCCATTTTTACCTTTAGCTTTTCAACAGTTAAATTCAGACTTTCCTAAGGTTTTATGAAAGGAATGCAGACCTGCTGTGTTCCATGCCTGCAACTGGAAAGGGACGGAGAGCATTTGTTCTCAGAACACAAGTGCACACCTTGTTGGAGTAAACCACGAGGAGAAAGGTGATTTGCTTCCTTGTGAGATCTTTTGTGAATGGGCAATGCATACATGTGTATGAGAAGTACTTAGCTCAGAGGATTACAGTGTGCTGTAAGGAATAGGTAAAGCAGAAGCCACAGAGGTTACGGAATCATGCAGGACATGACCAGAGTCCAAGTGGCTGTGCATAAGTCCTGCGAAGAACACTTGACAAAGCGCACTTTGGTAAATACTCACTGCATTAGTGAGAAGCCCTTGGCACCCTTTCTGCCATGTGTTTATGTGTATTTTGAAGGAGTCAGGACCGACTTCTGAAATGGTTTCTTTACTCTTCACCTCCGACAAGACAGAAAGTCATTGTCCATTTATTCATGTAACACACACGTTTGCCCCGCACCTGCTGGGGACCTGGCAGGGATCAAAGCAGAGTCCTGTTCACTCTGCAGAACTCAGGAGACATTGCAAAGCACTGTGAGGTTGCAGGTGACCCTAAGCCCACAACTTGCACGGCCGTTACCTTTGGTGCTCAGTTTTGTGTTTTACAGATGCCACGGAGTAACGGTGGTAACAGCTGAATGGGTAGGAGTCCGTGTGCATGCCTGGGAATGGTGTTAGAGACCGGACGGGACACACCTGTCATCCGTGAACAGCGGAGGGTGGAGCTGGGCTGCGGCTCTGTGGGTCTGGGAAATGAGCTCAGCTTTCGCCGTGCTAGGGCATCTGCAGAGGAGATACCAGGGGACGATCCTCTCAGAAATGTGACAGCAAGTAAACTTGGATCGATATTTACAGTGTTTATTTCCCTAATTAGAGCCTAACCTATTTTTACCGCACTGTAAAATGGTAAAAAGCAAAGATCCTATTGGACTCTGTAAATTCTCCTGGTGCTGAATAGAGCACGCCACGTACGAAGATGCCCTTGATATCCATTGACTTGAATCTCGCTACAGTCAAACCAGGAGAATGCTAAACATTGAGGGCTGGAACAAATCTTCAGAAACGTCTCTCCCACATTCACATTTCACGGGTAAGGAGGCAGGAGGCAAAGAGGCTGAGTCATTCCCCAGAGTCTTGCAGGGAGTAGGAGGCAGACGGGGCACCCCTCCCCCCCATAGCAGCTCGGGGACCTGTAACCGAGGTGACAGCTTTGAACTTCATGAAGTTTTGCTGTGAATTCGGACTAGTTCGGGCTGGAAGATTCCTGGCTTGCATATGTAGTCCACACCCCGTGCTTCACGGATAATGAGATCAAGTGTGGGTCTGTATTAGTGTCCCAGGGCAGCTGGGACAAAGAACCACAAACTAGGAAGTTTCAGACACTTGGATACATTATCCCGTGGCTCTGGGAGCTGGAGGGCCATGGTCAAAGTGTCACAGATCTCAAGCACAAAAGCCCAAACCTGTCCCTCCACCATTGCTGACTTAGGCGGCTTTGAGTGTCCCCCCACTTGTGGATGACAGTGATCCTGTGTCTTCACGTCACCTCTCCCTGCTCCTGTCCATCTCAGTGTCCAAATTTAGCCAAAGATGAAGATGTCCGTGGGGATGAGGGCCTCCTCTCAGGGCCTCCTCCTGGCTCGGTGGTCTGTAGAGACCCCATTTCTGAACAAGGTTATGTTCGCCTGAGCTGGGGTGAGGGTTCCATCAGCAGCAGAAAGGGGGCCCAGTCCCACTCCTGAGAAGGGTCAAGGTCACATCACTGCTTGTAGATGGATCCCTAGACATCAAGGTCACGCCTTTCACCAGCTTCTTCATTCATTCCATGGCAGCAAACCCAGTGCCTTCCACAGACTCCTTAACACCCCCTGGCAGTGCCTGTCGGCCCTATAGATCTTCAGAGTTGAAGGTTGGGCCCATGGGGTGAAGGGTAGAGCACACGCTTAGCATGCACAGGCCCAGGGTTCCACCCCAGGGTCCCCAGCAGCTCACCCCCAGAGGAAGGTAATCCATCCGTGTGTGCTGTAGACAGGGTTTTTAAATCCAGTGTTGGACCATTGTGGTGGGGACTAGTTGGGCCCAAGCAGGGCTGGCTTTCCTTGGATCACTGATTAATGCTCTGTGACACCACATGGTATTTCTTGACCTGCTCAATTCAAGCATATATATTTTTTTCTTTTTTGTCTTTTGAATCAGAAATGTGGCTCCTTTTCCCCTATTCAGTATCCATCTTATCCCAAAATGATACCAATAATGTATTTCACAGACTTCTAAAAACTCTGTAAATTGTATGGTGCTTTTGTTTTTTTTCTCAGTGGTCACACAGAGCACAGAAGAGCTTTCCTAAGAACTTTCTTATTTTTAGCTAAAAAATGATTAAGTTTGTAGGACAAGAAGGCCTTAGATTTCCACCTCTCAGCAGCTCAGCCTGTGTCTGCCTGCATCACCCCCAACAATTTGTCTTTCATCCTGCCAGAGGTGAAAGACAGAGAAAGTAACACTGAGTCCAAGTAAGGAGTTTGGGGAAAGCTAAGAGAACGCTTTCAGATCTCTGTAGTCATTCAGAAATGGTGGGGAAGAGGAGAAGAAACGGCTGTGGAGGAGACGCCTTGTGTGTGTCAGAGGTGTCCTGCGTGTTCTTGTCTGTCTGTCCGTCACGTTCTTTTCTCAAGATGGGTCACAGTTATCAGAATCCACCCACTCAGAGGAAAACAAGCGAACAAGCGAAAATCCTGCATGACGCTGATGGTGTCCTGTGTTGCTATGTGGAATAGTGTTCTTTAATCTCACATGATACAGTTTTTCTAGCAAGGTGTACTGGAAAACAAGGGAAATTACTTAAAGCCTTTACCCCATGCTGGCTTAGGCGGCATGATTTCCATGTTTCTGCCTCGGCATGGCTGACAGTTCATTCAGCTGTCTCCCAAGCCTTACAGTGGTCAGCGGTCACTCAGGAACACAGTTGACAGTGTCAGCTCTGCTGTGGGTAGGTAGCTGTTACCTTTAGTTCTGTGTCCCCTTCTTTTAGTTGCTCACAACTACCCCAATTTTACTGAAGGTGGTTCATTCTGACACACACACACACACATACACATACATAATATTTAAATCTGAGCTCTCCCTTTCAAACTTGGCCTGTGAAATTGCTTTTCTTTAACACAATGACTCCGTAAATACCGATGTGAAACCCCCTTGAAAGTATGAAAACCTAGCTACAGAAACACACTTCTTAGGGAATCCACAAATGTCCACTTGATCAAATTAAGCAGGAAGGGAAATATTTCCCATTTTGGTTAACTTTTCTGGCATTTCAGCCATGCCGATTCTGAGTTTATTTAAGTCACTGTAGCCTGAAGGACAGAGTTTCAAAGAGTAGTACTGTAGACCTTGTAGACATCTCATGCTTAAGTACTGCATAACAGTGTGGTTAAAAAAAGAGAAAGAACTCTGAGTGATGTCGAAAGTCTCACTATTGTCCCTTTTAAAGAAAATTGTTAATAAAATGCTTCTGATGACATCATGTAGATATTCCAGCTTTTGGGGAATTAGCCATCTGTAGGTGCTGATTATATTCTCAGAGCTACAGTTTGTAAAATACACAGCATAAATGCACATACGTGCACATAACACATGCCTGCTGGTGTAAAACACCCAATAAGAATCAGGCTTATGTGTTTGCAGAGTCGTGGACCAAGTGATCCATCTGACCATCAGTGAAGAGCGAGTAGCTTAGAAAGGCAGCCTGAAGTTCTCCGTAACAAGGGCTGTGCACCTTGCTGTGTGGTAGTAGGTAATCCCAGAGCTCAGTGCCATCGTCACAGTTTTCCTCCGGGTTCTTGTAAATGTTAGGTGCACCGTATGGGAGAGAAAGACTCTCGCTTATGCTGTGCCACTGTTACCTTCGCCAGCCAAATGTCACATGCAGTGCTCGCTGTCCCAGTGAGTCAGTTCCAGTCCCCGTGTGGTGCGCTATTTATTGGAAAGCATCGGATTTTTTTTTTTTTTTTTTTTTTGAGGAACACAGAGTACAGTGCAAAAACTGTGAGCAGGCACATCAGTGCCCTGAGTAGCTGATACTATGAGACACCCAGAAGATTTAGAGTGCTTGCTCTGTGTTTCAAGAAAGCAGCCGAGGAGAAAATGCCTAGCAGGGGTTAAACCCAAGTGCCCGCGCTGCAGCCTATTTCTGTCAACACTCTATTCAGGAAATAAACATTTATGCTTTCTGAAATGAAAGTGTATTCTTGAAGACTAGCCGTCAGATATTTTTTGCCCTTCACACTTTTAAATGCTTAGCCTTTTTTGTAAGTTGACTGCAAAGTGCATCGGTTTACCAGGCTGGGGGAAAAATATGCTTGACTAGTGCTCCTGGTGCTAGTGTGAGCCTCCCAGGTTGTGGCTGGAGAGAGCAGAGGGGGTCACAAAGCCCACTTTCAAGCCGGTCACCTCCGGGGTACCTGCCTTTCGAGAGAAGGTTTTCAGCCATTCCAAATGATGCTTCTCCTCAGTGTTAGGCAGTTTGTTTGGAACACACTGCAGTGCAGATAAACACGTGGTTTAACTCCGGGTCACGGCACAGTCAGTCTGCGTTGCCAAATGTCTGGGATACATTAAATAGCAGAGTCTCAGGGACACAGATGAAGAGCGGCCGGAGTTGTCAGGAATACACATCAAACAGGCTGTTGCTAGTGAGGGGAAAAAAAACTTGTACCATGGAATCAGTGCATTTTAAAGTTCTGTAGTACAGCTGAACATTTAAAACCGTAACCCATCACCCGCCAAAGACTAAGATCCCAGGACATATAAAACATGGAGTTCAAATGGCACAACTGCACAGCATATTCTGTTTCACTCCGGAAAGAGGTTTCTCTCCAAAGGGAGCTTAGCGTCCCAGGCGCTGAGGCCCTAACATGTAGCCTGCTGGCTTCGAAAAACAAAAACACCCGATGCCTGGTGAAGGCACAAACAAGTGATTATTATGTGGCTACAAGTCGGTGTGACCAATGGACAAATCATGCTTTTAGAAAAATGGCTCAACCTGGTTTACAAGAGCATGCATTTTTCTTTAAAAACCTGGGTCATTCAGGGGTTTATATTTTGCCCAGGTCTGCTGATAAGGATATTATTTTATCCATGTGTCTTTCTGGACATATAACATAGTTAGCAATTCTAATGGGCAGTAGATTAATTCTATGGAATGAAACTAAAATCTCCATATTTTTATGCATACACATTTGCAGTGCGTAGTAATTACCTGTGTCCCGGGGAGTTGGTCCTTACACAGAACACAACTTAATACCTTTGAGTCCCCCTCTCCTCCCCTCCCGCTCTGTTCCTTCCAACTCGGATAACTCTCATTTGCAAAAGCTCTGTTTCCATTTTTTTCTTCTGCTATTTTATCCCATTTCATCCCCTTCCACTCCCCTCCCCTTTCACCTCTTGTTTCCCTTCCCATTTCAAAAAGATCTGCCTCCTTCTTATCATTGACCTTTTATTTTGCTCTTAATGTATGTTTTGTGTGTCTCATACAAGAGAAAGCAAAGCATCTGTCGGACCCTGCCGCGCAAAACAAGGTTAAGTGCACTCAGGCATTGGGGCCGGAATGTGCTTTGTACCTGCTGTAGCTTGCAGGGCAGGGTGCTAAAGGGTTAATTGCAACACAGCTATTTCTAGACCGAGAAGAGACAGAAACTCAGACTTTTGTTTCATTTTGTAGAGCGTAGACTGGCTTTCTTTCCTAAAAATTATGCTTCCTTCACTCAGCTCCAAAGAGCCCTCACATAAAGCCAACAAGCTCACTAGAGCTTCTCTCCTACCACCAGTCTCCAGCTTCCTGATCAAAACCACAAAAAAAGGACCTTTTTCTTGCCTTTTATTCCCTGTCTTTATTTCAAGGAGAAATGAAAGGAAAAATTAGGTTTCTAGAAAGGATAAAACACACAAATACAAATTGCGGGAGCAGCCTTTTTAAAAAAAATGGAATTTTATTGCTTTTTGCTTAATTAAACCCCAAAGAGATGTGTGAAACATTGTTGTGGCTGCAAAAATTGTTAATTTCTAAATCACAGGGACAAAGGGGCCCCGGTGCAACTTTAAAGTTTCCGTGCACGTAAATGTCGATAGTGCGCCTTCTCCATCATCGGCTCTAAATTCACATTGATGCCTCTTTTCTTCTCCGTATTGATCCTTCCATGAGAACGTAGATTTGTATCTGTTAATTAATGCGTCCTGAAACAGCGTTTGTATTAATCAGGCAGATAAGAAAAATTGGATGCCTGCACCCCCTGACAACCGTAAAAGTGCTGGCCCTGATAAAATCGTGGATGGACCTCAATAAAAAAGTTCCTCCTTCCACTCAATAAACTAATCATCCTGCTTTTAATTATTCGGCAGAAAGATTTGTGGAGATTGGAGAATGTGTAAATCTATTTACTAACAGCGGTGTGCGGGAGGGAGGATGGGGCTGTCACCAAGCCCTGCAGGCTAGGGCTCCGTCCATCTGTGGCGGCGGAGAGGCTGCTGCTGGTAACGTGGAAGGGAAGGCAGAAGCTGGGCCAACTCAGGTCTGCTCTGCTGGCTCCAAACCTACCGGACAGTTGCTCGTGTTTTCACTGTACTTCACGGAAGAAATCCTTGCTCTGTTTTCTCAAGGTGGATATTTGGGGTTTGCGCTACATCTTTTCTTGTGGAGGGGTGCTCTTAGGAGGAGCAGGATAGGAAAGATCGGTGTGGTTCTGTCTTTTGTTGCTGTTGAGTATGGCCCTCCCCTCAGCCCCACCCCAGGCAAAAACACTTGAACCCAAGCTCTTTCTTATGTCTTCCCATTTCTCTTTGAATCCCATTCAAAATGCTATCAATTATTCAGCTCCAGTTTAAGAGGCTATTTATTAATTGAAATTCAGATTGCAGTGACAAAAAGAACAAGAAGAAAATTAAGGATACGGCCAGACCAAAAGAACCCCTGTCAAATGCACATAAGCACCGTGACCAGGAAGGGAAGGTCTTACACTCAGGCCAGGAAGGGCGTCACCAAAGCCAGAGCGAGCCCTTTGAGTTTATTAAGCACTTACATGCAGGGGTACCAAGTGGGTAAGCACTGATCTGCACCGCTATGCCAGGAAATCGTTTCGTTTTTTGTGCTGCAGTTTCTAATATAATGTAGGATGTGGACAATTTGATATGAATAAGAATGCCACTGACCATGGACAGAAACTTAACAAGGCTGGGTGTCCGTGGATAGCAATGCTTTGCGGGGTGCGGGTAAAAATAGGTTCCTTAAACTGCGTTTTCACCCTGAATCTTGGTACCGTTGCTTTCACGAGCCATGGAGGTAGGTGGTCATTCTTGGAATTTCGAGTCATCCCTTTCCTTAGCAGTAAAATACTTCTTCTTTACAATTCTTGAAAGAAGCACCTGACCCTCAGGTGTCTCCTTGGAGACTTTCATTTAGAATACAAATGTAGACCTTCTGGGATAAGAACATAGAGCTTTGCTCTTGAGCAGTTGAGCCGCACTGCTTTGTCTTCCCTCGTAGACAACATCTCTATGAAAGTTTTATTGTTTGCATGTGTTTTCTCAGGTGTAGAAGGGACTGTAAATGCACGTGTGTGAATGTCACCAGCCAGCTGTTGTAGCTAAAGAATAATCTGTAGTATGGTAAAACTTTTGACTGTCTATTATAAACTAGTATTTAAGTGAACATTAAACTGTGAAGATTAATGTATAAGTTAATTGATCTGCTCAAGGTGACCTAGGCAGTATCTAAATACTCGCTTCTCGTATTCACCCCACTACACCCAATTATTTTTATTATCTAACATTTTAACTAAATTGGACTTTAGTAATATAAATAAATTGGGGCCATTCTGTTTGGTGAGGAGGCCAGGCTGCTAAGGATTCTGATTGTTTTCATACCAGTGCTTATTATTTTAAAAAGGAATTCCTATTAAATATTAGTGAGAACAAAATATTCAATCCATTATCATTGGACTAGACTGGACTGTGTGTTTTCCCTTGTGGATTGTTGTTTTGCTTTGTTTTGGTTTATGTGTATTGTGTTCACCAACACTGGTTTTTCAAACTTAGGTAAGTTGAAAATCTGACTTCATGAAACACATTCATAAAACTTCAGCCAGACATCTAGTAGCAGGATTATATGATATTTGCTTTGCAAGTGAAAGAAAGAACACTGTGCTTCTCTAGTTCCCTCAGCTGTGCCTATAAAAACTACAGGGGCTGGGGATTTAGCTCAGCAGCATAAGCACCTGCCTTACAAGTGTGTGGTCGTGAGTTCGATCTCCAGTATCGATAAAAAAGGAAAAAGATAAAAAAAACCCAAAACTATAAAAATACCACCAAGTTGAAGCTGGGGTGTGACTTTTGCTTTCCTGTCCACAACGTGATCAGGGGGATGGGAAATATGCAGGGGGCTTCCAGTCAGAGCTCAGGGTCCTTTTGAGCTGGGATGCAGAAGCTGAGTACGTAGGAAACTGATGTTGCGTTATGAAATAAGGCTGGAAAGTAACCTGATCTGCCCATCTCCCCATGCAGGCTTCTCCACGCTGTCTCTGGCCGACCAGATGAGCCTCCTGCAAAGTGCTTGGATGGAAATTTTGATCCTTGGCGTCGTATACCGATCGCTTTCGTTTGAGGATGAACTTGTCTATGCAGACGATTATATAATGGACGAAGACCAGTCCAAATTAGCAGGGCTTCTTGACCTAAATAATGCTATCCTGCAGCTGGTAAAGAAATACAAGAGCATGAAGCTGGAGAAAGAAGAATTTGTCACCCTCAAAGCGATAGCTCTCGCTAATTCAGGTTGGCACACGGGCATGGTGGTGGGTGCATTGCTTTAATGTCTGTCTTTCCCTTTCTCTTAACTTCTTTAGGAATTGGCGGGACCTAGTTTGCAAATTCTGTGTCAGTCAGCAAAAGTATCATCAGTGTAGCTTTCTAGTGAAAGTTAGATAGGAGAAAAATACTCTGGAAGAAAATGAAGTTCATTTTACTCAGTCATTGAAAGAAAGCTGTGAAACATTTATTCGCTCTTCCTGGGCCGTCACAAGCCACAAGCTCTTGCGGGAGTGGCATGAGGGGACACCACTGGGACAGAATTCGCCCCATGCTTTCTAAGCACAAGTCCACATCAAGTGAGATGTGGATCTGCCCAAACCACTTCCTCCTCAGAAATACCAATTTTGCAGTGGGGAAAATGCATTTAATGTTGCTTTTCATTTTGGTTCTCAAAGTCTACCCTCTCTCTTCCCTTCTGGAATGCTCCAGAAACCAAATTCTGCAGAAGGAGTGTTCACTGGCCAGCTCCCGCCTACACAGTAGGGGTTAAGAACATGGGATAAATGTTCTTTCCCTTCAAACTTGAGAGTGAGAAAATAGCAACCTCTGATAAGTAAAAAATCGTTGTTGCTTTGTTGTCCTCCCCTTTGTGCCCCTCAAATGCCTCATTGTGATCTGAAGTCTCTCCCATCATTTGCATAAGTTCAGGATAGATCCCTCCTTAATGACGTGCCGATCATTAGATACCTGCGTGTCAATAACGCGCTCTGATGCCGGGGCCATTGAGAGGCACACCGTGCCCCTCCATCTGCTTTTGTTTTGACCCTATCTTTGAACTTTATCTTGGTTGCTGGCCAGTAGTTTTCCCTTTAATTACAAGAAGGAAACTGTCAATAAAATCTGTTAAATGGGATGCAATGAGTGGCTTGAATGGGCGGGCGGCTATTTGTTCAAATTCTGCAGCATTCAAGGTATTGACAGTTTGTTTTCTGGGGCCATATGTGACGATCAATCTCAGGCTGGGCTCAGCCGCGCTGAAAAATGAAAAACCAGATTGCTTTTGCTTACTTGGGGATGACGACTTTGTGATTTGGTGCGGTCCTAGTGAGACGAGACCTTCTGCCCAAATTGCCCCCGAGAGAGCTGGGGACGCGTGACTGTTTTTAGAAATAATTTTTAATTGATTTTGTAATTAACAGTTCATCTACAATATTGATGCATGAATCTTCGGACTGATAGGAGGGAAATTGTTTTCAACAATAAAGCTGTGCGTTTCTATTTGTCTTCATAATGGAGTTTAGCATCTCACAGGTTTAATTGTGGATGGAACCCTTTTCCTTACCTTACCCTGAGCTCTCTCCCCTCGCTGTGTTGTGAAACCATAACATATGATTCTTTATGACAAATGGCATTGTTGTTATAAAACCCTCAAGAAGCCCTTACCTTGCCTGCTGGAAGATCAAATTCAGAGAAGCAATAGAGATTTTCGGAGGATTTATGATTCTGTGTGGCTTTACATTAGAGCATCATTCATAATTACATGGGAGACTCTACAGTAATGGTTTGGGAAAGAGTTCTTACTTAGTAATCATCAAACAAGTCTAACTCAAAACCTTTCCTTGGCCAAGTAGAATAAGCATGTTTTATATCTTTTACATTTCAAATTCCTTTTTAAGTTATTAGCTGATCGTGCATGCTAAACAATGCCAAAACTTTGTCATTAAAATGACAAAAGTGTATCATTTCCATGTTAGCCATGTACTTCATGGCTGAGTGCTATAATTTGGAGAACCTTAGTTGCAGCTTTTCTGTGTCTGTTGCTTAGAAGTATAAACATTAATATTATTGATCTACCAATGCTCTAATCCCACACAGTCTGCTATTCAGGAAGTGACCTATTTTATAGTAGTGACTGGTGATTAGTAAGTATTTATTTAAAGGACTTGTTAGTTTATTTTTCCTGCATTAAGCCAGAAATAGTTAACAACTGCTGCTTTCCTCCTGTTCTGGTAGGTAAGGATAGCCCTGCTTCGCCGGCACAAATTTTTCTGACAGATGATTGTAACAGCTTTTAACCCCTCAATACCAAGAATGAACTGAATTGGACTCTGTACAATAGAAACAGTGCCCAAGTGTTGTAAAGACCACTTCAGTTCTTAAATTGTGCCACCTTCCCAATGCTGTAAACTCTCTCATCCGCTCAGCCCACAGGCCCCAGCTTTTCAGCATGGGGCAAGGCACTTGGGAAGCTCCTTCTTTCTTCCTGTCGATAGAAGGCAGTTTTATTCCACTTTGATCACCGCTTGGAGGGTAGCCGTCAAATTAGAGATTCAATCTTGCTTAAATCCAGTGTGAGCGCTTTTAAACTGCTCATGAACATACCATTGTGAAAGTGTTTTACCACTTTTCTTAAATCCCATAGAAAACTCCTGGATTTTCCTGTAGAACTTAGAAATTTTAGATTAACCAAAATGACTTTTTGGGGCAAAAAAAAAAAAATCTCTTTTGATGATAGTTATGTAGATATCTTTGCTTTCTCTGTGTGGCTGTAGGTACTTTAACAACCAGATGTTCTATTATCCAAATTCCATCTGATTTTAAACATCTGTCTTTATTCAAAAGTTGTAAATGCTCTGCTTACGTTTGGGAAATCGGCCCTTGGCTGTCATTTTTTGTGCCCCTGTCTCTGTCACCTGAGAATTCAGGAACACTTTGAACAGCAAACCACCACAGAGAGCAACTCCCTGTCTTCAGGGCCCTGACCGAAACTACAGTAGATCGTGAACTAATATTGCAGTTCTCACGTTCAAATATTTGAAAAACCTAAGGGCTAGTCCTGGTGACTTTTGAGGGTAAGACATTTTCAGGCTTCCTTACCATGCATGTTCTCTTATTTCTGAGCAATTGTGACACAGCTCCATGAGATCAGACTTAAAAAGGAAAATCTAGGTCACTCTGTGTGTGTGTGTGTGTGTGTGTGTGTGTGTGTGTGTGTGTGTGTGTGTGTGAGTGTGTGTGATTCCCCATGCGCACACGAAGAAGCTAAAGCGATATGTAGAATTCTTTCCATCTTGGGAATTCCATGATTACTTTTACTTCCGTATTAGAACACACAGCGAAATGTTGCCCTGAGTATTTTGGGTGAGGTTATGTGATTGGATTTCAGTAGCTTGGCTGGGTTCTGTGGATTCTTAAAATTTGTTGAAGCCGTCATCACCGGTCTCAAGGTAGGGTAGCTGCTGTTACCGGCTGGGAGATGGAAAGCAGTTTAGGATTCCCAGGCCCTTGAGTCTCACCGCCCGCTTTGGTCCATGTCACGGGCTCTCCGGGCTGCCGAATGCCCACTCCCACCCAGCTGTTGTCACTGTCACTGCCTTCACCCAGAGCCCCTTCTGTTCCAGAACAAATGTGTCTGAAGTCAAGTTTTCTTTTACCTCTCTGCAGAATTTCCAGAAAAACAACTCCCACTGCTACAGGCAGTGTTTGGGCTATCAACTTAAATTCCAAGTCGTGAGTATTCTGTTTTTCTTGACAGAGAACGGGATGCACGCAGGATTGCGTGATTTCAGTCTCCTACAGTGATCACTATGAGAGTATGCCCAGGTCCTGTGTAAAAAGGACATTTGGACCCTCATTCAAAGCTGGTCCAGCCTTTCGCAATCTTTTTTCAGTGTCATTCCCTTAGGAGAGACTTTTTTATTTCTTCATGTTTTGCTTTTCAGAGGCAGGGTCTCATTCTGTAGCCCAGGCTGGCCTCAAACTCATGCTGATCCTCCTGCCTCCGCCTCTCAAGTGCTGGGTTTACATGTGTGCACCATCACACCTGGTTATGAGATACTACCTAGAAAAAAGTATTTCCTAAGTACTCACACAGTGAAATCTCATTGCCACAAGTTTACTAATATGTTTCTATACTATACACTTATACATCTTACCCAAGAAAAATATTTTTCCTAACATCCAATTCCAAATTTCATCTCATTGAAAATACATGGTAGACTCATATAAGGGTTTTATTATCTGTAAAGTAAGGCAGGGAAATTAAATCATGTCTAACATTCCCTCAGTGGCCTAAAATTTTTCAGTTGGTTATTTTTAAGTAAAAGGATTGAATTTGTTTATCTCTCTATTGAGAGAAACAATTTGTAATATAGAACAGTAACATTTCCATGGATCTAAATAAAAGTGAAAAAGAAACTTTTTCATGTCACAGCCAATTTTAAATTTTCCTTGAACTCCTGGAAATAGTTTTAGCTGCTGCCCTAAAGATTATCCTTTTTCTGAATCTTTTCATAGAAATTTCTTTTTAGATTTCTGCCGGAGAATCTCATTCTATTCCTACACTGTAACCACGTGGTAGACACATCTAGTACCATTTGATAGATTTCAGAAGCGAGGTCGTAAAGGTTGTCATCGCTATAAAGCCAGAGGACTGGACCCTCTGTCCCTTCTTGTCAATAAGCTAGAAGTTGGTCCGACACTGAGGTACCATGTCATTCAAAGCTGTTGCAATTTTGTATCCTTGGACCTCGACAACTGTTCAGGATGTAGCATCTGCTTTTCTTCTTTGCTGTCTCCTTATACACCACGGCAGTTGTCTCTGTGACTGTTCCAGGACCCACTCACCCACCCATGCCCATGAAAACCTGCAGAAATCCAAGTGCCTCCTATAAAAAGATGTGGAATTGGCACTTCCTCCACGCATTTGCTTGTGTACTCTCCACATCCTCAGGTGGTGCGTGTACTTAACGTAACTGGAACGCTAGGTAACTGCTGGTTCCATTACCTGGGTAATAGCTAGTGACAACAGAAAGCCCGTACATGTTCAGTTCAGGTGCAGTTTGGCTCTTTGCAAATATTTTCTATCTGAGGTTGGTTAATGCCATGGATCTGTCACCCTTGGATAGGAGGATGACCACTGTGAAACTACCCAGGAAACTGACTGAAGTGTTCACCAGGCACTGTGAGTGTATGTGCACGTGCACGCTTTGAGAGTTACCCTGACAAAACCATAGATAATCCTAACAGATACATAAAAAGAGATCATAACTGTATAATTTCGATCTCTTGGTCTACTTTCCTTTGATTTTTGTTAACTGAAGTCTATCACCATTTCTCAGATTATTTTAATTTTATTTCAGAAACTGGGAAGTAAGTTTGTATCATTTAGTGCAACCATTAAATTTCATTATTTTATATATATATATTTATATATTATATATATAAATTTCATTATTTATATATATATATTTATATATTATATATATAAATTTCATTATTTATATATATATATATGTATTCTCCCATTTCTTATATATGTAATATTTAAAGGTTGCATTGTATATATCTGTACTGCAGATTTTTAGGCGAAATGCACACTGGTTCTGTTATCATGCACAGCGATCAGTACGCTCAGTCAGGTCAGGAAATAAGTGTTGCAAGTATCTCTGCACTCCCAACCTGGGCAATAAGCGCACAAAACACTCTCCAGTGGCTCTGCCTCCAGGGAGAGGTACCAGCATCACTGTCATTCACAGGTCTTAAGGTAATGAGCAGCAGCCTGTCCCCAAAGGTCATCAGCAGGTGCAAACGGTCCACGGGGTTGTGGCAGGTCATGATATTCAGCACGCAAGTGGGCACCAAGCTTCACTTATCGACTCTAATTATCTCTGCCACTCCTAGTAAATGGAGAGAGAAAACCCCTGCAGAAGTATAAGATTCGGGGGCAGAGACAAGGCCTTGAACAGCGGAGGGGAAATAGAAAAGATCTGGCAGAGGAATTCCATTCTGCAAGGTAAAGCTAACAATGAAGACAGAGTGTCACGCTTTTGAAGGTGGCCGGAGCAGAGGCGCCCCTGCCACAGGGTCTCTGGCCTGCTGTTCACATAGAGACAGTGGGGGTGATCTCTGTGGTCCATGCAAAGGCAGTGGAAACTGGCTTCGTCGCTGGAGCCAGAAGAGAGGGAAAGAGATCGTAGGGGTGGGAAGGTGTTTTAATGGACAGCTGCGAACCTGGGAGTTCTGATCTCTCCCCATGGTTGAGCACAAACTCTGAATTCTTAGTATTGTTTTTGATGTTAGAATTATAACTTCTCTAGGTTAGGGAAAAAAAACAACTAAAAGTTGTCTTTCTATGCAGCTTCCTAGTTGGTATGTGGACAGCTTCCTTAGCATCTCTGTCACTCTTTGCTCTTTATTGGGGTCCCCTGGCTGCTCCACCTTCTCCTCCACCTGGCTGTTAATATGCATCTGTGATGCATAATACATGCACCCCAAGCCTTCCATTTCTCCTCCTCCTCTCCCTCCCAGCTGCCCTCTCCTGTCTTCCTGTTTCTCATCTTTCACCTTTTCTTTTGCTCCTTAAATTACTTACGTCTTACGATTTTCACGCAGGAGAAACTGTGCAATATTTAACCTTCTGACTCTGACTTGTTTCCGACGCACCCCTTTTTTTGAAGAGATCCTCCCACTGCCTCTCTGTCCTTCACTCTCCTCATTTAAATGAGAAAGAAAGTACAGGACTGCATGGCTGCGTATGTTTACTAGCTTCCTCCACGGCCTCTGAAACTCACTCCCAGTCCATGGCCTCCGATGGCAGTGTCACACTGCCGCAGGCCAGTCTGCAGTGGGTTTCCCTGGGTGTGTGGCAAGGCGTGAGCAGGGCCGGGCGGGCCCCGTGAACCTGTTTCCTGCCTTCTCTGGGTCTAGATCATGTCCTCTGCGTGCCTCAGCTTGTGCACCTTCTGCCATCTTCACAGCCCATGGGGAGCACTTTGCCTTACTGGTGACATCACTTTCTTCTTCCCTCCTCTGAGCTCAGAGTTTCTACCTGGATAATCTAGATCAATCTCCTGTTCTGCCACATAAGCTATAATGAGCCTTTTCTAGAGATGAGGACCTGGGTATCTTTGGGACCATTTTTCAGCCTACCACACAGAGTATGTGAGGAAAGCCAATCAGTAATACTTTTGCAGTGTACCTCAGAAATCACACCTGAAGATTGCCGTTCCCCTCATTGAGTCCCTTTCCGCTTTGCACAAAGTGGTGCTTGGATCCAAAGATCAGACTCAGGTCCTGTCCCCACGACACCTGTAGGGGGCGTGCTAACCCTTGGGGACGTGTCCTCCCTGGCTGGGTCTCTCTGTGGAGAGTCAGTCCTTCCATAAATTCAGGGCTCATTGAGATTACAAAATGGTGATTTGTAATTTTGTGTCTCTTTTAGATCAGTACATGATTTAAAACATTTAAATAAAGTATTATTGAAGTATTTAAATAATACTTTGTCGTATTTGTTATTTGGTTACCAGTGATATAATATACATAGGAAAAGCAGTATGAAAGCTCAATCCCCTCTCTGTATTTACCACTTTTCAGAATAGAATTAGTGCCCTTTATAGAATTATTATTACAAAGACTCATATTCAAACATGTTTAATGGATTTCAGTCAATTGCAATTGAATCCTTTTTGAAGTTTTAAAGTTGCTGTCTAGTTTCCCTGTTGTTTCTCGTTAGGTGTGCAGGTGTGCAGAGAGCTAACACCACCACTGCATTCTTCTCTGTCAGAAAGGAGACCTGCGCTCCCTTCTCCTTCCCTTCACCCATCCTGTGGTGACGGTCACAGTGGCCCAACTCTGGCTGCTTCACAGCACAGGTAGCTCTGTGTGTGGGTGTCTGCTGTACAGACCCACTCCAAAGACACACTGGGTATTCAGACACTCCATCCCATCCTAAAAGATTTGCTACCATCAAGAAAGTATTGCCAAGAATGAGCTACAAGTGCCCAAGACAGTTTCCTAACAGGACTTGGGCATTCTGGAGTACCCATACCCATGCCCGAAATAATTAATGTTTTCATTCTGGAGAAAGGCAGTGTTTGATTCCAGGTGCAAAAGGTGGAAAAGTATCTTCTTTCTACTGGTTCTAAGCCTCATTGAATTTGGAACTGTACGTGGAAAGGATCTTAGCTTTCTTCCCAGAGTGAACACATTCTTAGCCATTATCCAAACTTAGGATTCTGTTCGTTAGATTGAAATACTGAGAGTTATAAGGGCTGTGTTTTAGCATTAGGTGTTGAAGTTCATAGGTGGACGCCAGCATATGTGACATTTGCCCTCTGCTTATCTTTTGAAATCTTGTGTCATTTTTTAAAATAGCTTTAATTTGTGTCATTATCCAGTTTAGTAGCTCTCAGGCTTGGCTTGACAGAATTGCCTTGATACTGTAAAAATACTAGTGTCCTGGATCCAGCCCCAGAATTTTGATTTAATAGGTCTGGGTATGGGCCCAGGTCTCCAGATTCTTCATCAGCCTTGCCAGGGTCTGTGGTCTGTGGCTGATCCCTGTCTAGTGAGCTCCCAAACCGATGATCTCTATTATGGAGCATAGCTGGACTCTACCAGCACAAATATTGCTAGTTTCCTTTGAAGCACAGTTAAAAAGAAACCAACATTAACAACCGAAGCTAAATAATTACATGAACTAACACCAGTTTTGTTGAACTTGGCATCAACATGTAAATATAGCCCAAAGAACAAAACGTGTGGAAGCCATAGAGCCCGAACTTGAACTGGATCCCTAATGGAGATTAATATTTTCTTCAGCAGTCTGCCAGCTGAATCGTGGTCTAATTAAATAGTTCAGATTTAGTGAGTTTGCATTTAAAGTATGAGCAGACCCGAGGATGAGTAAAGCTAAAATGAGTAGACTCTTTTCTGTAAATGGGAAGTTAAATTATCATAGTAATTTGATTAAATCATTTTTAAATCTCTCCAGCTAAATCACAGCCTTTAAAGAATAGTTTGAAGTCTTAATTGCTGTTTGTGAGCCTCTCTCTCTGCTATTTGTTCTCGCCTCATTTCCTGTGACATCGTCTAATAGTCTAATATATCTCCTGCCGGGCGGCTCCGGGCCAGGCCTGGCGCGCCTCTAGCTCACTTCCGAGGGATGGAAGGTGCACCAGATGGAGAAAGGCCGCGTGTCCTCGGTTGTTCCCAGGACTGCAGGATGGAATTTGGAGACAGACAAGGGAACGGTGACGAAGATATTTCTAACAGTTTAGTTCTGTCCCTCGAGAGGACGACCACTATGCACACCTGGAAATGTCCTCGGTAGGAGCCCTGTAGCGAGCTTCGCCACAGAGATGGACACTTGGGTGAAGGGAACACAGAGGTGCACCCTCATCTTATTCTTTACAGAGAGCAAACACTGCTCTCTGTTCCACAGTCCCCCAACCCAACTGAAGCCAAAAAAAGCCATCTTAAACCTGACTACTATACTTAACTACAGTGCCACCAACCTGGCAGGGCCTTTGGGAGGGAAAAGAAACTAAATTTTCCAAAGTGGACACTCAGCGGATGACACATTTATCATTTTTATTCTTTCTCTGGGTGTAGCTGGAAAATACCTTGTTTGACTTGCGTTTTGTCTGTAGAAAAGCACATAGGCTGGGTCCCAAGATAAGCTAGGTGAGTCTCCGAATCTCCCCTCCGTTGTTCAAGGCCCGAGGACCAGCGTCCGCGGACCCCAGACTGAGACACAAAAACGCATCGAGGCACGTGCCCATCGCATCCTCGGTGGCTTCCCCACCAGCCTGAGGCACACTGGGGCCCCTGCCGAAAACACGTGCTCTTGTCTCTAAGACCAGACCCTGGAGGAGACAGGATCGAGACGGGGAGAGTTGGTCAGGAGCAGTTCCCGCGGAAGCTCCCGGTGTGCCCAGATGCTGCCCTGACACCTGCTCAGACTCCGCCTCCACTCGGAGGAGCTCCGTGTCTCAGCTTTGCTGAGCAGAAAGTGAGTTTTGAGCAGTGAGGACTTATAAGCCTTGTATTTATTCCACGTGACTCCAGATTATCTTTAAGGAATGTTTTAAAAGAAAAAGCGATGAAATACACAGGTGTTTCAAAACAGGCCACTGGTTATACCCAACTATCTTTAAAGCCCTTGGCGCATTTCACATATCTGTATCTATCTATCTATATAGTTAGCCACTCAATTTTAAACTACTTTTTCCCATTTTGTTCATTTTGAGATTCGTATTTGAGTTATAGGAAAACTGGGGCTCACTCCATATATCTTAGCGCTCAGCAATCTCAGAGAACTAGAATTATTAAACACGAAGAATCCCCCAAAGACTCCATTATGTGTAATTAACAGATAAACTGTCATCAGAATCAATAAAACGTGCTAAATGATTCAAACTTGTATATAATTAAGTGTCTGTTTTAGCGCTAGAGCTGTAACTTTTATTTTTTTCCCCCACATCTCACATTTCTCGCAGAATAATTGCGGCAACCTTGTTAACCCTTTCCTTGCTCTATTGAATTTGATTTTCAAATTAGTTTTTCAGGGACAAAGTTCACCTTCATGAATGTGAAAAAGTGTTTCCCAAGTCGGTAATCTAAGGACACTTTGCTTTTATGGGGGAAGGTTGAGTATACAGGGAAGCGTTAATGAACTGTTACTATTACCTTAAAATTCTAAGAGGGTAAAGAATTTATTGTGTTTCCATATAGCGCTAAATTCAGTGTATGCATGTGGAGTTGTTAATTAAGATCTTAATTATCAACATTTTCCCCCTTTGGGATTTAGGGGCATTTTGCCGGTAAGACCAGGGTCTTAAACTTAGCTGGGATGGTGCCCAGACTAATCCTTGTAATCGAGGGCCCCTGGAACTCTCCTTGAGTGAGAGAATCCCTCAGTAAAGGCAGTGAACAAGACAGCCACGATTCGAATCTGCTGAAAGCAACTGTTCTCTTCCTCACTCTGAGGAGGAAACTAGAGCTTTCCTAAAAATTCTCATGTTCAAACCTAGAATAAGAAATGACTTAGTGAAGTTTAGAAAGAAAGAAACAGAGGTTTGAGAAATTGGCGTCTCTGAACAAATTGCAGCTTTGAGCTGCAGGAAGCTCAACAGCACGATTCGTGGGACTCGGACCAGAAGGTCTGCCTGTGTCCTTCTTGGGGGGTACTGAGTCACGGTTTTCCTTTCCTGCTGACCCTTGTCCGGCTGGGTTATCTGCATAGCGTCCCGAGGTGGGGGAGGAGGCGTGCTCTTCCTAAGGTGACGGCGCGTGTGTTTTGCTTTGTCACACAGACTCCATGCACATAGAGGACGTGGAGGCCGTGCAGAAGCTGCAGGACGTGCTACATGAGGCACTGCAGGATTACGAGGCGGGCCAGCACATGGAAGACCCGCGCCGGGCCGGCAAGATGCTCATGACGCTGCCGCTGCTCAGGCAGACCTCCACCAAGGCCGTGCAGCACTTCTATAACATCAAACTGGAAGGCAAGGTCCCCATGCACAAACTGTTTCTGGAAATGCTGGAGGCCAAGGTCTGACTAACAGCTTCCTGGGCCCGCTCCCCACTGTGCACGCTGAAAAAGGGAAAACAAACCAAGAGTGATGGCGAAGAAACTTAGAATTTAGTTACGAACATCGACTGTCAACCAAGACTGCACTGATTCTTTAGCAGCAGCGAGACTGCGAAGCAGCTTTCGGATCCCTTTGTGTTCCTGATGAATTTCTGTCTGCTTTATCACTCCTCTCCCTTCCTGCTTTCCTTCTGATTCCCTGTCTTGTATTTCAGTTTTGTTTTCTTTCTTTCCTCTCTTGTCCCCCTTCCTCATTGGTTGGCTTCCTTAATACTGGCTTCTGGTTGTCTCATTTCCTTTCTTCCTTTTTGTTCACTTCTTCCCTTTCCTCCCCTTTTACTCTAAAATTTAAGTAACTCTAAATTGTAAGAAAATTTCCTCCCTTCCACCTCTCCTCTCCCTGTCTTCCCTTCCATTCTTTTTTTCTCTGTTTCCTTTCCCTTTCCTCTTTCGATTTCTTTCTCTTTTTCCCTTTCCTTTCCTTTCCCTTCCCTTCTGTCCTTTCTTCTGCTGCGGAACTTTTAAAAGAGGTCTCTAAGTGAAGCGATGTGGAAGCCAGCCCTGCCAAAGGATAGAGATCCACAGTATGGATACCAGTGAACTTACTGCGAACCCTACCGTCCCCAGTGACTGAGGAATCAAAGAGAGAAGCGACGTACCTACAAGTACAGAGCGACACAAGCGAATTGACTGAGTGCAGTATTAGGTTTCATGGGAGCAGCCTCTAATTAGACAACTTAAGCAACGTTGATCGGCTGTTTCTTATCTATCATTGCTTTTCCATCTAGATCAGTTACAGCCATTTGATTCCTTGTTTTTTCAAGTCTTCCAGGTATTTGTTAGTTTAGCTACTATGTAACTTTTTCAGGGAATAGTTTAAGCTTTATTCATTCATGCAATACTAAAGAAAAATAAGAATACTGCAATTTTGTGCTGGCTTTGAACAATTATGAACAATAATGAAGGACAAATGAATCCTGAAGGAAGATTTTTAAAAAAAAATGTTTTGTTTCTTCTTACAAATGGAGATTTTTTTGTACCAGCTTTACCACTTTTCAGCCATTTATTAATACGAGAATTTAACTTACTCAAGCAATAGTTGAAGGGAAGGTGCATATTATAACGGATGCAATTTATGTTGTGTGCCAGTCTGGTCCTAAACATCGATTTCTTAACATGAGCTCCAGTTTACGTACATCACTGACACCGAGGATTAGATTACACCTGCAGTGGCTCGGGGCGGTCGCCGACCTCTGCCCTGCAGGAGGGGTGCCAAGTAGTGGTCCAGCGTGCACCTCTGCCCGAGGGGCGGCCACCCTATGCCTTCTAGCTGCCCTGGTGGTAGGAAGGAGACGCTGCCCGTCCGCAGGGCTCCGGACCTTGTCTCAGAAGGAGCTGTGAGCCAGTATTCATTAAGAGGCAATAAGGCAAATGCCAGAAATTACACAAAAAAAAAATCATGAAAGACAGCAGATGCCTGACCAAATTCTAAAACCTGATCCGTAGGCGTTCATTCATTTAGGAATGTTTGTTTCAATTAATCCGCAGTTTTTACCAAGAGCTAAGCCACCATGTGCGCTTTTCCAAGCAGTATTGTCACAGCATGAGAGTCAGTCAGGGTCCAGACTGTTAGAGGTGTAATCTAATGGAGAAATCAGTTAGATACCCCCGAAATCTACAGTCGCCAAATAACCAATAAACAGTAACCTCCATCCAACGCTATACCAATGGACCAGTGTTAGTAGCTGCTCCCTGTACTGTGTGAACAGTCGTTATTTCTATGTACACAGATGTAATTAAAATTGTAATCCTAACAAACAAAAGAAATGTAGTTCAGCTCTTCAATGTTTCATGTTTGCTGTGCTTTTCTGAAGTTTATGTTGCATTCAAAGACTGTCGTCTTGTTCTTGTGGTGTTTGGATTCTTGTGGTGTGTGCTTTTAGACACAGGGTAGAATTAGAGACAATATTGGATGTACAATTCCTCAGGAGACTACAGTAGTGTATTCTATTCCTTACCGGTAATAAGGTTCTTCCTAATAATAATTAAGACATTGAGACTCATTATGAACAGATACACATCAAAGTCATAATAATATTTTCAAAACAAGGAATAATTTCTTTAATGGTTTATTATAGAATACCAATGTATAGCTTAGAAATAAAATTTTGAATATTTCAAGAATATAGATAAGTCTAATTTTTAAATGCTGTACATACGGCTTTCACTCAGTCATCTCTCAGATGTTGTTATTAACTCGCTCTGTGTTGTTGCAAAACTTTTTGGTGCGGACTCTGTTTCCAAAACTATTGCTACTTTGTGTGCTTTAAACAAAATACCTTGGGCTGGAGTTTCAGCCCAGTGCTAGGAATACTGTGTATCTATCATTAGCTAAATGGGACTATATTGTAGATTGTGGTTTCTCAGTAGGGAAGTGACTGTAGTGTGATTCTAGATAAATCATCATTAGCAATTCATTCAGATGGTCAATAACTTGAAATTTATAGCTGTGATAGGAGTTCAGAAATTGGCACATCCCTTTAAAAATAACAACCGAAAATACAACTCCTGGGAAAAAATAAAAGGTGCTGATTCTATAAGATTATTTATATATGTAAGTGTTTAAAAAAGGTTATTTTCCAGAAAGTTTGTGCAGGGTTTAAGTTGCTACTATTCAGCTACACTATATATAAGCAAAATATCTACACTGTATACATCATCTTCACTGTATCACATTAAAGTATGTGGTACTTTAAGCACTAAGAGGGAAACAACCACAAACGCCAGATGGAGACCTGTTAAAAGAATGAGATGCAAAACTTTTAGTTTTCAGTTTAAGCGATGTCAACATTGCAAAGGAACAAGTATCTTACAAATAGGAAAGGAAAAAAATAAGCTTAAAAGGTAGATCTAACGGAACTGCACAGGCTTCAGGGTAAATACCCATCTTAAACCTCATCCGAGGCAAGTTTTTTTCAGGTTTCAAGCAAGACCATTGACTTAAATGTGAAGTTTTGGACACTGATAACGATGTATGTGGTAACCATATGATTTCTTTTTATTTTGCTTCTTTTAGGTTCTTATTTAAAGCAGTATGATTGTGTGACCCCTCGTAGTTACACCTGTGTTTCAATCAGATCAGATTGTTGTATTTATTCCACTATTTTGCATTTAAATGATAACATAAAAGATATAAAAAATTTAAAACTGCTATTTTTCTTATAGAAGAGGAAATGGGTGTTAGTGATTGTATTTTAATTATTTAAGCATCTCTGTTTACCTGCCTAGGAAAACATTTTATGGCAGTCTTATGTGCAAAGATCGTAAAAGGACAAAAAAAAAAAAATTTAAACTGCTTATAATCCAGGAGTTGCATTATAGCCAGTAGTAAAAAATAATAACAATAATATTAATAATAATAATGATAAAACCATGTCTATAGCTGTAGATGGCTTCACATCTGTAAAGCAATCAATTGTATATTTTTGTGATGTGTACCATACTGTGTGTTCCAGCAAACGTCTGTTTGTGTAAATGTATTTATTTTATATTGTATATATTGTTAAATGCAAAAGGAGATATGATTCTGTAACTCCAATTGGTTCAGATGTGTAACTCAAATTATTCTGCCTTTCAGGGTGATGGTCGAGCAATATTAAACGAGCTTCCACTTTTGCCCGCTCTTTGGTAGTGTGTTGCTTCTCCTGCCCCCAGCAGAGAATCCATCCACAAATGTTGCCCTTTGTTACTTCGCATCAAAGAGTCGCTGTTCCCTAAAAATAAAGTAGGAGTTTAAACAAGAGCTATATAAAGGCTTGTCAGAATGAATTCTAATGTGCCACGAAACACTTTGCATACTCTTAAATATGCAAAATGTCTTCTGGCGCCCTAGAATTCATTCTGACAAGCCTTTATATAGCTCTTATTTAATCTCAAAGCGTCTCCATATCATCCTGCATTACTGGAAATCATCGCCTCTGTGTCAATGTCATAACAGAAAACTTTCCCCTATTTTAGGATCGTATTAAAACCTGCTAGAGAGACCCATTATTTCCCTCTATCGACAATTAAACACTGCGCAGCCTGGCTGTCTGCATGCTGCAGAGGCAGCCGAGCAGGGGGAGCTGTCCAGGGATCCCCGAGGGTTCCGAGCGCTGCTGACAGCAAATGGCTTGTCCTTGCCTGCGCACACGGCGAGGTCGCAGCCCTCGCTGCTTGGGGTCACGCTGCAGCCTCCCCTGGACCCGGCGGAGCCATCAGCGCAGAGCTCAGCCGAGCCTCGCCTGGCTGCTCCGCCCGGCGGGCTGCGCTTTGTCATTGGGTTCACCCTGCGTTTCTCACCTTTCAGAGCTGGCCGCTTCTCTTCTGGGGAGGAAGCCAGGCCACGGAGCCTCTGAGCCCAATGGGCTCCGGAGCCCTAGTCCCCCAACCACTTGCAGGTGCCAGCTTCTGTTTTAATGTCCTTCGAGTGGCAAGAGCTCAGAGCAGGCTGACCCGCTTTATTTAACTCGGATTATTTTCAGAGCCCTTGTGTGGAACAGAAACAATGCAAGTCACAAAAACCTAGAAAGAAAAAGCACCCCTGGGGCCCTCGCACGGGGCTTCATTCAACCTTTTTAAACACAGGCTGGCCGGTGACATGTATCTTCTTAAATGTTTATTTTTTTTTTAAAGACCTAATTGGCCTTTTTAGCAATTCATGAGTCAGGTGGCACATACCTAAGCCTTATCTACGTGTGCCACTGGCCTGGCAGAAGAGTTCAGTGTTCTTTGTATTTTTGAAAGTTTTTCTTTAAAGTTTTTTAAAAGGTTTTTGTTTGTTCTTTGCATGTTTGCAATACCTAATAGCACTCAGCCTGGGGAGCGGGTACACAGATGGCCCCTTCACATGCTCCAGGCTTTTGCGGAGATGACAGCTCTGGAGACAGGGACACACACATACTTTTAAGAGCTCAAGCATCTGAATGCCGGGCACCTTTTTATAATTCTGGATTCTTCCAGAAGGAACTTCCTGTTACTGACACTTTTCCTACGTGTGTCACATACAAATGAAACGCAGCCGTGGGATTGTGACGGTTGGCACACTATTTTTTAGTTGTCAGGTGGGTCTGTCCGACCAGGTTACGTTTTTGTTTAAGAAATCATTTTTGGTTTCACTGGTTGTTTATGAGCGATTTGTTTTTCTCAGGACAGTGGATCCCAAACGCTGCCTGCTGGCATCTCCTGGGGAGTGTCAGCTGGCCCGCTGGCCCCACCAAGAAGACCTGGGCTCCCTGGCGGAGGTGCAGCCTGGCTTTGGAGTCTTTAGGACACGTGTCGGGATTTTGATGGAAGCCCGAGAGACAGAGACACTACTACGCCACGTTTTTGTACTTTTCTCAAGCCACAAATGTCCTTAAAACCAAAGAAACTTTTTTTAAAGACAAAAACCTTACCTTTTTTCTTTTTAAATCACAAAAATGCAATGAAATCCGCTTTGTTTTGACCTTCTATTCCCCAAACACCACCTCTCCCCTTTCCATCCACGAAAGACACTTGGATGACTTTCAAAGCCTGTCTCTGACTACATATCCAGATATAAATGAAAATACTCAAAAATACTTGCAGGAAACTGATACTTTTTTTACCTGCACTTTTGGCCTTCAAATGTGCTTTAAAATTAATTTCCATGTGGTTCAAAATACCTATTTTTCTCTGCTCCAGAATAAAAAAGCAAGAAAATCCAAGTTCTGATTTCCTGAAGTAAACGCTCACCTGTATTTTCTGAGCTGTTTGTTTAGGTGAGAGGTAGAAATGACATAAGACTGAGATAAAATAGTTCATCCTTGGGACTCTGCAAAAACTTCAGGTATATTTTGATTATTTAGAAATTTAACTTGTGGTTAATGTGTGAGTTTCCTCCACCATGACAGTTCATGGATAATTCCACAGTGTACTCAACAGGGAAGAGTTTACGGCTGTCTGTGATCATCCACATCTCTAAGTCCAGCTTGTCATGCCCCGTGATAGCATGGAAAAAACCCTAAAATGAAACAAGTAGCAATAGATGGATTGTCTATTGCATCTTATTATGAAACAAAATAGAAAAGAAAAGAATTTCAGAAATATAATCCTCCATTTCCAGGAGTATTTGTCTTGTTCTCCATGAAGCTAAAGGTCTGAAATAATGCGCCCATCAGGGGCTCAATGTAGCATGTCCATGCCAGTTGGTCCAAGGGCTTGTTATGATGGTAATGACCTCCCGAAACGTGGACCTGGATTGCAACAGTACAATTGCTACCAGCTCACCCGCTGGGAGAAATATTTTATTATTGTCAACTACCCTCCATGGAGATTTGTTTTGCCTGTTTCTGTTTAAATTAAATTCAGAACAGAACTGCATTACTATTTCTCTGGAGTATATTTCAGATCAACGAGTCTCAAAATTTAGGATTCCTGGCTAGTTCACATTTGTTTATTAGCAGAAAAATTGCAATAGGTGTTACGAACTGTGGGGAGATTATGACTGCAGTTGTGATCTAAAAGTCAGAACCCCGTTTTTCATTACAGATGCCAGTGGATTAATTGTCTCATCGATTGTATAACCTTTTTTTAAAAGCAAAGAGGTACAGTATGCTGATGAATTGCTATACCATGTCACAAGAATTGTTTAACAATGAGAAACTTTGTTCCAAGTAAGAAATGCTTTAAACTTAAGATCCTAAACAAAATGTGTTTGTATTAATTTGTTTCAACAGTGTGTGTGTGTTGGACACAACCAAAAAAGCCCTAAGCATGAATGCAAATGCCTCGTGAATATAAAATATCTTTTCTAACGTATTTTTTAAAAATGAGTAAGAATATCTTGGAAAATATATGAGATGATTTGGATAATTTTGCCACAGGCCCCATATTGAATCTTTGCTTAAGAATTTAAAACAGTAAATTCTTCCATCAACACAAGTTTTATTGAATGTAGTTAAATTAGAACTAGAGCTTATTCTACAAAAAGAACAAAGTCTGTTACCTTTGCAAGAATAACAGTGGGCAGCGTGCTTCTCAATGGACTCAACTGCAACAAAAGTGAGGTTAGAATTTGGAATCAAATGGTGAAGGGAGCAGCTCACTAAAAAGCCTAACAGAGAACATTCCAGATGCGGGGCATTGCACCTCTCAGTTTGCACTGCGGTTCAATCTGCCGTGCTCAGTAGAGTTTCACAGTTTTGTTGGGAAATGAAGAACTCTCTGCTATTTAAAAAAAATAAAAGCACAGAGAGCAAAACATAAGAGCAATTTACAAAATTTGGTAACTATGTAACAGTTTGCTTTTCCCCTAATATCTGTGAGTTCCCATGCCTGCAGGGGTAAAGCCCTGAAAGTTAGTGGGACAGTTTATCTCACGGCTGCTTCTGAAATATTCTCGCTGAGAGCTTTCCCTCTGCATGGCTCTGATTTGCCTTCATGCTCTTTTTGTGAACAAAATGAGTAGACCAGTCTTAATGCATCAAGTGTATTCGAGTTTAGAAATCAAAAGAAGATAGACGGCCTATGTAGAGTTTAAGTGTGTATAAGAAACAAACATCTCTTCCGCTACAGAAATAAACATCCAGTTGACAGTAATTTCTGGTACAGATAATAAGGCTGATGCTTAGCTGTCCGGATATTTTTACACATAGAGAGTTTATGAAACATGATTTGTTTTGATTGAGTTAAGATTTGGGAGCGCTCAGACAGACAGGGACTAAAGAGAAAGAGCACACCACACTCTCAATCTGTATCTTTTCACCCTGAATTCAGACCCCAGCTCTGCCACTAACCAGCCATCAACATGCTACTAGTTAAGTCCACTCATTTGAGTTAATGGGGATGAATATACTCACGTAAAGATTGTTACCAGGATTAAAGTAGATAAACTTGTAGCTAATTTTTTTTAAAGTTCAGTCATTTGAAAGTTTAATTTTCTTCTTTTCTTGCCCAATAGAAGCTCAAGAAGAGTCCAAGCTAACCTAATTGGACTGGGACAAAACCCTGAGAGGGGTAAGGTAGTAGTTTGGAGCCCGAGGCGGGAGGTTGCGCTGTGGGTTCTTCCCGCGTGGCCTGTACTGAGGTGCTGCAGGATTGGCCTTGCAGACTGGGGGTCGGGGGGGGGGCACAAACCAGCCGTGGCCTAACTGGGTCCTGGGCACTATGCTAATGACTATAAATGACTATAAAAATGTAATATTCCCGACAGCTTGGAGTAAATGCTATTCATATTTCCATCTTACAGAGGAAGAAAACCCGGCTTAGCGAACTAATTTGACCAAGAAATATGTCCTTAGTGTACAACTCTGCCAAATACGGATTCAGTTCATCTAAATCCTGAGCCTGAAATTTTAAGCCACTAGCCCTGCACTGAGCAACTTTCCTGAACTTGAATACTAAAAGGCTTATCATTTATATTTTTCTTACTTTGCATTCGTGGAAGACAGCAGTAAGTAAATTGCACTGATGGGATCCAGGAAGACGTTCGTGGCTGGCCTCTTCCTGTCTCATTCTCCTCTGTAAGTTCTTAAAATGTGTGTTTTGTTAACTTACGTGCGTAAGAGGTTTAATATTCAGAGATGGTGCTGGGTTCTCCCTGCCTCCGTTTTCTCTCTCTTTCTAATTAAAACCCGTTTCTGGCACATTCTAGGCAAATGCTCCTCAGTCCCTTAATTCTGTCTCGTCTCCCCTTCTGCATTACATTTTTAGGATGTTGCCACCTTTTAGGGAGAAATCCTCCCCACACCAACCCAGGGAAAGCAAGCATCACATTGTTATCTATTCTCCTTGCAAGGAGAAAGATTTCCTGATACAGTGTCACTGCTGAGAGCTTCTCTGGGTACTTTTCTTTGGGAGCTAACATAACGATTACTTGGAATATATGTCCAGGAGAGAGGGTGTCGGGTTAATGACAGTGTATATGTTTATTTCCACTACACTCAGTATCCTGTACGATTAGGTGAGTGTGAGCTCCTGGAGCAGTGCATTCAGGTTTTGTTTTTCCTCTGTAGCGTATCATTTTATCTTGCTCCTAACTTTTTCCAATTTGACTGTTTTAAAAATAGCATGATATTGTTTTCATTTGCAGTTCTCCCAGTGTCTGTTTTTGGCTCTTGTGTTTCCCTTGCTGTCCTTTCTGTGAAATGTTTATTTGTAACCATTGCTCTCATTCTCCATTGGGTTTCTTGTTCGTTTGTGGGAGTTCTCTGTGTGTTCTAGGTATTGATCCCTGTCACTTTCAGTTTTTGCAACTGTCTTCTCCTTGTCTGTGTTGCATCTAGTAATGTGACCTTTGTCCTTATTGACTGGAAATTATTAACTTTGATAAAATCGAATTAATCAATTTTGCCCTATGGTTTCAGAGTTTAAGATCTATTCTTCCAAGTTGCTACAATTATTTTTATAGTTTGAATTTCACATATAGGTCTTCTTGAATACAGCCTGAATATTTTAATGTGTATAAGATTCAACTGATTTCTCAACCTCTTCCTTTTCCATCAGTTTATAATGTTACTTGTGTATCATATCGAATTACCACATATAAGGAAGTCTGTTCTTGACTCTGTGATCTGTTCTTTGGAAAACTGATGTATTACTGCCATCGTGCATTGGTTTACTGCTATGGTTTGTAGCCTGTCCTGATACAGTGTGTCCTTTGTTCTTGCCAACACACTTTATTTTTGCATTCTTAGTAGTGAAATTTTATTATTCCTCATAAATTTCAAAATCTTTGTTTTAAGCTCTCAAAAACTGATCCTTGTATGAACTTTATAAGCTTAATGTACAAATTAATTTGGAGACAACATTTTTACAAGTCAAATTTAATGTACTATATTTCTTTATTCTTACTTTGTGCTATTTCTGTAATACAGGTATTTTTAGTTTATCGACATACAGCCTCCTGCTTTGAGTCGGTTCCTAAACATTTTATTAATATGTCGCTCTGGGAAATTGTACCTTATTTTCTATTTTATTGGTGTGTTGTTTTTATTCTTTTATTGTCTTTTTTGAGCAGAGGAATGCTATTTAATTTTGTATATTGACCTTGTGCTTGAGGGCTCTGTTCTACTTCCTTATTAGTTCTGAGCACTGATTTATTATCCTGAACCCTCTACATATATTAATCTAAATTCAAATTCAAAACTGATCAGTTTATTTCTCAGTAAACCTCTTTCCCCTTATTGTAAGTCCATCTCTTTTTTTAAAGCATAGATAGTTCAATAAGTTTTGATACAAACCATCTTTCCCCAGTTGCTTATATTTGTTAGAGTATGGATTTTATTTTCTTCCAAGTTACTGAAAGCAAAAATATTACAAGGGAGTTGCCATGATTTGTTAGAAATGGTCATTCTGCCAGTCTTTAAGAACATGTTTTCCCAGCTTTCTATAAAAATTTCCCCACTACCTTTGTCCCCAAATCACCTGTGTATGCCTGTTTTAGGATTGTGTTATGGCAGAAACTCTTATTTTCTACATACTTATTTTTGTATATCTGTCAGTGTTTGCCGTGTAACAAGCAAACCAATGAAAACCAGAGGTTGGGCAGAGAGGCTGTACTGGGGCTGAAGGTTACCTGCCTCTCTCTGGGGCCCAGGGCCAGGCTCAATAACTGCTCAGAAGACGGCAGAGGCCAGAGAAGCAAGTACCACACCACAGATATCCCACTTCTGCCTCTCTCATGTCTATTTAGCTCCCATTGGCCCAAAAAAAGCCACGTAGCCAAATCCAAAGTTAGAGAACAGGGCAGCCTCCTGTGGAGTTTTGTAACGTAACTGCACATCTACATGATAGCAAGACCAGAGAAATAAGGAGACAGGGCTACCAGCTCAATATACCACACCTGCTGTGATAATCATTGGACTTTTAATTTTAGTAAGTGCATTAAAAATCACCATCACCAGTGCTGTGCTCTCCTTTCATTCTGAGTATGCCACTGTTTGCTTTATATTTTCTTTAATCCTGTAATGGTTTTTCAATGTGGTTATACCAATAATGTACACTTTCCCACTGACGGTGTAAAAAAGAGTTTCTAAATGTTTTAATGTTACTGCGTCTTTAACGTTTTTATTATTCTGATGACTACAGAGTGATATTTCATAATGGTTTTCATTTTCATTCCCCTGAAGACTAATAATATTGAACACCTTCCCATGCTTTTATTAGCCATTTAGATATCTTTTTTATGAAGTTTCTGTGCAAGTCAATTGCCCTTTCACACTTCCGGTGGTCTGAATTTATTGATTAATAGATATCATTAATATATTCTGGGTGGGATCCAGTTACAAGCGAAGAGCATCTCAACCTCTGTAGCTTAGATTCTCATCCTCCTAATGGTCTCTTGTAATGAAGAAGTTCTTAATGTTAGTGCGATCCGAGGTACCACTCTGTAAAGTGCTTTTAATTCCTTGTCTCAAAAAAAAAAAAAACTGTCCCTCCTTTGAGGTTATAAAAATGCTTTCAGAAATTATTTTCTAAAAGTTTTACTGGTATCTTTTTGTTTTAGGTGTTTGAATGACCTGGAATTGATTTTTGTGTATGGCACAAAGTGAAGGTCAAGTTTTCTAACTTTTCTGTTTCCCTCTGTGGACATTCAATCGTCTGCAAACTGTTTGTTGGATAAAAAGACTGACCCATCTTAAAGCTTTACAGTGGCATCCTTGCCAGGTGTAGGTTACTTTGTACTCAGTCCCATTTCTGTCCTGTCGATTCATTGGTCGCTGTGCTAATCTTACACATTCTGTTTTCTGAAATACTTAAGGTAAGGCGAGGTGTCCAGCAGAGCGATGTTCCTCAGTGTTTTTTCCCCTACAGGTCTTGGCTTCAGTGTTTCCATTTAAAATATAGCATCATTTTGTCCCTTTCCACACACACCTGCATGTTAATATTTTAAGTGGGATGCCATTGAGTCTACAGATTAATCTGTAGAAAATTCACATCTCTACGAGATTAAAACTTTCTACTTTGGAGTGTAATGTATCTTTTAATTCCCTGTAAGTATTTTTAAAATGTTTTGACACTTTTACAAAAGGGAATATATTAAGGCTTTTTGGAAGCAGACCTGGGAATTGAACCCAGACCTCCAAGCTGAGTGGCAGACTATATCCCTGTCACTTTGTAAATTGTATTTCGGCACAAGGTCTCACTAATCCTGCCTCAGCCTCCCTAGCAGCTGGGATTATGCTGTGCCCCACTGAGCCTGGGTTATCACTAGTTTTTTTTTTTAAAGTTCTGTCATTTGCTATTTTGCATCCACTCAGCTGGATAAACTCACAGTTTATTAATTCTAGTAATGTGTTTGCAGGTTCCCCTTCCCACTTTTTCTCTTTCTCTTACTGCCTGGGGAAACCTTCAGCCCGTGCTGAGCAAAGCCATGACTGGGAGAGTGAGAGGGTTCCCTTCACCTGCTGCTCCCCATCCAAGCCAGGCTGTCAGCTTTCCCTGGTGAGTTGATATAAGCTCCTGAAGGTACCACTGGGTAGATTAAGGAAGTTTCCTATTTACCACTGGCTGCCAAGGTTGTTTTGTGGTACCTCGGCTTCACGTTTTATGCAATAGTATTTGTGTGTGTGCATGTGTGCGTGTGTGCATGCATGCATGTGTGTGTATGTGTGTGTGTGTGTGTCTATTGAGCTATTTAACTGATTTTAATTCTGGAGAGCAGCAACTTACTGTGTTACCTTAATGTAAAATTAAATTTGCATTCTGATATCAAATAGATGGCCAAATTTGGTTTGCTTTTGTTTTATTTAAAAATTGTTCCATTGCTTCTGTTAACAAATTTTTTAAATCTTATAATTTTCTCTGTTTTTGTAATGTGGTTGTCAAAATTTTGATACAGTGGTCATCACAAAAAGTCTGGCAGAATGGGACCTGTGATTTTATTTCTCTGGAAGAATTTTTTTACGATGGATGGTACTACTTTGGTAACTTCATGAGAAAACGTGCCTTGGAAATGGTATAGTCCCAATATTCTGTCTGTGCAGGTATTTACTGAAATTTATGTTTTGGAAACTCATACATCCTCAATCAAAGGCATTTATCTCTTTTCAGTCAAGCTAATTAACATGCCCACTACCTGATATACATATATTTTTGTGGTGTGGTGAAAACACTCAAAATATATGCTCTTAGCAATTTTGAAGAACACAATGCGTTGTTACTAACTGTAATCACCATGAGTTAATTCTTCCTCATTCATTAATTGAAATTTTGTGGCTCTTAACCAATCTCTCCTCCCTCATTTGAGGCCCTGACAAACACTGTGCTATTCTCTACGTCTGAGTCCAGCATGTGTCAGTCCACATGTAAGTGTGACCCTGGGGTGTCTGTCCTTCTATGCCTAGCTTTTGACACCTAACATGCTGTCTTCCAGGTGGACCTGTATTTTCCCAAGTGGCAGGACTTGCTTCATTTTGACGGCTGAATTATTTTCCAATGTACATGTAGACTACGTATTCATTAGGGTTATTGTGAATATGGTGGCAATCACTATCAGAATGTAATGTCTCTCTAATGTACAGATTTAGTGTCTTTTGCATTTCTACCCTGTAATGGGACTGCTGGATCATATGGTATGGCTATTTGTAATTTTTTGAGGAATCTCTACAACACTGTTTTTTCTGTACTGTTTTATAATCCTATTGCTAGTATACAAGACTCCTTTTCCTTCACACCTTCAATATCACTAATCTTTTTCTTTTTCACAATAGCCATTCTAAGAGGTGTGAGGTAATACACCTGTGATTATTAATTTACATTTTTCTACTGAGTATTGGTATCAAGAATTTTTCATATGCCATAACCTATTTTGTGTTTTCTTTTAAGAAATGTCTAATCACATTCCCAGTTTTTAAATTGGGTTGTTTTCTTGCTATTGAGTTTGTTTTCTTTCTATATTTTGGATATTAACTCTTAATAAGATATATAGTTTGCAAATGTTTTCATTCATTCTGTAAGGTTTTTTCTGTTAATTGTTTTCCCTCCTATAAAAAAGATTTTTGCTTGATGCAATTCTATGTTCTATTTTTCTTTTTTTGCCTCCCTTCTGTATTTATATCGAAAAAGTCTTTGCCCATGCCCATATCATGGAACTTTCCATTTGAGTTCTTCTAGTAATTTTCCACTTAAATATTTAATCTTATTTTGGTTGAATTTTTTCATATTGTATAAAGTAAGAACCTAATTTCATCTGTATGTTGATATCCAGTCATTCAAACATAATTTATTGAAGAGAAAGTTTGTTTTCTATGATATTTTTCTTCTATGATGAACTTTTTATGTTCTTGTGACCTTGTCAAAAGTCAGTTGACTTTAACGGCATGGTTTTGCTTCTGGCCTCTTAACTGGTTCCATTGGTCCTCATGATGGCTTTAGTATAGATATCATGCTGTTTTTATTACTGCAGCTTTGTAGTATATTTTGTGTTCCAGTGGTGTAAGTACTCCAGCTTTGCTCTATTTGTTCAATTGCTTTGATAATTGAGGGTTGTTTCTGCTTCTCCTCCCTCCTCTTCCCCCTCCTCTCCTCCTCCTCCTCCTCTTCTTTTTCTTCTTCTTCTTCTTTCTTTTCCTTCTCCTGGTAGTTCTCTACATATTCTATGGTTTTTTTTCTATTTCTGTAAAAAATATCTTTGCAAAATTGAATTGCATTCAATCTGAAGATTGCTTTGGATAGTACAAATATTTTCAAAACACTAATTCTTCCGATCCATGACCCTGGGCTATCTTTTCATTTGTTTGTGTCTTCTTCAGTTTCTTTCTTTTATAGTATTTAGTGAACAAATCTTTACTTCTTTGGTTAATTTGTTTTTATGTTTCCTCTAGGGGTGTGCAACTATTATAAGTCAGATTATTTTCTTGATCTCTTTTATAATTTGTTACTAGTGCACAGTGCATTTTTTGTTCATTCTGGTAGTGTTCATTTTCGCAAGCTGGTTTGATTCATTCTAATATCTTTGGTGGAGCCTTATGTTTAACATATTCTTATCTGCAAACAGGGAAATTTTAGCCTCTTCCTTTCTGATTTGGATGCCTTTATTTCTTATCTTGACTAATTACTCTGAAAAGTGCTTCGAATGTTATCTTAACTAGAAATGGAAGGAGTGGCACCCTTGATCTCAGAAGAAAAGATTTCAATTTTTCACCACTGAATATATTAACTCTTTTCGTCATATATAGCTTTTAATGTGTTGAGGTACATTCCTTTCATAGCTAATTTGCTTTAGAATTTTAATTAAAAAAGGATTTTCCATTTTTGTCAAGTGTTTTAATACTTTATGTTAAGATGATCACACAATTTTTTTGTTCATTCTGGGAATGTTCACACAAAGATGATCAGAATGTATGATGAATGACTAAATTTCAAAAATTATTACAGTAAGAGACACATCACCATTAATCACCCCTCAAAACACTCTTCCTTGCTTTGAATATACCTGTCTCACTGTTTTCATCATTTATGAATCAGTCCTGGAAGTCCTGTTTTATGACTATGTTTATGAGGTTTGATAAAACAGACGGTGAGTTCTATTGTCCTGCACCGTCCACTGCAAAAGCAGGCCTGTGAAACCCTGTGCTGCCTCCTACTCTGCCTCCTGACCCCACCTGGCACTACGTGATTTCTTCTTCTTCGCCAAGGTAAAAATGACCACGAGAGAATCAGTTTTTCCAATCAGTTTTGTTCATCGAAAAAGCCCAACTGTGTAACTAAAGATATTCATGACAGAGGATTTCCAGAGCTCCTCTAGAGGTGATAGAAGAATGATAGAAGAAGTATTTTCAAAGTGAGGAAAGAGTATTTTGGGGAAGATTAGTAGCAGTGTGCATTTTAACTAAGTATGCAGTGTATTTTTAAAATTTTTTTGTTATTGGTACCAGGGATCGAACTCACGACTGCCTGCTTGCAAGGCAGGCGCTTATGCCGCTGAGCTAAATCTCCAGCCCCCTACGCAGCGTATTTTTTAATCACAATTTATATTCCTATGTTTGTGTATGTTCAATCCTTGCATCTTTGGGATAAGCTCCACCTGATCATGGAACGACATTTTTAATGTGTTCTTAAATTCTGTTTACTATCATTCTGCTCAGGGTTTGTGCATCTGTATTTATTAGAGATGTTGCTCGGTAATTTCCTGTTTGGGTGTTGTTCTTGTTTGGTTCCAGCTTAGGTTTTTCTTTTCTCATGTTTGTGGTAACCTGTCCATTCTACCCATGCTTCAAATTTATTGGTATAACTCCACTCACAGTTTTCTCTGATTAATTTTTTAGCGTCTCCAGGGTCCCTAGTAGAGTGGTTGGGTTAATTTCTTGTGTATGCTGCCACAAATGACTTCAGATCTCACAGCTTAAAAAACTCCTGCAGACCTCCTCGCTGGAGTGGGAGAGACATTAAGTGACTTAGTTCAGAGTGGCTTCAGTAAAGTCATGCACAGTGTACCAAGTGGCGTGGCCAATGGGTTGGGCTATTTTTCACATCAAATTTATACTTCTATGACCTTCATCAAAAAGAGATAGGGCAAAAATTTAATCTCAAGAGGGGGATGGAGTCTACAATAATGGAAATTAATGTAAGAGGAAAAGGAAATAGTTTTTCCCTTAACCTCACGATCATTGTGATATCTGTGCTGTTACCTCCACTTTTGGGTTAAGAAAGAGAGAAAATGGGCATCGTCATGCAGAACACAAGCAGAGCCCTAGCTCTGGGTTGCCTCTGAGGGTGAATGAACGGTGAACAAGAGGATACAGAAAGCAGGGGAACTGGAGGAAAAAGGGAGGACGGCTTGGTTCCTTCCCTGAGGGCTTTCATGCAGTAATGGCCTTGTGCTTATGGGCCTTTGGATATGACGGTGTCCTCTGGGAGCTTGAGTTTGGAGCTAGTAGTTTATATCTGAGTATAATATTGCCCATTTCTGGAAGGTATTTTAGATAATTATAAAGATGAAATTATAATGTCACTAGAATCCTCTTTTAGCAAAATAATGTCCTCGAATGTTTATGTACATTGCATGTCAGTACACTCCCAAAAATGCTGGGTGTGACAAAACCAGCAAGAGAGACCATCGGCAAAGGAACAGCCAGGAAGACAGCCAGTGGAGGAGGAATCAGAGGCTAAATCCCCAGCTTCTGATTCCACTTTGATAAGTGAGAAGCATCGTCCAATGAGCTCCTGGTCAGCTCTTGTGTTTTAGTAAGTGACTTTGCGGTTATTTCTCAGAGATTGGTTGGGTGCTGAGTATATGGAACTTTGTGTGCTTGGCCTTCCAGGGACTTAGGGAAGAGATCAGATAGGCTCAGTTATGAGCCTTGGGAGCCTTGGGAACTCTGAGAGGTCCAAGGAGATGAAAAATCAGTAACAGAAATCCTCAAGAAGATCTTTGGAGGTGACACCACCATACAAGAAAATCGAGGAGCAATTCTTCAGTCACCCTTGTCTATACTGAGACCCCAAGTACGGAAATACCTTTAATTCCCATCTCCAAGTAGTAAGAAGGGTCAGAGAGCATGGAAAGTGCAAAGCAAGTATCACTAGCCCAGCAGGGTGACTTAAAATCATGGAAAGAAACCCTATCTGTGGCCAGTGGCCATGGCCAGGGAGGATGAGAAGGACTTCACATTCATGAGCTTTGCCAACACAGACTATTGGATGGAGACAGAATATCTGTAATTCATTGGTTATTACATCTGTGGTTTTGCCCAGGTCATGTCACCTTTTGAACACTTGGTTCCATCATCTATAAAACAGAGACATTAAACTATACACAAGGTCTGTCCTGGCTGTAAAATCACGGAATCCCTAGGAAGGGAAGGGCAGACAAGAGAGGCGATGAGAATCTGTGCTCAGTATTCAAAGAAGATGGCCAGGAAAAGCAGTGGGTTTCAATGAAAGGAAAGTAAAGTGTACCGTGAAGCACGCGTTCTTCTCCTTAGATTTTCACTGGGCTTCCTTGGATGTTAAAAACTATGACGTGTGAACATTCTAAGTGGGGCCTCCACTTAGTGGGGGATATTGGGATTGGACCTCAGCCTGCACTGCTGGGAGTCCTTGTTATCAACTGCCTCAACTTTCTCCTGTCTTAGACCAGTGTCGGGCCAGTCAGTCTGTGAGACCCCTTCCTTGGGTTTGTCATCATGGAATGAATGACTGACAAAATTTTGAGTACCACTTTTTTCCTCAATTTTTTGGATGTTCTCGATTAAGGAGCAAATATCTAGTATTTACAGAAATAAAAGTTCTATTACATTTCCTCATGTCAGATATATACAGAGGGTTTATGTGCTTCTCTGGGAAGAAAAGGAAATACAGCTGTTTTGCAGGTAATAACAGTTTATTTTATGTCCTATTTTCTCGAACAGTGATTGCTCTTACTTAGAAACTCTCCTGGCATTTTGTAGGCAATAAAAATGTAAGAAGAATGCTTTCTGCAGAGAATTTCACAAGCCCGGCCCCAGTTTGTAATCTGCAGCAGAGAGCATCTATAATGGGATTCCAGGGTGGCTGGTTGATCCCTCTGACTGAAGCTCGGGACCTGGGTCACCATCCTGGCAGGCCTGGGTCCGCCCATCTGCCCGGAGCCTCCAAGCCACTGTGAGGAGAAAGATCCATGCCAATTTGAGACAAAGCCAAGGAAAATCTTTTTTGTGAGGCAGATACAAATGAAAACATGTAAGGTAAAAGAAATTGTAACTTGATGTTAACATTTCAGAGCTCTTTGATTAAAGATCTTGTTCTGAAAAGAACAATCAAAGAATATTCCAGAAGCCTGCGTGAGGCCTTTTTCCTTGCTGTCTCCTACGGGTCCTGCTTGGGACCAGTCTTGCTCTCCGAACCCTCTTGCTTCCACTTTGGATCTCACTAGGCTTTTTTGCTACTGAAGAATCAGAATTTATGGGTATGAGCACCATTAAGTTATTTACCTTAATTTTCACTTGGGAAAAAGGAAGTGCCTATTTGAAAACTCACTCCTCCGTAACTGAGCACCATATTGGGTGCTTTTTCTTCCCTATCTTGCATTGTCTCCCTACAAAGCTTCAGTCACGGTCCTTGGAGACCTTGCTAAAGCAGTTGGTCGCCTTGGCTTTGGACAGATCCACTCCACGTGTGAGGATGAGAAGGAGGATGGCAGCCTCTGCATCCATCTCACAGAGCTCTTGGGAGGCTCTGGTCTCAACTGTATAAAGCGCCCAGGAAAGGAAGAGCTTCTCTCTTCAGCTGAACAAACCCCAAATTTCTTCCTTCACGATTGTTTGCTCGCTGCCTACAACAACAAACAGCACAGTAATAGTCATGATGGTAATTTCCCATTTTACCATTTTGTAATACGATTGCACTATGCCAAATGTGTTAAATACAGTCAAATATTTAGGTTTAAAAATTTGATTACAGTAAAGGACACTTTGCTATTAATCGCTTCAGAATACTCCCCCTTGCTTCAGATACGTTTATTCCACCATTCTCGCCTCTTTTTTGTAACAATTCTGGAAGTCCTCTTTCATGAGTGTCATTAGTTGTGCTGTCCTGGCTGCTTCAATGTCCAGGGTTGATTGAAAACATTTCCTTTTCATGGTCACTTTAGCTCTGAGGAAGAGCCGGAAGTTGCACCATGCCAGATCTGGGCTCTCCGGTGGCGGAACACACATCTGTGTGTATTTAGAAGGCCCCTTTCAGCTGAATTGGATTCTGCAGCACCTCCTAAGCCACTCACAAATAAGAGACATTCAGGACTGATTTAGAGAGCGCCAAGAACAGTGAGATGAACAGGTTGAAAGGGAGGGGAGTATTTGGAAAAATATTGCCACCAATATATCTTTTACCATAAGTGTTTAAAATGTAAAGAGTCACCAATATGTTTTGATCAACTCATGTACTGTTTCAGCCAGCCCAGCAATGAGATCTTAGTGCCATTAATCTACCCTGCTCCCCTAAATTGCTATTTGAGAGCTGGGAGAAGTAGCTACACCTTCACTGGGACAAACACAGTGGAAACTAAAGTAATTTTGTATTATTATTTTTATCTCATTGCCAGGAACCTTGGGGAAAATTTTTATGAGTGTTGGTGGTTGATGTCTGATTTTTTTTAAATGGCAATGGCTGTTCAGGAAGTAGAGGAAGAAAATCTCTTGACCTCTTATAATTTATTGCTGTCGAGGTCAGCATATCTCAGAGAACTAGGTGAGCAAGGTTGTCATGAGTCTTGATTAAAGCAATGACCGTGGGGATAGTGGCGGCTCAGGGTTCTGAGAACGGGGCCTTTTAAGTGAGAGGGAGATGCGTGTGTATTTCAGTGTTTTAAAGAGAAATCTGCAGATTGGCCTGGAACGCCACCAGTCCCCAGCATCTGCAAGGGGCGTGGACTGCAGTGTCTGTTCACCAAGATACCCAGGAGGAAGGCGCACAGGGGTCGGAGGCCAGGCCTGGACTGGAGTGGGCTTAGGTGCTGGTGTGCAAGCCAAGGGCAGGCTTCAGGAACGTTTGCCAAGTATGTGCGGTCAGGAGACAGATACAGTAGGGTTTACACATTTGTAGCCTATGACAGACTGCTAGAAGCAAACTGACCTTTCTTTAAATCTACTTTTGCACAAGTGAAAAAAGAATGGAAGGACAATGAGATTTAAAAATATGGGCAGTGCCGTAGCAAGTGAGGAACTGAACATCTCACACGAGAACTTGGAAGTGGGGCAGATTTCTTATTCTTAGGAAATGAGGAATGTTAGTATTGTTTGCAGCCTGCACAAGGGATCCTCACCCCCTTGCTTGGATATTTGGTGCTAAAGAACATTTTGTATTTTCTCACAAGAGAGCATCATTTGTATGATTAAGGAGTGATTTTAAGAAGTTAAATAGCCCATCCTTTAAAAAGGATCTCAGAAATCCCACCAGTGTTACTAGAGGTGTGAAGGGTAGCAGCTTCTTTCATAGCTTCCACAGCATCTATTGGTTCACTTAGGGGTCACATAGGAACGTTAGAGTACAGGATGGGGAAAGGTAGCTGCTGCTTACTAAGCAAGCATCTGCTCTTAGACTTTGGAAACTTACTCATCATATTATGGTGACTCAGTGATAATCCCCACGCTACAAATATGCTGAAATTGAGAAGAACAGTACCGCCAAGGCCATGCAGCTTGCACACAGAAAGATCAAGGACTGAAAGCATGCACTGCTCCAAATCCAACATTTCTGCATTGTACCTCATTCCCACCACCCATCCTCGGTCTCCACTCCACTGCAATGCATCAAACAATATTTGATAGTGCATTTCAAATATTCTTTCTTGGTCTACTGTGCATGTTTTTACCAAGTGTGTAGGCAACAGTGAAGATCAGAGACAGCCTAGAAGTATAGAATGACTCTGTAATTATTATCTATTTGAGACATAAAACATAGGAACTGCAAAGGACCTTACATGCCTCCGCCTCCATTCCACATATGCTGAAACCAAGCAGCACGGTGACTCAGCTCGTTCTAATTCATTAACCAGTCACTTATCAAATGGAGCAGCAGAGAAGTTCACTGCCACATCATCCAGGCAGGAATTTGCAGGAAGAGATCTGTAACTTGTCATTTAGATTTCTGGCACTGTGTTAAAAGTCATGTTTGCTAAAATAAGTATGTGTCTTTGGAACAAATGAGTTTCGGCTATGTGCCTGCCTGGGATTATGTGTTGCCTAACTGTTGGGTGGAATCACACCATAAGAATAAAAATACCTTGAAGGAACTAATCTTTGCAGATTAATTTGGTTCTTCCAACCCAGTTTATGAGGCAGCCATCTCGCCATGCTTATTGATTATCAGACAAGACTACTAATCCCCTTAAAGTCATTAAGTGTACTTAATTAAAGAGCAGTTAGCACGCTTCTCTTTACTAAAGTAATGTGGCTGTTAAAAGTGATTTGTGCTTTACCAATAGGCTAGCTATTAATCTGAAGGTCAATTTGTCATTTATATTTTCCCAAACAAATGTATTTGGTAGGTCAAGGGAGCGAAGGTGTTTATCATGAACCTTCCTGATGCATCCTGTTTATAATTGCCAATCAAGAAAGAGAGTTCAATTTCCCTGTCTCTGTGATGTGGGAGGGATCACCTCAGATTATCATTTGCTTAAATAATCTTTTTCCACTGTTGCCAATGGCAGTGTTGAGCATTCTGTTGATTGAAAAATAGAGCTATTTGTTCATGACCTGCAGTATTCTAAAACGAATTTGAACAAGAATAAAGGAAACAGAGCAACTTACAAGAAGTTCCTGAGTTTGATGAGACAATAGAAACTGAGTTGACAAAATTCATTCTTGGAGGTCGCAGGCTGCTGAATTTACTGTACATGATCATCTCCCGCTGCCGGTGGAGGAATACACAGATGAAGGTGGTTCACTCCTCGGCTGGCCTCCGACGTTGTTCTCTGTTGGTCTTACACTATTTCAGTACCTCTGTCTCCAGACTGTGCCTGCAGTATAGTAATGCTCAGTGATAATGCAGTAGGCATTCGTGTGAAGGATCTGACATCAAGAAGTTTCTGGAAGAAAGGAAGTTATCACCTAACACAGGGCTGGCTTTCATAACATCGCAGGGGCCTCCAGCTGGGTGACATGATAGGAACAATCAGAATCTTACAGAAAGGACTTTGGTGCTCCCAAAAGGGATGGCAATCCTGGATATTAGAAACGGATTACCTTTTAGACCATCTCACTTGCTTCTCTTTCTTCTAGGCTTCCTTTCCTCTCAATCAGAGGATGTATTTATGAAGGTGGCCATCTCATTCAAGAACACGTAAGAAAACATTCAGCTTCCTGGAGAAAAGAAAGCACAATGAAACAGTAAAGCTTTATTACCAGAGGTGATTTTCAGTCTGTTTCTTCAAATGTAAGTTCCAAAGATCAGACTAGGTTAAATGGAGAGAGAAAGTACTTGGTGTGATTTTGCAAAGTCAGGAGCAGAGGAACATACGTGTAAGCACTGAGTCCTTGAAGGCAGGTAGGGAGGTCTTTGGTTCTTTTCCCCTGCAGATTCCTTGGCAACCACAGTGGTCTCTTCCCAGTGACACAGCCCCAGATTCCAACCAAAGAGGCAAAGCATAACAACACAGTCATCGTCAACATCAACTGTTACCAACAACTGCACTCCACTCGTGTCTCCCTTGGGGCTCTCAGGTACCAGAGTCATGGCTCTGAAATTGTCTAATGATTCCAGTTTCACAGTGGGGATGGAGACAGACGTTGTGGGTTAGTTGTTTGGTCTCCAGCCATAATAGCTGAAGCATGCATATTTAAGTAATACAGTAATACAGTAATTTAGTAATACAGTACCGAGGTGGCAATCTGACAAATCAGGGCCCGTGTTACGGTGTTCCCAAATGGGTATCAGTAAAGACTTGAACCTTAGAGCTGGATCAGGTTGGTAAACCCTGGATACTGGATGGGGGCTTGAAGACTATAACAGCAAATAACACTTATGGAACTTGTTCCTGCTACCAGGCATGTGGTAGCGACCCTCTTGAGAGGTGATACACAGATTTACAAGTGACCCAGATTTATAAGTGACAGCACTGAATCATGAAACATGCCACCATATAAGCTGACACCAGGGAGAATGCTTCTCCACTACACAAATCAAATATTTAATGACCAAGGACAACCATTTATTAGTGATTATGATTCTTCCTATCAGGGTGAAGTGAGGAAAGAAGACTGGTGGCAGCAAGCACGCGTGCTTCAGAAGGTTTCTCAGCTTTGCCTGGTCTGGTGCAAGAGCCTATTCCTGAGGAAACGTTAACCCAGTTCAAGAGGAAAGCATCTGGCCAGGTTTAGAGTGCCAGGATGACACGATTAGGTATTGAGAGCATCCTGTGTTAGTCAACATTTTATTGTTCTGAGGATGAATCCATCTAGAATGGCAGAAAACACAACTGAACCAATCCAGCTCCCAGCTTTCACCCTGGTTTGTTTTTCTAGCTGTTTTCTTTAACTTTCTTATTCGTGCTCTTGCCTGCCAATGTCATAGCTATATCCAGGACATCTCTTTAATATTCCTTCAGTGACTATTAAATTTGATTTAAAAATACATTAATTTAGATATGTTCAAGCTGCTTACCAGTTAACAGTATTTTTAATGTCCTATTTATCTAATACAGTTGCTTGTGCTGTTTTTATAATCAGATAAGGGTCATTAAACCATTTTTGAGATTAAATAGCACAAAAACATTTTTTTTTCTGTTTATGTGCCTCATTAATACTGGAGCTTATGCTTACTATGGCTTAATGTTCCCATTTTAAAATATCATTCATGTTAATATGGAAAGACTCTATTATCTAATTGTGAGGATTATTCCCATTACCTTCCAGCAGGATCTCTGCAAATATTGGCCTCCATATTTCTTTGAGCTGATGGATTTTTAACCTTGGACATCACTTAGGACACTGTACAGAATACTATTGTTCACTGTTCCTAACAAGTAAGAGATGTTTACAGCTGGCATTTTGTTTTCTTCCGATGTAATAGGTTGCTAGTTGCAAATGCTCAGATTCTTGTGTCATGGCATAGAAGTCAGTCAGTCTATTTTGCTATTTTAAGGCTTCATGAAACAAGACAGAATCAAGGAGACTGACAGAGAGATAGAGGTAGAGAGAGAGACAGAGATAGAGAAAGTGAGCAGAAGTGAGTGGTGGAACATTTTAGGATTTGTACCACTTAAATAGTCTTCCTTTAGATTTGCAGTCAGATTGCACCGCTACAAACCAGGGAAAAAGTCAACAGGCACGTGGGGATCTGAATTGCGCACGCCACAGTGACCCAAAGCCCTCCCAGGACTGCACATCTTAAGGCTTCCTAAAAGCTCCTCTTTCAAACATTCCCTCCACTGCTGAAGTCAACACATCTCTGTGTCACCTAAGTTCCAGTTATTAGCTGAAACACAAAGTCATCACAGATTGCATCCCACATCCTTCAGAGTGAGCGTGGAGGGCTTGCCAGGCCAGGGCTCTCAAAGATCTCTGTTTGCCTTGCCGTCAGCAGAGGCCTCTTCCCTCTGACATGGCCTCTGGAGGCCGCTCTGCCTCCCGGATGGACCAGCTGTGCAGCTGGACGCGTCCTCAGTGACCAGGGCACCTGCTGCCTCCCCCTGCGTACCTTGTCCCTGGCCACTTCTGGCCCCAGCACTCTCTGTGGCTCAGATGCCTCAGCACCGGCACCTTTGGCCACAGGGTATTGGCCGTGTCTCCCTGAAATAGCGGCATCACACCAAACGTCACACAGGACAAAAGCTCCAGCTTTGGATCCAGGGGCTCTGCTTCAAATCTGTGCCCTCCCATTTGTTACCGAGGTCACTTTTAATCTCATCAGAGCTGAGTATGATTTGTGAAGGATGGTGATCAACACCACCTACAGCCTGGTGCTATTATGAAGATTAAATCTCCATCTGATAAGTGTGCGTAGATGCAGCTTTTAAAATGCCATATTTTGTATGAAGTCAGATAGAGCAGAATTTCCAGCAGTAACACCATAGGTAAATGCAAACATCTTAGTAGTATCAACCAGGAGCTGGACCCGGTCCCAAGTGCTTTACTACAGCATACTTCATTTAATCATCTGAATCTCCACCTGGTGAGTGCTGTGAATACCCCTGCTTTGTCCGTAGGGGAAGGACATGGTTAAGCAACTTGCTGTAGAATCACAGTGTTGACAAATGTTTTAGCAGGGGCTTGAGCTCAGAGACTGTATTCATAACGACTACCCAGTGCGTAAAAAGATAACAAACTGATGCTAATTATTACATCAAAACCAGGTAGAGATTTGCTTTACGGATCAGGAAGATGGAGTTTCCTCTGATTATCCTTCTCTCCTCCATCGCTGACCCTGCTCCTGGACGGATGGATATATTTGGTAAAGTAACGAGATGACCCAGAGCATGGAAATTTAAAATACAGCTCTTCGTACAGTAGGTCAACAATCTTATTTCATCTCCAGGTGACCCTGTTGTTCATAACAGTGAAATTTAAATGGTAATATAATATTTTCTTTGGATTATGAAATATTAATGATTGTAAACTCTATTTTCAAAGAAATTATTGGTTGTGTTTGTGTCTACAGTGTATTATGCTACCTCCTTTATTTTAGCTGTCCTCAGTTTAGATAAAAATGCATTAAACTTGTATTTATCTCTCCTCAGGTATTCAGGACCCTGGAAAGCCTAGTTACACTTGCATCCGTCATGTCCCACAGCTGTTTGCTACTTGGAGTTATAAAGCACCCTGATAGATACAGCTCTTTCCTTAGACTTGGGTGCAGTGCCACCAATCTCTTTAACGAGTCCTCTTTTCTCCCAAGGAAGAATGTGTTTTAGGCAGTGAGGAAGACTCACCTGTTTTCATTTTGTTTAATTCTGAGATTCCCTTTCCTTTATTCTGCCCTAGGGAGGAGGAAGAGCCTCCGTCTCACCCAGCTGCACCCTGCCATGGAGGAGCCTGCCATGACTGGGCTGCCAAGGTGGCTTCCATTTGGCCTGGGCTCCGGTCTCAGTCACGGTGGGTCCCTTCTTCCACTGACCAAGTCTCGACTCTGGTGTAATGTTTTGGGGACATAAATCTTTTGGGGGAAATGCCTTGTGTCTTCTGAGCTCCTGGAGATATGCAGGGTGGTGGAGGACACGGTATCCTACCTTCTCTCTTGTACGTGTCCCTGTGTGTACCCCAACTTCTACTGGGCTGGTTGCATTTCCATTCTCTCCGCATCTGCTCTGGCATCACCCAGGCTACCTGGGAATTCTCTAGCACCTTTCAGCTGTGCATCCTCTCTTCTCCTCGGCAGAGGAGTGCATTTTTCCTGGGTTGGGTTTGGAGACCGGAGGAGTACAAAGAACACAAAACTGGTTCTGTCTGGCTGCACATTCTTACACAATTTTCTTGTAGGAAGGATGTTTTCACCGGGCCAAGCCTTTTTAAGGCAATCATCACAGTGGTGACCGAGTGACCCAGTGACCCAGTATACATGTACCCTAGCCCTAGGTGCTCTGGAAATGAGGGGCCAAGGCGAAAGATGCTGTGAGGCTGTAGCTTGCGTGTGGCCTGCTGGGTAGCTCTCCTGGTCTGCTGAGTTGAACTCCTTTCTTTTCTTTTCCTTTTATGCTGAGTGTTGGAGCTATGGCCCAGCACAGTTGCTGCTGTTTTTCACTCAAAGTCCTGCTTTGAGGACACTGGGTGCTTAGTGAAGGACATTCAGTCTCTCTGTCGTCTCTGTCTCTATCATCTCTGTCTCTGTCCCTGTGTCTTTACCGTGCTCATCATACAGTTGACCACTTTGTTTTTAGTGTATTTATTTTTCATATAGTGTTATACAATGTTACCTCCATTGTCAAATTCAGTTTGTTCCAAATTTGTGTTCAACCCCCAAAACATTTGAGAACTGAACATATTTTTCCCATAAGAAGTAAAGGAAAACCAAATCATTCGTTCTGAGGCCCAAAACATAGAAATTTATTTTTCCAGGCCAACTTTGTAGTGATTTCTCCAGCTCTAATCTGGCTCTCAGTGTTCCTCTTGGCCTTTCTGCTGGTATCACGAACTGTCCTCGGAGCTGGGGTTCCCGTATTTTAGGCAAAGCACGAGAACGAATGTCAGAGGGCTAAAGCAAGCACTGCATCTCATCCGAGTGACAGCAGCGTGCTAGACCGAGGTGTCGCCCCTTTGTGTTGTGGCAAGATGTGATGCATGACTCCCAGCCTGGACAGGCTTTTAACTCTGGAGCACAGTTATGATCGTTCAGCAGACATTTTGAACTCCGCTGTTCAGGTAGTGGAACGTTCCCATCTGGAGCCATTGGACAACCAAGGTCTCGCTGATGCTCCAGGGGGCGCTTCAGGCCTTTGTTGTTCAGGGCAGGGAAGCACACAGGGAGAGAGGCAGGTAGGAGGTGGTTGGCTGTCTCAGAAGATGAGGCTTAGATGCCAGTCATGAAAGATGGGAGCGCTACAAAGCTGAGTAAAGGAGTGGACTGTACGGTTGGCCACTTTGCCGTGTGGGGTAAAACAGAAGGAAAGTCCTCTTATGTGCTCAGGCCAAATGAACATTGCTCCCCTGTCTCAAGCTCTGTCCCTCAGAAGGACTGAGGTGGGGGTTTAAAGTGGATCGAACAGGCCATAAAGTAGCATGGCTGTGGCTGAGATTTAGGTGCCCCCAATACCCTCACTCTCTCAGAGGAAGGGCTTTGGAAAGTGACAGAAGCACAAGGGTGCTGTTGTGGCTGAGAGTTTCTTAGGAGCCAGGGGCCTGGTCAGAAGAGGCAGGCAGGGAGGGCCTGGCCTGGGCGGGTTTTCCTCCCTTCCTAGCTCCTCCTTCCTCTCTCTGCTTGCTGCGCCCATGAATTGAGCACTCTGCTCCATCAAACCTTCCCCTGTGCCTTCCTGCCTTGGAGCCCAGGGACCAAAGCCATGAGCCAGCTCCTGTAAGCAGGGGTGATAGGTATTACACCCCAGCAATGAGAAAGCCACTCTGACAACAACAGCCACATAGATTTGTTGCTTCCTGGGTCATTGAAGAGATGATCACTGACTAAGGAAAGCATATGGTAAAAATAGTTTCTTTTATCATATAAGGAGCCATAAAATATATGTTAATATACTGCTCTATCAATTTATTTCAACACTAAGTATATAGGAATAGAGCATGACACTGATGAGTCTGACAGAAGCATTCTAGAATGACATCTAATATATTCATCTGCAAAAATAGTCTTGACTGCAGTAGAATCTGATTTTAAAAGTAAGCCAGGATGGAAATATGACTCACTTACAATCAGCTGAAAGTGTTTGGTGCAGGAGGCGGGTGGAGGTTAGAAAAATGGCACCAACACACCAAAAGGAAATATTTAAGAAACAAGTATATGCAGAATATTTTACAATGACTTTTGTACCATACTTGCAAAACAATTGCCAGAACTCTGTTTGGCTTTGTACCAGGTAGCCAGAAATGAGATTCTACTCCTTGGGAGTCTGGTCCCAAACTGTATTTGTGTTTATAACATTTGCTTATTTTCACCTCCAGGACTGTCTGAAAGATTGTTTTCTCCAGAATCACGCCTGTGATATGTAATCCTTGTTCTACAAACAATGCCCACCCAGGGTCTAGGCAGGTGGATATACAGTTTGTAGGCTGCCGATTAAAAGCGAAGTCTGCATGTACATAAGGATGTCTGGTTACATTTGAAAAGGGAATCACAAATCCTGACAGGATATCTTGCTCCTTTTTATATGATCTAACAGCTTGAGAGCTTGGATATCAGGCAGCTCCATCCTGGGTCCTTTGAACAAAGAACAAACCTACGGAAGAAAAGCAGCCGGGCAGACTTGGGCTCCATGGCTGTCCTGAAACGAGTGCCCCAGGAGGCCTCTTTCACTCCACACTCTGCTTCGGAATCCCTTGCCTTTGGAGTTCAGGTGATGGAGCACAGGCACTTGTAGGATTTCCCCTGGCACCAAGGAGAAGCCTGCTTTGGGATCACAATATCCCAGCCAGTGGTAAAGGGCGCCAATGTGACCGGTCCCTCTCTGCACTTGTGCACTGGAAAGGGACAGGGGCAGGGGTAGGGTGCAGGGGGGAGACTGATGAGGAGAAGGTGTATGCTCAGGCCTCCTGAGTTCCGCTGGGTGGCCCTGGACGTGTTCTTCAGCACGAGGGTGACAACTCTGTGAAGAGTTAATGTCCCTTCAAGACGTGGCAGGGTGGGGATTGGATAGCTCCTGATGCTACTGGTCAAAGAGGCCACTGCGCATATTTACGTCTTACAGTGTAGTTACAGAGGTGCCTGTGTGTAAGTTACCCTAAAGCTCCAGGCCCAGCTGCACCTGTGAGAGAGTAGGTGCCTCCCGTCCTGAAGGGGATACCCATGCCAGGTCCTCTGGGGGCGGTGTATTCAGCTCCTTGCTGAGTTCCCACAGTAACAGTCCTCCACACAGTGGAACAACAGAGCCTCTGCCCTGCCCAGAAGAGATCAGATGAAGCTTCATTTCACATTCCTTTATCTTATGTCTGGCATCACAGTTAGAAAATTCTTTTGACCAAACTACTTTTTATATCCATGAGATGGGACTGGAAAAAAATTGATTAGCATAGATTTGATGCCTAGTGGTGATTGTAGGAGGTGCTGTGAATTTTAAAAAAAGATTAAATAAGTAGGAAACTCCCACCCATCACCTATCACCTAGGTTTTGCCTGGAAGCACTGGACAGTAGTCTATTAGTTGAAGGATGTCTATCGCAGGAGCAAAGCTCTACTGGTGACTCTGAAGAACTATTTTGTCTTTGGCATGCTTCTCTGAGAGGCTGGCTTCTAGCTTTGGTCAGTAAGTATGAGGAAGAATTTGTAATTCAGGGGAAAGAGGAAAAGGTCATCCTAGGATAGAGAAGGATAGGAGACATGCGGTACAAAATTCAGGGCGTACTTAAGAAACTCCGGGAAGCCTGGTGTAAGCACAGGGTGCAGGAGGGCAGGGGGAGTGGGTGGGAGGGGTCAGAGCCTATGAGTGGGGGAGGGCCCGGCAGAGAGGAGCAAGGACTCACCTGACTCCCTACCACCCACTGGAGACCAGCAGTGCCTGTTCTTCAGCAGGGGTGGACATCTGTTGAGTAGATGATTGGACAGATTGATGGACAGATGGAATGACAGCGGTGAGGCTGTGAGTCTGGTGTACACAGGCAGAGGTGGGTGAGTCTCTGGTGTAGACAGGGAGAGGTGGGTGGAGACTTTCAGCAGGATGATGATGTCAGATCCGGGAGAGACCCGCATAGGTTTCGACATCGGTGTCCAGCGGTGTAGGGTATTTGGTACATGGGGCTGGAAGTCCCGGTAATGGTGGGAGTTTAGGTATTGATGTTGGGCATCCTACAGTGACAGATGGCATGTGGGGAAAAAAAACGTGGGGGTGACATTTGAGGATCAGTAAATATACAGGGAGATCCAAAGAGAAGCTAAGAACACACTGAGAAAGAAATTACCAGGCTAGAGAGAAGCAGGAATGGTTGTTGACTGCTCATCAAGACCTTTGAACAATGTGTTCTGGACTTGTGGAAGAGAAATAAATCTTCAGGTAGTTTGGAAATTTCAGTTTCCATAATGCCCAAACATTTCCCACTGGTTGCTAATTTAAGGTGAATGGTACCATTTAAATTGGCTTCATGAATATTTAAGATATTTCAATAGTTATCAGAAAGCTGCTTCATGATTCTTCAATGCCAAGGTTGTCTCTATATTTACTAATATCAAGTGAATGCTTTGCCCTGCAGTCTGATTTTCAAAGTAACAGTATTGACACAGGCGTTCTGTTAAAACCAGGCACTGACCTAGAAAAATTGGAATGGACTTGGGTGAGTACATAAGCTTATTTTCCAAAAAGAAGACTTATGAAGGAGGAAGAGGAGGAGGAGAAAGAGGAAGACTTATGAAGGAGGAGGAGGAGGAGAAAGAGGAAGACTTATGAAGGAGGAGGAGGTGGAGGGTGTTAGGTTGGAAGGTTAGAGAGCTTCAGTTTCCTTTCCCTTTGGAAGACTGTTTCTCCACTGGGATTGCTCATCTGTGAAGTAAGAAGTCAGGAGAGTCCGGGTCCAGCGCTGCATGTCCTGGTCCCCACCTGGGATGCACGATGGCCAGCTTGCAGCTGCCTTGGTGACAGATCACTGAGTGGAATTCCCGCAGTTCCCAACTCTGAGTCAGCACTCAGCAAAGCCACCACCATCACGGCTGCTCTGTCCCCAGGACCCGAGAGCTGCTGGTGCCCCTTGGAGAGAATCAGGGACAGCAGGTGGCACAAAAGGGAAACTGATTTCTTTCACAAATAATAACAGTTACTAACAAGGTAGATGAGATCGTGGGAACAAATTAAGAAGTGCATCCTACCCCCACTACCCCCACCACATCTGCTGGCTTTTATAATTAGCACATTAATGTATGTATAAATCTGGTTGCTGCTTATACCATTAATTTATTATCCTCCCCGAGACAAATGATAGGTATTTAGATTCTGTTAAAAGGATTAGTTGAATTTTGAGCCTCTATGAAATGAGGACTAAACGTCCAAGTTCCAGTGAGCTACGCTAGTTTGCATCCATTCTTTACTTTCTGAGACTGATGGAAAAGATGACCTGACCTTTATCGCTGAGATGTGATTATTGCCCTAGCCATACACTGACAGCTACTGAAATACAGAGGAAAAATCATCGCAGGTCAGGGTATGGAGTTACATTCCAGCTCCATTTTTGGTGGGACCCTGTGAAAGTCTAGTGTACCTTGAATTAACCTACATATAAAGAACACAAAATGTCATCGTTTTTACATAAAACTTGAGGTTTTTTTCTTTTTCTAAAATTTGAGCAGGTTCTCGACTGGCCAAAGCAGAAGAATACATATCCAATGAGAAATATGCTCTTCTCCTAAACAGGTATTTAAATAATTGTAATATTCCATTAAATAATCATGGCACACTGTCTGAGCTGAGGGAGCTGGAAGATGGACCAGAACCGCAATAGTCATATGACTGGACCTCGAAGAGGCTCGGGGTTCTGGGCCACAGTTGAGGATGGAGACAACGCAGAACAGCTATGACACATTTAATTATTTCATGTCTGAGCAATTATTTCATGTCTGAGCAATTATTTCATGTCTGAGCAATAGAAAAGTTGAATGTTAATTCACTGATTAACTTATTTACACTCAGAATGTTACACAGATCCAGAGCATGAGTACATACAAGGTAAAGGTAGCAACCTAGGAGAATTAAAAAGAAATAAACTAAGGGTAGTTCAAGCAGAAACAAATGGTGCAGACATAAACCCATGTCCTTTACCTCTGTGCACAGAAAGGTATGTTATGGGGGCTGGGGCACATACTTGCAGTTCCTGGGGTCGTTCTGATAGAGTGCTCTGCCAGCTTCCTGCAGGAAGGGGAAGAGCATCAGTGTCATTTCAGGAGCAAATGCCTAGCCAAAAACTCCTACTTCAACGATGCCATCTGTAGGCACTGTTTCTCAGACACTTACACCTCTCAGCTGAGTCATCTGGCAACCGTAGCACACTCGGAAGGACTTGTCAAGGGTCCCAGTGTAGTCCACGTGGAGGGATTGTTGGGGTTGGGACCTGACCTACTCCCCCCCTCCACCGGCCCCAGGGCTCAGGCTCAGTGTCACAAGGTCTGTGGGAGAAACCAGGCGGATCCCAGGAAGGGGACGTCTTCAAGACATTTCCAAACTTCCATGGAAGCGCAGGGCTGGGAAGTGGTTCTGCCTGTACAAGCGAGAGGAGGCAGGGAACTTACAGAACTATTGGCATGCGTGCACTGAAACATGAAGCATGCTGCTGGAAAGCCCCTTTCCCATCATTCCAATTTCTTTCTGATTGTTTTCTTACAGACAAGTGATTCCACCATCACAGATATCATACTCTTTTTCTTTGGTCCCTCTCTAAATCTTTAAGGATTCCGGAATATATAATATTAGTTAGAGACTGGCTTACGAATCGTCTGTAATGCTCAGAACATACTCAGCCACTAAGCTGATTACTGGTATGGCTCGTCCTATTGACTTCATTGGTGATCCACAGGTACCTGTGATATAGTCCCATTTATGAACGTTTTTCGTGCAAACCATGTAAAGTATGACATTACTTACCCCGGAAGACTGCAGGCCTGGCTCAGGCCAGACACCGTGAAAACCCCAAGCCATGCTGCTTTTTGCCTGCGGTGCAGGGTGATCCAGAAAGCTCAGAGTCCCACAGTTGGCCACTCTGCTGTGCCAGTCCCAGTGCCCGCAGGAGATGTGCGCTGGGCACTCTCTGACTAGGAGCCTCTGCTCTGGTCTGGTCTGGAGGCTTAATTGAATCACAGTGGGGAACTCAGCCTATGGAGCTGAGCTGGCCAGCAAGACAGTGACAAGGTCAGGAGACAGCCGCAGAGGAAGCCACGTTTAACTCACAGCGCAGTGGAAGATGGATTTGAAGGGTTCTTGGGATACTGGGCAGGTGCTCGCTGTTTTGTAGACAGAGGAGGCATGAGGCCAAAGCCTGGAACCCTGGTGATCACTGCGGCTCACAGTCCAGCCCTAAGCATTTATGTCAGGGCTCTTTATATCCATCCCAGGGGTTTCTAGTTCATAAATTATACTGGTGTCTATGCAGTAGTAACTAATTCTAATGACCGCCTTCTATGCGCAAACATTGCACGCTGTCACACGGGTTAACTCACTATGAATATGCAGTTGGCTCAATTGTTCCACTTCTGCACGTGCAGGACAGTGTGGTGACCTTCCTCAAGGTCATACAGCTTCTTGCTGCTCCAGATAGTTTGAACCTGATGCTTAGCTGCCAAGATCAGGTGGGAGAGCCAGGGAGCCAAACAGCCCATTGGACTTGCTGCCGTCTCTGCCTCATTCTGCAGCCCACGAAAAACATGCCAGGCATTGGCAGGAGGAGTGATTGAGAGCAGCCATGCCTGGACCCAGCCCTGGCTCTGCTTGGTAAACACAGCCTGCTTCTTGACATCTCTTTTTCAGCTGGAGCATAGAGGTAATAATCATACCTATGTCAGGTGCATTTTGAGGTGTAAATAAGATCAGCAGGTCTACATCTTAGCTGGTAAAGGCTGGACACTGAGTCGAATACCTGTTGCTGTTCTCGGAATGCATTTTACTAATAAAAGTCTTATTCTGGTAAGTGTGTACCGGTACTCAGGACTGGGAAAACACTTGTGAATTAGTAGCAATTATTTAGCAAATGTCAGCGCAATGGAAGGGCTGGCTTCCTATAGCATCAAAGGGGTGTGTGGGACACAGTGGTTGGCTCAAGGAATCTCGCCTGCAGGGCTGGGGATGCAGCTGTGCGGCAGGGTGGCTGTGGGTTCTGTCCCCACAGCTGTGACAAGAGAAAAAAAAATCTGCTTTTGACACCAAGGAGAGACTGATACTACTCACAGAAGGCATGAGTGTGGGTGGCAGTGGAATGGGAGGTGGCCCAGCAGGGAAAGAAGGGTGTGTTTTCTTTTAGAGTTGATCCTCTCGGGGTGGCTATGACCGTAAGTGGAGAGGCTGCCCAGGCAGGGCAGGTAGCCTTCTGGAGAAAGCAGTGGATGCAGGGTCCTAAGTAAAGTTTCCTAAGATGGGATGGAAGCACACGGAGGGTTGAACATCTCCCTCTGGGAATCATCTGGGGCTCCTGTGGAAACGCAGACTCCTGACCTCACCGAACAAAACACCTGGCTTGCGGGGCCTCAGAATTTGCATGCTAAGTGTCCTTTCTGGGTGAGCAGGTGCTCCTCAGGGTCCCTGGCTTCCGGGACTGTCTTAGGAACTTCTGAAAAATACTTCCCACGTAGGAGCTTCTGCTTTATTTGGTTGGAGCGAAGGCCTCACCTGAATGAAGACCATCAGAGCTGCTGGCAGCCATGCCGTTCTGTGGGTGACAGTGATCTGCAGATGTCACAGGGTAGCAGGACAGTGGATGGGACAGGGGGTGAAGGTATCTAGATTCTTCACGAACTCGGGTAGGAGTCAGGAGTGGTGGGACAGTGACAATGTCTGAGCAGTGGCCCGGGTCTAGGCCCCTCGCAGGAGGAAGACTGCTGGGCTGGATCCTGATGGTGCCGTGAACCAGGTGGGGAGCACTGCGACACGTTTCGGTAACACTCAGCCTTCTCATTTATAAGATGGTGGTTGTCTCCCTGAGGGTTTTAACTATTGACATTTTAAGATGACACACATACACACACACACAGACAGTGGTGAGCACAGGGTCTGGCACCTGTGACTGCTCCTGAAAAAGGAGTTCCCTAATCCCCTCATCCCTTATTTTTGTGCCAAGCAGTGTGACAAGCCACTGGGAGGGAGTCTATGAGGACCTGGGTGCTGGCAAACACCGTCACTGAGGCATGCAAGAAACATTCTCCTGTCATGCTTAACTCGATTTATTTTCAGCTCACAGACGCTGTCCCCCAAACTGTGGCCAGGCCCTGACCCTGCACGGCCAGGCTCAGTTTCCCCCTGGCACCTGCCTATGGCTATGGGAACATTGCCTGCTGGCCGTGGTCTGGAGCTGTGGGAAGTGGCCTTGCAGAGTCTCAGTGTCCTTGCAGATGTCCTGACCCTGCACTGCCTAAGCTTGGTCCAAGCTACAGGTGTCACCTTCCCATCCCTCCCTGGGCTGTGTCCAGTGTGGCCCAGGCTGCAGCACCCTGAACCCCACCTTCACTCCTGGAGCCCAGCCTGCAGCACCCTGGCCCTGACCCTCCCGGGGTTCCTTATTCCCTGGAAGACTTGAGGCTTTTTAAACTGCAGTCGTGAAGAGAGCCTGGCCCCCTTTCTGCCCTAGAAAATAGAAACACAAATTAGCCACTTGGGAAAGAAGGGAAGTGAGGGAAGAGGGGTTTGGTGGGAAGGTAACTGATTCACAGGGGTCACCATCCATTGCCAAAGTTCTTCTGGAGTCTGCACCCCAAGGTCGCCCGTCTGAGCCCCAGGCCGGAGAACACTAAGAGAATGAGGACCTTCACAAATATGGTCCATGGGTCTGTCAGCATTTGGGGGCCCAGATTAGAACTGTACAATGACGGGGGCCCGTCACAAGCCCCGCTAAGCTGAAGGGATTGTGTCCACCGCCCGTGGAGCTCACGTCAGTGGTGTGTGATTGTTGGAGCTGGGTGTGGCTTTCCTTTGATCTACATTTTTTTTTAGCTCTGATTATATTCGTATCATTTTACTAGTCTGCTCTGAAACAATTCCATAATTGTGAACTTTGGTTTTTCAGGGATACAGTCTGGGTTTCAAAAAGCACTACCAGCCATGCACCACTGATTCCTAAAATCCTTTTTTTTCACTTGATAAGTGGAGTGTTTTAAAGACAGTGCTAATCCTAGCATAACTAGTGACTATTGACAGATGGTAATCATTGATAGTTTTAATTGCTTGAGTAATATGAACAATAGTAAATAAAAAAGGCAACAACTGCATATGTGATGACAGGGAAACCTCAGCAAAGCAGGAGGAAAAATTATCAGGGTTAAAAAACATAGAATATAAACAATAATGTCATAAATCTAAAAATTAATGTTTAAAATGCATTTCTGTCAAATCTAACATAGGAAGTAAACCAACTAATAATAGGTAGGGCTGACATGGTTATGAGAACACTTTCCTAATTTCATTGTTAATAGATTTGAGACTTTGATAGCCTGCATAATTTTCTAGAAAAATGTCTATGTAATATCTCTGAGAAAATAAATCAGTAATACCAGGAAGTTTGATTATGTAGTAATTTAGCTCTAAAGGAATGAAACCACTAATGCCAATTGACTTTTTTTCTTAATTCTTCCAAATTTTCCTGCTGTGGACTTTTCTTCCACAACAGAGCCAATGAAGGGAAATGTGTCAAATTATTTCAGAAAAACCACAGGATCCTAAGATAATTATTTACAAAAATTATCATCTAATGCCATGATGAGACATGTGAACCCTTTAGATAAAATCCTAGCACATGTAATCTGCTATTTGTCAAAATAAAACTTCACCACAGCCGAGTACTTTTTTCTTCCACAAATGTATGAATATGTTACATTATTATACCCAAGAAAAAAACACGGTCTGTTCAAAATATTTAATTAGAATTGCAAAGGCAATATGAGTACCACCCAAGAAACACACAAAAATATTGTTGACATTTTAAATCAAGAATTAAATTTTTCTGTTAAACTCAAGATGTGATGGCCTTATAGTTTCCCAAGTACGTGAGAAGCGTTTGCATTATATTAAACATATGCTAAGGCCTGTTGTAACTTAGTTTCCCAAGTACGTGAGAAGCGTTTGCATTATATTAAACATATGCTAAGGCCTGTTGTAACTCTCAATGTTAAATTTTACTTCAGATATTTCAATAAATCTGATACTGTACAAAAGTATTAGTAATGACTCAGAAAATAAATAATATCAACTTTGCAATTAAAAATTTGCAATTAAGACAACAAAATTTGGAGTGTGGTGATATGATTCAATAAGGTGGCCAGATACATAGATGTACAAAAAAATCAGTAATTTTTTCATGCATGCAATAATTATTTTAAATATAATGAAAATTAATTATGACATGTAATAGTAATAAAAATATTTATTGTACAAAAATAATAAGAAATACATTTCCTGGGAATGTGAATGAGGTTTAGAGTAAACTAAAAGATATATTACTTAGGCTGAGAGTAGTGCCTCATATCTGTAACCGCAGCACTTGGGAGGCTGAGGCAGGAGGATCACTATGAGTTTGAGGCCAGCCTAGGCTACATACTTGAGTTCAAGGCCAGCCTGAACTTCACAGTGAAACCCTGTCTCTAAAAAAAACCAAATAAACAAGCAAACAAAAAAAAAAACACCAAAAAAAAAGGGAGATACACTACATTTCTGGGAAAAAATTAGATTTTTTAAAGAAACATTCATGCTACATATCAAAATCTAGCGTTAACTCCTGATTGTCCTGCCTCAGCCTCACAAGTGCTGGGATTACACACATACACCCTGCTAGAGTTTAGCCTGTGTTACATGTTTCATTAGAGATTACTTTATAGGTTTCATATCATCTCAAAGATACCTCCCAAGATTTCTGTGTTCAATTTTGATTCTTAAAGAATAAATGTGTGAGAAGCCCAAGGAATTTTTCAAGTAACAGGGAAATATATGGGTAACTTGTCAGTTGTAATTAACAATATAACATCAATAGTTAATACAGACAATAAAAGGTTCAATAAAAGCTAGGAGGAAAGTTCAGAAACATTTCTTAAATATATAAGGATTTTTAAACCTGAGAAATGTGCCCTTGTTACACTGGTAGTAGAAATGCAATATCCTTAATAAATGATGCCCTGTTAATCACTTAGGTTTAAAACTACTTCAGTTAAAAATAATGCCACAGGACACTGGGGATGTGACGCAGTGGTGAGCTCTCATCTTGGTCCTCAGTTTGATTCCCAGTACCACAAAATAATAATAATAATAATAATAATAATAATACCATAAATAATGCATGGAACATGCCAATGAATTTCTGGCAGGTCACATAACAATTTACATTGGTTCAATTGCAAAGTCATCTTCACAAAACATGAAAAATTTGGATAATCCATATTTTAACATCAAAAATTATTTGTGGTAATGTATAGGCAGCCACATTCTGGGCACATGAAAAGATAACAAACAGCTCTGATCACCAGGGAAATGCAGGTAGAAGCCACAGTGAGAAGGCACTTCACACCCACTCTGCAGACAGCCGGGGCAGGGGTGGGGCACCAGCTTGAGGCTTGAGTTCCCTGAGCTGCTGGTGGGACCTCAACATGGTGCCCTGTGTGTGCAAACAGTTCAGCCGTTTGGTAAACAGAGAATTACATGGGGTCAGCAATTTGGCTCTTGAGTAGCAGCTAAAGGAACTGAAGACATCTGTACTCCACGGTCATGGGAGCCTGGTCAGACAGCCAAGATAGAATCTAAGTGTGTTTTCCACTTCCCTTTCCAAGTGAAACAAACCAGCCATGTGATGACAAATGCTGTGTAATTCTGCTGACATGACACTGCTCACAGTGGCTCCAAAAACTATGCGTTTAAGCGTGGTTAGAAGAGTAAATTTTATTTATTTGTATTTTTTTCTTTGGTCTTTTTGAGCCAGTCTCACTATGCGGTTCAGGTTAGCCTTGAGCTTGCTTTTAGCCCAGGCTGGTCTTGAACTTGCAAGTCTTCCTGCCTCAGCCTCCCGAGGGGTGGGATTACACGCATGCACCACAACACCCAGCTTGAAGAGTAAATTTTATGTTACGTATATTTTACCACAGTAAGGAAATTTAATACAGATACTTCTTGAAAAATTAAAATATATGCCACAAACTAGGGAAAATCGTTTCTGCAGGTATGCCAAATTATTAATGTGCTTAATGTATAATGTATACTCACCCTGTTTCTGAAAAATTATCCTTTAGTTAAAAAACAAACAAAGAATATGGACTGATGATACAGAGATGGGAAATGGTCATGAAATATCCAAGCTCACCAGCAGGTAAACAACAATGCTAAGGAAGAATTACATTTTATCGTCCTCTTTCAGGTTAGTGAAGATTAGCAATTTGCAAACTTCACTCTTGGTGTTGGTGTAACCTGAACACTTTCCTACACTGGGGAAGAATCTCAACTGTTTACAGTTTTTCTCAAAAGCAATTAGGGTACTTCAGTTGAGGGAGGTAAGGGGGAGGGCAAATAAAAAGGATCGAAGTGTGATGTACTTATGTACTAATACCCCACGATGAGTGTTTTTGTTATGTATTGCAAACATACACTAAAGAAAAGGAAAAATAACACAGTAACAAAAGAAAACATAAAAGTGCATCTGCTGGCATTAATAATGAAAAGTGATGGTAAATAGAAAAAATATAATTCATGAACTCAATTTTGTTAAAAATATAGAGACCAAAAATGGACAAACATCCTGTACAGGAGTATATGGTGGTATTCCTGGTACTTGACTGATGGGTGAATCTTTTTTTGCAAGTTTTCTGTTTGAAAAAGGGAAGCCAGGGGCTGGGGATTTAGCTCAGTGGCATACGCGCCTGTGTTGCAAGCGCAAGGTTGTGAGTTTGATCACTGTACCAAAAAGAAAAAAGGAAGCTAGTTAAAGTTATGAAATGACTTTCATAATTTGTTACCCAGAATTCTTGTTAAATACAAACATAGTTTGGTTTGTTCTTACCCCCCTTCAGCTCTCCCCAGGCTTGTTAAGCCGGGGTCTATAACTCAGGGCACAGCCAGGAGAGGGAAGGGCCTCTCAGGATAAGAGCATGGTGAGTTTGTAGCAGCAGTGGAGGAGGAGGAGATACACAGTGGCTGCTGACCATGTCACTCACTCTTTACTCTCAGAACTAGACTATTTCTAGATTTTTTCCCTGACACAAACAAGTTGAACCAGCATGCTATCAGTGATGCCACTGTGGTTTATATCCAGATGCTCCCCAACGTCTTGAGCCGGGGGATGCCATAGCTGTCTTGCTGTTAGGAAGTGGGGTCTGGTCCGAGGAAGTGGGTCCAGGGGGCGGGACCCTGAAGGGCATCCCCTAGTACTCCCCTTCACTGTCTGCTTCCTGACCATGGTGACCCGAGCACAGGCCCTTCCACCATGCCAGCGGCCACACGAGGACTGAAACTCATGTGACTTGAGCCTCAACAAACTGCGCCTCCTTTACAATGCAGGTGCCGGGTATTTTGTCCCAGTGATGAGGAAAGTGACCCAGACAGATCATTAGCATGCTGGCTTGGTGAAAAGGTCATTTTGCACTGAGTTTATTTGAGATCCTTTTATTTTTCCCGCCTGCTCCATTGGCTTCTCTTTTTCCTGTAGCTGCAGGCACAATCCTTTCTGCCCTACACTGGAGGTTTTGGGAGTTGTTGGAGCTGGTGGGTGCTGTCTTAGCTCTTTGTTTTTTTTTGTTTTTTTTTAAACTTTTTATCGGTACCAGGGATCTAACTCACAACCGCCTGCTTGCAAGGCAGGTGATTATGCCGCTGAGCTAAATCCCCAACCCCATGTCTTAGCTCTTTGCCTTGCATGTTTCTCTGAAGCTAACAGCTGACCATAGGGTATGGCTCTGCAGAGCACCAGGGACTCACGTCTGTGAGCACTGTTACAGGTTCGGTCATCCATTCACTTTAATTACTAGCCGTGTGTTGGCTGTTGACAGGGCGTGGTGGCAACTTCCACAGTGGCTCATTCTTTGAGAAAGTGGCTGAGGACAGAATGAGATTCACCACTTCCGGTCACATGATTCCTTCTGGCAGTCTGTCTTCTTCTCGGTTCTGTGTCCTTTGGCCTTTTCCTGTGCTCCTTCCTATTCCCAACTGTACCCTGCTTTAGATGGGCCATCTGTGAGCTCCGCTCCCCCATCCTGCCACTGTCTACAAAGGACTCCTTTCCTGGGGTCTGAGTGTCTTCTTGTTCTATTATATTCTCACTGCAAGCTGCAGTTCAAATAGAGAGTATTCATCCAAGTAGAAAGAATTTTACAGCCCCTGTAGTGGCACTTTAGGTTAAAATTATAGTCGATTCATTTGCCCCTGCATAAAGTGATTCCCTCATCACCAATAACTCCAATCTTACCACGTGCGCGTTCAGAGCTCTGCTTTACTCCTGCTTCTTTCCATTCTCCTGGCCTCTTCTCAGAGGATCCTCCTGCCCGAGTCCTGTTAATATTTTTCTAGAACGGAGAATTGGAGATGTCTGAACTCGCTGAAGTCCAAACTCTTCTGTGTTCCTTCCAAATAAAATCTTTAAAGTCAAAGTCCATTTCTTAATTTCAAGTTTTCTTTTCTTTTCTTTGCCCATTCACCAGTGATTAAGCATCTGTGGTATACCAAGCACCGTGTTACACCACAATGATGTTTGTAAAATACATTTGGAATGTACCTAGAAAACATCTACTACTAGAATATTCCCTGAGATTATTGCTTTTTAAAGACAGTCTGCTATTGTGTAAAACTTTAGGTGTAGCTTGATATGAATCTTGTTTTTCTTCCTGTGTATTAATTTTTGAACTTGTGTACATTACTTACTATGGTTGTCTCAGCAGCCTCATACTTAACGACATTATTAATTATTGCTGTAGGTTTTTATGTAGGTTGGCTGAGATAGTATTTCAGATATGGTGCTTGGCGTGTGGTATGTTCTCAGCTCCTGTTAGTGTTAGTATTTCTACTAGCTCAGAATTGCTTGCATATTTATGTTCTTCAATTCTTTTCTTCATGAATATTCTGGTATAGGATAATTAAATATGTCCAAGGCTGTGGAGTGAGGTGGGAATCAGGCTAGCGAGACCATCAAGGGACATGGGATTTTGGTAAAGCAATAACAGTAATTAGTCCCCTCAGAGCTCTGTACCATGTCACCTCTCTCATGTATAAATTCTCTTTTAGTAAATATCAAAGTCTGTGCCTTACTGACACAGATAATGACAATTAATGTTTGTATATGCTTTAGAAAGTATACTATAAATGTATTTTAGTCCGCTTTTACAGTTTAGCTCTTTTTCTAATTTTGGCCCTTCTCTTCTTTTTTTTTTTTTTTTTTTGTCTTTTTTGTTTTTATCGGTACCAGGGATCGAACTCACGACTGCCTGCTTGCAAGGCAGGCACTTATGCCGCTGAGCTAAATCCCCAGCCCCTTGGCCCTTCTCTTCTTTGACGCTTTTGTCTTGAGAAACTAAAAGTCATCTTATAAGCTTGAATATCCCTGCTCTGAAATGCGTGGGCCAGAATTGTTTCAGGTTTTGGAATTTGCAGATTGTGGAATACTTGCGTACACGAGACGGGATATCCTGGGGACAGGACCCAAGTATAAACGTGAGATTTACTTGTGTTTCCTGAATATCCTGTCCATGTGGCCTGAACGTGACTTTCTAGAATCCTAGTGCACCTGTGCTTTGGCTTTGACCCATCAGTTGAGCTTTCGTGTTGGCACTAGGAAAGTTTCTGATTTGATGGTATTCCAGATTTTTGGATTAGGGATGCTTAACTGTATTAAGTCAGATAAGTATATCACATGGAAAGAGTTACAGGGCCCTTTCTCAAGGGTGTACTAAGACAGCACATGTCACGTCCTGGTTCAGATCACCCCACCCACGTCATCCTGTGCTCATCAGCCGGGCTCTGGAACTGATTCAGTCTTCGGGTGATAGTCTTCCTATAGGAGGTGGTCCCTGGGGTGTGACCTGGAAGCTGGATCACTTTCCCTGGCTCCGTCCTTTGCTCTCTGCCTCCTGGTCACCATGACGTAAGCCACTGTCCTCTGCCTGCCCATTCTGCCTAGGAACTGGCCAGCCAGGGACTGCATCCTTGAGCCAAAGTAAACCACTGCCCGTTTAACTTGTGGGCCCGAGTATTTTGTTCCAGGGCTGAGAAACAGGTCTAAGGCAGGTACATGATTTTTCCCTCGATAAAAACTAAAAACACTTCTGCGAGCCCCTGCTCCGCGTTCCTCAGCGGGGCCGTTTCTGAGACGAAGCCGCCAAGCTCGCCTTGCCCACTGTGCCTGCTGCTGTTTCCTGCTTTTCGTCTCGCAGTGAAAAGGTACGTCTGGAAAGCAGCCCTGAGCTTCAGGTGACCCAGTGCCTCCTCATTTTGTTCAGGGTGCACCATTCCCCAGAGCACTGTCTCTGCAGGACCTGGACCCTTCAGCGGGGCTGATTGCCTGCTGTGGTGCTTGGTCTTGGCCGCGCCTGCCTTCTGTCCTTCTTGGAAGCGACATTTTCATTTGTGGCTCCATACCCCCCTATTTGTGCTGCTGCCGCCTATTACCTGGCCTGCCGCTCTCTGTCCCCACACTGCTCCGCAGCTGTTCCCCGGCTGCCTGCCTCAGACCTAGAGAACCGGTCTTGATTTCACCTGCCAGCCTCAGTCTGGGCCCTTGCCCGGGCCAGGGACAGAGAGCAGACAGGAGTTAGATGGCCTGCCACATGCTATCTAGGGTATCATGTTCTCCCTGCTTCCCTGGCCAACCTGAAACATCAGCGTGGAGCTTTGCTGCCTCGAACAGATACGATCTGTGATCACCTGAGAGCGTGCATAATTCAGCAGGTAAAGAATGTGTGCTCAGAAATGTTGAGCAGAGTAACAGAATAAAAAATGCCAGGACCTAGGCACCGAATAAAGAGTGAAGCCCTCTAGAAACCCCACAATACACCTGTCGATGCTTTGGAAATGTTCAGGCAAATTCTACATGAGAGGCTGTGATTTCACTTCCTAATTCTACAGGATTCAGTGTCTTGTAGATGTAAGACATCATTTTTCCACACTCATTGTCTTCACTTCTATTGTGAGAATCCTCACTGTTCTCTTCTATAAAAACCCTCAACTTTTAAGGTAAATTTCAGCACTTGATCACTTTCCTGACACCTTGATTGGGTCAGTTTTCACGCCATTTGCTTAGGCTGGAACTAAAGAGCACTGGGGAAAGTCCAGATGACACAGACTATGGTCCAGGCTTTGTCCTTATCCATCAAGTGACTTTGTGTGAGCCACCTACATCCTCTCTTCATGTGTATATGGGGGAAGATTTTGTCTCCATCTAGTTTTGTCTCCATCTAGTTTAAAGATCAAATGAGGTAGCCTGTCACAATGTCTGGTAAATTATGATGACGTAAATATGTGTGGTAGGATTTTCTCCAAATATGCTTATCCCTTTACTGTTGGATATAAATTATGGAAAAATTGAGTAGGTACTGGACAAAAGTACAACAGGACGTAAGAGTGAAAACAGTCCTTTTTCTACATTGTCTACATTTGCTCCTGCAAGGACTGCAGGAGTAATACCACTTTACTGATGAGAAAGTTGAGGCAAAAAGAGGTTGACTGATCTATCCAAAAGCACCTGGCTAATTGCTGCCAGTGGAGCTAATACAAGCCTGGCTGCTTCTGCAGCTTGTGTTGTTCACTACTGTTTGGTCTTAGCTCTCTATGTTCAGGTTTTTAGGGGTGTGTTGGGCTCCAAACCATCTCAACAAGCTAGCATCCCCCTCCCCTGCATGAATGTGGGACTGCTGTGTAGAAGGCTGCTCCCCCGAGATTGAGAACCCACCCGCAGGTCCTAGATGGGAGACACAGTTCTGCTCAGCCCAGTGCATAGTCAGGGCCTTGATCAAGCCAGGAACCCCCTCATTAGAGAGGATGCTTGATTGTAGGACAGTTTCCCAAATCGCCTCTGCCAGCATCTCCAGTTGTTTTCTGCAAGTTGGCCAGCAACCCCTCACATAGGCTTTGATTCTTTTGTTCCCTCTGTACAAAGGCCTGCCACTTGCTTTGCACAGGTCCTTAGGGTTAGGGTTGGGTTAGGGTTGGGTTAGGGTTAGGTTTAGGGTTAGGTTTAGGGTTAGGGGTAGGGTTGTTAGGTTGGTGGGGAGTACTTTCCCAGAGAGCTTTGCTCCCTAGAATGAGTAATCTCCGTAATAGCACCCCTCTGGGAAGACTGTGGCTGGTTCTGTTGTTACTGCTGTGTTGTTTTGTGTTGGCGTGCGCCGTCCTCCTGGGCCTGTCATTTCTAAGGAACCAGCAGCCTCTTTTGGGTCCAGCAATTGCTGCTTCCCAGATCTAACTGAAGAGAAGGGATAGCAGCTCCCTTGCAGGCCCTGCTTCCTGTCCCCAGCCCTGCCATCCAATGGAATGCAGTGTCCTTTCATGGATGCAGATGAGGGATTGATGTCCACAGAGGGTAGCACACCTCATTCCTGAGGACACCTGATGTCAACCATCTTCCTGCTGCAGATTCAGCTACCAGGGGAAACACAGCAGGTCCTGTATGTGGAGTTGGGTCACAAAGGCCATCATCAGAGAGGACCTTTGATTCTCAGTGGCTTCACATGAACACGGCCTTGTTTCTCACCCAGGCCAGGTCTCTTTCCTCATACAGAGGGTTCTGTCTGTCCTGGGTGTTGTCCACCTCCATGTGATCAGCCCACTGGGAGGGAAAGGCCGCTGTAGCACTGGCTACTCACATCTTCCCTTGGAAGTCACACATGAGGTTTGCTCACAGTCTGTTTCCTAGGCTTATTCATGGCTACCGTCAGGATTGACACTCATCAGAGGCAAGAATTCGGAAGCACAGTTACATGCTGTTCAACAAGAAAATCAGATGACTTGCTATCAAATAAAAGCACTGCTAAGAATTGTGTTTGTTAGAGAACAGGAAAACAAAATAGGTGAGTTTTGGTAATAGAATTTGGTTAAAATTTTTTAGAACATCGAGTCTTTTTTGTGTAATGCATTTATAGTTCTTTTTTACAGAAAAAGGCAGAATATTTGAATAGCAGCGGTATATTGGGTGGATGATAAGAAGAACTGGACAAAGCCTTGAGTTTTGAGTGTATCTTGCTGGAGAAAAATCTTTTTAGCAGCACGCACATACTTCTTATATGAATTTAAAAGAGAAATGAAATGCATGGGTTGGGGGGGGGAGAAGAAACGTTGTTTCCCCTGCTCATTCAGATTCTTGACATGGCTGCCCCTCTGTTTTAGTTAGTGAGCCAGGAAATATAGTCAATGGCATGCTGGTGGCCATAGCTTTACTCTCCTGAGGTATCTTTCATGCTCATGTTTCATTGGCTAAAGCAAGTCACATGGCCACCCCAACTGTTATTACTGGTCAAATAGTACTTACCTTAAAACAAAACAAAACACAAATGAAAACAAAGCTGAGCTAGTAAGGAAGATGGAGAACTTCATTAATCATTTTTGTGTCTTCATTCCAGACACCTAGGCCAAATGTTTTTCTTTATATTGTGTTATTCAAAGCAATATATAATGTCCAATAGTTACCTCTTGATATTTATTTTCTTTATTTTAATTCACTGGCTGTCAAAATATTACATAGAATAATAATAGTGAGTACCCTGCTGTACTCCTGATTTTAACAAAAATGCTAATTATGAAGACTGCTATTTAAAAGACAAGTTTTTCTCTTGTTTTTAATAAATAACCTATGTCAAGTGGCTGGTTTAATTATATTTTTGGTGTTTATCAAGTGCGTTGCCCCTAAATGAATGTTTTAGTCCTAAATAAATACTCGATTTAGGACTTATGGCTTAAGCAAATCATGTGAAAATTTTCCTTTGATGTATTTTATGGTGAATTACATTAATGCATTATATAATTTAAGTCAAGTTTGCAATCTGGAACAAACCCAACTTGGCCAGAGACTTAATGTTCTTATATATTCTTGGATTCAGTTTGCTTATATTACTTTTTTTAAGCATTTATGGAATGAGCACAATTGGCTTATTTTTTTCTCAACTTAAATATGAATATGTAATGTATAAATATATAATTAGTACATAAAAATTATTACATAAAAAAAGTACATCATAGTCTTGTAAAATGGGAAATTCTCTCTCGTAAGTCACTGCAGGGAGGGTTTTTTGAAAACCGTGTTTATCTTTTCCCAGAATGTGTGCTTCAACTCTCTGGAACCATAGTTTTCCTTAGGGAAGAAATTTAGATTTAACTGTGGACTATTTAATAATCAACATTATCCATAGTTAGACTTTGTTTCTGCCTCTGCTTTTTTCTCTTCCTTTTCTTCCCTTCCTTTTTCTTCCCTTCTCTTCCCTTTGTCTTTCTTTTTCTTTTTTCTATCTCTTGCTCTCTCTCTCTTTCTGCATAGTCCACAGTAGCAGTGAACTCTCTGTGTAGCCCAGGCTGGCTTTGAACCTGTGGTGATCCTCCTGCCTCAGCCTTTCCGGATGCTAGTATTACAGGCGTGCAACATCACACCAGGCTACTGTTTCTCCTTTGAATTTTTTATTGTGATATAATTTGTGTGAAGTGCACTGTCCTTTATGTAACTTCATCAGATTTTCAGCTATGTCTCTCTATGTAGAAACCCCCCACTCCAGGGTACACCAGAGTCCCACAGGCTCCTGTGGGTTCTAAGACCCATCTCTTTGGGCCTGTGCAGTGAGGAGCGCGGCCATCTGACATCTGTCCCTGGAGATTCCCATGACCCCGGGGTGTAACTCTGCGCATCTGCTGCCTGTGCTGGCCACCGTCTCTATGACATCGTCCCTGTTATTGTTTACCGCAGCCGCTCGTTTGGCTTTGAGCACGTTAGCTGTGCCGCTGTGGGAATGTGCCTCGGTGATTTCCTGCATCCTGCCACTGATGGATGCTTGGAGGGTCTCCAATGCCTTTTTCTCAAATCAGCTAAGTTTGGAAATGATTTTAGGAATTTTTCCGATTTGTCTTGGCATTTACCTAAATTATCATTAAATTATGCACAACACTTTCTTCCCTTTGTAAGTACGGTGCATCTGTACTTTTGCATCTCAACTTTTGTGCCTAATATTACTTATTATACCGCTGCTGATTCTTTCTTTTCTCTTGATCAGGTGATGCAAAAGTTATTTGCTTTTAACAGTAAATCTCTGGTTCCCCTGAATCCTAAGGGCGGAGGATATGTTTTGATTTTGTCCGTGAACAGGATACTAGTGGACCCTCCAGCACTTGGAACTCAAGCTGCTCACGTCTCGCTGTAGTGAGATTTTCAAAATAATGAGGGGACTTTGCTCATCATTGTCTAACTGAAATACCATTTCCTTTACTGAATCAAAACAAATTCTCATTCAGTGTGCTGTAGCGTCTGTCCATCAAGGAAAAGACCGTCTGAGTGGCTCTGCACAATGGTCACAATTCTTCACAGTGTCGTTTCGTGCATCATTTTGCTCTGTGAGCTCACCTGTCCTTCTTAGAGAAGGGGAGTCTGTTTTGTGGCCTGGAACCTGGGCTGGGTACCCCCCAAGTGTGACCAGCAAAGCGTGGACAGACAGGATGCAGGCAGAGGTGTGGAAGGGGGTGCACACTGTGGCCCCCCATCCTACATTCCACACGTTTTTCTGCTGCTATGAGCACAGGGTAGACTCTGTGGCTGTCGACCCTCCAACAGCAAGTCGTCTGCCGGCTGGTGAGGCCAAGTCAGACCATCCAGCTCTGCCCGGCCACTCCAGGGCAGAAGTGCTACCCTCGAATCCACTGGAACACGAGTGGGAAGCAATAGCAGGTGGACACACAAGTAGAGTACTTTTCACTAGGTAGACTACTTTCCCTTCTTCCCTTCCCCTCCTCCTGCTCCTCTTCTCCTCCTCCTCCTTTTCCTCCCCCTCCTTTTCCTCCTTCTCCTTTTCCTCCTTCTCTTCCTCCTCCTCCTCCTCCTCCTTCTCCTTCTCCTTTTCCTCCTCCTCATCTTTCTCCTCCTCCTTCTCCTCCTTCTCTTCCTCCTCCTCCTCCTCCTTCTTGGACTTCTTAGGTACTTGTAGAGGTGGCAGGACTCAAGTGTGTATCAGGAGCGATAGGACTGACTGTCGAAGCTGAGGGACTTTTGCAGGTTACAGGCAGTTTCTAATTGGGATGCAGAATTGGCTGTGTTCAATTGTCCATGTGAGTCCTGACTTCCTGCAGCCTAAAGCAAGGGGCTGCCATGATGGAAGAATTCCTATTCTGAAATGGTGACCAAAATGACAGAATGAAGCACCACAAATAAAAACAAAATCAACTTCTTGGATTCACAAGGTTTAAACAGAAGCCATTGTTTGAAAATGAAGGCTGATTGCATTTTGCAGCAGGGTGGAATGATCTACTCATTTTGGTCACCATGTTGCACCTGTTAATTTTTAGGTATCTTTCCCCAAATTTCTAGGTGTCTTTCTGTGTTATCTTCTTTTCCACTAATTTCCTTCTGTGTTGCTTGGGAATTGAACCCAGGAGCTCATGCATGCTATACAAGTGAGGCCCTAAACTTGTTTTTAGTGTTTTTTAAAATTATTTTTATTAGTATATATTTGCAGAACATGTCTGGATCCTTTTGTTTCATTTTTTTTAAAAAAATGCCCTTGCAACAAAGTGATAATTAACAAGGGAACTGGACATTTGGCAACAGGTGACAAAGTATAAGACTAGAATATTCTCATAGCAAAGCCATTAAAGGAAGACATGTGTCTGTCATTGGCTGTCTCACAAGAATCACCATAGAAGCAGCTCTCTTATTTCTAAACATTTCTAGAAATGCAATGATTCATAGAGAGCAAACATATAATTAACAAACTGTTTCCTGGACAAGTTTTCCATTTTTAAGACCAATGGCAGACTAGAAATATTGGTTGGATTAGCGTATTTCTACGGAGGGTGAGACAGCCTGGGAGAGAGAAATGGGAACTTCAGATGACATTAAAGTACCTGGTGTCGACGGCAAAGCTGCAGTCATAGGAACCCACGTATGTGTCTGCAATCAGACAGCCCAAATGCCAGCAATCCTTTTGCTTCTGTGGTTTAATTAAAATACCTATTTTGCAAATCCAGCATTTTGTGGTGATATCAAAGTCCCTAATAATCTAGAAAAGCACACATGTTTAGGAGAGGGTAACCTAGGCTGAAAGGTTCAGAGATAGCTTCATAGGTCAAGAGACCCTGGCCTGAGCACAGAACATTTTAGGGCACACTTAGAACCTTTGGAATCTCATTCTGAATCACCCCTTCTCCCCTAGAAAGCATTGGAAATCATTCTCTGTGCTGTTGCCTGGCGGTGATGGGCCACTTTAATGAAAGAATTAAAAGGCTGAGGCGCAGGGAAGCAGAGGGAGGGTCATGGAGGGAGGTGTGCACGCTGCTGCTTTAAAATTATGCATGCAGGGCCCATCCGCCCCTCCCACTGCTGGACGTTGGTGCTGGAACCCTGGGGAACTCATTTCCGAGGTGCCACCCAGCTGACAGCGCCAAGTCTCAGGTAACCAGGTGTCCACTGGGCGCATGCTTTCCTGGGCACTCTATCTTCCAGCATTCCCGGGGCAGTGGTCTCTTTGCTGAGTACCTTGGGGGGTGGGGGTGGGTGGATACGGAAATGTTGCCAGGCGTCAAGGGGTGCAGAGGCCCCGTGGAAGGGCTGTTTGTTAATCTGCGTACATAGGGACATAGGTTGAAATGCAGCAGGGCAAGGGTAGCCCAGCTGATTGACCAGTGCAATCACCCACTCAGAATTAGGAGTCCATATGTAGCCTACAATTACTCAGGCCTGGGAGGAAACACTAACACAAATGTCTGCTAAATCCTGAGGCCTAGGATGGACAGATGGTGTTGAGTTTCTAATCAGCTTTGCCACGAGCTTAAAGTTGCTGCCCGGGCTGGGATGAGGGGAGAGGCCCTGAGTGGGTGGCCGCTTTCTGCTGGGCATTTGCAAGTTAGCACTGGGTTGCAGCCTGGAGAAAATGTGTGTGACCCTCTGCCTTGTTCAGCAGAGTGGACAAGCTAACATCCCGGGGCAGTCACAGTCTGCACTTGCTGGATGGTGACGTATGTTACTAGGATGTTTGTTACTAAGTAAGAAAGACATTGGTGGCCCGTGGACTTTTGAAGAGCTTAGTTTGCCCAATATAATCAAGATGTTTATTAAATGAGTATTTTACGTAAGCAATGTGCTTCAAAATAGTTTTTTGTCTGCGAAGTTCAGTGTTGCTCCTTTAGACGCAGAGTGAACTTGAGTTTTAGAGACTCAATGGCTTCCTTCCCCTTGACCTGCTGTGTTTCTGATTCCCAGGCACGGCTCAGGCTGGGGTGCACGTCTCTGCTGAGAACATCTTCGTGGCTACCTGGGTGTGAAAAGCGTCTACATCTGCCCTGTGCAGGGGTCTCGCCATGGTGCTTGAAGCAGCTGGCTTCCCAGAGTGGCTAACAGCCCGATTATTTATTTAGGAAGGCTTTCTCCGGAGGAGGATGTTCTTTTGTAAACATGGACTGCCTGGCTCTTCCACCCGGCTCCGGCTTCTTGTTTCGGGTCATTGAAACATTGATCTTCGCCTGTGTTGCTTCGGTATCGGTGGCTGCCTCCCAGGGTCTCTTCCCCAGGCTGGAGAATGTGGGTGCTTTCAAGGGTGTTTCCATCGTGCCAACCCAAGCAGTGTGCGGCCTCCCAGACCCCAGCACGTTTTGTGACAGCTCCGTGGCTGCCGGAAGCACCCAGTTCTGCACCCAGCGGCTTTGTGTTCAGGACTGTCCCTACCGGTCCTCCTCTCCACCCTACACTGCCCTGTTTTCTGCTGGTGGCAGCACCTGTGTCACCCCAGACAAGAGTGATCTGTGCCCTCAATCCTCTAGCAATTCTACGAGTTTTATTTTTGGAAAACACACGGACTGCTTCCCTTCTCCTCCCTCTCCGAGGCTGGGTGAAGCTCTGACCTTAGCCGTGTGGCTGAAACTTGAACAAGCAGGTGAAATGTAAGTAGGAGTCTGCCGTTCAGCTTTCCTAGGAGGCTCACAGTAAGGAGCCGGGAGATTACTGGTGAGATTGCTGCGAGCTGGCGTCCACACTGGAAGCGAAGGCTTAGCCGCGGGAGCTCAGGCAGTGAAGACTGGCTACCACGTTCGTCTTTCTTGTTCCAAGTTTACAATCTGAGAAGCTGTTCTCCCAAATGTTTTCTCTTCTCTGTGCATGAAGTGGAGCATGAAGAAGAATGTGTTAAAATAGTTTCGTTGCACGCTGACATGTTCACACCTGAGTCACCCTCCACCTTTGGGCTTAGCCTCTGGGTGCTAAAAAGCTTAGTGAGACAAGGCATGGGCACAGGAATACGAATTATTGATATTTTTAAAGCCTCATTCCAGGCTTATTAGACAAACAAAGAATTCATCCCTACTAGGGAATAAAATATTTATTTAGCAGATACTTCTCTTGAGGGTTTAAAATTGTGTTTTATTTATCCCTATTTTCCCAAAAAGAGATGTTTCTTTGACTCATGGGAGAGGTTCAGTATCAGGAGTTGGATGAATAAGACTCCATCTCTGAAAGGAGATAGCTTTTGGCTTTCACTTTGTGGTGTTTTCGTCTCCTAATTAGATAGAAAATATAGAGGTGAGCTAGAGAAATTCTCAAAACCTTTCATACACTCGTTCCTAGCAGAAATGACATCAAAATGAGTTTGGAATGAGGCTTGCTCCCCAGAATTATTATATTTAATCACCTATTTTTTATTAAAGCCTTTTCTCAAACCGGTCTCTAATATATTTCCCTCAAGTACGATAAAGCCGATCTAGAAATTTAATAAACAGGGTTGTTTTGAAGCTTTTAAAAAAATTTGTTTTAGTCTTCCTAGAGGACTTGTGGCCCTTTCCCAGTGATGTTTCCAGAATGTGAAATGTTGACTGAATATGAAAAACATTTATGAAACAAACCAGCAAAGTTTTATCACCCCATAAGCAAATGTGACTGAAATATCTTCAGTGCTTAGTTTCAGTTTTCAAGTGCAAGTTCGCATATTTTTATTTTATTTTACATTTAGAGAGAGAATAATCACAAACCGTTGTCTTTATTTTTAGGGCTCCACTAAATGACAAACTTGCTTTCTTACTGTCAGAAATTCCAGTAAATTTAAGCTACCTGTTTATGCAATTAGCACCAAAAAGTCTGAAAACATTGCCTCTTGACAAATAGGGCTAGAATAAAGCATTTTTTCCTAAACTTCCAGGAACATCTCTGTACCGAATTAATCTTCAATTGGCATTGTTTTATATAAACAGTGACAGGAATATTTATAGAAGAGGTGGCACAGAGTTTATGGTTTTGAGAGTTCCTTGCTTGTATCAAGGTCGTTTTCATTCTCAAAACTAAAATACCTAGGGGAATTGGGGGAATTTCGGGGTGTTTGCACTAGATAAGTAAAACAAACAAAACATGGATTATCCAATTATTGTTTATTCAGGAGCAGAATAAATCCAGTTCCTAAATATTTTGCTACCTGCCGTCCTCCACATTTATTATCTACCAAAGCTAGTATGTTTACAAGCAAACAAAATAGCAAGGAAGATAATCAATAACATATTAAGAAATGCGTTTTCAGTAAGCTTGGGGAAATAAGTCTGCATTTGGTAAATTCATTCTTGTGTAATGATCGAATTCTCACTAGGAGATTTAAACTCAAGAAAAATGAACAGAGACAAACTCTCCTTAGATTATTTAAGACCTGGAGGCAGAGGATAAAGAGAAATGCTTTCATTCCACTAAATTAGAAATACCCAAATCTGATGGGTTAAAAAAAAGAATTGGCAGCAGGATTAATATAAAACTTTCATGTTCATTAAATTTATTTGCGTACATTAAAAATATATTTCGTTCTATATCTTTATTACTAAAGCCATGTGCGAGATATGGTAACAAAGTGACTACTGGTACTCGCCAATCTTACTCTGACTTCCTGACTCGGGAAAAATAGATGCGAGTAGGAAGAAATGATTTATAAAATGTGTATCCCTCCAGGGAAGCTTTAAACATCTCTTTAGCAATATTTCTTGTTTGGCCCAAATTTCCTTTCACCTTTTGGATGCTGCTTCACTGACTCTGATCACTTTTGATGCCACCTGTCTGCCCAGGGTCCCAAAGGTGTGTCACTGTGGTAGCTGCAGAAGTGGTTTCTGAGATTCATTTCGATAACTGGCCTCATCCAACACCTAGACATTTTCTAAAACAAAAAAAGCTTTTCAAAATGCTGTGTTCTTACAAGATGGAATGACCTTTCACCCAGGGTGGGGAGTTCTCTTTCAGGGCCTCAGCTGTGCTCTGTGGTCATGGGGCGGTAGCTTGTCAGCTTTCCGGTGGGGATGGGGTAAGTGGAGACCCTAGCTGTCCACTCTCCATTTCATCATGGGAATTAAATAGAGCAATTCTGACTTCAGGGCTAACAATTTAGCGGCTTCCATGGACACTAAATCTCTTAGCATTAAAAAAAGAAAGATTTGCACCGGTGACTCGGTTCCCAAGTGGGACGCAGTGTGTGGTACCACGTCCTATAAAAGAAATGGCAAAGAAACTAATGAGCCAACAGGCTAAACGTTAGTTTTACAGAATGATTCAACCACTGTAGTCTCGATCATGAATCTCTAATAAAGGGTGTTGAGGCTCTGGGGAATATACTGTAAATAAGAAATCTATTTTTTATTGAAATAAAATGACTTCTTCATTGGAATAGAGTGCACTTTGGGTATAATGTGACCCAGGCTGTCACTCATAGAGCACTATTTTGAGTGGGGTTTGGGGGTTGCACTGGCACCATCGTGTCTGTGCAATGCGTTTGCACGCGTGCTTGCTGGGAAGCTGACCTTTTCTCTCTGCTCTGCTTGCTTCCTTAGGTGCATTATAGAAAAGATGGTGGATGGGCAGACTGTGTTCAAACTTACAATATCTGAGAAAGAGACCACATTTTATTATCGTACAGTAAATGGTTTGCAGCCTCCAATAAAAGTAATGACACTGGGGAGAATTCTTGTGAGGAAATGGATTCATCTTAGTGTGCAGGTGAGTAAAATAAAAAATATTTAACATTTGGTTAAACACAAGAATCTATCTTCCTTGCTCTCCTTTAAATGGCATCTATCCGCAAAATCTGAAGCCGTGTCCTATAGATTTCTGGAATGTGTAAAAGACAACTAAGAAAAACTATTTCAATGACCTCACGGTATCTCTCTGATACACCAGTGGTCACCACTCTCCAAAACTGCTGTAAAACCTCCCCCAGAGCTTAAGGACAATGCTCTTTGTAGAAAGAGCATATTCATTTATTTTATTGTGTTTGTTTGGTGTGTCTTGTTTTTGTTTAAAATGTGTAAAATGTCTTTTGGGGTCTAGTGATAATTTCCCTGGTCACAGCAGACTGGAAGCCATCGCCTGAGTTTTTACAGCTGTCTTTCTCCGATAACATCTGATGATGTGAATAAAATTTGGCTGTCGCATTAAGTGGTGACCTTAGAACTAATGAACTTTACACTTGAGCACTTGGAAGGTGTTATGTCATTATTTTAGTTGTCAACCACAGCTTGCATGAGCCTTAGAAGCTGTGAAAGGCAGAGATGGCTGTGAGATGTCTGGTTTTTGCAGCTCCTAAAGCAGAGACATAGTGTACACTTTTGTTTCTGCAAGGCGTTGCAATGGGTCGGTGTCACATTTGACTCTCCGACCACAGTGCCCAGTTTGTATTTTCCCGAGGGGGAGACCCACAGCCGACAACCCGACTGGCATGTGAAGACATTTGTACCCTTATTTTCATTTGTGCATTTTAAGACAGTCACCTCTCACTTCTCCTGTGGTGTGTTTTGTTTTGTTTTGTGGCTTGGAGGCAGGATTGACTGGAGAGTCTTGTGAATAGTGTTTGGCTTTTGAGTGTTTCACCCGGGTACCATTCTGGACGCAGTACATTTTGTGCTTGTCTGGGTTGTGTCAGCTTAGAACTATGACATTCTGCCATGGATTGGCATAGGGGTACATGAACTACTCTTGGGAGAAAATGCAAAATAAAAATGCAGAAAAGAAGCCAGGATTGGGTTTTAGAAGGCATTGGCCATGTATTCCTCAGTCAGCTGGTCTGCCCTGTGCTCTAGGATGTGGGTTTAGTGAGTGTGCTTAGTAACATTTCTGTGCCGGTAGGCTTGAAAGGACACACAAAGTGTGGGTCCAGTCACGCCAGCCCTGTCTGTGCCCCCGATCCGGTCCTTTCAGTGTGTCAGTACCGACTCCCTTTAGTCAGTTTGCTAACAGATAAGAGACCCATGTCATATCTGGTACTGGTTCACTCTGCCCACCACCCAGCAGGAACATTGAGGTGTCACGTTCAAACTGTAGGACGGAAACCCTGTAGAAAATGCCAGAGACTATGACTTTCTATCAACTATGACTTTTTGAAAACATTTTTACTTGCTTGATTCTGCAAAACTGTGCTCAGTTTTGGCAGGCAGTAGTAAATTAAAAGCTTACAAAGAAAATTTAAAATCTAAATGCAAAGAAATACTGTGCTGAATTACTCCCCTGGGAGTAAAATGCTCTTGGAGTGCCTATTGAAATCAGCATTATCATTTCAGTATGTGTCAAATATGAGTCATTGCCTAGTTTAGGCAAAAATTCTTTATAAATCTTTAAATCTTCCCCTCAGAAAAGGCTAAAGTACTTAAGATTAAATGACACTGATTTATTTCGTAACATTTTACTCTCCAGAGAAAACTTATCCTTTTCAATTTGTACATTTCTTTTATTTTTAATTTTTGCATACATTTTAAACTGTTCTCTATTATGTATACAAAACTATGGGCCGAAGGAGTCATAAAACATCAGGAAAACCATTCAGATCAGCCACTTACCGGGGGTGATCAAAAAAGACAGTGGATATTTACACACACTTATTACCATAATACATCAGCATTAGTCAAAATATGCAAAATACTCCAGTTTGCTTGAAACACATTTCTCCCATCATTCTTGCCACTTGCTGAGGCAGTTTTTGAAGTCCTCTTTCACGAGTATCTTTACGAGGTGTGATCAAAAATACGGTGAGAACTGCTGGCCACCGTCAGTCGGTGGAAAGTGGGCTCCTAAGAACACGACCGTGTCCCCGCCCCCTTCTTCACCCGATCTGGCACGGTGCAGCGTTCAGCTCTTCTGCACGGTCAAAATGACCATCAAGTGTAAAGGGTGAAACTGACTCAGGACCCTGAGGCGGCCAGGACAGTGCAACAAAGACACTCACGGCCAAGGACACCGCTTCAGAAAGTGGCCCGCAGGATGGAGCAGGTGTGCCCGCGGGAGGAGGGTATTGGGCCATAATCCATGGCTGTGTCTTTTTGACTGTAATGAGTTTCTCAAAATGTAAACAACCAAACGTTTTTAGGTTTTAAAAGTTTAAAGTTGATTTTTCTCATTCCTCCTAGCCACTGCAGACTTACTGAATGTTACAGGGGTACCCCACATTAAGGAGGTTCGGCATTGCTTCAGATGAAAATGAGAGAATATTTCTTTACTCCAAATTGAAGAAGTACATAGGGCTCCCTGAGATCGGGCACCCGTCTGAATGTATTTGACCAATGAAATTTGTACGTTTCAGGTATTTAGTAAGGAGCATGCTCCTTTTATAAAAGTGGGCCTGAGGAGTGCAGGGGAGGACAGAGATTAGGAGTTGCAAAATCTTGAGTGGGCTCATGGGGCAGTGCTTTGTCATCTTAAGGTCTTCACTGGGCTTGGTTTCCCCATGTATTTCACAAGAGAATTCAATTCTGTAAACAAAATGAAGCCCAGTGAATCTGCAGCAAGGGCACTGGGAGAGGCAGGAAGTGCAGCTGATGAAGCGGAGCTGTCCTCAGCACGCCAGGGCCCACGGAGCCAGGGCAACAGCCGCCAAGGAGCTGCTGGCCAGGCTCAGGCTGTTTTGCTCTGCTCTGAGGTCTCGGATTTACACCAAACATATTCTGATACCATTTGTGATCAGGATGCAGACAAATGTGATTTGTTCCTCTTTCATTATATAACTGCAAAGAGCATTTGCAGAGAAAAATGTCATTTGCATTATCTGTTATTGCTGTGTTGTCATAGTGTCCAAACTCTGAGTCTGGCATTAGGGACTTTCTGCCACGCAGGAGCTAGACTAGAACTTGTGGCAATCAACGATTGACTTTGGTTGAGTTTCCAATTTTTACCCGTCTCCCTCCACAAGTCAGTGAATTTATGCAGCATGTTTTTGTGTGTGTTTAAAAAGAAAACACGTGTACTTGTGCAATCATTCAGAAATCTGGATTTATCTCCAAAAGACTTGGATGACATAAAACTAATTAACAAATCTAACCTTATGCCTTACCTCAAATAACTCACATTATTTGAGCTTTCTGTCAATAAAGCTGAAATTCTCATCTCCCAAATCAGAACAGAAGACATGATTTTTAAATAATAAAATCCTTGGGCAGAAAAGATCTTAGGAAGAATAATGAACATCAGAGATCTAATTTTCTAAACAAAAAATGTCCAATAGCTTTGTAGTTATGGATCTAACAGCGTTTATTCCAAAGCTAGCATTTTCAAGTTGAAACCAGCTGGAAAATGATTAATTTTTAAATTAATATTCATTCAGAGACTTGAATCTGACATGATTCCCAATTTCAACTTCAGTTTGATGTTTAATACTTTGACTATTTCAAATTATATAAAGCTGAAGTTTGTTATGTCATAGTTTTCACTAAAACTGGAAAAATCAATTCAACTTTTTATTGTCAACTAGGGGAATACTGATATTATTAGCAGATTTTTAAAAGCTTAGATTTCGTGTCGGATTAGCACCTATTTTAGTTATTAAAATCTGATTTTTTAAGCTCTGAGATATGTACAGTAATTTTATTTTAGCATTTTCTTATGGATTGGTAGGTTAAACAACTTGGAAATATATGCATTTAGTTGACAACAAAGCCTCAGAGTTTCTTGTGGAATACATGGACAACTTGTGAGCCACAGAATTCTGGCTGCGGTAGTCTGAAAAACAGAGCAGCCTTAGCCTGACACAATGAATAGAAAAACCATGAGTAAGTGATGTTTTGGGAATCGATAGACAAGGGATACAGGTTTCATAATGATGCTTCGTTCAGGAAGTATGTTTTGATTTATGTATTCGATCTGAAAAAAGGCAGGCTATTGATAGTTCTGAGAAAAATAAAATGCACTTTAAAACAGCATTGGTTAGCAGAGATAGATCGAGTCTTGCAGTGAGTCTCTGGGACACGTGCCCCCGTGCACGCTCGATAAGGGAACCTCCGTTTCTCTGATGACTGTGGTGATATAGAACACCCAGCGCAGGGTGATTCCTCAGTCTGTTCAGAAAGCTCAGGGTCGTGGGATTCTCCTAGGATTATTTTTCCAGTCCTCACGCCCACTTCAAGAGCATTTCAGCCCTAGTGTTCATGTAATACATTCATTGCCTTTGTTTATAACTATATGTGTAAAATGTAAATAAGCACATGAGTGTGTATTCCACATTGGTTGTGCAAAACTCCTATTTCACCATCTGAGTATCCCTTAACTTAATTAGTGTTGGGTGATTCAGAACTAACTTAACAACAACAGGTTAATGAGGTTTTTCAGAATTATCAATTATAAATTAGAATAGCTGCTTTTGTGGAAGTCTTTGTGTTAGACATTTGACATACCTACTTTTCAAATGCTAATGACAATCTTCTGGCATTGACTTATATTATCCCCATTACTGAGAGGAGCAAAATGAGAATTTAGGAATTTAAATTACCTGCCTAAATCAGTGGTATTAAAGTTCTCTGATCTTTAAGTAAAAATAATAAAGTGTTATATACCTAGGTCACTGTGAAGACCTAAAGAGTCTTTTGCAAAGTTCTCTGAACAATAGCAGAACCCAAAATAGGCCCATAAGAATTAAAAAGACTTATTTGTAGTGCAGACCTGATTTTCAGAATCATATGTGTTTTGTACATATTTATAATGTAAATATTTTGATGCTTTACATATGTTGCGTAGAGTTAATTAGTCAATGTATTTGCAACTATATCTCTTTTTTTTTTTTTTTTTTTTTAGAGGGGATTTGATTTTTTGAGACAGGAGCCTCACTAGGGAATTCAGGCTTGCCTCAAACTCACTATGCAGCCAGGCTGGTCTTGAACTTTAAGTAATCTTCCTGCCTTAGCCTCCCAAGTGCTAAAAATTATAGATGTACCAGCTTGCCTCATTGCTCCAAAGGGTACATGACAGAGTGTAGTTTTGTGTAAGTTCTGTTCAATATTTCTCTGATTTGTGGCAGTGAGACTACCATGACTTAAAGAAAGGAAGGATAGTCCCTGTAAGCGACGCTACTCACCTGCAAGAGGCAACACAGAGGTTATGGAGAAAGATAAAGCCATTCAAGGATTCTCTGCACATTTTATTTTATTTCATAGTACAATGTTTAGTCACAAGGCAAGGTTTTAGTTTTTGACACTTTAGTTATATGTCATGCAATCCAGGAAAAAACTATACGACTCCTTGACCTGTTAGGCTATGTATTACAGATTGGAAACCAACATAAATCTGACTTGGGCGTGTTCCACCGTATACATGAACGTATGGAGACCACCTGTGATGAGGAAAGGACTTCAGGGCCCAGAGTCCTACAGGGTAGGGGGTTATAGTCTGCTGGGAGGAACGCATGATCAATAACCTGATCAGTAATCATAACCACAAAAGCCAGTGTAGAACTGTGGTAACTGCCATGGGCTCACAAAGAGTCACTTGATCAGGCCACTCAGGTCAAAGGGTTTCCTTGAAGAAATTGTATGAAAGGCATTCGTTCATTTTCTAGGCCTGCACTACCAGCTTCCTGCAAGCTCTGGGGCTTGAAGCACTTTGCTGTCTCTCCGACCTGGAAGCGGAAGTCTGAGGTCAGGGGCTGGCATGGCGGTGCTATCTCTCCTTGCTGTGGGGCACTTCTGGCATGTGGCAGCTGCCCTGGGCCTTGCTCAGTGAGTGGAAGGCCCACTCCAACGCTGGCTCTGTGGTTGCATGGCTGTCTGCTTCTCAGCAGTGTCCGTGTCTTCTTGTCCTGTGCAGACACCAGTCCTACTGGGTTAGGGTCCATCCTAATTCTCGTGGATGCTGGGTAGAGACAGTGGACCAGAGTTCCCTACCAATCACGTGATCGCAAGGCTGAACCACTAACATTTTACAGTGTGCAGAGCTGCTTAGCTATAATGTTTGGTAGTTAATTAGTTATTTTTGTCTTACAGCATTTTCAGCTTCTTGTGGGCTAATGGGGAGAGAATTCAACTGTAAGTCTAGGGGCTTCTATCTTCCTGAATAAGGTCATAATTCACAGGATGCAATTCAGCTGGCAGCAGTGTATCCAAAAGGATGTACTGGATTCGACTGGACAATTGATGGGGTAGAGAACACTCCACATGGGCTGACCAGTAGTGCAACTCCTTTTTAAAAGCAGGAGTGCAGCATGTGAGCGATGAAAAGGCCCGTGGGCCGGGCAGAGCCAGGCCTGGTTGAAAATGAGGGGAGACCGTTGGAAGAAGCCCTGTTTCCATGGTGCATCATTGGATATGTTAAGATCTCTCAGATGAGACTCTGCTGAAATGCGATGCAGGGAGTGAGGAGAAGGGGACAGTGCGTGGTGAGGTAGGTGATGGTCTGCTAAAGACCCCTGCGGCTGCCACGAAGGGAGGTTTGTGAGGTCTCTTGTGCTACAGTGTGGATTATAAAGGAAATCATGACCAGGCTGCAACTGGCCTGCTCTGATGGCAGTTTTGGAGTTAAGATGAAAGGGGTTGCTAGAGGAAGAAGCTTACCTTTCTGGCTTACACAATTGCAGGGGCAGTGCCCAATAGGGACGGTGAAAGAAAGGCAAACTGTCCTCCCTGGGGTGATGACCTGGACCTCAGTCCACGGGCAAAATTTTCAACTATAGGAATCATTAGCATTATTAATAAATGGCAAAAGATATTCTATGCCCACACCCTAGCAAGCCTTCACTGGGCTGTGACGGGGGCTGTGCATTACTGCATCGTACTTTCTTACCTCAATGGACTGAGAAGTAAGAGCAAAAAAACCCAGCATTTGGGAGAGGACATCATTGATTTCAGTGTTGGGGAAAATGAAAGAGGAAGGAGTGATGTTAACTGACTCTTAAAAATAAATAGGCTTTTAGTTGGCAAGAAGAGGTTGAAGAATGGAATCCTACACAGGAGGAGTAGACAGGTGATACACAGCAAATGAAAAGCAACTTAGAAATACATATATTGGGCTAAGACAAAAGGGGAGGAAAAATCTAGCAGAGAAGTTTACATAAAACTGTAACCTTTCTGTTTTTTTTTTTTCTTAACAGATTACTCATTTTTAATTACCTGCATTGATCAAATCTATTTAGGAACGGTTATTAAACTGGGTAGCCAGGAATTATCAGTAATATATATACAATATGCAGTAGATACTAAAAAGTTTTGTTCAGCTAATGTGCACAGAGAATATTATGTCATGCTATGCTATTTATCTTTCACAAGTCTGAATGGTGTCAGTCTCGTCTTTTACAGTAAAAATTAAGTTCAATAAAAACTTTCCTGTAGTAATATATCCAATAATGACATGTAGCAAGTCATAAATAAATTAACATTTAGACCTAACAACTGGTATTTGAAAACAAATTTAGTAATTACTTATTTCTGCTAGAGAATGAATTTTCATCCAATAGTTAAAAAATCTACAGTACATATAAAAAAAGTGTATACAAATATGATAGCAACTATTAAAATTAAAAATTACTGCAAAAGAAAGAGTATTTTCCAATGACCAGTCAGTTTTTCAGAATCTCTAGTTTTGAAAATGTTACCGTGGTAATTCTGTCAAATATGTAATGGTTAAAATCGGATGGTCATGTTTTTAAAAGCGATATTATCTAATGGAATTGTCACATTGTATCATTTTCACCTACAAGCCTTAACTATCGTAAGTCTTAGATTATTTTTGCTTTTTTTGTGGGTATCATTTTGTGCCCAAAGGGCTAACTGATGCCTTCAGTTATACATGAACAATTCGCACTAAAGTCAGAAAGAATGGCGGGTGTGTAACCTGAGGGGAATTTGGCCTATAGGATGTATCGCTTGGTAATGGAATGGAGAATATGACTATTTAAACGTGGACTTGACTGGTTTTATTTTCCCATACTGTCTCCCGGTATTTCTCTAAAATGCAACATTCACATATTCCCTGTAGCTTTGCTGTCCTGGGTGCATGGTAAGGGCACACATTCTTACACACTTCTGTAACGCAAAGGGAGACTATTTGAAATTAGAAAAAAATTCTAATTATAGAAAAATTTCCACCAGCTCACTAATTTTCCAAAGATCTAACAGACATTTATCCTTATGAATTACATCTAATAATCTCTTATAACAATTTCGTTCTTCTAAGGATGACATAACTATCAGAAAGTTGAACTGCATTCTAGGAGTAGAAACACGATTAGCTTTTGTTTATGCTTAGTGTTAATTGCTTGTAGCCTGGAAAGGGAGGAGAGAAGGACAGATGGAGGAATGGAGGTCAGCAAACCTGAGGGTCGTGGGACCAAGCCTGGAAACCTGAGGAAGAGGCTCAGCACACGCTGAGTTCCCCGGGGCCAAGGTGACTGAGGACCTCAAAATTGTGGGACTATGAAATATAAATTAAGGCGTTTCATTTTCTGTGCTATTGTAGTTATTTGGCCAAAATGTTGCATGTAATCATTTTCTTGGATTGTCACTTTGGGAATTTATAGAAGGTGGTTAGGTTCAACATTTGCATAGAGAATGAGGAAGCTGAAAAGGACTCAGAAGAATCAGCTGTAGGGAGATGAAATCTGAGACCCCACACATCAGGACTAACAGTGATCATCTTCATTAAATCCTCTAAATACCTCTGGCGGTCTTAGAGCATCATATGTGGGAGGCTTTTATAATTATTAAAGAGATTCAAGACCATAGAAGCTTTGAAAAAGTAGGGGCACTGCCTTTTGGAAAGTTCTAGCATAGATAGAGTTTCTTTGACTATTTTTATTAATCAGTATTACTTTAATTATACGTATATATGGGGAAATAATGTAATTTGATGCATGTATATAATGTAAATCAGCGCAGTTAGTATTTCCATAGCCTTAATCATTTAAAAACAAGGCATAGTAATTGCACATATTTATGAGGTATAGTGTGCTATTTCAATGTATGTATACAGTATGCACTGATCAAATCAGGGTCATTACCAATGCCATCTCCTTATTATCTCATGTTTGGAGACTATGAGCTCCTCTCTTCCAGCTATTCATAAATGTGTGGTAGGTTGTGTGAAGTAGAATCACTCCACTGTGATGTAATACACTAGAACTTTCTATGTCTATCTATTGTGCTTCAGTAGCCAGTTATTCACCCTCTTCAATCTTCCTCCTCCCACACATCTGCCCCAAATCCTAGTAATCACGATTCGACATTTGCACTGACTTTTTAAAAATACACACATGGGAGAACCACCGTGACCCTTTTCTTTTCAGTTCCTCATTCATGTCACTGAACATAATGTCTTCCAGTCTCATCCACTGTGATGCTAATGATAGGATGCCACTGTTTATGACTGGATGATATTTTTAAATTTTATTTTAAGGAGCATGAAACCTAATAGAATAAAGCCAATCAAAACAAACAATGAAAGTGATACAGCTCTTCAAAACAAGATAATAGGAAGTTAATAATGGCTACATGCCTCTAGTTATCTTCAAAATAGCTGTCCAGACCATCAGACACAGGCATGTAAAACTGACCAATCAGCTCAAGACCTAAGTTGCTTCTTTACTTCAGTTGTTATCTTTTCAGAAATTTCAGGTGTGTGACTTCTAATTTCCACTACGTCTGTGTCTCCTGGACTTGTTCTTTGTGGGGTGGAGGTCTGAGCTTGTATTTTGCTCCTTCCTCTTGACATTTTTCTGTGTTCCTCTGAATCAGATGGCTGAATAATATTTTATGGTGTATAAATATTACACCTTCTTTACCATTTATCTATTGATGGGAATTTAGCTTGATTATGTGTTTTGGCTAATGTATTAATACGGCAATAAACATAGATGTACGCGTATCTTTTTGATATTAAGATTTCATTTTGCTCTTTTCCCTCTTGGCTGTCCTAATTTACATTTCCACTAACAGGGAATGAGAGTTCTCTTTTCTCTACATCCTCACCAATGTTTGTAATATATTAATTTATATTTTTTGTTAGTAGCCATTAGAACTGGGATGGAGTGATCTCATAATGATTCTGATTCATATTTACTAATAATGTTGAACATTTTGATTTTCATAAATTTGTTGCCCATTTGAATTTATTCAAGTATTATCTCTTTCTATCACTTGTACACCTTGCTGCTATTTACTGAGTTACTGAGTTTTTTAGTTTCTTATCTGTTCTTGGAAATTAATCCTTTGATAGAAGAATAATTTGTGAAATATGTTTTCTTCCCATTCTGTGGCTTGGCCCTTCATTCTGTGAATTGTTTCTTTTGCTGTACAGAAGTTTTTAGATTCCACCAAGAGGCAAACAAATTCAATACAGTTGCAGGGCACAAAAATAAAAATACAAAAAAAGTTCCATTTTTATATAACAATGAATCATATTGATGAGAAATAAATTGTGAAAGTAATTACACTTACAATTATTACAAAAACCTAAAATCCAATCAGGGATATAAAAGACTACTACAATGAAAATTACAAAATTCTGATGAAAGAAGTTGAAGAGAACACAAAACTTTGTAAAGATCCCCTATGTTAATGGATTGAAACAATTAACTTTGTCAAAATATCCATGCTTCTCAAAGCAAATTACAGATTCAATCACATTACCTACCTGTATAATATACTAGAAAGCTAAAGTAATCAAAACAGCAAGGCATTGGCATAAAAACACACAGAAACCAATGTAACAAGAAAATATCCACAAAGAACCACATGCATTTACAGGAAACTGATTTTTAGCAAAGAAATAATAGCATACATTACAGAAAGAACATCCTCTTCAATAAGTGGGCTGGCAAGAGTGAATATTCACATGCTGTTTATCTCTCATCCTACACAATGATCCTCACAGAATGGACCAAAAACCTAATGTAAGACCTCAAAACTATGCTAAAAGTTTTATCATAGTTTGATTTTCTACCAAAAGATAATATAGGGAAAATATTTCCAGACACCAATAAATGAAAGGCTTTTCTAGATAAATCCTAAAACTGTAAGCAACAAGTGCATGAGATTAGTGCATACTGCTTTTGAGGTATGGTAGAAAATCAAAAATCTGTTCATGGTGAATGCATAAATCTTGATGAATTCAAAGATACACATATATCCACAAAGTGGCCACCCTAATCTATGCCATTGATAACTCCATCTCTTTATTTTTAAACTTTTTGTAAAAGAATTGTATGTTTACAGGTGCTTATGAGAAATAATAGTTTTTAGGTACTCTTTTTGCTCATTTTTCCCTCATTGGTAACATTTTGCAAAACCATGGTGCAGTAATACAACTGGGATAGGAATACTGACATGATCCATCCTTACACAGATTTTGCTGTTTGTGTGTGTGTGTGTGTGTGTGTGTGTGTGTGTGTGTGTGTGTGCATGCACATACCTCTCTGTTCAGTTCCACACAGTTTTATCCTATTTTTATCCAGCACAGTTTCACCCATCATTTCCTCCCAGTCCACCTCCCAGGCTTCCACCTGTGATAACACTCTTCTGTACGCCACACCACATGGAATATTTCATAATTGCTGTGCCATGGAGAGCCATCCAAGTCGTTAGGAATGCCAGCTGTTACCGCACTGCCGAACAGCATCCTGTGGGGTGGTTGTGGGATCACAGTCCACACTCACCCATGGAGGGACACTGGGATTGCTTGTGATGAAGCTGAAAACCTTGTGCTTACCATTACCTGTTAGCACAGTCTGCTTCATTTCTCTGGAGGGCTTCCTCAATGGTGTAATTTTGGGATTGTATTATATTTGCATGGTTGCACTTTTCTGGTGTAGTTGTACTGAGCAATTTGGACAAAACACAAGTGTTTTTTGTTTCTCATGCACTCAGTACAGTCATGCAAATTGTACTGCATTGCTGACTTCTTGATCTGTGTTGATTCTCTTTGCAGTAGTTCAGGTGCTGAGATCTGGGGGTGGAGGTCCCATGATTTTTGTACCTTCCTGTCCGTTGCTCCTTTGTGTGGAGCTTCTGTTGTTTGGTGCACACACATTAAGATCATGCTGTCTCCAGGCTAAGGGGTGCTTTTATCTTTCACTCTATGCATGTGGTTTGTTTTAAAGCCTACGTTCTCTGATATTAACATAACCACTCCCTCTTTACTTTAATGAATGCATATCTATTTCTCAAGTTATAATTTCACCCTCTTTATGTTGTTCCCTGTGATGTGGATTTCTTATAGATAACATATTTTTGAATCTGTTTTTATATTTTAATTTCTATTCTATCTGCTCTGTCGATCTCTGGCATTACTCGGCATAGTTCTGTCCTTTAACTCTCACCTGCTTGTTGGTATCTTAGCCTCTGGTCTGCCATCATGTTTGCTGTTTCTTTAGTTTCGGTTTGAAGATTTCTCCTTTCTCAACTTGTTGTGGATGACTTGAATACATTTAAGGATTCTATCTTGAATTTTTAATAGCATTTTGAGTCTATATTTTTAAACAATGTTTGTGGAAGGTTTAGGTGTTTAAGTATAAACAATTAACTTATCACATTCTGCTGACATGGATATTTATCACTTCCACTGAAGTGTGGAACCTCCGCTTTCTGTTCCCCTGAATCAGTCTCCTGCTCATCACTCTTTTCAAGGATAATTTTCTGGAATATTTCCTCTTGGTTCCATAAACCTTATATTTATGTGCTAGAATTTTGGCTTGAAGCATCAAATATTATTTGATAAAATCGGAATAAGTATAGTCTATAATATTTACTCCTACTTTTATTCAGTCTAATGTTCTGTCTTTCTGAAGTGTTAAACCTTCTGTGATTGTTTTCTGTTTAAAATATGCTTTTTCTTCATTCTTTCAGAATGAATTGGATAAAAAGAAATACTATTAATTTCCATTCCTCTGAGAATGTCAGACTTTTTCCTTTCATTTTTAAAGGATATTTTTGATGGTCTTAAATTTCATTTCTTTAATTGCTTGACTATATATATATCTGACCTTCCTGTTTTCTAGGGTCCAGCTGACAAGTCTGTCAGTTGAGTTGATACTTCCTTCCAAGTTCTACGTCATTTCACTGGCTGCTTTCAAGGTTTTCTCTTGGTTTTGTCTTGTTTTCAGAAGTTTATTGTTGAGTGAGCTGCGTGAACATTTCTTTGGTTTTATCCTGTAATCTGAGAGTTTTCTCAGCCTTGTATCTGTATGCTGGGATCTTTTGTTGTGTTTGTGATAGTTTCAGACTTTCTTTGGAAACATTTTTCAGTGCTATTGTCTCCTCCTGCTCTAGGACTTGGCTCTTTTTGTGTCATGATTACCATCGCCATAGTTTATATCTGGCTTGGTTTGTGAGTGGGAGATGGGAGAGCTGGTGTGGTGTAAAAGTGGTGGCTGTTATTGCTTGTAAGTCTCATGACCAGGAAGGTTTATTTAGGGGGTACTCTGTGGAGTCTGGTGTTCATTTGTATCCTGTGTCTCTGCTGCATGTAGTGATTAAAATTATAAGCAATGCTTGATCATGGCTAAAATAAGTACCAAGGATAAAGTCTTCTATTAATTAGTAAAAGCTTATCCAAATTAGCATCTTTAATTATGAGCTGTTGTTCATTTTTCTTGCAACTTATTAGATACACTGTCTTCAATGATTAACACCAGTGCAGCCGAGCATTAACTATAGGTGATTCGCTTTTTAAATGTACAGTGGAAATTCCTGTGGGGAGAGAATACTTAAAAATATACATGTTAGATAATGCTGACAAAATTAGAAAATTCTTGTGGTTTTAGACTTCCTGAAAATAAAATATATTCCATTTGCTGGTTGAGCCAAGCATCAGACATCATTTTTAAAATTTTATTTTAAAGAGAATAAACAAAACAAAACAAAACAAAGCAGATTGGAACAAAACAATGCAAGCAACACAGCCATTCATGACAAGACAACCGGATATCAACAGCTACTGTAATGTCTCTTTTCTTTGCAATAGTTGAGCATACCTTCACGCACGATAGTATCACAGCACACATAAAGTAGTATAAAACCATTCAAGAGAATGAAAGTATTACAGGGCATTGAAAACCAAATAACTGATAACGAATAATGGCTACTAAAATATCTCATTTTCAGACATTATTTCTTTAAAAATATTTTCACTGACAAAATCCAGAAACCTTTCCCTAGGAAGAAAAACTTTGATTCAAGATTTCCTTAGACTCAGACTCATTTTGGTCTGTGTATTAATCAGTTTTCAGGCATGGTAATGACACTCACAACTTAAAGGAGGAAAAGTTTGATGTAGCTCAGGGCCTGGGGAAATTCAGCCCATAGTCAGCCAGCCGGCTTCCACATCCTGGCAGAGGGGAATGGCAGAGGGATGAGCTCAATATATAGTGATTGGGAAGTAAAGCAAGAAAGATAGCAGAAAGTAATGGGCCATGGACTACACCCAAGACCTCGGACTGCACCTCCGTGAACCTCCAGACACCTCAGGAACATGCTGCACCCATCTGCTAGGGGAGTTTTAATCTAAAGTGGTTGACATATGAGGATTAACAGTCACAGCATTGTTTTCTGTCTCCTTAAGTCACGGTATGTGACATTTGTTTCTATTACGGACTTTTGATGTGTTTCATAAACTGGTCTACTCCTGTTTCTTTAATAACAGCAGAGAGGGGAGCAGTATTGCTGCTCCACGATATTGAAAAGGTTGTTATATATACTAGGAAATTACATATTTATGTATATGGGAGTAAATTAAATACCTAGAAATTTTCCTGAGTTTTGATTTGATGTTGTTTATTGGTATATAGCCATCCCTTCTTGTCCACAGGGAATGCATGGGAAGAATTTCAGTGCTTGCCTACAACCCAGGAGAGTACAAAACACTATGTATACTGTGTTTCCCCCTATTTATACATACATACTTATTACTAGGATAAAACATTATACATAAGTTAGTATAGTTAAAAGTATAACAGCAGTAATTGGATTAAGTAGTTAAGTAGAACAAAGCTAAAAGTACTGTGTAAAATTGTCAATATCACCACTCTTGTATTTTAGAATGATTATTAAGAAAAACAAGTTATTTGAACACAGATACTAATGATTTGAGTGTTGATCTGATAACCAAAATGGTTTCTGAGTGACTAACAGAAGTGTAGCATATACAGTGTGCATCCGCTGAGCAAAGGGCTGACACCAGATATCATCTTGCTGCTCAGAAGAGCACACAATATAAACTTGTAAGTGACTTATTCTGGAACTTCCCATTTAATGTCTTTTTACCATGGTTGAAGGCAGGTAACTGAAATCAGACAAAGTAAAATTGTGAACTGGAGGGAACCCTTTACCAGACTGCTCTGGTTCAGGGCTTCTCAGTCTTGGTACTATTGACATTTGGGGCTACATAGTTTTTTGGTTTGGGGATTCTTTTCTATATATTGTAGAATATTCAGTAGGGTTGGTAGGATCCCTGCTTTTATCAAAATGCCAGCAGTGAACTCCTTGGTTTCCTTTCTACCTTGAGCCTTTTCCATCATAGTTCAATATATTATCAACATTTTCCAGTGTTTGTTGGGAAACACCAGCCTCAGTCTAAACAACCTGTTTTGGAGTGTCATTCTTCAATATTTTCTTTTCTTTTAATTTTTAATTATTTAAAATATTCTAAAATGACTGTTTTAATGACAAGATGAACATTACACAGTGAATGCATTGTATTAAAGCATCACATTGTACCACATCCATGTGTACATTTTTATGTATCAAATAAAAGGACGTAAGAAGAAAAGAGAATCCTGAGTTGGTGGCGTATATTTTTAAGGAGGATACAGTCTTAAAACAGTTTCAAAGACAAAATGCATACTTGAGTTTGAACACTGAAATTAGTATGTGACTTAACGTAAGCATTTGGATTCAAAATAGCACAGAAGTTAAAATAACTAAAAGTAGATTGATAAGAATTTCTGTTTGAAGAAAAAGCATAGAACCGTCAGCGACATAGCTTGTATGTAAGAGAACTACATAGATTCCGTTGTATGACAATAAAAGTACTTTAGTAAATTGTTGATTTGAAAGAGGAATGGTCTCACAGTTTCAGTCTGGGGAGCTGCATGTTGTCAGGCGACTGGGATTACATGTGTGTTTTACTCTGCATTAGGGCCTCAGCATGAGGTGAGCGTGATTTGTGTGCTGGAAGCTGGGTCTCCATGGGGCCCGTTGGGAAGTGGTGTGGAATCTTGCAGTGTGGACCTTCATGAGTCATCAGGTCACTGAAGGAGTTGCTCTTGGAAGGAGCTGAGGCAGTTCTCCTGGGACCCTGGTCAGGTCTCACCAGAGGATTGCTCCACACTAGCGAGCATGGTGCCTCCCCCATCTCACTGCAGCTTCCTGGAAGCCTGCTCTGAACCTCTCCCTCTCCTGCCTATCTTGTGCTGTTCACTTGAACTCCTCACCACAGCAAGGTGGATATTGGAATCATGCTCTAGAGCCTGCAGAACATGAGCTAACACACCTCTTTTCTGTATGTGTAGCTCTAGCTCAGGTATTTTGTGGTAGTAACATGAAACTGACTAATACATGCCTTAAATTGATATAAACTGTCTGCCGATTTGATGATTGAGAGACATTTATGGAGGAAGTGTCTATGGAAAATATGTTAATTGTTCACACTTGAAAATATCTTTAAAGAGAAAATATAATCCTAATCACATATTTATGTGATGATTTTTGTCTTTTATAAAGGTTTTATTCATTAAAAATTATTCCCTCATTTTTGAAATTCTGTTTTAGTTTTCTTATTCCTTTTTCTTGAAGAAAAATGCACTTGAAAAGAATTATTACAGAAAGAAAAATAATACTTTTGGGGTATGGTTCTATTAAATTTTTCAAATGCACATTGTTGTGTAACCACAATCCAACCAACTTCTAGAAATAGTCTGTGATCTCCGAGTAGTTCCTTGAACTTTTAGTCATTTCTGCCTTCTGTCTCCTGTGCCCTACCAAGCTCTGATTCGTTTTCTGAGTAAGAATTTAGGAGAAAAATTTCCAGATCATCTGGTAGATATGTTTAACTTTATCAGAAGTTGCTCAACTTTGCTTCCAAAGTGGCTACACTATTTTGCATTGTCATCAACAAAAGGTGACAGTTGCTTTGCCTCCTCGCCACCTCTTGATCTGGTTGGCGACTTACTTATTTAGCTATTCTTCAGAGAGGTGTTTAGTCGTGTCTCACTGTGGTTTTCATTTTCGTTGCTCTGATGATAGCTGGCACTGAAAATCTTCTCAGCTGCTTACTGGCATTCTCTGCTGCTTATTTCAGTGAAGCGTTTGTTCAGGTGTTCCTACTGAAAAAATTATGTTCATTTTTTTTATTATGGAGTTTCAAGGCTTTTTGCGTAGTCTGCATACAAGTTGTTTGTCAGACTGCTGTTTCCAAATACTCTCCCAATCAGTGGCTTACCTTCTCATTCTCTCAGCAGCATTTTACAAATCAGAAGTTTTCAGCTCTCCAGGTGTGGGCTGTCCACATTTTATCTGCCTTGGTTCGCTTTGCAGAGTCCCCAGGTAGTTGCCATTGGTGTTTTCTTCCCAGAGATTTTAGCTGTGATGTGCAGGGAGAGACAGGCCGTAGTGGACTGAAGTGGAGAAAAGCATCTGGAGACTATACATCTTGCCTTTTCCCTTTCAGTGTTTACAAACTGACTTTTGATTCATTACTAATATTAGTGACGGCCATTTGCCATAAGAGAAACACAAGCATTAAGAGCTGTATGCGTTTTTAAAGTCCATAAACAATGAAACACCACCTAGGAAATAGCCTGTGATCTCAAACACCGGTAACAGGGAAGATCTCGAGGTGGTAAATTCTGCTTAATGTATTCTGACTCCAGGTCCTACAATTGCGTCATTTTGCTTTTGTGCCTTATTTATTCTGGAGGTCTTGGGAACCTCTTTGATTTTTTGATTCAAATATTTGATGGGAAATAATAAGTTCAAAAGCTGTGTTAATAAGGCTGCTAAAGAACTTTACTTTTCCCACTGAGGAAGGGTCGCTTTTCTTTGGTTGTCTTTGATGACACAACATGACATGGTGACGTGACAGTGGTGGACGTGAGTGCTTCTGTGGGTGGATGTCACGGCTTGTAAAGACCCTCTGTGGCACCTTCCCAGCAGACAAGTCCAGTCCAAGCATTTTACTTTGATTATGTAAAAGGCCATAAATTTCTACTGTGTCTGTACACATTTTCAAAGAAATCTCCAGGTTATAAATGATACTGAATGTGTGGTGTTACATGTATTCAAGAATTTATACATGGGAGAAAAACAAATGCTTGGTGGCCATTTTTGGAAAGTAATTTTTGAGTAAAATAAGATTTTACCCCCAAAAAATGCCACTGAAGTTCTGAAACCAGGCCTGGGGTTTGCACACCTGTAATCCCAGAAGTCTGCCCAGCCTTAACAATTTAGTGACTTTGTAAGGTTAAGAAAAGCTTGGAGACATAGCTCAGTGCAAAGGCACTGGTTTCATTTCTTGGTGTCAGGCCTCCCCACCCCCAATTTTTTTGAGTGAGTATTTTCAAATATTTAGAAAATAAAAGGTGAAAAAGGAAAATACAAAGTCAGCAAACTCCCTCTGATAATTTTGCTCTAATACTTTTATAACTCCCTGGAAGTTTTTATTTGTATATTTAATATAATTCTAACAATAATGTATTCTTAGTGCATGTATAATTTTGTATAGAACTTGTCACTAGGGAAGGCACTGGTATGAGACTTCAGAACATCGCAGTACCTTGGACTGCTTTTCTTTCTTTTTTCCTTCCAATAATGTAGAAAGTTACATACTTGTCTTCACATACTGTAATGATTTGTCCTGAACTATGCAGTTTGTCTTGGACTATAAGAAACAACAGTATTTATGAAACATTTATATGCAAATTATCAGTCTACGCATCTAAGTCGATTGGTCTGGCCTGAGGCAAGGGTTTTACACGTGTGAGTTTGTGAACTGCTCCATGAAGAAAGTTCAGATAGGACTACTGAGGCACCGAGGGCCTGAGAGAGTTAACCGTGCCGAGCAGAGCATCTCAGCAGTTTGGAACTCAGCATGTTTTCCTTGGTTGAACATACACAGGGACAGAGGAAAGATAGAAAATTGGTTCCATGTAGGATTAAGATCTGGGCACAGGCAGAGTCTGCTCCTGAGGTCACAGTGCCCAGGGGGAAGCGACTCTAAGCGCGTCACTTAACCTGACTCACCTTACCTCTCTTATTGGTAAAATGCCGCACTTATGCAAACTCAGTACATGTCAAAAGGTATCTGCAAGGCATTGTTTAAGAGTGACCCTCTGGATTTCTTCATGCATGCCTGGTTATTATTTATCAAGATGTACTTGAGGCAATCTCCAGTGAAAAGAAAAAATAAAAGGCAGATCTGCAAAGTGAAGAAGGAAGGTGAAGCCCAATGCAACAGAAACCCTTCACAAATCCAGGAGGACTGTCCTGTCAATCAAACCTATATTCATTATTTTCTTCCCAGATCACTAATAGTTTGTTAACCGAGCAAGCTGGCAGATGTGAGAGCAGAGCAGTGAGATTTGAGGGCATCTATGACCAGGTGTTGACTGACTGACCAATTTCAAAAGATGCCGTGAGAATCATGAAGTTGAGTTCCGTGTGTATTTGGATGATAGTTGCATCTATATTTAAAGCCTTCTGTCACTGGAAGCACTCTTGGTGTTGTCAGACTGTCTATCGGACTGGATGAGCTGCATCTTCTTGCAATTGAATGTCAATAAGACCAAAGCAATTTTGGTTGATTCATAGCACCAGCTTAAGCATATTCACTCGCACAGATTACATTTGACAGATAGTTACCTTCAGCTGAACTCCGTGGTTAGAGGCTTGGGCGTGCTCCTGACAGCGAGCTTAGAGTTGATGCCTAATGTTTATTTCATATCCTGTTTTTACCTTCCCTGATATTGCATGTCTAAATCTGTATTTAAATATATTCCCAGCTGATGTTCTCCTGCGTCCACTTGTTATTTCTGGACAGGGTGCTGCGATGATTTAATTTCATTAGTTTAATTAAAAAAACTTGCTATCTCCAATTTTAATTTCATGAAGTCCAATGAGTAATGATTAATTTTATAAGGATCTCCTTCATGTACAATTGTGCCATTATTATGCAAGAAAATGTATCTGTGGTAAAGTTAAACATCTTCAAAACTTTTTACATGATTCTGAGTAGTAAGGAAATAAATTCACATTTGTTTGCCATATCATTATTCCTTAATCTTTTTTTTTGTTTGTTTTGGATTATGTAGGTCCATCAGTTTTTCCAAAAATCTAAGTATAGAGTTACCCATTGCAAAACTATTTAGTCTTTTAAGATGATTACAATATTAACTAGTATGTTCTAGAATGTTTTATTAAACTACTGAATTCACATAATTCAATACATGATATTATTTTTGAAAAGAACTACTTTTCAAAATTCAGACTACTTCTGAATTAACCATGCTATTTCCAAATAGCAATGCTATTATCTGGATTAGGAAAACAAGACTTTAGGTTTTATGTTCAGAAAGAGGAGCAATTATGGTGTAAACTCATTCATCATTGTTGGCTCATACCCCCAACTTTTCAGCTCTGTTAAATTCATTAAGACACTGGTTGGGGAGTTTAAGGGCTCTAGAGATCTAATAATCGGAGCCTAAGAGTACTGCTTGGTATAAATAACACTGCAAAGCCTGGGAAACCCTGTATTTGGTGAGGGGAGGGGCAGTTCTGCTCACCTCAGCCTCGTTCCAATTTTGACATCATGATTTTAAAACAAACACATTTTACTCATGCATTTCCATCTTTCCTAGAATCTATGATTTTAAGACATCAAACAATTCAAATGATGCAGTTATACATTTCACAGGGGTGAAAAACTCACGCTGAAGTAGGGAAATATTTTTCAAAATTATTTTCTCTACATTTACTGGCATTCTTCCTCTTCCTTACTTTTAAAACTGACAGTCAATTTTTACATTTTCTTCTTTTCCTGACAGCTAGTAAATGTACTGACAGTTGAGAAGCGAGATGTAAATGTAAGTCACTATTATTTCGTCCACCGGATACCTGGGCATTAGTAGAAGTGCTTTGCTCTATCTTAAAATAAAAACTAAATTATTTCCTGTGGCGCTGAAGGCAGGATGTATAGGAAAAGTATTCACTGTAAATACAAACACATTGGCGCCATGATAGCAATGCATTTAGAAATATCATGCTTCACCCGTTAGGATGTGATTGGGATTTATACTGAAGAAAATAGGCCATCTAAGGAGTTTTTCACTTTGTGTTCCATTAGTTATAAATCTTTTGAGCATGTGCATTTCTTTTCCAAATTAATGGAAAGTGTGCAAGTAGAGGACAGAAAGCAGGTTAAGAAGTCAGTAAAAATCAGGCTAAGAATTTGCATCTTTTGAAATGTAAGATTTAAAATTATTTTATTATAATTAGAAAAAACCTTATTAGGTAAATTTTCCTTGAGAAAATCCCATATGAGTGGTATAGTGTGGAGAATTATATTCTACTCATAAGAGTATACTTGCTAAACTAGACGACAGTTTTATTGAAGTTGAACTAAGTCTTTACTTTTTATGTAGAGTGATTTTTAATGTCTTTGCATTGTAGATAACAGTAACATTTCAAAACACCAAGAGATAAGTAAATAGAAGTGTTTACTGATCAGATAGTGATCTGAGGATTTCATTTCATGAATAAGAGGGGCATTTTCGGTGCTGATATTGCTGCAGAGTACGTAAGAACCACTAGAATGGGAAGACTTGGCATTCATAGGTTTTTCTATTGAAGCATGCAGTTATAAGCTAATCAATTCCATCCAAGAATGTTTTTCTCTTTTTCCTTATAATAAGTATTCATGAAGTAGGCTCAGTTGTACCTTGGAATTGTCTTATTTGGATTATACCACTCTTGTTAATATTCTTACATTGCCATTGTATCTGAAACTATGGAATTTGTCGTGTGAGATTAGAATTGATTTGCCTTTAAGTAAGGTCTTTTCCATGTCTCTGAGCTGTTTGAAGAGTCCCTGCTGAAGCCAGGGAAGACCCCAAGGGTCCATGACAAGGCTGGGGTTTCCCTGCACGTGCTCCTAGCCAGCGGCTCTGGCCAGGGGTGAGCACACAGATGGAGCGAGCCTTCTCTGACGTTCATCTCTGCCTTTTCTCTGTTAGCGAGGCAAGGCATTTGCGTGTTAGTCTGAGAACAAGGCTCTGTTCAAATGCCCCATGGCATGTAGAAAGCTGCTTTTTAGGTCAGAGTGATACATCCTTTTGTTCACTATGTTTACAATAAAAACTGGTCTTTGGAGACTTAAGTCATTTGGAATTCTATTCTATATTTTCAATTTCAAATTTATAATAATAGTATACAAAAACCCTTTACCAAACAACAAGTTAGTTGGTTACTAACAGAACAACCAAAAGGCAGCACCCACTATAAATAATTAGCATGTTCCCAGCAAGAGGAAAAATGCACAAGAAGACTTCCAGTGAGCTCTTAAGAAAGGGAAATGAAAATAATCTTAATTTATTGAAACGATTTATTTATTGTATGATTCCTTGCCATATATTTGTGTTACTGCCTTCTCATTTTGGAAATGCTCACCTTACATAAAAATTAGGCTCATGTAGGAAACAATACTAGTTATGATGAAACTTACCCAGTTAAATTTATTATTAGTCAGAGGGAAATGAGGACTTAAATACATCTGCCATGAACCAGTTACTTCGCCATTTAAAGTCAAAAGTAAAGACTTCTATAAATTTAGCTCCTGTGACACATTTTGGACATGTTGCTATAAAATGGGTTTTAGCATCTGAGAATCTGGGAAGGGTATTACTGAATACTGGGAAGAATATTACTTAATAGATTCTTTGTTTGCCTACTGAAGTCACTTTGGTGCCGGTATCTATCTCATTAATTTAAAAAGCGCTTCAGCCTACCTGGAGACTGTGGACTTCAGAAAAGTCTGTGTTCACACTTTCATGTCTAATAATTACAGAATGTTCAGCATCTGAAGACAGTGGTCTAAATGCAATAATATTGGTCTTGGATGGCTTCACTTGTGTGCAACAACCCATGCAAAGATCATTGTTCTTTATTGAAGATGTTTTCTTCCGGCTGACTACATCATACTCAATTGTGAAAATGGAAAATGGAAGTTATAGTCTAAAGAATGGATTTGCAGTTTGTTTTTATTGTCACAGTGTCATTGGGATTGAAGTCTGTGACTGCTACAAAAACCAAATTTAGATATTGTGAAAATCTCTAGTAATTTTTCTTGAAACCAGCATTCTCTCAGGTGGATATTACTTTTGCAAATATTTTTGGTGTTCGTGTTTGTCTTATTTTTTCCTTTTCCAAATTACTCCTTTTTTAAATTTCTCTTAGATTTCTGGAGGTGTCAGATCTGCTCATTTTACATTTTTCACATTTTGGACTGTTTGCCTCTTTGTACAAAGTAATTAGACCACATTTTAAAAAGTTAGTCCTCTTATCTTATGTGCAAACCCTATTGTGGTCAGTCAGAACTTTAAGTTTTGTGATAAATCTTCTAGGGTTTGGAAGGTTTTAGGTGGTAGAGTGAATGTTTAGGCTCCTTCTAGAAATTTGAACCATCACACAGTCGGGAGTTAATTTTTAATGATTTCTAATCACTATTTCTGTGTCATTCATAATTACTGTACAGTTTAGATTATTCGATTAAACATGTTTATGACACTGTGGAGAGGTTTTAGATGTGACAAAACTAGTTAAACAGAATCTTAGTTTAAATCATAAAGTGAGGGGGTTGGGAAGGACTGTGGGTCAAATTGGTCTTGAGCAGGTGTATGCAAGGAACAGCCAGACAAATACTTAGAGTTAGTATCAGACAGTAGGACCTCAAATCAACTTGACAGTATTATTCAATAATCAAAGAGAAATTTGAGCATAGAAGTTGTGCTCAAAGAAGGGCATCTATTTTAGTCAGCTTTTCTGATTCTGGAACCAATCACCTGACAGCCACAACCTGGAGCAAGAGAGATTTAATTTGACTCCTGGGATCCAGGGATTCAGCCCATGGCCAGCTGACCACAAGGCAGAAACTTCATAGGAAGGATGCGGTGGAGCAAAACTACTTAGTTGATGGTGGACGGGAAGCTGGGCAGGGGGCAGTGCCTAAGAGGAAGGGAGGAAGAACTAGTCCTAAACCCGAGCTCACATCTCCATCACCCATCCAAACACAACCGGAAGCATGCTCTGCTGGTCCCTTAGGTGGCTCCCAAGCCAAGCAAACTCACCAGCCCCCTTAACTATCACAGAAGCTGGTTGACAGAGCTGATTTTTATTAAATTGTAAAGTTAATGGTGGTCTGAGTATCTGGGACAGCAGAGCCCGTCCCTTTTCCCTAGAGTTCCTGTGGGAGTGGCCTTTCTTATAACCCGCTATCTTTTGGCACCCGCACCTAGGTTCTTTCAACTCTGTCTTCTTCCCTGTTTTTAGGATGTTCGCTTTCTCTCCCTCATGTCTTCACTTTCGTTTTGCATACTGGGGTGACCTTTTTATTCTGCAGAAGTTTGTAGGTTGGCCACCTCCACTGCATTTCAGCCACTTTGTCAAACATCCTTCAGGCTCTGGATTCAACCGAATGTTGATTCTTCCCTGATGCACCTCTGTCCTCTCCCTTCCTACAGGAGGTTGCATGTGTGTCTCCCCCTCCTTACTCACTTCCTGCTGAAGCTGGTGGAGAGGGAGAGACAGCATTCCTCACTTCCTTTTAGCTTGTGCTAAAAAGAACATGTTTGAAGCCCATGTCTGTAGACTCATACCTTTCTACAATGTGTACCTTATTTTTTGCAACTTCTGGCATTTTGGACACCCCCCTCACACACATGCACGCGTGCACACACACACACACACACACACACACACATGCACACACACTGCTGCTTCCCAGATAGAGTGAAACTTTCAACTCTTACTTGTAGTGGCTTTCTATTGTCCCCATCTTGTGGTCAGTGACCAAAGAGTCTTACTTCCTTTCCTTTTCCCCATTCTACTCACTGAGCTGCACTAAAACATTCTTTCAAAAGATGACATACTTGCCCCAAATAATAACTTCTGGCTGTACCACACCAGTGTTTGGGCACTTGTGTTACCTATAGGTCCCTTCTCGTGTCCTAACCTAGGTCACAAAGAACACGTTCTTCAAACCATTTTCCTTTATTTAATTTAGTTTTTACCTACTGACAGAGCACGCACTCTCCAAGCGTTCCCTTGACTGCCTTCTGATTCCTACGTATGTGGTGCCACATACTACTGAAGAGCCCCAGTACACTCGGAGATTTCCCCGGACTGGGACCCCAGGACAGCCCGGGGGTAAGCTGCAGGCATCCTGTTGTCTGCCCTTGGTGCATACTGATAAATGGCCTTCAGGAAATGTCTGACAAATGCAGACTCCTACTGGAAGTGGGGCTGAGTAAATTCCTCTCAATTCAAGGAATCACTACACAAAATAATTAATTTGATACTTCTTATCCTATCTTATGCATATCTTTTATTATTTAGGCTTACTAACCAATCCCATATATGTTTTCTCTTTAGAGTAAGCCTGTGTTTCTTTCTTTCTTTTTGTTTTGGGTTTACTTATACTACTGAGTATTTTAAATCTGTATGTTAGATAATTTAAGCCTACATTTCTCAATTTGTAAATTTTAGACATGAAATTTTGTTGACTCCTATAGGAAAGTAAGGGAGATGTTACACCATTGCTCCTGCATTTTTTTGGGGCAACATTCCAGTTTTTATTGGAACAAATAGGATTCTTCTCCCACTGTTTTATAATAAAATCCTTATACTAAAGTGGTTTTGTTTCTATTTTACAAATAATACCCTTTTATAATGGTTATGTTTAAATGGATTTAGTACTGGTCAAGCATTCTTTTCTGAAATACCCATCTAATTTCCTGTTTTGTTTTGACATATTTCATGAATATTTAGTCCACTGAGTATTTCCATGTTCTGGAGATGAGCATGGCTGATAATGTTCCTTCTGAATCCTCCCATAATTGTGAGTGTTGTTGTGCTGCTGGGAGAGTGACTTGGATTTACTATGAAATTCTTTTCATTTTTCCTTTCACATGTGAATGTTTGATATACTTTACTGTGTTTCTGAAGAGAAACCTAAGTGAAATCTGAGAATTGCTTTTCACTGTAATCTTTTCATAGGATTCTTATCAATTTCTCTCTTTATCCTTAAGATTCCAGGACTTTAAGTATATATCTTGATGTTCATTAATATTTATTTATATTTTGGGAATATAGCTAACTGCTTTCCTGAATATTTAGGTGATCATTTTATCACTAAATGATGTTTTGTCTTTGATATTTTAGTTAATCATCTGTTGGCAGCAGGCTCCCCTCCTTTGAGATTAGTAGCCAGTATAATTTTTTCCTTTTATATCCAAGATACATAGAACATCTTTTTTCAAAGATTTTTCTTGAGATACCTGGAAAACAACAACTTGGAGGAAAAAAAGTAGATCTCCAGGAACTGGGAGAGAATTGACAGGAAATCTGGAGATGGCAGAGGGGCTGGGACAGGGGCACAGCTGAGCACAGCCTCACGGGAAGTAAACAAGAATCGATCAATGGGATCACATCGAATTGAAAAGCTCCTGCACCACAAAGGAAACAACCAACAGAATGAAGAGATGGGCTGCAGGATGGGAAAGGTTTTCCCGGCTACTTCTCAGACACAGGACTAATTTCTAGAACATAGAAAGAACTCAAAAATGTTCCCCAAAATAAAAGACTTAATCCAAAAATGGGCAGCTGAACTGGACAGACAAATTTTAGAAAAGAAAGTACAAATGGCTAAAAAAAAAAACCTGAAAAATTGTTCAAATTTGTGGCCATTAAGGAGTTGCAAATTTTAAAAAACACTGAGATTCCATCTTATTCCAGAAAGAATATCCATCATCAAGAAACCAAATAATAAGAACTGCTGATGAGGATCTGAGGAACACAGAACCTTGCTGGTAGAAATGTAAACTAGTACAACCACTATGGAGAACAGTATGGAGACACCTCAAAAAACTAAAAGTAGAAATTCCATTTGACCCCACTGTTCCTCATTTAGATTTCTTCCCAAAGGTTTAAATACATCACATTACAGTGACTCTGCATACCCATGTCTATAGCAGCACAACTCATAATAGCTAAATCTTGGAAGCACTCTGTATGTTCATCAGTAGAAGAATGGGTAAGAAAATTTATGTACAATGGAGTACTTCTCTGCTCTAAACAAGGCGGAAATGAGAGTCAACTGTAGGTAAATGGGTGCAGCTTGAGACCATAATGTTTAGTGAAACAAATCAGATGCACAAGCTTCAGTGATTCATGATTTCTGTCATATAAGAAACCCAAAGTATAAATAAAGGGAAAGTAAAAGGAAGATAAGAGCAAATGAGAAGTTTTGCAGATGTGAAGGAGATAAATAGATGGGGGAGGGGGAAAGGAGAGGACAAGTGGGATGTAAAAATAATAAAAGTATTCTACGCACAGGTACCAAGGCCCTGGGGGGAATTTTATTACATGCCGGAAGCATGTACTAATAAAAATAAAAATTAGAAGAATGAAAAGTAAAGATGTTTCTTTTCGTGTCTGCTTGGGTGACCTGATACACTTTTTCTACACATTCTCCCTGGGAAGACGCACTCACCACTGTGACTTCTAGAGCTGTTTAGAGTGACAGTGGCAGAATCAGTCTCCTAAATTTACACTGCCGCAGTGCTGTCAGTGAGCTTTCGGAATTCAACTCGGCATCATCAGTCTAAGTGTTAAGACTCCTTAGCCTGGAGGGAAGACACAGGGACTCAGCCCTGGCCATGGCACAGCTGCGGGTGCTGGGAGGACTCGGATGTTCTGGGCTCCGAATGCAGCTGCTCCTCTGGTCTTAATTCAGCATAGAGTTTTTTAGGAAGTCTTTTAGAAATCTCCAAATCTAAACTGAGGTGCATTCGGTCCTTTCTAGTGAAACCATTGCCATGAGTTTGATGGTCTTTGTTGGGTGCCCTACTAAACTCCAGGCTTTCAGGTCAAGGAGTTTACCTTGTGTACCGTTCGTTCCCTTCAGGGCTTGAGATTCATGTCTGACTGTGGCCCATTCTTAGTGGTTTTGGGATAGATGTATGAATGAGAGAGTGAATAAGTGACATTTCCAGTAATGGAACTGACCAGGAGATAACTCAGGCTATTGGAAGCTCCCGTAAGAATATAGAGAAGTATTACTGGGTCGCGGATGGAGCAGTGAAAGCTGGTGGAAAGTCAAGTGTGTAAGGTAATTTAATGGGAAAACTGAACGCTTACAACAATGGGGGCACTAGTGTAGCAGTAAAGACCTCCTAAGCCTTTGGGAAAACTTCTTTAGGATGTGCCTGACAACTTGTAGTTAGGAAGACAAGTCTCGCTTACCTTCTGCTTTGTGTCTTGCAATATATTTCCAAGTGTTTTCTTCCCACTTTCTCCTGGCAGTCTTTTTGCCTACTTTTGGCTTTAGAACACACTCGGTAGTGAAAACTCTTTTGTTTCTAAAAATCTAAACATGCTTGTAGCTCTTCTTTTCATAAAAATCTCATGCGTGTACTCGAGAGAATGCATTTTCCTTCCCTCAGCAGGGTGTTGGAGACTTGGCGAAATGGGCCAGCCCGGCCCTCTGTGTCTCACTCTCCTCCTCTGGTCCTGAACTGTCACCGAGTGGCTTCTGAGTCTTCATCCGCGTACTTCACAGCTGACTCCATCCAGAGTCTTCTGCCTTCAGCATTTTTCTCTCTTCCTCCCCGTTGCTTTTTCGTTCAGTGACCAGCACAAAAACAACTTCCTTCCTAAAGACCACTAACCCGCACTTACTTCCTATTGATTGTATGACATTTTTTACAAACAGATTTTCTTACATGTCAATAGATAGAATTTGCATTATATAGATTGTTGAATTTATGGATGGCACATACTTTAATTTCTATCTGTATGCTTAGAATATAGAAAGCTATCTATTGCATAGTGGGTATATTATATAAGTAAATATATAAACCCATAAAAGGGTGAGTGAATTTTGTAAAAGGCAATGACAGTGACATGGAGGGACACTCGATGGGATGAGTAGCTCACGATATTTTCTGAATAATGGATGAACATTCACACCTTTGCTAGACTCCATATTAGGGAGTTGTCTTTTCCGTCAGAGATTAGTTGTAGTTTCTTCCTGTAATGCTGGTTGTTTAGCTGAATGTCTCTTATTTCTCTAGTTTTTCTTTAAAGGTGTGGTTCAACAATGACTCTGTTTTTCCCTCTCATGTGTCTGTGTCTCACTGAATTCAATGGCATTCTGTTCTTTACAGAGATACAATCACAGTTGCTTTTCTCTGAGTTTTATTATATCCCAGGAGAGAACTGGGATTTCTTTCAGGATGGTCACATTTTAAGTTTCCATATCAAATAAAAAGCACCTAAACATTACCTCCTTTTACATTTTTTCCCCTTTTTCTGTTGTTAGCATTTCTGCTTGCTTGGATTTGTCCTGATTCTGACTCTGTGTTCTGCCTGGTGTTAGGAGATCGCTGTTTTCTGGTATAGGGGGTGATGATAGTGATATTCATAAACAATTTCAGTTACTTAGAGAGAGATGCTATTTAAATGTGAGTTCTGAATGCGTTTCCATGAACTAGACTGAATCTCCCTGCTAATCCTCCGCACAGCTTGTTTTTTACTTTCTTTTCAGTGACTTTTGCAGTACCTATTAACTTACTTCTTCTCTAGATTTCAGTAGCTGACTTAACTCCTGCTTGCTAATCATTCGTGAAAACCTGAAATAAAACTAATATTGCTTACCCACTCTCAGTGTTCCATGCATTGCTTGAGTTCATACCCATATAAAATACTATATCAAATCAATTTGGATATTTGCACGTGTATCGTTACTGGCTTCAATTGCTTTATTTATTTTGCCTTCAATTCCTTGGCAATATGCTGTGCTGAGCTTGTCCAGTGGGATCCATCTTCCTTCTAAGATCTAAGAGCGTAACGGGGTGGCTCTGGGAAGTAAAGGCAATTCATCTGGTCATTTTATTTTCCTTAGAGAACTAGACACTTTCCAGCTTTCAGGTCAGCTGGCGCCATGGTTGGGCTCAGATGGAATGACACTTTCTCCTTGTGAGTGTTGGGTTCCTCAGAGGAATTCCTGGGAAATCTGTTGACAACTTGCTGTCATCTGGCTGCCTTGCTGGTCTAAGTGACTTAGGCACTGATTCCTGATCATGTGGAAACCTAATAGTAAAGTGAAAGTTTGAGATGCTCTTTAGTGTGTGAGATGATCTCTAGTACTTAAATGATAACTATAGGCATTTACTAGTGTGTGTTGATTGATTAGATCCCTGTGTTTCTTCTGGGTAATCAGCTTTGCCCTGATCAGACACTAGCAGCTGATCCAAAACATTGCTACTCAGAGGTGCAGAACAGAATACGATTTTAGTGACTTTTTAAACAAATGCAATGAGGCTGGCTGCAAGCATAGCCCAGGCAGAGGGCGTGTGGGGTGACTGCTTGGGACACGGATTGCATAGGATGCTCCAAGCTGTGACCTCCATCAGCTTCTCATGCTGACCCCCATCATCAGGCATCAGGCAGTGCAGACATCTGACCTCAGTTTGGGGCCTGCAATGCAAGTCCTGAAGCCATGAAAATGTCAGTGGGTGGAAGCGAGATGCAGCAAGGCCCTGGCCATGGACGTGAGTTGTGCTGTGTTTCTATTCCTGCCCACAGTGAATGGATCTAGTTCATTAGCAGAGGGACACATTCACAGAGGCACAATCTACTTCGCAGGAGACTCCTAAGATGTAAGCCCGGAGTGTATAAAAAGTCATATGAAGCTTGTTGAAGAAATCCATCTTTGAATTAAAATGGCTTTGCTCTAGACATTAGGACTAGTGCCATTACATAGTTTTAAAAATGGATTGGAAGGGCTGGGGATTTAGCTCAGTGGCATAAGCACCTGCCTGGCAAGCAGGCAGTCATGAGTTTGATCCCCAGTACCGATAAAAAGTTAAAAAAAAATAGACAGCAAAAAAATGGATTGGAAAAAATATGTAAGAATTGGAATGAATATGTATAAAGTATGACAAGAAAAAATATTACTTTTAAGAACACCATTAAAACTTGGTAGTCTAGGTGGCAGTTCTTCATATGAGAATAAAAACACTTATTAGAGCCAGTGTTATTGTCTGTTTGTCTGTCTGAAGGTAATTGTGAACAGATAAAAGAGGCAAAGAAAACAGAAAGCTGGAACAAACAAGAAATATATTGAGGGAGAGAGTGAGCATCCAAATATTAAGATAAAAGTCATTATGTAATAACAGACCTCTGTGGGTATTAAAGGGAACCATGAGATGATAATCATTAAGCTAAGATCTGAATGAAAACGCCACTAATCCTATGTCTCTTAATCCATACATCCTGTACTTAAAAAAAAAAAAAGGTCTCAGAACTCCTGAAATCTCAACTTCAAAGAGCACTTTAAAACTCTAATTCAAAGGTGAATTCCTGCAAGGTAAAGTTAAGCTGTGACCTAATTGTATTTACAGGAGTGGGAAGTTCTACTAATTTACCAACATCCATTGTTGGAAGCATTGGGAGACACAAGCTCTGGGGAAATATGCTGAGCAGTTGGCATCTGGAGAGACAATGGATATTATGCTGATTTGTTGTATTAGCTGTTACAACCATGTTCATTCTCACCCTTACTTTTAATTGTTTCACCCTTTAATACCCACCTCCGTTCCTTATTTGTTCCTTTTAACAATGTTCTGAAAGCAGCTATAAGCTCATTAGTTTTTCTTTTTAATGAGTAAAATCAACACACAAATGAGTCTCATACTAAATATTTTTATCTGGACCTCACACTTCTGAGGTCTGTAACCTTTTTGGAAGTGTAATCCAGGGTTTACAAAGAGAAAAGAACTATTCAAAAATCACAGCCTCCCCAAATTTTGAGGTTTTTTTTTTTTTTTGTTTTTTGATACTTCTATTTACCTGAAAAAAAAATGGATTGGGAAAAAATATGTAAGAATTGGAATGAATATATATATAAAGCATGAAAAGAAAAAAATATTACTTTCAAGAACACCAGTAAAACTTGGTAGTCTAGTTGGCAGTTCTTCATATGGTAATAAAAACACTTATTTTGTCCAAATTGATGATATCATCTATTTTTTTTTTTTACTATTTGTGAAGGGGAGTAAAAGGTGTGATGTTGGTGAATATTCTGCATTTGATCCATAAATAACTACATTTGTACTTAAGGCTCATGTACACTTGCTTTCAAAGAAAGCATTCTCTGGGTCTGTTTTTCTTCTCTTTTCCTTTCCTCTTGTGTTCCTTTTCATTTCTTGCCCAAACTTGACTAAATGTATGTGTTTCTCATTTACCAAGTGAGCTATTTAGATAGTATTTCACCATCTGTAGGACGGAGTCCCTTTAAAAAGGCCACTGTGAAGACCTTGTCTTCAGTTCTGGAATGGCTGGAAAGCAGTATGCATCAGAATTCACCGTCTACTTCCCTGAAAGGGATTTAAGAGGCTCATATTTTCTCCTTTGATTCTTTTCAGTCTTTTGGTGAGCCATGATTTTAGTAAATTTTGCTCAGCACTTGCCTTGTAGCTAAAAAAAATATAAGAACACAAAATGATGAGAAGGTCAGTACTTATGGAAAAGCATGTATTTTAAGAAAATACATCTATTTATTATTTAGTGGGTTGTTCCCTACTAACTTGAGATTTTAGCAGGTACAACTCATGTCCAGCTTCACTGGGTTTACCTCTAATTTGTTTGTGGAGTTGACTGTTGTAACTTACAAATTGTTGTCCAGAATGTTTGAGCCCTTGAGGAATAAGGCTCAGTTTAGTGTTTGGACCATTTGATGCCATGACCTGATTTTCTCTGTAGCTTCAGGATGAGAGCTGACTTTGGATTTGTAGTGTATTCACTTCTCTAGGCAGAATTTTAGTTTATTCCCCGAAAGTGTGAACAGAAATCAGTTTTTCTGACCTAATGTTAAGCAATCAAGTACTGCCTGATTCTAGATTGAAACTAAAGCTTATCAAAAGCTTTAAAGACACCAAAGAGAACAAATGAAGCCTGAAGTTCCCAACGTTAGTTGAAAGTGGGAGTCTAAATTACTTTTTCTCTCATCACTGAGAGCAAATACCTGACACCCAAAATGAAGGAAGGAAAGGTTTATTTAGCTCATAGTATGTGGAGGTTTCAGTCCACAATCAGCTGGCTCCAAGGCAGAGTGGCTCATGGCGGAGGACAACAGTTCGTGGCGGTGGAAAATAGCACAAGCACCAAGAGCAAAGGGAAAGAGCACAGAGAAGACCTTTTCCATCTCTTACATTGTATGAGGACCACACCCACTTGGGTGCAGCACTCACACCCATAGTCCCAGCACTAGACCATGAATTAATAACAAATTCTATAAGCCCATCTCCATGACTGCATGAGACTTTGGGGGACGTCCAGACTCAAACTGTAACAGTGGGAGGAACTTCACTTCTCATTTTCTTGCTGTTTTCTATTGTCCTCAATGTACCTATTCCCTGGAGGTACCGCCCTCAGTGACATTGTTCTCAGCGTACTTTCTGCCTCCTTATGCTTGGTCTACTCCTGTTAGCTTAGATGAAGCCTCATTCATTTGATGAACAGTAAACGAGTGGGAAGAATAGCATGATTAAAAAAAAAAAGGACTTGCTCTCATGGAGTTTACAGTTTAGCCAGAAGAGGAAAGAGAAACTAGGTGGAAAATATATACACAACTCTGAGGAATATCTACCTCTGCTGTGGGAAAGGGAGACATAGGGAAGAATTTGGAAATGAAGCACTCTGAAGTAATTTCAGTTTCTTCTCTTTGCTCCTAACCACTTTATTCAGAATTACTTTATTGCATTTTACACCTTGCATTGGAAATCATTTTATATGCCCATTTCCATTACAGATTGTAAATGAGTTGAAGAAAGGTTTGTATTTTACATATGCCTTCTGTGTACTGTCACACTTAGCATATCATAATGTGCTCATTAAATATTCAAACAACAGAGCCGCTTTCCAAATAGCTATTAGTCTTCAGTAAAAAAAAAAAAAAATATATATATATATATATATGATGAGCAGTTTTCTCCAAAAACATTGAAGGCAACACAAGTTGTTAATTTACTCCTAACAACAGGAAATTGTAGTTATAGCAAATAACTTCTATTGGGGGCATAGATGATGGAAAAACTTTAACTCAGGTATTTTACAGTTAATTTGTGATCATTTGGAAATCATCTGTTCTCTGTGCATACGACTGAAAAAGGCATCAGGGATGGATGGAGATAATGAAAGGTGGAGAATATTATCATCGCCTATGTGTCAGAAGCATTCTGCAGAGTGAAACTGTCCAAGAAAGATTGGTAGGCAGGATGTACAGACAAAGGGCTGGATTCCTTCCTACACTGGAGGGGAAATCAGCAGTGAGTCCGACCGTCAGGACATTTTCAGCCACATGGGAAAATTATTAGCCTTTATTGTAGGAGAGAACAATTTAACATTCAGGAAACAAGGATGCGGAAGCTTCACACCTTCTAGACTGGATGAAAAGTGCTTGAGGTCCTATGTGCATTTTTGGGAGACTAATTCTTGGGAGGTTTGCTATGCAGGAGACAGCAAGGGGAGAACAGGAAATCCAAAGCATCACACGCAGAAGTGGGTGTGTGCATAGCTGGGGGTCCAGGGAGAGAAAAGGACACAGAGGGAGCAAATGTTGGGGGGGGGACCCTGTATATTCATAGGAAATGCAAAATATAAATAAATACAAGAAAAAACACTAAGATACCTGCCCAGCAGTGACATTAGCAGTTACTCAGTGAAACACATTAGTAGTGCGCACACATGCACGTTCCAAATTAGTTTTGGTAAACCCACAATTTTCCTTGAATATTATCCCTACTCCTTATTTTGTATTGTTTGTACAACTTAGCAAAGAATGTTAGTAGGCTAGAACATTTATTTGTAGTTATATAAAAACCCACATTTACAAGCAAGGCCACACTGACAAGTAGGCTAAGAATCCTACTATGATACATTTTATCCTCCAAGGAATGGTGTCTTTTCTTTATAGCTTAGAGATGTAAATTATTAGTGCTGGTGGTTTTATTTTGAGGTATCAATTACTCAATCAATCAGTATTTATTGAGTTTCTGCCTAGCGTGTAAGACATGCTCATCAAATTTGCAAATGACATACATCTTGGATGAATAGTAAACACATTTGATGACAGACCCAGTATCCAAAAAAGATTCTGACAGCCTAGAGCAATGGGCTGGGTCTAACAAGATGAACTATAACACGGATAAATAGAAATTCTTGCCCTGAAGTTCACAAAACCAGCCGCACAGGTGCACAGTGGAGCAGATGTTATTTAGAAGGGGTGTAGGTAAAACAAACAAACAAAAAAATAAGATGCAGTATTTTAGTGAACAGTCACCTTACTTACTTTATCAGTCTTAACCACATGGTACCAAGAATCCAGCCAGTAATTTTGAATCATATTGAGCTACTAATTGTGTACCTCAATCCAGTTTGAAAGATCAGAGACAATCCAGAAATTGTAGCATTTCTGGTGTCATAAGAAGAGAGAGACTAAAACATATGCCACACTTAGACCATCATAGAAACTGAACACGTCTATCCTGAAAAAAGACCTAAAGAGGGCTGAGATCTTGTGTGTCACAGGGGACCGGGTTTGCCTAGTGTGTTCTCAGTAGTTAGATCTGGGTCCTAGGAAGTTACCCAGGGATACCCTGTTCCATCATTTGCAACAGCAAAAGCTGTTCAAAGACGGAAGGATCCTCAAAGTCTGCAGAGGCGAATCATTCCAACAGTAAAGCCTGGGTAGCCTCAGCTGTGGGGAATCGGGGAGCCCCGGGTGAGGGAAGAGGCGAGTGAGACGGTGTTAGGGGGATGCCAGCACCTTGCAGGCACGAGACAGGTGACTGCAGTCCGCGAGGGTATTATCCTGCCATCCTGAACGGTGCTGACACGGAGCCCGAGTTCAGCGCATGGGTCCGATAAATTACATGGCTCCTGCTCCCACGCGCTAACTGGATTTAATTGGCTAATTAAACCCGGCTGTTTCAAAGTGGCTCCGGAACCAATCAACCTTCTCCCTGACCTTGAATAATTTCTGTTTCCGCTTCTCCGTGATTCAGTTTATCTTTAAAATGGTGATGGTAGCAAAACTGCCTTCGTTTGGTGTGGCAAGAAAAAATGAATACATATAAAAATTTTACAACAATGCCCGGCATACTAATTTTTCAGTTACATGTTAACTACTTTTACAGTTCGGAGGTAGGTGTCAGAGGATGACTGGGGGGTACAGAACTTGAGAGGCATGTTTAAAAATTCTAAAACTTTAGGTAAATACCCGACTGGCAGTGGCTTGAATAAATCATGTTGAGAGTGTTCAATATTGTGTAAGACCAGGCAGCTGGAGACTTCAAGAAGGCCAGCGTTTGAGGTTAGAAATGAAACTGAATGAGGTGAGTGGGGAAACCTTAGGCTCAGGGAGGCAAGCCCAGAGGGTGAGATTCCACGTTCTCCAGCAGGATTAGCCAGCATGCATGTGCTGCTTTGAAATAACCTTATGTGGTTTTAGGATAAGTTGTCTGATGCTTCAAAATTACAGCTACAATGGCAGAAACTTTTCTGCAAACCTTCTTTCACACAGAAATAGAAATTTCTATTTCGAGGCAATTTCTATTTCAGAAAGTAGGCAACATTTCTTTGCCATAAAAGCTTCCCTTTTGATCCATATCACAGTGGTTTGCTTTTTGCTTGAATTCCTTAACATCCAAAGTGATGCTGTATTTGTTATCTTCCATCACCCTCTTTTGAGAGTAAATTTAAGATACATTGCCAAAGCTTTGTATGTTGTATATATTTAGTCAGAGTGTTTAAAGTGCTTTTATTTTAAAATGATAACCTATCAAATCGACAAAACTGGTGTTCTTGGGAGGCTTGCGAATAGGTTCTGAGTAAACATGTCATAAAGAAGTCTAAAAATAAGTTATGCACCACACATGCTAAAAGATTAAAACAGCTTCTATACAAAACTTCTTTAAAAACCACAATGCTTCATTGGATACATTCAGATTCAGTACTTACATTTAAAATAACCATTATCCCTTATAATGATTAAGATACTATCAAGGATATTAAAATTATTCTGTTATCACACATACAATCTCCTGGAGAAGAACTATCATGACTAACTTTTCGTGGTCTGATCTATATAGCCACGGTGAGTACTAGGCTGATGCTTCACTGAATTCAATTGGAATTAGAAGGATCTCTGTAAGGAGAAACCTATTTTTCCACGGAGGAAGCTACTCCCAGTTTCTCTGCCTATTTGCTTCCCAGCCAAAGTAACCAGCTTCTTTGGGTTGATAATGGCCAGCAGGAGGGAATAGAATAGAAACAAAGGTCTGGATCTCAAGGGAGCAGGTGATTGTGGACAATTACTATCCTCTAGGTGAGCTGGATTATGTTTTCTCTTTGGTGACTGCTTAGCTGCTGGGGGACTTCCTTGTCTTTTGAATTAGACTCCCCACTAATCATGCTGGAGAATTACAGGGTAAGCTTACGAATTCTACCTTTTGAAAGAAACATAATACACTCTTGCGTTCAAATGGACAAGTAACACATCTCCCAGGGACACAAATTCAACCAAGAAGGTGATTAAAATAGAAGGAGAAGCTCCCAGAGAACAAAGGCTGGAGAGCAACTCACTCATGGACATCGACTTTCTAAAGTGTTTTTGGATCTGCTATGCGGGGGATTTAAAGACTTTTCTAAAACTCCTGCTGGCTTTGCCAGTTTACCCATCTCAGGGACATCAATAAACATGCACGAGCTGTTCCTGTCCTCCAAGGGCTAGGGAATGAGATCGGTGGGAAGCTCACTTTAGCAGAAGACTTTCTCTTCACAAATCAGAAATTCCATCAAATATATTCCTATTCCCCTCAAGAACTGGCAGGGGGATAATCCAAATGAGCTATTGCAGAAAGGCACTGGAGTCTTCACAATTTCTGTGTGATGCTGTCCCAGATCAGAATTGTAAAACAGTCTGGAGAATCTTGGAACGTAAAACACGGTGCACAAAACCAAAGATGATTCCGTCTTATTTATAGAAAGGTGGTTGGTAAGGGAGGGGATGGCGGGGGAGAGCGGCCAGGGATCATCATTAATCACTTTTTAAGTGCCAACCAAATGAAAACATGCCCTGAAATTCACTGCAAGTGACACCGAATTCTTCTACTAAGCAAATAAGCGATGAGTTGATAAAAAAAAAAGAGAAGGTCCCGAACTCTCGACTACAGATATAATACAGTGAACACAGAAAATCAAAAGCATACTTCCTATCTGACTCAGAATAAAGGTGCACTTCAACTTGTAAAAGACAACATTTTTATTTGAATGATATGACAGACCTGTCACAGGAGTGTTACCTGCTATAAAGAAAACCTAAGAATTATTACCTTTATTAGACCAGTGACACTGAGCTTTAGCCATACATTTCTAACTTCTGTCCCTCTGCAGAGACAATTTTCTTTTCTTAAATAAACTGTCATGCTAGTGTTAATATATTGTGGGCTCTCTCATGCTCTGAGAATACTGCTGATATAAAACATGTATATGTTAGATTGGTAATAGTATCTTTAGTGTAGCTGACTAGAACAAATGTGTTTCCCTCATGGCTGTGCTAATGTGATAAAGGAAAATTGGCTGTTCATCAGCTTTTGGCTGGGTAAAGACAGTAGAGATGGAACCACATTCTTTTTTATGCATTAATACCACCGAGAACTTTTCACTAGTTATATTTCATGTGCCTGCGTGTTGCCCAAAGATGTTGTAAAACATGAGATAATGCTACAAATAACAAAGTAGAAAAGCCTGTATCTTTTATAATGATAACAGTCAAACACCAAATGACAGTAACAGGCTGTAAAAAAATGGATGCAAAACAAAAAACGCAGCAGAGAGGGATAGGTTTAGGCCGGTGAAGACCTGGTGTGTGATTTTAGTCTGTGAAAGCTTTGTTTTAAAATTAAATCAAACCCAATCCTGGGTGAGTGAATTTAAGAAAGAATATGTCCACATGGAAGGAGGTTGCTTACAATGGAGGAAAATTATATTGAAGAACTTTTTGAAGCATCAGTTGTTAACAAATAATTATGACCTTAGCTTCCAGGTTTTCTTTTGTTTAGTTGTATTTTTGATTGGGAATTTTCAGAAGGATTTAAGGTAATAATTCATATAATAATGTAAAGATGTCTGAGAATAAATGTTATCTTCATTAGTTATTTGATTTTTTTAATGGAAGAACATTTAAAATATAATTTAATAAAAAACTGTTCATAAGCTTACAGCAAAGTTGAGTGGATGGCACATTTCCCATACCCATCCTGCCTTTTCGTACCTTCCCACCATCAAAATCCTGCACCACAGAGGCACACCTGTCCCACTGATGCACCCGAGTCGACTCACATTTATCACTGGAGCTCTGCAGTGGAATAGCATGTTGAGTGCCGCGGTGTCTATAGTTTTAACTGGAGCCTTAGCCCCCAGCCACAGCAGCGGTCATGAAATCTGTGTCTCTTCCTCCCCAGCCCTTTGCTTCAGGGAGTCTTTTGTTTGCCCTTTGAATGGCTTTCCTCACTGGAGTGCTGAAGATTGCTTTCGCATTTAAGTTAAAAGCACTTGAACAGAAGCACTATTTGTAGAGACGAAATTTGATATCAAAACAGCTGACCACTTTAGTGAGGATTACATGCAGTTATCAAAGATTTTGTGTAAATATGAACTTTGATGGGCTTTGCATAAAAGTTTGAATTGCTTATTCAGGGACCATACCCCCCAAACAAACCTTTGGTACATTTTTATGATGTAATTCAGGATTGAACTACAACCAGTGGTGCATAGCTGGCTGGCTGCTTGTTTTCGAAAGACAGTTTTATTGGAAGACAGGCATATTTGCTTACGTATTTTGTATTGTAGCCTTCCATTACAATCTCAGTGCTGAGCAGTGGTAAACTGGCGCCATTTGGCCCATAACACTAAATGATTTGACATTCAAAGAAAAAAAATATCTTCTGACCATTTATAGAAAAAGATTGGTAACCTGCAAAGCGATTGGGCATTGTTAGGCTGCTTGATTGATTAGCTTAGACTAAAACCAGAAAATTTCTATGGTAGTCTGAATTGGGAAAATATATCTGAAAATTACCAAACATATACTAATATTTAAAAGAATAAATATGTATTAGAAGTGTTTTGTTTTAGTGACAAAGTGAATTATATCCACATGTAGTGAATTGTTTATATTTCTGGTTTTGAATATCTCTTTTGTATTAATTTCTTTATTTTCAAGTACAATCATAACAGATTTAATGAGCATTAAACAAAAACATATATTTAGAATGCATGAAAGCATGAGAATCAGAACTATCACATATCTAGGGCAATTATGCATACCTGTGAGTTTGCAGGGATTATCACAGCACAGCAGTATGTTGGTTTATGTCTAGACTTGCAAGCAGATTTCATTGTGCTGTTAAATTGCAGCCCTTTCAAATGAAGAAAGTGGATGAGCAGTAAAATAACTTGAGAAAACTGTTGATATGTGGTTATGGTCAAATAAATGTTTATGCGTTTAAAATAATAGAGATAATGTCTTGCAGGTGCATCGGACAAAAATCAACTTCTTTATCAATGGCGTGGAGGAGGATAACACGGCTTTCCACACAGGAACTCTAAGTGGGTCCCTTTCCGATTTTGCTTCCGGTACTCTACAAATAGGACAGAGTTTAAATGGTAAGGTACTAACTTCAGAATGCATTTCTCTTATCCACTCACATTGTTCCTAAAATGCTTCAAAGAAATAATATTTTAGTTTGTTTTGGTTCGTTTCCTGGGGCCACAGTAACAAACTACTATCACCTGGGTGGCGGATTAATGTCATAGACATGCATTCTCTCTGTTGTGGAAGCCACAAATCTGAAGTCAAGGACTGGGCTCTCTTGGGTCTCCCAGAGAGGACCCTGCCGTGTGTCTCTTCTTCCGCTGGTGGAGGCAAGACTTTTCACTGTGTGACTCACAGCGGGGCAGAGTCAGAAGCTTTGCTCACAGGGTCTCCTGCTCTGTCTCTTCATACCTGGTGGATGTCCCCGCTCATCTGGCATGAGCTCAGCTCCTGACTGAGCTACACTGTAGAAGACCCTCTTTCCGCATGGGGTGTCAGTGGCAGATTCTAGACAGGCGTCTCCTTTAGGAGCCACTGTTCAACGTGCTTTAAAATTAGAACTTCTCTACTCGGATTAAATTTAAAAGAAAGAACCATATGCAATAATCCATGCTTCCTTTTCTCTCTCTGTTTTTTTGGCTTGGATTTTAGTACAGAGCACTGTTAATACAAGACTCTGGAATATGAGAAACTAAGAAATGTTATCAACTTGTAATAAATTGGATCTATGATCTTCTTATTTTCCAATGCTAAAAATAGGCTGTGTAATTTAAGAAGATAATACACCCTACAGACAGAAAAGAAGTTTAAAACTAGAAAAGTTGAAAGGAGAATTATCTAGAAATATCTAGCAAATGGTCTTTAAAATATCTACCTTTAAATGGAGATACTATACAGTATTTAGCATCTGCCCATTATAAAAAAAGCTAAACCAGGTGGAGCTAGAGATATGGTGGTATATATAATATTTTTCTAAGTAGGTAATTATAACACAAATACTTTCTCTCGGCCCTTAGAGAGAAGGGCCGAGGTTAGTAAATATACCACCTTAGGTTAGTAAATATACCACCTTAGGTTAGTAAATATACCACCCCCCAATGTGATGGCTCCCACTCAGGGTAGTATAGCTGCTCATTTCCCAAAATGGCATCTCTGTCTGCAATTACTTACCTGTAATACATTTTTAAAACAAGCTCCTACAGGAAAATCATCAACAGTTACAGTATCTGGTGGAAAACCCTGCGCTCACGTATCTTATCTGCCGTCACCTCACTGCATTTCTGCACATCTACCATGCTCCTACACTCCGGTGTGTCTCTGCCGGAGTTCATCCCGCAGCTCCTTGATTTCCACCTATATGGCCTGGATAAACTTACTTCGGTCTCTAAACCACAGTCATTCCAACTTTAAGATGATCATGATACAGAGCCACTGTGATCATTAAATGAGGCGACATCACATTAACGCATTGCTGTTTTACAAGCACCTGGCAGGATTTATTTGTCGAATGAATAAAGGCAATGCCTATAGCACAGTGCCTTGCATATACTCAATGATGTTGGTAAACAATACTATGATTAATGTTGTCCTAATTTCCCTAGGAGAAATCCATAGGAATTGAATGGCTGTGTTGAAGTACATGATCATTTTCTATTTTAATACATAGTACAAAGATTACTCTAATGCATAGCAACAGACTATTTCCTCCTAGCAAGGTGGTAACATTTATAACCTTATTGAAAAACATAGTCAAGTTCTTATTTCCCTAAATCCTAACCTTTTCAATTCATTTTTTCATCACTTTTGCCAGTCCTTTAAGGGAAAAATTGCTGGCTGCCAGCTATCAAAGTTTGAATAGCTCTCCATCACTTGCATTTCCTTTGCAAATTTTTTATTCGTGTGATGAACCCATATTCATTCTCTGTAAGTCATTTCTTGATTAAATCTCACTAATGTTAAGAATTGTGTGTTTTTTCCAGTTTTGTAGATGACCCGCTTACTTTTTGTTGATTTGAAAATATTTGCAATGTTTAATCCAGGCAAAGCATGCATTCAAGGTGCTACATAGATACTAAGGGTTTAGCCTGAAGAGGTGCTGATAGTTACACACACTTGTGTAACTCATCAGGAAAAATTTACAGAGCATTGTCAATATCTCTAAGAGCTTTCCCTATTCAGGATGGACGTCTACACAGAATAGTATCAGTGGAGACCTTTACATACTTTAATTAAATTATGCCATTTTCAAACTATCATGCCAATAAAATCACACAGTGGGTTCTCCTGTGTTCTTTTGAACTCAGCACTGTGCCCATGACATTTCCCCATATTCTATGTATTGTCTTGTATCCATATTGCACGCATATACAGTGGGTATTGTGCATATCTTCTGCTTTAGAAATACTTCTGAATACTTTTCCATGGCAACCAGCTGTATTTGAAAGTTCTGCCTGCTTGAACATCCTCACCGGTGCTTAGATCGGCCAAGTGTTATTGTTGTTTGCCGTCCTGGTGGATGTGTGGTACATTTACTTATGATTAATGACACTCAGAGCCCTTTCATGTGCTTATTTGCTACGAAATGCACTTTTTTATAAAGTACCTATTCAGGTTGATTTGCCAATTTTTAATTGGGTAGTTTGTCTTTTTCTTATTAATTTGTAGGAGGTCTTTAATATTTTGAGTATGAGTTATTTGGCAGCACATAAGGGCAAACCTGGCCTTCTAGCCTTTGGCTTATAATTTAATTCTTATAATTGTATGCTTCAATAAAGAAAACTGCCTTGTTGTAATGCAATCCAAGTTACTAATTTTTCTCCTACATGTAGTATGTTTGTGTCCTGTTAGAAAATTGATGTCATAAGATATTCTCTCCATTATTCTGTAAAGTTCTTTATTTTGTTTTGCTTTCTCTCTCAAATTTAGGTCTGTTTTCTCTGCAGGACAGATATTTAGATATAATACAAGCTAGGAGTCAAGTTTATCTCATCTGAATAATCTAAAAAATTAAGAAGAAATAATTCCCACCAAAATAAAAAAGGATTATTCTAATATGATCATTTCTATTTCCTGGCTGTGGTAACTTTGCCCCAAACCAGATATCTGCTTATAAAAATGGATTTGTTTCTGAATTCTCTCTTCATTTTGATGATTTGTCTATGCACAGGTCAAAAAATTTAGTATTAATTACTATGGCTTCATAAATGTCTTGATATCTATCATTGTTACTCCCAATTTTTTTTCTTTCAAGATGATCTTGGGTTTTATTTGAACTTTGGAAGCAGTCATTCAATCTTCACAAAAAGGTCTTCTGAGATTTAAGTCAGTTAATTCGGGTGGAGAATGTACATAAAAACACTAATCTTCCAACCCATAAACATAAAGTTAATGTTTGCAATGTTTTTACTTCTTTATATGAAAGTCTTACATTTTTTAGACTTAGTTCTATGTATTTGTTGGCTGTTTTTTTTTAAAATGGGTTTAATTTTTTTTTAAAGCAAGTTTAGATTCATAGCAAAACTGAAAAACACAGAGTTCAGGTGTACTCTGCTCCTCTACTCCACTGCTCCCAGTTATCAATATCTCCTACCTGAAGGAGGCCCATTTGGTAAATCTACAGTGGACAATCAGTCTGTAGTTTATACTGTAGCTCACACTTGTCTTTGAAAGACACATGGGCACCCTTATAATTTCATGCAGGGAGTGAAGATGGTTTCACTGTCTTAAAAGTCTTCCGTGTTCCACTGGTCCTTCCTCCTCCACCCTAGTTCCGACCTCTCCTGTCTTCATAGCTTTTCCTCTTCTAGGTTAATACCCTGTTGGAATCAGCCCATGTGCAGCCTTCTCAGCTGGCTTCTTTCACCCAGTAATATGCAGCTAAATTTCCTCTGCGCCTTTTCACGTTGGACAGCTCAGTTTTGCTTAATGTAGCACAGTTTAGGTGTCCACTCACTTCCTGGGGTCATCGTCCTTGCCTCCAAGGTTTGACAATGATGAATTAAGTTGTTATAAACATCTGTGGACAGAAATTTCACCTTCTATGTCAAAAGAAGTGCACGATGCAATTGTTGGATCATAATCACATAAGAGATGCTCAATTTTCTTTCAATATGACTGAAACATTTCAAAATGTTTAGTATTTTACCAATACATAAAAACATAAAAGTTGTCCATATTCATGGGGTGCCATGTAGTGTTTAACCTAGGTATTCAGTATGTAACATTTAAATCCGGTTAAAGACATTTACTTCTTTAAGCATTTATTGTTTCTTTATAGTGAAAGCTTTGAAAATACTTTCTCCTGGCTATCCACACATACAATGCATTCTAGTTATTGAGGGTGTGCTGGCTGCTATCACCCTACTCTGCAGTGGAGTCAGGAGCTCTGATTCCTGCCCAGCTGTAACCTTGTCACCTCTCATCATGGATGCCCAACTGTCCCCTGCATGCTACTCCCCTGGGCCTTTGCTCCCACCATTTTACTCTCAAATTCTCTGAGATTGGCTCCTCTAGATTCCAGGTGTGGGTCATTGACTTCACGCAGACCAGCGATGTCTGCTTGCGTTTGTCTTCCTGTGAGTGACAGGGTTTCATTTTTAGGCCATGTGGCCTTCTGTTTGTAGACACCACATTTTCATCTCCATTCCATCGCTTCCTTTCCCTGACCATGCGATCAGCACTGCAGCTGAGCACAGGACACAGCCCTGTGCTTCATCACCTTTGGGTGCATGCACAGGAGTGAGACTGCTGGATCAGATGGTAGCTGCGTCTTTAGCTTCCATTCCCATAATGACTGTACTAATTTATAATCCCATCAACAGTGCCTCCAGGTTCCTTTTAATCCACATCTTATGCCACTTGTTATCTTTAGTCTTTATGATAATAGCCATTTTGGGGGTGCAGTGATGTCTCACCATGGTTTTGATTTGAATTTCCCTGAATTTAGTAATGCTGAGTATTTTTTCCTTATATTTGTTGCCCATTCATAAGGTTTCTTTTGAGAAGTATTTATTTAGATCCCTTGCCCTGTTGGTAATTGGGTTATTTGTTTTGTTTGTTTGTTTTCCATAATGATGGTACTAATTTTGTTTTGCTGTTGGGATTTTGCAGCTTACAAACTCTATATATCAACCCCATGTCAAATGCATAGTTTGAAAACGTTTTCTCTCACTTTGCAGGCTGTTTCTGCCCTCTGGTGATTATTTCTTTCCTGTTGAGGTGGTTATTCATTTAAGATAGCCCCAATTGTCTATTTTCTTTTTATTTCCCATGCTTTGGGGATCTTGTCAAAAAATCTTTGTCTCTTCCAACTGAAGTCTTTTCTCACATTTTCTTCTGGTAGTTTCATAGTTTCACACTTTTCTATCGATTCTTTATTCCTCTTTGAGTTGACTTTTGAAATTGATGTTTGAAAAGGACCTAGATCCTGCCTTCTGCTCGGTGATATTCAATCTTCACATACAGTTAATTGAAGATTATTCTTTCTCTGGTGAATGTTCGTGGCTCGCTTACAAGAAAACCAATGGCTATGAATTCATGGGTTTGTTTCTAGGCTCTCTTCTGTTCCATTGGTCTATGTTTCTGTTTTTGTGCCAATATCAAGATATTTTTATTATATGACTTTGTAGTTATATTCCAGTGGTAGTATAAAAGCTTCCTTCCATGTTCTCTTTGCTTGAGATGACTTTGGCATCTTTTTTTTGTAGTTTTGTATAAACTTCAAAATAGAGTTTTTTTCCTAGTTCTGCAAAAACAACATCAATATTTTGATAAGATGGCATTGAATTAGTAAATCACTTTGGTTAGCATGGACCTTATAAAAAAGTGATTCTTCCAATTCTTGAACAAGGAATGTCACCTCTCCAATTTGCTTTCTATCCTTTCCAAATACTTTCACCAATATTTACAACTTTCATTGTATAATTCCTTTACCTCCTTGATAAATTTATTTCTAAGTTTTTTGCAGCTATTTTAATGAGACTGCTTTCTTGATTTTTATTTCAGATCATTCATCATTGGCGCTTAATAACACTACTGAGTGTTGTGTGTTGGTTTCATTTTCTGCAACAGTGCAGAGATCATCTATTGATTCTAAGAGCTTTGTTTGTGTAGTTTTGGGGAATTCCTATGTGTAAGACCATGTCATCTACAAATAGGGGCAGTATGACTTCCTTTCTAGTTTAGAAGCTCTTTCTTTTCTTCTTTTGCCTAATTTCTCAGCTGGAACTTATAACACTATGTTGAATAAAAGTGGTGCAGGTGGACATCCTTTTTTATTCTAGAACTAGGAGAGAATATGTTCAGCTTTGCTTCATTCAGTGTAATAGAATAGAAATAGTTTACTAACAAATGACTTTTATTTCATTGGGGTACATTCCATGTGTAGCTAATTTGTTCAGTGTTTTTTATTATGAAGTCATGATCATGGGGCTTTTGTCATTCATTTTCTTGATAATGGTATATTGTATTTATTGGTTTCCATATATTGAACCATTCTTCATCCTTGAGATGAATCCTGATTGTTGTTGATTATTGCAAAGAATGTGCTGTTGGATTCAGCTTTTTGGAAGAGTCTTGCATGTGTCTCATTGAGGGTGTCCTTAAGTCTGTGGGGTGTGTGTGTGTGTGTGTGTGTGTGTGTGTGTGTGTGTGTGTTCTTGTTTCATTTGGGAAACAGGGTTAAGATGACCTCTTGAATGTGTTTTGAATAATTTCTTTTCTAGTTTTTGGAATAACTTGAGAATTGATGTTAATGTTTCCTTAGATTTCTAGAATTCAACCATAAAATCACCTGGTATTGGGTTTTCTTTGATGGGACCCTTTTGTTTTATTGATTAAGTGATGTTAACTTGCTATTGGTCCTTTCCAATTTTCTGTTTCTCTGTGATTCAGTCTTGGTAAGGAGTATGAATCTAGTAATTTATCATTTCAAATTTGTTTATTGCTTATCAAATTTGTTAGCATATAATTCATAATAATCTCTAATGATCTCTTACATTTTTGTGTTGTGAATTATAATGTCTCCTGTTATCCTAATTTTATTTGAATCTTCTCTCTTTTCTTAATTTGGCTGAGAGTTAGCCTATTGAAAAGCAAATGAAGTATTTTCTTTCCTTCCGTCAGCTATGAATGAGAGTTCTTGTTGATACACACAGTAGCATCTGATGCTCCGTTTTCTTCATTTTACCCTATTGGTTATTTTTCTCATGCAATTGTACTTCGTGTTGTTTTCGAATATTGCTTTTTAATTTTGCTTCTATTATGGAAAAATGCAATAAATGACTTTGCAAACTTCATTTAATAGTTACACAATTCTGTCATTTTTATATAATAGGAATTCAAATCTTTTTCCATGTTTGCAATAAATGAATAAAACAGACAGGGTCTAGAGATGGCTTATAAAAATTTATATATGATGTCATTGTTAATTGAAATAATGGATCTTGTCAGCTTTGTTTTCCTCTATGCCAGTTATTTATGTTAATTTTAGTTTAAAGAAATAAAGTATATATTTTCAGTATTTAAAATACATTGATAATGCAGTGGTTACATTCTAAGCTCTGAGCTGTGGGTGGTGGCCTGTAATTGCAGCCCTTGAAAGGCTGAGGCAAAAGGTTTCCTGAAAGTCCAAGGCCAGCCCGAGCTGCCTAGCGAGTTCAAGGCCAACCTGGGGTACAACAAGATCTTGTCTCAAAATTAAAACAAAAATTTTTTTTACAAATTCTAGTGTGAAACTAACCTGAGGCTGGTTCTGATTCAGTTGTGTTCCTTTGATCAAAAGCATTTACTCCATTTAAGTCTCTGGTGTTCAACCTATGATGTTTTAATACATAATGTAGGCGACTCCTAAGAACTATGTGAGATAACAGATGTCTGGAACATATTACTTGTCATATAATAAATATGCATTAAGTGGCCACTATTATTAACCTCTTTGAACATCTATTTTCTTATTGCAGCGCAGTAATAGAAGGATAATCTTTCCATATGATTATCATAGGGACCAGAAGTGAAAGCATTTATAAAAGACTCAATTTGTTTATGTTCTTACATCAAACAACTCATATGAATGAGCAATGATTTAAGGCATCTATCTATTTAGAAACTAGGTTTCAGTAATTAGTATGTTGAGGAAATGTAGGAAGGATTCTGCATGCAGAATTTTTTAATAACACATTAAATCTTATGAGTCTTATTTCAATATTTAATCCCCATTAGTACTTTGAAAAGTGTTTTATTACCCTGAATGTTGCTCATGCTAGTGTGTGATACATGAGAGTGCTGTAAATTAGTTCACTTTTCACTGCTGGGGTAAAATGACTTGTTTCTATTCTACTTCAATCCACTAAAGACTGAATTAATGCATCCTAAAGACATACTGGACTGGAGACAATATTTATTCTTAAACTGTATAAAAATAAATTTCATTCTTGAATAAAATATATAACTGGAAAAGAGTTTATTTCAAATATTTCATTTTTATTATAATTTTCTCCTTTACGTTCCGAGTATCTAAGAGCCATGGGAGGAAAAGGATATTTTAAAACAAATTTTTGTCTTTATCAACTTACGGGTATGGTTGCACCTGCCGTATCTCTTCTCTAATTAGAGGTGGCGGGTGGACTGGCTCATTACCTCTGCCTAATGAGCCAGCTTCCAAGCCACTTCTCTAATCAGAAAAGAGGTAGGTACAGAATGTTCCAATGGGCTTATTATTAATCATTTTCTCTCTTTCCCTTGCTCTTTTTTCAATCAAAAAATTAAGTCACTGTCCTCCCTTGTTCTGTCCATATCTGAGATGGTTTCATTCAGAAGGGGTAATTGTGCAGGAGACCGCCGGGAACAAAAGCAAAGGCGTTCTCAGTGCCACGTCTCTGCCACAGGAGTTGATGCTGCTTCCAACAGGGGCACAGGAGCGAGGCAGAGGGCAGATCCGGGTGTGGCTTCGCGTCTCCCTATTTGCATGCGGTTCTCTTTCTGCACATGGAAAGTAATGGCTTTCCACATATGATTTGGCACCTACAGATGTTTTCTTTGAGTCCTCTCTTTCACTAGCATAACTTTCTAGAGCAGAGGATGCCACCAACACTTTCTATTCCTGCACGGCTTGTCTTTGCTTCCTTCAGGAAATTACTCAACAGATGAAAAGGGTGACTTTTCACTGGATCTGTCCATGTTAATGAGATAATCTGATTTGGTCAGACTGACTTTAAAATATAAAAACAGAAATACTTTATACCACCTATATCAACCAATGAACATCAGCAACTTGTTTCGGTGGCTCCGTTTGGGTCAGGTACCTCATGGCGTTATGGTGGGTGACATGCTGTTATGAAGGGTCGCTCATGTCACTGTGGTCACAAGCTATAACAGCCCACCAAACTGCCGGTTACGTTATAGAACCCTGTCACCTGAAACTCTTCAGAACTATCTGTGAACTCATTTATCAGAGCCCTACTGCCCATTAAAGGCAAGAGCTTCTATTTGTGCTTCACCGTATGTAGCACTTTCTAAAGGAGGTCATTGATCACGGGGAACCAAAAAAACCATCTGTCGATATAAAAGCAAATATCAAGAGAAGCAAAAGGTGACCACATGAAACCCACACTACCTTGCTCTCCCTTCTGGGTTTGCTATTTTCTGTGCATCTTCTCTTATCTGGCAGTTCTTGTTTTCCAGGCTGTTCTGCTCCTGTTTCTGTGGTGCTGGAGATGAAACCCAAGTCCTTTGGGGTAGGATGCAGCTTTTCTCCTCTGAGCTACCTCTGAGCCCCTGCGACACAACTTTTCTTTTCTACCAGCATCTCCTGGGCCCACATTTGTAATCTCAGGCGGCTGTAGAAGGTCCCTGTTCTTTCCCTTTTCATTCACTTCAGCTAAGATTAGGCTAAAAATTTTCTGCGAGAAAAAAATTCTTTTTGGGATCAGGTGAAAAGAAAAGAAATAGAAAAGCACAAAAATTGATGAAATAGGACAGGTAAATGTAAGTTGTAGAGCACTTGGTTAACATCCAAGGGCCTGTGTGTTTAATCCTGAGCGTTAGAAAAATAGGTGAATGAAATGGAGGAAGAATTATTTTAGTAATAAGGTATGCAGTGCTATATAAAGGGTCTGAGTTAAAGATAAAATTGGTTTCACATCTGCTTATGCTTGATACATTGTGTCAACTTGAGAAGTTAGAAGGTTAAGTGGCTCAGCTGGGGGCCAGGGTGCTCACTTTGTAACCATCCTCAGCCTGTGCAAATCGGAGGGCATGGAGATCCTGTGAGCACTGTACCCACCCTAGGGCAGGTAGCCTGCATACACTATAAGGAAAGAAAACAGACCTTGTTCCCCACCCCACACCTTTCTGTTCTTTTGCTTTACTGTCTTCTGCCACCTTGAAGTGTTGCTCTGTGCTATGCCACCCTGCCTTGGAGCCAGATGATTACAAACATCTACAAACTGTAAGCTAAAAAAACCTTTTCTTCCTTAGTTTTGGTCATTGGGAAAATGAGAGAAAAGTAACCAAGACAAGATCATAGCATCAGGGCTATTTAGCAATACCGTCATGTCAATTGATTATGTTATTAAAAAGAGAGTTGCTAAGTGTACATCCCAGAAACATACTAAATAAAAACAAATTCTGATGAGTTAAAGTTTGAATGTAAAATACATAAGCATGAGGCGGTAGAGGAAAATAAAGGTCAATTTATTATAAACTTGGCACATTGAAGGCATTTATCAGCATAACATTATTTCTGGAAACAAGAAAGAAAAATATTGAAACATACGTCTAATAAGCTGAGGAAATTTAAAGAATGCTTATTATTTTATACTTAGTTTAGCAAGAAATGAAGAAAGATACAATACTAGTGTTGGAAAGACTTCAGGGCAACTTGGCAAACTATCAAACTAAAACATGTAAAAAGTGCTTAATCTAAGAATTCCAGGCTATTATCTTAATAATATAATTAGACATGGGCTTAACAGATACTCAGAAGTGTTCACCATAGAATTATTTAAAGTAGCAAATAACTGGAATCCATTAAAAACAATAAAAGGGAATTGATTAAATAAATTATAATTCACATTGACAATGGACTAGAAAGAAAAGCAATCTGTCTCTCGGTAGTGACACAGCAATTGAATCACATATTCTATTGTATGAAAAAAGCAAGAGTGTGCGGAGTAATTTCTAAATTTAATGTGTGTCATTATAAACATGCATATTATTTTAAAGACTATGCCAAAATGTTATTCAGGACATATTAAATGTTACCCTCTATGAACAGAATTGCAAATTTCTTGTGGTATTGATTAGAATTATTTTAACAAATGATATTTTACAACAAAAACTTAAAATATTTTCTAATTTTACATAAAGCAAAAACTGGAATTGTCTCACAGGGTAAACTTATTCTGTCAGTAGATCTCAAGTTCAGCCAAACAAGCCTAATCTATATTGTGTATGTCATTGTCTATATTGTACATGTATCATTTTGCATGCTTGAATTCTGTACTGGCATATAGTATGAGGAAACCCAAATCTGTATTGAGTGTTTAACTCATTGTACGTACAAATTATTATTGACATAATAATTAGTTCATGAGAAGTAGGCATGCAATTTAAAAATCAAACCGATTTGGGGTTATTGGATCTCAGTGCTACTCCTTAAGAGACACATGACTTTGGCAAACAATTTAACTTCTCCATTCAATTTCCTAATTTGTTTCTTGTAGAATGTATTGCATATACATATTTTGCATAGTGACTTCAAAACTTATAAATGATGGATGCCTAGTTCATGTTATGTACTTCAGTAGATTTTTTGCTTAAACATTATTGTTTCAGATAGTCATCTTATTGAGTTTGTGAAACTTAAATATTTTCAAATACTGTAATAGTTGTAAATTGTATCTGATTTTTTGACTCAAAATCCAAATTTACCTAGATAAAGGAAAAACTATTTAACTTATGGAAATGGTGGTAGCTGCTTGAAAATGCTATGAAAATCATCAAGGTTAGCTCCCAGAAATGATTTCTTCCTCTTTGAAGATTAGCCCTTTCTGCTACTCCTCACCACTGTGTGTCCAGCATCCTACCTGCTGGGATTTCTTTTCAGCCTGAAGTACCTCCTTTTTTCCTTGCTTATAGTTTAGTGTGCTAAAATCTCTTTGCTTTTATGCAGGCCAGTCTGCTACATATATCAGACTACTCCAAATCTCTATTTGGTTGTTTCATTTACATCTCAAATTTAAAGTCAAATTTGTTCTGAAACTGAATTTTTAGAGCTCTCGCTTTGACCCACAGGCCATGTCTTCTATGTTCTTCTCTATCTCAAGTGTGGGTGATTTCAGTTTTGCGCCGCTTCAGACAACACCCTCATGACTCATGCTTGGAAATTCTCTTTCTCTACGTCGAACACATTATGTATCAGAAAGTCCAGTTGACATCTTCAAAATACATCCAGAGTACATTGCTTCTTGCTACCTCCTCTGGACACTTGAGGACCAAGCTGTGGGCCTGCTCTGACCTGACCAGTGAGAGTCACTTAACTGCTCCCAACTTGACTATTTTGTTCTTAGCAAGCAACCACAGCTGTTTATGAAGTATGAATCAAACGGTATTTCTCTGCTCAAAATGCTCTACCAGTTCACCTTCTCCCTGGAGTGGAAGCCAGTGACCCATACGACCTGTGTGATCTGATTGCAGTTTCTCCTGTGGCTGGTGTTCCCCGCCCCCCATTTCCTTTGCTCCCTTTGCATTGCTCAAGCTGGTATTCCTGGCCTTGAATATAGGAGGTTCACATCCACTTTAGGGTCCTCACGTTATTGGCTGTGCCTTGAGCATAGATGTTTTTACCACCTGCAATGTGGGAAACAGCTGGTGTTTCCTGCATCAGGTGTCTGCTCAAATAGCTCTTCTTACAGAGGTCTCTCTTCCCTCCTTCTTTAAAATTGCAATTACCAACTCTCCACCTTTGGTCTTCTTCATGCTGCTGGTTTCCCCCCTTATGGTAAGATATCTCTTATCTTACCTTTACATATTGTTGTTGTGCATATCTGTTTTCCCTTTTGAACATAGGTTTTGCTAAGGGAATTATTTGATCCATTAATTGTTCTCTGATTATTCCAGGAGCCAGAAGATTGGCTACAACCTGGTAGCTAAATATTTGCTGAATAAATGAATGTGTGGATCTGATGGGCATAGAACAGTGGCTACAAATCTTTCCAGCTTAAATCTGCTTGTCAGCCTTACCTCTGTGACAGTAGGGCAGACGTGATCTCTACTGAATGAGGCTGGTGAGACTGGAGATTGTGTAAATAATTGATCACACATTGTGATTAAAGGAGAACAGGGAGTCAAATGTATTTCTTGCGTGGACCGAAATGAGAAAGAAAGAAGCGTGTGTGCGTGTTTGCAGGCAGAAGAGGAGAGAAAGAAGGGAGAGGAGAGTAAGTGTAGAGAAATGAATATTAGATCTTTATTTGCAGTGGTATAAAAGATCTAAGTAGAGAAAGCAAAAGGTCATTTGGAACAAGAAATCTGTATTGGTGATTGCTAGAAGACCTAATTATATGGTGATGAGAATATCTCCAGGGAAGCTGGTTTTCAGTCTCTGGGTGCAGGTGAAATATTGGAGGAGACACTGCAGGAGAAAGGAGTGGAGAGCCACGGGTAGAAGCTTGGGAAATGCGGGCGTGGAAGAGAGGCAGCTAAGGGAATTCCCGTGTGATGTGCAAGGATCAAGATTTTCAAAGCCAACTTGAAAAACCTGGAAGCTCTCCCAGGAGCTGGCAGTGGACATCAAGGAGGAAGAGGAGCTGTAAAATGGGAATCACACACAGGCTGGCCATCAGACATGGGCTCGCGGCATAGCGGTGGTGTAGGAAAGGGGCTGCACAAGATGAAGTGAGGTTAAGAGAAAACACGTGGGGGGTTTGGGGGTGACAAGGTTGAAAAGGCTCTGAAGACGAGAAGGGAACTGGATGCAATAAGCAGAGGAGGAAGTTATTTTCCCTGATGGCTATGGTTAGTTTTGAATTTCTGTACCACATGGTAATACTTAAGAAAAATACTCTTCATTGATCTCAAGTGTTGACTCTGGATTTTAAAGTTTTCTCGATTAAAGGTATTTTAATAGTGTGTATATATATATATACACACACACTATGTACTAGGTATATATATCAATATCATAATTGTCATAATCGTAGGCTATATTGAATATAATTTTTTGTTTATAATAATAATTTCATTTGGACATTTTTTTCCTTTTTATGATTCAATGGAAGCCAGAAAATATATTTAACTTTTGCTATTGATATTTGAAAACAATAACAATAGAACTGGAAAAATGATATTTTTGCCATGAAGCATATAATTAAAATCATTAGGAAATAAATAGGTAAATTTCATGGGTGCTCCATCCTGAGGTTTCTTTTTTTTGGAGACAGGGTCTCGCCATGTAATTTACACTTGAGCTCACTATGTAGCCCAGGCTGGCCTCAAACTCATGGTGGTTCCCCTGCCTCAGCCTCCCAAGTGCTGGGATTACAGGCGTGCACTGCCATGTCTGATCTTATTTGTTTTTAAATCACCACCAGAGTTAGTAATGATCAAATAATTAACCTGATCCTATCATGTACAATTTTAATTTCAATTTGAATTCTTGATAAGACAGATGAAAGGCTATTTCCCAAGTCTGCGCTGAATGGAAACAAATTTGTTTCTTACTGTACAATACTGACAATTTGTTTCTTAGATATATACACATATTGATTTTTTTGTAAAAATGCTCATTCTTTTAATTTTTATTATTTTCAATCAGAAAGGTTCTGCTTTAACTCATGATTGACAGTTTTAGAAAAAATTAACTTAAATTATCTTTAGTTCTTTATAACATGTGGATGAATATCTCTATTTAAAAATTTCGATGTCAAATACTTCTACTTTTACTAATTTTTTTAGTCCATAAGGAAAAAACTAATTTTAACTTGTTTTCAGTTTAATATTTATGGTTATACCTTTTATTTTCCTCAAATCAGTGATTCTTCCAAGTAATGGACATTTATGGCTTTGAAATTTCAGAAAGTATTTAAACAATTTCTAAAGATTTGTAAAGATCATTTCTGTTTGTTATTCTAGTATGTTTTCCCTATTTCTATTTTTAGGTTGAATCATATGAAATTGTGCTTTGTACATTAAAAATGGTAAAATATTAGCCATTACGTATGACTTGAACTAATGTGTGTCTCCAAGTACTATATATTTGGTGACCATATTTATACATATGATCCTAATGAATTTTCAACTTTGCTTTCTCATAAAAATTGTTTTTGAGAATTTTTGATTTTAAGATATAGTTGATTCATTTAAACTTGCCTTTTAATGCTCTGTTTTATGAAACAATATAAACGATTTGTTCCTGCATTAAGGGTTTAGGTTTTCTGATATAGTGATTTACAAAATTCTGCAGTTAGTACTTCCCAAGTGTGTCCTTGTGTGCGGCTGTGTGCATTTCAGTAGTGAAGCCACGTGACAGACTGCTGCACTGTGAACCTTGTCTCTAAAGTGATTAATCCAACCATTTCTGCCACCAAGACAGGGAGACTCACACCTGTCCTCACCCGCTTACTTTTTTGCTTTTCAGACATTAATTTTGGCCGGAATAGTGAATAGAAGATGCTCTTTGTTTTATTTTCATTAGTGACTAGTAAGATTTTGAAAGCTACTTATTTGGCTTTCATATTTTCTTTCCTGTATGAATTGCTTCAGTCTATGCCCTGTTAAATTTTCCATTGCACTGTTTTTATTTGTAGGAGCCGTATTTATAATTTGACCTTTAACCAGTTATGTGGATCACAAAAATATTGCCATGTGTCTTTACTTCCTTGTGCGTGTATTCTGTCATATAGGAGTTTTGATTTTTAATACTTGTAAATACATCAACTACTTCTTTTTGGATCAGGTACTACATATTTAATTTAAGATGTGATTTCTTATCCTGGAAAATATGGTATCCTATTTTTTCCTTGAAATTAATTTTTATAAAATGTGTGAGGTAGAGATTGATTCTTATCTTTATTAGTACATCTCTCTTACATTGGCTTTTATTGAATAGCCACAATTTTCTAAGTAATTTTTAAAGCCATCTTGACCATATCTAAAGTCCAATTTTATGATAGTGTGATTAAAATTTTGCTTCTGAGGTCTTGGGAAGTGATAGCATTTGGATGAGTTTTAATATCTTGGAGTGTGGATTATTTTTTACTAGTCTTTCCCCGCATGACTATAATTAGATAGTCCGGATGAATTTGAGGATCAACTCTCAGGGAATGATTACTTGGGTTTTAAAAGTTAGAATTTAATTTGAAGAGGGGAAGATAATGAAACAATTAAGTTGTTTTATGTACATGTATTGACTCCACACAATAAATATAATCATTATATATTACATATATGTCTTAATAAAAATTTAAAACAAAACTAAAATAGTGAATTTCAACTATGTAACAAGTTTGGGAAAACATTACATCATTATGCTGACTGTTCTCATCTATGGTGATGGTATAACATTCTATTGATTTATGTCTTCTTTTATATCTTTTAATGAATTCCTGAATAAAAGATTCTCATACATTTTTCTGTATTCCTAGATATCTCAAGATTTTGGTGTTATTACAAATACTTTCGGTCCTTCTCAGGTCTTTTTGGAGAATGTGCACATACCTGGGAAGGCACATAGATCTTTGCATGTATGCAACTTCCTAGATTTCCATCTATATAAAAGATCTCTGCAATGTTCCCTATAGACTTCTTGTTCTCCAGATTCTTTTTTTAAGGTTTTTAGTTTATTTGTTGTTTTCCCTAGTTGTTAATTCCACCTTAGGCAACTTCAAAGTTAAACAGTTGCTGCTAATTATTTTTAACAAAAATCCCTAGGAACTTCTCACCTGAGTGGACTCTGAGTCAGTTCAGGTTTGGTCACTCAGTCCTTTTAGTGGATCAAATAATGATGATTGTTTAATGATGGGTGATGGGCTCTGCAACGATTTTAATCTGCAACTGATCCTTCTGATGGCTTCAAGGCTGCCAATTGTCACTCTTCCTGTAGACTATTTCTAAAGTGACTGTTAAAGGAAAGTTTAAATATGACAGACATATTGTTTTTACTAATATCTGATCATTTAAAAATATATACTCTGCACATTAGTTTAACTTCCAGAATTCTGAAAATGTCAACTTGATGCTATTTGCTAGCCTAAGAATTGGTTTGATGCCAGAGAAAATGTTTACTCCTCAAGTCCTAATTATTTTTTTTTCATCGTCAATGAACACTATCGTGTTTCATTAGATTTATAAACAATGCACCATGTTTTGGTTGCTAATGTGAATTCTACCTAACACTTTAAATTCCCACTGGTTTATCATTGATGGATAGATATGGAACTGATTTTTACATATTGAACTTTTATGCTAAATGTATTATTTCTAGAAGTTTTTGTGTAAATTTTCTGTACTTTTCTAAGTAGGTAATCATGCCACGTGAGAATTGGAGAACATCATTCCTTTCCATTCCATTTGGTGTGGCACCTTTTATGTAGCTTACTATAAACTTGTTACATAGATTATTTACTCAGTTCTTATTTAACTCACCTTGGTGGGCTGCCTTGTAATGTAGGGCTGCTTCTCTTCTCTCATTACTTGTTTTGTGTCCTGAGTAGACAATTATGAGGTGTTTCTTGTATGAGTCATGTCTATTTCCTTGATCAATTGATATAACTGAGTCCTATCTTTGCCATATAAATATTTTTCAAAGAGGAATCTCCTTATAGAATGTTCATTCCAGTGAGTGCTGTTTAAAATTTGGCAAATAGCAAAAGAATAAGTAAATCACATCCCCATGACTGTGCCCTTGAAATATTTTATAGCACTCTCCTCATACCCCAAATCATAATTTTCTTGTTTGGGATGGATGATTCACATTAGCTGTAGGTCTTTGGAAAACTTCCTCTAATTGTTAAAAAAGAAATTCCTTCAAATATGAATTCTGTAGCAGCAGTAATGATCGTCCAATCACAGACTCCCAAATTTAAAACTGAAATGGTTTTTAAAGGTTATAAAACCCAGCCCTTTTATTTTATAGGTGATAAAATAGATTTCATTATCCCTCTGCAGCAGAGCTTCCCTTTAGCTATTATTAAAATATAGGAAGTGAATTCTAAATTATCCGCATTGAAAGGTTCACCTCCACTTCTAATGCGCTGGTCTGACTGCCATCATTTCTCACTTGAAGGACTCCAATAGCCTTCGAACTCTCCTCTCTTCTTCCTCCCTCATCCTTCTGTGTTCTTACCTCAGCACTTTTCAGACAACCTGTGATTGTGTTTCTCTTCTACCCACAGTTCTCCAGTGACATCTCATTTTACTCACAGTGACAACCAAAACCCTATCCATGGGCCTGTAAGGCTTATAGGAACTTGTAGTTCCATGCCCACATGCCAGGTGCCTGTCTGAAGTGCTCTCTCAGGGGCACCCCCATCTCTACTCTGCACCCGGAAACTGGCTGTTTGCTTCTCTAACACACCAAGCCCACTGTCAGAGGGGTTTGTGTGCTCAGTGCTGCCCCTGGAACACTGCTCCTGGACACTACCTTGAGTCATCTCCCACGTCCATGCTGAGTTCTCAATGAGTTGCTTTTTTGATATGCCTTCCCAGTAACATCCACCCGCTCTCTCTAACCTATGCTAATTTCTTTCACTCATAGTTGTGATATCACTTATTTGTTCTAATGCATTATATAAGTTCCTTATGTACTATGATTATCTCTCTGCTTCAATTTAAACTTCATAAATGCAAGGATGTTCTTTCATTAACTGATATATCTTTGGCAGCCACGAAAGTGTCTGGCACGTAACAGACTCCCAATAAATATTTGTGAGTGCATAAACACAGAAAGAATGAAGTCACCCTGACGTTTAAAGCTGTGGTCGAGCTTTGACAGAATTACAGTGTTCATCATCTTTGCTGTTTTGCAGTGATAGTAGCCCTTCCAAAATCATGAGTGATTACCTTGTAATTGTTATGATCTTGTGCCTTAAGACAAAAAATATTTCCTGGAGATTCATATATAAAACATTTTCAACAATATTTTATACTCAGAAAATAAGTTGGATAACATGGACTACATGTTATAAAAATGTATCTTATCTATTTGATAATTTTTATGCAACAAAAATAGGAAATGATGATCATATAGTTTTTCTTGGCTACCATATCAAAATGGGTGGCATAAAACAATGGACAGTTATTGTCTTATAGCTCCAGAACCTGGAAGTCCAATATTAGAGTGGCTTCTGGGCCAGGATTAGTTTGAAAACTATGGAGGGGAATCCTTTTTTGTTTCTCATTAGCTTTTTGGTGTTCTTGGCTTCTAGCTCAATCACTTTGATTCCTCTTATCTGTGTGTCTTTGTTTTTCAGTGGCGATTTCCTCTTAAATATACAGAAAACAGTCTTATTGGATGTGGGCCCTTCTTAATAACCTCATCCTTGTTCCTTTTCATCATCTAACGTTTGTTTGTGAATTAAGCTGTGTTCACAAGCATTGGTGTCTTAGTCACTATCCTCATCCTGGAGACCAGGAAACCCAGAGAAAGGAGGCGCCAAGAGGGAGTCACACCTCCCCAGGCCATGCCCCAGTGATCCTCCTCTAACCAGGCATACTTCTAATGGCACACTCAGCTACTGAGTACAGCACCCCACCATGACCCAGTCAACTTTCAATGACTCTACCTCTGAGCCCAGGAATTCTGGGGACATTTTACACCACAACTACAACCACTGGGAGTTGAAATGTCATAATTCAGTCCAGAGCAATAAATTTCTTTGTGGACAAACAGGCTTCAAGTGTGGTGGGAACTTGTTTTTGCTTCATTTATCAGTGCAGCTCAAAGGAACTTAGTTACTGATCGTCTTTTGTGAGTCCCCTTCACCAACAGTGAAGTAGCTACTATGCATATTGCTTCCTCACTGTCTATAACACTCTCCTCTGACTTCCCTGGGATAATCAGCTCTTGTCTCCTTCTTCTCCTGGTTGGTTACTCATCATCTGGTTACTCTTTCCTGGACCTTTAAAACTTATTGGTACAGCTCTTTTCTTCTGAAACACTACTCTTAGATTCCCCTTGTTTTGATCCACTGTGTATGAAAATCCTCAGCCCTGGAAACCTCCCCTCATGTGATAATTCTGTTGGGTTCCCAGCATGTACAGGGAAATCATCTAATTTACAGACTTGCATCAGTACGATTTTGCCATGTCTTATTTCAGGTGGCCCTCGAAGCACCCCTGGAGGAGCTCTGTATTTTGCCCCATCAACCTTTCACAAATTTTCTATAGACGCTATCTCAGATCTTTGTCACTTTGTAAAAGTGCATTTTACAATTACTTCTCTTCCTGCTTCCCTTGTCCCCTGTCCCCTCATCATAAAATATCTATTGAACAGTTTATCACAAGCCAAGTCCTTGGCTATGAGCTTGAGTGAATAAGGCCAATTACCGCTTTGTGTATCTTGCCAGAGAAGCTTAATATGCTTTCATGTTTCATTAAGTAAGGCAGAGCAACAAATACGTATTTGCAAAAAAGAACAGGGCACAACACAATGCTCCAAGAAGACATGGGGCTGTGGTGGGCTTCAGACATTGCCTACAAGGCACCCTTGAAAGCTGAGATTTGGAATAGAGGCAAAATCAAGAAGGAAACCTTAGCCTTGAGACACATGGCTGATGTGGTACAATAAAAGTGTGGCCTGCTGAGCCACCGTATGGAGTGTGAGGGATGCTGGGAGGAGGAGGAGGACTGGGGTGTACATGGAAATGAAGATGCATCAGAGGCGAATCCAGCTTCTTTCATTCCTGACAGATAGCATTTACCTTACAAGGCAAACTCATACTGTGAAGAGTGATTTTCTTGTTTGTCTTCCCTACTCATCACCAAGCAAAAACCACAGAAGGCCCATTGTAGCCGCGTGTATATGCCTTCTTTTGTCTCTCTCTTTGTGTCTAAGAGCAGCCTTCCCTTTCCCATATCCCATGTCCACTTTGCTTGGCTTTCAATCCTGGTTCCAGATGAATGTGCTAAACAGCCAGCTGCTCACTCATGGTGTGAACAGTTTACAATGTTTCTTTTAGTCCTCTGAGATAATTATAAATTTTGAAATAATTGGTATTGGAAATCATTGGGAGATTTTTACAGTGTTTCAGTAGATTTTTTTGTTTTGTCCTCACATGATTTGAAGAGGCAATTCACGTGTACCAGTCCCGGTTGTCTGCTTTGGGACAGCTAGAACAGGGAGCCTCTGGCTGCAGGAGGACACTGCAGGAGGCTGCGGAGGACACTGTCCTCCTGTGATCCGTGCGTCGCAGGGTTTGTGGAAGACCAGGACCAAGAGGCAGTGAAAGTGGGCTTCACCTCCGCCTTCAGTGTCCCTCTTCAAGCAGACACGTACTCTCTGTGCCTGCGAGCCTCCCTGCTTCTTTCCTTTTTGACCCCTCTTGTATTAACATCTAGACTGTTCTATATACTAACTCTGCTCTCCATCTATTAGTCATCAGTCTAACCATTTGCCTGGTTTCCTCTAGGTCATTATGAAGAATCAGCAACAATGGTAAACATTCTTCTAAAACTGTTAGCAAGATAGTGTGACCATAGAATAGCTTGGGAAAAACATAATTGGGGAAATGACCATTTGATGAGTTGAGCATTACTCTGTCATTTAAAAATGCTTAATTATTGAGTTAGCATGATACCTGGGGACCCATCACCTTTTGTGTTCCCATTATCAAAATTCTTATTAGAATTTTTTACTTTTTCCCAAGTTTTTCTCATTATTAAGTGCATGGAAAAATTAGAGGTGATAATTTTCTGCTTTTACTCTCTTGGGCTTATCTGTCTGAGCAAATCTGAAATAAATATTTATAAAACAAGTTAATAAAATAATACCATGTCATTTAAAGTTAATATCTATCTGTGTTTTAAAAGGTCATCTAATTCAATGTAGATGAATTTCTCTCTGAACCTGATTGTCTTTGAAGAAGTCTCAAGAGGTGATGAAGTTTCAGAATTGAATTGGAATGCTATTGAGATATTTAACCCAGAACCCACAAGTAGATTTTGACTTATCTTCATTTTTTGGAGATTTTCTAGTCAATGCACTAACCTGAGTTCCTAGAGGATCCAAATAGATATTCTGGAGTTTTGAATTAGGGTGGGTGGGGTGTGAAGGTGGGCAGTGCCCATTTGGGCAGGGAGAATGATCTGGAGATGGCAATTGGGAGCAGATGACAATCAAATTAAGGCCCAGTGAGATGAGAGAGAGGTTTATAAACTAGGGAGAAATTTGATTTGGGAAGAAAAGCCCTGGATTAGGTCAATAAATAAGCTGGTCAAAGTGTTCCCCTTAACTTTAGCGTTGCACTGTCTGTAAGGGTAAATATGATTATTATTGTTACTCATGTGAATTTAGAAAATAGGTATTGATCTTTAAGAATTTGAAAGGGCAATGATATAAACATGGCTTAGAGCTTTGTAACTTTAAAGGGACATCGCCTGAATAATTCTCAGCCATTTCTTGGTAAACTGATGCTTCTCATATTTTACATATATATATGTATATATTTTGGCAGGTTTGGAGAAATTTGTTGGAAGAATGCAAGATTTTCGATTATACCAAGTAGCACTTACAAACAGGTAAATAGAAGTGGCCTTGCAAACTTCATGAAGTGTAAGGATACATTCTGTATTCACTTAAATCATGATTATTTACATTGATGACTACAGTGATGATTACTGCATTTTCACTTTACAGTATTTGGTAAACATCACTTAATTAACAGAGTGTTAGTGTTGGCTTATGCTATGGTTGTTACCAGTACTCCTTATAATATGAAATTAATCAAATTCTTTATGATACATTTTCTCTAAAAAAAATTTGACTTGTGACTCTATTACAGAATTTGGGATACATTTGTTTAAACATTGTATATGAAGTAGTTTTTAATACTGAAATTTCTGCTTTGGTATGTGCCTTTTACAATTGCCTGTTGAGTTTTTAACTACTAGAGAATGAAGTACAATGAAAATGATTACTTTGATATATGAGATCACTCCAAGAGACTGAGCTCTTAGACTTGGAAACAAAAATAATGAACCTTTGATGTATTGTTATCTTTTTTCCTATTTTCAGTCAACAAATAATCTTATAGACTTGTGCTAGCTTTCATGAAAACTTTCTTCATCTTGGGCATAGGCGATACCTTTTTAGGACTTCTGAAACACACACAGCTTTCTCTTCTGCTCGGGGATGTTGAGGTGAAATTCTGGTGAACACAGCCCTTGAAAGTCTTCCTCAGCTTAACATCCTATAGGATGCTCTGGTGTTGTATGGATGAGCCGATCTCATTCAATTCTATTGAAGGTGACCAAGAAGAATGTTCAACTTCTTCAAGGGAGGTACAGATCAGAATGGTGAATTTCCAGATGACAGCACTAGTGCCTGCAGGTGTGGGAAAAGTGGCTGTTGAACTGGCGCTGCGGGCTGTGAGACACCGTCACCTGGAACCTTGCAATTTTTCAGTTGATGTAGTTGAGGGATAACTGAGGAGAGGGCACTGTAACACAGGAGCACTCTTGGGAGGAGTCTGTGTGCCCTCTGCCTTAGTCTCTTTTAGACCACTTTTGGCTAAAGTGTGCGGAAGACCAGTATGGCGATTGTTCTTTGGGAAGGATCAAAGACTGCACATTGGACAGTGACTTTGGGTCTCATTCAAGAGCTGGCATCAATTGAAAAAACATCTATGGGATTTAAAGATGCTGCTCACGTGGCTTGGTGAATGGACCGGCTCCTGAGCCCCTCCATTCCCCTCCTGGGGTTGTCTTTCTAGATGGACCCGAGTTGCTGACGTTGGTCTCCTAAAATGTGTGGCAAGGTAACTCAGATGAATCGACTATAAATAGAATGATTGATCCTGATCTAGAATGGGTACATCACCCGTAATGGAAATATTAAATGTATCTGCCTGGGACTGCTTTCTTCTTTGACTGCTGGCAGGTCCTCTATGATCCAAAGTCACTGAATCATTTCAGGAGGCCAGCAGCTCTGTGGATGAGTCACAGGAAGCCACTGACATGGCCTTGGCTCCAGTCCCTCCTCCTGAGACAGACGTGGAGGAAGTGCTGTGTGATCTCATCTTCTTTCCCACCGGAAACCCTGACTATAAGGCTCACCGGCCCCTCAGTGATAAGTCAGTTTGACCACTGAAGTAAAAGATATGAGCTTCTTCTGAATAATCGCAAAGAGGCACAGTGCATTATTGTATTTAAATAAACACCTTGATAATCCGACAAGGGGTTATGCAAGCTTTTTGACATGAAAAGTTAATACCAAATTGTACTGCTTTTCAGATGCATTTGTATGAGAAAAATGCTTCCTTGGCCAAGAATGAGTTTTATTTTATTTTCTGTTTAGAAAATTATGAAAGATAAATGGTTACTCATCGAAGCATGAGAAGAGCACTGTTCCTCGGTAACAATATTTTGAAACTCTAACTTTTAAGTGATTTGACCTGAGCGTCTCCCTCTTGTCTCTTACAGAGAGATTCTAGAAGTTTTCTCTGGAGATCTGCCCCGCTTGCACATTCAGTCGCACTGTCGGTGCCCCAGCAGTCACCCCCGCATCCACCCTCTGCTACAGCAGTACTGCGTGCCCAACGCAGTCGGAGACACAACCAGGCACAGAATGCTGCGGCTGGACCCTGACGCCCACCCACTTTCTTTCATCAATGATAACAACACTGGTACCTCGTGGATTTCACATGTGTTTACCAACATCACCGAGCTTGATGCAGGAGTGACTATTTCAGTGGACTTGGAAAACGGACAGTACCAGGTAGGCAGGAACAGCAGGCTTACCTCAAATTACTACAGACCTCGTGTTCTAAAGTAACACAGGCAGTTTTTACATAGTTCTGAATATCAGAAATGCAAAATCACCAGGCATGGTAGTGCATGCCTGTCATCCCAGCACTCACGAGGCTGAGGTAGGAGGACTGCCTGGATTCCAAAGTGAGTTCAAAGCAAGCCTGAACTGTATAGCAAGACCCTGTCTCAAAAAGAAAAAAAAGAAAATGCAGCATCAGGGTGCTGATAGCCCTAGACTGCCTCCCGCGTCCTCAAGAAGGGTCTTTGCTTACCTCTTCTTGTATCATTTAGAGTGTGACTTCACCAGGAGGCCGGTGTCTCCATTTTCTCAGGGCCTCTTTCCTTGTGTGGATGTATGTGTGTGTGTGTGTCAGTCTTCTTCTTTTTCTTTTTGTAAACACCTACCCTGTGTGCTTAGCATGTGGAAAGCCTTGGGTTGGATCCCCATTGGTGCAGACAAAGCAAAGCAAAACACCCACAAAAGTGCATTGTCACAGAGCAGAAAAACACCAAAAAATCCCTTTTCTTCATTATTAACATGTATCGGTCAAAAATTCAATATTTGGATTTAGTTTTCTTTTTTATTATATTGATGCCAATTTACCATTTTAGTTTTAAATCTATATTAATTCTGTTAAGTTGTCTTATTCTGCTGTTTTCACAAATTTATACTTTGATTTATAAAATCCTTGAAAAGAGAGATTACTACACAACTAAGAAATGCGGTGCTTGTACGGTAGACCTGTGAAGTTTCCGGATGTTCGTGAATATTTGAGAATTGTAATGACGAGGAAGTGCACCATTATATTGAAATCTAACAGTCATACGCATTGACTATTCTGATGCCTTGTATTTAAGCTTCACTGATGACAATTTTCTGCCCATTTCAGGTGTTTTATGTTGTCATTCAGTTCTCCAGTCCACAACCAACAGCAATAAAGATTCAAAGGAAGAAGGAAGACAGCTTGGATTGGGAGGACTGGCAGTATTTTGCTAGAAATTGTAGCACCTTTGGAATGGAAAACAATGGAGATCTGGAAACGTCTGATTCCGTCAACTGTCTCCAGCTTTCCAGGTATGAACATTTTAAGAACAAACAATATGAACGAACTGATGAAACAGTAGTGAACTATATATTAGACATCTCACTAAGCTGGTAGAGAGCTCTCTCTGTCACCAGCATCCTTGAGGGAGATTTTACAATATCTCTTCTCTAAATTGACTTGTAAACTATGTTTAAAGTTCTAAATATTATTTAGCATATACCTTTAGTTACAGTATTACTGGTGTTTTACAGTTGTACTTTGAGATTCTTTAGCAAGTACGCTCCATTGTAGAAGATTCTTTGTGTTTTCAAGAAAATGATTAGTATGGATGGCTTCCTGTGATGGTCCTGCATTACTTGTCCACATGTGAGATGGGACATATTTATTTTCTCAGAAGAAAGAATCAAAGCTTTGGCTAGTATTGCAATAATGCCTTACTAGGAAATGTGTCCCCAGTCAGGATCAAAAATTTGTGAACTAGAAATTTATAAAGTTGTGATTTTTATTTTGTCAAAAATATCAATAGAGTTTTTTGATATCAAATTGCTTTCATCCATAGGTTTTCCCCATATTCCCGTGGTAATGTCACATTTAGCATCCTGAATCCTGAGCCAAAATGTCGTCCTGGATGCAGTGACTTCTATAATAACCCAGCCCTTCAAGAATTTGTAAAAGCCACGCAAATAAGGCTTCATTTCCACGGGCAGTACCATACCACGGATGCAGGCGTCAACCTTGGACACAGATACTACGCAATAGACGAGATCACCATTGGCGGGAGGTAGAGTTCATTACCGAGATTGAGACTGGAGAATTCTTCACTATAAGTTTTGTTTTTAATGAGATTTCGTCATACTTAAAATGCTGTAAATCTTTAGAGCAAAGTAGAATCTATGCTTTATATTTTTAAATGATTATGTGTACTAATATCTTTTAGGGAGAAGTACATGTAAGTCTTTTCTTCATATTCTATAGCTTTGTTATAGGTGTTCAAAAACTATTTGGTTTCAAGGTTATGACTCCCTGAGGGTTTAAGGGTGTAGCTCGGGGGTAGAGGTGTTGCCTAGAATGTGCAAGATCTTGGGTTCCATCTTTGGCAAACCCTTCATAAAAGTTATGAAACATTACATTTGACTTAGATATAATTTGTCACCTATTGTATACATTTACTTGGATTTTAATGGAATAGAAGGAGCTTGATTTAGAGTTCCAATGAACATACCAGGTATTTTATAGACCAGAGATAAGGCTTGGTCTTCCCAAGTTCCCAGTTCCACAGGGCACACATGTTGTTCTTTGCGCTGTGCCTTTTGTAGTTTACAAACTTTTGATCCTGACTGGGAACAAAGCTCAGGGGTGTAAACCTAGGCAGCAGCTACTGTGGAAATATGCATGCGGAGTGTGGCTGAAGTGAGCTGTGGGTAGAGAACGGTGCACTTGTAAATCTTTATTTTTTTCTCCAAATCCACTTTATTTCAAGTAGAAAAAGAAAGAAGAAGAAAAACACTAAAACAAAATTTCAGAACATGTCAATAGAACATACATTGCACATTGTCATCCCCAAATCATTCACCCAGAGGCACAAGACATGTGCCTTCAATTGTCCAAACAGTATCAGCACAGATCTTTCTCTTCAGTGGCCTCAGAGAAATCAGTACTATGCCTGTCTTAGCTATTTTATGTACACACACATACACATATACATATGTTGTTTCTTTCAGCTTCTCACACTAATGAGACAATGTGATGTTTACATGTGTGTCTTATTTAATTCACTAATGAGTATGGTCTTAATTTTTGTGAATCTTTAAAAACAGACCTGAATACCCTTGGTTTGTTAAGTTATGGCACAGTGATAAAGTAGTACTATCCAAGAATCACCATCTGATTTTGGGGGAAATGAATGAGAGACTGAAATTGGGCTCGGCGTAGCTTTAGTGAGCCCAGTCCCTGGACAACTCAGCCACACCGCTGGGATTGGTGTGCATACGTGCGACTCCCTTCCCAAGGTGGCTTGAAGCTGCCATCACAACCCAGGGTTGTTTAGATGCTGGTAACAGTTCTTCCAGTGCTTCGTGGCTGATCAGATATGTCTGTGAACAAGCCCATGACCCTAGAGAAGCCGACTGTCACGCTGATTACACGTGTTTGTCTCCCTTGCTGGAGCTGCAGGGTGCATATTTTCACAGGGGAGGAAGCAGGTCCATGGTTGACTTGGTGACATTGATGTTCACAGGTGTCAGTGCCATGGTCATGCCAACAGATGTGACACAAGGAGCCAGCCCTACCGGTGCCTCTGTGCCCAGGAAAGCTTCACCCACGGGCTTCATGTGAGTGCTGTTTTATATACGGAAATCTGAAAATCAATCCATTGGTCCATCAGACAGCTTGTATGGATTCAGTGAACTAAACTTTGGTTTCACTCCTGGGTATACATAAAAATAAATGTAAAAGGTCAGTTATTGCAACAAAAAGTTTTGGTAGTGAAAAATGAATGCTACTAATGGAGTAAAAAATAGTGTTTTTAGAAATAATCATAGTCAAAAATGATAGTAGAAATGAAACTCAATAGTTTCTTTTCTCCCTCTTTCTTGGTTTTATAAGCATGATTGTATTTCATAAAACAATATTTAAGTTGTTTGGATAGCCTGATGCTAAATTATAAAAATATTATCTAGTTCCTATATCTAAAAGGTATTGACCTGGCCAGGAACATAGCTCACAGCTCAGCAGCACAGCATCTGCCTGGCAAGCACAAGGTTGCGAGTTCAATTCCTGGTACAAAAAAGAAAAAAAAAAAAAAAAAAAAAAAAAAATATATATATATATATATATATATATATATATAAGGGTTTTTGAATGCAGGGCAAGCTTTATGTTTTTGAGACAACCAAGGTTAACTTATTGCTAAATTCAAGAATTTTATATAATTAATGTGAAAATCTGCAGTAAGATGACTTAAGAGTTATTTTACTTTGATTTGTCTTTAACTGTCTAGGGAAATCTCAGCGTTTAGATGGACACTGTGTGTGTCCATAGGAGTAGCAGGAAAGTGAAAAAACAGTGTGAACCTGACAGACACTGACTGATAGACGTGTTCAGCATAAAGGTCAACACTAGCCATGTCAAAGAGTGTTCAGTGGCGGTAACAGTCGTACAGAGAGTGGACATAGGCAATAAGCAATCTTTAGTTACAGAAGCCCGTGGCAATTGGCTGCTATTTTTTAAGGAAATAGAAGTAAATCCCTATCACCTGGCATGTACAAAAATTAATATGACAGTGGAATAGAAAAGTAATAGTTTATTAAAGATGAGAAAAATATTTTTAAATCCGATGTGAAAGCCTTCAGAAGCCAGACAATGAAATGCAAACAAAGAGAAATATATCAGTAGCAAAGAAGGCTATGGGGGCATTTTGTCGTATGGACATCTAAAATTCTGGATGCCATAAGGCCTAATGTAACCACCACGCGGTGACCAGTGATGGATTGATATTTGTATCATAATAAAAAATAAAGGGTTAGTACCCCCAATACATGAATACATTAGGAAAAAATACAACAATCCAATAAAAAGAGTAAACATGTGAATAAATGATTTTGAAAGGAAAAAAGATAATATTCAAATAACACCTGAAATCCAGCCTAGGTTTTAATAAGAAAAGTAAAAATTGTAATAAAATATTATTTTAAATCTCTTAAATTAGCAAAATGTTTAACAATTGATCACATTAGTAGGACTTGCAAGAATGTAACATTGTGTTTATCATAGATGGCCTGCCAGTTGTCGTGGTATTTTTGGAGCATAAATCAATCAGGTCTGTTAAAATCTGAGTCACAAACACAGGGATCTACATTACGCAATTGCTGCCACTCAACAAAGCAGTTCTCCAGTGATAAGTGTATAGAACAGTTATGTTTATGTTCTTTTGGTTACATGAATATGAGCTTACATGAAATGTGATGAGAAATGACAAATGTTTAAATTTCATCACCCTCCGTCTTGCTTCAAGCGCACTCACCCACCATCCTTGCTGCTTTCTGAAGCAGTCCGGGAAGGTGCCGTTAGTGCTCTTAGTTGCACTGTCTGGCTGCTTTGCTCTCCGGAGTCCACTTCAAACGTTACTTTTCGTGGTCACTTAGACTCCGGGGAGGAGTCAGAAGACCTGTGGTATCAGATTCATGCATAAGATGGGTGAGAATGCAATGTGATGCTTTTATTTGATCTAAATTTCCATAAGTGGCAATGAGAAAATAGGGCAAATGTTTCATTTTTAAAATGTGTTACAGCAACAGGCACATTCTGCAGTAATCAAAAAATCCCGAGATGCTGGCCTCAATTCAAATACATTGACCCCGCCATTGTCGTGTGTGTGTGTGTGTGTGTGTGTGTGTGTGTGTGGTGCTGGGCAGCAAACCCAGGGCCTCGCGTATGCACAGTAAGAGCTCTACCACTGAGCTACTTCCCTAGCGCTTTGGCAATGTGTCTTTTATTGTCATAATCTTAAAAATAACAGGAAAAAAGAATAAAAAGATGATACAGCATTTCAAAACAAAATTATAGGAGATTAATAATGGTTAATATATTGCATATTGTTATCTTCAAAGTAGTTGCTGATTGCAAGATATAAGCATGAAAAATGATCAGATAATGAAAGAACCAACTGTTCTTTTTACTAGTGACTAGTAGTGTAATTATCTATCTTGACTACTTATGAAATCCTTTCCCTTTCTTTTCTCTTTTTCCCCATCCCAGGTGTTCTTTCCTTTGGAATAGTTTCTTCCCCTTTCACTTTCACAGTATCTGTTGTAATTTGGGATCCTATTTACTCTTTCAGTGTCTTATACAAGGGAGACAATAAGATGTTTACACATTCAAGTCTGCTTTATTTCATTTATGAGTATGGTCTCAAATTGCATCCATTTACCGATAAAAGCCTCAAGTTAGAGCTGTAGTATTCCACTGTACAAAATACTACATCTTTAGTTTTTTTTTTAAAAAACTATCCTGCAGTTGATAGGCATTTGGGTTGGTGGGAGTGTAGATTGGTACAACCACCATAGAAATCAGTGTGGAGATTCCCCCAAAAAACTAGGATTGGAGATCTCATTTAACCCAGCTATTCCCCTTATGGGTATTTTCTCAGAAAAATTGAATACATCATACCACAGTGATGTATGTGCCCCCGTGGTTATAGCATTACAGTTTATAATAGCTAAACTCATCCTAAGCTTTTTAATATTTAAATATTCATTGTATCTTTTGATCATTCCTTGTACATAAATGTACTTTAATTTTAGCTTTTCAACAGCAGCACTGTATCATAGTCACTTGTAAGACTTGTGACCTTTTGTACCTACAAGAACTTGTCCTATGCTTATATTTCATTTATTTATTTTTATTTTAAAGAGAAAAAAACACAGAAAAGAAAAACAAGAAGCAAAAGAAACAAACAATAACAACAACAAACCCAAAACAATAACAATATAGGCTTTCAAAACAAGATGGTAGGAATTTCACAATGGTTGTTATATTGCATATTGTTATCTGCAAAAGAATTACTTAGGTTACCAGACATAGACATGCAAAATTGATCTAATCATGTGAATATTAATTGTTCTTTCCTAAGAACTAATAGAATTAGTAGTATTATCATCTTAGCTGTTTGATCTTTCTTTCTAGCTGAGTAGTGCTCCATTGTATTAAAATACCACATCTTTTTTACCCATGCCTCAGTTGATGGGCATTTGGGTCATTTCCATGATTTATCTATTACAAATCATGCTGCTATAAACATAGGTGCACATATTGTGTTTGTGTTTTAACAGATCAATTCATTTCTTTGGGCAGTTTGTTTTGGAATATTACAGAAAAAATCATCTGTTGCTTTTTTGGCAAACTGCGCTTCCGTCCTCTGAGGTCCTTCCCTGATTGGACTTGCTGTTGACTGTAACATGAAAACGTGTGCAGTGTAACAGCAGAACGTGCTCTGAAGTGCAGACTTCTGCTCACACATTCCTGAGGAGGTGTGGCCCCGTTTTCGACTCTACATCACTGATTTGTTTAGGGCTTTCTTTCTTCTCACATGTGCAAACCGAAGCTTTCTCATTCTTTGCTAGCTGTGCAGCTGAATGCATTTTGCTTATCCTGATGTTCATTTTATTTTACTTACACATTTGGTCTCGACTGCGAGTCAATAATTGCTTTTAAAGAAGAAATGTTTTATGTTGTTTTGGATTTCAAATGTCTGATGTCCAACTTAATTTGATGAATATGTCATGAGAAAAACCTTTCAGGAAGACCAGTTTTGCGGTTCACTCTCTTTTTTTGGTTACTGGGACTCAAACTCATGACGTTGCTTTTGCCTGGCAGGCGCTGTGCCACTGAGCTGTATCCATAGCCCACTAGAAGACCAATTTTAATAATTTTGATTATATTGGGACTATATTGCTACAAAAAGGAAATTAATAGAATCAACTCAACCAATTGACTCTTGAGCCATAATTATGCATTTGCATTTTTACCAGTGTGACTGGATCTCCATTTGAAAGTGACATTTACTGTTTTTCCAAGTGTTTTTGGATGGTCCCTTCAGAGGGACTCTTGTTGCCTGACTTGGTAATCAATGATTTCCTTCATTAACTTTGCCCTTCTTTTCCAAACCAGCTAACCACCTAACTAAAAAATGGGATGAATGGGCTGAACTCAAGTGTGTTAGAACAAGCAAGCTACGGTCTAGTGCTTCTGTCTTCTTCTTATGATTTGACCCCTGCTGCTTTCCGGCCGCCAGTCCATCCCAGGCCCCCTTTTCCTCCTGGCCTTCTCTCTCTCCCTCTCGATGTCCTATCTGCTTTGCTTCTTTGTCTCTATTGCTCTCAATGAAGTGTCGGATATTTTATGATTCTTCGGTGATTTCATGCTTCCCCTTAAAAATAGAGGCACTCAGCAAATGGATTGGTTTCTCAAGTCCACTCGGACTTTTTAGACTTGGCCTCAGTGGTGACTGCTGGATTATGAATGGTGAGCTCATTAACTACAGTTGAGGTGGAGAATATATTTTAATGGTTCTTATTTAGACATTAAGTATCTCTGGAAAACAGAAATGAATAAGCAAACATTAGTTATTTAACTCCTTGTCATATTTTGTTAAGTCATGACTTTAGCCATCGATAAAAAAGCAACAGATGCAATTAGCAAAGTTGGGCAAATATGGCAGGAAAAGTCAAAAGATTATTAAGTTGAGTGATGTGTCACTCCCACAATATTTTCAAATGTGTTAAAAATGAAAAATGATCATATAATGGTATTCATAATCATGACAGTCTCATTTTGCTGTTGTTCAAATATATATTGTGACTTTTAATATATATTGTGACTTCTGTGTCTGAGAAAAATTTTTTAGGATCATCTGAAAATATATTTATTCAAGTACTTTTCTTGTTATTCTACTTTGCCAAAGATAATACACTTTAAGATAAGCCATTCATTTTCTATGGTAAATGGTGTTCTTTTAAAAGACCTGGATACAGTCCCAAAAGAATGTCTTCAATTCACAGTACTATGCTCACCATTAATAATATTACTCAATAAACAGGCTTTGTGAATTAAGTTACAGCCATTTGGCAGACAGAGGGAAACGTAAGCCTTGAGACCATGCCAGTCCTTGGCAACTGTCTTTTCTGTGAGAAATAGCTTTTGGAGGAAGTGAATGGGAATGGATGGGATGAATGGAGCGGAGAGAAAGGGATAGAAAGGTGAATTCAAGAGCAAGGTGCCACTGTAATAAGTTTTCAGTGGGAATTTTTCTTCAGTTGTTGTAACTTTATGTCATAGTTTGGTGGGGCAGTGTTTATGTAATCTTGATATTTGTTTTCCAGTGAGTGTTTTCCACTGAAAAACCCATTGGCTCTCTAAATCCCAGGATTTTCCAACACCATGTGTCACACTTTGGTCCCCTACCACACTACCTATAGCCTTGTGTATGAGTGGCTTTCCTCAGGCTAACATCTGATTTCGGAAGTCTTTTCAGCTTGGGAAACATAAACCAAAGCTGATGGAATTAGGCATTCAATATTTTTAATATTGCTCGATTAGCTAGCAATTGCCAGAGTTCTGCCCACTGCTAACCTGTATTTATTTTTTCTTTCATAGAAATAAAAACTAACATGCAGCAGCTCAAAAAAAAAAATCTATACGTGAAGAGCCTGCTGTTTCTCCCTGAAGTGCACCTAATATAGTGCTTATTTTTCTAAATTATTTTATTACTTTATTAAACTTAAAATTTTTGCCTTGGGAAGGGTCAGTGACTGTCCTCCATAATATTTACCTAGAAACTATGACCCATTTTGGTATAATATTGGCAATTTAAGGCTTTGATTTTAATGTATGATACATATAATAAAAAATAATGGCATATTTTATCAACAGCAAATACTTGTAGAGTACTTTTATATTTCTTCCCAAGAATGACTGAAGCAGCGAGTGATTAATTTACTGGGTCTGTTTTTCGATTGATCTAGGGCAAAACAAATCCACAAGACTAGATACTATTCATTAACTTTCAAGCAGAGTTAAAGATTCCAAAGTAGAATTCAAGAAAACATGCCATTGAACTTGCATGAATCATTAGCTAGATCACAAATAAACACACATAGTTTCTTCAATGATTAATTTGATTTTAGCAAAGAATAATCTTGTTGCTTGCACAAGTTTTAGGTGCTTTAAAAAGGAAGCCATTTATTTTGAGGTAGTTGTATTTTCAGATGCAGTTATAAGAAATGGTATAGCTATTTTGTGTACTTTTTACTCAAGATGCTAACATCTTATGAGAGTAGTGCATTTTCTTTTTAAATCAACATTCCTCATAAGTGATATGCGTGCTCTCTCCTTCCACTTCTATGGGTGTCTTCAGAGCATCCTCTTACTGCTTGTGTTATCAGTTTATTGGCGTGAAACACCTCCGGTCCTCTTGGTAGGCAAGTCCACTGCATGTGTGAAAATGTGGATGCAGTAGCTCAGGGGGGCAGAGGGCAGCCTCAGAGGTGGAAGCTTGGGCTTGTATGTTACACACCTCTGGTGCGATAGTGTAGCTGTGATAACTCTCCTCTTGGCTCCTTTTCTTACTTAGAACTTTGCGTGTTTTAGGGGTTAAGGCGCTGACGGAGCAGAGCTTTCAGAAAACTTCCCGCAGACGAACCTTGCCTTCACTGCATTTTCGTTTAAAGGCAGCATTCACCTTTCAGGAGTTCTGGCCAAGAGTGACGCGATGATCAGCGTCTGGGCCAGGCAGCGACGTTTTGTTGGCTACTTAGCTATTCTTCCTTCACCCGGTTACATCATCACCTGCAAGCCTGGCCAAGCTGGCACTGAGCAATTTATTAGTGACTGAATGCTTCCCTGAGTTTTTGGCTCTAACTTCTGACCCTCTTATAACATTAATAATGGATCTGATGAATTAACCACAATCAAACTATCAGTATACATTTTGTTAATTTTATACATAGCTGAGCCAGCTTGAAACACTTTTTATCATAAGCCTTCTTTCTCTTCGATAATTTGGTGCCAACATCACAGGTTGCCGTGCTTCTTATATAAATGAATATTTCCGGTTAACCTAGAGAATATATTGCTTTGAACTCCTGAGGCATGAAAGTATGATTCATCACTACTAATTTTCATCATATTTTTCTTATATATCACGCTTTACCACTATGTGTTATTTCTCTGCTCAAAGAAAGATTTTATTCAAAATGCTCTCCATTTTGTAGAAAATTTTAGGTTTTGTAATCCTAGTGACTTTATTTTATGTAACCAGCCTTTAGATAGTTCATAGTGTGAATTATGTTTGATGAACATGTAGTGAGCAAAGGCCAGGAATTTAATTTCCTCTCTGACACAGGTTGATACTATTAATCTGTGAAAAACATTTGCCTTAGTTCTTTTCCTGATCCGGATATGTGCATAAATGTATTTAAATGTAAGTTGAAAAGATGAAATGCGGTTTTGAGTATGGGGATAAATTAACATAGCCTTATAGGAGATAGAAGTAAAGGTGCTAAAAATATTTTAAAAGAAAGATAATATTTGAAGGGGTAAGACTAAAAAAAATCCTAAATTTTAAGGATGACGTGATGGTTCAGGGTCCAAAGTACGCTGGGAAAAAGGAATCCATACATAGGTGTAATGTAATGCATCTGGTGAGCACCAAAGACTAAGAGTAGATGCTAAAGCAGCCAGAGAGAAAAACACAACCGTGAGATGTGTGTTTGTAAGAACCTGGTGGAATCATTGCATATCAACTGCCATGATCAGTGATGGAAGGGAGGGAACAGCGTCTCCAAGGTGTGGAAGGGAAGCAACCACCGATGTAGATTTGGACTCTACTGAAAAATCAAGAAGTAAAACTACTTTTCAGTCAGATAGGTATTTGTCAGTAGTACCACCTGTAGATTCTGCAAAGAAGAGCCTTTAAAGAAAAAACTTCAAGAATAAATATAATATTCCCTCAAAGGCCTGATATACAAGAAGGATTGTGAGCTCATAGATCAGACAATCTGTAGACAAAGACAGCTAATCTTGGACTACAGGGAGGAGTGGAGAACTAGGGAGATACCCCTAAATGACCATCAGGAATAGCATTTAAAGGATGAGCCCAATTTGGGCTGCATCTAACCATGTAACTCTCACATTGGCAATGGGGGTGTTTACTGAGAAGTGGCTGGAATATTACACCCTATAGAAGCAGAATCATTAAAAACTGAATTGCGGGGCTCTAGAATGTGTCCCCTCCCCATACACTTATCACTGTATACCCCATGTACAACTTTATTAAAAGGCAAAATAAATACAGTTTCAAAGGGCAGAACAAGCATAAGACCCAGATTCAGATATGCAGAATTATCAGAATAACCTGCTCAGGAATTTAGAATAATAAGACTTAGATAAGGACTTAGCGGATAATATTTAAGAACACATAGGAAAAATAGGTGAAAATTTTGCAAAGGAAACCATAAGAAATTGGAGGTGGATAAGCTACGTGTGTCACTGTGATTGGACTGGGAACTTGTTTTTTCTAAACTAAAACTTCAGTATTTAGATTTCAGTGCAGTGTTGGCACTTTGTGACAGGAGACAGTCTGGGCGCTCGGTCTCTAAAAGGTTCATCATCACTGGACTAAGTGATTAGTTCACCACACTTCTGGCTGTGTCACAGTGGCTCATGGAGGTGTGGCTTTGGGAATTGTATACAGTCCCTGTCCTCCTCCTCTATGGTGCTGTTTCCATGTTCTGTCTCTCAGCTTCCTTGAGCTAAGCATCTTTGGTCTGCCATGATGCCCCTGCCTTAGAGCTAGCTGACCATGGACTGGATGCCCTGAGACCATGAGCCATAATAACGCTCTGTTGTGGGTGTTGAGTATTTGGTCCAAGTGACAGGAAAACTGAGTAATATGAAAATGCTGTTGATCAATGACAGTTTAATAGAAATGAAGGATGCCTTTGACTTTTCCATTAGCAGAACGTACATGACTTGAGGACTGGACACTCCAGGAACTACCAAAATAGAAAGGCACAGGGAAAAAGTATTTTTTTTTAAAAGAAGCAGAATACTTAAGAAATATAGGCAACTACAGAAGATGTAAGCATGTATCATGGGATTAGCAAGAAAAAGAAATAGTAAAAAGAACAGAAGAACTGTTTGAAACTATGTGACCGAGAATTTCTCTGCATTAATATCAGATACAAAACCACACACTAAGGATGTGCAGAGAACCCTAAGTAGCACAGATATCACGAAGTAAGCTCAACTGGACAAAGTCAGTTCAAAGCCCAGAAAATCATGGATGCAGGAAAAGAGTCTTAAAAAAAATAAAATCACTGGGGAGTGATACCTAACTTCATCAAAGAGCAAATATAAAATTAAGTCCTAGCTCCTTGCTGAAAGCCTGTAAACAAGACTGAAGTTAAATACTCCACGTGTGAAGCGGAAAAAGCACTCACCTTCAAAACAGAAGGAGAAATAAAATTGCCTCCTGTAATTAGAAACACAAAATAAGGAAATTTGTTGACTGTAGATGTGCTTTGCAAAAATGTTAAAAGAAGTTTCTTGGGAGAGTGAGAAATTGATGTAGGTCAGCTCTACATGAAGAAAGGAGCAGAAGGATAGAAGAGAAATAAATAAAGATAAACTTCAAGTTTTCTTATTCTTAATTGACAGCAGTTTGTTCCCAATGACAGCATCCCCGTGTTTAGTGTAGCCTGTGCACGAGTGGAATGAATGACAGCAACGATACAGGGGAAAGGGGGCTAGGCACACTGTTGTGGCACGGTACTGTGCCACCTTGCAGGGGTGCAGTTATTTTACAGTGGACTTGGGTAATTGTCATGTACGAGATCTAGGATGACCCCCTAGAGTACGAATCATGAATAATTAACATGCTAAGGAGAGAGTGTAAACTAAATCATATAGAAACAACCACCATAAAGCACAAAAGACAGGAGATGAGCAGAAGACAAAAATAAACAACAGTGGCAATGAACAGCAAAGAATGACAAACAGCAGAAATTAATACAACAGTACAGGTAAGCTGATTGGAACATCAGGGGTGTAAACACACTAATTAAAAGACAGATGGTCAGAATGAATTAAAAAGATCCAAACCATTCTATGGTGTGGTCATTACCTTACTATTAAAACAAGGACATTACAAGGAAACTAAATATGAGTATCTTACATGAACACAGATACAAATTTTTTCTCAGTAGAGAAAAATAGCAAATTTAATCCAGTAATTATGCAAATATTATACCATATACTGCCACCAAATGGGATTTATCTCAGGCATGCGACCCTGGCATGAACTGAACAAGGAACTGACATAACTTACTGCAGCCACCGCTAAGGAAGAAGACAGATCTTGGATCAATTTTCTTTTGTAACAGAATACCTGAGGCTGGGTCATTTATAAAGAAAAGAGGATTCTGTTCATTCATTGGTCTAGAAATCAAGGAGCATATGTGGAGCAGGAAGACATAAAGTGAGCTCAATGTTTTATAACAATGCACTCTCCTGGGAATGAATCCATCCCTGTGAGAATTAATATAGTCTCATGCAAAAGACATTAACCTCTCTTTCCAACACAACTGCATTAACAGCCAGTTTCAAAATCAATTCTAGTGCACATAAAGCACATTTAAATCGTAGCATGTGATCATCTATAAATGAAGAAAAAATTTGAAAAAACTGCAGCACCTATTCATAACATAAACTCTCAGCAGTCTAGGAGCACAGCAGAAGTATGTAGACTTGATGCAGAGTATATACACAACCTGCAAGGAATATCACATGATGATGAGAAATTACAGTATTTGTTGCTAAGATCAGGAGAAAGATATGAAAATTTCCTCTTACCAATTCCTTCCTGGTTACACAATAAGAAAAAATAAATGAAAAGCACACAGACTTGGAAAAAGAAACTGGGTTTGCTTGCAGATGACATCATCACCTGTGTAGAAAATCTGACAAAATAAAAAAAAAAACCTCATGGAAATATTAAGTGTTAATAGCAAGACTGCATGATTCAGGTGATTCGGGTTCACTGTAAGCTTTCCTATACACAATGAACAAGTAGAATTTGAAATTAGAAACACAACACCATTATATTAACACTTACCAAAGGAAAAATATATATGACAAATGAGTTCAAGGTTTACTTAAAGAAAACTACAAAATCTAGCTGAAAGAAATCAAAGGACTAAATGGAGATAGTTTTATATTTACAGATAGACTCACTGCTGTTAAAGATGTCATTGCTACCGACTCTATAAATTTGATGTATTCTCAATCAAAATCTCAAAAAATTAGGCTGGGGATGTGGTTCAGTGGTGGAGCTCCTTCCTTGCATGCGCAAGGTCCTGGCACCACACACACACACACACACACACACACACACACACACACACACGTGTGCATACATCTACAATCCCAAGAAATTATCTTATGGACACCAACAAGCTGATTCTTTTAGAGAAGAACCTGGATTAGTCAAAACAATATTGCAGAACAAGGTTGGAAGCCTGACAACACTCGGCTTTAATACTTATTCTAAGGCTATCAAGACTTTATGACTCTCTTTGCTCAGCGTACATGAACAGATCAGTCGGACAGCAAGAGCACAGAAATAGACCCACATAAACACAGTCAATGATCTTCCACAAAACAGCCAGTGCAGTATGGTGGAAAACACAATATTTTCATCAACTGGTGTTGGATAACTAGATATTCCAGTCAAAAATATCAACCTAGACAAATTCACAAAAATTAACTCAGGATGAATTGAACAGCTTAGTGCAAAACTGTAGCATTTTAAAGTGATGACATAAAGGAAATTCCAAATGACCTTGTGTATAATAAAACTTTTTAGACACAGAATACAGAGGTATGATCCATGAAAAAGGTAATTGATATGTTGGACCTCATTAAATTTACCCTCTATTTAGAGCTGCTGATGGCGCTTAGGGAAAGAGTACTTGTCTTGAATGTGCAGTCATTGGTTTTGACCCCTACAACCAAAAGGAAATAATTCAAATATTTTTGTTTTGCAAAAGGCAGGGTTGAGAGAATGAGAAGACAAGTCAAGACTTGGAGAAAACATTCCCAAGAGATATGTTTAATAAATGTATCCAATATGCAAAAAAGGTAAAACTCAAAAGACAGAAAATGAATAGTCTGATTTAAAAATAGGCAAAATATCTGAGCAGTCCCCTTGCAAAGGAGCTATATCCATGACAAATCAAATATGAAAAGATGCTAACAATCATATATCATCAGGAATTACAAATTTAAAAAAAGAGATATCACAATCATGATTATTCTAAGGCTAAATCCAAAATACTGTACTGATACCAGCGAACACTAGGGAAGAGGTGAAGCCAAAGAAACTCTTGTTCATCACTGGCAGGAGAACCAAGGGTACCCCCACTTTGGAAGGCAACCCAGCAATTTCTTGCAAGCTAAACATGCTCTTACCATATCACCCACCAGTCATGCTGATTGATAATTGCCCATGTGAGTTGAAAATTTCTCTTCACACAAAGCCCAACACACTAATATTTATGGAACCTTTATTCAAAATTGCCCAGCTTGGAAACAACTAAGCTGTCCTTTGGTAAGGAAATGAATCAACTCTGAAACATTCCTACAGTGGGATGTTTTTCAGCACCACTGAGAAGAGATGTGTTATCAAGCTATAAAAAGACAGTGAAGAAACTTCAATGCATGGTATTCAGGGAAAGAAGCTAACTGTGGCTTCCATTCCATGATAACGTCTTCAAAGGCAAAATTATGGAAACCGGAAAAGTCAATCATGTGAAGAGGCTGGCGAGAGGGAGAGACGGGTAGGAATTTCCCAGACTTCTCCTGCAGACCATTTTCAGGGTGTTGAAGCCATTCCATGCAATACAGCTGTTTATGAAAATCCACTGACCGTACCACACCAAGAGTGAGCACTAATACAGTGTTAGTCTTGAGTGTATATAGAACTTTCTCACTCCCAAATAAGGCAGAAAAAAAAAAAAGAAAAAGTAAAAGTGAATGCAATTAAAATAAAGCCTCCAAAGAAATCAGCAAGCATAACATATAAACGTAGTGAACTTAGCTAGAGTTAAGGGATCCTCTGAATGAAAGAGGAAGCAAAACCCAGCTGCCTTAGGCTGACTGAGAAGAGAATGGGGCGGGGAGAGGTGGGTACCTTGGCCACGAGCCAAAACAAGTATCAATCAAGATGCATAATATTGTTTCTAGTGTGTTTAAAAAAGTCTCAATCCGTGATCAAAATTTTGAGTAAACACAGGGTTGTATGTCATTTTGCTGTGACAGTTGTTGGTGCTCAGTCTACTATACCTGACAACTAGTATAATAATGGTATCCCCTCCCTGTCTCCTATAAAGGAACAAATGGGAGCTCCTGGGGCATTGTGCTAGTTTTTCTTTTATGATAAAGGTTATTAACATTTTTCTACCTGATTTCAAATATGGAGCACTTGTATAAATGTGCGTCAGAATACCCATTTTTCCCCCTTTGGTGTCACTTTTTCATACGGCCAGGTGGGCCAGATGGTGAGACTGAGACACACCTAGGACACACTCACACATGACGTTTGGAAACTTAAGAAAGCTGACTTACCCTATGTAAATGTTAGGCAACATAAACTTAACGTTTTCCAAGGGGACAAAGCACACATTTCGTAGTGATGAAGTGTACAATTCTAAACGTAGAGGTGTCTAATCACACTTTCAAAATGATAAAGAAAAATTTGACGGAAGTGGAAGGACAAGTCCACCATCCATGTAGAAGCTGCTGCTGTGTCTCATTCAGTTACTGATCAAATTATCAAAAGCCAGTCCAGAACAAGCCCAAGAATTGAGGGCTGAAGAATTTTGAGGCTTAAGCTAATAGATGGTCTGTATGCAAGAATGAGAAAATCTATCAAGATGACATGGGAAATTTAAGATCATCTGTCATGAAATAATGCAGGAAGCTGGTCTGAACAAATTATATATAACTTTTAATGACAACACACTGTAGACATTAAATATTTGTGAGTACACGAATGTGTTAGGTCACTCTAGTATTATGCAAACCAGTCAAGAAAAATAAAGAGGAAAATCCCCAACTAATTTTATGAACCTTTTATTAATCTAATAAAATTTTATGGAGTACTCATCTGCTAAACGCCAGATTTCTATCTATGAGGAATGTACAATTAGCCCTGTTCTGAGGGAGATTTCATTCTCTCAGATTGATGCCGGGGCTAAGTAATGCAGGAGAAGCAAAATAAACACCAAATAGAGAGTATGTGGACATCTCATCTGAGAGCGTACCTTGTTATTCTAAATTTGCCAGTGGCGAAACACAGTGGTAACATGTAAGCATCTAGAAGAATATTTTCAGCACCCATTCTGAAGTTGGAGACATCCTTGACCTAATAAGGTACAATGATAGAAGATTCTGAAGGTCCCTGGTGCTGGTACCGGGGCTCACGCAGCACTGATGGAAACTGCAGACCTTGTGACAACCCCTTCGCCTCTGTCCCAAAGGCAGGTGCCACGGTGGGCACGGATGAACAGAACTTCCATGGTGATAGGACCAGCTTCTCAAGCAGCCATCATGCACACCAGGGCACACTCTGTGCCACTTGTGGACTTGTTTATTTTTGTAACCCCAGTGTTTACTGGTCTATGTTTGAAATATATAATCTGTAAATGCCTCCATCAAGGGAATCAGCATATGCAAATATCTCATCTGCATCCCTTTTCTTCCTTGCCCCGTCTCCTTCCATCTGTAAATCCCCTTCCCACCTCCCTAAAACCTGTCTCCTTGTTTCTTATATTTTACTCTTTAAATTATTTATAATTTTGGGTAAAAACATGCAAAACAATGCCATGTTAGGAAGCGATGCATAAACATAAAGTGTAAGTAGCAAGAAATGTTTGTGCATGAATATTGCTAAATCCAAGCATTCGTGCTAGAAGGGGACATGTATGGTAATCTCCTTTTTAAAAGAACACAATTGTATTCTTCTATGTTGCATGTAAATGCATTTATGTCAAAGACTGCAGTATTTCTAAGATATGATAATGTGATTGACTATTCTATCAGGGATAGTTAATGAATGACAAGTATTTATATTAGTGCTAACGATATAGTAGAGTGATTTTACTGCAATGTTCAGTGTGGAATAACCACTCTTAAACTCATGATTTCCATATACACTTATAGTTTTACTGTGAAGACTGATCATTCAGTAGCTTTATTCATTTAACAAATATTTATTAAATGCCTCCTATGTGTAGGACATTATGCTAGAGAACAGACGTTATGCCTTGATTACAGATGCAAGTATTTGAAAATACTGAAGGACTTTCATTTGTGAAATTCAAAAAAAGATTCCCCAGCAGACACTAATTATTATAATGAGTAGATATGACTTTAGTGCAAACAAACGATTCCAACTGACAATTAGTAATTAACGAATAATTTAAATATCATAGATATTTTAAAGTGTAAAGCAAAAATTTAAATAAAAGGATTTTTACTTACTGATGTTGTACTCAAGTCTAATAGTAGAAAGGCATTTCCAATATAAAATGTCTTTTTGTCCAAATGGCAAGTATGATGCCTTTTATGTCAGTTGACTAAATTAGAGATTATTAAAAATTAAAGGACAGAATCATTATACTTTCGAATATATGAATCCATATTGGTATGACTTGTACGATCTTTATGCATTGCAAGCACAGAGCATGTTAATGTAATGCGTACATTTCTCCTCCTTAAATTCTGTTGTAAGACAGTGTAGGTGATGCAACACAACATAATCTCTGTCCCAGACTTTATTTCCCACACTATCACCACGTTAGAGTATTGTGGTTGCAATAAAATGGGAGTATTTGGACCCAATCTCTGTTTGCAGACTTGAATGTACCTTAAGGTCCTTCCAGACTCTTAGGGAACCTTGTGTACCCACAGTGTCTCTTCTCTTTAGAGTCCAGAACAAGTTTCATTTGTCAGAAGCAAAGAGAAGTACACAAAGGCAACCTGGCCGAAGGAGAAAGCAGATACCATAAACTGCATAGACTCCAACATTCTCGAATAAGGGGCTGCGGTGTCTCATCAAATGGTTCTCAGCAGCAGTCAGATGCTCACAGGTCTCCAAGCACAAGGTGTAGTCATCAGTCTGGGTTTCAAGGACAGAGAACAGGACTTGTACTTACAGATAAACCACACGCAGACTGAAGGAGAAACCGAGTAATTCTGCTCAGTCTCTTTTTTCCACAGGTAGATTTGGTTTCATGTATTAAAATTTGTTCAGCTGGATGATTTTCCAGGTTAGCAATGGTTTGGATTAGCGAGCTTCTAAAAGTAGCTACCGCATACTACCAGTGGTAGTGCCAGATGGGCTATGCATGTGATCAATCACCGCATTGTCACCTGTGTCCGGTCACTGTTGGTAGTTACTTAATTTATGCAATAATTTTGGTACCCAAGGAATAGGTAAATACCCTGTATCTATGGCCATTTCATAAGAATTTCCATCCAGAAGTAAGATAATTCTTGACAGAAATATCATTGAAAGATAAGTATTTTTATCTTCACAATGACAAAGAATGATATTTTTTTTGCATTTGCTAATTGAAATTGTATAATAATCCATAAGCAAAAAATAGGCATTACTGCATTTACCTTTAAATCTTTAATGTTATTGTTTAATTAAGTGCTTGAATGTTATGGTTTAATTAAATGCTAAAAGACACAGTCCTAGTAGAAAAGACTCTAAATGTACCTGAAGGTCCTTCTGGATTCTTAGAGGAAACCCTGCATACCCACAAGTATCTCTGTTTTCACCATAAGTGAATGAAAATTTGTGATGGATACAATTGGCCTGATTTAAGCATAATACAATGTATGCATGTATCAAAACATCACTTGGTACCCCATTAATATGAAGAACTTTTATTTGTATGCATCTGTTAAAAACTAAACTTAAAAAGATCCTGTCCCATCATGTCAAAAACTCAGTCAATTAAGTCATTCACTGATGCAGTTGTCATATTAAATTTTTTTAATTATATAAATTTGTAAAGTACCATTTGATAATTCAACACATCTATCTGGATTATAATGTTTCCATCCCCTTGAACATATTTAATATTTGATTCATATAAAATAGTTGTACACCTTTACAGAGCATATTGTGTTATATCAACATATAGATATAATATATATAGGCAAAACCATGGGCATTAACTTCTCCATCTCTCTATCATTATTTGGAGTCTGCAGCCGTTACTGCTTTCATGAACTTTATGGACTATAGCTGCCCAATTGCTGAACACTACAACTTAGTACCCTTTAATCCCCCACTGCCTCCCTTTCTCCTTTATCGTTCTAGACTGTTGCTAATCACTATTAGATGTGCCAGTCAGCTTTTTAAAAACATCTGTATTTAACAATTGCCTTTTTGCATCTGACATTTCTTTCACAACAATATATGGAGACAGACAGATAGATAGAAAGATAGACAGATAGACAAGACAAGACAGAAAAAAAGAATTTCCTACTATATGCAAAGCCCTGAGCCATTTTCTATGTATCGAGGAGCTCTGTCCACGCCCTTCCCCAACAAAACCAATCACTGATGGTGGGTTAACAAGTTTACCTTACATCACATTTACTACCAGTACTTTAGAGCTACCTGGGGAAATGTCTGTTGGAGCAAAGTTACCTGATTACACCAAAGTTTCTGTTTTATAACGATGATTGCCCCATCTAACAGACCAGAGAAATTACAGGGGAACTGCATCACTGGATCACAATCTCAGCACCACATCCAGAAGGAAGAGACCATGAATGGAGCCTCAGGACAATTACTATTATTAGAGCGTTAGGCGCCTGTAATTTCCAGCACGTGCAGCTGCCTTCTACTGAGGAGAAAAGAATTTCTAGATGTTCAGAGGGCCCCCAATTCATTTCGGCCACTTGGGAACAGTTTAACAAATTACCTCCTTTAGTGCAGAAATTGGCGTTGCGCTGACCTCTAAGCGGGGGAAGTTTCGTCACCTCTCAGGTCTGTGCCGTTTGCCCCTTTGCACACCCGCAGGCCCTGCAGGCCTGTCACTTTTCCGGCCAGGAGTAGGAAGTTCTGGCCCAGGGTTTCCAGGCTCTGCCCTCAGCTGCAGATTGAGCAGAAATCAAGAATGGGCTGAGCTGCAGCTAATCCTTCATTTTCATTAAGTCTCTGTAGCATAGAAGGCTTCCACCCCAGGAGCCAGGGGAGGAGCAGGGGCTCAGAAGCGGGAAACCTGGATGAAAACCCTGAGTGTCTGGGTGAGCCAGTGCCTCTGGTGGCTTTGGGAATGTCGCAATGAGTGGACCATCGCAAACCCCACTGTCCTCACATGGGTCCACGTGGAGGCCCACATTGCAGTGGGTGACTTGGGAAATGAGCTCGTCTCTTCCCATTCCTTGTCTGTAGGATGGAGGTGATAGCAACTTCTAGCTGTAGGAAGGATTTGGTCAGCTAGGAATAAAACACTAGGCCTGACAGTGTAAGTCTTTGTGAAGACTTTGTGAAGCCCATACAGGTATTGCCTATGGATGGATACTTGTACGTATTTTAAAAACAATTTTGTGTCTCACAGTCAGCTCTGTGCTCAGTCATCAACACATCCACTTACTCATTCCTTCCCTTCTTCCTCAGTATCAAGGGAGCAACTGCGAATTTCCAGGCATCACACTGGGATTCATAGGATCAAAAAAATCCAGTTCTTGCTTCATGAAGCTCAGAGCGTGAGGGAAGCTGCTAAGTAATGAACTATTAACAATGTTCTATGGTAATTCCTGTGACTTTAAAAGTGTAGACAAAATTCTGTTCTCTCTACCAAAAATTAGTAAGATAAGGCACACTCTCTGTTCTCCTTGTGCCCCTAAAATTTTAGCTCGTGAGGCGTGTATTAGACTTGGATTATTTCATTTGCTCACCATGATTGGGAAATTATCTTAAAATTTCCAGATGTGACTTTTGCATAGAAACCTTTTAAACATATTTTAATCCAGTCCTTGAAATCATAAAAAACAGATCCTTTACGCCTCTTTTCTCTTAATTTGTAAACACTGAAGACAAGTGAAGTTGTTTTTGGTGATCTGTGGTCATCATTACAAACTTCAGCTTTAACAAGGTCCCAATCTTCTGATCCCAAAGAGCTCTCCGGTGACATTGGCAGGGATCCCTCTCCCTCCGTCTGCCACCTGTCCCACAACCTTCCTGTCTATGACCAAGAGGGCGGTTTCTTCCCGCTTTTATCCAAGATGTACAATATGCATTTTTGATTGCTGAATGTGATTGAATATTTGAGTTGCTCCCACTTAAATTATTCTACATTTCCCTTTGTCTAAGTTTGTGCTTGAAGGTACAGTATTATGAAATAAGTGACCAACTTTGAGATTGACGGGTGTAGAACTGATAAAGAAGGCTGAGTGGGTTTTCTTTGAGATGTTATCTTTTCTAGTCTCTAATGATGACAGAAGAACACTGGTTTCCACTCTAATGATCCAGAAGAAGGAAACATTAGTGAGTATTATTAGGCTATAGTCTAATAAAATAAATTCCATCAGTGTCTTCAAGATTCAATGATTATTCAATGATTTCCCTATGTGAACATGATAGTTTTTGGCTGCATCTCAGGGGAGTTGATTATTATTAAGAAATGATGAAAGCAGTTAAATAAACCAGTCAGTGATGAAGGTCCTGGGCCCTGGTACAGTCATTGGTCAGTTTTATAATCTGAGCTTCTGGGGACCTATCAGGAGAAATCTGTTTGTTATATAAGAAACTGAAGCATAATTAAAAGTGGCAGATGGTCAGCAGGAGATCAGGAGAACAGTGACTAGAGAGCCATTTGCTTCAGCAGCTGCTAAGATCCACACATATTTCTGTATTTTAAATAAAACTTTAGAATCATTGATTCAAAAGATAGGTGAAAATTCTAAGATGTGTTCATCATGTGTTTAGCAATTATTATTTCTTCCATGTTGTTATAGATGTGCATTGTCTGAAAGGGGTTGTAAAGAAAAACAGTTCTGAGACCAAAGCCTAGCAGTTTTATGAAACTTTACAACCAAAGAATAGAACAAAGTGTCTCTTCTTACTTACCTGCCTCTGTGAGCAACATAAAATGGTAATAGCAAAGCATTGTCCAAGGTCAAAAATAGACATCAGGGAGGCATTCAGTTGTGTATGTTTTAAATCTGATTTTAAATCAGAAGTTTAGGCAGTCATTGTTCAAAGATCTTTGTTTCATTGCTTTGAAAAAGTTACATCATTTAAAATTTAGAATCTTTTTACTGATAATTGACTAACTCTACACTGTACTTGACAAGAGAATACTTTTCCATAGTTTCTCCATATCTGTAATTTAAAACTGAAATGCTGCCATTTTCCTAGCTTTTCTTAGTGAAATGTTACACACAAGTGTTGCATAATTTTTGTAAGAATCCATGCAGTTGTATTTTGTTTGTCCTCCATTTTAAAAATATATTTATAATATGCACGGTGTAAAAAAACATTATAAAATGGAGCAATCATGTGTAATTCTACCAAACATAGATAACTGTGATAAATATTCTTAGTTTATATAATTGTGGACCTATGTTACTCTAACTGCAGATAAATCAAAATTATCTGTTTCTATCTTCTTAAAGTTGTGTCTCTATATCTATAGATGAATCTGCCTTTATATAGAATTATACTTGAGGTTATTTTAAGTTGGTTTCAAAATTTGCACTATGTTATGAGTGTATTTTTCTTTACTATCTTTATTTTGCGGATATTTTAACTATAGTTCTTTAAAGATATTTGGGGTGTGATCAAAAACATGGTGAATATTTAAATTAAAGAGGATATTTCACAAAAGGTCATATGAACGTTCATCATTCCGGAATACTTTACCTCACGCTGAGTATGCTTGTCCTGTTCTTCTTGTTGCTTTCTGAAGCAGCTCTTTTGTACCTTTAGACTCACTATCTTGGCTGCCTCTGTGACCTGTATCAATTCAAAATGTGGAGCTTTCATGGACTTTTTGCTTTGGGGAGAGGCAGAAGAGACACAGTGACAGACCCAGTGAGTGGGGCGGATGAGGACACAGCTTTGACGAACCTGCCTTTCTGCAGGATGGCAGCTGGCAGTGGCATTCCATGTACTTTTGATGGCACCTCCTAGTGACACTCACTGGACTAGAACCTTCTAGAACTGCTTTAGAAAGGGGTAAAAACAATGGAACAGGGAGGTTCTCACCAAAGGGGAGATTTCAGGGTGATTCATAGTAATGTGTCTCTTATTATTGTAATAAAAATTTTACTACACCCCTTATATGATTTTTTGAAAAAAACATTTCCTTATTTTGAGCTATTTGTTCCCTTTTTTTCCCACAAGCCATTATAAAACATCTTTCTGGAGTAGGCTTTAAACTTACTTTCCTGAACTCCAGTGGAATTCTGGGGCCCAACGGAATTCTGGGGCCCAATGGAATTCTGGGGCCCAGGGGAATTCTGGGGCCCAATGGAATTCTGGGGCCCAGTGGAATTCTGGGCCCAGTGGAATGCGTACACACAGTGCTCCAAGTAGAAGCAGATAAACTGTCTTGCTAGGAAACTTGTCCACGGTGATCCTTTTTACAAGTCTTGTTACCCAAAAAGACACATTGCTTTTAGATCCCCCACTCCCTCTGATATTATAATAATTTTAAAAAAGTCAGCCTGCAAGTTGTAAAATAATAACATTGCTTGTTTCTTCAGGAAAGTATTATGTGATACCTATATGCCTCAAGTTTTAATTCTTTACCAAAGGGAGGTCATCCATTTTCTGTTGCAAGTAGTTAACAGGACCGGGTCCACTTCATTAAGTTTAGGCAAAATTCCTCTTTGATTTTAAGCATTAAGGAGGCTGCGGTCGTGGCTTCAGAGGACTGAGGTACTATTTACTTTTACAGGAATCTTTCTGCTAGTATCTTTTTAGCTCTCACATGAACCATTTTAAAATCATAATCAACAAGTAAAAAGATGTTTTCACAAAAAGATCAAAATCACGCTTTAGCTGGAATGGCTCCACCAATTCATGTAGGCAACAACCGAGACTCGGAGGGCCAGGAACTTTCTAGAAGACAAACTGCGCGGTAACCGGCATAACAGCCCCGCAGGGCCGGGCCCCTCGCTCCTACACACTGCTATTCCGGAAAACACAACCTGAAAGAGAAACATCAGCAGGAAATTAGACTCTTCAGTAATAATATTGTAAAGTAAAATACAGAACAAACAAACAAACGCTGGCCTAGGCCATGGTCTTGCACTAACATTTTGTCTTTTGCCAGAGATTTACAATGGAATAGAGTTTTTTTTAAATATTGGGAATGAGGATAATTGCATGGCTAATTGACCTGGGGAAGAGAATTTAATGAACTCATTTCTCTCCTTCAAACCCATGGAGTCAGAAAGTGAGTTTTCATCCAGTCTCACATTTACCTGCTTAGATCACATCTTCTCTACACCTAGGGCCACTAGGAGCAGTCCTGTTACACCCTCCTAGCACCCGATAGCTCCTTAGGAAGTACGCAGAGATAAGCCCCCCTCTGTGGAGATAAAATTAATCAGAAACAAACCTTGGCCATAAATTACTGCTCATTCACTCTGAGGGTCACTTCCTCCAAAGCAGATCACAGAGCAGTGTGTTTTTGGTCACACAGTCGCCTCCTAATGGTTACAGGCAATGCATTGTAAAGAAACTGTCTACACTGCTGGTTCTACTCGAGCTTGAGATCAGTGCTGCCGAAGGATTCGAACTCCTTTCCTCATCCCTCTTCTCCTTCTCCTTCTGCTCGCAACTCTAGATTGAATGAGAAATACCTACCAGGCTTTTTGGGAGGCATTATTTATATATTATGCTTGTAAGATGATTTGGAATCACTGATAAATACAATAGTATGTGATCTTTCTTTTAGAGATGAAGAATCTTTCTTTTAGAGATTCATAGTGGGATAGTGGAATTAAGGACTGAGAATACTGTTCATGTTATCTAATTTAGGCTTAAAAGGAGATAGACAACTTTAACAAGAATATGGGGCTAACGAGTCACGACACAGAAACAAGATGTGGGGTACACTGTGATCTAAGGCCTAGATGATTCAGTTATCTAAAATAATGTTTTATTTGTTTAAAATAGTTTTATGAATACCTACTAAGGGTACATATTGATCGTTATTCTAATACGTAGATACAATGTACAATGATCAGATTGAGATAATTGATCTTTATGATTTCTCGTGGGGGAGGACATTTAAAATCTTAACCATCACATATTTGAATTCCACAGTTGATGGTTTTTGACCACATTTACCTTATGTGACATAGAACGTTAGACGCTCTTCTTCCTGTCAGGCCGTGCCCGTGTCTATTATCCCCTCTGTGTTTCTCCTTCCCCGTCCTCTGGTTCCTGCTGCTCTTTTCCCTGCTCCTGTGAGATGCCAGTGTTCACCTATGTGTTAGTCGTCTTCCTGTTGTGACAGAACACCTGGGAATAACCGCTGACTGGAGGGAAGGCTGTCTGGGCCTGCGGGGAAGCAGAGCATCATGGCGGACTGACATGGCTGCAGGAAGCTGCTCTCCTCTGGCAGCCAAGAGGCAAAGACGGAAGGAGGCAGACAGCCTGCTCCTCTGCTTCCTGCGCCTCCTGACATCTTCCCTGGCTGGGCCTCTGTGCTATCGGACGGTGCCACCCAAGCCCGGGGGACATCAGCCCCTGCCCTGAGTTTGCTGTCCCTCATGCCCATCATCTGCAGCAACCTCCTCACAGACACCCTAAGAAGCGTGCTTCACTAATTTCCCAAGGGTTTCTCAACCGGTATGACTCACAACTCAGGATGTGTGGCACTTATCTCTTTGCGCCTGATGTCTTCCACTTAATGTGTACTAGTTCCTCGCGCATTACTGCAAACGCTGGGGTTTCATTCTTTTATTGCTGGATAGAATTCATTGTTTATATACCCCATGGTTACTTTATCCCTCCACCTGCTGGTGGAAAAAACTCACTTGAAATGCTTACTATGGCGCCTAGTGCATTGAGACTTTCCACGGGGGCTCTCTTACAGTTAGTGTGACACAAACACCAGTGGTGGAATTATGCCATCTGACTTCTAGCCAACTGCCAACTCTTAACTTTTGGTTCTGTGAAATAAATTTGATTTACACACGCTTATTGCTAGGCAGGAAAGATTAAAGAGGCCTGTTCCCCTACTTCAAAATATTTTTGGCCAAAGTCTTATAGTTGATAATATTCTAATAGTCGTTGATTTACTGCAAATCATCTCATTACAGGCAATTACATAGACTATAAATGAATATTACACTATGAGTTTTGTCCTCTGTGTGTTGTCCAAATTCTTTCAAAAACACGTGTTTCTAGATACCTAGTGATATAACTAGTAGTAACTTCTCAGTCTGTAGCTGGTAGCTGTCTCTCCTGTTGTGCTGCTCGGATGACACAGATGGTGCAACTTATAGTTTGTGGAAGAGAAATGTAAGTAAACCATCATTTCGGTGTGAAGGGATAGGAGAAAGACCAAAGCATTAATAGAGAGGAGAGGGATGGCTGCCCCAAAGAAATGCGTGAGGGAAAAAGAATCTCCATTGTTGTAGATAAATTTTAAATTGAAGAAAAACGAGTGCATTCTTTAGCAACTATTAGAATGCAGCATTGACCAACGTGAAAATTACGACCTAAAGTTTATGTTATTTGTATTTTCTTTTCTGTTTTCCTTTTTCTTCTCATGTAAGAGGAAAAAATTACTTTTTTTAAGCTAAAATTTTTAGGATATCATTAAACAATAGCACACTGGGCAATTAAATTCATTTTTTTCCTTTCTGTTTTAAAAAATTCTGAAAGGAGAAATTGCTCAACTATAAACCAGTGGAGATAAGTAGAGACTGGCCAAAAAATACTTCTAACTAGAGTTTGTTCCAAAAATGATCATGAAACATGTCAAGCTGTTCTAAATTTTAAAACATTTACTACAGAATGTAGAACAGGAAAATGACCTTTGCTGTCCCAATATCAAAACAGTTGAATACTGTTAAAAAGGAAAGCAAAACGCTACATGGAAACAGTATTTTACACGGCTTGACTCTCCTATTGATAATTAAATATGTGATCCTGGCAAGCACTGCGTACTTGGGAAGGTCACATTAGATACTTCACAGCATGTGAAGTGTGAGAAAAATAATTTTCAAAAGTCCTGATATGGCCAGGCATGGTGGGTCACGCCTGTAATCCCAGCACTCAGGAGGCTGAGTCAGGAGGATCGTTGCGAGTTTGAGACCAGCCTGGGCTACAAAGTGAGCTCAACTGCATAGAGGGACACTGTCTCCAAAAAAAAAAATAAAAAATCCTGTATGTCTTTTATATTTAAATTTTTAATCTTTTCTTGAATCAATTATACTTTACATGAGATAAAGTTCAACAAAACATAGTTTTTATCTGTACAAAGTGAGAATTTTGTGATCATTCAGATACTAAAATTCTTTATTTCTTAAAGTTAATATGTGTACAAATGCACAAGTGCTAAAGTCAACAACTTTTGTCCAACGTGAACATGTATGCAAATATATACTAATTACCGATTAGCAATTTAAAATTTGCTTATTTTAATAAATCAATAAAAAGAAAAGATTATGTGTATATATTCATATATACATATATACACAAGATAGGTAACTATACTACTAATCTCTGTTAGTTTATCAAAAAGAATGGTTTGTGCTTTCATTCAATTGTTTGACATTTTTTCATGCTTATATCTTATAATATGAACAACTACTTTGAAGATAACAATATGCAATACATTAACCAGTGTTAATCTCCTATTATTTTGTTTTGAAATTCTGTGTCATCATTTTTACTCATTTTTTTTTGTTTTTAAAATTAAAAAAATCATAATAAAGTCATGGAGGAGTTATGGAGTAATCTCATGGAATGTGAATGGCAAAACTCCTAACTGAGTTTTTAAACTTTGTGTTATTTACTATTAATGATGTTGAGTTTATCCTGAGGGTGCAAACACCGTTTCTCTATTGACCTAATACTATGATTTGTCAGTCCAATCAGAACAGTCAATAATATTTAAAATGTATTTCTTATTTTTCAAGTGCATCTTGTTTGTTTTACAATAGACATTTCTCCTTTAAGTTAATAAGGATTGTCTACCTGAAATTAACAGTCAACATTATTTTAAAAGTTATAGTACTAAAAATATTACCGGTAAAGTCAGAAAAAATACAAATATGTTTCCATCACCACGGTACTACAACAATGAATTTCTGGGCAGAAATTCTGTCCAGTGAAGTAGAAGGGGACATCCAGCAATATGATCAGAAAATACATAGTAAAAAGTATGGATCAAAAGTTGTTCTACAAGTATGAAAAAAACCTTTATATCTTGAAAGTCAATCTTTATATCTTTAAAGGACATTGAATGTGAATGATAAAATGAACAATTTTCCCCAAGAATAACTATATATAACCTGGAAATAGGTGAAAAATATTTGGCTCTACTAATAATCAAAGACACACATAATAAAATCATGATTAATCTATTTTCTAAAATCAAAATAGTGAAGAGCTAGCAATCATAGCTTTAAGTATGGGGAGAACATTACAAGACAGACATTCTCAGATATTGTTGGTGGAGATATAATTGAGTTTAATTTTTCTAGAAGGAATTTGACCTTTTTAAAAAGAAGAATCCTTTAAAATGTTTATAAGATTTAATACTATGATTTTATCTCATAATTTTCTTAATGCAATACTTACGTACATAACCACTCCCCCAAGAAAATAAAAGTATAGGAAATCTAAATGCACAATCATAACCACATGTTGGACTAACTTCTTTTATGAAAAGTATAAGAGATAATGCAGTCAAGCACATGACATTTAATAATCCAGAATGTGTAGTAAGATGGGATACATACACATTCTCAATTTTGAAAAGAAAAAGGTACATACACACATTTTAGAAGACATTGCTGTATATGAATATTCTTGCTGTTTACCATCAGATCATCCTCTATGAGTCTTGTATTATGTAAACAAGCATAGTTACTGGCTCTGCAGCATACCAACTAGCATGTGAGTTACAGATGCCAGTCATGATCCGTGACCAATCCCCGTGCCCTCTATGAAAGCCCATTGGTGATTGGTCATTGCGCATCCCTGTTGTACTTATTCATAGGCTCTGAAATGCGTGGTTGTATTTCCTACTGGCCAGTGACAAATGACACTTTACAGACACGGACACTCAGGGAAAGAGAACTGGCACACAAAGCTGAAAGTCCCATGCAGAAAACAATAGAAGTGAAATCCAAGTAGAACATAAATGCAGAAAAAAAAAAAAACAAAAAAAACCAACCCACAAAACAAGTAGTTAGGGGCTGCTGCCCTGTGAAAGGCTAGGGATGAGCCCCAGCTTCTTAGGGAAGACAGACTTACAGCAAGTGAGGAACATGGGTGCCATCTGAGGATGAGGGGAAGACACCCCAGAGCAGGTGCTGCTAGCCAAAACGTCAGGGTGGAGGAATCCTCAAGGGTGTTGTACCACAGGAAACACAAAGGTCCCGAAGTAGAAGCTGAGCCAGATTTAGGAATGAGCCTGCCGATTCTCCCGGGCAGAGAAACATGCTCAGCTAGTGTGAGCCGGTTAGGGTGCCTGCAAGGTGAGCTCAGCTCCAAGCACGGTGCAGGAGATTTCTGCAGAGAAATAAAGGCAATCCCGTTCTCCAAGTCTGCGGTGTTTTAGGGTATAGAGTGCTAAACTAACATTTTGCTATTTTCATTTCCTTTACTGTGATGAGAGAATAGGGAGTTTTTAGTGTTTCATCAAGGTTTTAAAGGTCATGGAGCACTCATGCCAATATAATGTCTTTTTTTTTCTCTGATGTATAAAGCCTTTTTTTTTCAAAATAAAAGGATCACTGGATTTTAATTCATGAGTATCAACTTTAGTGAAGTAAATGGCTTACGAATTTTAAAAAGCCACAGCTTGATATTGTTCTGACATCACCTTATCGCCCTAGTGTGATCGATGCTTGCCTCTGTACAACGACAAGCCTTTCCGAGCAGGGGATGAAGCTCACGCGTTCGCCTGTAAACCTTGTCAGTGCCATGGCCACGCCACAAGCTGCCACTACAACGCCTCGCTGGACCCATTTCCCCTGGAGCATGGCCGAGGGGGCGGAGGGGTGTGCGACGCCTGCCAGCACCACACCGCAGGTGAGGGGCAGAGGGCTGCTGCCGGCCTCCACCTCTGAGGCACCTCGGTCAGCTCCATCGTACTCAAATACATGTTTCAAACCACTGCTTTCTAACACCAAAGCTGGTACAGCTGAATCTTCCCAATGACATGTCTTTATGTAGGTTTTAGGGAAGCATTGTAGTCCTCAAGAGTATCTTTTCAGGAAGAGATTTCTTCTGAAGGTTTACACTGTCTGACCAAACCACAAAGGAATACTTCGTGTGTGTGTGTGTGTGTGTGTGTGTGTGTGTGTGTGTGTGTGTTACAAAGGAATACTTAGTGTGTGTATGCATGCATCTGTGTGTGTATATGGATGTATTTGTGTGTATATGCATACACTTTGTGTGTGTATATCCATCCATGTGTGTGTATGGATGTACTCGTGTGTACATGTGGATGCATCTGTGTGTGTATATGGATGTATTCGTGTGTTATATGGATGTACTCATGTGTGTACGTGGATGCATCTGTGTGTGTATGTATGCATCTATGTGTGTACACGCGTCCTCTTAAAACGAGTTTCCTCAGTGTCTACTTATAGCTGCTTCCTTGCACAGGTGTGTTTATGTTTTCATTCAGATTCAGTGTGGAAACTGATAATCTGGGTTTGCTCTCTGAAAACACTAGTTAAAGGCAGAAAATGAGAAAGTCCTTTTCTAAAGCTACAGAGCATTGTAACTAGTATTTAAAATCATTATTGTCTGAAGGGCAGTATGTTGAAAGCAGAATCAAACAACATGTGAAGTAATATTGAGATACTGTTAAATAAGACAAATTACCCAAGAGTGATTTAGGATGGAAGCATGAGCGTTTTGGTCCACAGGATGTAGGAAGGGGATGCGGGGTCCGTGGTGTAGGAAGACACTAGTGCCAGCCGTTGGGGTCAGAGACGAGGATGAGGGGCGGTGCTGCTTTACACACGCCCCAGTGTGCTTCTGAGAGGCAGGACAGAGCTCTCTGGTGACACTTGGTGACGTTCTGAAACTCAGCCACCCTGGGGATGCCTTTCATGAAAGCCTCTACCATGCTAGGAATGCCTCTCACCACCCACATGCCTTGGGGACACCTTTTGATTGTTATAGTTCACAGGTGTTCACTTATTCCTAGCATCATTTGATGAAGGTTTGTGGTAGCCAAAGACTGAAGGAGGCTCTGGGGAAAACACACAATGAGCACTGTGTTTTCTTGCTGTGATACTCCTTAGCAGTTAGCATAGTGCTTGGGATTTAGCGATATTTTACTAAATATGAAGTTGAATGATAAAGAGTTTCTAGGTTGGAGATACAAATTTGAGGGTTGTCAACACATATAAATAGAATCATTTTACAAATATAGCTTCCTGTAGATGTTTATTAACACATAACCATCAGAGTTTAATTTTCACTTGTTTCTAGTCTTTTCTTCTTCTCAGATAAGTAGTATTACCTTATTTCCATTCTCAAAATTTCCCTTCCAAAAAACTGCTTGGTTTTAACATACATTTGCATGAACATAATTTTTGTGTGACTTTAGCAGGAGCCTCTCCTCATGTTTAAAATAATTTTTGAACTTTCTTTACATGCTTACTTTTTTAGTTTAGTAGTACAGATGTGAAGTACTTAATGTTTAAATTCCTTGGGGGAAGTTGGTAGCATATTTTGTCAATTTGAGCAGAAAGCATAATGTTTAAAGGGAAGGCTGATAGCTTATATCAGGGATCTCATATATTCCTCACATTGCTATAGAAACTCCTTGTGTGTGGGTTTTGTTCTTACATAAGAAGGGAACAAGAAATTCCAATAATTGTACTGATAGGAATTCCCCAACATGTCTAATAAGTCAGGCTATTCTAATATTTAATATGAAAATTACTTGAATAAAGAACTTCTGCTTTGATATTTGAAATAAAAAATAATGGTCCCTAACAGAAGCATTTGCTTCTAATCACGTTGAATATAGAGGAATCCATTGTACTAAGCGCATCCTCTGATTTTTACAAGATTTAGTTTTGGAATATTTCTAATACTACTAGGTTATTAGTTTTGTAAGTATCATCTATGACCTGTGTAGAAATTTCTCATATTTGATTTATGTGAAGAACTTGGCCCTTAAATAAGGTTTTAAGTTAAGATACATTTAAAAAATGTATGGGCCCCTCCAAAGCGTAGCGTCTGAGTGGAGTGGTACTCCATAGCAGATGGGAGTTTAATGAAGTAAAGCGCGGTTTGTGACAGGTTCATTGTTTCATATGCTCTGGATCACTAAATTGGCAGGTAGAGATGAAAGGTGCATTAAAACGGACGTCCCGAAAATTATGGAATTTCCTCAAAGGAATATAGTCTTTAATTCTGAATTATGCGGCTGATTTTAATGAATTGGAAGTCATAATGCATAACCTTTCCCCGACACAGGAAGGAACTGTGAGCTGTGTGAGGATTACTTTTTTCGACAAGTTGGTGCAGACCCTTCAGCCGTGGACATTTGCAAACCCTGCCATTGCGATGGAGCTGGCACCAGGAACGGCAGCCTCCTCTGTGACCAGGTTGGTTCTCGCAGTGAGAGTAAGTAACTCCGCTCTTGGCCAGGAGCAAGCTTGAGGGTGCTTGGCATGTGCTCTTGAAGCCTGCGTTTTCCAGGTCTGTTGTGTGTTTGCGCTGCAGTGAGATGGCCTCTTCCCAGGGAGTCCTGCCCAGTGTTTATGATGAGCGTGGCTATAATACCACAGAGGTCATCCCCACCACTCAGCCAGGGGAATTCTAGGTCAGTGATTCCAAGTGTGAAAAGAAGCCAGAGGATGGGGCTTCCCAGTAAACTGTAAAGCTAACTGAGTATAAATCTTAGGATTATTGGTGAAGTTAATATTAATAAATAAGGACAGTTTGAAACACAAGTTCCATAAAGATGGCATAGCAAAAGTCAGCTCTGAGAAGATCCAAATGCAAATAATTTGACAAATGTTTTTAAATTTCTTTTTCCAGCTTGTCTTTCAACTCACAAATACAATGCATTCTTTATATAGATTTTAAATATTTTGATCCCTGCACCATAAGTATTCTGACCTAGATGAATGTAGATTCTAGCTAATCTTGGCCCATCTATCTCACTGTATCTCTTCCTCCCAAAATCTCTCCTTTCCTCTCTCCTCTTTCTCATTCATTTCTTTCCTTCCTTCTTCAGATTTGAAGATATACGGAAAGACATTTCATTTTAAAAATACTTATTGGTGCTTATTAATTTTTTAAAGTATTGAGCTTCAATGTAATGTTTTCATATATACCTATAATGTATTTTGATTGTATCCATCCCTGTGACCCCCACTTACCCCCCATTCCTGGATACCCTTCTTCTTGTTTAATAACACTGCACTAATCTCTCTTCTACTTTCACGTTAGTTTTAGTTACAAATTTTAGGGAATGCACAAGATGCTTGATTTTATGAGTTTGGCCGATTTTGCTTATAATCTCCAATTCCATCCATTTTCCTGAGAAGTGTGTAATTTTTGCTCTTTGTGGCTGATCCATACTGCATTATGGATATATATCCCACTTTCTTTATCCATTCACCCATTATTTGACATCTAAGCCGGTTCGTATCTTTGCAATGGCGAACTGTGTTACAATGAACATGAGTGTTAGGTATCCCTGCAGTAAGTATACTGACCTGCCTTCCTTTGGGTATGCTGGAGGGGTGGCATACCTGGGTCACATGAATTCCTTTGTGGTTTCTTGAGGGACCTCCACCCTGGTTCCCATAGGAGCTGGTCCTAATGTGCATTCCACCCAGTGGCGTACAAGGACCATTTTCCCCCAGAATTCTTACAAGCTTTACGTGGTTGTTGTGATCTTTATGACATAGAATCTCAATGTAGTTTTAATGTTCATTTCCTCTGTGGCCAAAGATGTTGAACACTTTTTCATGTTCTTACTGGCCACTGGTACTTCTTTTGAGCAGTGCCTGTTCTCATTTGCCCTTTTATTGATTGGAGATTTGATTTTTGATTTTTCCTCTATTCTTGACATATTCTAGTATTTCTGTCATCGAGTAGCTGGCAAAGATTTTCTCCCATTCCATTGGCTGTCTCTTCACTCGGCTGGTTATTTGCTGTGCAGAGGCTTTTTAAGTTGGTGTTGTTTCATTCATTGATCAGAAGCTTCATTTTTAAAATAGGTTTTCATTAATGGAAGCTCCAATCTGTTCTGAGTTAAAATTATGAGAATGGACAAAGGAAAAATGTATGTCAAACAACCAAACCAAGGACTCTGTTAATGTTAAACAGTTGCCTGTTCTGTTATAAATAATCAAAAGAACAGTCACTGTGAGCATAAACCACAATCTAAGGCATAGAACATGTCTTAAAAGGTTCAGGGTCAATATTATAAACTTAAGATAAAATGCTTGTCATGTGGCTTTTGTGTAATAAAATTGTAATGTAACACACAGCTGTAAACTAGGACAAAGTACAGATTTAAAGGTCTTCAAAATCACCATGGTATGTTGGCAAGAAAGTATCATATGTTTTATTGAGGAGTTGAAGGGTAAAAGAAAAATTAACAGAGACAGTTCCTACTATTTTCACAGTATGATACTTAGGGCCTATTTTCTCAGAAAGTCTTAGTAAATTTTCTGTCTTAGTGAAGCCTGACACCTTTATAGGTCTCATGTTTACACATCTCTTGTGAATTGTCAGTGCAATCAGTCTTTGCTTGTCACGAAGCCTCAACTCAAATACTGATAAATATTTTGACAAAATCTTCACTGACTTCCCCACCACAAAACATGCTCCAGTCAATACCTTTACCTTTCCCCACTGTCATTTTTATTACGGTCTTTATGCAATTAATTTGCTTGTTTAGTTCTTTTCTTTCTCTCCATCCAGCACACATAGAGGGGGTTCAGGCATATAACGGCTCCCAATAAATATTTGTTAAAAAATGTTCAATAAATGGAGATTCTATCTGAGCACTGATCTCGTAGGTTACTTTTGAAGTTGGTTTTTGTTGAGACATAGTATATGTGTATCTGTAGGGATACAGCATAGTAATCTGACATGTGTACAATTGCTATAATCAAACTGGAGTAAGAAGCATCTCCATCTCTTTTAATATAATGTTGCTTTTCTAGTCATATTACATAATTAACTGTATTGCTCAGGAGTTACCCTGTTGTTCTCTAGAAAAATAAGAACTAGCTCTTCCTCTCTGTGTTCTGTGCCCTATGACGCTACTAACCCCTTCCTGCTCTTTGGGGACCACTATTCTAGGTCATTCTTCTGAGACGCATTTTTCAGTCTCTACAGAAGAGGAAGAGCATGTGCTTCATGTCTTTCCATGCCTGGCTTATCTCACTTAACATCACGTTTAGTTTCTTCCATGCTGGTGCAAATGAGAGGCTTCTGTCTTCGTTGTAAGGAGTCCTCCACTGTGTATACAACACAGCTTCTGCACGTGTCACTGATGGACATCTGGTTGATTCCATATTTTAGCTGTTGTGTTGTTTTCTTTTCAGTGCTGTGGATGGAGCCCAGTCCTTGGCACATATTAGCATTTTCTCTACCATTGAGCTACAGCCTCGGACTTGCATATTTTGGCTGTTATGAACAGTGCTGCAGGAAGCATAGGTGTACACACACACCTTCAATGTGCTGATTCATTTCTTTCTGATGTATACACAGGAGTGAGAGAGCTGGAATGCATGGTAGTTTTATTTTTAATATTTTGTAGAACCTCTCTTCTGTTTTTTATGACTACTAATTTACAGTCCTGTCAGCATTATGTGAGTTCATTCCTCATTGCTTAGTTATCTACTGTTACACTTTTTATAGTTATTTAACCTTTCTAGTTGGGATGAAATAGGATCTTATTATAGTTTTGATTTGCATTTCTCTGATAAGGTGATAACAAACATGTTTTCACAAAACAGTTGACCGTTTGTGTGTCTTCTTTTGAGACATGTCTATTTAGCTATGTATGCTGTTTTAAGTTAGATTATATTTTTGGTGTTCAGCTTTTGGAGTTTCTCAAATATTCTTGAGATAAAATAATCTGCAAATATTTTTGCCATTTTTCCTTTAATTCTGTTATTTCTGTTGCTGTACAGAAACGTATCAGGTTGATAAAATGCCAGTTGTCTATCTTTAGGATTTTTTTGGCCTCTGTTTTTGGATTCCTACCTAAAAAAATTATTGGTTGTGCTCATATATGGTTTACCTTACCTTTTGTTCTAGCAGTTTCAGAATGTTAAGTGTTATTTTTAGGTGACTGATCCATGTTGCATTGATTTTTGTGTCCAGTAAGAGGATCCAGTTTTGTTTTTCTGTATCTGTATATCTAATTTCACCAGTATTATTTATTGAAAGCCTGTGCTTCTGTTGAAAATCAGTTGACTGTATGACTGTGGATGAATTTCCAGGCTCTCTATTGTGTTCACTTGGTCTGTTTTTCTCTTTGTATGTCTGTCTCATGCCGCAGTCTTTACTACAGTTTTGAAGTCAGTTGTGATGGCTCCAGCTTTATTGTTTTTGCTCAGGATTGATGTGGCTATTATTGATATTTTGTAGCCCCCACATCAATTTCAGTATTTTTAAAACTGTGTGAAGAAAGTTATTGGTATTTTGGTTTAGTGGGAATTACACTGAAACTTTGAAATCTTTTTGTAGATCATTTTAACAATATTAATTTTTCTATTTCCTGAACTTAAGATATTGATCTGTGTGTGTGTGTGTGTGTGTGTGTGTGTGTGTGTGTATTCTATTGTTTCTTTCATTAGTGTTTTATGATTTTCATTGTAAAGATCTTTCCCTTTCTTGGGTAACATTATTCCTGAATATTTTAATTTTCATAGCTATTATGAATTGGATTGCTTTATAAGTTTGGTTTTAACTTTGTTATTAAAGTACTATTATTTTTTATATTGGTTTTATTCCTGCAATTTTACTTTGTTTTTCAGTTCTAGTAGTTTTGTCAATCGGTAATTTAGTAGCAGGTTTTTTTTTTCTTTCAGTGATTTGAATGTATCATCTCATTTTCTTCAGGCCTGTAAAGTTGCTGCTGAGAAATCTGCTATTAGCTTTATGAGTACTCCCTTGTAGGTGAATTACTGTTTTTCTTGTGCTGTTTTTAGAATTTTCTCTTTGTCATGTACAACTGACATTTTCACTTTAATAAGACGTGGCAAACAGTTGGGTTTTTTGAGTTTGCTGCACACGAATATCCATATTTCAGTCAAAACTGGGAAATTTTAGCTATTATTTCATGAAATAGGTTTTCAATGATTTTTCATATTTTCTTTAGCTTCTAAGTTTACCATATTTCTTTACTTGATAGTGACACATACAGTTCATAGGTTATCTTCATTCCTTTTTTTCCTTTTTCCTTTTCATCTGAGTTAATTCAAAGATCACTTCTCAAGTTCATAAATACATTATACTACTTATTATATTGTAGAACTTTTTTATTGTATTTTTATATGACTGCTCTAATTTTTAGTCCTAAGATTATTGATTAATTTTTTGATGGCATCTCTATTTGGTAAGTTTTTCACTCATATCCTGATTTTTTTCATTTTTGTATTATTTGTGCTGCATCACATCTTCTAGGATCATTATTTTGAATTCTTTTTCAGGCATGAGACAGATTTCTTTTAAATTGGGATATATTTCTGGAGAATTATTGTCTTTGGAGTTGTCATGGTCTCTTCATGCTTCTGTGTCCTTATGTTGATGTATATACATTGGATATAACGATCAAATAATTTAAATTTTATGGTACAACTATTGGCAGGAATTTTTTGTTTAAATTGAGTATGGGGTTTCAGCTAGATATGTGCTTTGGTTTTGGTTACAGTAAAGCTTAGAGGTATAGTTTCTATATGATTTATTCATTGATGCCATGTCTATGGTCACCCTAAACTACAGTCACTACTCCCAGGGACTGTAGCACTCCCTAAACTTTGTTGTACAACTTGGTAGTGCACAGAGGCTTCCTTAGGTGTGTCCCCACACTCCACACAGGCAGCAACTGCTGGTACTAGACTTACATTGACATAGGATGTAGAGAGGACTGTATCCAGATTCCCAGGGCAAACCCAGGTTTGCCCAAGGTTCTGGTATGGCTAGCTATGTTCCTGGGTGAGCATCAAGATAAAGTAGATCATTTATTGGTGACAGGGAGTCTAAGTGATAAGGTCACTCTGGAAAAAATAGAAATAAAAGTTTTGCAAATGGCAAGGGAACCAAAAGACGAGGAGAGCAGGGAAGGCTTGGAGGAGCACGGGATGAAAAGTGAGTTAAGATGTGTTATACGCATCCCCAACTTAGCCCAATAAGTGGAATCAGTCAGAATGTACTGAAAACATGGACTAACACTTTAAAAATTTAATAATGCATATTTCTCAGATGGAAGGAAAAACTGAGAAATTGATTTGGTGTATCTTAGTTTTCCTGTCACTGGAAGAGACTGTTCAACACTTACAGCTTTAAAAAGAGGTGGTATATTTTGCTCACCATCCAATGATTTCCATCCACAACTGGCTAACTCCAAGGAAGAAAGGGCATGGCAAAAGGCCTGGTAGAAGGTAGCTGCTCACTTCATGGCAGAGAGGAAGCAGAAATAGATAGAAGGAGGAGCCGAATATAAGAACATGGCCTTCCAGATCATCCTTCCAGTGACTACCTCCAACTAGGCTCCATTTCCTGAAAACACTTAACTATTGAACTCATATGTGGATGACTTCACTGATGAGAATGTCACCACCATGATCCAGTCACCTTCCAAACATGAGACTTTTGGAGGACAATTTATTTCTAAACCCTCACAGAAATTAAAAAAATAAAATAAATATACACTTATTAGCAAAAACTCCAATTGATACCTTGAGCTTTTAACCCCAAGAAATGAAATCAGTTTCATTTACAACAGTCCACTATAGGACATAGAAATAAGGTTTCTTTATAACTGAATAATTACAATTCAATGCAAATCTCTGTTTTTTTTATTATACTATTGTATGTAAGAAGTAAAAATTTAGAGATTGAGCGAAATGTATATGGTAGACCTCTATCCTTACTCTACAACTTCCATTGAATTTGTCATCATTTCAAAATAAAAAAACTAACTTGTACACAGAGAAAGAGAAATGAGTCTTAATGACATCACCAGAAATTAGCATTTCAGCAGATAATTCAAAATTGACATAAAAATCTCAGGGAAAGGCATTTTAAAAAAATTAAGACCCAATTCTAACCAAATTGGTGCTCAAGTACCTGGCTAAGACTCTTTGTAAAACTGGTGTTTTATGTAAAAATGAAAAAGGAGTATGAGACAGGAAACAGCATTAAAACCAAGAAACAGTGAATAATTATGATCCCAAGGAGTACATATGAGGCAAACTATATTTGAAAAGGATCCGCTGGGCCTTACTATATTTGAAAGAAAAATTTTTAAATAGCAGTTTAATGATTAGATTTCATTCTTTTAAGGTCAAAGAAAAATAACTTTTTGTTTCAATTAGTCATAATATTACCGCAATGATGTCTGCTTTGTCTATATTGTGTATAAAGTTCAGCTCATTAAAAGTGAAAGGTAAGGGCCGGGGATTTCGCTCAGCAGCCCAAGTGCCTGCTTGGCAAGCGTGAGGTCCTGAGTTCTACCCCTGGTAATGTTTTAATACACACACACACACACACACACACACACACACACACAGAGTGAAGGGTATAATGCCTACACAATGAAAGATAAGTACTGTCAATTTGAGCATCAATAAATTGTTAGTTATAAATTTGGAGTTGATGAAGAAAAGGCAAAATAGAACAAATAAAATTGTTCAATGTCTAACTTAAAAATAAAGATCAGTAGATATTTTTAGAGCCATAAAACCAGCAAAAAAGTATATATATATATATATATATATATATATATATATATATTGTAGAATATAATTGTGTTACATTATAATTAGTGTTCAGATTATAACAAGCAGGTCATATATTATATATGGTGAAAACATACTATATCTGTCAGTTCTTCCTGGAGAAACAGATTTAATGCATGACATATAAATATGTGTATAGGTGGGCTTACAGTGACCACCCACAGAGACAGGAGTGGGAGAGACCACGAGGTTTCTGTGTGCACTGGGATCCGAAGGGTCCAGTCCGGACTGGGACTCACAGTCATGTCCCTTGCAAGTCCATGTCCAGAAGCCAAAGGTCCTGCAATGGGAGGCGCAGGAGGCAGGAGAGGACTCCCAAGGGAAGGTGAAGCCTGGAGCTCCTGCGAAGGACACAATAGAGCCACCTTCTTCATTTCCCTTTATACCATCCTGGCAAGAAGTCTTACGGCGTGGGCCTTCCACACCCGCGACTGTGTCCATCCAGTTTAGTGAGGCATTTCTTATTCAAGATTCAGTCAGTTAACTGCCACACATGCATATGATAAAAGACACAGGTAATATACAATTATACACTATATGATATATATGTGTGCCCGAAAATATGCAATAATACATACATACATAACCTGTTATACCCATGTTGGGTAATAGATTATCTTCTATATAAAATCAAATGTTTAGTGACCAACCAGATCATTCTTTCCTAAGATTGGGAGGAAAACAATATTCCCTGTTTATTTTCTATTCAGTCTTTTATTCCAAGTTCTGGACAGATAATTAGGCAAGAAAATAAAATTATTCTGATAGGAAAAGGAAAAATAAAACTATTTGCGTATGACATTAATTTGTATATCAAAAAATCCACAGGAATCCATTAAAATCTTATTAAACTGATAAATGTATTTTATGAATTTGCAGACTATAAGATCAATGTACAAAAATCAATTGTATTTCTACATGCCTGAAATTAACCATCTAAAAATAAAATTACAAAAACAACTTCATTTAAAATAGCATCAAAGGAATAAAATATTTTAGAATAAATTTAAGCCATGTTTGGTGGCACAGATCTGAAATCCCAGCAATGTGGGTGGCAGAGGCAGGAGGATTGTGAGTTTCAGCTCAGTCTGGGCAACTTACTGATTTAGCAAAACCCTGTCTCAAAAATAAAAATTTGTCATCATTTCAAAATAAAAAGACTGAAGATGTAGGCCAGCGTGAATACCCTGGGTTCAATCTGCAGTACAAAACAAATGAATGTAAGCAATTTATTAAAGGTGCAAAAATTCTATACTGAAAACTGCAAATGTTACACTACAGAAAATCTAAGTAAATAGACATCAGTGTTCTGTGTCAGCAGACATAATATTGATGACATGGAATCATTCTCCAAGCTGACTGCAGTTTCAGGGCAACCCTTGTTAAAAGTCCAGATGACTTCTTTTCAGACATTGATGATATGATGAACTTTAAGGGGCTCAGGTATGTTTGTAATCTGAGCAGTTGGGAGGCTGAGGCAGGAGAACTGCAGGTGCATGCTCAGCCTGGGCAGTTTAGTGACTCAGCAGAACCTTGTCTCACTTAGAAATAAAAAAAGGTGAGGAAGGAGATCAGTGCAAGACCCTGGATTTAATCCCCCATAACACACACACACACACACACACACACACACACACACACACGAAGCTCAACACTTACCACCATCTACAAAGCTTGCCTCAAAAGACTGACTGCAAGAGGTAAAGTAATAAAACTCTTGGGAGAATAGAGCTTCTTAGGTTTGGCCCTCAAACACAAGTGACAGAAGAAAAAAATGGATAAATTAGACTTGGTAAAGTTAAACACATGTGTGCTGTAAAGTGTACTGCTAAGAAAATGAAGGAACAGCCCAAAGAATGAGACACTGTATCTAAGGGAGATGAGAAGATACTTGTGTCCAGGGTCTATTAAGTATCTTTACAACTGAATAACCCCACGGCAGTCTAGCTAGAAAAGAAGGCAGAATCTGAACAGATATTTCTCAGGCAAAGATGCTCCCCAGCATGGAAAGTGGCTGACATCCTTGGTCCTTGGGGAAACGCAGTGCAGACACGGGGGGCCATGTTGGTCCACTGTGGCAGCTGTGCTGTGAGGACAGACGGGAAGGAGCAGTGCGTGTGGGGATGCAGGAGCTCCCACAAACTCCGATGGAGAATTGGGAAATAAAGCACTGAACACAGAGTTACCGTGTGACCCAGAAGTCCCACTCCTCGGTGTACAGCCAAGCAAAATAAAAACATCGCTCATCACAAGATATTATCCTGGAATATCATAGCTATGTTATGACTAGGACTCAAACTATGGAAACAGTCTGAATGTCGATTGACTGTTGAATGGATCAATACAATGGGGCATGATACGGCCCAGAATACAGTGCAGCAATAACAGAGAAAGCCACAGGTGTACTCATCCTGATTTTGTAGAAATGAGGGTGGAGGAAGGATGGGAGGCAACAAAGGTTTTTCACCAGTGCTTCTGTTTCGTTTCTCCATGTGCAAATACCTAGTTTATATGTGTGAAAGACAAGGCTTTAGAAATGTTCATCTTGCTGCTTTGAAAGTAAAATTTTCTTTGTCTTAAAATTATTTTATCTTCCAAAATCTACCATTGACAATTTCTATAGTCAGAAAGAAAGAACCTTCATCACATTTCATAGGTTGTTGGAGCTAAAAATGAATAGGAATGTAAATAAAAATGAATTTCAAAGCTTTGCATCATCTGCATCTAGACCATATTCATATTTGGCCTTAATTTTTATTTTCTCATGTTCTAAGTTCAAAGTATGTGGATTACTGGTGCTTGTGGAAATACTGTGTCAAATATATATTGCCTAAATAATGTTATAAAAGACTCCTCAAATGTTTACTGTAATTTTTAATGGGGTAACAGGATACACACTAAAAAAGTTGTCAACAGTGTCAGAATTATAAACTATAAAATTGAACTCAAGGACATTTTTTAAAATTCATGCACTTGCCATCCTTAATAATATTAGGGAGCTACAAGGAAATTAGGCAGTAGTTCAAGTCTCATTTTGTTATAATAACTTAGGAATCGAGCCAGCCTGAAATGGCCTGAGTTACTGTGCTGTGTGCTCTGTGTTCTGGAAGGGAAATTTCCCTTTGGCACTTGTCACTGGAAACTCAATCCAATCTCATAAGATATGGCGTGTTTGCCTTATTCTTCCGTAAGAAATATTGTAATGCTTCCTCATGTGGATGCCAAGATTTTCAGAATGGCATGAAGTAATGCTCTGAGTCACTGGATCCTAAAAATACTCATGCCAAAGTCAAGACAGAGAGAACAGCTAAAGCACAATAACAATATTAATATTGATAGGGGAGTGGAAAATGACGAGTAATCGGTATTGGCGAGGTGTTCCTAATATAGTGCTTGGGTCCCAGGCTGCCGTGTGAATCAGGGCTTCAGTGTGCCCCCTTCCGTGGTATGCAGGAGTGCTTCCATGTGTTTATGCATTTCCCCCTAGCTTTCTCTCCCCTTATTTTGTGTCTGTATGTAGTTTTAGTACTTTCGTGACATCCGTAAGGGATGCGTGAGCCAAAATGGACGGCAATGGGCTGCCCTGTGGACCGGGAGTCCGTATCTCTGCAGTCAGGCTCAGTTACTAATACGGGTTGTAAGGTGACATCCAGGATGCTACCTGCATCCTTCTTGCTCCCTTGAACTCAGTGCATGAGTTACTTGTGCTGCATCCCAGGCTGGAGGTTCACTATCTTTTCTCTTTTCCTCATCTACCGTGACCCATGTCCTCATGAGTCAGACAGAGCCCCAGACCAGGGGACTGTCCTTCCTGTGCCTCACGGTATCTGCAGAAGGACCTGTGAAGCCCACCTCAAGTTGCATACATCTAGAGTTCCCTCTCTGCTCCTAACCCAAGGGGAAGCAAACTGTCTGGCTCCAGTCCGCCCTTCTGGCGTGCCTGCCTCTCCCATGCTGTGGCCCCTGGCTGTCTACTCTACCAGCCCCTTGGACAATGCTGGTGAGTTCCTCTGGAGTCCTAAGCACATGTCCTGATATATATAGAAAGTACTCAAGAAATATCCTGTTAGCACTTTTTCCTGCTGGGAATTTCCCCCTCCCTGCGCCCTTTTTCTGACTTTGCTGTGTTCCTATATCTCGGCGAGGAAATTGACAGATTTCAGGCCTACCAGTGAGGATGCAGAACCTCAGCTGGCACAGGGCTTCTCAAACTTTTCACACGCCTGTGAGGATGATAGGTCGGTTGTCAGTGGGCAGATTCTGATTCAGAAAGTCAGAGGTAAGGATTAAGCTTCCAACATTTGACAACCTTCTCAGCATGATGGCGCTGCTGGTGGTGGATAGGCCACTCTGATGACCAAGGAGCAAGATGTTATTAAAGATGCATAGATGAGAGATGCTGGATGCAGGAGCACCATGGGAGGAGATGTAAGTCTCCACACACACACATGTGGAGCATGTGCACTTACACACATGTATATGCTTGGCCGCATCTGGGTTCGCATGGTCCCATTGACTGGGTCATCTTAAAAAAAAACCATGTCTTGCACACTACCAAGCCACTATGACATGTAGATAAAATTGTAGCCTGAGCTGCAGCCTCAATGTTAGAGCGTCTAACCTAAGCAAATTTTAAAAAATGAAAATAGAAAACAGTAAAGCAGGGAATATAAAAGGTGGCTGAAAAGTGAAAACCTAGGTGTAAGTATATAAAAAGAGAGAAGAAAGGTTGGCTGTAGGGCTCAATAAGGCATCGTGCATGCTACAAAAGCACCAGAACAGAGAGAAATGATTAAGGGACATTAAAAACAGATGAGGAAGGCAGGAGCCTGGTCAGATGGAATGCGAAGGCCTTGCTGAAGGAAGCAGGATCTACAGGGACCCTGCCCAGGAAAATGGGTTATTCTTCCAGGTGATAATTTTCAAGAAAATCCATGAAATGTTTGAGCAGAGTGTACTTCCTCTACATTACGTATCATTTCTCCAGTCCATCAGTGCCTTCTCACCAGCTCAGAACTAGGCATTTATTACCATAACATGTCCAAATGTCTCCGTCTGAGTTTTCCAGACATGTGTGACCTTGCACTTTGGTAACTGAAAGTGTTAGAGTGCACAAGCAAAAGAGAAAGGAGGAAATGTGTGAGCTTTCTTCACCTGTGAGGAGCTTGGCCATGAATGGTGTGCGGATTCTAGCTCGGTGATTTAGAAGCGCGAATGACAGGGACAGGGGGAGTTTGTCAGGAGCTTAGGCAGAGGCCGGGAGGCCTGGATGCAGCCAGTGGTCTCTCTTTTGGAGAATTAGCTGGGCAATAACTGAATAGCCTGAGAGTGCTGAGGGCCAGGTGCACAAGAATAGCTACCAAGGTCTTAGGGTGTGAGGGACAAGGAAGGCAAAAGTGATCTGAACTGGACAGAAAGACTAATGTCCAGGGAGCTGTATAAATCAAGGCTATGGCACACCCCTGGAGATAAAATCATCCATACTGTCATGCAGTCGAAGGATGAAATCATAGACAGAAAGGAGGCTGTTAATTGGGAGGCATTTATTAGATATTCAGGAAGAAAGAAAGCTATTGGTAGGTAGTCAGGACAGGGTCCCCCAAAGTGGGGTGCTGTCTGATCTTTTTGTTGAGGTCTTAGATGCATAAGCAGGTCGTGAGAATTTGGTGGCTGCCTACTGTGGCTCCAGGGGTGTAAAGTGACTAAACTTGACTCGGGCTTTCTGATGTGGAGTTGAAAGGAGAACCAGTTACTCACCATTTTTAAATTCCTTCAACACTGGCCTGGCCATAGTGAGGGGTAGTTTACCCCATGCATTCCCTTCAGTAAGGAACTGCTTCTGAGTCAAAGTCCTAATGCCTGTGACCTTCCTATGTTTGGTTTTGTGTTCCTGGGTCTAGCAATCTAGACAGTTTGACTTAACTCTCAACCCAGTGTATGTGTATCTGCTTTGTAAAGCTGAATGGTGGATTCTGTCTTAGAACCTGTGTCTTACTAGCTGCATATTTAGAAGCTATTTAGCCACCTGCCTCCTCATGGGAGGTAGACACAGATAGGTACTGAGCTAGGTGTGGAGTTAAGTAGTTACAGACAGGTCTAATATTGTTTTGAAAAGATTCATCAGTCCGTCACAGGTAGACAGGGGACCTTTGTAGATGTTTTTTGGTGAGATTGATGTGTTCAAGAGGAGAACATCATCAATGGGCCCGAGGCAGGTGCCCTCTCGACCTGAAAGGAGCCCTGGTGGTGGGGGAGGGGGCCTCCATTGTTTCGGTGTCCTGTATGCAAGGGCCACCATGTCTGAGACTGGTTGGCTCGCTGGGGAAGACTCATGAAGGCGGAAACCAGTGTGTCTGATCCTCAGCTGTTGTGTTTGCTTTGTTCTGGCCACGTGTGGAGAATCACACACTGGTTAGTCCATTCTCCCAGTCCTTAGCAAAGCTGAAGTCGAGTTTTATCCACTGTGTTAATTTCCGCTTTAAGGACACAGGGCCCCGGGGAAATGATGTCATTCCTTCTAAGGTGATATGAGAAAGAACGAAATAGAGAAAATAAGGAACTAGATGGTTGCCTTCCAAGGCCAGGATTCTAGAGGGTTCAGAGACACAAGGGTCAGACCTAAAGATGCTATCACAACTCTGCGCAATGGGATTTGCACTTAAGCAGGGCCATGGCACAAGGTCAAACAATATCTACTTACACTCCCCAGAGGTAGAAAGGAAATACATCCTTTTGCTATTGCATGTACCAAATCTTGTTAATCATACCGAGACATACTAAATTCATATGAAATATTTAAAAATTCTAAATATTTTGGACACGGCACTGTGGGTGAAGTTGAATAGTACACCTGAGCAACCACTGTTTGCGTGGAGGTTTGGGTGATTCTGAAGACCATGTGAGTGAGTGTCTGTAGCTATGACAAAGCACCCAGCAGCTTAGCTCAGGCAGAGGAGAGTGTTACTATGGCTCAGCTTCCGAGGGTTCAGTCCCCCATCTCTTGGAGTCCTTGTCTGTGGTGCTGTGTCGAGACAGGATGCCACAGTGGGTACTACCTGGTGAGCAAAGCTCAGTCTCACAGTGACCAGAGAGGAGAGGAAGAGGTTTGGAGGGGGAGGGAGAGGAGAGAGACAGACACAGACAGACAGACACCTGGGACCCAATATCTCCTTCAAAGCCATGCCCTCAGCTGGTGTGGTGGTGCATGCCTGTAATTGCAGCACTCAGGAGGCTGAAACAGGAAAATTGCTGTGAGATCAAGGCAAGCCTAGGCCACACAGTGATTTCAAGTTCAAGAATGAACTGCACAGTGAAACCCTGTCTCAAAAAACCAAAGCCATTCCCTCGATGACGTACTTTCTCCAACTAAGGCCTACCATCCAGACGCTCCACCACTTTCCAATATTCCAGAAAGTTCTGAATCCACCTGTGAGACCAGAGCCTTCAGGACCTAACCACTCCAAGACATCCCACCCGTGAACACTGCACAGGCACCAGGCTTTTATCTTATGACTTTAGGGGTGCAGGGAGGGAGTTAAGGTCCATCCCTTAGTGCTTCATGCTTAATGCATACCAAGAACATGTAACCCAAGAAACTGGAGTACTCTGTAAAGGCATTTTTAGAAAATATGGATCGCTTTCTTTATTATGGCAGGTAAACCACTTCGTCTCCTAATATATGTGAAATTTGCATTGTGATTTAACTAACAAACATTGCAGTGAACAAGCATTGTTCCATGTCGGTTCATAGCATTGTCACCTCCTTTGCTGAAACGAAAAAACAAACAAACAAAAAAAATTGCTAAGCCAAACAAGTTAATGTTCCTCAAAGTGTATAGACAGAAACGGTACACTTATTCATGCTAGAACAGCTGCTCCTGCACAATCCTTCACTTTAATAAAGTCAAAACACCACCTCGTTAATAACCCCTATATTAATTTGGAAGCAAATTACAATAGGAGCACATTGTATAGTTGTGCCATTCAGATGACATTTAAGAAATGCTCTAATTTAACACGGTGACATATATTACATGTATCTTTTACAAGTTATGGCTTAAAAATCTTTAAGCTAGATAGACATGCAAGAGAGAGAGAGAGAGATAGAGAAAGAGAGAGAGAGACAAAGAGAGAGAGAGAGAAAGAGAGAGAGACAGAGAGAGAGAATATGAAATTATCCCCGCTCCAAGAACTAGAAAGACTGTAATTATATTACTTCTTAAAACATTCAAGTATGTAAACATTGCTGGGAACAGAAGTATGTGGGAATCCCTTCACATTCTCTCTGGCTTGAACACTCGAAAAATTAAGAGCAAAATGCCTGTGATTTATTTGAACAAGCTTCAGAATTTTGCCGTCTTGCACACTCCTTGGAGATTACAGAGCGGAAGTTAGGAAGGCTGCTTCTCAGAAATGCTTTCCAGAGGGGAAGGGAGCTAGAAAAACACAGTAGCCTGACAAATGACAGGCACTGTACAAAGGAAAAGAAAAGCCCTCCTGGTTTCACACCAATGTAGACTCTTTTCTTCTCAAATGAATATTTTCGACAGCTGAGCAAGATGACAAACAGCAGTATCACAAAACACTTAAATGGAAACAAGTATTATGATGCCCATTATTCACCTGGCATTCTCCAATTCGTGGCATTTATATGTGGCAGAACCTACTGTGGATTCATCTATTTATTTCTGGAGTACAATGAGCACCTTAGGAAGGTAGCCCGGGTTATGTGAATGTGGACTTCTCTACCGGGACAGTGCAGGAGAGAAGCAGTGCCCTCTCCACTGGATATGTGTAGCAATGCTCAGGGTCCACATTGAAGACCACACAAACCCTCAGCAGGGAGGAAATACTGTAAAACATGGACAATTGAGTGGAAGGATTTTTCCCTACGATCTTCTGCAGTGTTGCGAATGATACTCATTGGCGCTCTCTTGGAGAAGACATTGCCGAAACCCATCTATTGGTCACGTTTATACTCAGGTTCACAGTGGTTGTAAATATTTCAAAACTGGCTCAGTTTATGAAGACTTTGCTTCTTTGGTGCTCAGCGATGAGCCCGGCAGTAATGCGATGGGGTGGGTGGAGGAAGAGGGAAGAAAGCCAGGCTGAACAGCTAGGGATTGAGTGTGGCGGTGGAGTAAGTAACTCACACCTGAAGCAATAGTTCTCAATGTTAGTGCCCCTGAAAACCCTCTGAGAGCCCCCCACACTTGATGCTTCCATTCTTCAGGTCCGGGGTACCTGGCTGTGTACAATCAAAGCACTCAACTTCAACAGTAAACCTGTCAAATGTAGACATCTGTATTCAAAACTGTTTTCAGTATTTAAAATGTCACCTATGCTTCATTGACACCGATCTTTCAGAACTTTTCTTACTTGCCTGGAGATCAACTTGGGCTAAGTATTTTGTAAAGGCAGTTCTGGGATTCCTAGCTCACCAAAACTGAATAGGATTGGGAGTTTTATAACTGCTGTGATACTTGAGAATATCTCCCCAGCATGTGTCAGTGATGTAACTGTTATGTTTAAGTAATGCATGCAGGCATTTAACAAATGTTAGGGAGTTGCTACAATGTCCCAGGCACTGTTCTAGACAAGGTGAATGGAAAGCAAATAAAAGAAACCATCAGGCGCCATCAGGTCCAACCTTCCTGAAATCTATTGCCTACTATTGATTAAAAGTAGATAAGCTGTCTGAGGATTTAATTTTCTGTCAGTATGTGTTAGCAGTACGTAATGATCTTATGCATCATGGGGAATTTGCCCGCATACATAGCAGGTCTTAATATTTTTCTCCTCCTCTCCTCCTCTGTCTCTCCCCTTTCAGTTCTTGGTGTCATTCTCATTTGCCTATTTACATATTTTCTATAGCCATGTGTTCTGTGCGCCCACCCTGAGTGGCTCACACTGAGTGGGATTGTCCTGGCAGTCATGAGAGTGCCCCAATCTATTTAACTCCTGCTACAGAACCCTTCAGTCGCTTGCTCCTGGACCAGCACCAGCACACCTCTCCTGGCTTCAGTGCCTGGCCTCAAGTTGGCACATGGTACTGCGGATCCCCAGTGTGGAGGTCTGCAGTGCATCCTCCTTGACTTCTGTCTGCTTCCTCCCACAGGGGCTCTGGCACCATGGAGGGACTGTTGGTGGTTTGCTTTCCCTGGCTTTTCTCTTGCTCCTAGCAATAGCTGCTTATCTTGCTCTGCTCTAATCTTTACTCGTGATGTTTACTGGGGGTACTGTTTAGTTCTGTGTTTGGATGTTGGGATTCAGGGATTCCAGTGAACTCAGTGGTGATATCCATGTGTATTGTGGTTTGAATAGGGTTTCACTGACTTGGCCAAAGAGTCCCATGTTGGTCCCAATGAGGCAGTGCTAAGAGTGATGCCCCTTTAAGAGCTAGAGCCCAGCAGAAGGTCATTACTGGTCCCTCTCCTTGCTCTGTCCTTCTGCCTGGCCATGTGATCACTTCTGCTGGCATACACTTGGCTGTCACCATGCAATCTGCCCTAACTAGAGCCAAACCATGCTGCACTGTGTCCCTGATCCTTGTCTTAGTTGTATTTCTCATTGCTAAGACAAAATACCCGACACCCAAAGTTAAAGAAGGAAAGGTTTATTTAGCTCATAGTTGGTAGAAGTTTCAGTCCATAATTGTTTGGCTCAAGGCGGGGTGGCACATGGCAGAGGGGCAACAGTTCAAAGTGGTGGCAACAAGGGACCCTTTTGCCTTTTTATACTCTATCTATGCTACTAGGATTCAGGTAGTACCAAATCAATAAGTGGATTTATTTCACAATCACTCACCCTTAATCTCAGCATCTCACACTCTAGACTCAGCCACTCTGAAAAAGTCCCACCAAATGGCTCCATGAGGCTTTGGGGGGCATTTAGACACAAACCATAACAGTCCTCTATTTTTTGTAGTGGGATTCAAACTCAGGATCTTATGTTTTCCAGGCAGGCATTTATGTCTCTGAGCTTTATCTCTAGCCCAACAACCCTCTAAATGGTAAGGAAAATAAAACTTCTTCCACCTTTAAGTTTCAAGCATCAGGTATATTTATTATGTAACAGAAAATTGACTAATACAGCATGGTCTGATTCTTCTGGAATCTCTCGCAACTTTTCCTCCCTAACAGAAACCAAAACTGGCATCTATAATACATGGAAAAAATGGCAAAACCAAGCACTTTGGTCTTCCAATGTTATATCTTCTGCTTCTTGCTTTCCAGTCAAATTCACATGCATCATCCATCCTTTCCTTCTCTCTTCACCTGTCCACTACACATTTGGCTACGCTGACATCGCATGTCCTACATCTGGCTCCTGAGAGTTTAAGTCTGTTGCAGATTTGGGGGAAATGTTAAAGAGGAAGGGAATGAATAGGAAAATGAGTACCACAGCCGCTGGGCTCGGGAGACACTGCTTTCTGATAGAAAAACAGAGCAAACTGAATGCACAATAAGTAGAAAAAAGGAGATGATTAAAATTTAATAAAAAAGGAACTGGACCAACAGGACTGAAAATGAAGACATGCAATAGTTAATTCATTTTTGTATATATTAAAGAGAATCAAAAAAACAAACATGATATAGAATTTCAAGACAAGATGATAGAAAATTAACAATGACTATTATATTGCACATTGTCTTCAAAATAGTTGCTCAGATTACCAGATATAGGAATGCAAAATTGATCAAACAATAGAAGCATTAAGTGTCCCTTTCAATGAACTAGTACAATGAATACCAATTATCTTAGATACCATATATATATATATATATATATATATATATATATATATATGAATGATATATATTGGGTCTGTGAATTTGGGGAGACCTGAAACAGTCATCCAATAACATATATATATTACCTTGTATTTTCCCCGTTCTTTATTTTCTCCTTTCCCCCATTTTAGTTTTTCTTTCTTTTTGAGGAATTTCTTTTCTTTTCATAATATCCATTGTACCTTTTGGATCTTATTTACTCTTTTAGTTTCTTACTTTAGGGAGATGATACAATGTTTACATATGCAAGTCTGATTTATTTCACTTATGAGTATGGTCTTTAGTTGCCTCCATTTACCTATTAAAGCCTCAAGTGTATTCTTCTTTATATCTGAGCAGTACTCCATTGCATAAAAAATATCACATCTTTTTTAAACATTACTTGGTTGATGGGCATTTGGGTTGTTGCCAAGATTTAGCTATTACTAATTGTGCTGCTACGGCTATACATATATTGCTGTGTTATGATGTTTTCAATTCTTCTGGAAAAATATCAAGAAGGGGAGTAACTGAGTTGAATGGGACTTCCAAACCAAGTTTTTTGAGGAATCTCCACACTAATTTCCACAGGAGCTGCACCAGTCTACACTTCCATCAACAGTGGAGAAGGATTCCTTTTTTCCCAAAGCCCTTCAGCACTTGTTATTGCATGATTGTTTCAAGTCCCCCAAATTCAAAGACCCAATCCAAAAAGGGACATCTAAGGTGAATACTCACTTCTCAGATGAAGAAATACAAAAGGCAAATAAACATATGAAAAATGTTCAACATCTTTGGTCATTTAAGAAATGAAAATCAATGTTGATTCTTTGAAAGGATTAATAAAATTGATGAACTGGTTAATAAAAAGAAGAGAATACACAAATTACCAACATCAGAATTTTTGAAAGGATTGTCATTGACCATACACAAAACAAAGGATACAAATAGAACACTAATACAAGAAGAAATAAAAAGTCCAAATAGCTCCATATGGGTTAAAGACTCAGATTTATAAACAAGAACATACCAATAAGGAAAGCCTCAAATTGAGGGGTAGATTCCCCCAGAACACATGAATACATCCTGTCAGTCTGACATAAAATCTACCTAAAAACCAGAAGAGAAGAAGTCAATTTCATGGGTTTTTTCTGTAAGGTCCCTAACTTCCACCCTGGTATGGTTTGTGTTCGGATGCCCCACCCCAACCAAACCTTATGCAGTCATGGAGGCACCTGAATCCAGCATTTGTGATTGGTTCGTTGTCTAGCACTGGGAGTGGTGGTGTGAGTGCTACACCTGCCCAAAGGAGGAGCCAGCATACAATATACGGAAGGGAAGGAGCCAGGCTTTTCCTCTTTTGCCTGTTTGCTCTGGCTGTTTGTGGCCATCAAGAACAGCTACTTCTGTGCCATGCCACCCTTCCTTGGAGCCAGCTGAGCTGAAGTCTCCAAAACTGTAAGAAACAAACCTTCCCTTGCTTCACATTGGGCATCAGGTATTTTGTCTCAACAATGAGAGAAAACTAACCAAGACACATCCCAAACCCAGCAAAGCTTTAATAGAAAAGCTGTGGAAATTCTGTCTGACCATAGCTGTAACATATCTCACAGCAGTGAGCAGAAAGATCTTCAGTGTGTAGCAGGGCACAGCGTATTTATCAGGGCACTGATTGGCATTTATCTTTCAAATACAAAGTTACTTCCCTATTTGAAAATCAATCCAAAGTCAATCCATGGAATAAAGCCACATTCACAGGATTAAAGGGACATCCTATGTCATCCTCTTGATAGATGCCAAAAAGCTTTGGACAACATTCCAAATACCTTCTTGACAAATACCCCTGGTAAGTACAAGAAACAGAAGAGAAATTCCCCAAACTGAAATGAACATTTGCAAAGAATGCAGAATTCTCTCAGCTTACTTCATCATCAAACCTTAAACAGTTCCCCCCTCGGATCAAGAACAAAGGCAGGGTTTTTACTCAAAATTGTCAGATGTAGAGGAAAATGAGAGTAAAAAGTCAGAAGTTTGGAAGGAGAGGTAAAGCTATGATTATGTGTAAAAAACATGCTTCTGCAGGACTTAGGTCCTTGTTCTGTGTTACTATGCTTCTCCAGCTGTAGCCCTCCCCAAGACCATGCAGAACTGTGTCACTAGCTTTATAATAGCAGTATGTCTGCTGTAGAGTTGCAGCTGCAGGATCATCCCAGAGCAGAGTTTAACCAGCCAGATTTCTGGTTAAACCAACCCTCTGTACAGAAACTGCGGGGCCAGCACTGACGGAGATGGGTGGTCACATGGCGAGGAGGGGGGGGGCTGCACATTGTGGTTTGGGAGTTGCGAGCTATTGACTGTCTTTGAGCAGGGGGAAAGTAGTGGAGCGGCCCACTGAGGAGCACAGGGTAAGGCACCCCAATGTTATATAGCAGTTTGACACACGGTGGTCACACAAACAAGTTTTACTGCCCTTGTGCAATTGACTTTATTTTATTTTTATAGGAAGCACAGCCTCTTTTCAGTCTCAACACTGCTCTTGTGGAATATCCCACAAGTATCACTCCTGGAATCAGAGGGGATGCTCCAGATTCTGTGGGCAGCATCTGGAGGGGTTCTGGGAGAGGAGCAGATGTGTTTAGTTTCTGGGAGAGGGGTGACCAGCAGAAGCTGGGAGACTTGATGCTGCCTGACACCTTAGAAACTTCACAGACCAGGGTGGTGGCCAGACATCGGCTGAGTGTCCGGTGAATGGAAGAGCTGAAGACAAAGAGTTGAAGAATTCCTGAAAGAAGACTGTGACCTTCTCTATAAAGCAGGAGCCCACTGTGAAGCATGTACTCTTCGGTTACAGTTTCTTTCTCTGCCCTCCTTGGTACTTCTTTTCTGTTCAGACAAAATCCTCTTGATCCAATTTCACTTCCAGGGCAGACTTCCTATTCTTAAATATTTGAGCTTTCTTTTCAAGCTCCTAGCGTGTCTGGCAACATCAGTGTTACCTCGTTGGCTTTTAGTGAGTTCTGTAAGAAGGCGTCATCCAGAGAATGTTAGATTTTCTCTACTACCAGCCAAATGAGTGCTTGTATTTATGTAGTGTTAAAGGATCACTTCAAATCACTTAAAAAAACATGGCAGTGTGGTAAAGGAAGGGGCCAGGTATCAAATAGAGTGATCCATCTGCACACACCCAGCCTGCAAATTCTGTTCTGTTGTCCCCTGAAAACACACCCTTGGCTGGCACTGCAGCTCCTTTTCGTGGGCAGGTCTGCAGGGATTTCTGTCCTCCCAAACCCTCATTTTCTCTGCCACATCAGCAACATGGGACCTCGCCATCATCCTCTTTTCACTTGGGCTCCAGCATGCCTTTGCTGCTGGTTTCCTGTCAGATCCCCAGACATCCCTCTGTGTCTTCTGCTTCCCGCTCCCCACCTTAGCCCCTAATTGCTGGGGTGCTTCCGAAGTCCATTTGTGGGACTCTCCTCTATCCATACACGTATGACTGCTGATATTACTTCAAATAATCTCTGTTCAGTGACAAGATGCAAATTAATTCATGCTGATCGTTCCAATGAACTATTTGACATTTAGCAAATATCTCAAATTAACTATGTTCTGAAATGTTCTGATTTTCCCCGCAAATCTACTTTGTCTAATTAATACCTTTTTCACTCTAGCTTATGACAGCTCTGTCCTTCCAGTTGCTGGGGCCAAGGCCTTGGGTAACATCTTTGAGTTCTTTCTCTCAGTATCCCTGTATACTCAGCATAGCATGCTGAGTCTATCTTTAGGAACTACCCGTCACCTTTCATGTCTTCTAGATTTAATATTAACTTATTTCTGTTTTGTTTTCCAGTTATTGTAAACTCCCCCTCTACATGCTGACATGTCTACCATATGTGTATCTATAAGTAATACATATGAGTATGCGCCGTAGGTACCTCTGTACCCACACACAGCTAGCCCATCTGTGTGCCCTGGGACTGTTCTATTTTTTGACTAGTGTGAACCCCTAGTTCTGGGAGCCACCTGCTCAGCTATCCTAGGATTCTTTCTCTTGTGAATCTTTATGTCCTGGGTCCGACTCTTTCCATATATGTTGCTCTTTAATGAAGCTGGATTATGCAGTAGCTCCTGGAAACAAGATGTTAAATTTTTCAAAACCTTACAAATCTGGAAAAATGTATTTTTTATTCACAGATAATGTACAGTTTGACTTAGTACAGAATATGGAACTGGAAATAATTTCACTCATAATTTGGAAGGTATTTTGAGTTGAGGATACGGCAGTTTTACTGAGCCTGTCAGTCATGTTCTGTAACCAGGCGTCTGTGGCCTATTTTATTGGTCTCTAGACATTTTTGTGCCTTCTTTTTATTTTTGGAAATTAAACGCTTCATGATGCATCATTGACACCTTCGTGTTTAACGTTGCTCCTGTAATTGGCTAACCCACAGCAAACATTTCCACAGTATGCTTTGATGTCTGAAAAATGTACACTTTTATTAACTTTTCAGTAATTTCTTAATATTTTTCTAGTTCTGAAAACCCTATACTGGTAATTTCTATTTTTTAGCCTTTGGTAATTATCTTGCCTATTACATGTTAATACTTAAGAGTTCTTTCTTGCACAGATTGTTTCTTTCTTAAGCTTTTTTTTTGTATTCTAAAATGAGTGCAACTTTTCATTTCTGGGGATTATAATAACAAATGCCTTATTTAATTGTTAGTAGTTGATTCCTGCTATTTCTGTCGCTTGCGTTGTTTTTTTTTTCCCCTCTCAAAACTTCTCCTTTTGTCCCTGTCTTTGATTTTCACATTTTGCACATATGTCTGATAAGTCCTTGCTGTGTGTCCTATAATGAAATTATGAAACGTGTCTATTTTGGGTTTTACTCTCGTGTTTATCAGCAGCGGGGACCGGAGGCCCCACTAGCAGGGCTGGAGGTCTTCAGTCTGCAGCCTTTCTCTGCCAGTTGACTCTTTAGGAAAATGGATCTGGTTGCTGCTTTTCCAGAGCAGGGTGGGCGATGGAGATGGTGAGCTTGGGAGAAGTCATGTTTGTAAACTCTGCTTAATCCTGCCATTTCTGCCCATGAGCTCGTGATGACCTAATAGACTCAAGCTGGGTGATTTTGATTTTTCTTGTCAATAGCTTGATGCCACTGTGAAGCTGAGGTGTTTTGCCTGGTATGAGGTTCCTCTTTCAGAATGAATATTTCTAAGCAGTGATGCTCAGCCTCTGTGGATGCTGGAGGTTGGGTATGAGCATCTCTTGCCTGTACCCATAAGATGCCCCAGAATTTCTCGCCAATGATGACAGCTGGGAAGTCTCCAGCCCACATCCTCTGGAGGCAGGATTACCCGCCATTGCGAGCCACTGTCTTGACTTCAGCCTGGGTCCTCTCTTTGTCCAGTGTTTCATCCTCTTCAAATCTTAAAGCTCTCAGAGGTTCTGCATGGAAAACTCAGGCTACTTATTTTAAGATTTGGTCTCATCTGGTGCCTAGAGTGATTAGTTGAAGAATTTCTCAATATTTGTTTCTTTCATTTTCTTGCCTTTGGAATTTTTGCTGAACTCTAATTCTTCTGTATTGTTTTCTTTATTTGTTACATTAAGCTTTTAGGTTAAACTTAAAACTAAGTTCTATTATCTTAGTGAGATATTGGAGAAAAAGAACTTGTCATGTGCTTTATCTGAATTTTACTGCAAATCTTATTTTTGAACATACATATTTAAATCTCTATATTTTAAGTTATGGGCAAACTTAGTGCCACATCTTTTTCCTTGGGCAAAGGAGTAACTTTGTTGTAATTTTTATTCTTTCTGTCCTACTTTTCCTCATGGATAAATTTTGTCTTTTATTAATCTCTGAGCGAACCATTTCTAACAAGGTCAGTTCTTTGTCAGAAAGCAGAATGCACTGACATGTTTAGCCCTTGTTTCTGTCTTTCTGGGCTCTATCTCCATCCCATTAACTCCACAATGAGCTTGAGTATAGCTATATTCACTGTATTTAGCCATAATATTTCAGGTAACCTAGACTGAGGCAGAATCTTATTCTAATTGACAGTTGTTGAATGAAGAAGCCACACATTGAAATTAACATTTAAGAAATTAGCACCTGAAAACTGATCTTTCTCTTCCCTTCCTTTGTGTGGAACCTCATTCATAGCTACTGGTATGTTCCCGAATTCTACTCCCATTCATAGGTGATTTTTAGGCTTCTAGACATCTTGGAGTGCCTTGCACTTCTGATAAACTCTCTCCAGGTTCTGCCATATTTCCGAGTTTATCTTTAAGAAACTGTTGTGCTGATGGGATGATTGAAAGGTTAGAGCTCCAATTTTGGCTACTTAGAAAGATAATCTGCCAACAGCTGAGGATGGCAGGAGGTTTTAACTCCAGCAGTTTCTTTCTCCTAGAATAATAAGCAGAGGCATCTCTGCCAGACTTCTTTGGCATTCTATCTTATTTGGGTTCAGAGCTTGAAGTTTATGTTAAACGGCCAAATACATTTTTTCCAGTGCATGTATGATGTGGCTAATGAATTTTCCCTGGATTTTGCTATCTAGTCTTCTCTTAAATTTAGTTTTGAGCAGGTTATAAAATCTTTTTAAGACTTACTATTCGCACTAAACAGACTTATGTAAACTGGATTTATCTTCCTACTTTAGACACCAAAACGTGAACACAATATATTAAACAATTTTTAGCAAGACCTTGGGCACCAAGGAGTGATAAAAGTGTCTTCTGAGAGGTAGAAAATAGATCTGTAAGTCTTACAGTTTCCCCAGATTACACACAGCAAGAGACTTAAGAGAATTTCTGGGCTATGCTACAGGGGTGGAGAATTCCAGTGAAATCAGAAGGTTTTTTAAATTGAAGACATAGAGCTGAGAGTTTTAAGAATCCAAAGTAACTAGAATTTTCAGAGAGGAGTAGGGGGTGGAGAGAAACAATTTCAGAGCTCTGCAGAGAGTATTTCTTAAATATTCATTTACATACCGAGTGTTGCTTGTAGATGAAGCCAGAAAGAACACAACTTGAAAAGATTAAAAATAAATATACTTAGAGCTTATAAGAAGCAGAAGATAGGGCCTACTTTCCCCAGCCAAACTGGAGAAAACTTGTGACCCACAGGAGATTGGATCTTGTTCAGTGGTGAATACCCTCAACTAATAACATGCTAATTACCTAATAAGTCTTAAGAATGAGACCCAAAAGGGACTATTTCCAAATAATTTAACTGCATACTAGAACAAAGCTCAGGCATATTTATAAAAGTATTATAAAATCCTTAACACCAAGCAAGAAAAAATACATAATACCTGAAACCTAATCAAATATTACCAGGCATACCAAAAAAAAAAAAAAAAAAAAAAAAAAAAAAAAAAAAAAAAAGGAAAATGAGATGCATAATCAAGATTAAAATCAATGAAAACCAATCCAGAAACAGATGTTGCAATTATCAGGCAAGTATATTATAAAGATATTATAATTCTGATTATTGGAAAAGTCATGTAGAGACATAGGAGTACAAAAGCCCCCGCAAATCAGAGTCCAGAGAAAAAATCTATAGTGTCTGAAGTGAGTAGCCACTGTCTGGAGTTAACAGATTATCCACTGAAGAAAAGGTAAATGAACTTGAAGTCATCCCAGTAAAAACTAGCCAAAGTGAAATATAAAGAAAAGCAATAATGTAGAAAAATGAAAATAGCTTCTGCAAGCTTTGGGACAACTTCAAAAGGCTGAATATATTTTTTCTTGGAGTTTCTGAAGAAGTAGGGTGATACAGGAACAGGAAAAAAATTCAAAAAAATGAAGGGAACTCCCAAGAGTTAATTATGAAAACTATGCAGTCACAAACCTAAGAAGCTCAAGAGAACAATGAATGTGAAATATGAGGAATCAGAAATCGGTATGTTATAACTGAAGAGCTCAAGCTGTAATTAATTTGCCCTAATGATAATGACGTAACATTATAGCAGCAAAAGGAACAACACACAGTTCATACCAAAGAAAAACCAAAAGAGTAATACCAGATTTCCCTCCAAGACTATAGAGCAGCATCCGCAACATACAGAACACAAATGTACGGTACATCTCTAAGTCTGTATCTACTGAAAATGTCCTCCTAAAATGAAGGTGAAATACAATTTTTAATACATAAAATAAGAGTTTGTCACAGATATGCACTATAAGAAGTGTTTAAAATAGTATTTATCAAAACGTAAAATGATTCCAGGTGGCAATGTGGATTTACTCAAGAGCTCCAAAGACAGTAATGAACTGATAAATGCTTAAGATTTTTTTCTGATTATTTAATCCCCTTTAAAAAATAAGCTTACAGTTTTAAGGAAAAAACCCACGTAGTAAATTTTTTTTAACCACATAGGTGTATGATCATGACTGTAGAATACTAATGGGGAGAGAAAAGGAAATATGTATTATACTGCAGATGAAGTGGTTTCACTCTGTAAGGTAGCCTAACACTATATATAGAAGCCCCTAAAATGGTAATAATACAAAGAGTTCTATCCAATAAACAAATAAGCAGCTAAAATGGAATCATTAAAATGTATGACAAAATCTAAAAGCAGACAAAAACAATCTAAAATGTTAATACAGCTAGAAAATTGTGAGATGATAGATTTAAGACTAATCATATCAATTATCATGTTAAAGATACTTGTTCTAAAAACTTTCCTTAAAACTCAAAGTGTGGAGGAGCAGATTTAAAACATGACCTTACAAACTGACCATATGCTATAGGAAATGCAGTGAAAATATAAGACAAAGGCTAAAAGAATGGAAAAAGATGCACTATTCAAATGCTAATCATAGAAAAACTGGCTTCACTTTATTAATATCATAAAATATAAATTTTAGCCCCTGCATAGTGGTACATGCCTGTAATCCTGACAGTACACAGAGCTGGGGCAGGAGGATCACACCCTTAGATACACAGCAAGTTTGAACTCATCCTGGAACTCTGTGAGACCCTGATTCAGAAAACCAAACCAAACAACCAAACAAGCTAGCAATATTATTAAGATCACGAAGGCAATTTTGCACTTCAAAAGGTGTCTAAGGTGTCATTTCGTCCATAGAACTCCTGCGTACCAATTCTTAGCAAACAACAGAGCTGCAAAACATACAAAGCAAACTTTGTTACAAGGAAAATGAGAAAAAATACACAAATATAGATGAAAAGTACCAATGATCATCTCTGAGTCATTAAATCCATTTTTCATTAATTTTTGCCACTTGTTTGTGGTGCATGGAGGTCACATTACTATAGGGAGTGATCCACACACATGCATGTCTGTATTGCTGTGTAGCAAGAGCTCCTCTTCCTGGATTTGAGCCACCGCCCAAGCTGATGCCAGCAGGGCTCTCGGGAGGCAGGGATTCCAGAGTGGAAGAAGCCGAGTCCAGGCTTAGGTTGGCAGTTGGGTTATTTATCCATGTCACCACTTCATCAATGTAAGGAGCACTTTTGTCCTTCAGCAGAGTTAGTGTGAGTTAGTGTGAAAGCCAGTTCTGCCCAGCTTTCGAAGGACAAGGAAGCCCCAGCTTACACAGGTAATAAACTAAAAGAAGAGTTGAGTAAATATGGAAAATTAAGGCAATGTTTTGGCACCACATGTGTGTATTTCTCTGTCCTGCTGCCTGCCCTCGTCTTGCTCTTGCTCTGTGAGACTGTGCTCTTTGCCTGCGGAGAACATTTGGTGAGCGTGAAGTGTGGCGAGTGTGTGATCAGAGGTCCCCCAGCACATGCCGTGTGCTCTTACCTGGACAGTGAAGCAGCGATCTGGTTCTGGCAGGTGGGTGAGGTCGTGCTGGGAAAGCCAAGCCAAGGAGGCCTCAGCAAGTGCCTGCGAGGGCTGCTCAGCTGCCTGCATCCGCAGAGTCTTGGATGTTGAGGGTCACTGTCTGTCTGTGCATCTGATGCATTTAAAATTCTTTATTTTCAGGTCTTTGATATTTTCACATCTGTTGCCTTATGATATCCTTAGGAAAGGACCCTCCTGAGCGCCTATTTCTCAGATGAGGGAAAATGAGGTAGCAATAGGGTTTTCTAAAAGGTTTTCATTTGAAAGTTCTTCCCCAGATAGCTGTAACCAAATGTTAACCTCCTGTGATTTTTTAATACCTTGAAATGAAATGTAAATCCCATCACGTCTTCCCATGCATAGGCTGTGTCTATTTAAGATAATTTTGCCACTGAGGGAGGAGCTGGGTTTTGTCCCAGGGAAAGGAAATCAGGAAATAAAAGGGAGTCGCTGTGCAGAGATTTGAGGTTTGCATCCACATGTCTGCATTAGAAGCCTGAGATGATGGGATTTCTCATGTTTCCACATTTCCTGTGCACATGACCTCGTACACAGAGTTTGATATCTTCATCTAAACACTGTAGTGCTATCCATGTACCCCACAGACCAGCCCTGGGTATTTGCTGTATTTTCATTCTTCTCAAAACAGCACTTTAAAAGAAAAAATACTGAATGTTTTAGAGATTTTTCTTTAAAAGAAAAAATGCTCTGAGACAATGACTGTTCATATTTACTATAATATAAATCAGCTAAGTAGACTTAATGTGAAACAATGGTATCAATGAGAACTATTCTAAAATAGTCCTAAACCCGTAGTTGCATAAAACACACACCAAGGGCAGTATCACTTGGCATACATAAATGCTGGTACAGATGACTTTGCCTACGATTAAGACCTGGATGGGACCTCATGATTATAAAACGTGTATGAAGCAGGTTTGGAACAAGACGGTAAATGAGAGAGATAGGACAGAGAGGTGATGTTGTAAAGACTAAATTAACTGCAGACTCTTCTATTTTCAGATCCTACGTGTCTACATTTTGATTTCTTTATTTAGTACTTAATTCCCTGTTTCCCTTTTATTCATATGCTTCTGACTTCCCTGGGTTTATTTCCATTCAGTTCTATATTTTCCTTCTGCCAAAGCTTCCCATGTTTTGTGTCAAGGGGGGGGGGAAGAAGGCCTTTTTAGCTTCTTGTCTGTTTAACATTTCAAGTTATTTTTTCTTCCCTCCCTCCTTGTCTTGTAACTAATGAGCAAATGATCTAAAAATAGATCCGTTCATCCTTCTACAAAATGTTGTATCTTTCCCAGATTGGAGGCCGCTGTAATTGTAAGAGACATGTGTCTGGCAGACAGTGCAATCAGTGCCACGCTGGATTCTACAGCCTGCAAGAGTTGGATCCTGATGGCTGCCGCCCCTGCAGCTGCAATACCTCGGGGACGGCAGATGGAGATATTACCTGTCACCCAAATTCAGGACAGTGCAAGTGCAAGGCAAACGTTATTGGTATGTGTAATGCAGGAGGGTGCAGTCACATCTCTATTAACATCTGGAAAAGAATTCTCCATTTGATTTCTTAACAGAAGAGTAAAGCAAATTTCTTTGCTTGACACAGGCAGGGAAAGGGAAAAAAATAACAATTTAGATGGCATTAACTGTCTAAAAATGATTAAATGAATAATTCTATCCAGCTACAGTTTGAAGCTTAGTTTAATCAACCCTTAGAAGTTTCTCTATTCTGTAGATGCATTCTTTCACATGGCCCCACACTAATAAGTCATAGAAAAATATAATTTTCTTGCTGCATAGATGTTTCTTTTAGAAAATTAGCACTTTTTCAAAATGTTTTACACTTAATGAGTTCTAAGCAAATCATTTCCATGTTAGTTTCTTTAATAGACCAAAATAAATGGAGTTAAAAAAATATTCTGTGCTATGGGCTCCTTTGTGATAAATCTTTCCATTTTTTCTATTATATTTCTTTGAACTATTCCTATGAAATGCAAAATAAGTCAACATAATTCTACAGATCACGTATATTGCTAGGGTTAGTTATACAAGGGCACATAATTTTAATTTTGTAATTCAGTACCAAGCTGATTATAATAAACACCTACCTTTGGTGTTATTTATCATTTTTTTTATACGAGACGTGCTTTTTTGTTTGTTACTCCCACAGGTATTTTTCAGAAATTAGATTTGATTATAGCAATTTATTACATCCAACATTTTTGAGGGGAACCTCCGCCACATAAGGACAAAATTTATCAAGTGCCCAAAACACACTATGTATGTAATGCACTTTGAAACTTTGATATATGAGAATATTATGGGAGGCAAGTTTCCTGATGGAGTGAGCCCTATATTGTAACTGAACACGACTTGGCTCATACAGGAAGTTTAAAAAGGACCTTTGCCTTGCTATTGTCATTCAAGACACCAAGTCATCCTGGCTTTTTCTTACATTGACCTGACCTTATAATAATAAAAAATGCCCGGCAGTGATCCTCCCTCCCCCTCCCCCTCTCTCTCAACATGGGTGCATAATACCATATACATATGCATGCACATATCATTCTAAATGATATTTTTATTTTTGCACTATACGTCAGTCTATTTACCTTTTGTCTATTGTAGATATACACAGGTCATACTATGTGAGTCAGATAGATGAGTATTTTGACTTGATTTGAGGGAAAAGAAACCAATATGGACAGGCCTAATGCTTCTACTCAAACTCTGTAGTAATAAAGGTTTGCACTAAAATGTACATCATTTGCCCTTGGGCAGCTTGAGCGTGCAAGCACTGGCTTTTCAGAAAGAGGAATAAATAATGTGTAAGGAGAAGCAAATCTTTGATTTAAAATTATACAGTATCTTTTGTCCTTTAATGTGATATATGCACATATATAAATATATATATAATATGTAAATTATATATTTAATATATATAATTAAAGGTGTGGAAAGAGAAGTTAAAGGTCAGTATATGCTCAATGGTTAGATTGCAGAGTTTGAGAAAAAAATCAAAATTTACCTAGATTTATTGTGACCATCCTGCCCATTAGCATTTTATTTTGTTGCAGATAGTTTTCTCGAGGAAAACCTAATATATATATTTTATGAAAACTAAATCATCATTTAAATATTATGCTATTATTTCTAGAGTTATTTTGTACCTGAAGTATTTGTAGTAGAGATACAAACTTGACATATGTACATATGTATATATATTTTTTTTCTAGTAGAATTAGCAAATAACTTTATCCAGTATTACCATGTTAATATTAAAAAAATTAGCTCTAAACCAGGAAAACACAAGGGCATGTTGTATATGCTTCAGAAAGCAAACTGTTAGAGTTAACAAAACTGTTAAATCTCACTAATGATTCCATCACCAGTAAAATACATTAGCACCAATAATTTTATTAAAGTAGGTCATTCATCTAGAATAAAAAGGGGGAAGAATGTGAATTAAATGCCAAGTATGCTAAGTCGCCTGTGCTAACTTGTTAGCACCGAATGCGATGCCCTGTAGGCCTCCCTGAGTATCGTTAGGAATAGATTACCTGTCAGGAATATGTATGGCATATTCAAATAAGCACTGCGCATATTTTTAAAACTGATATGATATGAATCCATGTAGACCAATTTTAATAGTTCAAAATGAGTCATAATTCTTGTTAACAATACAGTTATTTTTAAAATTTGCAGCAATAGTGGCCCTTTTTTATTTTCCTTATTGAAATTAAATGATATGCCTTAGGTGGCTCATTCATCACTGATAAGGAACTTGCCTTCCACTGGAGTTCTTGAATTTTTATCCACATATACACACCCGTCATATGCATTCCCTCCCAGCTTGGGAATGCTTTTTCTACATACGAGTTCCTGAGTGTGCTTTTGACTCTTATTTTAGACCTAATTTTTATTGCTATTGCAGTTTGAAATAAATGCTTTTATTGATTCAATGCTCCAAGTTACTTAAATCCATGGCTATCTAAAGACCGACTGTTTGCATCTAGGCCTTCACTCTCAGTTGTTTCCAGTTCCTTTGCCTTGTTGATCCCCTTTTTGAGATGAACCTAACTTGTCAGAGATTTAACTTCAAACATTTTTCTTTTTGTAAAATCTGCATATACTTTTTAAACACAGAAGTGACATAAATAGCAGAATTGACTTGGTGTTTAAAGAGGTATGTTCTGAATCACATAATTTGACAAGCAATGTGATTGCTTTATGAGCCAAGGAGAACATAATTTATTTTAATCAAAAATGATAAAATATAGGAGCGTACAAAAGGATTAAAATAAAAATTTCTCTGGATCTGTTTTATTTATATCAATTATTTCAATGTGGAACATATACAAGTAATTGTATATAGTCTTGCTACAAAAATAGTTATCACTTTAATGTTTTATTTTATTCATTCTCCCCAGCTTTATTAAGATACAGTTAATAAATAAATATAGCTAAATATAAATAAAATTGTATATTTTTACAGTGTGCAAGATAATGTATGTATGTATATGTATAAATATATGACCCTGATCCTAATGAAAGATAATTGTCATATTGTTCATCTCACACTCTCATTTTTAAAGATAAAATCTTATCAGTTTTCAAGAATACAATGCATTACTTTCACCTGTAGCCTACCTGATGTAGCAGACTGGATCTCCGGAACTTATTTATTCTACCTAACTGAAACTTTGTAACCAGCCTAACATCTTATTCAATACTTTTAAGAAACTGTGATTTCTAGGAAAATAATAACCTGCAATTCTGCACATTTAAATGACCATATGTTGTTAAAATGGTTTTAATATTTATGAAAAGGGAAAAGAGCCACTGGACGCATAACAGGAACAACATCTATGTTAACACTTTTTTGGTGAGAAGTAACAAATAGCAGTCTAGTAAAGCACACTGCCCAGAAGGCTGGGAAAGAAACCTCAGCTGAGGATCGCCCTGGAGAATGGAGCAGGTGATCCTCGCTCTGTAGGGTCGCGTATGAGAAAAGACCTGATATTTTGTGTCTGTGCTGAATGTCTGCAGTGTCACCGTTTATGCCACAGCTATTTGGAAGGGCAATATTTTTTTCCCATTCTCATCTTTCTAAACATCCTTTATTTTTAGGGCTTAGATGTGACCACTGCAACTTTGGGTTCAAATTCCTCCAAAGTTCAAACAACGAAGGATGTGAGCCCTGCGAGTGTAACCTCCATGGCTCCGTGAGCCAGATCTGCCATCCTGTTTCTGGCCAGTGTGAGTGTAAGAGAGACGTCCGAGGACTGCGATGTGACAGATGTGGGGAGCACTTCTACGGGCTGGATGCCACCGGCTGCAAGGCCTGCAAGTGCCACGTGGCTGGCTCCATCTCTGGGACCATCTGTGACGCTGAGACAGGACAGTGCCGCTGCAAGCCCAACGTGGGAGGCAGACAGTGCGGGGAGTGCGTGGAGGGCTATTTTTCCCGATGGCAGAATGACTCTTTCCGCTGTCTGCCCTGCCACTGTGATAAATCTGGGACAGTAAATGGCTCTCTGCTGTGTGACAAAGTGACAGGGCAGTGTCCCTGCCGATCAGGGGTGACAGGTCTGCTCTGCGACCAGTGTGAGCCCCACAGGTACAATCTGACCACCGAAGGCCACTTTCAGAGCTGCGCAATGTGTGAGTGTGACTCTCTGGGGACACTACCTGGGACCACGTGTGACCGGATCAGTGGTCAGTGTGTGTGTCTGCCTCGTCGTCAAGGAAGAAGGTGTGATCGGTGTCAGGCAGGTAAGACACAGCTTATTATCTTCAGGTCTGAGATTTCCTTTTGTTACCTTACAACAGGTGATGCTTTCTGGTTTGCTATTCCTCTGTTTCTGAGCTTCCAAGATTCATCTGCAGCATCGCTACTGGGTTTATGCATCACCCAACATAGATAAAATTATCTCACTTATTCAAAATTTGTGTTGCAGTTTTGGCAGGAGGCAGGCACTGTGGAGGACCCTCAGCCATCAGATTTATACTTGTGAATTTCTCAACTTGAAGTAGATCTTCTTTTAGCATGTGAAAAATTTTGATTAAGAAATCAGGACCAAATGTTATTTTCCAGGGAAAGAACAACACGAGTTGATTACCTAACTCTGCATGGCTAGGATACAGCGTACAAGATTTGACCTGTAGCTTCCATTTGAAATTGGTCAGTGTGACAAGTGAGTCTAAAGAGACAGGAAGGAATTGAGAAATTGTTCATCCTTTGCTTGAGATATAAGCTTCAGAAACCAACAGAACTAGTGTGGACTCTGATGTGGAATGTATTATACATGATGGCCCATAAAGTGAAGACTAGGGAGCAGTGCTGACCATGAGGACTTAGGAAGCTGCTATTGCTACATGGCCATGACGTGGTCTCCATTTCACTCCCTTTCTCTCTGCAGAAGGGCACTGTCCTTCCCTGTCCCTCTACTCACAGTAATGTGACCGCTTTATAACCTGATACTGCTTATGATGCTACTTGCAGCTACACACAGAGGTTTAATGCTGCCTCTGGGTTACACTTCCAAGAGGGAAATCCTAACTGACTTAGCTGTCTTTGAGTGGCTGCCTCTGAGCCAGAAATATCAGGTCCATCAAATGGATCTGGCTTCTAGGAAGCACACCTCTGAGGTAGGAGCAAGGTGGTAAATATCTCAGCAAAAGGGAAGGTTATCGGGATTGGGCAGGCGGTACCTGGGACAGCTTCTGCACACTGTGACCTTTTAATTTCAGATTTACCCTTCCAAATTTGCAACCAGTTCATGGTTTTTGATGTACTGAGGAAACAATTTTAAAAAGCATTTTACTTTTCTGATTAGCTCTACTTTTAGAAACAAGGTACCCAGTGTTTTACAAAATCTTGTTACTGTAATGTAGATATCTTTCCTAAGAAAACTGGTCAGTCTCATAGGTTACATGTTATATCCTTTGGAGTAATTTCCTTCTGTTAAAAGGTTTTATTCTGATATGATTGTGCATAGAACACAGGTCACATTGTAAGCAACTTTTACAAATTAGGCTAACACTCTGAGATCAGTACAGCAAAACAGCAGTCCCCTTTGGTCCTTTCAGAGGAAGCCTTGGTGCATCATGCCAGATAGTTTGTCTTTCCAGTGTGCTTAGATGATGGACTGAAATTCCTCATCATCCTTACTGTGGTTTTTAAAATTTGTCTTTGTGTTACATAGGTGAGTTAATCAAGTACTGGCTAAATGAAAAAGCAGGTGTTTCTTTATCTCTATTATGTGAAAGCCTGTCCAAGCTGGGTCTTCACTGATTTCATTGCTCTTTCCCTTCGTCTGGTGGTCTTCTGGTGGTCCTCTCTATTCCCTTATCTGAGCTCTCTTCTCCCACCCGTGTCTCTTTTCCATGTCTTTCAGTGGTGTGGGTACAGTGATTCCCTGGAGCTCTCTTATTTTGTCTTTCTCCCATAGAGTTCTTTCACTTTTCACTCAATTCCAATCTGGTCCAACCTTCAGGAGTTTCGGTCTGGACCCACTCTGTGCATCTAGCTTGATAATAATAGTTTAGTAATGCTTGACTCATTCTCCTTTGTTGGCCACTGCAGATAGCCTGCGTGCTATCTAGTTTGCCTGTAGAGCTGATTTCTACCTGAAAGCTTAGGTTTGTTCCTCTTTTGCTCATTTCATTGCCAGCAAATTTTTGTGAGTACCAGGCATTCTTGCTATAGCCAATTGCTATAAAGTATCGATTTCTTTCTTACGGAACAGGAAGGAATGGAATGCTGGATAGCCATCATTTTTAGTGTTTGGTGCTCTCTGAAAGTTTTCTCTATTCAAAATTCTGCCTGTAATTCTCCATCAATAACTCAATGAAGTGAAATTTTCAGTTAATATTGAGCATCCATGTTTTAAAAGGTGGCTTTGTTTACATCCATAGAATATAATGAACTTTTGAAAATGCTCCCAGGCTTGCATTTTCCTCATGTGCTATTTATAGTTTTTCTTTAAAGAGAAGGCCATGTTTAAGATATGCTCGTAGATATCTCATGGTAAGTAGTTGTGCATGCGTCTTTCTTTCTTCTGTGGGTGCTATGCCATGGTATGGGCCATGCCATGGATCCACTTAGCTGCAAGAGAGGCGGGCATTTAGGTTCCCAATCTGGACATCCATGTATCCAATGAAAACTTTATGCCTCTGTTAGTACAAGTGATAAGAAAGTGATTGACACTTGACAGCAGTCGTGGCTGTGGTAAGAACATCCTGTGTTTATAAAGGTGGCTCAAGAAACTCCTGAATATGCTTCTAGGACAGTGTGTTTGGTAATTTTTGGATAACTTCGATTACTAGTAATTTTTTTAAAAAATGGCTAAAATAACTGCATGCAACAAAATATAATAATCTCATTCTAGCTTTTAATACATCTATGCCTAGGTTAATGCCTAGGCTTTTGCTGGGCAGGGGCACGTAGGAGGCGAACAGGGGCCCAGTCAGCCCAAGCATGGAAGAAGCAGAGCGAATGGGAAGAAGCCGTGCCTGTGTAGCTCCTCAGATATTCACAGGGCTTGGTACTCTTTTTAAACAAGAGGCTAATTATCTTTCCTTTACTCTAATCAAAGAATGTTTTATTTGCAACATTGAGCTTCAATTCTGATGTAGAAACTGGCAATAACTACACTTAACAAATACAGAAGGGGAATAAATCAAACCCACAGTGAGCAAAATGCCTTATTATTATCTGATGAGTGTGAGTGCCCATTCTTTATGTTCCTGATTGAGTTATTTGATTGGTTGATTGATTACTTCTTTGAGGATTGAATCCAGCGCCTCTGCACAGGGCTACATCCCCAATCCATTTTCTGTTTTCTGTTATGAGATGAGATCTCCCTAAGTCTCCTACTTGTGCAGCCTTGTAATCTTCCTGCCCCAGCCTCCCAGAGTGGTTGAATCAGAGGCATGAACCGTGCACACTGTGCTCTGTGTGTGCTGTGATTTCTTTTCTTTTCTTTCTTTCTTTCTTTCTTTCTTTTTTTTTTTTTTTGGTCCCGGGGATTGAACTCGCAACCTTGTGCTTACAAAGCAGGCACTTACCCTGCTGAGCTAAACCCACAGCCCCTGTGATTTCCTTTAAAGAAGTGGACAAATACTTTTGCCAAAGGCCTTTGGAAGGAGTTTTGTGGTACCTATTGTTAGAAAAATGAAACTAAAAAATTATTCTAAAAAACACAATCTGTATTAGGTAAACCCCAGATGGAAAGGGCCGGGAGGGGATAGGAGAACAGAAATAGGGAGAGGTGAAGGGAAGATTGAGATTAATTTTTCAGTTCTTTCCACTTTTGGATTTAACTTGTATTATTTTTATCAAAATTTAACGAGTGTAATTTTAAAAACCAAATAAATAGGAAGGCTCATGATACAAAACAGCAGTCCTAACTGAAACTGTCTTCTGAAATTCTTCTTGTTCAGAGCAACTACATTTAAATTCTTTCTGGCTTTGATTCCTATATTTTTAAATAACAGGGATATATAGTTCAATGCTAATTTTTAAGATGTAGGAATTGTCTAGTGTCTTTCTACCACAGAAGACAACATATTTGTTCCTGTTCAACGATTTCTCTGTTGGTTACCCTGAAATTCAGGGATTATTATGTAAAATGCTATAAATCCACTTCAGAGCTATGACATTCACTTTGATTATATTCCCTTTCTTGAAAATATCTGCCTTTGTATAGTTTTCTGGAAATCCCCTAGGTATTTCTAAAAAACAAAACTCTCCAAGAGATGGACCCACGGGGGTCCATCTCTCGGTTTCCACGCAGGACTGCTAGGTTTCCAGGAAGGTGGGGTTCCTGGGCCCCGCTCCTGCCCGGGTGACCCCTCCTCCCTCATGTGCTCCTCCTGGAGGTCTCCTGTTAGCATCTGTCCAGGAGCTTTTCTTCACCCAGCTTCTGTATTAAACCCTCTATTTCCAGAGTCATAAATGCTCTTTTCCTGTGTGTGTGTGTGTGTGTGTGTGTGTGTGTGTGTGTGTTATTTTGGGAATTCAGAATATCTGAAATTGTCTTCAGTGTCTGAAAGTGTTTGGAATTTACTGCTATGTGGAATCATTTTCACTCAAAAATCTAAATAATTGTACCATTATCTTGTAGTAGTGCTCACCATAGTCTAGTCTAACTTTCCCTTCCTTCCCTCTTTCCTTACCTCCTTTATATATCTTTCTTACTTTCTTTCTTCTCTCTCTTTTCTCTCCTCCTCTCTTCCTCTTTCTTTTTTCCCTTCTAGAAGTTTTTACCACTTCCTATATCCATGGCTTCAGAAGAGTTCATGATGTACTTTTTGTTGAATAATTGTTCTAGTCATTTGTCAGACCATTTTGTTTATAGAGTCATGTTCTTATGTTCTAGAAAAATCTACAAATCTCTTTCCCAGCAACACCTATGCCAGTGTTTGATCCATCAGATGACTAGACCATGTGGCAAAATCAACCCCAAGTGAAGCACCCGTGCACCCTTTCGTTTACCCTCTGTCATTCCCGTCCTTGAAGATCAATGATAACTCACATCTGATTTCAGAAATCACTAAAGTTTTCATTTCCAAACTATTTCTTTCCTTGACTTCAGAAGTCAGATCAATGTGTTTATTGCTGGACTGCCTACTGTGAATCTTTAGCTTTTTCTTCTAGAGATCTGTAACGGGCTGCCATTTTCTTTCCCATTGTTCAAAAAAAATTCACTTTGGGTGACTTCAGGATAGAGGAGGAATGGTTGACTACCATGTTTAGCCATGAATGTCACCTGATGTTCCTGTTTGTGTTTCCAGCTCTGGCCACTGCAAGCCTCCAGGACTCCTCTATCTCCCACAGCCTGTCCTATTGCTGACAATGAATCCTGTTGAGTGCACCTTCAAATATCAACAATTTAACCACTTCTTACCATGCTCACATGGACATACCATGTACCTTTAGTGAATGATGGAATCCAGAGTTTGCTTTACAGTGTCACTCTCCTTCTGCTAGGGGTAGGTGCAGTGAAGGCCCATAGATATCCTTTTAACTATGTCTCAGGAGAAGGGAGTGTTCAACCCTAACAAGGAAAGAAAATAGCCTGAGTACTCACTGAATTTTAGGCAACAGAAGACCTAGTACACGCATATGCACGCCATGGGAAATACAGTACACACATGTGCAAACCCCATGCCGGGAGGCAGCTGAATCTGGGTTTTAGTGTTTAGTTTCCTGGTCACTTATGGTGGGATTCACACTGAGAGACAAATGGTCTGCTAAAGTACCTTGACCCTAATCAGATGTGCAGTCGCCAGCCCTGCAGCCTGCACAGCATCTTGCATGCTGTTACCCGAAGGGCCCCTTCCACCCTCAGCTACATTTCCGGCCCCCGTGCCATGTGCTGCGGGGTACAGACCCCACACAGGTGTGAGAGAAGTGGGGTGCAGACAGGTTAAGAGGGCAAGAATCTGGGAGCCCAAGGACTTCTGCTGGCTTCTTCCTGGGGCGCTAAATATTTCCAGCCCATGCTACCCTGTTGCACATCGATTCTTGTCCCACTTTCTTACACAACATTATTTAGGAAGGTGCATATAATGAAATCTCATGTATTATTAACCTAACCTTACTACAAACGTACAAGGAATAGGCTTAATTCAACGAAAATTTATAGGCAATTTGTTAAGGCAGCAGTGCACATTAGCAGGTACATTAGAGCCACATTGGTTTTAATATGCCATTCAATAACTTGAGCAGAGGTTAAAAATGCTGCTTAACCTCCATTAAGCATTTTAAAAATGCTTTAATTTAGAATTATTTGGAGTGTGTGTACATATATGAGTGTACACATACCCACACTAATAAATATGGCACTAAATATGTTTTCCTGGTTGCTTTTCTGCAGCGCTCTATGACCTCGTAATGTTCAGCAGCTGCACCTAATCAGGGGCCAGGCCCAGGAAGGCAGAGAGAGATGTCAAGGCATCCTGCGCCACTGACCCTCTCTTGTCCTTGAGAACTCGCAGCGCACAGGGTTTATGGAGGGCTCTGCAGCTCTGGAATAAAATAAAGGCTAATTTATAAAGAAAACAGCTTGCCGTGACATGTTTTGTGCTAATAGGACGATGCCTCATGCTTCCTTTGGTACTCCCTTTGGCTTGTATAACTCACACAGACCATTAGGATGTACAGCAAAGTGTCCTGTTTCATTAAGAAGCACAGCCTGGTTGTTAAGTAATAAGTTCATAAAGCAGACCTGTGTGAAGACCGGCAGTGGAAGTGGACTCGGAGGGCGGGTGCTCCAGTAAAAATCAGCACGTCCCAGTTGGGATCTGATAGGTGGCAGGTCCTGTGTTGGGTGAAGCAGCCTCCATGGTTGATTTAGTAGAGAAAGCTGTCTCAGAATAGCAGCCTCTTTGATGAATCTTTGGGTGGGGATCTTGCCACTGGAAATGTGGAGCACAATCTTAGGTACATCTAAGGGAGAAAAAGAAATGTTACAAGTTGTTATTCTAAGTGTAACTTAGAAAAGTCTCACTTTCAAAGAATCTAGCAATGATTATAAGGATGATAGTACATAATATTTACAGGGGCTACAGCATGGGTCAATGGCAGAACATATGCTTAGCATGTAGGGACCCTGGTTTTAATTCTAGCAGCAAACAAATATGTTTAATTCCAAATACTTACAATCCCTAAGCACCTAGGGGGCTGAGGTAGGAGGACTGCTTGTGTAGGAGTTTAGATCAGTCTTGGCAACACAGCGAGATCTCTCCTCTCCTCTCCTCTCCTCTCCTCTCCTCTCCTCTCCTCTCCTCTCCTCTCCTCTCCTCTCCTCTCCTCTCCTCTCCTCCTCTCCTCTCTCCTCTTCTCTCCTCTCTTCCCCTCCCCTCCCCTCCCCTCCCCTCCCCTCCCCTCCCCTCTCCTCTCCTCTCCTCTCCTCCTCCTCGTCCTTCTCTCTCTCTCTCTCTGTTTCTCTCATTAGGAAAATGGGCTGGGGATACAGTTTAATGTAAGAGTGTGGGTTTGGTGTGCACAAGTCCCTGAGTTCAATACCCAGCACCTCACCACCACCCCAAAATATTTACTAAATGTCTACTGTGTGTTCAGACTGTATTGGGGGTGTTACCTGCCAAATCTCACTCAATAGTCCCCATAGTTCTGTAATGGAAAGATCATTATTTTTCCCATGGAACCTCATTTCAAAGTGCATTGAATGTGGGAGAAACATTTCTAAGTCTAGGTTTATGTTACCCTAGAATCCATACTCAAAAATAATAGAACTTTCCTGAATAGCTCAATGGTTTGTTTTACACAGCCATTCAATAATTATTTGAGGGTATGTACCAGGAAAGACTAAAGTAAAAGCTCTAGGAATGGCTTTAGCTCCATGAATTAAGCTGGGTGAATTTGGGGGATGGTTGGGGAGAGAGGCTTAGAACACACATTTGATAAATAGTACAGCTAAAGAATATGAACACAGAATATGAAAATTTTGCTGTGGCTTATGCATACACATGTGTATGTATTTGTTATGGTCTCCTGGATGTCACCAGAGTCACCTATATTTGCAGTCCTTTTTATGACCAGATCTGATCCTTCCAAGGGATTACTATGAGACCTTTCATAGAGTCACATAAACAGGAGAAGTAGATATTCTCTAAAACAGAAATCTGATATGTTGCTTGTACCTATTTTCCCTCTATGAGAAGGTAAAGTTTTAGTGCCATGTTTTCTCTCTCAGGCTCTGTTCCACATGTTTATCTGACAAAATCTGTGTCTTAAACTTGTGTCTGATTCTTAAACATTCCTTGCTCTACTCCTGGTAGGTGAAGCCACTCTGATCAGTCATTCTCATGACTCAGAGATTTATGTTTACACTTTTACCTTTCAGTATTAAAGAGATCATCTCATATTCTAAGTGGCAACAGGTATTTATTTGATCTTTCTTCTAGTCTTCTATTTCGTTCCTATATTCATTTTTCAGCCAATGTATATATTGAATACATGGGCATTCACCTTAGGTTGCCTTGGTCTAAAATACATAGTCACAAATATATTCAGGCATTGGAGTTCAGTAGGAAAAACTGGCTTTTGTGACACAATGCAGTGGGGGCAGTTCGAGCAGTGCACAATACTGAGAAGCAGGAACAATGGAGGATGTGGAGAATTCAATAGAGAAAATGATATCCTGACCCGAGCTTTAGGAGTAGGTATGAATCGCAAGAGAAACAGCGGTCCGGAGTAAGGCAGAGGGTGGAGTCTGTAAAGCATAGCTAATCTAATTAGAGAAAAGTTAATTTTTAAAAAAGGAGGCGAAACTTTACTTTGAGATGAACAGTATTTATTATATATGGACATTTGGTCAACTCTGAAGAGTAACTTCATGTAAGCATTATTCTTTTATAATAAAAAACACCAAATGGAGGAAAATCTCACTGCTTTGATTTGAAAATTGCCTTGGTGGACTCCACTCTGCTGTGACAATATTGCCATGTAAAACCTTAATCGTATGTCCCTGTTCCTGCTCGAGGTGAGAGTGGTGTCTTCTAAATAGCACGTAATTAGTGCTCAAGCTCAGCGCTGCCCTCCTTTTCTGAATAAGGCCCGGAGGTTAAACTTGTGTTCCTCCTCCCATGTGAAGATGTTGGCAGTGCCTAACTGTTCATGGTCCTCAGGGGGACATTGCTATGAAATGGGCCTTCCTTTATGCCAGGACAGGTGCCGTGCTGAGCAAACAGCTGCAACAGGAGACTACAGGGCCACCTTGCTGGCCACTGAACTCCGGACTCTGGCTCCTGCTTAGCAGGATGGCATGGCATCTTCTGCTTGGACTTGCCTCATTGGGGACCAGGAGTTCGCTGACATAAAACGCAAAAATGATAAACTTCGGTGGGCTGATGTGTTCTATTTCCAAATTCAGCCTTGCCGTCATGCAAAATAGTGACTTTGCTCTGATTACCGTGTTTAGTTAGAGCACAAAGCCATTCATAGGAAGAAATCTACAAAGGACCCGCTGAAGCTAGGCAGCCACAAAGCCGGAACGTGCAGCAGAGCTCACAGAGTGGAGCGGCCGGTGTGGGGTTTAAGAAGAAATTAAGGTCAGTCTCTCTCAGCCACACTGAGGAGTAGAAGCTTAAGCAGGAGGGAAGGGAAAGGTGCTGTTTCCTGTAGTTGGAATCATAAAAGGAGAGGTAATGGTCTAGAATTAGGCACATTCAGGTGAGGCAAAGAGTAATCGCGGAGCAGGAAGCTACCTGAGTCAACCCTAATTAGGACTGCTTAAAAATAGGACAACTACAATGCTGGTGGGATTAACCTTCCTAATCAGGCTCTCCTCTCCGAAGAGGAGGGCAGTAACCCCAGCAGACTCTGACTGCCTTTCCCCAAAAGTGCTGCCTCTGTTTTGACTCTGTTTGATTCTCGAGACTTCGCTTACATTTTCGATTTTTCTATGGCATGCTTTATTCTGACTAATCTTCAGCACCCCAAAATGCCCTCTTGTATTTACAGATTTATCTAATAAATCATTTCCTGTAAAAATTATTCTTAATTGGTCCAGATTTCTCTGCAGCCTGAAGCTATCCGCAGTAAGTCCAAATTAATTCTACTTCTAAGTATCTATGCTAATGAGTAATTTATCCAAATTGGAGAGCTGTTAGTACATTCAGGATGCCATCACCATGGACTTAAGGAGCCAGGCATGCTCCCAGGAAGTAAATGCAAGTGCTATAACAAAGTGGTCTTGAATTCAAAGAAACTTTCTTAGCAGTTGTGGTGATCACATGGTGAATCAGGAGGAGGATATACATTCGTTGGCATGGCTGTGCTCTATTTCTCGCAAAGATTTTGATGAATTGCTGTCAAGGAACGCTAAGAAATAAATACAGTGGTACCCAGCTCATAAACTTAATTCTTTTCATGGTTCTGGTCAAAAATCAAACTGGACAAGAACTGGATCCAATTTCCCCACCAGCTCAACACTGAATCAACCATTAAGTTTGATTTGGTTCTTGTCCAATTTGGTTTATGACCAGAATTGTGAAAGGAATTTAGTTCATGAACTGAGGCATCCCTGAAGCGTAATCAGGCTATAAATTACTATAAAAATGATCATCTTAATCAGTTCCAGCCCAAAGGCACAGGTTGAGCGGCTTCCCTCCTCTTACTGAGCATGATGTCTTCTGCTGCTCTTGAGGTGAAGGGAGAACACACAAAGCCTGTGAGAAGGAAATCAAAGAAATTGCTAGGAAATATGATAGAAAGGTTTGTTTTCGTCTATAACCGACTCACGACTCACTTTGGTTCTCAGATTGGAGAGTTTTCCTGTTTACTCTGTTTTTCCCTGTGTAGTAGCTGACGCAGAAAGGATTCACTTTCCTGTCTTTTGTCCTCCATGTGACCTACATTTTGCACATCTTAAATTAATGATTGTGATAACCATAGAGTTCATTTTTTACTTGCTGCAATTCTGCTCCTTAGAATCCTTCCATGATCTTTCTCACACTTTTAAAATAAAATTCTACCTAGCATTCTATATGTTTGTGTGTGTACCTGTGTATGTGTGCACCTGTGTGTAAATTTACACACTGACACACTGACACACATCACACAACACTAAGGAGCCTTCCTCCCTCATGAGCCTACTCCATCATAACTGTAGCTGATGACTTTTTCACTTTGTAACTTGTGAGGTCCACGTTCTGTGTAGAAGACATTGTAAGGAACTTGGATATGTACATGAATCCTTCATTTTGATTTCTTTCTTTTTCCTATAAGAAAAAATATGGGTTTTGGAAATAACCAGACTCTAAATTGGGGGTGTGAAGTGTAGTGGCTGTGGGACTCACTGCCTTCTGCATAATTGACTGATTTCTATCGGTTCTTTGCTGCTTATGGGGTACACATGATGTACACACAAATGTACCGGATGCTAGGGACACAGATACAGGTGACTTCTGCAGACGAGTTCCTGTCCTGATAGAGGTTACAGTCTGGTATAAATGAGATTGGCTGTAACTTCAAAAGCATTTGAGGAAATGAATTGGAGTCCCTGAACTGTTGCAGGCACTAAACTGGCCCAAGTTGAGGATGTCACAAGACCTGGCTTCTGTAGGAGTGAGGGAGGTGGCAGAGGGAGGTGGAGACCACTGCAGGGAGAGAACAGCTCAGTGAAAGGCCCTGATGTGTGGGGAATAGAAAGGAATCTGCCTGCCACCACCCGGTGGCGGAGAGATCGGAGACACAGCAGTGTGTGGGATCTGATTTAGGGTTGCAGGCTGTGCTGGGTATTTGGATTTGTTTTCCTAAAGGGAACTGGAAGTCATCAGATAGTTTTAAATACAGGAACCAAACATTCAATCTCCCTTTTGGAGAAGGTTGCTCCAGCGACACTGAAAAGAATACAGAGGGACCTGTTGGATGACCAGCCCTGGGAGTGAGCTAGTTTGAACCTGGGGTCTGCTAATTTTTATTTTTCATACTAGGGATTAATTCACAGCCTTGTACTTGTCAGGCAGCTGCTTACGCCACTGAGCTGAATCCCCAACTTGGCTCTGCTATTCTTTTTTTTTTTTTTAAGGAGAAAAAGAAAAAAAAAAAAAACAGAAAAAGGGTACAAGTTATACAGAATTTCAAAAAAAATAAAAAGTAGGAAATCACTAGTTAATAGATTACATATTATCATCTTAGAAATAGTTGTTCAAGTTACAAAATTAAAGCATATAAAGTGGACATTCAAACAGTGAGACTGCAAACAGTTCTGTTCAATGATCCAACAAAAACTCAGTAATATGGTTATGCATCTTATACACTTAAATATACATGCAGTTATATCCTTTAGAGCACTTTTTCTTTCTTTTTTACAATGACAATTACATATTTCGGGTTTTATTACTCCCATAGTTCTTATTACTTTTTTTTGAAGAGAATAAAACCAAATGTGACATAACAAAACAGTCAAATCAAAAGGATGGACATAATACATGATGTAAAAACAGAATACAAGGTGATCAACAATGGTTACCATAATGCCTCTTGCTATCTTAAAAAGAATTGCCTGTATCATCAGTTATAATGAAATTGAACAAAACAGTAAAGAACAAAACCAATAAAACCAAAACACTGGAGACATTACAGGACTTCAAAAGAAGATAATAGTCAAACCAGAATGGGCATCTTAGTGAATCTTATTGTCTTCACAGCTGATGCCTATATTCTCAAACTTGGTACTATCAAGCAAAACAGAATAGAGTAAAATCAGTCAAAACAAGATGGTCATGGAGCTGGGGATTTAGCTCAGCGGCATAAGCGCTTGCCTTGTAAGCAGGCAGTCGTGAGTTCAATCCCCGGTACCGATAAAAAAAGAAAAAAGACAAAAAAACAAAACAAAACAAAACTAAGATGGTGAGAGCAATACAGGGTTTCAAATCAAGTTAATAGGAAATCAAAGTTGGTTATTATAATATGTCCTGCTATTTTTATTTTTCCCTTAATTAAAAAGATAAAAATAAATAATAAAAAAGGAGATTGAGATAAAAGAGGACATAACAACAAAACAGCACATGTCAGAACATAACCATTTAACCAAAATAGTGTTTCACCACAAGATATCCCAAGATAAAAGTAGTTACCATAGTGTGTCTTTCCTTGAAATCTTTGAGTATGACTTCGTATACTGTAGCATCAAGCATATCAAGATAATGTAAGACCATTCAAGAGAATGACAGTATTACAGGGTATTTAGAACCAGCTAACAGAAAATGAACAATGATTTCTGTATTATCTCCTTGTGTATAAAAATTTTTGTTTATATTATCACATATAATAAAATCCAATAAGATACAACCTGTTAAGACTGATGGAGACAGAAGAACAAAAGCTTGATGGGACTTCAAAACCAGGTGATATTAAATCAGCATTAGCTATTATGATGTCTTGTTTTCTCCAAAATAGTTGTTCATACCATCCAAACTTCTCTGCCTCATTTCTGTTGAGCTCTTTTTCTGTCATTAGTTGTCAGTTTGTCCTCTTCATTTCACTTTCTGCTTCATTTATTGTGACCTCTCTGCCACTGTTTCTTGGTATTTTTCTCTTTTAGAATGTCCTGCAGTATTCTCTGTAGTGTTGAATAGGTGGTTGCAAATTCCCCTAGTTCCTCTTTATCCTGGAAGCACCTTGTTTCTCCCTTAATTTCTAGGGATAATTGTGCAGGATATATCAATCTTGGCTGGAGGTTATTGTCTTTCAAAGCTTGAATTATTTCATCCCATGTTCTTCATGATTTGATGGTTTGTGCCGAGAAGTCCGCTGTAATTCTGATGGGTGTCCCCTTGTAAGTGTTTCTTGTTTCTGACAGCTTTTAATATTCTATTCTTATATTGGATTTCTGGAATTTTGATTATTATATGCCTGGGTGCAGTTCTGTTTGGGTTGTAGGTGGCTGGGTCCTGTATGCCTCATAGATCTTAGTATCTTTACCTTTTACCATATTAGGGAAGTTCTCCTTGATTATTTCTGTGAATAGGCCTTGCAGTTCCTTTGTTTGTATCCCTGCTTCTTCCTTTACATTCTTAAGTTATAGATCCTCTTATCATCTTCTAGCCTTTGTATTGTTACTGCTTGTTTTCTTGTTATTTTTAAGAAGTTTTTCCTTTCATGCTTCCACATTACAAATCTGTCTTCTAGTTCAGATAATCTATCCTTAGTTTCTTTCAATGAATGTTATGCCAGCTTTCAATAGAATTTTTAGTTTCCTGGTAATCTCTTTGAACCTGCTTCACGTATTCTACATTTTCTCTACTTTCTCCATCAAACAGTTCTCCCCTTTTTTTCTGTTCTTCCATTTCATCATCTGTTTTTTTCTTGGTAGGTGCTTAGCATTTGTTTAACCACTCTACTTATATCTTGCTTTACTTGGTTAAATACTTCACTTTTGAACTCGTCTATGAGGTCCTAGAGGTATCGCTTTATGTCTATTGGTGCCATGCCTGATATTGCATGTTTTCTGTCATCATTCTCCTTTGTATTTACGTTTCCTGGATCATGTTCTCAGGATTGGGGACTGAGGACCCTTTCTTGTTGCTCCCTCTTCCCATACTTTTTGTTCCTTCCATACAAGTGTATACAGGAGGCCCAGTTTCTTTCTTTGTTGGTTACAGTTTGTTTGAATCGCACTGGCTAGGCGTTCCCACCTACTGCAGTGTACTAGGTAGACACAGACCTGGGCAGCTTATGCTGGGCCCGCCCCTCCAGTTCAGTCAACCTGCTGAAGGCTTCACTGCATTAGGGTGCACTGCCAGGCACAGGTACCTGATTTGGGCTAGCATCCTGGGTCTTAGTCCATGGCATCACCCAGGCCAAGTGCTCCCCACCAATCCTGCTTGAGAGGGGAATATGTGACTGAAGTCACTGCAGCATCCTGTTCTGGCTAGTCTGCCCAGTCCCAGAATGTCCTCTGTTGGAGCCTCCTACTCTATGGAAGGGTCCCCGTCCTTTTCACTCATCACAGGTCGATGCAGGGCTCCCCGCCAGCTCTGCTCTCAATTTGGTTTGCCGATTCCCACTCTCAGAACTTTTGCGTCTCTATCCCTGCTGTGCCAATTCAGATGCAGCATCGGTGGCAAGAAATTCAAGTTGCAGTTTCCAAAGGCATGGGTTCCAGCTTTGGCACTGAGACTTTAGCTGTTCAGTCGTAGCACCGGGATTGCATTTCCAGTTGGTTTCTCTCAGCTTAGTTTGTTCCTGGGTCAGCAGGGTATATCTCCCCTTGCTTAGGACTCTCCACACAGCACCATTCCTGGAGTCTAAGCTGGCTATCTCAGAGAGCCTCCGTAGCTGCTGTTATCTATCCGCCATGTTCTCCCAGAAGTCCCAGAAGCTCTGCTATTCTTGAACTCTGTCATTTTTGGAAAGTTCATTAACTCCCTAACCTTCAACTTCCTATTATACAAGGAAACAAGAATGATATTAATAATAATAGTGAATAATGCCTGCATTATTTGCATGGTTTTGAGAACTAAGTGGGAAAAGAAAAGTCCCTAGGCTAGTGCTGACACACGGTGGCGTTAGTTGTGAGAAAGTCTGTGGGGACATTAACTAGGGAGGTGGTTGTGGAGGTGGAGAGGAGCAGGCCTGGAATTCTCAGGACACACTACCCTCAGAAACTGGTCAAATGGAGAGCGAAGGATGCAGAGGAGTCCAGCATTGCAAGTTTTAACAAATACAGGACGTTTGGTTAAATTTGAATTTCAGGTGGCCATCATTTGATATTGTAAAAACACCATTGCAGGACAGATATATTTTTATGAAAACCATCCTCTTAAATTCACACATGACTTGGAAGTCAGAGGCAGGAGGATCGCTGGGAGTTGGAGACCAGGCTGGACTATGAAGTGAATTCAAGACCAGCTTGAGCTGCATAGTGAAATCCTGTGTAAGCACCCTGGGTTTCTGCTGACTTCCATATCACAACTTCTCTGGATAAGCAGCTGAGGAGACCACAGTGCCATTCATAAAGACAGAGATAGCCAGAGGGGAGCCAGTGAAAGGGCAGTGTGAATTAGTCCTGGTTTTAACTTGGTGCTAACTGACATCTCCCTCAGAGCACATAGAACCTTAATTTTTCTGGGACTGAGCTAGTGTAATGTAGTATGTTTCATTTTTCCACGGAAGCAGGCTATCATGTTATGAGAAGACTGGGCAGAACATGTGCAGACACCTTTCATTTCTCTATTTCCAGGTTTTTACATTGCTCCCGGCAATGCCACGGGTTGCCTGCCGTGCTCCTGCCACACTTCTGGAGCAGCAGGTCGTGTCTGCGATGGCCTAACTGGACAGTGCCTCTGCCAGGACACCTCCGTTACTGGGCACCGCTGTGACCGATGCAGTGACCACCATTTTGGATTTGATCCCCAGACTGGAAGGTAAATCCTCATAAGAAGAGATGATTAAATAGTTCCCATAGCTGTATTTGCAGAAACTTCCTCTTTACCATCCACATGCGTTTGGCAGTGCAGAAGCAGCATCTTTTACCAGGGGCGTTCTTTTTATCAACCTGGTTTTGATTCTTCACTGTTTGTCTATTAAACTCAATGGCAACCTTTGCTATGTCAGAATGGGTTGTTGTATATTGATAGATCCCTGAACTAGGATCTAAGAATACTTCCTGAGATAATATCCTTTTTACCTCAACAAATGACTTACAATCTGGATGCAGAAAAAGACACATGAACAGATGCCTGTGGAAGAAAAATATGTATATATGTACACTACATATACATGTCCCAGCTATTCTAGTCTGCGTGCATGTGCTTGCATGTGTACATGTTAACATACATGTGTGATATGTTGTCATTCTTGCCTTCCTAATTTAGGTTTAAGGATCTGCTGGTGAGAAACCTGCCTTCATTTCATGATAACTTGATGTGGTTTTGTTTTCAGTCTATAAAGCAGTCTGAACATAAATTAATCACTTTCAAAGTTGCACTGTCTTTGCCATTCTGTTTCTGATTTCCACCGTGTCTGTGGACATGTGCTATCACTTATCTGTGTTTACTCCTTTGCTTTGGTAGAGGCTGCAGTGTCTGCTCAGTGTGCGGGCATGCATCTGAGCATGTGTGTGCACATATGTATGTGTGCACATCTGATGAGATTGTGAGCTTGCTTAAAGTTCAGACCGTTATTTGTCACTTCTTTAGTGTTCCTGGCTCCAAGCTGCTAATGTGTACTGAATTCAGAATAGAACTTCAGCCCAATCTATTTCTCAAAAAATACTCGTTCAGAAAACATCATCATGGCTGGTTATTCAAAAGGTTGAGATTATCAGGGCTCTCTTATTTATTTCTGTGTCTTTTGATGCTTGTGATCAGACCCAGGGAGGCACACACGCTAGGCCAGCTTTATATCCAGGAGCCACCCAGGTTTGTCTATGAGCTCACTCCTAGGCACTTCCATTCCCACATAGATGGGGTGATGAGGTAATTGTGGCAGGTAACTCAAGCTGGTTCATTTTGTGTTGCTTTTGAAATTCAATTTGATTTTGAAAAAAAGAAACTTTGGGAAGGTTTTTGAAAACATTTGTTAAAACAACTTGGACACAAATATGGAAAGCCACAGGGCTCTGGGTTTAATTACTGGAGAAGTACAACCTGGGGTCTGGGAGCTCTTCTCTTTTCTGGAAAGATGGTAGCAGCCTGAACAGCTTCAGAACACCTGAGAGGGTTTCAGTAACACAGTTACTACGTACTCCACCTCCTTCCTATGGAGATCTCTGCCTGGTTGCCAACTTAGCCATCTTGGGTTGGTTGGTTTCATTCCTGGTCAGTTGTATCTTTAAATTTCCTGTCTTCTCCTTAGTTCTGAGCACACTTAGCTCCCCAGAAATATGCTCAGGTTGGCCGGCTGCTGTTCCAGTAAGCACACCCATCCCTCTTGCCATTTGTGATCCTCTCTGACCTCGTTCTGCTCTGTGATGCCCCTGGTTTCCTCCCAGTTATCACCAAAACCTCTGTTCCATGCCCGACGCTCACTGAGTTGATTCATAGAGTTTCACGTAACTCTTTAAGTGAAACCTAATTCCCTTCATTGAACTACTTTGCCTGTCAATTTTTTTAAGACTTTTTTTAGTTGTAAGGGAAGGGCTTGCTAAATTGCCAAAGCTGGACTTGAACTTGCGATCTTCCTGCCTCAGCCTCCCCCAGAGTATTGGGATTAAATCCACCTTTCAGTGTTCTTCCATTCAAGGCTGCCCATTCTCCTTGCTGTGTTTTTCTCCTACTTATCTTCCCCAGCACAAGGCACTGTTTATGGAGCCATGTTCTCTGACCTTTCAGTCTGCAGCCAATGCTGGAGTGCTTCCCTGGCTCACAGGGTGGACAGAAAAGTGACCCCCAAGCCAGTGAGGCAATCTAAGGTCCAAGGCTATGTCCACAGCTGGGTGCTGCTGGGAGGGAGCAGAGGCTTGGACGGCGGGGCCTCCCAAGGTAGAGGGGGCGCCCTTCAGGGCCCTGGGGCTGCAATGCTGCCCCCACTGTGTTTTCTACTTCCTGGCCCTGGGCAGAGGGAAGTGGTTTTGCTCCAGCACAAGCTCTGCCATCCTGGGCCATGTGGGCAGCAGACTGCAATCTGAGGAATGGAGCAAAAGACGCCTCTTCTCTGTGTGAACTGGCTAAGTCAGGGGTTTGTCATGGTGAGGAAGAAGGACTTGCGGGCTTTTTCATCTCCTCTCTGCCTGTTGTCAGCATGGCGAGATATCTCCCTCCTGCTGACGCACTTCCCTGCCCTTGTCCATTTAATTCTCACTCAGGATCATCCTCAGTTCTCTGCCTCTCAGCTTTCCTAGGCCTGGAAATGCTGCTCTGGAAACACATATGACCTCCAGTTCTCCGGTCCCGTGACTGTCACCAAGCCTGCTTCCTGACTTTTTTGAGTTTCTGTCCCATCTCCCTACCTGGTCTTTTTCACTGAATCATCCCCCGCTGTCTCCTCCCAAGCTGGGCGAAACCACTTTCATCCTGACTGGAGCAGACAGGTTGGCGTCACGGTCTCCCCTGATATGTGAGCTCCAGGACAGTCCATGCTGGGGTTTGGAGCCTGGGGACACTAGGGGAAGACCCCACACTGGGGCCTCCTGACGCCTGGCTGAGAAGGCTCCCTCTCCTTGCTTCCTCTCAGCAGCCCCTCATTTTCTTTTCTTGTTTTGATCTTTTTGAGACAGTGTCTTGCTCTGCAGTTCAGCCTGGCCCTCAGTTCACTGTGTAGCCCAGGCTGGCCTGAATTTGCAGCAATCCTTCTACCTCAGCCTCCCGAGTGCTGGGATTACAGGCGTGCACCACCACGCCTCACTTCTCAGCCCCTTTAAGGTCACTTCAGTTTTCCTTCCCTGCCCTTGGCCTCATGAACAAAACAGAACCCGAGATGAAGACCTCTAGGTTATCTCCTCTCTGCCTCCAACATTTCCATACATTCCTGGCTGTTTATCTTGTCTTCAGAAACCAGCACAGAGTTTATTTTCTAAAAATAGCCTGTTGCTAGCTTCCTTGGGTTTCCCTCCTGTTTCTGTCTCCTGTTCATCGCCTCTTCCCTTCTTCCCGACTTTCCTCCATCAGCTCCTCCCTTTATTTTTATTCCGTCTCTCTTCTTTCATGGTGACTGTCTATAAACCTGGTCTTCACCACTACCCCAGCCCTTTCCTTGTCCGCCTCCTCTTGGAGACCTGCGGGTAATGCGTCTCTCACTCTTCATCCTCACTGATGTTTAGAAGGAGTGGATTTGTTTCTGTTTGTGTGCTTTCTTTTCATTTCACTTTCTGCCCATCATCAGTAAGCCCACACAGGAGTTAATGCGTATCTACTGAACCTGCTAAGTGGAGACAGCCAAGAACTAGTTAGATGGGTCTCACAGCTTGCATCCAAATCAAGGACAGGGCTATGAAGATATGAGATGGATAGAAATGAGTGAGGGGGATGAGACCAGAGGACAGGCTTCCCCTGGAGAGGTCTTGGGGACCCTTGAAGGATGATGCAGTCCCCCCTATGGCTGGTAAGGCTCAGATGTCCATCTGCATGAGAAGAGACAGTCCGGCAGGACCAGGACCGGGCAGATTGGACAGAAGAGAATGCTCTGTGTACCCCAACTCCCGAAGCTCATCAGGGAAAGGGCCCCCCAGGGTACACAGGAGAGGGAGACATAGGCGGTGGTCTCAGTTGCTAGCAGAGTGTAGCCTGGAGGCTCGGTGGGCTGGGTAGAGAAGAACCCAGAATGCTACAGGCTGCAAGTTCTATAAGCAGCTTATTAGCAGACTACAGGGGAGAGATATTTTGTGTTGGGATAGAAACCAGGGGAATGCTCACAAGGTAACTCCCTCTGCAATGAAAAGCTGGCTTTAAACACACACAGGGCAAGTGACTGCAGACCACCCTGGTTGTGTAAGCCAGGGAGGGCCAAGCCCTCGCAGATGGTGAACAAGTGAAGAGGCAGGCAAGGAAAGGAGCAGGGACCACCAGGCACCCTGCTCTGCCCGGGCAACTTCCCCAGGTCCTCACTGGGAAGGAGAGAAGTCTGTTCTTTAACATGTCTGTCCCTTAAGGAAAGATCGGATGGCTGACTTGGCTCAGTTAAGACTAGGCATGAGATTTTCTGAGTTGAATCCGTGGTTTGCAGTTTAAGGTAAGTCTAGAACTCTCTGTTGCTACAGAAAGACCAGAGGTACTGTGACCGACTTACTTCATCTCTCGGTGGAAGATGGAGACATTAACCCATGCAATGCGACCTTCAATGGGCCAGGGAGAGACCAAAGCAAATTTGTCTTGAGATTCCTGGTCATGACCCCCAGCTGCTCAGTGTGCCAGTTAGTTCACTGTCCTTGGTGTCTCTTAAAATCTTCCTTTTCTCTGGTTTCACCTCGTTTTGCTTCCTTTTCTGCTGAGCACACCTGTTTACCATGCCTCATTCAACAGACACATCCATGGTTCACCACTTTAAGGAGGAAATATTTATTTTTGCCTCAGAGTTTGTAGGGTTTTAGTCCTGAGTCACCTGGCTCCCAGGCAGGGTGATGTGGCAGAGGGGTGTGGCAGAGGAGAAACAGCTCTGAGCAGGGCAGGCAGGAAGCAGAGAGCAATCAAGGGAGGAAGAAGGAAAACTGACCTTCCACGCTCTGCCCCAGCGACCACTTCCTGAAACCAGGCTTCACCTCCCGATGTCTACTCGGCTATAAATTCATCAGTGAATAAACAGTCAGCTCCCCAAAACCCCACCAAAGGACACATGATACTTGGGGAAATATCTAGTTGTAAACCACGGCATCTATACCCACAATTTCAAAAATTATATACATATTAATAAACTTAGTCCCTACTCTGGCCAATCAATGATTCTCAATCTGAATTTCTGTATCTGTCATGTATTCTGTTCTTAATGTATCCAACAATTCATATTTAGATTACTGTTTTCATTTTCCCTTATAATAAAAATAAATGTCTCAGGCCACGTCACACCACCAACGTCTTGACATAAAGGTGGTAAATCATCCAATAGCCATTCTAGTTTGAACCACTCATGCTGGAGTGGGGCTGCAAATCCTCCCAGTTTGGGCAGCATTGGTTTTGCAACTAAGTAGAAAGTAATCCACAGGCTGCTGCTGGAGGGAACTGTGGAAACCCAGAGCCATCATGTGTAATATAAAACCCTCTGCAAAGAATAGAAAGAATAAAGCTTCCCATGGCCATTTGGGGTCCAAGTTACTCAGGAAGATTTGTCTCTTACTAACATGGTGCTATGGGATGCTTGTGCTTTGAGCTGACCCTTGTCCTCCACTGATGAATTTTGCTGTCTGTTTTCACTTTACCATTGGTAAGCATTAGACAGAAAATCCTCCCGCCCGGAAGGTCATAGAGGAAAAATACTTCAGAGTGTGACAGTGAGAATTGCTTGAGTTCATACATTGACTCTTCATTGAGAAGGGATAAAAATGGGATTTCTCCTTTTTATGTTTTCTGGTTTTTGAATGATAGTGTTCTTTACTGTCGTTGCTGACTGCTGGTTGTTATTGTATTTATATACTAACGTTTGCTATTTTGAAAATGGGTTCAAAGATGGCAAAAATATATGGGACCTCATCTTGCTGAAGAAATTTTTGATACTTAGTGGGAAAAGTTCACTCGTGGTCTAAATGAGTCTGCACACACTGTATAGGAAAATAATTATGCTCTGATGTTAAGAATCTTAAAGGGACAGAAAAATCATTTAAAAACAATTAAATCTCCCTTGAATATAGATACTGAGGTAGCTGCTTAGAAATACAAATTCATTTTCTACAGTTCAAAAGTCTACAGTTCAAAAGTCTACAGTTCAAAAGTGTGTTTTGTGGTTGTGCCAGGCAAAGGTAAAACTATTTGAATCTTATCCCTACACGAAGTTCACACAGAGCCCTTTCAATCCCAGGCTCTCTTTATTGACCAGAACGTTGTTTGCTCTGTTCTTTTCTTGCTTTGTTTCTACAGTTTTCTTGTACTTTCAGGGAGACAATATAAAACAACAACCAAACTGGTCAGCAGAGCTTTGGCTTCTCGCGGCCAGTCTGGGAAGGGGTTTACCTGTTTTATCCAAGTGGTTCATTCTTCAAAAGTCAGCAATCAGTAAAAGGGGATCAGCTTTTAAAAAGCTGATCCAAATGCAGGTATTATTCCTCCTGCATCTGACACACAAAGGAAACATGCTTTAATCGGTATTGAAAATGATGAAGCAAATAATTCTGCCTCCTGAAAAAAATCAATAAAGCCAATTACATATGTGTGTATAAATGTGTATATTGTACTTGTCTAACCCCAAAACAGTGCATCAAAAGTGGGCCACAGGGGGCTGGGGATTTAGCTCAGCGGCATAAGCGCCTGCCTTGCAAGCAGGCAGTCATGAGTTCGATCCCCGGTACCGATAAAAAGGAAAAAAGACAAAAAAAAAAAAAAAAAAAAAAAAAAACCCAAAAGTGGGCCACATTGAATTTGTCTCAGACCCATGCATGACTCCACTTGACTTCCTGGTGCCAATATCTAGCTGGTGATGACCATGAATCCACCTTCCCAAGACCGATTCCAGTCCTGGGGGAGCCCTATTTTTCATACGTAATATCCACAACCCACAACTCCCCGGGACTCTGCTCTGGGATGAGTTCTCTACACTCATGAAACTTTTTGAGCCAGGACTATGGCCACTCGTCCTATTTACCAGCAGATACCCATGGAACTGTAACACAGGGTGCGAGGTCAGCCAGGGGTCTAACGCCTCAGACTTCTGAACCACTAGGAAAATTCTCTGTTATGTGATGGTTTTGGTTTTACCACAAACCTTCCATATTTGAATCCATGCTTTAGATTTGATCTGCTCATTTTTCACATGCTTGTTAGCAGCTAAGCTCAACTGGCCTTTTCTCTGACACTAGATCAATGACTTCAAAGTAAGGCAGGCAACTTTCTGGCTACTGGTTTCCTTTTTCAATGTGATAAGGAAACTTCCAGGAGTGTACTTCTTTGATTCTTGCTTCTCTGTAGCTCTCTGAGAGAAAGCTAGCTGTCATCTGGGTGCCTCAAGCCTCTCCTCATCTGTACATCTAGCCTGGGCGAATTCACAAGGTAGAGAGAGAGATTCAGGAAGGGGCAGAAGCATGCAAAGCTACTCGGAAGACTACTCTCACAAGCCATGCACACTAGCTTTTGTTTCACTCTATGTATAATAGCAAATCACAAGACCAGCTCCAACTAGGAGTGGAGAGGAGACTGCATTTTGGGAAAGCAGTTATACAGGTTGCTGTAGAAGCAGACCTAGAGGGGAAGGTTGGGACATTTTTGCAATGTCCCACAGCTACATAGCCGTATATTCTCCCTTGCTACAGATTGTAGATGATCCAGCCAGAAATGTCTCTTTTCATCTGAGAGAAGCACGTGGCCAGTCTGAGGTGAGAGCAAGCAGGCAGTGTTGGACACGAGGATATCTAGGGTCCAGCTTGGTTTTCTTACTGGACCAGGTATATTAGCTTCCAATTGCTGATGTAATAAATTGCCACAAATGTAATATCTTAATACCCCAAGAATTTATTGTCTTATGATTCTGGAAGTCAGAGGTCCTAAATTAGTGTTGCTGGGCTAAAACCAAGGGCTCAGCAGGCCTCTTGTTTCTTCTATACCCTCCAGGAGAAAATATATTTCCTTCATTTTCCCAGCTTTCAGAGGCCACCACGTCCTGTAAGTCAGGGACCCTTCCTCTGTCTCCAGAGCCACCTGAGTATGTTTCCTCTCCTCTCTGACTTGCACGTACATCCTTACGTTCTTCCTCTCAGACTCTTAACTTCCTACCTTCTTGTGTAATATCCCTGGTAATTACAGTGGGTGTTCTTACATCATCTAATATAACCTCCCTGTCTGGAAATCCTTAATCATATCTGCAAAGTTCTTCAGCCATGTAAGTCACACAGTCACAAGTTTTAGACATGAAGACTTGGATATTGTTTGGGGCCATGATTCAGCCTCCTATACCTGTGTTCTATCATTCATGGCCTGGGGATTGAGGTTGGCTTGCCACCTGTGTTTAAATAAAGTTTTATTGGAGAACAGAAATGTTTGTACAGTATATATTGCCCATAGCTGTTCTCTGACTGCAGTAGATTCAGCACAGTGTTGCAGTAGACCTAGGGTGACCCTCAAAACCCTGAAGTACTTATACTGTCTGCTCCTTTGTAGATAAAGATTGCAGACCCTGTAACTAGATTTTCTGTGCCTTTGGGCTATTTATTTAATCTCACTAAGCATCATAGAATCTTATCTCTATAGATTTGGAAAGAGCCTTAAAAGTAATTCTTGTTATATGCTGCATACATCAACTTTCAGAGTAACTGGTAAATGGTTACTTAACTACTCTTCCAAAAAGATGTGAATCAAAAATCCTATGGTCTCATGAAACAGTACAGACTTATTTGCAATAATTATAATTTTAAAACAGATAAAAATGCGTTCTCCAGGTTGAGCAAAACGTTTCTGCCCCTGTGACTTTTGTGCCTAGTCTGATGGCTGCCTCTGGGGCCATGGAGAATAAATATAATCTCTCTTCTACTTGAAAGCACTTTAAGAATTTGACCATGCTGTCATATCTCAGAGTGATTTTTGTGATTATGCGTAGTGTCAGCAATGACGGAGGTGAAGAACTCAGATATAAACCTTGCAAAGTAAGCTCTTCTCCAGAAGGCAGAATTGTCACCTTCCTTGATATGGTTGTCACCGTTGCATGAGGGGATGGGAGTCACTGCTTAGGTCAAGTTTTTATGAGCTCCCACATGCATGCCTGGGAAAGCGTCCCAAGAGGGAGATGTTTGGGTATGCTAACTTCTCCCTTCCTTCTAGGTGGGATGGCCCACCTCCCACTTCCTCTTCAATGAGCCCTGTGAGTCTTTTGATGCGTGCAAAATTGACAACAAAGCCCTAAAAGCTGCTAGAGTTTGTTTCTCAGCTCCAAGAGACTGCAGATGCTGTTAGCAGGCTGTGAGGTCCCAGAACTCAGCCCAGTGAGACCATCCATACCTCTTCTACAGAGGTAACATGCTCTTAGCCAGGGGAAAGCCAAGCTCCTGCACAGTGGCCCTGCTCCCGCCTAAAGCCTGAGCATGGGGTTGGACCAGAAGGCTCTGTTCTCAGAGAGTGTGAGCAGCGGGAAGCCTGTGAGAAGTTCTGTCTCTTCCTTGGAGGTGACCATAGTCAGGGCACAGTCATGCCAATGGAAAACACTCAAATGAGCTAAACTGTCACTGAAACTACAAGTCCCATTTAGATTTGTATCTGATGTCCCCTCCTAAATATGAAGATTTTATAGTGCTTTATTCACAATAATTGCATTTATTCCAGTTCAAGGAGTGGTAGCTTATGAGCTGGGACCTGATGAGAAGAAATTCTTTGTCTCAATTTCTCCAAGGTGCCTGAAAGCTTTTTCTTGTTTATCCTCTAATGATCCTTAGCTAAAATCCCTCTGTAAGTTGGGGTCTCTGCCTCCTTCATTTTTTGATATCAGCCAACTAGAAAGCCAGGAATATCTCCACACCCATGTTCCCTTCTGCTTTCAATTTGTCACCCCCTATTATCAGTCCTATCAATTTCTGAAGTCTAGCTCCTTCTCCCTCTGGTCCATACCACTGCCTAGGGTAGCAATGTCTCACTTCTTACCTTTCCAGCTTTTACTGCCATCACTTCCCATTCCGAGTTAATATCTGACACTTCTGAACGGTTTATAATTTCACACCCTCTCCTGTATTATCTGTTCCACTTCCTTCCCTTCCTGATTTGTTTGTCTTATTCCTATCCAGCTATTAAAATTTATCCCAAGTATCTCTTACAACATTTCTTTTGAAATAAGCTGAATATTATCCCTTATCTGAAATATCTGGGACCAGAGTGTTTTGGATCTTGAAATGTTTGGACTTTGAAGTATTTGCGTATACAGTATGTAAAGAGATGGCTTGAAAATAGGACCTCTGTCAAAACGTAGGTTTCTTTATATTTGTAGACAGACAGACTGTCTGACAAACGAGCTTTTACAGGGTTTATTAGAGTGCCTGTGTTCTGACCCTGAGACATCACAGCAGGCCAGGTGTGGAATGTTCCATTCCTGACATCATAGCGATGTTTGAAAGTTTTGAATCTTGAGCATCTTCAATTTTGGATTTTCCAGTTGGTGATGCTCCACTGGCCCTCCTTTCCCTCTGCTCCCCTGGCCCCCAGCTTCAGTCATTGCCCTTCTATATGCCCCGAGAGAGTGGACGTCTTCATCAATGAGTGGAGCACTTCCTGCTTCACGGTGGGCTGTGGTCTCCCTCGCAGCAGGAGCCGCTCTCTGGTGTTCATCCCAGTTTCCCAGGGATTTGTTTCAGTCCTGATATGACTGGGCCTTAGCGAATGCTGTTTATGTCCATCAATGTTAAAATCAACTTGAGGGTGGCCGTGACTTGAGGTCCCCCACCCAAGAGCAGCATGCAAAGAGAAACATCGAGAGAATGCTCCATCTGGTGGAACATCGCCCCGAACCCCTGTAGCAATTCTCCCTCAGAAGAAGTTTTTATAGCAACACGCGTTATTGGAAACCATTCCCTCCGTGAATCTTTAACAACGATTAGGATAGTTTTCTCATTTCTGATTTTTACAACCGAAAAACAGACTCTCAGGAAACTGTATGAATTTTGAGATTTCAGAGACAGGGGCAAATCATCTACTTTCCCATTGTATCTAGTAAATTCTGTGTCACATCAGGGCCCCCGCGGAGCCCTCTCGGCCCTGCATTGGCAAAGGAGTGGTGCTTTACTTCTGCTTTGTTTATCGTAATGAACTGGTCAATAAACATCACAAATTATTTATCTATATAAATCTTGACAGATTATGCTTTATGAAATCCATTTAGCAAGTGAGGTTTTCCCATAAGGATGAAAAATGAAGATTTTAAACAGATTGCCGGAGAAGCTCTGACTGTACCAAGAGAGTCGGTGTAATAAAGGTTTCTTTATATTAATATTACAAAAACCATTTATCCTGGCAAAATCAATATCACAATTCATCTTAGTTTGGTGTTTCTCTTTCTAAGCTTAAAATGTCTTTTCCTTTATTACGTATAATTTTGTTTTAATAAACGTGAAATATATTTCATTTAGGAGGCACTCTGGAGGAGGGATAACTTATAAACTGACATCAAGCTTGTACCTCATTTGCTAAAGAGGCTTGGAAATATTTGAAATTACATTTGAGTGGCTGAGAAATTTAAAGGAATCATTTTACTTAAACCTTAATTACAAAATCAGCCCTTGTGTCCTTTGGGCTAGAAACAAGCTAAGATATTCAGAAAAGTCTCCTCCAAAGAACTGTGCCTGGGGAAAACACTCTTACTGATATTAAGCAATTATAACAAGTCAGATACGTCCAATATCACAATGGCTGGAAGAAGAGACTATAAAATCAGGAATAGACACATTTAATTACTCAAACAGTGTATGCTTTCCTATGGAGTGATATATTCATTCCATTTGGATTCGGAACTTAATATGCCACAGATATTGACATAGCTGACTCCGAGTTATGTGTGTAGCCGTTGGCTGGAGGAAAACAGAACTACATCAAGCAAAGGGATGGCGATACAGCAGGAACCTATTACTCTAAATGCACTGTATGCAAAATACGTGTGATTGTCTCATGAGTGAACGATAATAAAAATCAAAATACTCAAGAGACGTTTATTTAGGAGTGGTGTACTGATTTATAAATACATATACACACATATACACATGCTGAGAGTGGCTTTCTTCTTATCGTTTATGCTCACCAATATTACATTAAATGCCTACAAACAATATAGTCTTGTAGCATATAATGAAATTAAGAACCGAGTCTTTCACTGCTGTTATAATTTCATTTTAATTTCAATGCCCAATTTCCTTCAGCTCTAGTCCTTCCCCGCAACAAAACATCTATTTGAAGTGGAATTCTGATAGAATGTGTACAGATAAAAGACCTAATATAGTTGTTTGTAGGGGGAAAAATGTCTTTTCATCACGACAATAAAAAGGGCTAGCAACAGTCCGCTGGTTTTCAGGAGAAACTGTACTTTATTTATTCTCGAGGGGACATTAGTCCATAAAACAAATTTGAAGCTTATTTGGCAGCCTTGGCTTTTATCAGCCTTTGGAAGGATGCGGAATGATTACCCGGGAGAGCACACTGTAAAAGTTGCAGTGGGGGAAAGTCACTCTTCCATCAGCGTCTCTGTTAGGACCTCTGGGCGGCTCCCGTGGGGCTGTCTCAGTGTGTCAGGAGAGGAGTCCCTGCTTCAGTGTCTCTCTCTTCTTGTCTTTGTCTCTCTCATACTTTCATGGCACCCAAATTGCTGATCCTAACCTACCCTAAGCTATGGGCTTAGGGTAAATGCATGGTCAATCCACTCTAAGGAAATAGATTGCAATATCTGCCATCAGAAGTGTCTCTGGTCTTACTTGTACAAATGGCTTTAGTCCCAAGAAACCTAAGCTGCAGTGACTTCAACTCATTCCTTTAATATCATTACCATCTTTGCCCACATAAATAATACTCTCATTTCCAGCTGCTCTGAATTAATGCCCAAGTATTCTGGATAGTAATATATGAAATACAAAAATAAAATACAATACCTGTTACAGCATCAACCATACTAGAGCCTGTCTTCCTAAAGTGTTTAACAAAATTTAGTCTCTATAAAACCAGTACAGAACTTAAAGTTTCTTAGGAAGAGTAATGAGGATTCTTCCCCGCTTTCTGCTTTGCAACTGGAGAGTTACTTGAAAAGATAATTACACGGGTGATGTAACTTCAGTGTTTAGCTGACAAAGGAGCTGCTGTTAGGAGATAGTAAGATCTGCAGAATTATTAATTGAACAACTGGTATTCAAACTGCCCCAGAAAGCGTATAAAGACATATAAAGAATACTTTGGAGGAACCCTCAGCTGGCTTTCAAAGGGAAGGCTTCGTGCGGTTTTTATCATGAGCAGCATTTGATAAATAGCCGTTTGGTGTTGTTTTATTTCACTCCAGCATCTCTTTCAGTCTGCTGGCTGCGACCGAGCCTTCTACCGCACAATGCTGTTGATAGGTGTAACATACACTGTGCATTATTAATCAAAATGCTACGCTCTTTGATGGTTTGTTTGTCTTGTTTTCAGATGTCAGCCTTGTAATTGTCATCTCTCAGGAGCCTTGAATGAAACCTGTCACTTGGTCACGGGCCAGTGTTTCTGCAAACAGTTTGTCACAGGGACAAAGTGTGAGGCCTGCGTTCCCGGCGCGAGCCACTTGGACGTCCACAACCCGTGGGGTTGCAGCAAAAGTAAGTGGAGTCTGTGCACCGCTGGCATGGGGGGCCCTGGCCCAGGTGGGATTTCCTGCTCCAGTTAGGATCCCTGTACAGACTGGGTGCCATGTAGGGAATTTGGTTTAAAATTTTAAAAATTATACTACATGAAATGTCTGTGCCTTTCTTTGATTAATTCATTGGAAATGGTGAAATTATTATGTTTGTAACAGGCACTTTATAATGGTTTGTTGGGCTTACATTACCAGAGTAGTGATCAAATCCCAGTTTTCTCCAGACTGATGGATTTCTCAGGACATGAGGCTTTCAAGGGCAAAACCAGGGCGGCACTGGTTACATTAAATGGTTAGCCACTGTACCATGCAAAGCCACTCATTTCTAGGTAACTTTCTGTAACAAGGAGAGGTCATCTTCTTACTATAAGTTTATATTCTTTATTTCCCCAGAATTTTATGCACACTATCTCATTATTAATTGCTTACAGATATTGCAGTAATTGTCCTTGTCTATTTCTTTCTTCTCTGTGTAAGCATCTCTCCTATTTACAGTTTTAATTCCTTGAAGCAAAACATTGCACTGCTTCTCTTTTGGCTTCTCGATGCTATTTTCCAGTGTCTTCCATTGACCTCTCAAGGTCACCTGCTGTCTGCCAGGTGACTTCATGACATATGATGGTTTCTCTGTGTTTACTTCAAGATCAGATGTCCTTACCTTTCCCAGCATTCCTAAGGAATTCCTGCTGGGAACATGTGGTAAGGAGCCTTCTATGACATACTGTGCAACTCACTTCCTCCTTGGGGTTCCCGAGACTGTCAGGAGTCACAGCGCCCTGCAGCGCCAAGCGTCCTGACAGGTCCCGCCGGCCAGCACACCCCGGCATGCTGCACACATCTGAGGGCGAGAGGGAGAAGCAGCAGAATACTGGCCTCCGAAGCAGGAAAGGCAGGGAGGAGTAGCACAGAATCAGCGGATATCATCTGCTTTTGTTCCTGGGCAGCTGCTTTTCAGTGTCCTATGTTGTATCTGGATCTTAGTCTAAAATCCTCTGAGTTTCAGTAGAGGCCATTTCTATTTCCTGTGAGGAAGGAGTATCGTACCCAGCTCTGTGTGCAAATGCAGTCAAAACACAAATCTGGATTCTAGTCATCGCTAGTCCTTCGTGCATGCTGTGTTTGATTCCTTGGCAAGCCGTGTAAATCCCAGTGCACTCCTTTTGGCTGTGAGTTGTAGCTCTTCGTTTATACAGAGTGCTGGTGGTCTTGCTTAAACCATACATAAAGAGTGATCTGGGGCTGATTCTGCCACTGATTTTGTGTGGAAATATTGGAGCCTATGTCCCTTCTTGGTGCATCCTCTCATGTCACCTGGGAGGTGATGTCTGGGACACGGAAGCCTGACCTCCATTTCTTGGTTCCAGGAGATGCTTATATGTTAAGTCTTTCCTTCTCTGCAAGGAACATTCTTGATCATTCCAAGTGTTTGGATTTGTTATAATTCTAAAACCGTTTGCATTCATAATTTTCCATCTCTGCATAGATTATTTGTGATTTTTCTGTCTCTAAAATTGTGTTCCTTGGGCTGGGGACGTAGCTCAGTGGCATAGCACCTGCCTGGCAAGTGTGAGGTTGTGAGTTCAATTCCAGTACCAAAATCAATAAACAAATACATAAATAAATAAAAATAAAATAAAATTGTGATCTTTGGCATTGAATTCATCTCCTCAATTTGTGTGGCTGTCACCACTACTGCGTTAGCTTTGTCATTTAGCAAAACTGACTGAACAGTGTAAAGACAAGCTCCACAGCAGAGGGGACTCACCAAAGGACCATGCGACAGCGTTCTACCCTCAGGGGTGGTCCAAGCGAGACCCAGGCTGTAGAAGGGGAGCAGGGGGCACTAGATGTGGATGGAACATGAGGGGCCTTCTTCCTTGCCATTCACCTTGATCGACACGCAGCAGCAGCAGGGATGAGGGTGGGACAGGCATAGCACTCCCTGTCCTTGGTCTGTGAACCACCTCAGGCTGGCCCTGGTCTTTGTCCACCAGCTGTCACCTATGTACTTTCCTTGAACATTGAAAAGCCTCTCGGCGCCCCTCGTCATAGGCTGGGACCTGGGAGATTATGGCTATTGCTGTATTTTCTTTTTCTTTAGGAGCCATCTGTGACTCCCCCCCCCCCACCTTTTTTATTGGTGGGAAATCAGAGTGGAATGTAGAATATAATTTCCAAAGTGCAGAAGAATTGCATTTAAATAAAATAGCTAGAATCTCTCTGACCATATGCTTCCCTATGGGGTGGATCATTTCTTTCCTACCAGTGTTAGTTTCATGCTTCCTGAATGATAGCTGTTTTCCTTGAAGGGAGAGAGAGCAGCAAGCTGGTGTCGAATAGTTCTATCTTTGCATACTTTCCTAGTGAGTGATTTTCCAGTTTGTCCTAAGCTTTCCTCTATGACCTCTGTTGATGTGCGTGTGCGTGTAAATCCATGTGGACACAAACAACCACATACATCTTTGCTGCCATGCATAACACCCTTTTTAGTCTCCTAGACACTTTTCTCACATTTATGCTTTTCTTTAGTTTATGGTCAGCTTTTTTGCATGGTTTTTCCCCTTTATCCTGCTTCTCAGAGGGCCTCTGGTGGTTCTAATAACAGCTTTATGGAAGGCTAATTTATGCAAGTTTGATTATGTTACATGTAGTTTGATGAATCTTAGTAATTTTGTAATTGTGCAAAAGGATTTTAACACAGTCGTGGAGCACTTCTGTCACTCAAAAACTGTTCCTTGTGCTTTTTGTCAGCCAATCTCTTCTTCTAGCCCTGAGTAACAAGATCTATGGTTTTGATCTAGTAATTTTTCTTTCTCTGGAAACTTTGTACAAGCAAAAGTGTATAATGTTTAGGCTTTTTGCAAGACTTAGGCTTTTGTAAGTAGCTTCTTTTTCTTAGTAAAATGTTTCTGAGTTTCATGCATGTGGCCGCATATCTCAGGAGTTTGTTCTTCCTGTTGCTGAATAAGGTAGCACTTTATGGGTAGACACTGGCCTTTTGTCCATTAGTGAATTAATATGTGGATTCTTCCTGGTGCTTCTTGCAAATAGTCCTTCCATGGACATGAGGTTACAGATGTCTCTATGGACACAGGTTTTCCTTCCCTTCCTTTCTTCCTGTCTTATTATCTATCTATCTACTTACCTATCATCTATTTATATATCATCTACCTATCTTCTATCATCTACCTATCATGTATCATGTATCATCTATCTATCTATCATCTGTCATCTATCTGCCTATCTATGTGGCACTGAGAATGAACACTGGACCTTTACATTCCATATCCTCAGCTCTAATTTTTTACAAGAACTTTTATCTTGAGTCCTGCTAAGACACTAAATTGTCCACACTGGGATCAAACTTGCAATCCTCCTGCCTCAGCCTCCAGAGAGCTGGGAGTGCATTATGTGCCACTACACCTGGCTTAGACTCACATATTTTAAACTTGGGGATACACCTGAAAGTAAAGAGTTGTTTGTTGGTTGGTTTTGTAAAGAAACTTCCCATTGTGGCTGTGCCACTTTACATTTGCAGCTGTAAGCTGTGGGCCCACAGTTTCCCTGTCCCTCAGCACTTCCCACTCGTGCTGTCCCTCACGTCAGTTCACGAGCGGAGTCGCCATGGCTCTGACGTGCACTGCCCGGGGTCCGTGCTGCTGAGGAGTTTTCATGTGAACTTTTTGCCATTTGAACATTTCCTTGGTCAAGGTATGTTTCCAAACCATGGCCCGCATTCTGTGAGCTGTGTGTCTTCTTGTTGATTTAACGGATTCTTGAGATAAAACTTATGTTCATTCTTTTTTCATTTATTTCATGATATGCTTTGAAGAATAAAAATAATTTTAATTTGTATGAACTCTAATTTACCAAGATTTTCCTATTATACATCATTTAAAATTTTTTTGTTTGACCCATGTAACAAAGATTTTTCTCACTCTTTTCCCCTTAAAGTTTTGCATTTTTAACTTTTGTATCTGGATTTGTAAAACAATTTGAATTAATTTTATACACCTAGAAGATGAAGTCAGCATCTAGTTATTTTATTTTTATTTTGGGGAATGTGAGTATCCAATTGTTGCTATAATATTTGTTAAACTGACTATTGTTTTACTACTGAATTGTCTGAGCATTTATGCAAAAAAAAAAAAAAATTAACCCTGCACTGATACCTTATTCAGTGGTAAAAAGCTGGAAGTTTTCCCCTCAGGTCGGGCATAATGCAAACCTGTTCTCTTCTGCAACTGCCATTCAGCATAGTAATGCTTCTGGGAGGCAGGGCAAATTGGACAAGAAAAAGAGGTAAAAGGCACCCAACTTGAAAGAAAGCTATCTCTATTTGCCGATGATATGATCACACTCACAGAAAATGCAAAAGAATCTATAAGAAAGCTTTTAGAATTAATAAATTCAGCAGAGCAGTATCTTGAAGATCAATATGCAACATGATCGTGTTTCTATAAACAAGCAATGAATAATCTGAAAAGGAAATATAAAAAGCAATTCCCCTTACAGTGTTTGAAAAAATTAACCACAGATGAAAGACTCATACCGAAGACTACAAAATACCCCTAAAACATTCAGGAAGATAAAATTAATGGAAAGACACTACATGTTTGTGAATTTGAAGGCTTCATATCACTAAGGTAACAATACTCTCCATAGCAATCTGCAGACTCAGTTCAATTCCTGTCAGAATCCCATCCAAAACTCACTCAGAATCTTCAAAATTCCCAGATGCTAAAACAATCTCCTGGCTTCAGAAATAACTGTAAAGCTCCACTAAGCAAAACAATGTTGTACTCCATAGACAAACAGATCAGTGAAACATAGATTACATCTAAATAAGACCAGTGAAACAGAGATTCCATAAATTGGGGCATACAAAGAATGATCAGAAAATATGGTAAATGTTTGAATTTTTAAAAAACTCATTACAATAAAGGACACATTGCCATGAAAGATGACTTAAGTGCGTTCCAAATGAGAGTGTTTTTGAGGGGATTATTTCCAATGTGTCTTTGGTTGTCATAAAGTTCTTAAATTTACATAATCATCTGAATTTTTGATCACCTTGGCCAAAACTTTATGGAAATGTCCAATAAAACATTATGTTGAATTCTCATCTACCATATTCCCTGGGTCTGGTACCTTACATTCTTGGGTTCTTTGCCAAAGTAAAAAGGACTGTGAAAAGTAAACTTTGGGATCAATTCAGGTCACTGAGGCCACCACACGAACAGTTAAAGACCCTGCAGAAAGAAGACTTGCAGAACTGCTTCAGAAAGTAGCAAGAACCATGGAATATGTGTGCTCCATGCAAAGGAGAGTGTTTTGGGGGAATTGATGATGTATCTTTCACTGTAATACACTTAAAAAATTAAACAGCATTTTTATCAGTTGATTTAAACATGGGCATCAAAGTCATTTAATGTGATAATATTTTAAATATTGTTCTTTATTTTTACTCTGAGTTTCTCAAAAAATATATATAATCACATATTGAATATGAAACCTGTACCCAGAATAAAGAACTTCTACAGTTCAAAAAATAGAAATAATCCAATAAAAATGGGCAAAGGAGCTGAATAAGCATTTCTCTAAAGATGAGTCCAATATAGCTGATGAGTACATGAAATTGCTTGATATTGTTATTTAGAAATTAAAATTGAAACCATGAGATACACATTCATATTTATTTTTTTGGATAGTGTGAACAAGCAGAAAATAACAAGTGACCTTTGCAGAGTGTATGTGGATAAATTGGAACCCTGCAGCAGTGTAAGGTGGTATAGTTACTGTAGAATATTAGTGTATTGATTTCCCACATGTAAACATCAGATTACCATGTAAACCACCAGTTCTGTTTCTAGGACAGAGGCAGCAAACCTATGGCATGCGTGTTGCAGTGGGATGTTTGTATTACTGAAACCTCTATAAGGTTTGCCATCTCTGTGCTAGAATATAAACCAAAGAATTGAAAGCAAGGACTCAAATAGATATTTATGCTTCAGTGTTCATAGAAGCACTATTCCCAATAGCCAATATGTAGTAAAAACCCAAATGTCCATCAAAAGATTAATGGATAAAGCAAAGGTGGTAATACACAGCACGGTGGAATCACTCACCCATAAAAATGAATGCAATGCTGACGCGTGCTCTAACCCGCATCCGCGCTGACAGCCTTCTGCGATGTGAAATGAAGGCAGGCACAAAAGGAAAAACAGAACGCAGGTCCGTTTAAATACGGAGGCCAGCAGAGACACAGAGAGTGGAACCGCCGTTGTCAGAGGTTGTGAGAAGTGTGGGCAGCTCGGGGCTGCAGAGCTTCTGTCTGAGACGGTAACAGAGTTCTGACATGTGGTGACGGTCTCAGCAATGTGAGTGTGTTCAAGGCTGTTGATTTGTGCAGGTAAAATGGTTGCAATGGTAATTATGTAGATGTTGTCATCATAAAAATGCACACAGGTTCAATCTTTCATTCCACCGATTCTTGTGTCTATTTTATAACAATACTAAACCACTGATTACTCATGTAACACAGCACTGCACAAAGAAAGCATTGCAGATCATTCAATGTTCATTTTGTTTTTTCCTACAATGCTTTTTGCTTCTTCATGTCTTTTACCTGCTCTGTAGATCTCGGTATCACCAACAGTTTCTCCAGCAACTCTTCTGAGATTTGGGCTGAGGTTGGGTGGCGTCTAAGGCTTAATTCACTTAAATAACGTAGATGCCCAATTGTTACTGGGGTGGTAATGAGTCTTCCATCCCATGAAAACTGTGTCTCTCATCTTACATAGACCTGCTCTAATCTTGTTGCAGAGTTTCACAATTTGCGTTCTACTGGTCTTCAACTTTTCTTTTATTAAATGCATTTCTATGTGTTTTTACATTAATTTCATTGGCACGTTTCAGATATACACACCTATCACATTCATTGCCGGGAATGCCTGCCTGCCCATGGTCTATCTTTACTCTCCTTTTTTCCCATTCCCCTCCCCTCCCTTCAACCCCTCTTCCCCTCCTTATTTACAAAAGCTTTGTTTCCATTTATTTCTTCTTTTCTCTTTATTTTTCTTCTTCCTTCCTTCCTTTCCCCTTCCACACCTCCCTAGTTCCCCTTCCCATTTTTACATTTTCTTCCTGTTTCACAATATGATTTATAGCTTTTGGTCCTTATTAACATACCAAGGAATTCATGCTATATTGGAAGATGTGGGTCAGATTTATTTCCCTTAAGAGTATGATCACTGTGGGAACGAGATGGAAGCGCACTCAAGGTCACCGCCCCTTCTCAGTTCCCCTTGGTCTTACTGTTCCTGGACTGCTTGGCTTCTCCCACATATCTGTGCTTTCCCAGCGAGCCCGGGATGGGGAGCGGGGAGCAGCCTGAGCCTCTCAGTGGCTTTCATCTCAGGGTCACCTGGGCAGCTTCTTGGTTACTCACCGCTTTAGGCAGCCAGGAGCAAGGCTGTGCATTTTCCTCTTCCGTCCTAGCTGAGTCTCCATTGCAGCTGGAGTCGCCACCTACCCATGCACAATCCCTCCGGGAAGCAGAGTTTTTGCAGTTTGCAGTGAGGGCCACCAAACCAGGACAAAGGGGGTAGCTCCGGATTTCTTCCTCACTCAGATCTGTGCTTCTTTTTGGGCTCCCAGAAATGCTTATAATTTTGTTCAGATGACTCAAAAACTGCTGAAATAACCAGAAAACCTGAATCTCTTCTCTCTTACAGTTGCTTATAATTTTCTAGTAGATGTTTTCATTTCTTTTCATCTGTGAAAGACATGTTTACCTTTTGTCTGGGTCATTGCTGTCTGCTTGTCCATCCTTGGAACTCAGGGCTGGGACCACAGTTGTGGCTTTTTGCATGGTCATTCCTTGCCACTGATTTGCTGCCCAAAGTGAATGGAGGCCCAAAGGCAGTGAGTCGGGCTCCTTGGATGAGTCCTTGTGGACCCAAGACTCATCCTCTATTCAAGGTCCCCTACCTGGAAGCTCGAGAGACCAAAGCAAAGCAGTGGAGGAAGCTGAGCCCCTGCCTTCTCAGGGCAGCGCCTTGGCCAGCAGAGGGAAGAAAGTTTCAGCTAATCTTCCCGGCTCTTCTGTGCTTCCAGTGAACACTTTTGGAGCAGAACTGGGTCTAGATCAGTAGTCTCTTGTGCTGTCCTTTGCTCTCCTATCTTATTACTAATAATACGGTTCATAAATCCACCATGTTTTTCCTTTAGCCAATGAGCCACCACCTAAGAATTTAAATATTTGGAGCAGCTGCTGGTCATCACTGCTACCTTGTCATCAGACTTGGAATCTGAATAAAGAAACTTTATGTCCTCTGTGTATTAGGCGGCCTGTAGTATCCTTGTACAAAGTTGTTTCTCTTCTGCATTTCTTCGATGCCTATTCTTATGCTCTCTCGTGTTTCTCTGGCATCTGACTCATGAATTCCAAAGATGTCTGTATGATCAGTTTTGCATCAGGATGTTAAGATGGAAGATAATTTTTCCTTTAGTAAATATCATTTATGTGTGCCTATTGCTGGAGAAGCCTTGAGATGTAATAAACAAGGTACCTTGTTACATACATAGAGGGTGGCAGAAACAAAGGTGATGTTTACTAACGCATGATCCTTTTGGGGGTAAGAGAACAGGAAGTCACCTAGAAGCAAGTCCTCCTGCGAATCGGTGCCATGTACCGCTTGGGCCGCTGCGGGGACAGCCAGAACGAGCCCCTTCCAATGCAATTTAGTTCTTGTAGTCCTTAGTGTTTCACTGACTTTGAAGGTCTAGGGCTGGTAGTCTGATCATCTATTCAGAGAATGGAAATACACAATGTAGCATCTATGGGGGAAATCTCCTTTGGAAGGTGGTGGCCATTGTTAATTCCCTATCATCTTGTTTTGAAGTCCTGCATCATTTTGTTGGGTTGGATTTTATTTGATTTGATTATATCCGATGGCATGGGCAGCTATTTCAAAGATAACAAGATATATTATGGTAGCCATTTTGGATTTACTGTTCTCTTGTTTTGAAGTCCTTTGTTGCATTCATTATTTTGTTTTCATTGGTTCTATTCTGTTCTGTTTTGTTTCATTTCTATTATGTCTGAAGGTCTCTGCAGCTATTTTGAAGATAACAAGAGGCATTATGGTAATCATTGTTGATTTCCTGTTGTTTTAAAGACCTGTGTCACTTACACTGGTTTGTTTTGATTGGCTTTATTCTGTTATATTTTCCTTGGTTTTATTCTCTTTTTTAAAAATGATCATTTACATAGTTTATGTGTATGTATACACACACACACACACACTCACATGTATAGACCTTCACAAAGTCATGCACACACTTGGTTTTCAAAATGACCCTGAGAAGTAGACATTATCATGCTCTTACTATAAATGAGGAAAGATTCAGAAAGCCTCATTTATATGTGACTGAAATCATGCAACTACCAAAGTTCTCCAGCTGGGATTCAAGCTCCTGACTCCCAAACAGATGGATCTCGTCACAATGTTATAACATCGCTCCTTAAAATACAATCTGGCCTCTGCGCAGACCATTCTTGGCAATGTTGGTGAATAAATGTGTGAACGTTCTCTTAGAATTCTACTTTGAGCCCATAAAGGGGAGATCAGCATTATCTTATGCCCAGGATTTTATATTATTTATTTTTAAACTGATGTCAAACCCATCTAAACCTTCAGGTCTATGAAAATTCTTATTTAAATTCCAAGTCATACTATCTATTTATACTATGAAGCCAAACAAGATTGTGATTATAGATGTTTGCAGCAACGATGCAACTTAAATGTTTGAGCAGAGCCTATGTGTATGAAGAAGGTCTCTTGCATGTTTTGTGTACTATGTTCTATGACCTTTGGTGTGGGACTGAAATATCCCTTTCAGTCACCCGCTAAGTTCTATCTGCCTTGGAAAATAATCTAAAGTTTGGTTTTGATTGTTGTACCTTTACAATCTTTTGAGTTCCAGTAGAATACAGAGTTTTTAAGTAAAATTACTAATATTCATTAAATATATAAATTTCAGTGGATTACAAAATTCTTTTGAAATGCTAAAAGTGAGGCAGTTTATGAATCTGTGATTTCACCAAGAACAACAGGAAAGCCAGCAACAGGGTTAAATGCACTTTCAGTGCCCAAGCAGTGACCACATCAAATAATGACAAATTCCTGAATTAAAAAATGTAAGGTAAAATTCAAATACAATTCTATTTTCTTCCACATATCCCTTTGAGAGCATTACTCTTCCTGTCCTTGACCTAAATAAGTATGTGGAAAGTTGCGATTTAATACCACAATGTGATTCCCAGGGAAGAGAAAGGCAGACTGGGAACAATGCTGGTACATCTAGAGTATCTAACATAGTTAATGAATATGTTTCTTTAAAAATATGAGTCAAAATATTAACTTCCCTGATAGCTGGTGAATTGTCTTGGGAACCCTGTGCGGTATATATGTAATTTTGTATGTTTCATATTCAGTGCTCTTGGAATATGGCCTCAGAACGTTACTGTATTATATAATGTCTTCAAAATGAGTGACTCACTCCTGGGTGCTGATGGGGCAGCAGTAGCCTCTAGCTAAGTCTGCCTGGTGTGCAAGAGAGCCTGTCCTTGTTTTCCATCTGTCACCCTGCGCTGTCCTCTAGGTCTCAGTGGCCTGCACCCACAGGCTTCCTTGTGCTCTGAATTCTCGATAGTTAACAGAGGTTTTCAGGAGGAACCCACCAGCCATGGCCGGGGGAGGTAAAAAAGTCAGAATGTGAAAACCCAGCTCAGTGTCCTGATGCAAGAGAAGATGCGAGCAGTCTGTGTCCCTCTGTGCTGGTCACAGGTCCTGTGAACGATGCTGTTTATGTGGTCCTTTCTGTCCCTGAGCTCTGTCCCCTTCCAGGTTAGGCAAAAGACACAGAGAAGAGTCTGCATCTTCAGAAAGACCTGTGTGCAAGGTTGCCCGGACTGATGTCTCAGTATCCTGGGTGACCAGCCTACCCAGACCTGGTGATGAGGGAGGACTGGGACATATAAATAAAAACAGATATCCTATGTGTAATGCCTGCTTTCCTTCTGGGAGGGAAATTCTGATACACTGCAGAGGTTGCCAGCATAAACAGTACCCAGTAAAAACCCTGAGCTCTGAGATTCTATTGAGCTTCCCTGGTCCGGGACACCTCATGGACTTTCGCAATGCATTCTGGGAGATGAAGTTGGGGAAAGACTCTGGGCAGCTTGTGCCTGGGCCCCTGGATATCACTCATGTGTCCTCCACCTTGGCTGCTGGCTCCTGTAGTCCCAGCCATGACACAGGGCGTGTCCTGAGTCTTCCTAGGGACTCACTTGACCCAGGGTTCTGGGGTCTTTGGGACACTGACAAATATAGTCAAAGAACTCTCCTGATGCGTTACCCTGAATTACGGTGTTATTTTTACCCACCTTCCTGAAGAGTCAGTTTATGAAGTTCTGTGCAAAGGACTTAATTTAAGCCTCATTTCTCTTTCCTTTGAGACCCTGAATGAGTCATCCAGTGACTGCAGATATTTCACAGAAAATGTTGATAAATATTTGATGCATTTATTCTTTCACATGATTTGTAAACATTTCTTAACAAACAAATCTGATGGTTTAAAAAACAACATGACACCTTTCTCAGTGAGGGAATCTGTATGCTTCTTTAACTGGATGACAGTTTTCTGTCTTGGTGGTTGATTGTCCTTAAAAATAGATGCTATTTCCTTCTTTGTGTATTCTAGGGGAAAAAAAGAAAGACACTTGCTCTTACAAATCAGAGTCTTCTTAGGGAGACAAGGAAATTTATGGTGGCAGAAAACGATGTTTTAATGGTACAGATTTATATAATACAAATTATCACAAAAATAGAAAAATGTTCTTGTACACACATAGTACTTCATTCTAAAAGTACTTCTTCTGGGTGTTATTATATTTGCATTGTACATTTAAAGAGTTAATTGGTAACATTTAGATTATTTAACATGGATAGCTATGTATATCTCCAAATATTATCCTTTACACGGTGCTCTGTGAAGCAAAAGATGGTATTGTGCTTAATGGAATGGAAAATTTCTTTTAAAAACCCAAGAAGCATGCTACATAAATTTCAACTTTCAATGGAATTTATGTCACATTTTAAATTAAGTAAAAAAAAATGTTACCCATACTTTGATAGTTTCTCCAAAAAAAGATTTAAAAATATGGCCAAGGAAGAAATGCATAATATAAATTATTTTATGTCCTCCCTCACCGTGCTCATGTCAGCTGCTTTGATCTCATATTTGTTTTATGCTTATAGATAAAAAGCATTGTTTTGGAGAAATCGTGATGCATACTATTGGTTTATTAATGTCCTGGTAAACCACATGTCTTCTTTATATGGTGATCCTGAGTTAGAGACCTTTTGGCCGGATATCTTACTTCAGTTTACTTCTCTGTTTATTGATTCTGTTTGCTAATAAATGCTCTCTCCATTGTAATTTAGCTCCATCCCAGCAACCTCCTCCCAGAGGACAAGTTCAAAGTTCTTCTGCAATCAGTCTCTCCTGGAGCCCACCTGACTCCCCAAATGCCCACTGGCTTACCTACCGTTTATTCAGGGATGGATCTGAAGTCCACACGACTGAAGACCAGTACCCATACAGTGAGTGGTGTAAGGCTTGGGCGGTAGAAAGACATGATGTTTGAGGGCTGATGCATTTCTAAAGTTCTCTGACACTGAGGATAAATGTTGTGGTTTCCTTCCTTTAACACAGAGCATTTCAAGTAGGGAGGATGGGAGGGAGAGAGGGGATAGAGGGGGAGAGAGAGAGAGATAGGAAGGGAGAGAGACAGAGAGGGAGGGAGGGAGAATTTGCATATCTTACTTGGAATCAAATAAATGCAATAAAAATGAAATGTTATATTTTGATAAACAGTTAATGCTTATCAAATTATTGAGGCTGAAAAAAGCCCCTCTCAGTACCAGTGAGGATGTGGAGAAGCTGGAGCATTCCTGAGCCTTGGGGAGAGGGGAGTCCTCTGGGCTCAGCAGCACCACTTTACATGCACGATAAATTGCTAAAATATACAAAGGTCCTTCCTATCAGGTATCATTCAGTTCATCCAACCTGCATGAGGGGACTAATACCAAACTAGTAGTTGCAAATGAACCCAGCATCCTGAAGTGTCTGTGCCTCTACTATTTGTTAAATCTGAATATTGCAAACCATTCCAACATCTGAAAATCTTTTGCAGTTGTGCTATACAGCAGAACAGACTCAATCCTGATACACGGTCAAATAAATTGTAGGCTACGATAACCTGTAAAATGGTATCTGAGTTTAAAAACTAAAGAGTGAAAATGTTCATAGTGTATCATTTAATGTAATAAAGATTCTTTTAAAAATGTGTGGATTAAATTTTATTTAAAAATACTGAGAAATTTACCACAAATGCATCTATACTTTCCTTGGGTGCAAATGCTACATAAAATTTATTAAATTTTCTATTCTAAAGAATTTTACTTTTTTAAATTCTCAGATTAAAAAGGGCTTTTAAAAAATCTGAAATCATGATACTAACATTCAAACAAATAATGTAATCTTATGCATGTGTTGCTTCTCCCAGAGAGAAATAACATGAAATTAGTTTGAGATGGGGATGACCTGAACAAGGCAGGGTAGCTATATTTCTACTTTTGTAAGACTTTAAATAAACTCACAGAATCCAAAATTTGAGAAATTATTGTATTTAAATATCTTCTGATGTTTCAGATAAAACTTCAAGGCAGAGTGAAAATAGTTTTTAAATCCTTTCCCGTGTGTTTTCTCTGATTTTTCTCCCCGTCCTATTTAGCTACAAGACAGTTTATGAAGCCTTAAACAATAATTCTAATTCAATTTTCTATTCTATTCTCTTAAAAACTCAACTTATCAAATTTTAGTATAATGTGTATGTACAGTTATGTCAAAACCTTGATTGCACAGCATGTCTTAAAATAGAACAGTCTAATTTTAAAATATTAATTCACTTAAAAACCCTTACACAGCATAGTTGTACTTTTATGTTCTGTAGTAGGTTACATTTTGTAACTAATGTCACATGCCTCACACCTAGTTTAGCGTGTCCATCACTTTCTCCTAACTAAATATCTCTTGGTGCTCTAAGTGTTCTTTGCAGTTAATGGAGACTCTGAACTTCATGCCGCAGATTGCAAAGGGAAGTGAACATCTGTCTGCATCTGCCACATTGGCAAAGCCTCCTAAAACCTGCTACTAAAATGTTTATTTTCTTCCAAATATCAGCATGATCCAGGTGTCCTGAAACTTAAACTTTTGTGACAGAGGAAGAGAAGAGCTATAAAAATATTGAAAATGATTTTGAAGATGACAGCACCACTGGTTGAGTTATTTCTGAAGTTGCCAGTTAGGGTCACCCTGTTTTCCACACAGGTTAATTCAGTAGCAGAATAAAATGTAAAGCTATCCATGTTTTTCATAGTAATGTATTATGGCTTATTTTATATGACACCCTTCCTCTTTTCATGATTGCACTAATATAGAGTCCAAATAGCAATTTCTTATGTAATAAATGTGCATGCAGTCCCAATCAGACATTTATGTAATCCTATTAAACAAGGTATTATTTCCTAAAACCTTATTTTTCATTTAAAAAAATGCAATGCCCACTTCTGGCATTTCCTAACAATCTCTGTAATTAATGATGTGAAAAATATCTGCATAATGGCATTTGAGCAATAAGAAGACGTAGTTAACACTGTCAGAACTCTGTGTAAGCCTGAAAATACTTCGTGTTTATTACTCTATTTCCCAGGCATCTCCGGCTTGTGTAATATGAAAAGGAAACACTACTTACATGCAGCCCAGTGAACACAAATCTTTGGGTTAAATAAAGGCATCCAGAATTATAGGTAGAGAATCACTGAACTTTTCAGAGAAAATTAATAGTGTTGCCTTCCAAGCAAGTTGGATCACTTGGTTGAGACTATTACAGAATTCTTGGCTAGAACAGAAACTTTTCTCTTCCGGTCCTGGTGCATCATGGGATTCTCCTGCACAGTAATTTCCATCCTAGGCTCATAATGCACATTATTAAAACTCCACATGATTTGTTATTCATAGCAGCTCACTCCTGCTAGAATAATTTGAAAGTATCTCAATCATTAGCAATAAGCTATATTTAGGGGTTTCTGTAAATAAAATTTAATTGATTTGTATCCTCTAGGCTTTTAGATGTGGAAAAGTGTAGAGGTTAAATTAGCACTTTGGAACTGAACATGACCAGTTCTAATGCTGTCTCTGCTGTGGCCCTGATCTGGCCTGGTCATGGGATTTTTATGTCTTCTAACTGTGAGGATGGAAGTAGTTATGTGGGGAAGACACAGATCTTTGGCTCCTCTTCTGCTGTGAGTGTCACGTGGTCTTGTAAGTTGTTCCTCATGTGGGATAACATGAGTGGGAGATGTCAGCCGAAGGAAGTCTCTTCTCATGGAAGCTAGAAGGTGGTTATTTCTGCATAGGACAGTTATTGTTACCACCTGGAGAACAGATGCATTTCCATGTAGAGCTTTAGACAATAACATATCTGAGTCAACTCTGGAATTTCATTTATACTCTTAGTGTTCATTTCTGTCTTTGATATCACTGCTATTTATCCTTAGTACTAGAGCTCAAGGCAACAAGTGAGGTGATTCGGTTAGCTCTGAGAGAAAAAACCAACAGATACAGGGGAGATGGAGACAGAAAACAGGAGAGAAAACAAGCAACTGTTCTTATAGAGTTCTCCCTACTATGAATTCACAGTATTCTCTTTCTTCCTGAGATAAGAGTTAGATATATATGGAAAGGTGATTGATTTGTTCAGTAAAATTTTATTTAGGGCTTAGCCCAAACCAGGAGCCTCTAACTATGAAGCTGGAAGTAAAAGTTTCCTTTACCGAGCGGAGATGGAGAAGGCAGTGTCTTAAATGTTCAAGCAGCATCCGCTCAGAGTATTAGGAGAGCCCCAGGTAGTGTAAAATGGCCACTGAGAAAGCTTCACAGTAAGGCTGTGATGGGAGCAGAATTAGCCAGCCATCAGAGTAGAGGAAGAGTAATTCTCATGGAAGAAATTACGCATTGAAAGGCATAGTGGTATATGAAGAGAGGTCCTTCAGGATTCATGAGCGAGTACCAAGTAGCTGTGGGGGTGGTACTCAGAGGAGGACCTGCAAATCTGGGGAGCACCGATAAAGATTGCAAATTGACGCCAGGCAACATGCAGGTTGCCTCAAAATACTGACCTTTAAGGTGAAACATCAGACACTCACCAGTTTGAATCTTATACAGTTTCTACCAGCCAAATGAGGAAAGGCACCGGCCAAGGCACTGGCCAGGTGAGATGCTCAGCCCTTGTAATGTGCTGACCCCTGGTCCGCTGTGGTAGCAGTTCCAGCGAGAGCACAGGGATTTCTGTCTCAGAGATGAGAACTTAGCCTTCTATGCAAAGGTCACATTAAGAGGAGAACAAGAATTAAACTAAACTTCTAAATATTCTACTGGAAATGACACTTTGCTTCCACTGTAGTGAACAGTAAAAGTAACCAGTATTTGCTCTGATTCACTTTTAAAAGTAGGCAGGTATTGTTATTCAAAGGAGTGGTTGGGGATTTAGCTCAATGGCACAAGTGCCTGGGCATGCACAAGGTCCTGAGTTCAATCCCTGGTACCAAAAAAAGAACTTACATGATTACATAATTTAGTGGGAGGGCAGCTAGAAATAATCTTTACTGATTTATGGAGTGCAATTTCTTGCCCCTTTTCCTTTCCATTTCAGGTACCCAGTGCTTCTTAGACACTGCCCTGTCACCATATACGACATATTCCTATCACATTGAGACCACCAACGTGCATGGCTCCACACGGAGTGCAGGTGTCATGTACACAACAAAGCCAGGGCTGCCACAGGGACACCTGAACCTAAGCTACGTCATTCCTGTCAGCTCTGACTCTGTGACACTCACTTGGAACGCACTCTCAAACCATTCTGGTCCCATAGAGAAGTACATTTTGTCCTGTGTTCCTCTGGACAACCTCACCTCGTGCATTCCCTATGAAGGTCACGAGACCTCAGCCACCATCTGGGGTTTGATTCCATTCACCAAGTACCAGTTTTCGGTCCAGGCATGCACTAGTGGGGGCTGTGTCCAGGGGTCACCTGTCACAGTGACCACAGCACAGGCACCGCCGCAAAGACTGAGTCCACCCAAGATCCGGAGAGTCAGTTCCAGCGAACTTCATGCAGAATGGGCTCCACCGGCAGAACCGAATGGTAAGCCCACAAGATCACCTTCCCTTTCTAGCAGAGAGAATGTCCCGACATCAGGAATTGTGTGATAAGCTTATGGACACTGTATTCATCTATATAATTCTGTTATCACTGAGAAAAAAATAATTCCTAAAAATATAGAATACTATTTCTCCTAGTGAGTTAAACAAGTGTATTCCTTCTAATCTAATAACAAATTCCATTCAATTAAATTGCCCTTAAAAGGCTAATATTATCTTTGCTCTTAATGACATCTGCCATCACACAAATGATGTTTATAATTGGAAGCTCACTTATGAAATGCATTATATTTGACTGTGTCACAAGTTAGGGCACCCATAAGCAGTAAATTTTATCTTTTAAGCAGAAAAAGGATATAAAATAATATGAAAAATATGTATATAGGCTAGCTGACTCCATTAAGTTAATTTTTGTGTTCATACAATTGAACCCTTGGTTATATAGGCCAGCCTCGTATTCATAGATTTTTAATAATTTATATCATATATCTATTATGGCCAAACCTTTCCTCAGCTATTTTAAATTTCTTGGTAAAAATGCATAAAAACTAACCATAACGTTTGTACAAGCAGGACTTATATAAAACAGGTAATTAAATTAAAATCCTCAAATTTGAAAATACACAAATGGGAGGTACAGTTTTGGGGTTTTATAAATGAGCTCGCCATCTATGGTAGAACCTGAGAAGGACTGATTTACCCCTGATAAAGTATAGCTATTTTGTACTTATACACTATCTCTTTTGGTTTGTTTTTCCATGAATATGTATTTAATAGTCTTTATATTCATCTAACCCAACATTCTGTTGTCTTTTGTAAGTACCTGTCATCTAGATGCCTAAATTGCAACATCTAGTTTACTAACGAAATTGACGGGTGATGGAGTTAGACTAATGAAAAGCCAGCATCCTGGCTGTATTCATTTATATAATGAATATATACCTACCTACCTCTCCCCAAGCCACCCCCAAAACAGCTCCTTGGTCTCGGTCCCCTTACCCATTGTTTAACTTTGGTAGGAATTGTTACAAAATACGAGTTATACATGCAAAGATCGGGGTCCACTGAGGAACGCAGAGTCTTCCAGAGCAGCAGCTGGCTGGGTCCTCAGCCTTCTGCAGAACCAGCTGATGGAACTGCACAAAGACCTCTCCAGACAGCTGCTACCATCACTGGCCTGGAGCCCTACACAGAGTATGCATTTAAGGTCTCAGCTGAGAATGTGGTTGGTAGCGTGTCTTCCGTCTGGATCTCAGAGAGGACGGGAGAATCAGGTAAAGTTCAAACCTTTCAGCTCCGCCGTCTAACCCTTCAATAAAACTGTTGCCTGACATTCAAGGGAACAGTGACAGATTTGTCTTTTGAAAAGCACGTGTTAAAAACTTACATAACCCAAGAAAAACTTCATATATGGGTTGACTTCATTAATAACCCATTATATAGTATTTGCAGTAAGTTTTAAGGAAAAAAGTAAATGCTTTATCTTTGAAGTCACAAAGGGAGCAGAGGTGACTTGCCTGTACTTACAGTGTTTGGGGAATGCATCTCAAAATACCAGTTGGTTTCCAGTCTAGAGGAGGTTGGCTACTTCTCTCGTCTTGTTCCACATTCAGCCCAGTGGAACAGATAACTGCTACCAACTCCACAGTTCTGTTTTCCTTTTTGATTTTCTCTCTCCAAATCAAATAGGATGGCTACTAGGTTATCCAGAGTGCTCAACACCTGGGTACCAAAATCTGTAAGTCAACGGTGTGTCTATAAGCACTTGGCACTACGGTAAGGAAGGGAAACATTCTAAGTTTCTAAGGTATCTTCATTAAGGCACACAAACTACTGCTTTAACCTTTCACGTTATGTTTGCAGTCAGCACCCTTCAAGTTTGATGAGCATTTGTGAAAGCAATGTCACCTTTGCTCCACTTTGACTCCATGGGGAATCAGAGAAACCAACTGCTGATCTTGATATTGGTACTGTGGAGGATCGGGGTAGCTTTGGGTCCATGCCCAGGGCAATCATTTCATGCATAAAATGCACATTGTGCTGGAGGCTCTCTTAATGACCACAAGCAGTCTTGGACAAATAATAGTACCGCGATTGCACAAGAGATGAGCCATGGCCTTGGGAAGGGGAAAATCAAGGTCAGGAATGAAAAGTAATGGATGAAAGCGCAGTACTGGACCCTCATAATCTTATGGGTCACTGGCTAATGAAAGTATGATGAGGTCCTCTGATAATGCACCTTTGCAGAGCACACTTAAGAGCCTTTCTAAGGGCTCGAGGAGGGCAGGAGGAAGATGCGCTCTGTACACTCACCCTGAACATCTCTACTTGGAAGCTTTCTTTGGGGTTACTTAGCGTTATTTTAGATGCACCTCTTTCCCAATTGCGTTGGTTTGGCATGGCAAAATATTTCTTTACATGAGAAACCCAGTACATAATCATGTGTCATTCTGAACTTTGTGGATAAGACATATTCTATTTCTGTGATTTCTTTCAAATAGTCATAATTCCTAAGGTTTTCAACTCAGTTACCCACTAGCTATCTTTATAGACATCTGTGAATTCCTAGAAGGTATTTTATAAACACAAGCTAGCTCGTAATACGAAGATGGAGAATGCTCTCACAGATGACCTTTTAACGAGTGTATATCATACACATATATATATATCAGTATATTATTCAATTTTTTCAAATCATATCAGTATATTATTCAATTTTTTCAAATCAGAATATTTTATAAGGAATAAGCCATTTGAGAAACTGTAATAAATTTGAAAATGTGTGGGGATGGTGTGCATGGCTTTGATGTGTTACTTTTGTCTCGATAGCGCCTGTGCTCATGGGGACCCCTTCTGTCTCTCCACTCTCCTCTCACTCTCTCAATGTCTCCTGGGAGAAGCCACCAGAAAATGTTACCAGAGGAAGAGTCATGGGGTACAGCATCAGTCTGGTTTCTGAACAGTCACCTCAACAGTCTTCTCCAGTGGTGTTGCAACAGGTACCCTTGTTTTTAAACATTTCTTTTCACAATTGAATTGTGGCTTCCTTTTACCAATTTCTGAATCTGTAGAATTCTGAAACAGAATTCTTCCTATGCATCTATTAAATGGGACATTTTATTTTTTGGACTTGTGAATTTTTTACATTATTTATTTTTTTCTAATATAAGCATACACTGAGGCAAAGTTGGCATAATTTTAATTCCTAAGACCTGCTTTTTTCCACCCATCCTTAACTACTTGGTGAGAAGTGAGCTTTCAGTAGCTATTTCTATTGTATCATGTAGACACACAGTAGTCTACTTACACAATCCACAATCAGTTGATAGTTGTGTTAATTCTTTTGGAGAATTAAATATTTAATTAAATCTTTATTTCTAGTTCTTTAGGGAAAATCCTGAAGAATAGTGCTATTACAGCAGAAGTTATAAACGTGTTCAAGGTTCTGGATATGTGCTCCATCCTGCCTTCCATCCTGCCTTCCATTCCATCCAGCAGAAATGAAACGCACTGTGATAGCTCACAGTGACTGAGGGTTTACTTTGCCCTGAATGAGGGCATCCACCATGCAGGACAGTCCCGGGAGAGGACAGGTTCCTGTACATCGTGGCTGATGTATAGTGTCTTCCTAGCCCATCCTGCCAGTGTGGGAGTGGGCTAAGGCGGAGGCTGCTGAGGTCCCCGAGCAGGCCAGTCTGTGTCCTTGTCTGCCCAGCGCCTCCTCTGAGGGACCTACTCTTTTCCTTGGCAGACACTCATGTGAGATCAGATCTTACTCTTCATTCCCACAATTCTCCCCACCAGGATTCCTCTTCCTGATTTTCCAGACTCCTTTTTACCCCATGGTTAATGTACCAGCTGCCGCTGCTGAGAATCCACGTACACCCAAACTCTAGACACTTCCTTTTCCAGTAAAATAGACAGCAGACTCACTGCCTTGAATTCTGCCTCTTGAGAAGATATTTTTAGCCATTCTTTAGTACCTTCTCGGGGGGCTGCAGAGCTGAACCCATCCTTTTCTGACTTGTGGTAGCCACCAACACACCAAAACATCTGTGAATTCAACTCAGTGTTTCCCCTTTCAGGTCCTGAGGGAACCCCCTGGGTTCGTGGCTGGGCTTGACCCAATCCCAGGCGTTTCCTTTGATCTTAGGGTGGATTCCTATTGAGTGCCCTGACTCTAAGACTTTCCATGTCTGAAAACACAGCTCATGAAAGTAGCTCTGACTGCAGTGTCATTTGGGTCCCCTGGTGACCTGCTCTGCTTTAACCAAAGCCCACTGACGTGGGAGGGGTGTCTATAAAGTGGCACACAGGGCTTCCATCACACAGTATAGCCTTCCTTTGGGCCTTGGGGTCCTATTTTTTACATTTTTATTTTATTTTAAAGAGAATAAAACAAAACAAAACAATATAACAAAGAAAATTGAAACAGAACAATGCAAACAACACAGGGCTTCAAAACAAGACAATAGGAAATCAACAATGGCTACCATAATGTCTCTTGTTTTCTTCAACGTAGCTGTCCATACATGTCACACATAATAAGATCAAACAAAACAAAACATCACCTATTTTATGTCTCTTTTTGGGACGACTTTTCCCCATCACCACTGCCTGTAAGGCAATAGGCTCTGTAAGGTTTTGCGTCCCGAAGGGCACACCTGCCTGTACCTCTGTGTTATCTGGGCAGAGTCCTTTCCTGATCTGGGAGCCCCTCAGTGTGGCAGTGTTCTCTGTCTCTTGATCACGTGCATGGGGAAGTCCCTGGGTGTGCAGTGTGCCCCCTGTGTCTTAGGAGAGGTGCCCGACATCCTACTTCCTACTTAGTGGTGGCAGGAAGATACCGTAGTCTTCTTTTACTTTGGAGTGGAGGTCCTAGTGTGTCTCTGACAACTCGAACTCCTAAAACCTTCGCTGATGCAGCACATTCCTGAACTGTTAGAAAGCCAAGCTGTCACTCAGTGGGGCCCTGTTTTACCAGACCTGTATGTAGCTGCTTTTTCTTGGTTAGCTGATCTGTTTCATGTGATGTTATTGATAAGGAGCCTTTTACAGTTGGTCTACAATTGGGAGTTAATTATCTTCAGATTGTCTGCTTCTTTCTTCAATGTGTTGATAACAGTCAGCAAAAGCGCCCTGATTCTGTTGTCCTTATAATGCCAAGTTTCCTCCAAAGAATTCTTTGTAGGTTGGAGTCTGACACCAACGAGGGTTTCAGAGTCACAGCAGTAGACCTCTGCTGTGGCCCCTGTGCTCTGGTTTCTTCCTGTACTGAGGTCTGAGGCAGCCAACCAGGGCCTCTCCATCCTGGGTTCACCCCTGACCTTGGTGCCGAATGTCAGGTCGCCAGCAGATGTGCTCTGTGCTCCTCCATTCAGCTCTCTCGGAGGTGCTCTGAGAAGCACCTTGCACAGAGCAGTGAGAAGAGCAGGGCTGAGCAGAATCAGGAGTGGAGCCATCAGGCAACTGTAACTGTGGCCTCAGTGGACGCTGTGGGCAGTGCGGGGGCCAAAATGACCTCGGAGGTTTTCCCAAATTGACTCCAGAGGTTAGATCTTGGTCCCTCTCTGGTATTTATTTCCTAAATTTTAGTAAGTGCAGTGGCTTAAAACAACAATACTGTGTTCTCAGAGCTCTGGAGGCTGGAGTTCTGAGGGGAAGGGGTGGACTTTCTGCAGCCTCCAGGGGAGCACCCTGTCTCGCCCCTGCTGGCTTCCAGTGGCTGCTGGTACTGCTGGATTTCTGGAGACAGAGTTTCAGCCTCTGCCTCTGTCGTCACAGGACCTTTATCTGCCTTCCCTGGGTATCCTTCTCATTTCTCCGATGAAGGCATTGGCTAACTGGATTCATGGCTTGCCCTGCATACAAGATGATCTTGCTGACTACCTGAGCAAAATCCCTGCTTCCATGGGGTCTTGGGTCTTGGGTAGACAGGAAAATTTGGGAGACACACTTCATCCACTAGTAATAGGTTTGCCATGTTTTCCTGTGACTTTAGTGGGCAGAGCATATGTATAACACTAAATTTTGTTCTTTATACTAGACAAAGCAAAAGTCAGTAACTAATTTATGATCTCTTGTACATTTCTTTCAGTCTAGGTATGTGCTGGCTGCCTGTAGTTATCTAATGGTAAGGACATAATTAGTGCAATAGGTACGATTTAGTCTATCCATCTGCTTTATTAAGATATTTAAGGTAAATTTACAATTATAATTTGTTTGGTCTTTATTTGGTATACTCTGTCCTGTGTGTATCACTGAGTGTTTTGTGTTATTATTGCTTTTACTGTTCTCTGTTGTCTTTGTAAGTTGCAAAGTTGTAGTTTAAATATCTGGGCAAATATTCCATGTGATGTTTTTTCTTAATTCTTAGTGACATTTTGTCCTAATGTCACTAAACTTTATGATTATCAGCATTTAGGTTTATTTATGGAAGATCGCTGTATATAGATGTGCAGTCCCACATCGCTTACTGATAGGCATGTTCTGAGAGACATACTAGTAGGAGATTTCACTGCACAGATACCACGAAGTGACCCTACACAAATTCAGAAGGTGTAAATCCGCTACTCCATGTGATCTTTTGATGCAGTGAGACACATGGTAAACCTGAGATGAGTGAGGGCCGCTTATAGTGTGCTAGTTTTTTAAAATAATGACATCATTTACTGGAGTCTTCCCCTTGGACTAGGTGTTTTATCACTATGATACATGTACATTTCCATATAATCTGACTTTATTGTAGTTTTTCAGTGTGGAAAATTGAATCCAGGGCTTTATTCGTGCTAGGCAAATGCTCTGCCATTAAGCTCTAATTCCCTTAACTAGTTTTCCTTTTTTAGCATAGAGCACTCTTAAGCCAATGACAGCTATACAGTAAATATATTTTAATGATTAAGTGTATAGTGCAGTAAATACATAAGCTGGTGATGTCACTTATCACTATTCTCAAGTATTAAGTGTGATTCATAATTATGGCCTGTGCTCTTATACCACTGGCAGCCTAGCGGGTTTGTTTGTTTGTTTGAGACAGAGTCTCGCTATGTAGTACGGGCTGGCCTTGAATTCACTGAGTAGCCCAGGCTGGTCTTGAACTCCCAGTGATCCTCCCGCCTCAGCTGGGATTATAGTCCTACTCAACCACACCTGGCATGTTTCTTTATGCTAAAATCACCATAAATGTGTAATTCATTATGCTATGCCATTGCAGTAGTGTATGTAAGAATCCATCAATAGCCTTACATAAAATAGCTTTGTATTCATAGTCGGTGTTTTACACTTTAATGACTTTTTTAGCTAAATACAGTTTGTATCCACAGCCTAAGAAAATTTCCATGACTCCTTTGATCAACCGTAGTTATGATGATGGGATTGATTCTCAGTGCTGATCATGTAATTACTCGTTTATGGGCTATGGAGATCCTCATGGGCTTCTTTGCTCAAGTCTGCTATTTTCAGTTGAAAGTGCTTGATGGAGACAATATTTCAAAAACTGTAACTATTTGATCTGATCCGCCTCTGCTAATTTGTGTAGCAAAGATAATTGAGAGCCGACCTCATGCGGATGCTTGTTAATGGTTCATTTTCATTTCCCTTCTACTTCTGTGGCTTTTTGTAAAAAAAATTAAATGATGGGATTGATGTGAACAGCGACACCCTTCTCTTCTCCTGCCATCGAATAGCATGTGGCATTCCTACTTTGGCTTCCTGTTGGACAAGTTCCATGGTTTTGTCTGGACTTTTACACAGTAACAATGACAATGTCACCACCATCTTTATCTCTACCATTGGTGACAATAACCATCCCACCATGCTGCTTTATGAGGCAATAACTTGGTTTTCTCATTTATCTACTCAGGAACTGGATTATTACCTCATAAAACAGTGTGATTGTACAATTATCAATTAAATCCTGGCTTGTTGAGACTTTTTTTTAAGTCCCTTTCCTAATAGTAGCTGGCGATAATTCCCTCTTTTTGAATCCATGGAACTTTGACTGCCAAGATCTTGCTTTTTTCCCCGATTGTCTGTCACCTGACCATGCTTACTCTTTCTTGCCTTGAAGCTGCTGCACACGGCACAATCCCAGGAGCTCTCTTACATCGTCACAGGACTGAAGCCTTACAGGATGTATGCGTTCACCGTTTCCCTCTGCAATTCGATTGGTTGTGTAACAAGTGCTGCTGGAGTGGGGCAGACTTTAGCTGCAGGTAAGCATGCTTTAATGGACATGAAAGATACCTTCTATGTTCATAAACAAATGCCTATAGAGGTTCTCTACTTTGGATGTAACGTTTGTCTTCTCTGTTCTTGGCTACTTCCTCACTAAGCCTGATTGATGAATACCTTGATATTTCCAAACAAACAAACAAAAAATTAAGTATGAGAGGTGCCCAGGAACCCTGCATTGCAGTCATTCCATAAGAAATGCAGAGGGATCCAGGGCTTGGGCACCAACCTGGGTCCTAGCTGCATTGCAACAGCTATAGGAAGTGTTTGGAAAGCTTCTTTGGATGGGTTTACGATACTACCCACTCCTATCTCATGGACACATCCACGGATTATAGGATGGCCCTGGGGTTTTAATTTGCCTTTATTGAGGCAGTTGCTTATATTTCATTTATAATTAATAAAAAGCCCCTACATTTATAAACTTTCAATGAAACTTGTTATCATGGTCCGAGTAGAAAATGGTTTGTGTCATTTTGGTTTGTTTTACTGAGAGTCAGCTAGATTTATGCCAACCTGATTGCAGGTAGTACTAACACCTATTTAATCCAATACCTTAGTATTGGCTGTATTTTTAAATTAAGGTATTTCTGCAAGCAATCCAATAAGGTTTAATTTGTTTGTCTTTGAGAAGTAATGAAAAGAGATTCAGAGAGGTGATTGAGAAATAAGGTGAATGTTTAATTCTAAAAATTTTTGCAGTAAATGATACATTGCCATTAACCCCTTTAGGGTACTTGGTCTCACCTCACAGCCCCATTGTTCTTGCCACTCTCTGGAGCAGTTCTGAAAGTTGTCTTCATGAGTGTCTTCACGAGGTGTGATAAAAAACAGTGAGTGCTGCCATCCGCTGGAAAGGCAGGCTGTAAAACCCCATGGTGTCTCCTCATCTGCCTCATTCCCTGGGTCGGGTACCAAGAGCCTTCTAGCTCCTTCTAAACGTCTGATAGGTCTAAGTCTATTAAATTTTCTTCCTAGTTATGGAATAACATTTTTGGCACAAATTATTTCACTCAAGTAGTGTTGTTTGTTCCAGTTTTCCACTAATGAGAATGACTAACAAATTCTATGAAATGATGGTTATTTTTTGACTAAGCTTTTTATATAACTATATATTTAATCTGTATGGATTTCAGATGTGTGAATACACTTGTGGAGCTCCCGGCTTGTGCAGTCACTGATGGTGTGCCTAGATTTCCAATAAGACTTCTTACAATCTGTGTGATTTGGGCGAAAATGGCACGATGTTGGATGAAATTTAAAAGTGGAAACCATCTTGCAGGCTGAGAAAGGGAAAACAGTGACATAGCACAAGCTGAAGATGTGGGAGGTGTAGGGTGAGGAGCCCAAACCATGAGAAGGAACAGGACCAGAAGTCACTTGGTGTGACTAGATACCACTGTTAAGATTCTGTTGTAACCTTCCTCCCAGTGCTGGGAGAACCGGTGCCTAATGCCACTGGTGGTACTGGGCTACACTTGTCAGGGTACTGAGCATTAGTGAGCTTGTGGCTAACTGTGCTGATAGATGCTGAGGCCCAGTGGGATGTGCCTTTGGAGGGTGCATCTCCTGCTCCACTCCTCCTTTCTTCCTCCCCCTTCTGACTGCCATGAGAAGCTTTCTTCTACCATGCCCTTCCAGCATGCTGTTCCTGCTTTGTAGCTGATCAACCACGGACTGAATCCTCTGAAAACCGTGAGCCTGAATAAGCTCTTTTTCCTTTAAGTTGGAGCACGCTGTAGTAATGTTGTAGGAGGGTGAAGAGAAACCGCCTGGTCTAGAACTAACAGGACCCTGGAGATAGAAAGAGAAAAGGAAGAGAAATGTCTGCAGGGCAGATGATCCCTGCCCCTGGCTTGAGTGATAACCCTTGTCTACATCACCCTCCTTGAGAGCAGCAGTGAATTCCTCAGGGCTCTGTGCAGCTTTCTTCAGCTACTGGCGAGAAGGATTCAGGCCACCCCTGACCACAAGAAGGACAGACCTGAGCTTCTGAATTGTCTGTCTTTCCTTTGACCTTGGAAAAGAGGGTGTGGCCACATCTCATATCCTCTGAAAGTTGTCAGACATGAACGTCAGTTAGCTTTGGAAAACAAGAATTCATGTGCATAAATTTTGTAGAATGACAAGTAATCTTGCTTTTCCCTGTGCTTTGTTTATATTTTAAATATATGTAAGGAGAAAATGATAAATAAGCCAGAATGAAAATGTTTGAATTTGGACTCTGCCATTTGCTTTTACGCTGTTTAGCTGTGTGACCTCAAGTGAGTGTCTGTTGCTTAAGTGTTCAGATTTATAAACAATAGTAATATATTGTGTAAGGTTTTATGAGGATTAAAACAAGTTAAGGCAGATAAAATATTTGAAGTGGTGCTCATCAAGAATAAATTCTCAATGAAATTTGCTATTATCATGACTATTACAATATAACATTTTATTATTCAGTGAGAATTATAGAATTTTTAGTATGACCAAATTGAGATATTTATTGTACAGCTGTAGTTTTCTAACATTAGTAGAAATAGAGAGCCCCAAAATTAGGTTTATTATAGCATAAACTTTAGAAGAACTTAAAGTCTGAAAGCAGATTTCTATTCTGTAAGTATGTCATTCAGAATTGTGATGTCCATTTCATGTGTCTCGCAACGACAAGTATCAAGTTTGCTGTTTGCAATCTAAATAATGTGCCCTAAAAACATCGTCGGTACCTTTTCTCGTGTGGAGGTTCACTTCAGTAAGCATCTATTGAAAGTCGCCATCAGAAGCGCTTTGGAGGAGGCAAAGATAACCATGCAGTGTTTGCTAAAGGAGGTGACCTCTAACAGTGGGACAAATACCATGAGGCTCTAGGCTCAGGGCTGTGGGAGAGGTTAAAAGAAGGGGCTGGAAGAGAAAAGGAGATTGGTGTCTTCGATTTGCAAGACTGGGAAATTATCTCATGAGATGACATGGCAGATGGAGTGGAAAAGATTGGCAAAGACATCCCTGGGTATTTCCTGAGTATGTACCATGTGCTGGTCACTCTTAGAGGATGGCCATTTTTGGTGCTGCTGGGATTTGTAAAGACTTCTCGGCCAGGAGACAGCAGAAGAGATCAGAAGAGAGATCTGGAGTCATTGTCATTTTCTTAGAGGTGACAGGGAGTCAATCAGAGAAGCAGAAGTGGAGACAGAAAGAAGAGAAGGCAGTCATTCATAGAGGAGAGCAGAAATCCACAGGGGCAGAGGAGGAAGGGTTGAAGATGATGCTAATGAGTACAAACCACGGTGCTGCCTCGGAATAAAATGGGAAGAAATGGAGGACGATTGTACAGGGAACTAAGCCTGGGAGTTTGTGTGATCATCTGAAACATAGCTGGACACAAGAAGCAAATTTGGAACTTAGAAATGATACACGTTGAGTAATCATCTTTATATGCATGGGCGACACAGCTACGCAGGATGATAAGTTAATGAAGGCAGAGAAAACACAAAACAGGAGTTCAAAGAGTTGATCAAAGAGTCTCAGTGAAGCCCACATTTCTGAATGAAGAGGGAAGGGTGAGTGAAGGGACACAGAGAAATGGCCAGAGTAGGGACAGGAAAGGGGCCATTGCCTCTAAACACACAGAAGAGAGAATTCTAGCAGGGGAGGAGTCTGCAGTGCCACATGCTGCAGGGAAGGCAGAAGAAATTCTGGTAAAGGGACGTGGCTCCCGGGGACCCGGGTGGGAAGTGGGGCACAGGGGCTAGAGCTGCAGGCGGAGAAAATGAGGAATTTCAGAGCTGTGGATCTTCAGGACTTGGTCAAACTCTCTATCACAGAGCTCCTGCTTTTAAAAAATCGCATGTACTTCTGTTCCCATTGAAAACCCTGGTTTTCAAAAGGAAAAATGATTTTAGTGGTTTGTAAAGGGGAAAAAATTTCCGTCTTGAGTACTGATATATTGAGTGAGAATTATCTGATTCTGCATTTGCTAAGCAGAAAATACAGTCATTTACATTGAAATAGTGGGGAAATAATTTTTGCTTGGAATTGAATTTATTATAAAGTGAGCACTCAGATAGGTTCAGATCAGTGAAAAGAAACTCACTTTGTTTTATTTGAATGCAAGAAAAAAACCCACTCTTTATTGATTTGATATCCTTTTGAATCCTCTATTTTCTGGACATGAATAGTTTCTCCCCCCTAAAACTTTCCCAGATTAAACGTCTCCCTGAGACTTAGAGAAACCAAGTCAAGGCAATAAGCATTGAGAAGGCCGATGCTATGAAACAGTGCTGGGAACGCAGCCGTGGGACCCCTCCTGCTCTCCTGTTTCTAGTGACAGCTTTGCCATTTTGGAAGGGAGCCGTGACTCCAGGGAATGGCGATGGATCCGCAGGAAACTGAAGTCTAATGCAGTGTGATGAGCTTGCTGTCGGGAATAGAAGAGGCCGACGGCCATTCAAACATTCTGAAGAAAAGCACCATAACTTGAAAATGGCCTTTTAGAAGCCTTAAATCCTATACAATGTGGTGCCTCCTTAAATCTCAGCTGTACAAACAAAAAGAGATATTGTAAACTTTCATCTGGCTGTCTCCTCAGTAATCTTGAGAATTATGATTGTATTTTTTTTTTAAACTATGATTTTGATCCTTTGATTTTGGACCCTGCATCAGGCCTGAAATCTGATTTTGGGGAGGTATTCTCCCGGAGAGAGCTGCCCATCTCCTAACCAAATCTGGAATCAGGGTTATTGGTGGCTTTTGGTGATTCTGGTTGGATGCCAGTACTGAGCAGATGAACTGGGCCTTTTAAAATCCTTCTCATTTTTTTTTTAAAAGATTGCCCTTTTAACTTAGGAAATTTGCACGTTTCTCCCTTTTGCACATTGAGCCCAACTGAAATCTTTTCTTTCAGCCATACTGTTTGGAGAGTCATTCTGGAAGGAACAATGTGATATTTCTTCTGTCTATCATAGAGTGACCTCCACGCGACAAGCTTAGCGTCCCCCACCCCCATTAAGCGAGTCATTAGCTGTACATTCCTTTTCCCTTGGAATCCGGAGTGAACTGCACAGTCTGTTTGCTACTGGTTGAAAACACATTGTTTTGCATGCAGGTACATAAGACTTCATTGTGGGTAGGACCCAGAGTGATTAAACCAGCACTCTTAATATGTTAATTTATAATTTTAATTACAACAATCTTGTATATATAGTCATTAGTGAATACTAATATAAATATTTTTCTACGTTTTTATTCATAATGCATAAACCAATCATCCCACTACTTCTCCGAGCTTGCCTGTGTTCGTCTCATAATACAATCTTTGTTCTTAGTTATGAATGCATTTTGTTCTTCCTGTCTTGAATAATCCCTCATTAAGCTAGTCACTTTCTGCTCCATGCTAAAAAGGAAAAATTATCATGCAAATGTGGCACGCCATATTAAAAAGCACATTACAAACACTTTTGTTGCTGTCCTTCAATTAGTTTCCCTTCTTTGAATTTAATTCCATTTGTTGTTAAACTACTGACTTGATGTATGGACTCATGAATCTGAGGCTGCTGCCAAGAAAGTGGGGAAAAAAAAAATCAAAGCCTTTTCGAAGAGCTGCCTAGGCGAGCTGAAATGAATTTGCTTCACCTTTGACAAGAACACTTGAACGGCACTGGAATCCTCTGATGATTCAACTTGGCTAATTATCCAATTATTTATTTCAAGAATAAAGGCACCATTTTACAATTAGAGGAGTGGAAGGCAGCCTGAGAAAGCCAGTAATGACAGAGGATTTAAGTAACTCATAAGATAAACTGTAGCTGTGTAAAAACTGCTCTCACCTGGTATTTTCAGGCAGTGCTTGGGGTCCTGGTTGATATCAGCAAAATTCTGAGTCTACGAAAGGGTTTTTGTTTGTTTGTTTGTTTTGCTTTTTCCACAAAAATCATTTTACACTTCTAACCACCATGTCAAATTTCCATGGCTCTTAAGCAGTGTTTAAGTTGTATTTCTCTTGATTAAAAGCTTTTGGTTCAAAGCAATACTTTTTAATTGCCTAATGATATAAGTCAGTTCTTAGGAAAGAACCGCACATTTAGGAGTTCATTTGCAATATAACTGAAAAATTCATTGCATGGCAGTAAAACAATTTACTGTTAATTACAAGGAGAAGAATTTGCTGTAGCGTGCTCACAGATTGCCATGAATCATGTAGCACTCCTAGAGATTTATAACAGATGTGTAAGTGGGATGAATTAGCAGGGTTTAATAACAGAGACACAAATCATGCAGACTTCAAGGAGCTTTAATTGATATACTAGAATGTGACGGGCATGAATCACTCAGCCATTCAACACCACTGTAACATATGGTCAGCTCAATATGCTGCATCTGAAATCGGTCGGTGAGTCGTTGGTCGTCCCATATGGTGGGAGCAATATATTTTTCATGATTAAAAAAATACATCCATTTTTTAAAGAAATATGATTGCAAAGCGTGTTTGTTATTGAACAATCACCTGAATGCCAAGCGGTGTTTTTTTAAATGATTTTTTTAAAACATGGCAGCTTCCCCGAATAAATAGGGGTTAGTCCTTGTAACACCAGATCGCTGGAGGCATCTTAAGAACCAGGTCTGTGCCCACTGGCTTTCCTGATCCCCAGCAAGCCTAGAGAAACACAGCTAATGGTAGCTGTGCTTGTCAGGGAAATCCTTCAAACCGGGGCAGGACAAACAAGATGACGAAAAGAAGTCAATTTCAGAGAAGTTTAGGAATGTCTGGTGTGGCAAGCAGAATTCAGGGCATCGTATGGGTGATCTGTACTTAGCAGGGCAACAAAGGGGTCGTGATGATGCCGTGGCCCTGACGGTAACAATTGGATGCACTGTTTTATATGGGTTTCTTAATTAAATGTTTGGTCCTTCAGGAGCATTGGAAAAAAACCCACAGGCAGGTCATTACACAGGCAGGGGCACCAGTCCTGTGTCATTCGTGAAGAATTATGTCAGTGTGTGAAAACAGCTACCCTGGTGGAAGGCCGTAACTGGGATATGCAAACGTGTTTTTTATTGGAACTGGAATCCGGCAGCTTTGGGACAAGCTTGTGCAGTACTCACAGATCTGGAAGACTTGACAGACTTGAAAAAGGAATATTGCAGCCTTAGAACTGTGGCTGCCAGGATTTAATGTCAACAATTAAAATTTATTTTGATCCTTACCTAGTGTTTATTACTGTTTGTATACACAACAGACCTTACTAATACAGAGATGCACTATTAGATAGAATTACCATCTGTTCGGAGTGAAATGCTGGCATCTGTCTTGGACGCTAAAACTAAAATGATATTATTTCTAACAAAACAAAATTAACTGCCTTTGACTCACCAACTTCAATTCTGAGGGTGTGAGTGTTCCTCGGGAAATGGCACATTTGTGAAATATGGAATGACCTCAGTCGTTAGAGCCGCTTTGAGCTACATGACTTTCTCAGGGTCCCCAACGACCTTTTTGGCATGTGGAAATAGCATGCAGAAATCATGTTTTTAAAAATAATACAATCTTAGCTTTCCAGTGTGCTTGCTATGTGTGTCTTATACTGAGGCATTAATGCAATACAACTAAAATATGCAAAAAAAATCGACTGATTTGCAGAGGCTGTAGTATAGAAAATATTTTGACAGATGTGTCCTAAATAGATGCAAGGAAAGAAATTAAACAGACAAAAATTCATCGGACCCAAGTTGCTTTAGGTCCCACAATGGCACCTTTAGAAAAGCATAAACTGTATCTTTTCTGGTAGGCAATTTAAAATTTTCTTCCACACTGACATATATAAAATATTTATGTTGAACACCCTTCCTTTTTTTCTTTTAAGCCTAAGTATCCTATTAAAAAGGTTTTTGAAGTTAGAGAATTTGGAGGCTCAAGGGCACGAGTAGTTCCCATCCTGGCGCTGGAACATTGATGCTACTCTCTGAGAAGCCAGGCTTCAGTGCTGAATATCACACAATAATAAATTGTGTCACACAAGCGTTTAATGCATGTACACAGTGCATTAACTGTAACTGTAGTACATTTATTTGTGCTGGAGGAGACTTGAAAATGATTAAAAAATCAATACTTCGCTGTCAGAGAAGCAAGTGTTACGATACATTTAAGTAGTTAATTGCATAAGTCCCATAAAAGCTTCAAGTTTGGGGAGCAAGAATGTCATAATTACAGTCCGAGCAGCTACCTTTTATTAATGGTGGACTTCAGTGCTGTCATCATTGCTGCTGTGTGTGCAGATACAAAGGGTCCTCTTCGCTGCAGGATCCTAGCGATGTACAAATTATCGTCACCACCAGAACCCTAACTAAGACCATGTTTACTCACCAAGTTAGGTACAAATTATTATCACCAGGATGGTAACTAGTTAAGGTGATGTTCGTTCACCAAATTCACTTAAGTTCTCTACACACAGTAAATTTTGACCTTTCTTTCTGTCAAGAAACACAGAAGAAAGCCAGAACGCTTGTATGCCCACTGGAGTCAAAAGCAGTGGGTCTCTTGCTTTCTCTTGGGCTAAACAAGTGAGTATGGCTCTCATCTCCTCATGGCTTGCTAGTTGAGAAGTATGGCTTTCAAATTACCAATCACAGAATTTTAAACCTTGGGAGATCCTGGACATAACCAACCACGTCTCATTTTCCTTCCTGTGATACTGGGGATTGAACCCACTAAGCTACATCCCCATCCTTTTTATTTATTTATTTTTTAATTGAGATAGGGTCTCCTTGAGTTGCTCCATTGCTCAGGGCTGGACCTGACTTGCGCTTCTCCTGTTTCAGCCTTCCAGAGTGCTGAGATTCCCAGTGTACACCAACTGTATTACTCTTAAACAAATGCGGCAGTGGAAGAACAGAGGAGCTAAATAATGGATTAACCAATGTTTGTTCCATAAGCAGGGTCTTAGAGCCGGTGTAGAAGCTCAGTCAGTTCTGCTCTGCACGTCTTCCCACAAGGAGACCAGGAAACAAGGCCAGAAGTGGCGGAATGTGTTTTGTTCTCTTTTCTCACATCTTAAAGGGATGGTCAACAAGGCAGCCCTAAGGGATCTCTGAGTGTGTTGGGAACCCTTCCTCTGCAGTGTGCTTATGGGCACAAAGTCACAGCAGGGATGGTGCCAGCTGGGAAATCTTGGCTCTGCCATCTAAATTTTTTCTCTGTGACCTGAGCCCAGGGCCTCTAAACAAGTGTTCTCGTTGTTAAGTTGCACTGTCTGGCACCGCGTGAGGTCCTACCGAGGAAGTCGGAGTTACTTTCCACTGACAGAGTGCCCAATGTGTCTTGTGTTCCTCTGCTCCCTGCGTGCCCTGGACCCACCCAGGGCTTGGTTGTTCCTGGATTCCCATTTCCAGAAGAGGAAGACGGTGTTGCATGGAACACATTCAACATCTCTGCCATGTAGCCTTTGCCAACAACTGATTCTTCCTTGAAAACAAAGAATAATTCGATTAAAATGGCCTGTACATCAACAAAGGTATCTGCATGGCTCCTGTGTTACGGTGCTCAAAATTCCACACCATAGACATTTCGGAAGTATAATATATCCATTATGATATGTTGTTAATCAGATTATAAAGTAATAAATGCTGTGTAAAGAAAACTGTAGATCAGCCGAGCATTTTATGCAGAATTCATATAAAGAGAAGAAAGACTGGAACCTCGATTACAGTGTTGTTAAAAAATACAAAACCATTATAATTTAATCCCAAGTGAAAAAATAAATCAGATGCTGTTCTTTGAGATGATGGAATTGAAGATTCCTTTTCTACTCTACATGTACAAGGGGATTTCTGAGCAGGTGCAAATAGATCTTGAATGTGGTGAAGTGTTTTTACAATACACAGTTTGAAAGATGTGTAAGTGACGAGTTATAATAGCGTCCTCCTTTGTCCAAACTTGTTTTGCAAAACTGAAAGTAATTAATTATGTATTTTTGTGGCTACAGCAGTTACTGTTAAAATATTTAACTGAAAATTTATCCTCATAGTGTAAGAGGGAAGAACCAAGGCACATATAATACCATTTTAAATGATTTTTCTCTAAAGTATGTGTAGCAATTGGAAATTAAAAAGTGAAATATACTCTCTAAGCCTGTAGGGTCCTTTTCATTATTTAATACTACCTCCTCATTACTATTTTGTAATTCAGAACTGTTTGAAGACCACATTTTTTTGTATCTATAAACTCTTTGGTCTCCAAATCTAACAGCTAACCATCATGCTTCCTCTTGGTGGAACCATCTCTTGGTGGCTCTCTGAGTGTGTGACCTGTATCATTTAATCAATTGACAACTTCACGTAATTCATCCTTCTGTTCTGAGGACAACTCTTGAAAGAATGTTGAGTAGGGTGTACAACTTTCCACATACACTTGCTCAGTTCCTCTATGTGAACCTGTATGATACACTAGCTGGAGAGGGCTTTTCTTTTTTTAAATCAGAGGGATAAAAAATATACTATACTTCAATGCATTCTCCAGAGTTGACATCTTAAGAACAGTGTAATGGCTTGGTGTGATAGTTCTCTTGCAACGCAAAGGCAGTGCCCTACAGCTTGGTGGGGTCTGAGTGGTGTTATAGTTAAGCTACAAGTCCCCAAAAGCCTTGTGTGACCATAGGTGGGACCTTTGGAAGGTGAGTGGATCATAGGGACTGTTATGATGCCTTACTGTTAGGAATGGGGCCTGGTTGGGACAGACAGGTCATGGTGGGTGTGATCCGGAAGTTGGTATCTCCCTTCCTGGCCCCTCCCTTAATCTCCATCTTCCATCTGTCCACCATGCTGTGAGCAGCATCTCCTCTGTCACACCCCTCTGCCATTCCCTCCTGGCTGCAAACCAGCTGCCTGTGGACTAAAACAGTGAGTGAAAATAAACCTTTCTTCCTACAAGTTGTGGGTATCAGGTACCAGGTCTCAGTGCCCTAAAAAGCAACTAAGAGAAAGGGTCAATATTAACTTTTGTGCCCTTGTTGGCAACACCCTTTTGCCAGCATAAAAACAGTATGTGCCCTCACTGTAGAGATACTGGGATTCCTTTTGTGGGATTCCTTTTAACTCTCAATTTATAGTTTTAATCTGAAAATGCTTGTGAGTGGGCTGCTGAGCAGGAAATGATTCTAAGACTCTGGTGGCCCACTTTATCTTTGCCCCCATTTGGGGCTGGTGGCAGTGAAAGAGAGGTTTGTGTTCTGTCAAACACCCAAGGCCTCCATGAAGCAAGGAGAAGAACATTGTGCTTATCACAGGGCTAGATTTAAAATACTTCAAAATAAAATGTTCAAGTGCCTGTGTCTCAGGACACTCGGGAATCTTAAGTGAAATACAGAGAATGTATGGGAAGAATTCAAAATGCCATTTTTATGTTTCTAATAAAATTAGGCAATGGAAGCTGGGTATTGTGGCACATGCCTATAATCCCAGCACTTGTGAGGCTGAGGCAGGAGGATCACCACGAGTTCAAGCCCAGCTTGGGCTACAAAGTGAGTTCAAGGCCAGCCTGAACTACACAGAGACTCCATCTCACTCTCCTAAAAAAATTCGTCAGTGGAAAATGATGTAATGATTCCTTTGCTTGCATCCATGAGCCCAGGACTGAGGAAGGTTAGGCAGGCTCTTTCCTCTGCTAAACTCATAATCAAGTAGCCTGCTGGGATTTTAACACAAGGATGAACCTCCAAACTCTGAAGACCAGTTCATGGGAGAGGGATTTTCAGGATCACTTATTCTTTTATTTTCCTTTTGGATTATTTTAAGTGGAATCACAGGTCATAGGACCAAAATCCTTAATAACCCATTATTTAGCTGAACGTTGGCAGCCAGTGCTAAAAGACATCATATATGTCATTTAAAGATTCATATACCTATAAAAATACAGTTGTCACAAGGGTTTCAGTGGCCGAAGATGAGAGAAATTGTTAATTATCTTTGGAAGCCAATGAGCTTTGTGCTCAGTGCCTTTTCATTTTTTATCAAAAGATCAAGAAGAATTACAACTAATGGTTTCATTTGGAAAATTGGCCAAATTCTAAAAGGTAACAAATAGTCATTTTTCTAAGATGTTTGATGGGTTATTTAAGGAAACTTTTCATGGGTTATTCAAGGAAAAAAAAGTGAAACCAAAACTTTGCTATCATGCTTAGTTACCCATCTCGAGCCACCATTAACCACCAGTTTCAACTGGTCGTTGTTGTTACGCTCATCATCCTTTCCTGTGGGTCACACAGAAGATCTTAATTTCTCTTACCTGTGGAATCTCCTAGCAACTCCAAAGAATCCCCACTGTCCCAGGAGCTCACTGCTTGCCCAGTCCCCCTGTCCCAAGATCCTAGGGCACCTGTTGCTCAGGTGAGAGGCTACTGCTGGTGGGCTGGTGACTTTAGGGATCCTGGCTTCCTTTGGGCTACAAAGCTGCCCAGCATCTTCTGAGCTTGAACAGAGGCTGTAAACTGCTGAGCCATGGGGACAGGGTGGTTTTGATGGGTTGTTTCTATGTGCATCAGTTCTAAGCCTGAAAAAATTCAGACAACTACACGGAGAATGGCTTTTTGACCAAAGAAGACCAAGAAACGGTACACAAGTACATGAAAATAAGCTTCACATTATACATAAGGGGGAAAGTACAAATAAAAGCAAGGCACCACTGCACCTTCCTTAGCACTGTCAAAAGTGAGAGCACTGACAATGCCAGATGCTGATGAGGATTTGGAGCAACAGGAATGCTCACTGGTCACTGGTGAGAATGCAAAGAGCACAGTCGCGCTGGAGGACTGCCATGGCCAACAGGATCCTGAGAGGGGGCACAGGAGATTGAGAAAAGACAAGACACACCAGAAGAGGAAAGCTGGCACCTGGCAGGACGCAGCCTCTGATGGAGTGGTGGCAGCACCATGCAGCCCCAGCGTCTTCCTTTATAGACAGTAAAAAGGGGTTAAGTACAAGTCTCAGTGTTTTGCTGAGAACACGGAAAGAGGGACATTCTCAGCACAATATGATCTGTGATTAATGACGACGGGGAACACAGAGGGGCCGGAAGCCTGCTGATATGCTGCTGAGCTGGAGGTCAACTTATTTACACACTTTGCCTCTAGCATCTCATGTTCCTGGAACTGGCTTTGCTCTGGTCCAAAGGGGTTCGCTGCCCTACAGAGGATGGTGGGCAGCTTCTCACACAGCTGTTTGATGCTCTTCCCATAGGACCCAGACATGGTGGTGAGTCCCCCTACCAAGGAAGTTGGAAAATTCCATTCACACCAAAAAGTGCACATAAAGAAAGTTTACAGCAGCTTTATTAATTGCCCAAACTTGGACTCAACCAAGATTCTTCAGTAGGTGAATGGTTGAAAAAGTGGCATACATGCAATGGAATATTATTTAGCACTAAAGTGAAATGGACTCTGAAACCAAGAGGGACCTTACACACATATTACGAAGTATAAAGAGCTACTCTGAAAAGGCTGCCTGCTGCACGATCCCAACTGTGATTCCCATAGAGTGTGCGATGCAGGAGTGAACTGTAGGGTGCATTGCAGACTGTGGGTGAAAAGGACACGTCTGTGTAGGCTCATCAATTGTAACAAGCTGCTGGTGAGTGATAGTAACAATGAGAGAGATCACGAATATGTAGGGACATGGGCATACTATCAAATCTATACCTTCTTTTCCATTTTACTCTGAATCTAAATCTGCTCCAAAGATACTAAAGCTCTAAAAATAACTTTTTGACTCTTTTTAAAAGAGATTTGACATGATAGGATCATTGTTCCCAATTACCCATCAGTTGGCACGCCTTGGTAACAATGCATCCCTACCCAGAGCTTCTCAAATCTTACATCTGATTTCCCCAGCAGCTCATTTCAACCATCCCCATCACCTGCACAGACCCTGTGATTGAAAGCACCACACTGAAGTCATGTTTAGAAGAGGGGCTCCGTACTTGGCAATCAATGTTGACTTTTGACTGCAGGCTGGGCTCTTGGTGAGGCAATTTCCCCTCAGCCAAGGAGCTACATTGAGAGAGTGGACAGCTAGTGAGCCATTAGAGGCCAACGGGCAGGAGTTGGGGCATTGGTGTACCTGCTTGTGAGGAGACTCTGGGTGGAGCACCGACAGTAGCTATAATAATACAGGAAACCAGTTAACTAGCAAGAAAAAAAACCAAGAAATTATTTTGAAGAAAACATTTCATTGTGAAAGGTTTGAATTAGGTAGTTGTTAAGCATTCAAATTTTATATAGTCGTATTTGAGATCGATAGGGTTTCTGTTCTTAGAATCATAGAAATCCTCGTGATCTCCATTGACCTGATTTTGACTGTGTTGTGTGGTGCACAAGTGCCTGTGTGAATGTGTGGAGAGCGAAGCCAGATTCTGGAATGTCACCGGTGTTTTCTAACATTTAGCACCTGCCCAGCTGAGGCCTCCTCAGATTAAAGGACTCAACAGCACCACAATCCATCTTACGTGGTTTCCACCTGAAGAAGTAAATGGACCCTCGCCTCTGTACCAGCTGGAAAGGAGAGAGTCGTCTCTACCAGCCCTGGCGGCCACTGTGATGAAAGGAACTCGTTTCACAGGAAATGGATATTATAAATTTCCCAGCACCACTCACCCCGTTGGTACTGACTTTACCGGTAAGTGTGTTTGGCAGTTTCATTTAGGAGCTGCTGAGCTCCAAGATGTTCTGTTATTTTAATATTCCTTTAAATTTTTTACTACTGTCTTCCTATTTATAGAAATACGAACTCAGTCCTTTTATAACTGTAGCCTGATTGTGTCAACATGTCCATCTTTTTAGAGTTCTGGAGGGGAAAACTGGGATGAGTAAGGTAAAGGCAAAGGGCGTGGCGAGGCAGGCTGATTGAATCAAAGTACAGCCAGCTCTCAGGCATTCGGTAGGAGAACGTGTTTCTCAGAACAATACTCGCCAGGTCCTGCGGTCAGAGGAGTTCGAGGGATTTCCAGTGCTTTCTCAGTGCATGAGGTTTTGGAAGCTAAGCATTATAAGAAAGCTACACAACTATATTAGATTGCACGTTCCTAATAGGTATCTGATGCATTGCTTCCTTTTCTCTTTCTCTCTCTTTCTTTTCTTCGTGCCAAAACTACCAATACCCCATAGTTCATAGAAAGCATTACGGGGAAAACTTAATTTCAGGGAAAACAAAGTTCTCTGAGTCAGGACTGTGCAAGGAAGACTTTTGCCCCAAGCATAAAATTTAAAGCCACTAAAAATCTCAGGATTGGTGCAAGTAGTATTTTAATGCAATATTTAAAGAAATGGAAATCTATGCAAAAAAAAAAAAAAAAAAAGAACAGAAAACTATCACAGTTCTAAATAAGGGGGAATTGGCCCATGAATGTACAGGCGCCTGCATCCTCACCTTATCCTGTAGCCTTCCTGGTATCCTTCAAGTCCTGTGGTCTCTGGGGGTTACAGTTGCTAATAGCACTGTCCAGAATGGCTCTGCACAACTGTAGCTCTTCAGGGCCCAGAGTTCATTTCTGTCATTTAAAGCAGTTACTAAGTATAAGGAGACCCACACACATTTGGATTGCAGAAGATCAATGCTAGATTTTCTTTGGCAGAAGACCAGTTAACGTGTCCCATATGATAGACTTCTAGGGTGTGAGGAGATAGCGAACCAAAGGCAAAGATCCTGATTCGATAAAACTTTGTGTCACATACAAAGGAAAGAGAAAAGATATACATTAGTCTACAAACTCAGAAAGATGTTCATTTAATTCGTGGGAAAGTCATTTTGGAGCAAATGCCTCATCCTTAAAATATTATGTAACTGATGATGATGAAATGGAATCTGAGCTCTAAAATGGAGTTTAAATATCATGGCTTAATTGTTACCTAAAACGGTAAGTAGCCTGCTCTTCAGCGAGGCTGTCCATTTGTTTTTTGCTTTTGGGTTATCATTCAGGCTGATGTCCATGTGTATTCGATTATAATTTAGCTGAATCTATTGAGATAAATGTATGTTGACCTGTTTTCCTAGTGTGTCAAAATCATTAACTGTTAGAAATTGAACATTAAACTCCCTTAAAGTGCTCCATTTCTATTAATAGTCTTAAAGATGAGAGAAAGGAATGCACAGATAACAGTATTTTTTTCCTCAAATGGAGTAGAAGCTACCTGCCTGGTCTGACATTTGGTCTGTGTACTTTCTTCAAGGAAGCAGCATTTGTTTCTGCTCACCGGGCCTGGCTGCTAAGCGGAAGCAGGCTTGGGCTCTGCTGGCTGTCAGACAGGTTTTGGCTGGGCTCACCTACTGTTGCTGCAGAGAAAGACAGAGTGGCCCGTCCACCACTAATAAATTTACTCCTGCTCGCTGTCTCCCTGGCCAGCCTTACACTCCAAGATGCAAGGGCTGGGGCAGATGTAATGTCTGGAAGTTTTCCAAATTCCTATTTCAAAAAGCTAGGCCATAAGCAGCGGCCTCGGAAGCAGGCTCCTTCTGTCTCTAGCAAAGCCTTCAGCTGCACAGAAAACGTGCTGGGAGCATGCGTCATTTGAAGGACGAGGCAGGGAGGTACATGGGGGTGGGAATGATTCCCAGGGGCTGCGATGCTTCCCGGAAGGTCAGTCCCCCTGTGTTCAGGCACGTGCTGGGACTCTGCTGAGTCCCTTTCGATTGGGTCCTTGCATTGCTTTTAAGATTGCTTTTAATTTTTAAAACAACCAGATGCATATCAGGTTCTGCATGGACCCTTTGGTTTACTTGCCAGAGTAGGTTAAATAACTGTCTAGATCATGGCTTCATTAAATTCACTCCATAAATGGACTTTGACAGATTTTTAAAACTAGCTGAACTGCTTTCTGGAAAGACACATTTCTTCTGAAATAGAGAACCAAGTGTCTAACTAGCCTCTGACGTCTTTCTTTGGGTACACATTCTTTCCGCCCTGCTACCTGTACTCAGCAAGTATTTTCACCCTGATAGCTGGAAGGATAAGTGGCCCCAGTAGGTGGCTTGGCCTAGAGCCACAGCTCTGAATTTCAGGGCTTGATCATGAGTGAGAGCCTGAGCTCTGTCACAGAGAAGGAGGGGAGCTAGTGACAGTTCTTTGGAAGTTTCTGAATGATAACACAAAAGCTAAAACGATGGACGGCAGTGAGATGACTACTGCTAAAGAGCACACACCCAGCTCTGCTAGCTCTGGGCGCCTGGCCTTCCTTTCATTGATAGGTAACACGCGCGAGCGGTGTTAGCACTATTTATTTACTTTGCATAGAATTTCCTTTTATTTGTACCCCTAAAGACATTTGGGGCTAGGCTTTTTTCCCCTATAGCAATTAATTCCCGAATACTTCTAGAAGCTAGATGCCTCTGTGTGAGGCTATAGCTTCTAGTCACCTTTCTTGTATATTCTGTAAAATGGTTCTATTCTGAGACAAATTTAACAAGCCAGTCCTTAATAAGAAACCTCCAGCACGATGAAGTGCGTATTGAAAATTAATAATCTTAAGAATAACCAGTTCCTTATTTTGAAGGATTAATTTACATCTCAAGCATTAGCTAAAATGACTCCGAAAGTAGGAATGGAAATCAGTTAACACCCAAAGACAAATCTATGGTAATGTGCATTTTTATATAAGAAAAATAACTCAGATTTTACACATGGGTGATAGGATTTGTAAATGCATTCACAACACATTCCATGCTCATGAGCAAGGTGTTGAAAGTCTAGCATAAAATATCTCATTGTTGCAATATACGAATCTCTTATATAACCTCCTCCTCTTTTCACATTTTCTCTAAATATTTTTACTTTGAACAATATAAGAACAATCCAGGCATGCAAATATATGTCCTAAGGTTGTAATTAAAATTAGTATTGTAGATGGATTCTGTAAATTTCTTCTTTGAGCAGCATATTGAAGCAGATAAAGCTTTTTGTGGAGGTGTCTGTGCCTTTTTTTCTTCTGACACAAATGTTCTTTCAAAAATCTATCTCCAGGTAGTCTATTACAGTATCAGTCATTTGCATCATAGTGTAAATTTAAGACCATGTATCTACTCCTCTGCTTCTGTACAATGTGGGAGGAATTGGGGAGTGGCCGCCCACTGAATGATGAATTTTCCGCTCTGTCTGTTCCTCGGATTGCTTGGTACCCATGAACCTTTAGCTACCAGCTGCTTTCCATGTAAGACATAGTTTTGAGCTCCTGCTATAGGATAAGCAGCATTGCTTCTTCCAAGGTAGCAACAGCAGACAGAGTATCACTGGTTTTATGCAGCTGGATGGGAGTTTGGCTGTGTCGAGAGAAAGAGAGAGAGAGAGAGAGAGAGAGAGAGAGAGAGAGAGAGAGAACATGCATATTCTTTCAGGAGCGCAGAGTAAATCCACTTGATGTACACAGAGCTTAGTTCTTCCCATGTAGTGCTTGGTTCCGAGTGGAACCTGATAAAAACAGTGACTAAAGTCTGCTCCGATTGGCATTCCAAAGGTGTCCCTTTCTCTCCTTGTCACTTTTTTCCTATTAGCAGAAAAGGGTCCATGATCATTGGAGGAAGGTTTGCGTATTGTAGTGTGGTGTTCAGATGCCAATCACAGCAGCCTTGAAAGCTCCCTTCACTGGTGACCCTGCCGGGAAATCAGGAACTGCCGTGGGGAGATCTTTGTAGAAGCCACGGGGGAGATGTGCACACGTGTGCACCTGGATGCAATTCCCTTTTATTTGTCTTCAGGAGAAATGTGATTACTGAAGTCGAGTATCTTGCAGATGAGAATTCTGTACCGTTTCTCCATAATAATGCCGTTCAAGGACACCAAACGACTGTCATTCATTTTTGTCTTGTAGTAGTCACCTTCCCCCAAATATCTCAGCCACAAAATGCTTTAGGATGCAACCCATGATTAATTATCAAGGTATGAGAAAAGAAATGCAATCCTTCCAAATCAATATTCTTTAAAAGCGTATGTTTTATTTCTGTGACTGTCTACTATATTCCTGCTTTATTATTATTTTTGTTATTTTTAGTGAATTGGGACACTTCAGCACTTCATTAAAAGAAAGCTGATTATAAGCAGTTATAGAGAAGATGCAAGCGGGTAAACTTCTTGAGCTAGACTAATTAGTAAAAGCATATTAATTCTGACCTTCGACGCCCTTGCTGTCCCAGTATTTGTTTTTCTCACAACGAGATCAAATAATTCTGCCAGGAAGTGACTTTTTTTTTTTTAAGGAAAGAACAAAACAACTAAGCAAAACCCCAAATCTTTCCCAGCTAGATTTAAATCATAAATTTGGTTAACATTCGATACTAGATTTTGGGTATAATTACTAAAAAACAAATATGCAAATTGGCTGTGTGGCCTTGCAGTTTAGAGACCAGGCAATAATGACCCAGAGAAATAAACACAAAGTAAGAACACGGGTGTGACAGCCCGGTGAGAAGAATGCCTTTCGGAGCACCGGGGCAGGAGATGTCTGTGCTTTCACATTGTCACAGAAGTGGGAGGTTCTAGCATGCTTGGTCGAATTCATTGTTTTGTTAGAAGAATGGAAGTCAGACTAATTCATGGTGACCATGGGGCGACATTAAAGCCACCTTGCCACTGTGTCACGTTTATGGTGTTTAGAAGGAGAAGCAGGTACATGCTTAGGAAATGCCTTGGGAGGGATGGTGGTGTTGATAGATGGGGGGGACCACTTCTGCTCCTTCACCAAATTCATCATCCAGCCTGTTTATGAATGCCTGTATTTTATACCTTGCATCCCGCGGTTCCTTTGAAGTATATTTTTATAATATTGCCTTTTGTCTGAAATATTAATTGTAGGTGTTCAGTAAGCCAAGCTGTCACAGACTTTGCCAATACAATAGAGAAATATTTTCACTGACGCAAACCATCGGTAGCTGTCAATGTTCCTACTTGACTTAAACATTTGCTTTTCCATCTCTTCATTTTTACTAAACAGAGACAGATTGTCACCTGTTGGACAAAAGGCATGCGTCCTCACATACACTCAGGTCGTGTTGGTAAACAAATACTGTCTGTCACATTCTTTTTTTTTCTGTGCTGTCTGGATTTGGCTACTTGACATTTGTAGTTTCTTTTCTCCTCATCTGTTGGCATCAAAATCTTCTTAGAGACGTCACTGCTATTAAAAATGTCATGTTGTAATGATATTCTGCATTCAGATGACAGAGACTATTTTTAGCAGGCATTCCCTCTAATTTCAGTGGGTGCAGGAGGAGGAGCTTAGAGCAGAAAAAGAATCCAAGGGCTCGGAATGTCGGCGAGCATGGGTAACGAAACCAGCATCGCTGAAGGTATTCATTTTTGATATTACAAAGAAGAATATCTTGTCTATATTTCCTCCAAACATTAATTTAATTTATCTGCAAAAGTACAGCCATCATGGGGGTTAAAATCAGTAGAATACCCATGCAAGAGTATAGTTTGCCACCTCTCTTAGACCTCTCTTCAGTTCTAGGGCCCCTGCCAGGGCTAGATTTGTATCATGGCCCCCTCTGCCAACCGTCTCACTCTTCTCTGTGATGTCTGCTGAGCTGATCATCTTTCTCGTCTCTTTTCAGCAGTTTCCTGATGACGCTTTGCACAAACTTTTTCTTCTTACCTGCTTACCTTTCAGTTCTGCTCCTCCCCACATTCACCTCCGGGGTACAGTCGGATGCTGAGATCACCCCAGCTGCTGCGGTGTGTGACATTCTCAGAGGTGCCCAGATCTTTGGGCACATCGATGTTCTGTGCTGTCACGCCATCCCTAACTCGCAAGTCTTTTCACCTGCCTAATTATTCCACATGGCTAGTGTTAGTTTAGCTTTTCCTGTAATGAACCTCCTGACAACCCTCATGCCTTCCCATGCCAAATCTCAGTTGGGGATCCCTCTTGTGTTCCACCATAGATACTGAGAGTTTCTCTATTTTAGAGAAAATACACATTATTGAAATTGGTGGTTCATGACTGTCTTCCTGACAATGATAACATTTGTGATGCCTCCTACTGCCTAAGCTACATACCAGATGTTTGATACATGTTTGTTAAATAACGTATCACGAGGTATGTGATAGACAAGAAGAGTTCATAAGAAACATGGCTTAGCTCAGGTTTTTACCCACTAGTGAAATTTATAGGGGGTTAGAGTATAACGTACATTTTTGAAAGCTACCGTTTTAGAAGTATTGACAGCCTACAATGTGGTAGTTCAATTTGTTTGGTCTCCATTGGCCTCATATGCAGAAGAGGATATATTTTAAGCTGTGTAGCACCACAGACACAAAGAGATTCTGACTAATGATCCTTAGTTGATGAAGTTGCTTCTGTGCTGATCGTTACAGCAAGAGGGTGAGATCAGGACTCCTTTTCCATTCCACCAAAGCCATCACACTGTACAGTCGGGAACCAGGCTGCACATCTCTTAGACACAAAATCTCCTTAGGCTTATTAAATTTCGAGGTTAATGAATATTTTGACACTTTTACCTATACATATCATTAGGGCTTATTGCAATAGGTTTCAGATGACGGTCATAATAAACATATACAGTACAATAAAAAGCACTTTTAATCTTGAAAGTGCTTTATAAACAACAGCGATCAATGCCATGGATGGATTAACAGCATCGTACTGATTGAATTCTATTTCCAGGGCAATGGAGATATTGATGCTGACCGTCTAGTTCAGAAGGCAGCTGGGCTGCTGGTGAGGGTGCAGGTTCTGAAGTTAGAATCCCCATGTTTAAACTCTCCTTTCCCAGCATGCTGGTGTGCAGCTGTATACAAATCCACCCCGCCTGGTCTTTCGGTCTGGAGCTCAGTCTTCCTCTGTGAAATGGACTGGGTAAGTTCTCAGTGGGGAGTCACTCGGAAGCACTGCCAAACTGTGCCTTAGTGATCATTACGGTATCGCTTTTGTGGCAGGCATCCTGTAGTTCAGGTGCTCAGTTTTGAGCTGTGCCATTTCATACATACGTTTACTGTGCCTTACACATGTCAGTCTTGATGACACATTTTTATGATCTTTCTCCACTACGTAGCCCTGGTCATTCATTTCATTTTACACAATCTTTGAGCTTCTGACCATTTTTTTTTCTTTCCTGAGGGCTTACATCTTTATGCTTCACTCCTGTCCCCCTGGTGACTCCATTTAAATCTTAACATGAATCTGTAAACCTATTTATTTGCTTATATTCACAATCAGTCTTTTGGAAACTAGCAAACTCTTCACAGTGTGCCCTTTTTCTCATCTGCCAGACACACTGTAATCTACTGTCATGTGGGGGTTTCCTCCTACTTTTTAATTTTGCTTTCCTCAAGATTAGGAATTATTTTTAGAACACTGAGCTTCTAAAATTTTTTCTCTTAAATGCCAAAATACTCTTAGTATACTCTTAGTATAACTGAGAGTAAAAAATAAATATATTTTATCAGATTTCTTCCTCTATTTTATGCAAACTGTGTTTCAAAACAGTCTTTGTTTTTCCATATTCACCTTTAACTGGAGAATTTAGTCCTTTGTTCAGTTCATAGATAGCTGTTTCCCAAGTTCTCCTCATTAGCCATATACTGTGAATAATTGCATAAAAAACATTGAGCTAAACAAGAGCAGTTCCTAAACTTAGGGATCATGGAAAACACAAGGGCTCTTTTAACTGAGCCCCCAGCATTCCATGCTTCAGTTCCATGCAGTAGGAGGAAAGTCCACCTTTTAGCATTATGGACAAATTCTTAGCTGGTGCCCATTAATGAAGCCTAAGACCAAGCTTCAGAACAAAAAGTAATGAGGGAAATTTACTGCCTGGCAAAACAGAACTTTGTATTCTTTAGTAGAATATAGAACAATCCAGAACCCTTGCTGAATATTTTGCTCCAATATGTTGTGCACGGACCAAGTCCATCCAGCCTGCGTCCACCTTCGCCCAACCCCTGAACTTCCCTGGTCCTTAGAAAGGTCTTTTATTTTGAAGTCGTATTTTCTTTCCTTTTGTGTCTTCTTCTTCCCTCCGTACTAATTTTCATGGATGAGAGACGAAGGGTCATTTGTCTTTCTTATGTCTCGCTTATTGAGTTTCACATGGTATTTTTCTGCTCAATCCATTTTCCTGCAAATGAGAGAATTTCATTCTTATTTATGCCTGAACAATATTCCACTGTCTACATGTGTATTACACACACACACACACACACACACACACACACACACATGTGTTTTCTTTGACCCACTCATCTATTAATGGGCTCCTAGACTGAGTCCAGATTTTGTTACTTTGAACAGTGCCACAGTAAACACAGGCATGAGGGTATCATTTTGTAGAATGATTTCATTTCCATTGGAAGCATACCCAGCAACGAGAAAGGTGGCATATATGGTAGTTCTCTAGCTTGACCTTTTTGAGCAAACATCACACTGTTTTTCCATAATGACTGCACTAACTTATGTTCCCACCAGGAGTATCCAAGGGTCCTTTCTCTCTACTTCTCACCAGATTTGCTATAGTTCTTTGCTTTGCTTTGTTTTTGATAATGCCCACTGTCTAAGTTACTTGTTACTCATTGCTGAAACAAAATATCTGATGACCAAAGTTGGGAAAGGAAAGGTTTATTTCTTACAGTTTTTGAAAGTTTCAGTCCATACTCAGTTGACTCCAAGGCAGGGTGGCATGGCGGGGCCGCAGTTCATGGCAGCTGAAAACAGCAAGGCAGAAACTGGCAAGAGAGCAAGACAAGCCTTCTTCCTACCATTACATCATATCCTGGCTCCACCCCTAGGTGGTTGTAGCACTGACACCATCAATCCAAGCTCTAGACAATGAACCAATCACAAATGCACAATGCAAACGCATGAGGCCTGGGGCCACTGACATAAAACATGGCACCCACTCTACCCCATGCAGCATGGAATCTCTTTACTGTGTCATACATAGAACTGTCTCCACCACTTCCTCGTGCAGACCCCAAGGCCACCCACACTGATTCTTCCCTGATGGCCACAGTGGCCCAGCCCATGAGTCACAGAATAAGACAGGCAGTGGAGACAAAAGATATGGGAAGAAATAATGCTGAAGTTTTCTCAAGTTTGATGAAAACTGTAAATCATAATAAATCTTTGAACAAACCTCAGGCTGAAGGAAACCAAATTACTGAAACAAACAAAAAAAATCATGATTAAAAGAAAAAAAAATTGCATAATCATCCAGAAAAACAAAGTGTCTTGGGTCAATTAGCTGGTGACTCTTGGGTTGCTTGGGTTGGCATAGGATCAGAGACTGCTGATCTGGAGATGACGTGAAATAAAAAGCGGAAGGGAGAAAGAAGTGGTGATGATGTAGGAGGATGCTGTAGAAATGGAGTTTATTTTGTTTGTTCTTTGTGTGAGAAAGACAAGCAAATTTATAAGCTGAGCATAATAACCAATACAATAACTGATAATGATAAGCAAAAAGTTAGCCTGAGTGAATGATTTTTAAAAAATCAAAACTGAATCCTACCACAAATCTATTGAATCGTAATCTCTGGGTAAATAGCTAAAAATGTACATTTTGATATCCCCTGATCTACTGTGTTAAACATTTATCTACCCAACTATTCCTCTGTTGTGGGAAGGAGGTGCCTAAGAAGTTGAAAGAATTTGTCTGCACAAAAGTCCCACACATAAATATTCATAGCACCTGTTTTCACAACAGCCAAATCTGGGACAGCGTGAATCTCCATTGGCAGGTGAATGACTGAGTAAATTTACTGTAACCATAGAGCATGCTATTAATAAGCAATACAAAAGAATACACTGATATGAACAATGTAGATAGAGTTCAATTTGTATGCTATCTACATAAGCAGAAGAATGATTATTGGATAATTCTACTTATACAAAATTCTTAAAATCCAGACAATCTGTAGTAACAAAAATGAGGTCACTGTTGGCCTGGACCTGAGAAGGAGATAGTGATATGTCTCTTGTGTAATAACCCTGATGGTTTTACAGGTGTGCAGATCTGTTGAAAACCACATAACTGGCCTCTTTTCACGCATGCAGTTTCTCATACACAATTACATCTCAATAAAGTTAATAAAACAAAAAGTCTCCACGTTATTCCAACAATATTCAGGGCTGAGTGTAATTGATCTGCACTGTGATAAATAAATTGTTTTAACTCCACTTAGAGGAGAACCAACCCATTTTTATATTATTTAATTTACTTGTCCTGAGATCCCTGAGAATTTTGAGCAGTGAATGAACTTTATATTAGGCTCAGCACTTCAAATTTTATAGGAAATAAATTGCTACCCAGTGTATGTTATAAAGCTTAGGAAAATGAGTTTCATTATGTTGTGCTGACAGCAAGGATCTTATACAATTAAATAAAAATAGCACATTTTTTTCCTTCACGTAATAGAATTTCTTTTGATCTCACATTCAGACAGAAAATTTTACATGTAAAGGACCATGGTTGGCCTGGTTTTTTTTTCCAGGTATTTTATCGGAAGGCAATTTAATCAGTGTAAATATGAAATACACATTTTAATATGCAGTTGACCAGTTGTTGCTTTGATGCAATTGAGCCTCTGTGATGTGTTTTTCATAGCTCATATAATTGGTGTTAATATGCTATGTTATTAAGTTTAACTGTGAGAAAAATAGTTTGGTGAAAACCGATTTCTTCTGCATACTTACAAGTTCAGTAGTCGGAAAAAATGAGAGAAATATAATTAAGGATTGCAAAATCAATTTGACACTCCCTCAAAATGTGTTGAGTGTGGGCAGTGAACAGCAGCCTACATCTGAGGCACTGCTTTCCTTGTTTACCTCATAAAATTGTGCAAATTAGAGCTCTAATTTCCAGAGCTGTTACTGCCTTCCTGAAAACTTTCAACAAATATTCTATTTTTAGCTATTTTCTTATATCTAGTATGCAACATTTATCTTTGGGATACAGACATCCATAAGAAAATGCATTTAGGAATATTGATCTATTCTGTATATGTGAAATGAAAACTTAAGTTTTCCATCTCAAGAAAGGAAATTAACAGTGTTTGTGATTTTCTGTGGTCAATTTCTCCATTTACTTTGTTCCCGCCCTTCTGGCTACTGCTGGTGTCCACCCTGCACTGGACACCCTTCTGGATCATAAGCATGGAGCTGGAGTCCAGTAGACTTGCTCACAGCTCTTACAGGCTTTAGGGAACAGAATCCCTAGCTGTTTGATTGCTCTTAACTATTTTAATATGCTGCTGTTTCTCTTGTTGGCAGCATACTACAGCCAAAACCAAGCAGTCACCAAAAATAATTTTCAAAATCCTCCCATATTGGATTAGGACTTAATCTTTAAAAAGAAAAAATCTGAGTTGTAGATATCAACGTCAGACATGCTTGATCCACTTCTTGATCAAGAATAGGACTGTGGCTTCTTCTCACACTGTCCCTGCTTCTGCCCAAGGACATGTGACTACCCACTTTGTACCTTATCCTTTGCTCTACGGATCACTTAAGGAAAGCATGAGTACAGATTTCCTCCAATGGAACTTTGGAATTAGAATTCATATCTAACCAGTCAGTCTATTAAATCCTGGGTATAGCAAGTCATTGAAAAGGGAGGAAGAGTCCACCGTACTTGTGCTGCAGGCATGGCTGAAATGAGAGAGAACTTGAGGGAGAAAATACAGGAGCAGATGACCAGAAAACAGCAGAGAAACGAAGACTGTAGTGATGACTTCCCCACTCCCTGTGAGATGGTCTTGCACAGCTGGACTGTGTTACTGAGTTCCACAACATACCATTATGTCTGTGTAATAAATTTATTTTTTCCTTTCCTTTCCTTTTCCTTGTCCTCAGGGGAGCTTGGCCTGAATATACAACCAGAGAATCTTAACTTTAAAAGAAACCATCATCATATGAATGAAAGCTGAAGCCATGGGAATAGATTCAGTAGCGCAGGGTCAGGGAAGGACCTCAGAGAGATGGAATGTATCAGGGACAGGTAGTCCAAAAACCACAATGAAGGAGTAGCCACTTGCATAGGCAAAGACTAAATGAGTGCCAAGACAAGACCCAGGAATTGTCTAATGGCTTCTGCACATTGTTATGAAAGGAGCTGGTGGATCAAAAGCTGAACAGAGCAGTTGAATTTCACTATGTTGATATCTCTTTGCCCTGCTGACTAAGCTGGTTTTTCTTAAATATGTATTTTATGGTTTTTAGATCCATCCTAAAATTCCTGTTATGCTGTACATTTCTAACATATATCTGATCAATGGTTCATTTTCAAAAGATATGCATTATTTTACCTAGTGAAATTTTTAAAACTTTGCCTAAAAGCTTCGTTGATTTGGCTCTTTATGACAATTATACTAAAGATGTGTTTTCCAGGGGTGGAAAACTATAGGCAGTCTAGAATGTATAATTTGGACCGGGATAGTTAAAGTCCTGAGAGACCCCTTGCACTTGCCTTGATTCCTTCCTTCTGCAAAAGCGCTGCATTTGAGCTACGGGTCATTTCTCATCTGATTGTCTGGGGAAGATTAGCTGCACTCTTCCTGATGCACTTAATAGTTTCTTGCTGTGTAAAGTTGCAGCAACAGATTTGTAGCCAATCAGATAAAAGATTCATAATACTTGGAGGATAAAAAGTATCATCGTTACTTCAGATCCCTTTAAACCCAATCTCCTGATCTGCATGAGATTGTATTTTTTGCTCTCATTGGCTGCTGTTTCCAAAGGACATCCCTGTAGGGTTACTGAGTTCCTGGCTTGGGCTTTGACAGTTTAAAGAGCGTGTTGAATTTTTCTTGCTTAGCAAATACAGTAGATCAAGACTCCTGCACTGAAGTCACTGACCTTGCCAAATTATTTCATACTTTCCCTCCGTTTGGCCATGGAAAACCAAATAGTAAATTTGACAGTCCAGCTAAATCCCATAATGTCAACTATCAAGTTATATTCAGTAATTGATTTGAACTTAATAGTTCATTCATTTTGTGGCTCATGTTTCTTGCTTTTTGGTAGAGCTTCCCAAAACGTTCCTTTTAAATGAGGACCTATGTCACATAAACAAAATCTAATAAAACCACCCTTTCTTTCCAATTACTTGCTTTAAAAAGCTAGTTTTATTGCTTTCTTCAGCCATAAAAATCAGAAATGGATTTTAACTGTTGGGTATATTCCAATCATAAGCAGATCATGTATACTTTTGCTATATTAAAAGAATTTAAAAATTAGCAATTGTAGGAACATGAGTTCAGTATGTACTTATCAAATGTCAGATGTTTATGAAACACTGCCCTAAGCTCAAGTAATTACCTTACTGTAAGACAAGTAAGGTAATTATGGTCATTCATGTCCCAAAGAGCTTTAATTTATGTGAGTTAACAGCCGAGAAAAAGTCAAAAGTGTGATGCTGTTAAAAGAGAAGAAGAAAAAGAAAGGCAAGTGCTATGCCGTGTTGGACTAGCAGAATTGTCAAGCATAAAATAAGTACGATGATTATTAGACTCCACTTGGCAATCCTCAGCCCTTGACGAGAGCACTGTGTTCCTTCCGGGAACGCACACTTTTCAAAACATAGCTGAATTTGGCAGTTGCATCAAAAGAGAGCAACAAAAAATGATGAAGCGCCTTGGAAATGGGACCTGGAAGAAAAGGCTGAGCAGCCTGAGGATGTTCAATCTTGAAGAAGAACACAGAGGAGACACATGATAACTGTTTACGGATGCATAAAGAGGTGTTGCAGAGAGAAGAGGGACCTATTTTTCTCATTAGTCAACAAAGACACTTCAAGAAATAATGGGTTTAAAACACATGGGAGGAAATTCAGGTTAAGTATTAGATTAAATTAGGTAAAATTTAAATATTTAAAATTTTATGATTCCAACCATAACTATACCAGGGAGACTAAGTCAAGCTAGAATTGACCCAGGAATGCAAAGTGAAAATAAATCAGATTTGAACACAGGAAGTTAATAATTAAAAGAGCTTACATTTGCATAAAGTCCTAACATATTTCAAAATACTTTTGCCTACTTTTACTGATCTCTAGACATCCTTAGAAAATAGTCACGAGGAGGAAATGGAATTTCAGAGAGGTTAAATATTGTTGCTTTCTTTTCACCCCAAACTAGATTAAAGTAGTAAGTGGATTATGACCAGAGGGGCAGGATAATAAGCCCATTCTTCAACTTTTCTGTCAATGTGTCTTGCTATGCTTCCATTTGTAGTAAGAGTTTCATCATGGATAACTATTGTTTCATTAGCTTCATTGTATTGTGTGGCTTTTAAGTGCCAAACTGATCTGCAGGTTTCTTTTATTTCCCCACATTAATTACCTAAAAGTGAGAACTGGATGGTGCATACTCTACATCCATTTTATCTATAGTTATTGCTTACCTTCTGCTCTTTATAACTGGAAAAAACTCAAAACTTTTGGTATTAAGCTTTGACAAATCTCTGCCTAACCAAATACAGCCTCCAGGTTTGGTATGGTATGGCGAGACTTTCTGTTTCTCAACTACTGAGACATTTCCCTTGTATGAAACATTCCATTGCTTCCACATTTCTCACCAGTAGGAAAAAATTCATTATGTTTTCTGGATTCTTCTAGCATTATAATAAGCAACCAATAAGAAATCCCATGTAAGAGTACCTTGACTTAGTCTAAGAAATAAACTGTAAATGATAACTTAGTGTTAGCCTTGAGGAAAATTTTGCATTATTTTTGGCATGTCATTTTATTTTGATCATTTCTTTCTTCTTTCATTTTCAACCCCATCTCCTTTTCTCTCCTCATTTCATATTCCAGAGGTCGAGGACAAAGTCTTTGTCCTCTCAATGAAAATTTACTAGCCTAATGTAGGCATTCAGATATTGTTCAGTGAGTGAGTGAGAGTAAATAAATGATAAACACTTTCAGCTGGATACTGCCACAGTTAGAATGTTGAACGTCACTTAATGGTCCATGCGTTTAAGTTGAGGCTTGGTTTCCAGCATGGTACTGTTGGGAAGTGGCAGGACCTTTAAAAGGCGGAGCCTAGTGTGAGGTTTTTAGGTACCTGGGGGTATGCACCTGAAAGGGATTATGGGACGGCAGGGGTGAGCAAATTTTGCTCTGCTATTGCTCCCACCATGATGTAATGCCTCACCACAAGCCAACAGGGCTCAAACTTGGAGCCAAAATAAACTTACTCTCTTTATACATTGACCATCACAGATATATATAGCCTCACAGTAATGAAAAGCTGACTAATGCTGATACTGTGTCTGAGATGGTAAAAGCATTGTATCTTGATGTATTCCTTCTCATAATGATGTATGTATTTAAGGATGTGACACTTGCAGGTCAGATTATCAGTTAGAGTCTGCAAACACAAGGAAATCAAAATCAGGCAGGGAATTTATAGACCCTACTTTGAGAACTCTTTTCCTAACAAAGGCAAGAAAATCTCATGAAGGAAAGGCCACTGGCTCAGCTGCTGGGACCCTGGGGAGTCCGAGCGGATGTGTTAGACTGGCTGCACCCTGTACACACAGCTAGAGGAGAGCTCTCCGGGGGCTGAGCTTGCTCGGGAGTGGAGGAGGGTTGGGGTAATGTCAGCCTCTGCAGGCTCCCGCATGCTCAGCAGGGCACCACCCCCTGCACGGAGCCTTGTCCCATGGAGTCCCCAAAGGAGGAGTGTGGCAGGGCGACCCACTGGGAGAATGCAGAGGCGCTTAATGGCCCCCTGTGCACAGTGCCAAAAGAGCCTCTCATTTTTGTTTTCTTCTGAGATTATATTGCAGGTTCAAAACGGTAGCAATCTTAATTAGTCTCAGGAAGTTGCATAATACACTCCAAGCTTTGCTTTTGCAGAATACCAAGTAACAGAAGCTATTTGCCAGATCACAAGGGCTGCTGGAGAATGAAAATTGTAATTTGAGTAAATGGGATCTCTGCCCCCAACTCCTGCCCCTATTTTTTTAAAAGTTAGTTACAAAGTTTAAACTACAGAGAAGTAAATCTCCCGAGGGAGCAGTTCTATTTCACCCGGGGAGGAGAAGCAGATGCTGTTACTGATGAAGCCTCTGCTATGGAGCATAGCCAACCCCAGTAAGAGTTGCAGGAGGCGCTGTGCCTTTGGCATCGCCATGACCCCTGCTCCCAGGCCACCCTGTCTGCCATGGCCCTGGTGACTCTTGGAGCTTTTCCCAGAGGCCCACTCCATCTGATGACTTTGGGGCAGCTGCCTGCCTCTCTTAAGCAAAAATGTACCTGTCTTGCTCCCTGTCCCTTCAGGCCCCTGATGTGGACAATAGACCAATATGACAGGTGACACTTTGCTAGTAGGTCAATTGTAGCAATACTTCTCTTGGCTTCTCCGGAGCCAGATATTCACTTCCTCAGAGGTTTCCCAGAGATAATTTCAGGGCTCAGGACATGAGGTCACCATGTTGTTTTGTGGGAGAGAGGATTCTGGACTTCTCTTCCTGATTATGGCTACACTCGTAACTCCAGCTGCAGGGGAGTGTGTCATTCTGTTCTTTTGTAAATAAACGTTATTGAAGAATAATGAAAGGCCAAGTGCTGTGCTAAACTTAATAATGCTGTGCTTTAGAACTGCAGTGCCTCCTATAAGTCTCCTGTGCTCAGTGGAAGGCGGATTGATCACGGGACTCGGATTCATCCACTGAGTTCCCAGCTGAAGGTGCTATTAGCTGGTGGGGCTCTGTCCAAAGAGCAGGAGCAGGCAGCAGTCTGGAAGGGTGGATTCTTGAGTCATTCTCCTTACTTACTTTGTCTGCTTCCTGGCCACTGGCGCTTGAATAGCTTTTCTCCATTTTGTCCTTTCACTGTGATGTTTCTACCTACGAATTAGACAACCATGTATGGGGGACCCTGGCCTAGATCTCCAATCTCCCAAATGGTGAAGGCATTACTAAATGAGATAAGTGATATGATTTTAGGGTTCCAGGAGGATCAAAACCCTCTGCAGAGTTCAAGACTCTGAGGGCTAAGACAGGGAATGTCTCTAGGCAGCCCATATTTATTTATTTTTTCAAACAACGCAGGACACTGAACAGACTTTGGGAGTGGTTCAAGGGCTTTGCCAAGTAATGAATTACGTTTAATTTGAAGAAGTATCTTTGGAGAAGATCTCCATGTTGCATTTCACTACAGGAGTTAAATGCCTGCAGCTACAGTCTTTAGTTAGTTAATTGAATTTGGAGCCAGATATCCTCAGGTGTGTCCTTATGTTGCCCTTTGAGGCATCTCTTTGTTCTTGAGTCAGCTGGGCCATGCCCGGGCTATGCCACAGCCTTCCACATGTGTTCAATTTCCAGTTTCAATGGCTCCCAACAACCATGAACTGAAGCCACTGAAACTCTGAGCACAAAAATTCATCTCTTTTCCTTGAAATTATGTGTGTGTGTGTCAGATACATTGTTCCAACAATGAAATAGTGGCTAATATAGATGCCTAAACAAAAAGCACAGTCCATCATCATAAGAGTTGTCATATTGCATGGAAACAAATAGTCTTTACTCACAAATATTTATCAAGCATCTCCTACAGGTAGGAACATCTCCTACAGAGCACAGAAATAGCCTAACTGGGCAAATATCTCTGTCTATGGGAACTGTTGTCCAATGGGACCCCACAGGCAAGCAGGAATCATTGTTAATTATCCTTCAGCTTGAATGAAAATGTTATTTTCCTAAAAAATATTTGAAAAGTATTTATCTTCAGATGTCTTAAAAAACTCATCTTGTCTTTGAGCACATCAAAGAAGGATTAGAAATAACCATAGTCTTTTATTTTAAATGCAGTTGGGCAGCCCTTGTTTGAAGAAGTCTTGTGTTGCATTTTTCATGGAGTTAATTACATTCTAATTAATTGTGTGTGTGTGTTGTGTTTACTTAAAGGAAGGTTTTCATGCTGAATTTGCTGCTCAACAAAAGGAAAATTATCCTCATGAATGCTTGGAAGGATCCTAAGTTAGAATGGAGGTGGTGACCGTGCAGGGTCAGTGAGGAAATGAGACCATCTCCTGGAGCTGAAAGAGTAGAGAGATGGCATGGTATGGCAGGGCTTCTTTAGGTGAAGCATGAGATTGGAAGATCAATGCTTATGCAAATTAGAACTTGGGAAAAGTGCCGAACAGCAGGATCATATTATCAAAAATCTGGCTGATAGTTTCTGAACTCACTGAACTGAATCTGTTTAAAAGTACATTTTAGAAAAACTACATAAACATCAACACTAGAGTCTATTCTAATTCAGGATCTTACTTTATCTATTTTCCAGGTGATAAAGCACTGATGGTTATTAGTGTTATCATCAAGCATATTGAGCAGTCGATCTGGAAGATAGTAGTAATACACAGCCACATAGCCCTAGAACTAAAAAAATAAAAATCTTTTTATATTTCTGTAGAGGGGGAAAAAAATTCAACACCTTGAGTGAGTTGTGACTCAAGGGTCCATTATGACTTCAAGATTTTTAACAGCCTGTGCCTGGGGCATGGGAGATAAATTTTGGTCTGAGTGGTGACACAGGCAAATGTAAACCCATGGGAGTGATCCTAAGCAAAAGTGGACCGAATGTGGAGGCTGGAATTCCCACACTTGCTCCTGACCTTGGCTGATGCTCCGGAGCAGCTAGTAATTAAAGGAAATACATAGAGAAGCCAAGAAGTTCAAGGAATAAAGGGGGTGAGGATATCAGAAATGAGGGAACATAGAGACCATACGATGGGGCAGAAATAGGATCGGTGTCCATAAATCGTGGGCAGTGGGGGGCGGTATGTGGAAGCTGTAGGTTTGGGTCAGCAAAAAAAAAGTTTATGTATATATGATTTTATAGATAGAGAGATGGTTATATTAAATCATAAGTTCATCAGGACAGTTCATCAGCTGTGTAGTTTAAGTTTTGCTTTATCCTTTACCATTCCAGCTTTGAGTTGATTTTCTAAAATCTTTCTGGGCCATGACTACATGACATACAGTTATTCCTTTCATTAAAGAGAGGTTTTCTGCCCTGAGTCAGAAGCAGGGAGAAAATAAGTGATCTAACATCTACATGTTATTGCTAGAACAAAATCAAATAAAAATTAAAAGTCCATCCAGTGATGAGGCAGAAGTCAATAAAAGGGTCAATAAAAAGCCAAGATGAGTCCAAGAGAGGACTTGCTATGCTGCAAAATGCCAGGAAAAATAGACAGAAGAAACATCAAGGTAGCAAGGTCTTTTGTGCCTGTGGCCTCAGGGAAGTGCAGGAGGAAATTAATTGAAGCTCATCGCCCATGAAAAGGGCTCCGGTCTGAGCAAGAGCAGCTCTTATAACAGTGGTGCTTTAAATTAAGACAAAGGATAACAGACTTTGGGCTTTACCTTTGCAAGCTTTTTAACATACTGAACCAAAACTTGCTTTGCTGTCTATATTTGCTTTTATTCCCCTGAGTGCTCCGTCTGAGCAACACAAAGTACGATCTGGTTCCTCTCGATGATTGTTCGTTAAGAGGTCAGTTATGTGCCAATCACACTCCTAAATATCACACAAAGTTTAGTAGAGTGTCCTAGGTGCTCTCAAAAGCCTTATAATCTGGCGGCAACACAAGATCAATTTTTACAAACAGTTTATATATAATAATTGGATTCGGATGCAATCATCTTTTCCCTATAGCTCATGAAAAAGATGTTTTGGAAAATTCAATGAAGCTAGAATTACCACATACATGTTTCCCAAAGAGTATATTAGTAGATTGGGCTCCACATCTATATGAAAGTATTTGTCTTACCCATTATAAAATTTAAATTATGTCCTTTGTAAAATATAGACTTCTTAGGTAATATAAGCTGGTCATATGAGCCAAATCTGCCCACATTGAAAACTTAGTTGGATCAATACAGATCACTCTAGTAAATGATCTAGTATAATTTGATTCTAAAAATGTGTAATTTCTTACCTTCGTTGAATTGCTGTACATAAATGAATACAGAAAAATAATCACTTATTATTTCAGTTTGAATTAGTGGTCTGACCCTGTCATATCTCCAAATGGTCATAATTTACCAGTTCAAAGGAACATATTTCACATGTCAACCAAGACTCTTGAAAGAATCAGGTCAACAAATGTAAGTCGAAGTGCTGAGTTCTGAGGCACGCCTGTGGTCAGTGCTTCTCATTATAGTTCTTGAGTCTGTTTCTGTTCCCTCCAGTGGGGATCCATTCAGCCTATGAGCACTGGACTACTGAGCAAAATAAATCATATGATAATTTCTCTGTGGCATGGCCCTGCTTTGAATAACAGCATAGTTTTCAGATTTCATACTGCATGTATTTGCCATATGATCTGCATGTATGTATACAATGTATGACCTACATATAATCAGCACGTATCTTTCAAAATTTTAAACATTTTATTGAAAAGTAAATGTATTTTACAAAACTGTGTTGCTGATGGGAATATGCACACATTTGGTGTTAATTTTTAAGATTATTAAAATCTTAGGTTACTAGAGTTGCTATAACAAAGCACCACAAGCTGGAAGGCTTGGACAGTGTGTACCTGTTGTGTCACAGTTTTAGAGATGAGCAGTCCAGGTCAAGCGCCCTGCCATGTTGGTTCCTTCCCAGGACTGAGGGGCAGAATCGGGCCAGGCCTGGCCCCAGCCCCCGGGCTCAGCCTTCTCTGACTCCTGCTCCTTTGCTCTCGCCTTTTCCTGTGTCTTTGCATCATATTTTCCCTATGTGAGTGACTGTCTCTTCCCATGGTGTGTTTTTAAGAATATGCCAGCCACGTAGCATGAGGGGGTGCACCCTGCATGCCACACTTTCAAGTAACTGATTACATCTGAGAAGAGCCTGTTTATAAACAAGATTCTATTCAGAATAAGAACTTGGGGTGGGGAGCCCAGTCCAATCTATAACAATCATTCTGCATAGGCGATGAGAGAGTATGGAATTGATTCAGCACAGGAAAAGATAACCTAATCAAGAAGAAGAATAAAACAGCCTCGAGTAACTGCTTACATTTAATTTATTTAATAGAAATTTATGATTTTGCAAACACAGCATTTCACAGTATGGTAACTGAAGTGATTGGATGACATGTCAAAAGCTCTAATAACTAGTATTTAATCAAAGATGCTGTGTGTTTTTATCTGAAATTCACCCTGGAAATGTAATATAACTAATTGGACAATTTATTTTTGCAGGAGATCTTTCATATTGTAGGGATAGCACAATAATCTTGCTTTAAGCTTCCCTCGTAATGTAAACTTGGGTGCAGGCATTAATAGCATGGAAACAATAGTTTCATTATTAACTCCTGCTGATTTTACTATATTTACAGTAGCAAGCACTGTTCAGCAACGGGAGCTACTGTTTATCATTCCTTTATGTGACTTTTAAGACTTAGCATTCAATAGAGTTTGCAGATATTAATCAGTTATCTTTTCAGCTATTACAACATGATAATCTTACAAATACATGGAATCATGGACTTCATGTGTATTTTTTTCATGAATGTACTAGAGACAATGGAAATGTATTCCAATATATGAGAAAATCAATTTGAACTATACATGCATGATCACAAGAAGTAAAAATTCTAATACTTTTCCTATTTTTTATATTAATGGTTGTTTCCATTGATAAGGTGTCGCCTAGTAAGATGCATGTATGCTTTACTCTTCCTGAAAGACAGAAGAATATATCATTGAGTCTGTGCCAATCTTGCATGTCCATTTCTATGTGCGTGCCCAGTAGAGAGAATTAATTCATTGACAGCAGTCATTTTCTCATTTGGTCAGTTTTCTCCACTACAAAATATGGGAGTTATAGTAAATAATCATACAGATCTCCCTTAGGTCTAGCATCTATGAGGTTTTTGCTGATTATGAGCTTGATGAAATACAGACTGGAAATCACAGTGAGGATGAGATTGAATGTGAACAGAGAAAAGAGTTGAACTAATATGGCAGATTGCCCTGAACATGAATTACAGTTTTTCTTAACCATTGAAGATTTATACTAAATACAATACCTTAGTATCTGGACAATGGACTAGTTGCCCACTTGGAATATCTCATTTAGTCCTCCTTTCTAATGCAGGAGATAGTTTTGGTGTTGCTAAGTAAATTGCTAAATGTCATCCAGGTGGTCAATTTTAGAGGTGGAATTCAAGCAGATACATAACCATCTCTGGCCTCAGGGCATATATTCATGATACCTCTGTTATGTAACTATGCAGGTCTCTATTGCTACTACTCAGTATTTCCAGTACTTTAAGTCTTTGTATACGTGCCCTCGAAGCAAGCACCAGTACTTTAAGTGTTTGAATCATTTATGTCTATCTCAATGGCTAGATTGGAACTGACGAGGTTGTTACAGAGCCTCCCAGGAGCCTGGGCAGGGAATCACAACTATTGTTTTTGAACAAACTGAGATAAAGTTGCATGCCTGTGTGCTACTTGGCTGTAGACTTCAAACTTGTACTCACTGTAGTAGAGTGGTTTACATGCCAGGTGTTCTTGACACCCTGCTTTAGAATTCTTACAGCTGCCATGTCTGTTTAATTACAATAAAGTCGAGAAGTGATTTGTGGACAAGAGTGCGCAGGTGAAAATGTTTTCCCTTGGACATAAATGCTGAAAAGTACTTGCACTCTCCTATGACAAAAGAAGTGACACATGCTTGACAATTTTTACTCAGATTTCCATCTCTTCTTTGCAGATACATTTTAAGTTGTTTGACAAAACTGGTTTCATATGAGTCCAGATACACCCCATCGTCTTTAGTGATTGCCATGAAATCCTTTATCAAACTAACTCGTACAGTTGACTCAGCTAGAATTCTAAACTTTTTAATTTTTGTTTTGTTTTTAAAATAGAATCTTTGCCATATGCTGCTTGCTGGGACATTTATATTATTTTTAGTTTCATTTCTTGCTATTTCATATATTTATCTTAACTTCCCCATTGTTCTTGATCCTGTCTGTTGGATACATTGTCAAAGGATTTTTATGAAAACTCACTCCTGCATCAAACTACATATATTCCTTCAGTTTTGTTAAATAAAGGACTACAGAATATGGACTAAAGAATAAAGGACTAAAGAAATGTTCACAGTTTTGTGTTCTACATGCTTGTCTTTGGTTTGGAGATTAATCATTGAATTTATTTAGGTCTTAGATCCAGTATTATAATTTGAGAATCTTGAGTTATTTTTACAAAGCACAGGAAGCTGTCTTTGTGTTTTTCTTGGTATTTCTGTCACAACACTTACGCGTTAGTGTTCAGTGGCAGCTGAGAAACACAGAACATGCAGCAAATACCCTATCAGCAACACGATAGATCCAATCATCAGACTCATTATGATACAAATATTGTAATCAATCATAATATCCAGTGTTCCATAAATCCGCAATTCTGTGAAAGGGATAAGGAAAAGGGAATTAAGCTATCAGTGAGTTTACTATAAAAGGAAAAGGGATTTCCTGATTATCATCATTCAGAATTAGTCAGATATATACATGGTAATCATTCATATTTTAAGCAATAAAATGAAAATCAACACCAAGGCCTGATAAGAGTAGTCTTTTGTTTTTATTTTGTCTAAAACATTAAAAAAAAAACCTGCTAAACCTAGGTGCTAATTTAATTCCATTCCAACTAATGGCATAATGAACTTCCAGAGCATTAAATTAGGAAAAATATGGCCCTATATTTTCCACGCCTGAGCTCGGCGCTTTGTTGTCCCTCTGCAGAGGAAGGCGATCAGCTGCCCGCTCTCAGTGAGGGAGCCACAGGCTTCCCCTCTGCTTTCCTGAGCCTGGAGGGGTGCTGATCGCAGCGTCTCCATTTGAGGTTCCATGATGAACCCCACTCTAATGGCTGCCACCTGTGTCATTTTGGCTACGTTAAGCACTTCAGCCCTTTCGGTAGGAGACAGAATCAGAGTCTTCTCTGCAGGGAATGACTTGAGAAGGTCCCAGAACTAACCCATCTACTTGACACAAACCAGCCCCTTGAGGGTGTGTGGCTTTCTCAACCTCTGTTCCATGGACCCACATGCAGAATATATTTAGGATCCTCAAGTCAATTTTGAAATACTGTTTTAAGTTCACCAGATTTTTGTTGCTTTTGTTGTCATTTTGTTAATGTTGCATGCTTTCTAGGATATTTAATACTGAAATAGGTAGTCATTATGGATTTCAGAAACATGGTTTGGGCAGGATGTATTTTCTCAACTTCTTTGACCTTGGGACTCTTTTTTTTTTAAATCTTTCTCCGCCCCACTCTGCACTCAGAACTTCACATATCAACATTTTGGGAATTCAAGGATGAAGATGTGTGTTTCCTATTAAAAATGAATTCTTATCCCGCCGGGAGAGAAAACGCATTAAGCTTTTATCAGTCTTTAACATTTTAACATGGATTAGCCATTCTGCTCTTTCTGGATTATAAGCACTGCGAGCTTTTACTGTCTGTGGAAGAGGAAAAGATCTTCCAAGGGGCTACGCATCCCACAGAGGCAGTCTGCAAGTGGAGCCACAAGAACTCCGTATCATTGCAGGTCCTGGTCTTCAGTCAGTTTATAATATGAAAGAATTTAACAGAATGAATAATTGTAAGCGAGGGACCTATTCTAAGTATGACACTGGGTGAAAAGTCTGTTTGTTTCTTTGAAATGTCAGGTTTCTGAGCTCTAGGGGCTAGAATAAGACAGTGCCTCTCCTCTCAAGTTTAGGAGAAGAGAAAAAAGTGCTATATAAAAGCAAGACACATGTCTTATATGCATTCAAAGGAGCAGGCATGGCACATCCAGAGCTTGCAGACCTGGACTCCAGAGCAGCCCACCACATGTCTGCGTTTGTCTCTCTGGCCTCAAACCTCATCTCCTCCGCTTCACTAGGTCTGGGATGAATCCTCAGTCCTTCTCCTCTCTGAGCTTCATTCTGACACGTGTGAAGGGTGGTGGTGATCACCACACCATCTGCTGGAATTATTGTGAGAGTCGAAGGAATGAATATGTGTAGGATGCCTGGTGTGTTGTAGCACACAAAAGAGTGCGTTATGATCCATAATAAGTTATATCCAAGGGGTATTAGTGCAGGGGATGTGGACGGAAGGTGGCAATGAGATGGTGAGGCCTGGGTGTGTTTTTTAAAGGTACCAACAAATCGAGTGTGATGGTCTGAAAGGAGGGTGGTCCTGGATAGAGGAGCAGAGGGCAGGTTTGAGCAATGACGAACAGATCAGTTTGTGGACAGCACCAGTCCTTTATTAATTATCTTGACCGCTTTGAGGGAAAATAGTAGCAGACAACTTGGGAAGGTTTATAGTTCCGAAACATAGAGGAGATGTTTCCCTCGGATCCTGGTTTCTTGGGAGGCTTATGTGGAAAGCATTGTGATGTATAAGGGTAACTTCAAAATAGTGCATTCATTTATTAAATAGGCAGTGGGCTTGTAGGAAAAAAATAAGTGCTGGATTTGGATGGAAAGATATGGATTCAAATCCATCCTTTATACCTTTAGAATGAAACACTATAAACCCCAGCATGTTAATATCTGAAGTAAGAAATGCACTTCTAGATCACGCGATTATTTTCATTAGTAAATACATGGATGAAAAAGAGCCTAAGGTAATGTTGAGCATATGTAGATGCTGAAACAGCCTTTAACCTACATTATTGTCTTGCTAAGAGAAAAGTAATATTGGTCGTCCGTATTGCAATGGTCAGGCACCAGTCCCCGCCCTAATAAAAATTGTCCCCATTTTTCCACGAGAGTCAGTTCATCTGACTTGGTTTAGTGCGTTGCTCAAATTCTTGGTTCCACAGTTATTAGCATGCAGCCTCCCATCTCATTTCTAGGTTACAGTGAAGATCTCGAAAGTTCCCAGAGTCCCCGAGGTTATACATCCCAGGCTGCATCTTCTGATTTGACAACTACAGAAAGTTTAAAAATACACTGACTTCTGAATCAGCATCTTTTTCTGAGCATAGAGAGAGCAAATGTGGTTGGCAGATATTTTCCAATCATCCTTCTGCCTCGTGGAGGCTCTGTAATGGGTCCACGGCAAGGAGCAGGATCCGCTATACAAATAAAAGCAAAATTAATAAAGGAGGGCAGGATAATTGACAGTTTTGCTACTCCAGCATTTTGTTGGGATTTCTTGATACTCTTCACTCATTGATTTTTATACTCACCAACTCTTTGTCTGAGCCACACTCTTACTTTTGGGTTAGGAGATGGTGTATCATTTGGGTAGTTTCCCAGCATCACCTTTTATTATTTTGTAAGTGGCGCGCAGCACAGATGGATATTAGCAAGGTCTCTGTATAAATGCCAGCAATAGAGGTGGCAACATTGTCCTGAGAGTTTTCTCATGAAGCAAATCAGATAAAGGAAGGACAGGAGTGCCAGAGCTGGCCACGACAGATGAAGTGGGTCCAATAATAGACATCTCGATGGATGTGTATGCATGATCTGATATTGTGTGACCTTTCCTTTCAAACTAACTTTCAGGAGATACATCCCATAGAGGTGTAGCAGAGATGGCTCTTTAGCTCCTTCTTACTTCCCAGTAAGGAAAACTTGTTCTGCATAAGACCATCCAATAAACACTTCACGACAGTAGCTTACCCAGTGTTAGAAAAAGAGAATTTTAATCTTACCACCATTAAATAGAGTTCCAGCATAGCCTAAGATTCCCCTCCCCCCATTACTGCTTTGATATATGCTATTAGCACGAAGCTATGACGTCCAATGCTTCTCAGAAAGTGCACAGCAACTATTTGGACTGTCAGGAGACCCAGGCATGTGAAATGTTCCTTAATGCTGCTCACAGTTAAGAGAATCATCTCTGAAATCTGTTGCCTTTACTTCTTCCCAGTGCCATTTGTAAACACTGACATGGGAAAAGCTATAAACTTTTATGGAATCATCTTTATCAAACATACATTATAGAATTAGAACTTATTCCAGCCAATTGCATTATCATGAATTGCATTTTTCTATATGCCTTGGATTATTATAGTAGAAACAACATTACTAAATAATAACTATCCCCACATACTGGGCCAGTGAATTACCGACTACACTGAAGTCCTTAACTGTAAGTAAAATTATTTAAACAAATTCAGTGAGGTAATCATGGATCGCATACTGTATTAATATCAAATGCTACTTTTTTCTTCCGAAATAGAGGACCCTGTTTCTGTGGGCTTATTAAAACCAATAACTTTATTTCAATTATCTGTGCTCTATCTTGGCCTTGAGTTCATTTTGTAATAAGTGAAGATGACGTAGTTACTGTGAAGATTACTGATCACAGGTACAAGGTGTGATCAAAAATACAGTAAATATTTAAATTGCAAACAGCAATGAGATTGTGTTCAAAGTAAAGGGTAATATTTTGGGATGTTTTGAAAGGGTTGCATGGATTTTTTACTGCGGTAATTTTTAGTTTATACATTAACTTTATTTTCGATCATTCCTTTATACATGCCACTGTATAAAGTCTGATACAAAGTTAATTGCAGCCAAAGGCATATCCTTAAGCATCAGCAAGACTACTAAAGAAAGTCTTCTAAAACACACACACACAGGCACATGCATGTGTGCCACACACACATCCACATAATCTTTAGATTGCATTTCTATTTCAACTAGGGAAGAAGGCATCAAAACACACTTTTGAAATGTAAATTTGCAAAGTTGCAGACATTAACCTAACATATCATGTGCTCTTTGAATCAGTTAAATTGGCAGCTGTCTTGTCGTGATGAAAGAGCTCGGCCATTCTTAGAGGATGTCTACATGATGCCAAGCAGCTAATTGAATTAAGCCCTTGCTGAAGAGGTCAGCTGGGCCCACTCCTCATTCCCCAGAGGAGCAAATGGAGGCCAAGAAATGTGGAGTGATTTATTCCCATCAAGAACAGAGCCTCTGTTGGTAGTCAGAACCTCCAGCTCAATAACTTTTCTATCACAGCTCTTTGTCCTGAAATTTGGATTTTCATGGTGACAGAATTTGAAGTAGAATCACTAAAAAAGAACAACTGATAGGATGACAATGTCTTTATCCAGAGCTGACTTTTCCTGCAACTCAGGCTATTTGGAAAATAGTAGAGAACAATGGTGCTGAACAAAACACCATCATGTTGTCAAATTAAATATTCAGAATTCACCTACTCAAATGTGTGTACCACCCAGAGTGGTGTTTTTCTCACTTTATGCTTTAGAGGTTTTCTGATGATCTCTATGTATGGTCCAAGTTTCCTCTGAATTTATAGAAAATTCTAACATTTCGTTTCCAGAACATGGTAGATTGGAAACTTATAACAACAAGGGGAACCAGAAGGGTGAGGAGCCAGTACGGATTTTGTTGCTGATTAGGGGTAGAGACGCATCCTCTGGAGGGTGAGACGCTATTCAATCTGCTTGGAGATTAGACATTTAATGACATGTCTTCCTAACAGAATCTACGAGGGGTTTGTTGTTGTTGTTGTTGTTGTTGTTGTTGTTGTTTTGTTTAAATAAAAGCTGATTCTCGATAACCGTGGAAGGTGCAAGTATCCTGACAAACATAGATATTGTAATTTTACATCTCTAGAGCCATTTTGAAATAAAGGTTCAAGATCTTCTGTAAATGCCATTCTCATTGGAGACAGGTTGAGAATTGTCAGTTACATATGAGCATAATGAATCACGAAAAGCTTAACACATAGTCATCATAGTCAAGGAAACAAGTACCTGTGTAAAAACAGTTTTGAAATTTTTCTTTCGGTTGTCAAAACAGTATTGTTTGTACAGAATACACCGCTGCTAACCGGAAACCCACCATGTGGAATGCATGGCTACCTTGCATTGCAAGATAAATAAGCTGTTGTTAGCCATAGTCCTCCAGTTGAGACATGAAAAACCCTTCCCTCCTCTGGTTGCCCTTAATTACACGGAGTTTTTGGTGTGTCCCTTCGGGAGAAGGTCACCATGTCAACAATAATTAAGGAAAATGGCACCATGGACATTACTGGGTGAGAGGTGGTATATTTCTTACGTTCAATTATTTCCCCCTCGTTTGAATCATTAGCATCGGGCAGATTTGTTGCTGAGTTTGTTGTTCTGAGTTAAAACTTGGTGTGAGGGTGACCGTGTTCTTATCTTGATCTTATATTTCTACCCTGACTTACATGTCTTGCTGAGTTTTGGACTCAAATGGCTGTGTTTTTCTAATTTATTTTTTATTTCTATTTATTTTTTGAGCTGTTCCTTTGTCTTGTGTTTTTCTCTAAAGGTATTTCTTCTCTCCTTTTTTGGTTATATTTCCACTTTGGCCTTTTGTATTTTGCTGGCCTATTCAATAGCTGTTTTAGTTTTTTTAAAATCTCTTATGCTCCTGTGCAGTGTATGCAATACATAATCAATAGTCTATTTGCTTGCTGCCGGATTTCCAACTTGCTGTGTTTGCCGTCAGCTTTGGGATTGCTGAGAGGAGTTCCTGTGCTCTGGCTAATGTGCTGTTGTCTAAATTTGCAGTGTCTCAGCTCATTACACTGACTTTAATTTTGATGTATTTGTATTTTATCCAGTTCAAGTCATGTTTCTTTCCTCTATCAATTTAATTACTTTCTGGCTGGGTGACATTGTGTTTGTACAGTTGCTGTTAAAGTCCCATTTTTCCACTGAAATTCCCATCGAGAACTTCAGCTGTGGAGCCAGAAAGACTCTCAGAATGTCTCTGATTGATGTCTCCCTCTGTGTGGTGAAGGCAATCTCGGATGCTGAGATCTCCTTTATGGGACTTCATCAGACCTGCTTTATAGCTGTGGAGTCATTATCATAGGAGATGCGTGTGGGGTTAGGAGGTCACTGGAACTGTGTCTCAGTAAGAAAAAAAATATATATGACCAATCTCTCTTTAGTACAATCCATGCCCTTAAAGCAGGAAAAAAATTACCTTTCTTAGATTTCAACTTAAATTCAATGTGGTTCCCCAAACTTTAGCTCTCACCTCTCTGTATGTAAATATATACAGTGTTGGGTTTGAATCTTTCTAATGTCTTTACATTTTGATTTCTAAGTCGGCAACACTGGTTGAATTTCTGTTGTGCACTCTGCACTGTCACAGCTGATCTAAAAAGTGATGTGGGGAGCACAGGAACTGCACTTGGTTTCAAAGACTCCCAATAATGCGATAAAAAGGAAAAGTACCTGAGTAATAACAGTGATCGTGGATCAGTGAAGACACTCCCCTAAGGCCATAGCTGGATCTTGGCAGTGTTTAAACTTGCTCATCTCCTGTAGGAGTAACAACTGCAACAGATCTTAGAAGCCGGGAGCCCGGCTCCCCGGTTCCCGGAGCACCCACTAGCTGTGAATATGGTCTTTACATGCTTCAACCGTCCATTTATTCTTGCAGGACTCTGTGCATTAAAATAAGAACTTCCTGTTTCCTTGTTCTATCTGTGTCCTTCAACAAACAGTTGCTGCACACTAGTGTGCAACTGTGCTGTTGGAGGGGAAAGAGGGAAGCTATACTTTTAAAAGTTCTCTTTTTTCTAAGCATACCTTCCTTAATATCTGGTTCTCTTTCTGAGCTTCAGTGTTGTCACCTGGATGATGGGATCACAGGAAAGCTGAGCAATGGATCAAGTGGTGTTTATGACATTTTCAGCTCATGTATGGCATATTGTGTCTTAAGTGTGTCTTGGTTTTACCTTCTTGCTGTGAGAGAACTCTAAATGTCCAGCTTTTGTTCCACATGTACAGTTGTTATGACTCACTGCATGAGTCCATTTGACCTGACAGAAGGGGATTTCTACAGTTTTACTGCATCGGAGAAGGCTAGCAAATTCTCTGGTTTCTACCTGAGAGCCCGCCTCTTTCCCAGGCCAGGTAACATTTTTTGTGTGTGTCTATACTACCCCGTCTCCTCGGCATGGTGCTGAATTTATCTAGAAGATCTAGTCTCTTGCTTTAAGACTCTCAAAAAGCCAATCTTTCTGAAGACAGGCCTTGAGGCTGTGGGTCTTTTGACCGAGGCCTCTGGCCTGCCCTATGGCCACACCCACCTCCCCCATTTGCTCTCCTTCTTGGTTCTGGTATCTGAGTGTCTTCATGTTCTGGCCCCCGCCCACTCCCATATAGCTTCTGTTGCTGCTTATTCCTCTCCAGCCTGTGCTCCCAGACTAAGAGCTATCTCTGTGCTCACATCTGCCGCACCTGTGAGCTGCACACCGGTTGCACTAGCCTTCCTGAGTTTCTGCTATTGCTATGTTTGTCCTTCAGTCCTCACTTGACTCATCAGACTTGCCCCTCTTCCTTTTCTGTGTCCCCAGGTGACACGGAATGGTTCTCTCTCCCTGAGCCTGCAGTGGGGTCCATTTCATTTGCCCACTCAAGTAAAAATGTCTAGATCCAAGTCTGCTTTTCATGTCAGACCTGATCTGCTAGCCTAGGCTACTTCGCTCCATGGTATGATACAAACTCCAAGTAGGCTAATAGGGTGTTATGATTGTGTTCTTGTGAAAACTCTACATCTTCATTGTGATTTTTGTTTCTGAGGTCCTCTTTATGAGAACTCCTTTTAGATGAAAATACTTCCAAACAAAGTCCTTTTAATAATGTGGAACCCCATTACCACGGATGCAGCATAAACTTGCCTCAGTCCAAACAATGAACAACCTAAGCCAGGAGACAGGTAAGGGCTATAGAATGTTTATGAAATACAAATGGTGTACCCTGCTGTAACAAAGCAGCTACATGGAGCTATATAACATGCGAGTTTCTTTTTCCTCAAATAGTCTAATTGATTGTTCATTGGGCTCACTCAGCCAAAAGTAGAGAGAAACTTTGTACAGACATCATTAGTTTTTCTCCATTTAGAGATTAATCATGAAGAGCTCTGGCTCTTTAATTCTGTAATTTGTATATTTAATGGGCTGCTGCAGAATCTATGACAGTAATTAGCATAGCCTGAAAACTCATTAATACGCAACAACATGATTAATGCAGCATTAATGCAAACATGACTGAAGTTATTTGGGTTATGTAGTAAGAAGATTAAAGCTAAAATGTCCTGTTTGTTTTACCAGTGGTGAGTATAATAGGGTAGCGAAAAAATAATAATAAAATAAAAACAGATACCAAATTGGTGTGCTTTAGAAAAAGAAGAAAAAAAGACAGAGCAAAATTTAAATCAAGGTGATTTCATTTTCCACTTAGCCCTAAATCTTAAAGCAGATGATAATATATTCTCTACTTACAAAACTAACTCACTTATTTATAAATTTAGCATTAGTAAAGGGGAGTTAATTCCCTTTTTTAGTTTAGCCTCGTTAACCTATTTGAAACTTTCACATACTATTATTACTCTTGCATTGCAAACATCTTTAAAACATACTAATCTTTAACTAATACATTACATATTTATGTTTTGAAACTAATGTACATCATTGACTTGGCCAAATAATTAAAAGATCTATTGCTTATTATGTTAGTTACATAGTATATCTTCCCTCTGTGTTCACCTAATATTCATATACTGATACTGCAGTACACTCATACATTTTAATAAAACTACCTGAGTGGCCCGCAGCCACCTGTGCTCTTCCTCTCAAACTGAAAGTTCAGGCAGAGATTTCCATCCCATGAGGAAGCCTTGGCACACTGCTCTGAGACTGGTAGGGCCCTGCCCAGTGACCCCAGTGGCTGGGAGCCACCTGGTAAGGTCTGTCTAAGGACCTCTACTTAACTGGGGAAACTCCCAGCAGTAGGGATAGATAGTCTCCACCCAAGAAACAACTGAGACCTTTCCATCAGCTTCCCTAAGGGAATATAGGAAAATGACAAAATGAATATAGGAAAATGTAAAATGCAAAATGCAACCTCAAGTCTCCATCCCATCCCAAGCAAGCCTAGGGCACATGGACATAGAAGAAAATATAATCCATATACTTGAAACTCCTGAAACAATAGCAACTGAAGTAAAGAAGCAACTCTGGGAAGCTATAAAAGAACTCCGACCAGAAATAATCCCCAGGTAAAAGAAGAAATGATAAATGTAATGAAAGAAATGCTGAACAGCATATCTAAAGAAAACGTAGTTAAAAACTTAAAGGAGCAATGCAAAATGATGGAAACCTTGAATGAACAATGTAAGAAACAAACGATGCATGAAACAGATTCAAAGAGATATTCAGGAAATCAAAAATTCCATGGAAAGTTGGTAAAACCACCTTGATGAAAGCGAAGATAGACTTACAGACCTCGAAGACAAGATTGCAGCTAGTGAACAGAAAAGGAAAGATCTTTTAAAAATAACAAGGAATTGGAAAATAAGAATTCCACAGCTGCAAGATGATGCAAAGAAAAACAACATAAAGTTAATAGTCATAAACAAAAAAGAAGATGACAACACAAATGATATCAAGAGGCTATTTATAGAAATAATAGCTGAAAATTTTCCAAATGAGAATGCAAACTGGATAAAGACAAATGAAGCATATAGAACTCCAATAACCATAACCAAAATAAAACTATACCCAGACATATAATAATCAACATCCCAGAAATCCAACATAAGAACAGACTATTAAAAGCTGTTACAGAAATGAGACAGATTACCTATAAAGGAAAGCCTATGAGAATCACAGCAGACTTCTTAACACAAACAAAAAGTCAAGAAGAGCATGGAGTGAAGTATTTCAGATCCTGAAGAAAACTACTTCCAATCCAGATTGATGTAACCTGAAAAGCTGTCCTTCAAAATCAATGGAGAAATAAGACACTTCCATGGCAAAGAACAGCTGAAGAACTTCATGACCACCAAACCAACCCTGCAGAGAATACTGAAAGACATTCTAGACAGACATAGGAAAAAACCACTAAGCAAGGCAAATAAACAGAGGGGAAAGGTAAAAGTCTACCCAATACTACATATAAAAAAGTAAATATTCAATGATGTTCTAGGACATAAGAGAATACAAGTTTTACTTATTTCCTGGCCCTCTAGTATGGTCACATTAGGGTCTTTTCTTTCCCTATTTACTACAGCGCTTTATAAGTAGTTATTTTCCTCTTGAAATGACTTCTCATCCTTATAGTCAAATGTCTAATCATAATGTCTGAAGCACAATGTCAACCTTCCATTCACATGATCTTGAAAGACTGAAAAATGTGTATATCTGCTTTCTTGCTTGTTTTATTCTAAATCTATATTAGGAACATGTTGATGGCTTTACTTTTTTCCCATAAAAATCAGATGAGTATGACTAGATATGTGGTTCTTGGCTGTCTTGAGGAAGAGAAGTAAATCTATCATAGTATTTTCACTTGGACATAACCCCTTGGGTTTAAAAAAGCTCCTTCCAACCTAAGGATTTCCAGGAACAAGCTGTACCTTAGCCCAAAAAAGTATCACCCTTAGCTGCTACCAACAGATGGCACTGTTACAGGTTTCTTTCTGCCTCTAGGGCCAAGGGATTTGCTTACAGACATTCAGGGCTACGGTGGGAAGGGCCTTAGTTAATGCAGGAGAATGGGAAGCTTGCTCAGCTTTGTTTAACTAGGCGTCTTGTCAAAATCTCTGTAAAGTTTTTGTAACAATCTGAAGTAGTGTGTTTCACTTCATTCAGGTACCTCCTCCTTTGACTAATGTGAAATCATAGTAGAAATTGAAAGCAGTACATTTAGAAATGTCAGGGCTTTGCACAGCATCCTTGTATCACCTACTATTCTTGTATTAGATGAGCTATCCTGTATTTGCAGAGCTAAAAACTACATTCGACTGACGTATACCAACTCTCAACTTACTTTGAAAAGGAAATACCTAGAAACAGAGAAAAATGCACTACTGGGGAAAATCATTCGATTCTAATGTTCTATTATTGCACTGGGTTTTTAGTGTGCTAAAAAACTATTTAATTACAACATTACCAAATTGAATACACTGCTACTTAATGATTACTGGACTATTTAGTGATGGGGTTTTGTAGAGTTTCTTCTTAAATAAGCTTTTTTGTTTCCTTTTTTATGATTTTATTTCTTTTTATGATTTTTTTGTTTCCTTTTTTATTTCTTTCCTTACTCTTCCTCCTCCTCTATCTCTTACTCCTCCTCCTCTTCCTCTTCCTCCTCTTCTTCTTCTGAATAGTCCACATACGAGCATCCTGATAAATGAAATGGAACTGACTCTGTTTGCTGCATGAAATCTCAGCCTTCCCTCTCTTTCTATATACTGGGGAAGCGACCTGATTTTTTAGAAGGTGGCAGGATGGCTTACAGGGTGGTCGAAAGGATGAATGGGGTCATTCAGTCTCAAAAGGTGGAGGTGTAGCAAGGGGATTTCCCAGCAGTGAGTAGGGATCAGAAATTTTTTCTGCCCTGGATCCTGAGAAAAGAGGAAGGAACGTATTTAGTAAGGATGTAAGCCAACCACAGACTTGACCTCTAAATCCAGTCTTGCCTTCTTTTCCATTATCATCTCCCCCGTGATGAGCTCTGTCTGTAGGAGACAATCAATGTCCACTTCATTGAATAAGGAGCCTATGGTCAGCTGGGGCAGAAGGAAGGCTCCAGGGAATGGACGACTCTGGCCACCAAAAGCTAAACTATGTGACGAGTTGCAAGCTCTTTCTTGTTCTCACGGTAAAGTCTGGAGTTCTTCATGTTATGTAGGTGTTCAAAGAGTATATATTCAGAAGCTGTAGGTTTTTTAATGAACAAAACCAGAGCCATGATAGAGCCTTTGGTTATTTATATCAAACTGAGAGCTTCAGAGAGCGGCTTGATGGGCTAGCTAATACTTATATAGGGCCAAATGGTTCTAACTGCTTCTCACACATTAACTCATGTAATTAACTCATTTTGGGCCGATTACTCCCAGAAGACTTATGAAGGAAGAAACCATTATTATCCCACTTAGAGAGAAGGAAATTAGGTACAGAAAGGCTAAATGATTTGCCTAAAATCATACATAAATTAAGTACAGGAGTTAGTATTTGGTCACATTTATTTTGTTTTTTAACTACAGTTTTACTTTTACCAAAAGAATATCTTAGCAAAATAGTATTCCATTTGAACTCTCTGTGCTGTGATTGGAGGTCCTAATTTGGGTCGGGCAGAACATCCTGTTTGGCTTGTTGAGAGGGACCAACGTGACATCTGCCGTATGTACATGGTTGGGACTGTCCATTGCAACCTGATGTCTTCCCAATTATTTCCCCAAAGGTGATCAATGTGTTTAGGTGGTTTAATTGACAGATGTAATTATGTTTGTTAAAACAGTAAAATTCACAATAGGTTTGTCTGTTGGCAAAGGTAAACATTTCTCTGATTTTCAGAAACACATTTGACCTATTTTCACTGAACTGAATTTACCTAATATCTGGTGTCCTGATGATTGTAGTATCAGAAATGAGTCAATCACCAAATGTAAATCCAAATCTATACATCACCACCATGCAGCTCTCTTGTCCTCAAGTCCCATAGAAGTGTGACCTGAGAAAAATAAAATGTGCTCAGTTCCACATAAAGACTCACTTCTGGATGACAAGAATGATGGGTATGAGCTTCTAAAACCATTATGAACTACAGACTTTCATTTGCTTAGTCTATTCAAATCTTAGTATTTTCAAAATATATCTTTGTAGATAAATATGGCATTGTAACCAAATGTATTTATTGCTTAGGTATTTCTTGATCTAGAATAAGGAGATTGGTATATTTTACTAAAGTATCTTTTCTCTGAGGGGTCTCCCAAAGTGACATTTTGGGTGAATAGTTGAATTTTACTAATCCATAGTTAATTAGCAGGAGATTACCAGACACGAGATCGCAAGAAGCCAACAGATTTCTTATCCTAGAACTTTTTCTGACAAGCACAGTACAGTCGGGGTGTGATTGTTACTGAATAGAGTGTTTTGTGGGATTCTTTCCAGGTTCTTCGTGTCCTGAAGAAACTGGACAGAAAAGGCAGTAGAAATGCATGCTTTAAAGGTAGAAAAGAGGTCAACATTAAAGGGTCAGGGCAGCTAGTGAGCAGACTCAGAGAGATCCAATAAGGGGAAGAGGTCTTTTGATTGGGAATTTCCAGACTGGCTTCCCAAGACGGTTATCCTATCAAATGTTCGGCTGGCCCAGCACCAGATGTAAACTGCCCTGTGGAAAGACTCACTCAGCCTCCTTTCAATTGTCAATGAAAGATTCAAAATAGCATCTTCGAATCGGTCCTGCAAACAACGCTGGTGTCAAGTGAGCGGTTGGAAATCTCATTTTCTGATTGATTCAGAGAACAATCAGAACAGTGCCCAGGAGCCATGGAATCATTTCAGGTCCTCTGTTCTGTGTGTGTCCTCTGGGGTTTTATGACTGTGGACAGGTTCTGCCTAGCTGTTTATTCTTTTTTCCCTAGCTCTAATCTCCTGCCTCAGAATGGCTCTGCATCTTGGTTCTTTTCTGGATAAATGGAATGAGCTTCCAGGGACCCACAGGAACATCTCCATCCTTAATCTTTTCTGTTCAGATAGACTAGACTATGATACAGTTATTGCACTGTAGTCAAAGTCAGATGTGACCAATCGTGGGAAGTCCCTATGAGTTCACGGTATTTGCTTCTTTGCTGATTTTTCTGTGTCACGATGTTTATATTTTAGCCAGCACCTCCACTGGGTAGCTCAGAGTAGGATCTTCTGCAGGAACTCTGACATGATCTTACAACACTGGCCTCTGAATAGAAAGTCAGAATCAGAAGTCAACATTGTCAGCTCATTGTAAGATTCTAGGGTATCATGTGAAAGTACAGTAAGAATAACTGGGTTTTAAAGTCCACTTCTGGAGCCCCCATTTCTTCCACAGAGACAGAAATTAGTTTCATACTTGTTCAATTGCTTGAGATTCACTGAGACCGAGCTTTGTGGGTCAAACTCTTAATGTAGGTTTCTTTAATGCTGTTTTGTTGTTATTGTTATTGAATGTTTTCAACCTTTAAATTTGCCATAGACACCACTGAAATCATTCCAAGGTCAAAATCACTCAGAAATTGTACTAATTCACCAACTTAGTGGAATTTCATTTTTTTCATGATTGTTTTACAAACTAAAACGTAGAGTATATTAGTACATTTAGTACCTTTAAAAATAATGTTTGAAATGTCATTTATTTGATATGAATCAATATTTACCAAGTTCTATGAAATATGTATGTTTACATATGTAAACGTGGAACTGTATACAATATATGAATTATATATGTGTATTCATGTACATATTCTGTACCTAGATTCTCCTGAAGATATGAAACATGAAATTAGAACTGAAAGTTTTATAAATATAAGTCAGAAAGCTCATAGAAGCAAAAGGTAAAATAGTGACAAAAGTTCCATGTGATTTACAAATATTTTCATAATTAAAAGTTTTCTTTAAGCTTAAAAGCTTCATTTACTGAAGTCACTTGTTAAAACGCCAACCATTTTATAAAACAACTGGCAAAAGAGATAGCTCAGGAAACCAAAATGCAACACTAAATTCTCTATCTTTTCCTCTATAAAGTAAGCAAGCTTTTATACAGATCATAATTTATAGCTTTATTAAATTGTGGCAAAATTAAATGGTGTGCGATTTACAGTTTAGACTATCACAACTTCAGTCAAAGACACCAGAGCTCTGTGAAATAAGCTCAAAGTGAAGTACATTTATGTAATAGATGAAATATTTATAGCGCTTAAGGTGATTGAAATTGTATACATAAAAGGAGGGATGAAGCTTACAATTATTAGATATTGCTTGACGCATTCTGATTAAAATAGTGTCTTTTAAAATAATGTATTCCAAGATGTTCCTGTGGAATCTTGATTTTATATTAATGATTGCATAAATGTCTTGGTGTGCAAGGGCAATTTGGGGGAATAATCTGAAGAGCAAGATGCATAGCTACCTGCATATAGGTGTATTTTTCTCAAAACATACATTCAAGTACAAACACAGGTAGGTAAATATCTATCTATGAGTACATATGTGTCTATGTAGAAAGGGATGTATACATATCTTTATTCATTTAGATAAGTTTATACCTAATCCTTCATGCATATATGAGCCAGTAGCTCATCTTTCGTAGGTAAGGTCACACTGTCTGTCTTATCACTCACCTGAAGAGTCTCTTCTGCAAACACCCCCTGGCTTCTCCCTCTCCATCTTTTTGCTTAAAGTTTTCAAGCATTTCAAATGTGTTCCAGTCTCATTCAGACACACCTGCCTTTCCTGGAGCAGCAGCTCCAGAGACATAAAGGGCAGAAAGGAGTAGGTGTGTGAATGGTGCACCCATGCACACTTACCCTGCAACTGTCAGATCTGGGCAGACGATGGCTAACATTCTAGTCAATGATCTTAAAACTGTCCATTCTTACCTAGTCAGGAGCAACAAACAGTGCTTTCATCTCCACAGTTATTTAATGTGATTCTGGATACCAGAGCACATGTTGCAAAATGAAAATAAGAGTTACCATTACAAAGGAGTAGACATCATAGTCTTCCAGATTATAAAAATGTACCAAAAAGGAACCACAGAATTTATTCTAAGCAATAAAATTACAGTCAGATGGTTATAAATGACTGTGCTAAACATCATTATGATGCAGCAATAATGAATTTGAAAATCATATGATTTATAATGGCAATAAAATATATAGTCTCTAGATTGTTAAAATATATTAAAGATCTATTTAAGTGAAAATTTTATAATAATTATTTTCATATCAAAATTGAATGAGTTGATAATTAAAACACAAAAGAATAATACTAAGGGGAAGGATAAGTTGTCAGATATCAAGAAATATTATGAAGTAAAATGATATTCTCCCGTACCAAAAATACATCAGTAGGTGTGTCTGATGGTATGGGCAGCTCTTCAGGAGATAACAGGGTTATTATGGCAACCATTGTTGATTTCCTATTATTTTGTTTCAAAGTCCTATAATGCTTTCATTCTTTTTTTTGATCAGTTTTATTCTATTTTGTTTTGTTTGATTTTATTATGGGTGATGGTATACACAGCTATTTGGAAGACAATGAGAGACATTATGGTAGCCATTGTTAATTTCCTATTGTCTTGTATTGAAGTCCTGTGTTGTTTGCATTGTTCTGTTCTGATTTGCTTGATTCTGTTTTGTATGGCTTAGTTCTATTCTCTTTAAAATAAAATAAACTAATAAAATAAATTTTAGAAATATATCAGTGGTATAAAATAGAAAGGACAGAGACTGACTCATGAGCCATTTAATATTCTAAACATTGGATTCCAGTCATTAAACATTTTTTTCAGCAAATATTGGGGGGGCTCTTTTATATTCCAGTTGTTGTTCAGGTACTAGAAATGCAGAAGTAAATAAAACACAGTGATGCTTTTGATCTAAAAGGTCCCCCAGCTGTCTCCCCAACTCAGAGGTGGGGCTTTTCCATGGAGACGGGGTCAATGGCCCATCAATGAGTTCATAGCTGAATGACTGCTAAGAGATGGTCAGAAGAGGTGGATTTTAGTGGTGTGAGGGGTCAGGATGTACTCTGGGATCTAGTTTCTGCTTTTTTTTCCCTCTGCTTCCTGGCTGCTATGGGTTAGCAGTTTTCCTTGCCAAGCCCTTTTTGACCTTGGAGCCCACCAGTGGTGGACTGAACCCTCTAGATCTGTGAACCAAATAAATGTTTTCTTGTGGCAGGTGGCACGTACCTGTGACCCCAGTCCTCTAGAAGGCTGGGGCAGGTGTATCACAAGTTTGAGCCTAGGCTGGGTAACTTAGTGACTTAGGGTGATCCTTAAAAATAAGACAGCACCTCAAAAAATTTATTTAAAAATCGACGTTAGGGTCTATTTTTTAGACCCTAAAAAATAAAGAGGCAGGGGATGTAACTCAGTGTGAAGACTCAGGATCCCCAATATCAATCAATAAGTAAATGATTAAACAAACCTTCCCTTTTTACTTTCAGAGATCAGGTATTTTGTTCAGCAACAGGAAAACTAACAGACTATTAAATGGATATATGTGATAGATGATGAAATACTACCCTTAGTACGAAGAAGCACTTATGAATTAGTAACAGCGTGTGTCTGTAATCCTAACACTCATGAGATTGGGGAAGAAAGATCTGGAGTTTGAGACCAGCCTCAGCTGGATAGTAAGACACTGTCTCAAAAGCCTCAAACAAACAAATAAACCAAAGGATGAAAATCGCAACTATAAAAATTTGTTAATAAACATCTAAATGAAAAACTGTATGGAAAAACAGTTCAAATTCCGTATTCCTTGTGGAATAGAAGTTATAAAGCTAGCGTCAGCTGTCTGTGTTAAATCTAGCTAATGATGGTAGTTCTTCTTCGCAAAGTCCTGCTCAAATTTTCCAGTGCTGGAAATTTTTAGCCTGACAATGGGTCATAAAACTGCTCATAAACATGGTGTGGAAGTAAAGCAACTTGAGAGTTCTCTTGCAGTACACGCAGAAATGGAAAGGTAAATGAAAATTCAGTTTCATTAATTTATACATTCACATGCTGTTACATAGATACCCAATTCAGCACCTCTCCGTAGGGCTAGATTGCTGCACCTGCTCTGGTCTGGGGTAGGAATTTAGCGGATATCCGGTAGTTACTGCTTCCGGTCTGGTTGTCTTTTGGAGGCTGTGAAGCGTGGTCAGCCTTTATCATGTTCTCTTTAGTTACTCCCAGCTTTCATTGGTTCCTAGGAGGAAACAGGATTAATTTAAAAGATGAAGGAGAGCATTCTTTGTTTTATTGAGCCTAAGATTCAAATTTCTCTCATTTCCTAAATATTAAAACTCCTCATTATTATTTTTCTACTTTTTACCCTAAGTTGTCCCACTTTTTATCCTGACCACCCTTTCCATCTGATTTTTTAGAATGCTGATCCAATGTTGCCAACTTTATTTAGTAGCTAGCAGCTGCAAAGCAATCTAATTTCTTAAAAATTAAGACGTCATCTACATTTAAATAAATAAGACAACAAAACTTGAAGGTTCTAATAAAGAGTTAGTCACTTGGGAATTAAACACAAGCCATTCATACTTCTAGACTATTTTCGATGGTTATCTTGTCAAGTATAATCAGTGAAGATTTTCTTATTCATGTATTTATGGGGCTGGTTAGCCATACATATTTTATGAATGGAGACATTTCTAGCACCATCTAATGGCAGGAAAGTAAAAAGTAAAAGCTTTTCCAATATGGAAACTAATTTCCATAAATCAAATTAAGCTGTGGAGGCAGAGTTGCTGCTGTGTGAACTGCCTGTAGGTGTGAGAATAAGAAAATACTTGGGTCATAGGATATGGAAGATTTATGTGAGGATCATCTTGTTAAATTCTGAAGGGTTTTTTGCACTGAGGTTGCATCCTGTACACCCCAGCTAATTTCCTAAAAATAGAACTGGTCTGTAGTGTTGGCATATTGTATTTGGGTTTTCAGCAGCTGTTTAAACATCTTTGACCAGTTCACCCACTAGTCTACTAAAGCATCTTTTATCACTAATGTTTTTTTTAAAAAAATGGAACCATATCTTTGTGATTTTGGTATTGAAATTTTCTTTTGATTATAAACCAGTGAGATGTGAAACTGTTACCTAACTTTATCTACTTAGTTCATGTTTCTGAGCAGAATTTGGAAAACATATCTTTGGTCATCTTTTCAGCGTTAAGATCGGTGGCTTTGCTTCATGAGCCCGAGGAAGGGGTTAGTGGTAGCACCAGGTTCTGACCTCAGTTTCTTCTCTTCTCACGCTTTGGTTTGACTTCCTTGTACGGAATGAGGAGAGGCGGTAGGCAGCTCCAGGTAGGTCTGAAAACCAACAAGGAAGAAAAGCAGTGTGGTGGGAGCATTAGGGAGGGAGCCTGGGGGAAGCACCTGCTCTTGTGTGAAGGTTTCTCTCTTTCCACGGCTGTGGCTCCTGCACCTGTCCTGTGACGCCCCTCACTCCATTGACTACCAAGTGGGGGTTCATCCTTCATGAAGTGAATCGGTCACCACAGCCTCCAGGGACGTCCTAGTGCTCTGCTCTCATCTGAGCAGTATTAGTCACTGGATTTTACTCTGTTACACCTGGAAATGACCTCTCCCTCTTGTTCAGCATCTTTATAGCACTTTGTACTCCATGCCTGGCTCTTCTAGTATGGGACAGAGCACCTGAGACTGGGTTTCCTGTTTGTATCTGAGAAAAATAGGATATGCTGATGAAAGCAATCTGATCATTCAAATTACTGCCCAATGCTTAATTTTTTTCTGTTTGTATTTTAATATGGTTGATGTTTTCATATTTCATTCCTGCAAAAAGTTGACTCATTGTTGATTTGTTTAAGCTCATACAATGTTTGATTAACTTTTATCCAGCCATGAATAAATATCAATTTATAAAAAAAAGATTTAAACTTTGTTATAGAAACCTAAAAGATGTGACTCACTGTCTTACTTTAAAAGAGTATTCAAAATTTCTGAAGGATTCTTATGGGATAGTACACATCTAAATAATATACACAGGTGTATTTTTAAACAATGAAAATTCAGGTTTTTTGTCAAGAAAAACTATTGAACATGAAGTTAAAGAATTGAAGTAAATGGAATATAAATCTTTAGAAAAATACAGAAACCATAAAAGGACAAGGATCTATCTTTGCTGTTGCTTATCAGTGTTAGTGTCATGGTTTATGTCTGTGTCCCCCAGGCCTCATGAGTTTGCATTGTTCATTTGTGATGGTTCATTGTATAGTGCTTGGATTGATGGTGTCAGTGCTCTACCCACATAGGGGTGGAGTCAGGATGTGATGTAATGGCAGGAAGAAGGTGTGTCTTTCTCTTTGCTGATTCGAGTTTGCTGTTGGCGGCTGCCATGAATTGCAGCCCTGCCATGCCACCCTGCCTTGGAGCCAACTGAGTATGGACTGAAACTTCCAAAAACTGTAAGAAGTAAACCTTTCCTTTCCCAACTTTGGGCTTCAGGTATTTTGTCTCAGTGACTAGCATAAACTAACCAAGACAGTTAGTTACCTATGTAATAAGAGGAACTTAAAAAACTTGGACATAAATTGATCAGGTAGCAATTTTCTACTAATACTGTCATAAATTCTAAGACAATCCATTGAAAATATGGAACCATAGAACAGAACACATGTTAACTGGGAAGACAGGATCAAAGGATATCACAAATGTATGAAAATACCAAAGTGAAATCTATTACTCTGTATAATGATAATGCAATGATAATAAAGAACAAATGTGTGTGTATGTTTGAATAAAGACACACATACAGTTGTTTACTTTTTCTCACAAAAGCACTCAAAAAATAAATAGGAACTTCTGCTTCTAATTTAAATGTAGAAGAGTAAGAAAAACTTCCCATGATAACAAGACAAAACAAGACTATAGGTTGTCATTTTCTATCACCTTGTGAAATAGCTGAAATTCTGAAAACCATAGATGAACTGAATTTGAGGAGGTGTTTAAGGAAAAATAGGATATGCTGGTGGAAGCAATATGATCATTCAAATTGCTACCCAAATTACTCTATTTTAACATGGTTGATGTTTTTGTATTTCCTTTCTGCAAAAAGTTGTCTAATATTCACTGCTGATTTTTTTTAAAACTCATATAATGCTTGATTGACATTTCTCCAGCCATGAGTCAACATCATTTCTGAGAGGACGCCAGGGCTGCAGCAGGTTCGTATCTATGGCTGCAGCATTGGCTCAAGGACTGGGTAGGGGATGCTGGTTCAGGTGGGAAGATTGTCAGGGTCCAGAAGGAATCCTTAGAGCCTCCGACAGCAGTGTAACCTAGTGAGAGGAAACAAGATCTAGAAAAGGTCCAAAAGGGAGGAAAGAGAGCGAGGGAGAGAGAGAGAGAGAGAGAAAGAGAGAGAGAGAGAGAGAGAGAGAAAGAGAGAGAGAGAGAGAGCTCAGCTCTTAAATCTTATCATCTTCCATAGTTGAATTTGAGTTTTGCTGAGACCTTATTCGATTAAAAAAAGACCTGGAGATGGAATTCTATAAATTTGTATAGTAATTAGACTTCAGAATTATGAAAAAATAGTATTCTAAATACAGACTAAGCAGTGTGTAATCCCAGTCCAACTCCTGGTAGCTTGGATGCTGAAATGTGGAAACAGTTGTCTCTTCATTGTTGGGCGTTGGGCTGACACCACAGGACTCACTGTGGTTGAAGCCCAATTTCAGGTCAGCAGGGTCCATAGAGGTGACTGGATTATTGTAATTAGACTGTGAAGAATTAAAAGCTATTTCTAGAAGCATTCTGAAGAACTGAGTAGAGAAATGCATGCAGTGAGTAACGAGATGGAATATTTTAAGAGAGCAATGGTGGTTTTAAAATGTAATGAAATGGAAATTCTAGCCCTGAAAGGTTTGTGTGTACAATGCAGACATTATTGGATTGGCGTAAACTAGATTAAATGGGGCAGGATGGAAGATTAATCAATCTGAATGTGTATGTTATGCAATAACCAAAAACAAAAATGTAAAATGTTGAATACACAAACAAGAGACTAGTAAATAAGGGATTCTAGATTTATCAGGAGTGGTGGTAAGATTCAAGGAACAGAGAGAAAAGAGAAAAATAAATTTTCAAATCTGAAGGTGAAGCACTAACCAAAGAATTCAAGAAGCTCAATAATTCTGAGCAGAGTAAACACAATGATAGTCACACAATAGGTGCTCGTAGTCAAATACTGAAAACAAAAGGCTGAGGAAGGCCAACTTCAGATAGCTAGAGGAAGAGTAGCCATTAGACACAGGAGAACAAATGAAAGACAGCCCACACTGCATCAGAAGTAATGGCCAGAAATTACGTTGAAGGCACTTTCAGTTTAAAGAATTTAGATACTATACCATGAAAATCATGTACTAGTAGAGACTAAAAAAAAAAAGAAACTCAGATCAGAAAAAATAAAAAATGAAGATAAAGATATATGAATAAATAGAAAAATGTTTCAGATATTCTTTCAACATGTTTGTCAGTATAAACAAAATTATAAATATATTTTGCAGCTATAATGCAATTAATGAAGAAATAGCACAAAGGATTAGAGAATGGTAAATGGAAGTATGCCACTATCAACATCTTGTTTGCTTTGTCAAATGACTGTTTTGGACCTGCCTTTCTTGGGATGTTTTGCTCTTCCTAAGCTGTAGGATTTCTGTATATATTCACACTGCAGATTTTGGATTTCTGATGGAGGATGTACAGCGATACTCTTTAGCATGTTCTCATTGGTGCTGGGGAGTTGCTTTGTGTTTTCTTCTCTGCTTTGATTTTGGAGATCAAAGATTTGCGCCACCAGACAAGTTTTGTTGTTTTCTTTTTGCTCTCCCTGTAGTTTGCTGTGGCTATCAACTGATACTTTCTAATCATTTTGAGATGTTTTATGTTATTTTGCATCTTCAATAAGAAGGGCGCAATAAGAAAGAAGACACTTTCTGTTGCTTCCCCGAAAGGTAATTTTGCTTAGTGTTAGTGACATCTGTGGCTGGAGATGAAAGTGTTTTTTCCTGACCTTATATCTCTTTTTGTTTCTGCTTAAACTTCATTTCTTAACTTTTGAATACTTTTTCCTTACTCTAAGAAACATTGCCCTCTCCCCTAAAAGCAATGTTTTCTGTGAACTGTGCTTTCCTTCCAGTGCTCCTCATCTCTCTCCTAGAAGTGCCAGTAGCCAGGGTTCTAATCCAGTGGGTGTCCTTCCTGTCCTTAGCATCGTTTCATTCTAAGAGGGACAGACTTTCAGAGAATGATCTTGAGGACTTCTCAGACAGCTGCCCTTTCTCTCTTTCTGATCATTTTCTGCTTTAGCCCACACTCCTGAGTGAGCTGTGGTTCTGGCTGTACTGGTTTAGGATTTTAATTCTTCTCTTTCTGTATTGTAGAATTTTTTTATCACCTCTCTGCAATTGACTCTGTAGGCTTAAGTTGGCATGACTTTAATTTTCTCAGTCACATGGCTTTTAGAGGAATTATGTCAAGGTGTACACTAAGCTACTCTCTTTATCCTTTGAAGAGGTGAAATATCTGGACCAAAATTTTAAATGTAAAAAATTAAGTCATGAATATACTAGAAGAAAATCTTGAAGAGTGCTTTTCTTTTTTTGTGAGTTGGGGAATATACTTTATGATCCACACAGATTCCCAAAATAATGAAGAAAAATATTTTAAAATGTTGAACCTTTTTGTTTTAGCCTATAGGGCTGCGAAAACTGCTAGCAACATGTTAAAAAAGAATACTGGTAATTAGGAGAAAAGTTTGAAACATCAATATGGACAAAGGGTCAGTATTTAGTTATTCCACAAATAATGAGAAGATATTTAAAATGAAGGAGACAGTGTTCAAGGGTCACATTTTTAGGGGCTGGAAATAGGAATAAATTAAATACATGGGGAAAGTGTAGCATCTGCTGGAGTTGATGATGGTATGGACAGAGAAAAGCAGAGGGCTGGTTAGAAGAGACCTTGAAGGGTGAGAAAGACACAGAAGCCTAGGAAAGGTGTTACAGGCAGTGTGAAGAACAAGTACAAAGGTTCCAGAATAGATAGAAGGGAGAAAGAGAAAAGAAGCATGGCAGGGAATGAGCCATAGAGTGGAGGCTGGGTCATCTGCAGACTGTGTAACCATGGCTGTCACTCAGAGTAAACAGGAAGTCTCTGGTGAGTATCAAAGAAGAGGAAGAATATGACTGGCAGTGTCTTTCAGCAAGATTATTGTTTTAGAATAGACCAGTGCGCATGTGTGTGTGCATGCATGTGTGTGTGTGTGTGTGTGTGTGTGTGTGTGTGTGTGTGTGTCGGGCAGCAGGCAGTGTAGAAAAAGAAGGAAAGCAGTTGAGGGAAATAATTGCCATAACCCAAGGCAGAGGGAATGATGCTTCACAACACACAGTAACCCACAGCATGCAAAGAGCTCTTGTAAGCAGTGCAGAAACGGACGGGTAGACATTGTGCAAATGGGCAAAGGTAGGCATGCACGACTTCCGGGAAAAGGGATACTAACGAGTATATCTGAAAATGTTACCATCACCAATAATAGAGAGACTGCTTTAAAACGTTTGTCAGTGGAGTGCAGGAGGGGAAAAAGGGACATTAAAAAGGCCTAAGGTGTGTCATGTACGTATACCAGAATCTCTTCATGTTGTAAACCCAAATTAATAACTGATATGATAAGGATAATAATAATAATGATATGATGATAATACTAATAATGGGAAAAGGGACTCTAGAGGAGGGAGGGAGGTGGTAAAGGGGAGGAAGGGGAATCAAAGAATTGAGATGTGTTTGGTACAGGTTCCCATTCCCTAAAATAAATGTAGATATCATGTACCCCAAACATTCATGGCTAAAAAATAAAAAATAAGGACAAAATAAAAAGCAAAACTGTAAGTCAGGACTGAATTCCCAAGCTTTGCTTGGGAATTTTGAGATGTCTATTCTTAACCACAGTCTGGGAAAAGAGATATTCACATATTGTGAATATAAAAGCAGGTACATTAATTCTTAGTTTTCAAAAGTTAATATGGAAATATCTATGAAAATTTTAAATAGCTACCCTAATTAAAATATTATCTTGGAGCCAAAGATGTATATGCATGAATATTTTGATTATTCCTTTTAACAGAAAAAAATGAAACCAACTTAATGTTAACTATGGTAAAATAATACTGCAAGTGCATTTAGTCAGTAGAGAAAATTGTGTATCTTTGTAAGCTGATAGGGACAGAAATACTACCAAGGGACTAGAACTTGCAGAGTAGTAAATGTGATGTCTAGTTGCAGTATAGAAGCAAACATGTGTGTGTGTTTACCACATTTTTGGCAGTAGTTTCCTCAGTAGGTGGCAGGTTAAATTGTGGAGAACATTCATTGCCTGCTTTTAAACTTCCCAGGGGTTTCAATGTATGTAACTATTACTTATTTAGGTCACATTTTCTGTTGAGCTGTAACATTACAGGAGAGCACAAAAATCAGAATACAGGTGTGCTGATATCACAAACTGCACAGCCCCTAAAACCAGCACCCAAATTCCTCAGCAGAACACTGCTGGGGCTCCGGAATCCCTGCCTGGAATCCTGTAAAGTAATCCCAGCCAGGAACTCCCCAGCCTGTCTCCCAAAACTGCGCATGTGTGTTTTGATATAAATAGGACAATGTTGTGTGTATTTCCTTGTGTCTATGATATTTTGCACACTATCATGTGAAACTCATGCGGGTAGTTGAGTACAGGTCTAGTCCAGTGTATTCATACTCATCTATATATTTATCCTTTCTACATTGATGGACATGTATGTTCCAATTTGATAGTAAAATAAAAAGTTCTGGTATAAGCATATTTGTGCATCTTTTGAACCGTGTCTATCAGGGAGATATATACCTAGAAATGAAATGGGTAAATAAGAGGACTCCATATGTTGAGGAGATATATAGATAACTTGGTAAAAAATACATAGTTGTTCAAAGCATTTGTTGTAATGAATAGGCTAAATAGTTGTTTATAATGAGTACATATATAATCTTTTATAAACTTTATCATATATAAATTTAATTTTTTTAGTTACTTAGCTTATACATTATATGTGTGTGTGTGTGTGTATATATATATGTAGCATAGTTTCTGCATGTATTTGGTTATCATTTATATTTTCTCTTTATTTTTAGTCGTTCTTCAGGCTGATTAGCGGTATTATTTTCATTTCTGTGATGAGGCCTGATGTTAAGTACCATTTTATGTGTCGAATCCGGCTTTGGATCTTGTGACAGCTGATACTTTCTCCCACCTGGTTGTCTTTCTAGTCTGCTATTCACGCCTTTGTTAACTTGAAAACAGTCTGATTTCTCGGGTTTTCCCTTTGTATTAAAACTTTTCCTTTATTAAGAGTTCTTTGCCTATCCTGGCACCTCTAAGTGTTGATATTTTTAAAGTTTCCAATGCACTTACATGAAAGTTAAATATTTCCATGTAGAATCTGGATCATCCTATTTTTGGATGCTAGGCGACGATCACGCATCTGTTTTATCCCTCTGCGTGTCCCGCTGGTCTACAATGGAGGCTGCACAAGCCGTACTGTCTTAACCATGTCTTGAGTGAATGAATAAATACAGTGATAGAAGAAATGCTCTGCTGTTTGTGTAAACTCAGAGAATAAAACGTTGAACTCAGACCATTTCCTCTCTCTGTTTTTAAAAATCAAAATCTGAATGTTAACACATGAGAAAGGTGTGCTTTTCACTCTTCTGCCTGTTTTAGTGAGCGTCACTGCTTGACATAACCAACTGAAAATGCAGAATACTTTGATCCTGTGTGGCCCAGGTGGACAGGCCTGTTATTCCTGGACCCACTCTTGGGATGGGGCAGGAGTCAGGGGAGATGAAGGACAACCCCACGACTCCACACCAAGGTCCTCATGCTGTCCCTTGGGGTAACTGCCTGTCCTTCCTTTGGCCACCGCAAGTCACATGCCTGAGTCTGGATCAGGACACAGGGATCCACAAACATAATGTCATTTTGGGAAAAAAGGATGTTGATAATACTCAGCAATTATGTACTTTAATGTTCTGGCCTATGGGACATTTAATAAAGTTTTCCTTAAAGTAATTCATGAAAAGATTATTGTATATTTAAACACATTTATTTGTATATGTAGTTCATTTAAAAATCACTTACATAATTGAAGCATGTGGCTCAAAAGATAGGTATTATCTATGCCTATAGGAATAATTAACCGTCAGGAACATGTTTCAGTAGACATGTGTATTTTAATTTTCTCATATAGTCTGTGTCAAAGCACAGACTGAGAAATCTGAGAAATAAATGTTTGTTATTTAAATCTCCCAGCCTGTTATTGAACACATTACATTTTGTTTTTATTAGGGTTGAGGTTTGAATGATTGGTAGTGAACTTGAACAATTCTTTATTTGTAAGAAGATCACTGGGTGCGGCCCAGCTAGGCCCACATAACACGCAGAGCCCAGTCTAGTGTGGCTGGAAGCTGGGTGGGTCCTAAACCGCTGGGAGGGATGATCTTAAACTCTCCCAGGCCTGAGCTGGTGTGCTGGAGCTCACCTCCAGCAGCCACAGTTCCCCAGATTCAAGTCTTTATTTGTAAACTAGTCATTGAGTTCTCCTTCAGTGTGTTTGCATGCATCGCTTACGTAATAATTATCCCTCTTGGCCCTAGTTTTGCAGACTCCTTGCTGTTTAGTCTTTGTTGGCTATATTTTTAACTTTTATTTAATATTAGCTCTTATGACATCAAGCTGTTGATCTTTACATGTTCATTTCTGCCACTGTTTTAAAATATTTTTAACTGGAAATAAAAAAAAAGAGTCATTTGTTATTTGTTTTATTAGTGTAAAGAAAAAATGGCCAGATTGAATTACTTGAAAGAGCCGAGAAAATTCTACCAAGCAAAACCAAATCAAACTGCCCTCCTCCGTGCTGCGCCTTCCCTGCTCACAGGAGTATCCACTGACCTGTGTAGCTTCACATATTACTTTTGCTAACTGTTCATTTGTAGAACTCAGGAATTAACTGTATTTCTGGAAAACATCCCCTTGAATATGTCGTGAAAAGCATAGAATCGTCACTTTGAAGTGCACCTTGGCTGAAAACGCGTCATTCTTACTCTGATTCCGCGTCACTCCCCAGCTGTCCCCAGAATTAAGAAGACCAAATGTGTTCCCCGACTGCCCAATTACTGCTACTTTCTCTTTCTCCAAAGTCTGCTCCTTCTCTCTCCCCTTTACTGAGTCACCTCCCAACATACTGGGAGCGGCCAGCTGTCCTTGTGTCCTGAATAATAGCTGGGTTAATAGCATATGATGCTAAGTATAAAATAAAAACTTCTCTCAAAGAAGTTTGTCTATGTCGTGTTTCTCTACCCGATTTTCCTAACATGTGCTCTCCACCCCTTCCCTCCTGATGGTCCGTTTCTCCATCCTTATCCCCCAGCACGTAGAACTAAGTGTCCTGCACTGAGAGCCACTGTCATTGCCCCCAGTACAAGCTCCTCTTCATTCTAACATGTGTGGCCACCTGGGGAGTCTTTACGCAGTGACCTCAGCTTGATTTTGTAATGTTCTTTCCCATATAGGCTTCTGATCTGCAATATTGTCTTTATTACTCTAACTCTTCTCTTTCTTCTTGTAGGGAGACACTCAGAGACACTCTGCCTGTCTCCCTACAAGGCTGATTTCCTTCTCTGTATTCTCTCTCTCTGAGAAGTGTATGATAGCAGGCAATTGTTAATCTATCTAGTCCCGTCTTCTCTTCTAAGATTTAGTTTCTCATTGCCAGGTGACAGTGTTCCCTATCATTACTGACCCTGCTGTGCTCACAAAACTGATCTTAGAGCCTCACTTCGGGAGTTCCTTCCTTAGTCGACCTTCCTGCTAGTAGTAATCCTGTCTTTGTTTCAATAGCTGGTGAAAAGATTGCCCCACATGTCACCTCATAGGTCTTGAGTCTCTTCTGAAATATAGAATCTATCTTTGAGTCTATTTAGTTATTTGTTCTTCTTTAATCAAAATCCGTATCATCACATCCCCAAAGCACTGTGACTTCCTCACTTCTTCCTCTCTGGAGAAATTACATATGTGCTCTCAGTAGTCCACCATGATCTTCCACGTATCCCACTGTTGGCTTGGTTGCCTTGATCCTGACTTGGAGCATCCTGCTTCTGGCCTCCATCTGAGTTTTCACATCGTCCTGTTACTTACCGATAGGATAAATTTCATACTGATGGCTCAACCATCTTAGTTTACTTATCGGAAGAGATGAGAGAGATAAAGCTAGCTGTGGGAATCCAGGTGGGCTCGGCTGCAGCATAGCGATTGGTGGGGCAAGCAGGGTTTCTTCTATGGACTGAAAGCGGTGCCAAGAAGAACCAGCACTAAGTCAAGAAGGTAGCGCTCAGGCTGGTGCGTGGGAGAGTACAGGAATGTGCAGAAATGACATGGAGGACGATGAAGACAAGTACATTGAAAGACCAAAATCTAGAAGTCAAAGATGAGATGCTAAGAAGACCTGGACAAATTGGAGTTGCATCTCGGGAAAGCCAAGCTTGCATTTTAAGCTTGTTGTGCATGTTCCTGTTTAGTTTCCCTTTATCCTTTGACTCGGTCTATATCTTGCATATGTCTCTCTGTTATGACATCTCACTATAGTTTGCTTTTTAACTCTTGCCTTTTGTCTAAAGTACAGTTTAATACTGAGCATTCTCTTCCAAAAAAAAAAGTAATAAGAACTAAGGAGTAATAAAACCCAAAATGTGTAAATTTTGGTGTAAAAAAGAGAGGGAAAAAAAAGTGCTTTAAAGGATACAACTGCAAGTGTGTTTAGGGGTGTTAAATAGCTGAGCATATTAATGTTTTTGGTTGGATCATTGAACACAACTGTTTGCAGTCTCTCTGTTTGAATGTTCACTTTGTATACTTTGATACTGTGACTTGAGCAACTATCTCTAAGATGATAATGTGTAATCTATTAACTGGTGACTTCTTACTGGTTTTTTTTTTTTTTGTAGTTCTGTATTACTTGTACCCTTACACCACTTTGTTTTGTTTTGTTTTTTCCTCTTTTTCCTTTTAAATAAAATTTTAAAAAAAATACTGGGCATGGACTGATTAACGTCCTCCTTCACGTGTAGCAAAGTCTTTAGACAGTGTTAATCTCCCCTAGATGCCTATCTGAAAAATAACCCCCCAGAGAAACAAAACCCAACAATATGCTATGTGCAAGAAACACACTTGAGTCAAAAGGAAATTCACAGACTAGAAAACATAACCCTCACACTTTTATTTCACATTCCTGCCTCCAAACATTTGCCGAAACTTCCCCCTCACCTCAAGTGGACCTCTGACCTCTTTCCCTTGATCTGAAGGCTCAGGTATTGACTGCTGGCATCTGAGCACTGTGTGATATGCTGGGGCAGAGGGAGAGAGGGCTCAGACTCTAAGGGATTTGTCGTCCACTGAAGCCACACACAGTCCCTTCTCCCGTATGACCCCTACCATCCATTTCTCTCTTTCTGTCTCTGTCTCCGTCTTTCTCTCTCTTTGTCTCTGTCTCTTTCTCTCTCGCATTATCCTCACTGACTGAATAACTAGTCAGATCAGAACCATTCATGATCGAACCCTGTGTTCTTGAGCTGTTACTTGCTTTTCATGTGTGAGTTTGGACTCTTAACTGATTCTCCCAGTATGATTTATGTGTTCATGTTCTCTTTCCAGTGAAGCTGGAGACTCTTGGAGATCTGAGACTGTTCCCTTAGATTTTGTTGCTGGTTCAGAGCTCTGTGGGGTGTGCGGGGATACTTGGGGACTGCAGGTGGGCTCCCTTGGTAGCAGGGAGAAGGCCATTTGTGGGACCATCGCAAGTGGCCCCTGCTTCTGACCTGGAAATTCTTGTGCAACAAGAGACTGTAAGTCGCCTGCAGTGCTGGTGCAGGTGCCTGGATACAGTAAAGACCCTGAATTCCCAAAGTCTGACAAGCTTTTGAACGGTGTTGCAGGAAACAAGCTCTCACAGCCCACGCATGGCAAGTCTTCCCGGTTTTATCTTGTTACAGCACTAAAATTGTGAACCTCACGAGTATTTAACACAAGGTCCCCATTATATCTCTAACTTATGTCAAAAACCACTCATTCTCATGACTTGCTGATAGTGTTTTCACACCGATACTCAATTTGGGGTTGACAATGTGTCTTTCTAGGTTGATAAGTTTTGCATACATTTAAACTTAACTTCATTATATATCAATTAGCAGGAGGGCACACAAATTTGCAGGTGATGCTTGGCATTTAAAATGAGTTGCATTGGAAAGCAAATCCTTAGGGCCACCCCAATCCATTGCTGTGTATAATTTCCCAACTGTGCTCTTTATGTTATAAATAACAATGGAAGGAAATGCAAGTTTATTAGAAAAAATCAATAAAAAGTAGCTCTGATTCGCTGTTTTTGTCTCAACAGGCCTTAAAGCCAGCTTTCGAACACGGGTATCGGAGGGTTTGATCCTCTTTGCAGCATCGCCTGGTGATCAGGAGGAGTATTTTGCACTTCAGTTGAAGGAAGGCCGTCCTTATTTTCTTTTTGATCCTCAGGTAAATTATTAATCCTGACCGTTGATAAGTTGAGGGTAGATACTTAGTCCTAAGGTCACTGTTTACATTTCCATGTTGAATCCACATTGAAAAACTTAAAAAGTAATAAACAGATATAAGTGCTGCTATTTCCCCCATTTTACCCAGGAAGAAAATGAAAATCACAAAAATAGTGTGACCTGTCCATAGCTAAAAGAGCGGGGCTAAATTTCAAACCCTCACGGCCTAAATGTCTACATGCTTAACAGCCTCATCATGAAATTTAAAAGTTCTGGGTAGGTAAATTTGAATAGATCTATTGTTAGTTTCTTGGAGAGCAAAGCATGCCTTTCTTTTCTTTCTTTCCTCACTGTTCTCCCTCGGTCTTCACCTCTCCATTATTTCTCCAGTGCCCATTGACGTGGCCCTGGAGGATGAGTGGTTTGAACCGCAGACTCTGTGGTTTCAAATACAATTGCACCCCTATGCCCCTCTGCAGCAGATACAGCCAAATTGATAATACTTATGTTACAGTTATGATACATTTCATTCATAATATTTATGAACGGTGCCAAGAAGCAGCTTGGGAAGGGATGGGTCACGGAAACGTGAGATGAAGTTGCTTTTCTCTGAGAAGCCAGTGGTCTCTGAAATGCGATGTTTACCCAAGATATGCAACAGCGAGGAAGAGCTGGTCAGGACATGAGCCAGGCATGGGAAGTGCTCATGAGTGGCTGGGGCAGTTTTAGGAACAGAGAGTGCAGGAGGAGAGGGGACAGGGCACGCTCACTATCCTGCAATGAATCGAAATGGCTTGAGCCTAGGAAACAGGCAAAAGTTCCTACAGTATTGTAGGAAACTCAAGGACAAGGACTATGGAGCCTTCTAAAGGAGAGTGAGGATCTGAGCTTTTCCTAAGGGCCATGGGAAGTCACTGAGCAAGTTGTCTTCACTTTGTTAAACAAATATTAACAAGCATTTAATGTCAGGCACTGCACTGGGACCATGCAGAATTGACAAACCAATGACTCAGTAAAAAGCTTGATTTCCGTTTCCTCAAGTCTTCAATTTAAACCATCCTAAGTCATAAATTATGCTTGCTGAATAAATGATTTTTGTGTTATGTTTGTAAAACTGGCATATTTTTATCTCTATCCAAATCTCATCTCGGACAAGGAGTAAGAGTTATTCGTAGGGACCTGCCCCCTGCAGACCCAGTGACTTCGAAGATGAAGTCAGGTCCCACTGGGTCAAATTTGTGAGGTCCTTGGGCCTGGCTCAAGGGGCAGGTGGAGTCCTTCATGTTTAAGGAAGGTGCCAGCTATCACAGGATGACTAGGGCAGAAAGCCCTTGGCATCTTGGCATCTTGGCTCCCTGGAGAGGGTGGTGATGGTCTTTTCCACAAGGACTTCCAGTGTCCCCTGGCAGTGCAGCTTTGTAAACAATGTTAATGCAGGGACAGCAAATAATACAAAGAGACGTCACATCCCACTTAAACAAACCCAGCTGAAAAGACAGGGAGAGGGACGGTCACCAGAGAATGCAAGACAGGTGCAATTGAAAACAAAACATAGAGACACTCAAGTGTATGCAGTTACAGAACTGAGAATATTCTTCATCTGAAAACTTTCAGAACACTAGAAGAGACACTGTAAGCCCACATTAGTACGCTGAAGATAAAGTTGAAGAACTTTCTTGAAGTGTATAATAAAAACATGAAAAAATAAAGATACTATCAATATGACTGAGAAGAGATTCAAAAGGGGAACAAAAATACACACACAAGAAAAAGGGTAAGAGAAAAATAATAGAACAAAAAACAGGAAGTGTCCAACTTAGGAAAGAAGTGTTTATAAATGTATTGAAAGAAGTTAGCAAGTTCTTATCAAGGATAAGCAAATGCTTCTGTAAGGTCACTTTATGCTCCAGGCATTATTCGAAATGTTGTCATTAAGCACAAACACACTCTCACACATGCACACACACACACACACACACACGTGCTCACAGGCACATACATCCTTTTGAACCTGATGAAGCAGCTACTCTTTTTATGCCCTCATATTACAAGTGAGGGATTTTGAGCCAGAAATAAATTACTTTTCTCAAAGTTGCCCATTAGTGAGTGAGAGATGTTAAACCCAGGCAGTCTGGCTCCAAAGACCATTATGGTTTTAGCAATCATGCTATGCTGTTTTTCAGTACAAAAGAACACCTGATTCATAACCAAAGATTCAGAGAAAATGCTGTCCACTCCGCATTTTCATGGAGATACTTCAGTGAGACATCTATACAAAATGGAAAAAATAAGTGGAGGACAAAATATGAAACAGGAGGAGCCGTGGTAAATAATCAGCCTAGGAATATTAAGTTAAACCTGAATCTTTGAATTCAGGTTGACTAGAATTTGTGAAATGGAAATATGGTAAGGGCAAAAAAAAAAATCAAATCTGTAAACTGCTGCTAAAAATTGGTGAGTTAAAGGAGAGGGAAATATGAATGAATTAAAAACTAATTAAAGGTATCAGCGTAGTTGGAGAGGCTTAGTTACCTAGCTTTAAAGAGCACACCGTGGGGTCACTCTGAGGCCGCTCCCTTCCTCAGTCAGTCCCAGACAGGGCAGTATCATTCGCTAGAGAGGAAATGGCCTGACTAGTGGTTTAGTGACAGAACTGGCACTGAGTTCCATTTGTTTCGTTCCATGGCACTTTTTATGGAATTGATTGCTGACGGGTATGGTACCTGCTCAGGCCCTGGGCACACAGAGGTGACAAATAAGCCACCAGCCAGTTGTAACATAGTGACGGGCTGTTCATCACTGATTTTGAGTATTTAACAAACATGCACACACTACACACGTATGGGGCAGCCCTTGGAGAAGGAATACAAATACATTATCAGCGGATCCAGGATGTGCTGGCCACCTTTTCCCATACGAGTGTTGTTCCACATTCCAAAGGATGTGATGAGTTTTAAGACTAAAGAGTAGGCAGGGGCAGAGGGTTAAAGAGCACTTTGATTTATGCAGCCATGTTGTTCTGATCTGGCTTCCAGTAAACTCACGGTGTCTTATCGTGTCCAGGACTTTGGTTTCCTGGTAATCTCTTTGAACCTGCTTCATGTATTCTATGTTTTCTCTATTTTCTCCATCAAACAATTCTCCCCTTTTTTTTCTGTTCTTCCACCATCTGTTTTTTCTTGGGTGGTGCTTAGCATTTCTCTAACTATTCTGCTTATGTCTTGCTTCAGGTCATTAATAACTGCATTCCTGAACTCATCTATGAGGCTCTGGAGATAGCGCTTTATGTCTATTGGTGCCATGTTTGCTATTGCCTGTTTCTCAGGATTGGGGGCCGAGGACCCTTTCTTGTTGCTCCCTCTTCCCATATTCTTTGTTCCTTATATACAAGCATATATAGGAGGCCCAGCTTCCTTCCCTGTCAGCCACAGTCTATTTGAATTGCGCCGGCTAGGTGTTCCCGCCCACCGCAGTGCACCAGGGAGTTAGCGACCGGGCAGCCTATGCAGGGTCCACCCCTCCAGGTCAACCTACTGAAGGCTTTACCGCTAGGGTGCACCTCCAGGCACTCGGACCTGGGTTGTGCTAGCTTACTGGGTCTCAGCCAGCAGTGTCACATAGGCTAGGCACTGCTCACCAATCCCACTTGAGAGGGGGATGCGTGACTGAAGTCACTACAGCGCCCTGTTCCCGCAAGTCTGTCTGGTCCCAGAATGTCCTCTGTTGGAGCCTCCTAGACCGTGGAAGAGTCCCAGTTTCCCTCACTCACCACAGGTCGATGCACGGCTCCCCACCTGTCCCGCTCTCAACTCCATTCACCAATTCCCATTCTCAGAGCTTTCGTGCGTCTCTCTCCCTGCTGAGCCGATTCAGATGCTGCTATGGCTTCCAATGGCACGGGCTCCAGCTTCCACGCTGAGGCTTTATCTGTTCCTGTTATAGCACAAGGATTGCATTCCCAGTTGGTTTCTCTCAGCCCAGTTCGTTCTTGGGTCAGCAAGGTATGTCTCCTCTTTGTTAGGATTCCTCACTCCGCACCATTCCTGGATTCTAAGCTGGGTCTTTCAGAGGGCCTCCATAGCTGCTGCTATCTGTCCACCATGTTCTCCTGGAAGTCCCAGGACTTTGGATCAGAGCATGCAAAGCATGGTCACAAAGTTCATGGGACGTTCACAGGGCACTAATCGTCATTTCCTCTACTTCTCCCTCACGCAGAGAGACATGTTATGTTCAGTGACAGGGGCAGAGGATCCAGGTGCCGTTCTGTCTATGGTGAGAAGGAAGGTGTGAAGTGAAAGCTTTCAGGCAATTCTGCAGTGCATCCATTCAATGCGTCTCATTCTAGTCTCCCTGAACTCAGTTGCAGGTTTTATTGAATACTGTGAGGGTCATTACTCCTCCTGTTTTATATGTTTGTCCCTTCTACTTCTCTCCCATGGAGTTCCCCGTCAACGTCCCCAGCCTCTCTGTCCCTACCCCAGGTGGCCGAACCCTCCCCTATCAGTGTGGCCAGTAGGTACAGCCCAGCACTAATAAAATGGTCATGGACACAGACTGGTAGCCAAGGGAAGCAGACTCCTGAGAATACAGCAGGCACTTAATAAATGAGTGTCCTTTGATGGAGAAGCTGGCTAACTAATTGGAGAACTATTGACAAAACACTCTTGTCATAATTAAAGATAATTACCAATTTTAGGGGTGAAAATGTCTAGCTTTGATGATTATGTGATAATTTAGTATCTACTTGTTTTTTTTTTCTTTGTTAGGTTATAAAGTTTGAATTGTAAATAGAGTTTTTCAGCACAATAAAGGAGAAGAATATAAGAAAAAGTAAAAGTTGCCTTGTATTCAAAGGACATGGAGAGAAGCCCACAGCCAGCAGTGGACTGGGTTTTCCTCTGTCTGGATATGGGGTTATGGGGTATATGTAACCTTTGACTGGGGGTGGCGTAGGGCGGGCATTGATGACGTGCAAGGAGCTGAGTGAAAGTTTCTTTGCATTTACTGGGAAAGGGAAAAGGAAGTTGTAATAGGAGGGAGGAAGTGACCTCAGGGTAAACATCCCTGACACGGCCTTCCACCATGTTGAACTATCGCTATAATGTTCTGTAATTTATTCTACAGCAAAACTCTTTCAGTGAAGAAAATATCTTTAGGGAATCTTAAAAGTTACTCTTTCATATGGAGTTTATACTGTGCTTTTTAAAAAAATACCTTAAAACTCAGGTAATAAACTGTTTATGTAACTGTAAGCCTAACCTTGTGGCTGTGTATATAAAGACTTCTTGTTTTCATCACCAGCTTTCTAGTGTACTATGTTGAATAAATGCTTAGAAAAAAAGGATGAAATTCTTTATAATGTTTAAAATTGGTAATATATGTGATGTTCTGATGAGTCTTGGAACCCTTATTAAGGTATCCAGAGAAAAGAAAAAGTTCACTGCAGCATTACTTACTGTAAGTCTCAACAGTTGGCTAGAATCTGCTCATACTTCATTTGATTTTGATTTTGTGTGTACTTGATCAGATATTTTATTAACTGATAACAATCTAGGCTTATCACATAAGTGTTCTATGTTCAGTGACATTCTCAGAGGATCCGTAAAGCATTCTGTTTATAGTTACAAGGAAGCTTTGAAAGTAAATTTCAAACAATGCTGCATAGCATCTACTGACTGCATCTGCTATTTTCCAGATGGAATAAATAATGAATTGCATAATACCATACCAGAACTTATTATTATTTTTATATTGGGGATGAGGGAGGGGAGAGGAAGAATCTTAAAACTATTGCCCAGAAATACTATTTTCGTTTCCTCTAAGTATAAAAGTGAGCTTGGCACACTATGACTGTAGGTTATGCACTTGAAATTGTGTCTATTAAAGGTGATTTCTGATCTAGAGAACTATTAACACTTCAGATTGTTGCCAAACAAAATATGAAGAGCCACTTAGACACCTGATCTTTGGAATGCAACATCGTTTGTAACCATTTTAACGCTAAGTACACTTTGATGAGACAGCATTTAATAAAATGCTCATTAATTTCATCATTAGCAAGGGTACGCTAAGAAGTAAGCCAGTTTCTTATGTCACGCCCAATTAGCATCCCATGCTAGTAATCCCATTAGTATTGTTGAATTCACTAATGGAAAAACTAATGGGCATGCTACCAGGGCACATTAATTGGGCACGACACCAGTTCTGCTTTTAATTATTAAACCACGATAATGAAATGTGTGTTTGTAAAATACTAAAATGTTGAAATAGTGTTGGAAAAATAAAAGGGGCGCAGAACAAAACAGATACACAAAGAGTCATGCTGCACAACATTCAAGGACCAGCAGTGGTCCAGATGGTCCTGCTTCTGGCTCATGGAGCTGGCTGTGAAAGTTGGGGTTTTGACCCTGTGAGAAGCAACCCACTCAGACTCTCGGGAAATTAAAAGATGTTTTGGTTTCTGCTTGGGATCATGAAAATTTTTGTGTGTCACATATATTGTCAATTATGTCATGAGGTGTGACGGGAGCCAATGAAATGTGTAGCATGGACCCACAATATCACTGCAGCTACTTGAGGGAACTACAAACAAATGCTTCCCTTACCCTGTGTGATTAACACAGTTTTCACGTCAGTCTCCAAGTCTGTTACATCAGAAAATGATCGGTTTCCTCTAAGAAACACAGTATAGCAACATTCTTAGAGTTTGGTGCAATATCACAGGTAATTAAAACATTTACAGTACTTTACGCAACCTAACGTGGTTTAAAATATTGACTAGAAGGAAGTTTATTTTTCTAAGTAAACCAACTTTATTCAGTATGAGAGAAACTAATGTTCGTTTCATTTTAGTTTTCTTTTTTTTTTAACAAAGTAAATGAAGTCGATGATGAAGTTGGAATTTATTTTATTCAGTCTCATTTGTGTATTAAGACTAAAAATATTTCCCTTGCATTAATGATAACTTTCTGAAACAGTACTTGCTTAGTTCTATGGTACCATGACAAAAGTTTTCCGTCTAGTTCTCTTTCTTTCCTAACCCTCAAGATTTTTTATTAATCTCTCTCTCTCTCTCTCTCTCTCTCTCTCTCTCTCTCTCTCTCCATCTTCCATTTCGTAGGGTCTTACACTTAGGAACACAGTTTTAACTGTGACACCGTTACACTGGCCAGAGTATGCATGTTAGATTTGATGTGACACAGCTCCATGCAAAAAGTTTGCCCCACACTTAAGCTCAGGATGTTTACTGCACATGACATTTTTTTTTTTTTTTGAGACCAGCTCTCACCACATTGCAATCCTCCTGCCTTAGCCTCCTTTCATACTGGGATTTCAAGCCTGCATAACCACACCTGGTTAACTTCTGACTAGTTTTAGTGTTGATCTCATTCCTTTTTATTAGTAGTTCAGTGAGAGGAAGAGAAAGTGCCCGCCAGGCATGTCCCTGTCTTTGGAAGGAAGGCTCAGTGTTATTCTATTAACTTCCTCCCTACTTTTACACAGTTCTGCCATGAAAATCAAAAGCCTAAAGTTTTGGAATATTCATTACTTTTCTCCGGAACACAGATAATCAAAATGCAAGTGACTTGGGAGTGATGCTTACTTCACAGAGAAGGCGCTTTTAGGGGCAGGTCCTGGGCATTCAGAACCACCCCAACGGAAACAGCCTTTAATTTCCAGTTTGCTGTGAAAGCTTTGGCTGTTGGCACTGTGAGCACAGAGAGGAAATGTGTAAATCGGTCTCTAGCACACGCACCGGTGTCTGTGTGTCTGATTGTTCTCAAGTTCTCATCCATGCATTCATTCATTCTCTGAAGGGGTCCCCAGTGGTAGTCACCACGACTGATGATGACAGTAAACAGTACAGCGATGGCCAGTGGCATGAGATAACTGCCATCAGGCATCAGGCTTTCGGCCGAATCACTCTGGATGGGCAGTACTCAGGTGAGCAGCCCTCTGGCCCAGATGCAGCTCGGTTGCTAAGCTGATGTTGGCATATCATGGGGCCCTTAGTGTGGCATGCCAAGGACCGACAAGTAGGCCAGTGGGGAAGGGGGTGTGATAGGACTCATGACAGGACATGAGGTCAGTGATCCGAGACGAGATCGCTTTATTCTCTGAAGGAGGGACGTAACTGGAGAACTCGGAGAGAGACAGGAGCAACAAGACACTTGATTCACAGAATCATTCTGGCTGCTCTGTTGAGAATAAATTTTGAGAGAATGACGGTGGAAGCACGGACACAAGTGAATGGACTTCTGCCCTTCCTCTGTCATGATTCAGACAGCCACTAATGGTGACGCCAACCAGGAGGTCCACTGTGGACACCATGAGAAGTGGTCAGATTCTGGGGGTGTCACAGATGTCAGATGAACAGGCTTTGATGACGTGACTGGAGGGCAGCAGGGGTGGGTAAATAGGCACTGGTGAGCCCATGCCAGCTCACATCTGTTCTGATAGCTGGAGTTTTCTTGGAACTCAATTCTGCCTGCTCATTGGTGCACTATGTATGCCTGCTAGAGGCTGGTAGTACCCAGAGCTACGGCCTGCCTGATGGCGGCTGCTGGCCTTGCTTGTCAATAATTTCTGGGACAGGGACCTCGACAGGTAGGTGGAGGAATGTAGCTCTCAACATTAAGCTGTTCAGGATGCTGGCAGGAGATGTAGAGAGACATTCAGAGCCGAGCTCTGAGCCAGTTAAGTCTTAGATGCCTGGATACGTGGGTAGGCGTATCAGGCAGCCTGAGGATGTAGCCTACTGACAGTACTGGGTGCCGGGAAGGCATCTAGACTGAAAATTGAGATTTTCCAGCAAAGGTACCAGAGGTAAGTTGAGCTGACTAGATTATGCAGAGCTCTGAAAAATAATTTTAAAAAACAATAAAATTTATCTTTCTTCCCAAAGAAGGGGAGAGCTAGATAGAAACTTCATGGAGAATTTGCATCGTTATGGAATACCCAGGTATCCAGGCTTCTCTTCTTGGCTTGGGCCCTGGTAATCTGCCCAGAGGCCAAGCTCACTGTTCATCTCTTAGGAGGACCCTGAGCAGGAGGTCAGTCACTCCAACATCATGGTGTGGGGACAAGAAGGAAACCAGTGATGCACAGAGCTCAGAGGGGCAGCGGGACAGAGTGGTGTCGAAGAGCTCAGAGAATGGCTTTGTCCCCTGATAACTCAGCAGCTTGTGACTGTCTTGCTGAAGCTGGACTTCCATCTCTTCTTCCGTAGGCTCTGGGGCCGCCCCGAATGGGAGCACCATCATTGGGGACAATGCAGGACTCTTTGTGGGCGGTTTGCCCCAGGGTCACGCCATCCTGCGGAAGGAGGCTGGTGAGCTCGTTTACAAATTGCCCGCAAACTTAAAGTCAGCTTCCATTATTTTAAAGTATGACTAAGTGTTGTGTTTTTTATAGACATGCATCAAAATTTCCCTTAGGGCTCCTCTTTATTAAAGGAACCATGTAGTATTTGTATTTATCTTGCTATTTCCCCGTTCTTCATACAGAAAGGAAATTTAGTGAGCATTTGCTGAAATGAATTGTACTAATTTCAGTCACAGGTATATTATTTGGGTACTTATGCATATCTTTTAGGGTTTTAAATTTAGTGTAAATAATCCAGAAATAGAAAAAAGTGAGCCTAACTTAACTCTAAACAGGATGAGGACGACTCCCTGAGTACTAAACTGTCACCAAACCAATCCCTACATATTCATATATGATGAAGATGTGGTCTTTGTCACAATGGAGAGAACAGATATATAAACAGACAATTCTAGCCCAGTGCTATAATTGAGGTTTGTAAATAATTCCCACATTTTTAGGACAAGGGAACAAAAGCACATCCTAGAACTAATAAAAATTAACATGAAGAAAATCATCACAGGCAGAAAATAACCATCTTTCAAAAACATTGCTAAGCATCTTACAGTTTTTCCCAAATTCTCATTTTTAAATTTCTCCTAGAAAATTACAGTGTATCTATACAATGTTACACAGGAGCTAAGACTCAGAGGAGTATACTCATTCTACAAGTAGTGGTGTTCATGGAATCACTATGAAAAACATCAAAAGAAATAAAACATTTTTAGTAAAGTCATAAGGGATACTTTGAATTTTCAAAATCAGTAATGGTTACTGCCTCAGAGATGTTTCTAGAGGAGAGAGAGTTTTCATTCATTTGTCTAATTTAGGATGATCTACAAACACTTCTAACACACCACACACACACCCCTTTGGTCTACTTCTTTGCCCTTTAGCGCACTGGGAGTTCCAAGTGCCAGCAGGAATGAATATTCTGGTGCCGGGTGCTTCTCTCAGAGCCCGTCTCCTTTAGAAAGGAGTGAGTTGGCCTGTTACATTGGCCTTCAGATCTCTGCTGGTGGACATGAGCCCGGGAATCCAGTGAGACCTCATTCAAACATGAGGTCATGCTCCACCCCCACCGGGAAGGACACAGCCACACAACATGTTCTCCTCTCTCAATATTGTTCTTGCTTTCTTCATCACTCTCTCATATCGTTTATATAAGATTTGCCATATTTATGTATACTACCTTGCCTCTACCGACTCTGGAGAATTCCAAATTTAAAATCAGCATCACACAAAATCTCCAATGAGAAATCAAATTCTGGAATTCATTTGGATACTGGGTTGGCTCATCCTGATGAAGGCACTGTACTGTACGTACAGCTTGAGTAGAAGGATTTCCTTCAACCCTGCTTTGAAAGTTATCATAGCTCTTCAGCATTGAGGCTCATAAGTGAATCTCCTGTTGGTGCAAAAGGCAATACACTTGCTAGCACTGTAAAGCCAAGGTTTGTGCACAAAGATCTGTCTCTGGAGTATGACACAGCTCACATGTAATTACTACCATTTATTATAGCGGTGGTGTGGTGTTGACATGAATTATTAGAGGTTTTTGGTAGGTAGGTGGTAAGACTATGGCTTATTTCTTTGTTTTTAATGGGATATAAAGTTAATTGCTTGAAAAGAATCCTTCAGAACACATCATGTACATGTCTTGACATCTGTCAATCCCTGCAGAGATTATCCAGAAAGGTTTTGTGGGCTGTCTCAAGGATGTGCATTTTATGAAGAGTTACAATCCCTCTGCTATTTGGGAACCTCTGGATTGGCAGAGCTCTGAAGAGCAAATCAATGTCTATGACAGCTGGGAAGGATGCCCTGCTTCATTGAACGAGGGAGTCCAGTTCCTCGGAGCAGGTAATATCTACAATAGACTTTGGGGTGGTTTATCATGTGTATTCAACAGCTGTCCGGCACGGTACCAAAGCACCTGAGATAATCAACTTATAAAGAGAAGGGGTTTCCTTAGGCTGACAGTTTTAGTGGTTCCGATCCAGTATCATTTGTGCCTGTGGCTATGAGCCTGTGTTTTTGAGGCAGCATGTTAGGGTAGGAATTATGGGTGGAGCAGAACTACTCGCCTTGTTTCTGGGAAGTAAGAGAATGCAGAGAAGCCAGGGGACCACAGTCACCTCCAAATCCCTGAAGCCAGGGACCTAAAGATCTCCCAGTAAATCCCACCTGTTAAAGGTTCCACTACCTTCTGATTGCGCCCCCTTGTGGAAAAAGCCTTTTAACACATGGGCCACTGGAGCACGTTCACGATCCGCTCTGCTGAGCACATAAATATATTTTAAAGCCTAAAAAGATAATAAGATTTACAAGTATCTGTTTGCATGTAGCCCTTCTCAGGACCCACACCCTTGATGGTTTACCTATGTTAGTGTCACAGCTTTCTCTTGGCTATATTGGCTTTTTTTTTTTTTTTTTGTCTTTTTCCTTTTTTTATCGGTACCAGGGATCGAACTCACGACTGCCTGCTTGCAAGGCAGGTGCTTATGCCACTGAGCTAAATCCCCAGCCCCACGATGTTGGCTGTTTATGAAGTGGCTTAATCTACCTTCAGAAGAGAGAAGCAGCTGATGCTAATGACATTATGATCTGTGTACTTTTCCATTGCTCTTTTCCTCATCAGCCTCGTACTGGGTTTTCCTTGGGGTGACTACTTGTAGCTGATACGTACGTGAAATAATCTTGTATCATGCAGGATTTTATATGACTTAGGAAGCAAATCACATCCCCTTAAGAGGCATATGAAGTTCAGCCAGGTGGGTGCAGTTACGAGGGGATTTCATAGCACTCACTGGCCTGCTTTTTGTGAGACACTTCAGGTCCTAGAAACTTACAGCACCTTCATGGTGCTGGACTGCATTGCGAGCCTAACGTGTACCTGTTCTTGTTCCTGAAGGATTCCTGCAGCTTCATCCGGGTGTGTTTCGTGGTGGAATGGATTTTGAGATTTCTCTGAAGTTCAGAACTGACCAAGTAAATGGATTGCTTCTTTTCATTTACAACAAAGATGGACCTGATTTTCTTGCTGTATGTTAATTTAATTATATTTACCTCCCAATGTCAGGCTCAGTTTTAAAAGAATGTTATACTGAATTGTGGCTTTGCTACTAATTCACTTTCATAACTTTTCCCTAAACATTTTTTTAGTTTTAGAGTCCTGTCAAATGTTCTATCATCCAGGGTTAAAATAATCATTCTGTAAAATTGCAGTTTTAACAAAATAGTCTAACTAGAAAGAATTAAGTTTCCCAGTATGTGAAAAATATAACTTCCTTCTTTAATTTTGATATATTTTAACAGAATACATTTGACAAATATTTTCCATTACTTACAGTAAAGTATAATAACAGAATGAAAATTCTTAGGCACATCATGCAACCCAAGAGCTAAATCATCATGATGTTTTATTTGGTACAAGGTATCTCCTGTTCTATTATCTGTGTCTCCCAGAGATAATACATAATCAGAATTTGGTGATTATTATTACTTGCATCTTATAGTTAGAAGATCATATATGAACACCAAAACACTTGCCTTTGAAACTTGTAAAAGTGCTATTATTCCAGAGTGGTGTCACACACTGGTAATCTTAGCATTCTGGCAGGCTGAGGCAGGAGGACTGCAAGTTTAAGGTCTGCTGGGGAAGTTTAGCAACTTATCCTGTGTCAAAGTAAAGCAAAATGAAACAAAACTGGATTTATCCTCTGTCTTCGAACAATTTCCGCTAGTTCTCAGCATCATCTCTGGATCACTTGTATTTCACGTTGGTATTTGTTTCCCCTGGCTCTGTCATGTCCTTCTGTTTTGGTTGTTTCATGTTTGTTACAGTGCATAAGACTGCTGAGAACATTTACAGGTGTTTCCCTCAATGCAATGGGCAAAAACTGCTTTTTAGTTCATCTAGCCATTCAATGACATACTACTGTCAAAAACAATTATATTATTAAAAGGTGCATTTTATAAAAATTCTTTAAAAATCTCACCTAGACTCAATAGAAAATGTTGGACCTCTTACCCTCAGATGCTTGATCTCTAGCAAATAGGAAGTGAAATATGCATGTTGGTGATTTTAGATATTTAGACTCTAAGATATATTCAGTTCAGGGTTGTTTGCATCTTAGTTTATACACTGTCAATTTTTCTGACAAGGGAATTGGAAACTTAACCCTTGAGGAGTGTAGTGAGCCTTAGGTTTCCAGTATGTGCTTGCCTCCTGCTTATTGCTAGCTTCCTTCCAGTCATGTGTCTCTTGGAGCAAAGGGGTCCTGGCTGTCTCTACACTGTGCCCTCCCTGTCTAACCGCTGCCCTTAGGCATGCATAGGAGATAGTGCTGGATGTGTATATGTGATGGGGGAATCTTGGGGAGTTCATCTTTGGGTGACTCACCAAGCCTGGTGGAGCTGTCTCTCCCTGCACGGCCATGGAGGAGATGGAGCTGTTCGCTGCTCGGCCTCACACTTCCTCTTCAGCCACATCTTCGGTCTCCATCCTGCTCCTTGCATGGCCTTTGAAAATACAGTGCATCCCCACCATATTAAATGACAGCGTTCACTTTACGCTGGCTTTGAAAGTGAATGTTAGGCTACTATGCAGAGAGTGTTGTGGTCTCTTTTACCACTGCGTGTGCAAGTGTGGAGAAGCAGACCTTTGCACAACTGAGATTCCAGTCTCCTCCACCTGCTGACTTCGACTGCTTCTCGGACCCTCCCTGTGGTCCTAAGTCACTTCAGTACACATTTCTCACCTCCAGGCTGGACAGAACATTTCCACTACTAAAATCTTTAACCTCAGAATATAACTTTCCTCCTCTCTCATTCCCACAGCGATCTTAAGACCACTGGCTAGGAGTCCGCTCTCCATTTATTTTCTCCATACCTTAGCTATCCAAGCACCAGTATCCTCAAATCCTCATCTCCTCAACCCCATTTCCATCCACACAGCCACCTTCTTTGCAGTTCCAGCATCCACAAGGCTGAACTTTCATCTGTTCTCTCATCGGAGAACAGGTGTGAGGGTTAGTCATGCTCTGAGGTCGGCAGATTCCCGTGGGTTTATTCCATTATATTTATTGTCTGTCCCCCACCCCCATAAGTCCACACCTTCCCTCTCTTGGCCCTCTGGCTTCTCCTGAAGTGTCCACCTCCTGCACTGTATTCTCTTTCTCTCTACAGTCGGGTGCATGGAAACTGATTACTCTTGTCATCTCCACTTTCCTCCCTGAAGTGGGTCCCCAAAACTGCTGTGCAGAGGGCTCCCCGCTCTGCCCTACCCACTGCAGAGTCGCGGCTGTGAGGTTTCCAGTGGCCGCACATTTGCAGCCTAACGGGTCGTCACTTAACTTACTTGGTCCTTCTCATCCTCTTGCTTAGCAAAAAAAGAAAATTCTCCCCGAGCGACTTTCTAAGATACTAGTTCCTCTTGCTTTTCAGCCAATCCTTCTGGTTTCTTCTGTGAAATCCTCTTCACCCTAAAGATCCACTTCTAGACAATTAATAGGAAGTTAATTCGTATCCCCATACCCCTAAATGAAAGCTATTTCTTTTGTTCCTCTCCTAAAACACTGCCCTTCCTGAAGAGTTTAAATTTTTTCCCCTTTCCCCCCTTTTTATGTCAAATGGATGATTTTACTTTTTAAATTTTTTACTTTTTTATTTTGTCCTGAGTTTCCACTATTTTATTGGCTCATCATATTTACATATCTTTATGTTCAATTTTCTCCCAAAAGAGTACCCTCTGGGTGTTTGGTGCCCATTTCAAGCTCCCTGTGTCCATGGTGAACGAGCCCTTCTTCCCACCAAAACCAGCTGCTGCCCCAAAGGCTTTTCACGTGGTGATGAAGACATAAAACGTTCCCCTAGTTACCTCAAAAAAGATCGTGGGTGTCCTTAACTTCCACATGCATCTAACGCATTTGTTTACAGGTCTTGTGGAACTGCTATTCAGAAATACTTAGCTTGTGTCTTCCCTGTCACCCTTGGTATTGTCCTTAATTTAGTGGCTCTCTGTTTTTTTTTTTTATTTCCATAATTTTACTGACTTCCTAACTTCTAATATGAGATTCCTATGTCCTGGGAGGATGACCTTGGGACGGTGTGCGGGCATCGCCGTCAGATGAGAGAAAAGCTGGCCGCTACCTGTCCCTCAGAGTCCTCGCTGTCTGGTTTCCACGCACTTGACAGGACTTTCTGCCTGGATTGCGCCGTGCCCTGTATGCTATCCGCCGCCTTTCTTTAATGCTAAGGGCCCTATGCCACTGTGTATGTTAATGCCTTCCTCAAAGGGCCTTCTGTGACTGTTTTTTACTTCTAAAAACCTTAATTTAAATTTTTCATAATTCCAAGAGAACAAAAAACATGTGTTCTCTGCCTCCACAGCACCCTGTTCTTATCTTGGTCTTAGCTTTGACCCCATCTCTGTGTTTGCTTCTCTGATTAAGGTGATTCTTGGAAGATATTGCAGCAGTGTGTGAGCCTAGTTTTGAACTCAACATTTGTGGACTGCAAAGCCATTCAGTGAGTGTCAGCTTACCTAGTGTACTTCCTCAAGATGATATTTACACACAAAAAACATAATTCTGTCTGGTATGATTTTGTTTTGACAAAATCGATGTCAAAGTTTCAACTATGTTATGGTTGCTGGTTTGACTTTTAATACAATAAAAATATTCTTGGTAAAATAATTATGTAACATTTTGAAAGAAAACATAAGAATATGTTTCCTTTTCTATGAAGATTTAGATAAAATTTGTTCACATTAGAAAATGGCACACTAATCTAAAAGAATACACGCAGAAGCAATTACGTTAGAGATTTGGAACAAAGCTGAAATATTGAATCAAAATATATCTTACAAATTTGAAATTGAGTTCACTAACCAGTTAAAATAAACTTCATCAAGCTTGACATTTCATTTTCTTATTGTCTTGTCATATTTTCCCCCAAATTAAATTGATATATGAAGCAGCATTTTCTCATTTTCTAAAAACCAAAAAGACAGAGTCATAGTTCAAACTGTTCTGTTCTCAGCAGCTGTTCAGTTACTTGTACTAGGATTTAATCTCTTAACTACCTTTTTTTAAAAGCTTAGGGTTATCTAACACCTCATCACGTAGCATAATCACGCCTGCGTATGAGTTGTTTGACTCAGTACAACAACCCTCATGTCAATTGTAGCCTGCAAAGCGTTTCATTATCTGTTACTCTTGTTCTGCTGAGGATAAAATGGAGCCTTTTTATAGAGCGCTTTCAGGAAAATTTCTTGCTTTTCTTCAAGAAATTGACCTTCTGCTCTCTCCCAAACTGTAATTCTGCAGGCTTTTCACACACACCTATTTCTTTTTTAATATGCAATACAGGTAGAGCTGAAGAGTGGGGTATTGAGCTTCCGGTCAAATGCCAGTCTTACCTTTGCGCAAGTGGACCTCTGGCTGGGCCTGTCCTACTGTGATGGGCAGTGGAACGACGTGGTGATTGAGAAGCACGGCCCCCGCCTAGCAGCAGGCGTGAACGCGCAGACCCAGCGCTACTCCGCGTCTGCAGCGCGTGCCTTGGTGGTGAACTCGCCCGTGTATGTCGGGGGGATCCCACAGGAGCTGCGGGGTGCTTTTGGGCACTTGAGTCTGGAACAAGGTGAGTCCCCTCCAGAGAAACACAATGATCAGTCAGCCCTTATTCCATCAGGTTTCATGATGCTTGGTTTCAAAATAGCGTAGTGAACCCAGACTGGTAATAATGCCCACTCACACCTTCTCCCTGTCGTTAGATAATTTTAAGCGCTAAATAACACTCACTGAATACGTCTTCAAATAGTTACCTACATTACCCTCAAGAGAACACCACTGTCTCAGTTATAATCAGCATATTTATCCTGTCACATCTGCAGCAAATGTATTTTTATACATAATTGTATACATATAATGTGTAGTATATATTGTATTAGTACACTGCATAATATACACAATAGTGTGTAGTATGTATTTAATGTATATATTACATGTAATATGTAGATAATCATGCAAGTGATAAGCATATAATACATATAAAATTAGATATTATATATAATAAAGGTAAATCTCCCTTTTGTGTTTTCCTTGAAAATCTGCATGGTGCCTGGTGTTGATTCATATCCCTGTTTCATAGTTGACCAAGCTGAAAGGCAGGGAAACCTGCCTGAGGTCACATGGCTGGCGAGCACGTGGCCAGAGTGAGTGTGCCCCGGGCACCCCAGGGGCTCAGGCCAGCATCCCCTCTGTGCACACTGCCCAGGATGGCTTCTCTGCAGCATAGAGAAACCCAAGAGCTCCCCGCAGGAGCCCTCTATGTATCTTAAAACCTATGCCCATGAATGGTTAAAATTTCCAGGAAGCGGCCTTTGCCTATTTGGTAAGTACATAAAGATTTAAATGCCTCTGAATGGAAAATATATGGCAAGCTCTAAGGAGACTTTTAGCAGGATAGTAGTAAGGAGTTAATGAATAACAGGGGTGGAAGACAGTAATGACATTCTCAAGGCATTTAAGATGTAGCAGCAGCTAAAAATATTACACGCATAGAAGATCTTCTCCAGGGTTTCAGGCTTTTGAGTAGAAAAGGCTTGAAAACTCTTTGTATGAGTGAGACTATTTGAACCTGTTTATAACTAAGGAAAAAAACATAAACCTGCCTTCACAGCCTTATGCTCCTGAATTACACCTAAGTCATAACTATTGGAGTCCTGGAGACATGGCTAAAATGAAATTTCAGATGATAAAGATAGAGGTTTAAGACATCCACAGAGACCTAGGGGGAATAATTTTACCCATTCCAGGATTACGTCTCTGATACTGAAGGATATTTTATTTATGGGTAATACTAAATTTTTATCATTGCAACATCATTCGTACCAGTGGCCCTCAAACTGCTGGTGAGATATTTCATGTGTAGTAGCTAAAATGTGGTAAGAAATCAGAATTAGCTGGTACTGTTACCATGTACACGGGGATCAGAGAGAAGGGCTACTAAAAATGCAGATCCTTCAGTCCCCCCATTCTTTGAGATCCCAGCTTCATGCTTTGAGAGATGGTGGTTTGTGTGAGGTGCTGATGTTTTTACACAGCGCCCAGGGAGAATGCTCGCTGGGCGGCTGTATACAAATTCAGCGTGCAGGTAGTCAGTTGAGATTAAAATGAACCATGCTCACTTAACATATTTCTTTCCCTCCCGTGTCCATAGTCTTAAAACGCTTTCTTCTTTCTTTCCTGTCCTCCTGAATTACATTGTTGTCACAGTCTTTATTTTGTGGTCCTATCAGCTGTTTTTCTTACCCATTAATCTTGTATTCCTATCAAATGTGAAATTAATTTCCCCTTCATTTTTTCTTTTGTCTTCTTTGGGAAGAGGAAGCATAATTTTCTAGAATACCTGGGATCATGGCAATCATCTTCTGAGTAGTGTCCCTAGGGCAGGTCACTTCCATCTACCTGGATGTAGCACCTGGTGTCATGTATGCTGCACAGGGCCCAGAGGACAGGGCAGGACATGCTGGTGCAGGACCACAGTACAGAGAAAGGACGAGTGCATTTGCCATTTGCCAGCCCGGAGCTCTGGGCCACCTTTTGGTAGTTAGACATGTGGGCAGGGGTGGCGCATGTCTAGAGAGATCTAAGGAAGGTGGTGTCCTTTTTGATTTTCACGGAAGCAGGGAACAAGAGAAGCAGCGGCCACCCTGACAAACACATCCTTTCTATCTTGCCCCTCTTCTTGTCCTCATGTTTCATTTGATTTGTGAAGTCAGGTGGGAAGTGCTTTTGGGGTACGGAGGCAAAGCTGCTGCTGTGGTCCCCACAGGAGGGTACACAGTGGAGACCCTGCGGTCATCTTCAGCAGCCTGAATTCCTGCTCTCGAAGCTGGAGGGCTACTTCTTTAGAAGGATGGATACTTTGGGCCTCATTTTACAACTGTGTGAATGTTTTCTCTCTCTAACGACTACGATCTCTGTGTAAAGATTTTTATTAGTGCATATTTGTAGTACATAGTGTTTATATTTCCCGTGGGGAGTTGGTAACCATGCATAACACATCCTTTTTGTCCTTTCTTTTCTCCTCCTCTTCCCCCCTTTCTCCTTCACTTCTTCTTCCATCTCTTGACCCCCTTTTTTCTTTGAGGAAGATCTATCTCCCTACTTTCTATTACCCATCTTTTCATTTGCGCTTTATTATATTTGAGTCACACATGTGCTCTGCAATATTTATGCTGTGTGTCTGATTCATTTCACTTTGCATTGTGGTCTCCAAGTGTGTTCGCTCTCCTACAAATGACTCAAGTTTGTCTTTCTTTCTGGCAGAGTGGTACCGCACGGGGTGTAAACACCACTGTCTCTATCCTTTCATCTCTTGATGGACATACAGGCTGCTTCCAAGGTTTGGCTATCGTGAGTGTACTGCTAGCAGTGTGGGTACACATGGATCATGGTGATATCACACTTTTTAACTCCATGCGGGAGATATCTGGAAGGGGAAGAGCTGACTCATGGTGTTCCTAATTTTTGTCTTTTGTGGAATCTCCATTGCGATTGCCATGGAGGCCATGCTCCTTTACATTCTCAGCAACAGTGTAGAAGAGTTCTTTTTTTCCCAGCGGCCTCTCCAGCATGTTTTGCCTTCTCCAATTTTAAAAACTCCGTCTTGTGAGTTAATTCCTTTTCTCATTTTTTATTGGTGTGGGTTTGCCGTGCCCAGTGGCTTCTTCATCATGGGAAGCTGATCTACGTACGTAACATATCATGGTTCTCTTTTCCTCCCCTGTTTTCCCTCTCCCTCCATCTCTTGGTCCCCTTTCTCTTTGGCAAAAGATCTATTTTTCTATTCCCATAAGTTATTTTATTTTTGTTAAATTTAAAACTTTTTAAATTGTATTAAAATGCAAAAACAAACCCATAAAACTCACCCTTTTAGCCTTGTGTAAGGGCACAGTTCGGTGACATTAGGTGGACACACATTGTTGTGTGGCGATCACCACTGTCTGTCCTGAGGACTGTTTTCATCTAGTCAAACGGAACCTGCACCATAATGTGAAATTTCTTGACGTGACTCCTCTATGTTTGCCAAAGCTGCATGACGGCCAAAGCATTTTGAAGGTCTGGTTTGGTTGCAAGGAGTATTCAAGTACAGAGAAGCTGGGAACTCAATTGTGCGTTTTCAGAAAATTGCTGCTAGTAGAAAGCTGGAATTCCTGGCTTTTGAGTTCTCCAGTGATTGCTTTTCTGTGGAGCCCACTGCTTTCAATTAAACTCAGCCACATTGCCAAGTGTCTACTGTGTTTAAGGCAGACTCAGGTATGGACCAGTGGGGCCTAAAGCAATGTGAATGATAGCAAAAGGCCAAAGCATTTAAAAAAGAAGTCGGCTGCTACTTCACAGGTCAGAGGACATCGTATAAATGCTGACGAGAACAATAGCATCATTCTAATGTGGAGAGGAGCTAAGCCTAAGTTTGAGGCCTTTCAAACTTGATGTTTGTGCAGAGAGAGTGTGCATGCTGTCACAGGCTCCTCCGTGGTCCTCTTGGTCCTGGTTTTGTGCAGATTTCTGAATAGAGTTCTGCCAGACGTCACCAAGCTTCTCTCTCTCCACACAATCTGGCACGTGATTCAGCGCGATTGCTCTTCCTTTGGCAGTGGAAACGCCAAACCCATTTCATGCACATTCTGTGTTAAACTTCTCAGAAGGGTACTGCACAGGGATTTTTCTAAGGCACCTCTGTAGGATACGCACGTAGGGAAGCTCAGGACACTAAGATTCCCAGAGCTGAATGTTGGACTTGCATACATAAATCTGGGGTGTAAGGCCAAGCATGGTGGCTCGCGCCTGTCATTCCAGCACTCAGGAGGCTGAAGCAGGAGGATCACTGCAAGTTTAAGCCCAGCCTAGCTACAGTTCAAGTCTAGCCTGAACTGTAGAGTGAAACCCTCTCTCAAAAAGTCAAAAAAAATATTTGAAAACCAAGCTGGGTTGTACTCAAGGTGTATACTGCATACTCCAGGTGCGTATTCCAGTCTTGTATATTCAGGAACAGTGAACCTGAGTGAACTGGGTAGGTCCCAGCATTATCTCATTTCTAGCACAGTTTAAGTGGATCCAGACCTCTGAAGTGATCACCATGAAACTTGGGCAAAGTCTTAGGGTTCTTTCATATTTTGAAGCAATCGTCTCTCTCCTGTTGCCCTGCATAAAATCCTCAAAGAGTGTTTTTTTCTCCATGTTACGCAATCACACTAATTCATGCATTTTTTTGGTACTCAATGAGCACTGATTGTATAAAGATTCAGTTTTCTAGAATTCAGGGCCATGAGAATCCTGCCCTACTGAAAGTCATAATTGCCTGTATTTTATTTGCTGACAAGAAACAGAATTTAGAAAATGTGGGTCTAAACAGGTAAAATAAATGCTTTTGTTTTCAAAAGTCAGATTATAATTATGTACATGTAGATTTTCACAGTAACGTAAATACCAGTATGTCTCTGTGACAGTTAACTTGTCTCAAAGGAGAATGTCTGAGAGATTTTCCAAAGGAGATATGGAGGCCGCCCCATGGTCCGGAGCCAGCCCCTTCTGGCAGGATGGGGCTGCTCAGCGCACAGCCAGGGTGGCTAATCAGATGGCTCAGCCTTTGGGTGCATAAGTGCCTTTCTCTCTGCTAGGTTTCGGCGGCTGCGTGAAGGAGGTTGCCTTTGCACATGGGGCTGTCGTTAACTTGGCATCTGTGTCCAGCCTTGCTGTCAGAGTCAATCTGGATGGATGCCTATCACCTGCCAGTGCCGCTAACTGCAGGGGAAATGACTCCATCATGGTGTTCCGGGGACACCAGCACAGTGCTCATGACAGTGGGCTTCAGCCCTTCACAGGTAATGGGGGTCCTGTCCCTGTGTACTAACTGTTCCCTGTCGGCCAGCCAGCCGTGAGCCTCCATGGGGAATATTTTAACCTTTCTGCTTCTTATTTCTATTGAAGAATACCTGTATCGAGTGAGAGCCTCGCATGAAGGAGGCTCAGTGTACAGTGACTGGACTCGGGGTCGGACAATGCCAACAGGTAAATACCTTGTATCCAAAACGCTTACCTGTGTGTGCAGAAATGCAGGGCCGTCGCCCTGCAGCAGGGTCCCCTTGTGATCTGACAGAGCATGGCTCAGTTTGAAAACCTCAGAGGCTAAAACACTCACCAGATCAGGGCTTTTCACTTTTTTAAGAATTTACTATTTGCTAAGCCTCGATTCTCTTCTATTTGGATTCACAAATGGAAATGGAGGTGTCGCCAGGATTTCATAAGCACTGCCTACCATATTTCCCAAGAATGGGAAGCCTTGTAGCTTACAGATCCAAGGAAGCTGAGTTCAAAGGCTAGGGTTGCCTTTAGCTGGGCGGCAGTCACTTGATGGTCACACAGATAGCACATGAATGACCAGGATGTGGTCCAGAGCAGCTGTGTTGATAGAGGGTCACTGCAGATGTTTGCCATGGCATGGACTGGTAGGCTCTTTAAATGACTGCCATTGGAAGGAAATTGCTGATCAGGTTAATTTTTTTTAACTTGAAAAAGTAACAACTGAGAGATAAAATATGTTAGCCCTAGTGTCAGACAACTTAGAAGTGATTTGTATTTCTAACAGTGGCAACAAAATCTCACTGCATCATAGTATCCCAGGAAGGTGCTCATCACAGACTTTTATGTAAATTATCAACATTGTCCCATATGGGACAAGCATTTGTCAGAAAGGCAAACACATCTGCATACAGTAGCACTTGTGTGTCTGGGAGAAAGTTTATCAAGTCCCAGTTTGTCTAAGGATAGTTTTTCAGGAGGATGCTCTAGTATTCTGATCAGTAGCAATGAGTTATTACCCCAGGGGTCCTTTGAGGAATCTTCTTAATCTCAGAGATAATTAAAAAGGGAGCCGGGCTACTATCAATAATGCTCAAGGTGCTTTGCTTCCTGGCTTTCCAAAAGGGGAAAACTTGACACTTTGCTCAGATGGTTTAAATTATCATCTACTTATAGACAAGACCAGGACCTGAATGATCTCTTAAAATCTATTCAACTTCAGAGCTGGGAGAAAGCTCTCGGGTGTACTGTTCATTTGTTACCATTGTGTTTTCTGCCCCTGCTTCATATGCCTGTGCTTTCTTAACAAAATCCTGTAGAGCCTGCTTCAGCTATGCTGGTGATGTAAATGTCAGCAGTTTAAAACACCCGGATATGTCGCTTTAGTACCCACTGAGAAAGTATGCAAACAGCCCTAAATTTATAGCCACGACCTGACCACACAGTCTTATGCCATAAATTCATATTTATAGTCTGACCACAACATCAAGCAACTACATGCTCCCAAGGGTTGGAGAATAATTGCACTATTTAATTATTTTTGAGTCAGTTTTGCTCTGTCCCTTATGAGAAGACCATCTGTTAGACAGTACGGATTCTGCCCTGTACCACATTTCAGAACTAATAAAATCAGCGCCTCGTCCCTTTGTCTCCCTACTTGCAGCTTGATTGTGTGGGCTGTGTTTGCTGGAGGTGCACAGAGAGTTCCCCTCCTCTGCGTTTCCTCCTCTTGCCTCCTTTCTGTTCCGTGTGTCTCCCTGAAAGCTGTCCGATTTTAGTGGGCTGAGCAGGACAGTGGGAGGAGGAGGAGGATATTCGATGTGGTGAAAGCACAGTGATCATCCATCGATGGGGCTCAGGAGCCCACGAGCTGCCCGCACCGGCCTCATCCATCATCCTGCCACCGAGCTCCTCGGGCTCTTTCTGGTGTCTCCCATGTAGTCAGCTGAGAAGCTGTTGTTACTGATCAGGGCCACAGCAATATTTAATAAATAGTTAAAGGTGATGGAGTTTTGAAATTAGGAGGCTCAGCTTGCGAGTGAGGTTCTGCAGCTCTTTGTAACTCTCCCATTCTGTGTTATTGTTTTTGAGGTACTCCAAAGAGAATTATCTCTGAAAACAATTTGGGAAGCTCTCAAGGGCACTGGATTCTTTACCCCACCCCGCCAATCCATGCAATTAAAAATATATCGGGTCCATCATAGCTGGTAGAACTTTGCTTCTTTAAGATAACTTGAGAAACAACTGAATTTGGAAAAGGAATCTGGCATTCATGTACAGTACAATCACATATGTGATTTTTTTTGGCTATTATGGAAGATATCGAAGTGTCAAACACTATGTATAATAACAGTCTAATTATCTTGCTTCCAAAGGGTACTTCGTTATACAGCTTGAACTTGTTCCCTGCCTACCATACCCTCCTGCTTTATGAGTGATGTTTAAACATTTCGGATACATTAAATGTTTTTGGAAAACCTGGACTAGGCTTGGAAGAGCGTTATGTCGATGGAGTTTTGATGGTTTTGAAATATCGCTTAAACTGAATGGCTCAAGATGTGCAGTCATATTAAATCAATGCTGAAAAGTTACAACTCTAATAAATTGTATTTATGCTAATGGTTGAATCTGATTTACTGCAGCCATTAAAAGTGAAGAACAGGCCAGGCATCTTTCCAGAGCTGCCGTTTTCTGTATCTTCTCTTGGATTCTTTCACAGCCCCGCAAAGTGTGCCGGCCCCCTCCAGCATCCGCAGTATCGATGGGTACAGTGTTGAGGTGACCTGGGATGAACCTGCTGGGGTTACAGGTGTCATCGAGAAGTATGTGCTGAGAGCTTACAGTGGGGATGACCCCTCCGTACCCCGAACACCCTCTGCCAGCACTGAATGTGTGGATACCAGTACCTTCACAGGTAAAGGGAGTCCCTAAAGGATTTGAATTTTAACTTAATGTTTCTGAAAGTGCATTTAATAAACACATATTTTTGCCGTCTTGAAAACACACATTATCATCTTGCATGGTGGAAGCCAATTATCTTCCTCCCCAGCATGGAGAGGATAACTCTGAGGTAGACGTGAGTTTCCTGGGGAATTTCTTTCCAAGGAGATTCTCTCCATCCCCTGTAGACTAGGGCAGAGGTGGCCCTGGTCCTTGTCACTCTACAGACCTTTTCTGAGGATCTTGCATAGCCACGGTACCAGCTTATCCTACTTTACCATGCAGGACATCACTCTTTGGGATTAGCCTGAGTTCACACCAGCGGTATTTATTGTAAAATTGCTGATTAGTCCTAATTAGCTCAAGGTGGAGGAGCCTTAGAGCCCCAGTGGTCTGACTGGCAACCTGGTGAATGGATTTCCCACAGTGCCACCTGCCATGAAGCACGATTACAGTGAAATGCACCCCACACGCCACCTCTGTCTCCCACAGCCAAGCCCAGTGGAGGTAGACAGTATTTTTCAGCCTTAGGAAATATTAAACATATTTCAATGGAAAGCCAAATTTAAGTCTCTGACCAAAAACAAACAAAAAAAAAAAAAACAAAAAAAAACCAAACCAAAACAAAACAAAAAAAAAGCACAATACATTGAATTTGATAGAAGAAAATTTTCCTCCATGAAAAAAATGTATAAATTTAGTTTTTGTATACACGGGCATTAGAGTAGACTTACATGGCCCTCCTCCCAGCATCTCTATTGCTCAGCCTCCTCAGGTCTTTCCTTTCTCCTTTAGATTTTCAAGAAACTATACCTAAATACCCGTGTAAATCAATTTTCCAAACAAACAAAAAACAGAAAACCCATATACCTTCTACTTTCTTCCTCTGGCCCTATACAATGCCATCCTAAATCACTCTACAGTTTACCTTTTTTCTATGTTACACATGGTAGCTCAGCAGACTGGATAATACCAAACAGTCTATCATAGACCTTCTCACACCCTGATTTTAAATGGGCCCCAGTAATGACACCCATCCTTTATTATCTAAAACAAACCCCTCCTTTCAATCTCCCATTTCAATCTTTTTTTAAATTTTTGTTTCAAGAGAAAAAGAAAAAAAAAATAGAAAAAAGGGTAGAAGTAATACAAAATTTCAAAAAAATAAACAGTAAGAAATCACTAGTTATTAGGTTACATATTGTCATCTTAAAAACAGTTGTTCAAGTTATCATATTAAAGCATACAAAGTGGACATTCAAACAGTGATACTGAAAACAGTTCTGTTCAATGATCCAACAAAAGCTCAGTAATATGGTTATCTATCTTATACACTTAAATATACATGCAGTTGTATCCTTTAGAACACTTCCTTTTCTTCTGTTTTTTAAAATAACAATTACACATTTGGGGTTTTATTACTACCCCAGTTCTTATTACTTTTTTGAAGAGAATAAAACTAAATGTGACAAAACAAAACAGAGTCAGTCAAATCAAAAGGATGGACATAGTACATGATGTAAAAACAGAATACAAGGTATCTTGTTTACTTTTTGAAATCACCCAGAGCTTAGCTTCCTTGGTCATCCTACTCCTCTGATGCGTTTCTATTTTGTCTCAAATTAGACACCAGAAATGAAACCAGGATCTATTATACATGAGTTTTGTTATTTTCTTACTTCAAAATTTATGGACTGGTTGCATCTTTCTATTTGGTAAGGCTTGTATGAGGAGTTAAATAGATTAATTTGCTAAAGCACTGGAAGCCATTTCCGGCACAGAGTAGGTAGCTGGAATCCTTTTAATTTTCTTATTTTAAAAAGCGTTTCTCTCTTTTACCCAACCTGATTGTACGGAGCTTCCCTTACCCCAGCAAACAGGAAACCTCCACAGACCCTCTCGAGCATAGCCCTTCCCGCTATCTCAGGGATGTCACTCGTAACCTACCTTCTGTAAATGACAACCTCTGTCTCCTGCTTTGATGTGACCGCAGAGCCATCTAAGCGGCTTCATCCCAGGACTTGTTATGAATGCAGATTCGGTGACCTTCTTCACACCTGCTGGAGCAGAGGCCTTCGGAGTAGCCAGTCCTCTGCTGAGTCCGAGGCTCGCCAAAGCCTGAGAGTCTCTGTTCTTGTGTCTTCGCCCCAGGATCATTCAAATTCTGTCTGTTATCTCTGATTGTTAAAAACAAACTCACCCACATAGTTCAGAGATCCATTCATCCGAAATCCCCTTCCGGCCCCTCTCTCCTCTTCCCAGACTTGCCCTTAGTGGAGGAACTAGGTACAGACTCCCCACTTCTTCGCTGCGTCTGGCTTCTACTCATTTCTGTGGTCGAGCTCTCATGTGCCAAACAGTGTTGAAAGACTTGTCCTTCAGCAGCACTGCACTGTAGATTCACAATGTTTATGACACTTGCTGTCGAATGAAAACATGACAGTGTGTCTTCATCCACCTTTATCTCCAGCTCTGGCACCATGCAAGTTCTGGCTCTGTCCCAAAGTTCAGATGACCACGAACGTGTAGTTCTGAATTGATCTAGCACATCACGGCTGCCACGACAGCACCCCCAGAGACGCTCATGAAAGATGACTTAGAATTCCCTCAGAAAGTGGCAGGAATGATGGGATGAATGCCTCAGTGAGAGGGGGCATCTTGAGGGGGATTCATGGCAATGTGTCTTTTACTGTAAAAATTTAAAAATTCCAGAGTCTACTTGTCTCATAGAGCAACCAAGAAGCGAGTGTGACTGCACGTATGGGTACAGCACATGGCACAGGGAGGGACACGTGGACAGCATGGCACAAAGGAGAACGGTCAGAGGTCTGTAATGTGCCAAGCACAGTGCTGAACTGATGGTGGTGTTTCCTCAACCAAAGAGTAGTACTTTTCTGGCAGAATTATTTGAAAGTTTGCACAAATTATACCTTCACAGTCAGGCAGACTACAGGACTATGCAATTCATTTTATCCTAGCCAATACCAAATTTTGTAGTCTTATTGATGGTTTATACTTCTGTGACACCTCTACATGGGTTAATTATTAATTTTTCTATTCTTTGATTTGCATTTTTCACTGAGTCAAAATGTCTCTCTTCATATGAAGAATATATGAGTACTCTTGTGAATTTTGTCTTTGATTTGCATTTTATGCACATTCTTAAAAAATATTTTAGAACATTAATGTAACATTTTAAAAGTCTTTTTGTGTTAATTTTCCCTGAGTGATTGGAAAAAAATCCATATTTTTCATTCATGTGGACTATTATTTGTATGAGATACACTACATTGATAGTATATACTGAGTTTTTTGAGATATTCTAAATTTAAGGTAAGATCAAATCAGAAGCTGGGTGCAAAGAAGCATGCCAAATTAAATCAGCCTCTTGCAAAATTTTGAAAGCTGTCTGCCTGGAGGAGGAGCCTCACCAGCCTGACAGTCAATACTGTGTATTATAGGGTGTGCGGAGCAGATAAGTGGTCTGCAGAGAGAAGAAAATTACAGGATCACTGATGAGTTGATATTCATTTTATTTACTTTTATATGCCAAACCTGATAAAAATTAGGGAAAAATTATCAACTATTAATGTGATCATGTCCATTTCACCTTAAGATGCTAAATTTTTGTTTGCACTTTTCTTGTTCTTATTATTTTATGGTCATCATGTATATTTTAAGCTTCAAGTCATGCTGTATTAGATATCTCTCTCTGTTTTCATGGAGTTGCATATTCACTTGAAGTTCTTTGTGTTTTAATAGGGATGTTTTACCATTCACATTTATTTTTATGATCCATCTAACTGCTCTTATTTCTGCCATGGTGACTTAGCTATCTGGTTTTGTCATTGTTTTTTAATGATTATCAGATTTTCTATTCCTGTCAGTACGGACTAGAAATTCTGTAATTTTTCCCCACTAAACTCTATGCAGCCTACAGCTATAACACATGGGCCAGCGCAGACATGCACAGCAGGGCATCTTCAAGACAGAATGACTCTTCCCTGGCCAGGAGAACTCTCCAGTTTGCAGCCTCTGAATAATGAGGGATATGTGAATTTGAGTACCATCAAACCCAGCTTGGGTAGCAGCCAAACCCAGGAATTTCATGGTATGAAAATGAATACTAGAAAATAAGGGAAAGAAGTAGAGAGTGAGAAAGCAGATTTGGAGGTGTACTAGATGTCTTTCTGTTGCTGTGTCAAATACCTGAGAGAAAATAGCTTAAAGGAGGTGGGATTTATTATGGCTCATCGTTTCAGAGGGGTTGGCCCATGGCTGATTGGCCCGTTACTGTTAGGCCTACGCTGAGTCAGAAAGTCATGGTGGAAGCTTGAGATGGAGGAAGCTGCTTCTTGAAATGCGAGAGTGGTTCTCCTTATACTTTCTAAAAGAGTGAGAAATGATGGGCCAGGACCCCAAAGTCTCCTCCAATGGTAGCTCCCAGTGATCCATTTCCGCCACTACCAAAAAAAGTAGGTAACATGGATAAAAGCACAGTTTGCTCTTTATCTTGAAATTAATTCCCCTTTGGCACTTCTAAGGTTACTTTTGCTTAGATCTTAATATTTTAATTAATTTGCTTGAGAGAGTCATATTTATTTGAGTAAAGTAATGCAGCTGCTGGGTGTACAGGCAATTTAGATTTATTGTCTGATAGAGGATTCTTTACCAATTAAGTTAAAAAATGCTACCTGAAAATGTATTGGTTTCTTTTCATTAATTTTTTTCTGTTATTAATGAGCTCTTTTATTCTTCAAATCTAGGTCTTTCTTCAACTTGGAAAGTCTTCTCTTGTACATACATAGTCATTAGTTCAAGTGAGAAGCTGCAGCTTTGGATTTTATATATGTTTTCCCAGATTATTCCCCTTATTTTAATATCTTATAGGTCTCCAGAACATATAATATTTTTATGCTATTAATGTATTTACAACCTCATTTGGTTTTATTTTTAGAGCACACCTTGTATAGTTAAATCATTCTAGGTTCAAAATCCAACTAGTTGCTGCATGATCTCAGGTAAGTTTAGAATGTACCCCTGCACCAGACCCTCCTCACACAGCAACCAAGGATGAAAACCTCCTTTGTATTTTGAAAATTGTTGTGAAGATAAAAATAAATTACTTACATAATATTTTGGTCAGGAATGGGCACCCCAGGAGTGTCCAGTGAGTCAGTTTCCCTTGTCCTTCTGAGTCACAGGCTCTGAATTCTGGGCGGCCGTCTCACCCCGGCTTCCTTTTCATTCCCTGAGTTTTGTGCTGCTGTTTCTGCCTGCTGACCCTCCTCAATGAGCTCTGATTTTTCTGTCTCAGTTTTCACGTGAGTTGCCTTTGTTTCTCAGCACATCTCTTACTATTTGCTGCCTCCGTCTTCCCAAGTTTCATCTTTATCTCTGTTGGTTCCCGTTGACTCTCTGACCCTTTGTTTCATGGACTCCAAGTTCTTCAGATTTATTGATGTCATATGATTCTATGTATTCGACTTCCCAAATCAGATTCTCCCCAGAACATGGTATTCTTCTGTAATCCGAAGACTGCATTTTTATCTTCCTTTTGGGTCGTGATGTCCCCATCTTCTCCTCCAAAGGAAGATCCAGCGAGGTCCCCTTGAACCTATCTTCAGCCTGGGAATTTGCGCAGCAGATTAAAAACCCTTCCAGAAGGATGTCAGAGTTCGTCAAGTGATAACTTCTGGTAGCCTCGCAGGAGGCCTGCAGCCTAAGTTCCTTTCTTCCCAGTGTTTGGTGAGAGTGGAAAGCACATGGCACCCAGTTAGAAATTTGGGGTGCCTGGGATTCTCTTTCCAGTATTCCACTTGTCTTTGCCTGGCACCTTCCATGTATTTATAAACCTCTGGTCATTCCACTGGGATTCTGATGAGATCATAGTTCACAGCCATAGGTGCCGACTCAGGGGGGAAGCCTTAAAGAGCACAGATGCCCATGTGCTCGATGTTAAATGTGCACAGAGCATTTGAGTTAGTTTGTCTGGCATTCAGCCTGAGCATCAGTCTTCTATAAAGACCTTGGGTAATTTTGTTTGGTCAGCATTGGGAAATGCTGGTAAAAGGGAGAATTGATACCAATAGTTAAGTTTCAATTTTCTCTAGAAAATCTTATGACAGCTTCTATCTCCCCAGAAAAACAAAAGTGTGGGTGGTAGGAGGTAAATGTGTATCTTTGCATCTAATATATAGGTGTAAACAATAAGATAATAAAGCTAAGTAGAAATAGTAACAAAAGAATATCATAGGGAAACACAAATTAAGTGTACTGATTGTTGGCAAGAAGTGGAAATTACGGTCAGACTTAGGAAACACGCGGAAGCACCAGAAAGCAGATGATTAAAAATGAATGTAACTAAGAGAAGTACAAGAACAGAATAATGAAACAGTATTTGCCATTCATGAATTTGGTTACCCGTGGATTAAGTGAGATAAATCCCAGTAGTGGTGGAGAGTCCAAAGGTTAACAGTCCCGCTTAGGAGAAAATGGGCCCCTTTGGGCCATGGGGTCTGGATTCTGTGCCCACAAGGCCAGAGTTCAGAGCTTGGAGTTCTTGAAAGTTCATTTCCTACGCCGGAGCTTGGGGTGGAAAGCCCCATGGTGATCGCTCCTCTGTACCCGTAGACTCGTTGCAAAGGGCACCAATTAACTCCACTCAGGCCACCTTGATTTTCCCTACGGTGCAGTTAACACTCAGAGCTGCTGCCCGGAGAGGCCACGTTCCCCTCAAATGGCGGGCTGTGCCAACAGCTGCTTCCCAATCTGATTTGAAATTCCATCAGGAGTGACAGGATTCAAGAACTGGCCATCACATCATTGCTTTTTCCTTAGTATGTTTAACTGTAAACTGAATTATCAGTACAGTGATAACCTGGCACAGTGCTGGGGCCACAGTTGGTACAGGAAATGTTTTCTCAATTTTATTCTTGCAATTCATTGAACAAAAAACCTAAGAATTATATTTATTTGACAAGTAGATAAATAATAAAGTTTATGATTTGCTATTGTGAATTATTATAATATTCACTAATATTATATTTCCCTTAATATTTTTAGAGCATGAACCAATCATGTATAAGCTCGACTGTGATGCAAACCAACCTACATTTCTATAGCAATACAAAAAGCCTTACAATTGATAACTTGTATCACTGAAAACAGTCCAGACTTTATACACAGTAGGCTTGAATCTTTTGTCTGAAAAAGGTAGTTTACAGACTGGAAATCTGTCTAATTTTTCCATAGCTACTACTAATAATTAGGGACTCCATTCTGTTGATTATAAGGTGGTCCTCAGAATGCCTCCTACAGCATGGTGCTGGCCTTAGAAGTCTGTGATCATTTCTCCAGCTGGTTCTTTGCAGAAGGTTTTGTGGACCGTGCAGTGGAAGATTGTCATGTTGAGAGGTATGAGGTGAGAAGGGCATTTGAACCCACGGCCCAGGCTTGAAGTCCTCCTGCTGGCTTCCTTCCCCTGCTCTGAATTGCAACTGGCCTAATTGCCAGAAAGAGGCTGGGGCCAGCGGCTTAGCAGAGCAGTGTAAGTGGGGGCTCTGACCTTCGGGTCAGAACCCGAAGACAGCCCAGTGGAACAGAGGTGATAATTATGTGGGGTCTCAGGAAAGGGACACGCTGGCTCATTAGGTCTGGAGATCCTGGGGAAAGGGGTGAGAACCTGTATTTCCAACCCACCACCCCTTTCTGCACTACCCACTACACAGCCAAGGAACTCACTGCTTTTATGGGAAATGGAAACAAAATCACATCTAAATCACAGGATGCTCATAGAGTTCAGAGAGAGAGAGACATGGGACTCGCTGCAGGGAGTGTGACCAGTGTCTTGGAGGGGGCTCTCCGCCTATATTTAAGTTCATAGTCACTTAGCTATCCACCTTGGAAGTAAAGAAAGGCAAAAATGATAAAACCTGAAAAGATAGCACAGAGGCGGGGCGCTGTCCAGCCCTGACACTGCAGGTACCTGGCAGCCGGAAGGATGGGATGGCTGGGTTTCCCCAGCAGCTGACAGGGAGGCGAAACTCGTGGTTGGGTTCCCTTCAAACTCGTGGTTGGGTTCCCTTCAAACTCGTGGTTGGGTTCCCTTCAAACTCGTGGTTGGGTTCCCTTCAAAGAGCACAAAGGCACAGGTGCCTGAAAAGTCTTTGAGGCAGACACAAAGCCAAGTGTCCTGCATGGGCTGGGGAGGAGTTGGGCAGGGGATCTTGAATCACGAGTTATTCTGGTCTCAGCCAGCTATGCTTTTAGGTCCAGGCATGAGTGTATCAATCAGATGCTGGTGTGCACATGTGCGTACGTGTGTACACATGCACAGAATTTCACTTTGAGTATTTAAGTTACATGTATCATTATACCTACCTGAGCAGACTACAAAGGCAAAGTAAGAGAAAGCAACTGTAACTCACTGCTGTGCAGATTTTTGGGCAATGTTGAGAATTCTTATTGTGCACTTGTGAATATGGCCCCAGGCTGTTTGTGTTTCCGTTTATTTCTTTAGACCATGATTTCCTGGAGAACAGGAATTAGGTATTATAGTAAATCTTGCTTGGATATTTCTCAAAGATGGAGACCAGTGCAATTTCTTAAAAAATAAAGGAATGAATAAATATATGAATTTAGTTTTCTGCTGCCAACCCCTGAGTAGTACAATATTACTACCGTTTTATCACACTGATTTGGATTGAGGATTTAACCACTGGTCCTTACTAAAGTCTCGCTGGTACTACAGTTCTCTCAAGTTTTTCATTAAATGATGTATAGAACAATAATGTATTGCTCATAGATTGGGAATCTAACCTATTTGCCCTATGGAAAATATATTGGGACAATGAATAGAATCTTAAGATTTATTCCAAAATTTAAACTTCTTAATTGAGCCTGTGCACTGTATAATTATAGTATAAAATAATAGAAGCCAATACCATTACAAGGCTGGTAAATATACAAACAGAAAATATTTTAACATTAACCTTTATGTTCTAGGTTGCTGTTAGATTCTACACTTGCAATTTACTCTTCTACAGCTTGTTTGTTTGTACCAAGAATCAAACTTAGGACCTCACATTTGCCTGGCAGGTATTGTACCACTGAGCTGTATCTCCAGCCCTGCAATATGTTTTTATACAGTTCCAAAATATAGACCAAGCACTCTCTCTGAAGTGCGCTATTATATAGAGATGGCATTTATTATGTCTAATTCATTTCACTTGAGATAAAGGGAATCCCAAATAACAATGATTTAACAAGGTGAAGTTTTTGCTTCTCTGGCAAGAGATGGCCACTATTAGTCAAAGTGGAAGCAGAATGTACATTGAGCTAGGGACCCTTCCACTTTAGCTTTTTATGGGAGTATCTTGGGGACAGGTCTTTTACCTCATGAGTCAATAAAGCTGCATGAGCTCCAGCCCTCCAAACTGATTTCCATGTGGAAGACAGGAAAATGTTTAAAGATATGTGCATTCACTTTAATTACTTATTTAGAATGTGCTTCTATACCTCTAATTAGCTTCTATGGGAAAAATTTAGTCATATGGCTGTATCTAGTTGCTGGTAGCATTGGGAAAAAAATGACCGCTAAAAAATACCTTTCCACTTTACTGAGGAAGAGGAATGGCACACAGAATGAAAGGCAATTAGTGGTCTTCACCACCATCAGCAAATACTAAAAGAAGTGACAAAATGTTCTTAAGTAATGGTGGTGTTAAGAAATGAATTTTGAAGAAATTTTTGCCAACTTTTTGCTACTCCATAAATTAATATTTTCAAGCTATTCCAAATACTTCTTTAAATGTAAAGCTTAAAAGATATTAGTTCAAAATCTTCACAGCACAAAACTGTGGCCTCTGACTTAAATAGAACTTATGTAATGTCCCCGCCTAGCTCATGGGAGGGACCTCGTTAGGTTCTGCGGCGCTGATGCACTAATGGCTCGTCTAGCACTAGAATGCACAATGCACCTCGGTGACTTGGACACTGTGAAAAGGTTTTAACTTTTTAAAACAAGTTGTCCATTTTGTTTCATGAAGGACTCGTACAAGATTTGAATTTTTTAGTGTCCCTGTGCCACGTTTGAGAGTGGTTAATATGTGAGTTCTGAGGCACCGTGGTGATGTCATCAGTGTGTGTGACAATCAATGCAAATGCCTCAAAGTCACCAGGGGGGATTTGACAGTCCCCTCAGCTATTGGTGTCCACCTTTTAAAACCACCTTGTTTACCTTTAAGAAAAATTTAGACTTGTAATATACTTAAGACAAATCAAAATCTCCAACATAGTCATCAAGAGTGACACACGCACATGTGCACACACACATGCACACACCCCCCCCCCCGCAGGCATTCACAGAGATTCCTTGTGCATCAGTGGCTTTCGCAGAGGAACACTACTGGCGTACACACTTGCTGCTTGAGGGAACAAGTGACTACCTCTTCTTTACAGAAGGTAGCTGTTAGCAGTGAACTTGGACCTCCACACACATTTGAAGGAGCATTTTAGATAAAATTTTTGCTATTTTCTTCCTGTGTCTCTTTCTGCTTGTACAGCTGGGGCTTAGACAGGACAGGAGTAACAGTGGTCTGGAGAGGGAAGGGACAGACTCATCCAGAGCCTCTGCAATGGGCCAATGCTACCAAAGGCGCTTACCAGGGCACTGTCCTTGACGGGGGACTGCGGCTTCCTTTTCTGCTGGCTCCTCACTGGCCTCCCTGTGTGGTCAGCTCCAGTATTTCCCTGGCGAGCTCCCTGGATTCCCAGGTCAGCCCTGTGTGTGAGGAGAACTTGGCAAGCATGTGGCTTCCTATTGACATCGACAGAGACTCTGGTTCTTACCGCAAAGGCACTGGCTGGACCTATGAGGTCAGGTGTAAGTGTGCTAGGAGACTCTCGACCAGAAAATGCTTTGAGAGCATAAAGATCACTGTGTAAGCCACGCTGTAAGACCAGGATTAGGCCTCACATTATAAGGGAGGGAACCAAAAGTATCTTTTTTCTTATTTGTAAGCATCCAAATCTGCATAGTCTTTGATCCAAGGCACAAGATCTTCTGTGGCTCCTGCTAGAAGTTTGAAACAAGGTCAGCAAACTGCTCAGAAGGAAATTAAAAGCGAGACAAATCACGGTGAGGTTTGCAGAAGGTCTCGCAGGGCCAGCCTCAGCGGGGTTGCCCCTTTCTTTCTTGGGTGAAATGGAAGTGGACTTTTTTTAAATGAAAACTAGAGATTCTTCTTTTTACAAATGCCCCCTTCCTTGTCTACTAAGAACCCCATGAGAGGCATCCTGAGTCAGTTTCCAGATCCCTCCTGGTGCATTCCTTCACCTGTGTTTGACAGGTGTCCTGATTCAGCCTCGTGGTGTCGCTGTGCTCAAATGTGTGTAAGGACCTCAGTTTCCAGCAGTGCCTTCCAGCTGGCAGAAAACTCGCACCTTGGGCTGGTTATTCTCTGTACTCTAGCCACGGGGCCGGTTAAGACCTTAAAGAGTGGCATCTCTCATCCCCACCCGGGATCGGGGGCCTGTGAAGTCGCTTTCTCCTTGGCCTGTCCCCGGCGAGTTCCTGCCGAAAAGGTGGCCTCTTGCCGTTGTCTCTCCAGGTGTGGTGGCTGCTCTGGCTGTGGGGTCCCTCACCAGATGGCCTTCTTAATAAATGCCTTGCCCACCTGCACTTTCTTGCTCCAAACGTGAGACGCCAGCCAATAAGTGAGAGAACTGCAAGTCTGCTGATTTCTCCGGAGGTGGGGGCAGCCCCGGGAGGGGAGCAGAAGCCGCTCCTGTGTTTTCTGTGACTGCTCCTAATTAGGGACCAGGAGGTAGATGACGAGAAGACACCCCTTAGAAACAGCAGGACTGTTGAGGGGTGGGGGGAACGCGTCCTCGGTGCTGGAGTCCGTCTGAAGTATCATGCGTGATCTTTGCAAAGGCACCGCTGACTCTGGACTCAGGGTAGACGCCTGGTGTCTGCACGTTTCACCGCCAGCCTCAGAGTGCAAGGGAAATGAGTGGGTAATGAGAGCAGAACAGCCAGTTCTTTAATTGAATTAAAAGCTGGGTGACATCAATGCAGACACCTGTCCAATTACAGACAGGCCAAGGTGTTTACCATTGCTGTACAAGCGATTCGAAGATGACAGGAATCTTTCCGCCCACAGATTAGCATAATGAAGGAGAACAGATTACAGTGGATGGCGGCCAAGCACCTAGGCTGGCAGCGAGGGTGGGCCAGGAGGGAGGCCACGGCAAAGGATGGAAACAGAAACCGGGTCCTTTTGATGGTCCAAATGGGCTTGGCTTTCAACTAACGGAATGCCGTTTCGCTGCGGGTCTCAGGCTCGGGTTCCACGCAGAGCATTTGTCCTTGGCTGCCTGGAGTCCCAGGAGTCAGAGAGGCTCAGCCTCAAAGCCCGCTCCACACCGCCTGTTAGGGCTCATACAGCTGTTTCACCCCCATGGTGATTTTCTCTTCCACAGTCAGGCTGCCTGCGATTATTAATATTTCTCTTTGACTCCTTTTGAAACTTGAGGTTAGAGCGAAGGAAAGTGTGGTGATGTTAATTAATCAGGCAGAAGATACCATGGCTGTGACTGTGGGGAGGTGAGGGGGGCTCTCCCAGGAGGAGGGCAGCTGGGTGGGGCTCGGGATGGAGTCTGCATTTTCAGTCAAACACCCACCGAGTGCCCATTTTTTATAAAGCACGATCATAGTATGAGCTGCAGGAAAATGCCACATGTAGGAGATGTGGCCAGGAGGTGCAGTGCATGTTAAGTTTTTTAGAGAGATTATTACAGTGAAAGACACATCATTATTAAGCTGCCTAGAAGGGCTCCCTCTCACTTTGCAAGCCCCTGTCCTGTCCCTCCTGCCGCAGCTCTGTAGCAGCTCTGCAAGTCTTCTTTCCTGAGAGTCTTTGCTTGCGCCGTCACAGCTGCCTCCAAGTCTGGAACTGACTCAAAACATTTCTCCTTCATGGTCATTGTGACTTTGGGGAAGAGCAGAAAGTCACAAGGCACCAGCCCCAGAGAGTAAAGCACGTCACAGTGACTTTATGAGCCCGCCTTTCTGCTGCATGGCACCAGGCTGCAGCATTCGGTGTTTTTAATCACAGCTCCTTAAGACAGGACAGGAAACTTCAGAGCCACTTCAGAGTACAAGGCAGGGACAAGGGGGTGAGTGTGTCTGGAGCCAGGGGTAGGATTCTGGAGGGAGTTATCACCAATGCGTGTTTTACCGTGGTAAGATTTTTAATTTGGCATTCTCCACATATTTTGTTCACACTGTAATGTGAAAGGGTGCCCTGCATCCCTGGAAAGGAAGGACTCACGCATGGCAGGCTTCCTCCAGGCTAGGGGACCTTCTCAGAGCGCTGTTTGGAGCCCTCTCTGAGACAACTGTTAAATTCCTGCCAGGGTCAGTTTCTCCTTCTGAAAGGAATCCCCGGCCTGCTCTGGAGCTGAGGCTTTCTGCACCCAAGGTGGCCGTCAGCACGCAGGTCAAAGGAGAGGGCTGACCGGACGTGTGACTCCCTTGGCGTGGTGTGGCATGCCTTCACCACGGGAGGCATTAATGCAAAATGTGCAAAATGCATTATCACTGCACACCCAGGGCCTGCTGGCAGGGAGGATTTTAAACCAGATACCAGCGATGTGCCTGTGTTTCCGGGGACCCTCACACTTTTAAGGCATCAATACTGCTTATATTATGCTTCTGGGCTGTTTCTCCAGCCTGCTTTCTTCCTTTATGGAAAGAGAGCGGCAGGCTGCCAGGCCTGGCCCAGACCGTTTTCTGGTCCCACAGAGTTCCATGGCTGGGAGGGAGTTTGAGAGGTCGCCTGCCCGCCTAGCCGCGATGGGCTCAGTCAGAAGAGACAAGGAAATTTCCGGTGTTCTGCTCAAGGGAGGTCATCCATAGCCAAGCACTCTCCAAGTCCCCACTGCACAGAACTGTTGACTGTGGACACCCCAAGTGTCATAATGCGGGGCTACGCTGCGTTCTCTTTTTTCTGCTGTTTTTTAATTAATTAAGTTTTTGGTACATTTTAGCTATACATAATGATCACATTCATCCTAGGGAATCTGTACCTGGCTTATCTGGATTCTTTTCTCCCAATTTCTCTCCTCTTCCTCACCCTCTCTTCCTTTCTTTATTAACAAAAGCTTTGTTTCCATTTTCCTTCTTCTCTCATTTTTCCCCTCTTCCCTTCCTTTCCCCATCCCCCCTCCCTCCTTCCCCTTCTCATTTGAACATTTGTTTCCTGTTTCACCCTATCTAACTGTAACATTTTGGTCCTTATTTACACTTTTGGATTTTCACACTGGAGCAGCAATGCGATACTTACAGTGTGTCTGATTTAGTTGTGGACATGTTGTCCTATCCAGGGTCCCTTTGAAAATATATCACACTGGATATTTCCTGGTATTCCTTTAAGGAGAATCATGACACAGGCTTGAGGTTACCATCTTTTTTAGATTCATCTTTCATTAACTGCAAGCCTCTTACTGCCTTACACTGGGCAGTCTGGATTGAGAAGAACCCCTTTGCACGTGTGCAGAGATTCTGCTTTCTCTGTGACTATGTGTATCATTACAATCCCTCTAGCAGTAACATTTTCTTATATTAAAAGCCTTGTAAAAATCAATTGTCTTCTAGTGCACCTTCCCTAGAGGCACACGGAAGAACAATTGATAAATGCTTTCTTAGGATGATATATTGTCACAGTGGCACTATTCCTTTCTGCAGAGTATGTAGTCTAGGAATGACTTGGACCCATAAAGCCAGACACTTGTGACAACTATTCAGGGATCTCATGAGATATATCCAAGACAACCTTACTTAGTCTTGGAGAGAATGTGCTCTTTCCTCCTCCTTTGGTAGAGTACAACTTTCTATAAATATCGTCCTTGATCCATCCTGGTAAACTCTCCATTCTGAGAATCAAAGAAAGACAAACTGTGGGTTCTGGACAGTAGTTTGGCTTTGTCATTGTTCCCCTTTACTGAGGATATCCAGGGGAACCAGACCATCTTCCTGCCCTAAACCTTAACTGTCACCTGACTGGAGGAGGGAAAATGCTATTATCATCCCACTCTTCTTTATTCAAGGGGACGATACCAATTTGTCTACAGAGAGCATTAGTCCCGTGGCTTAATAAACTTGGTCTTAGAGATGCAACAGGCAGGACAAGGCCCCTGCTCTCACCCTGGGAGGAAGCCAGAAATACCACAGCAGCCTCTTTGTTTTCAAAATGAGATTTATAAACTATACACATCTTCTCTTTGGGAACTGGAGCGGCCAACTTGTCTGGTTTCTTCTCCTTTGTCCTGTCCTGTTCCACAGCTCACAGTTTCCAGTGTTTATTATCATTTTTCCTGCTGAAATGGGAAATGTGAGCACATTGGTAAACGATTGAAACGATGGTCTCATTTTTTCCCAGAAATTTTCTTTTAAGAAGCTTAAGCTTCTTCTATGGAATGTAATAGTGTTCAATAAACTTCTCCACCAAAGGACAGAGCTGGAGGAAGCAAGTTTGCTGAGAGGGACATTCCTCAATGATTATCCTTCTAACAACTTTCTTTAATTAAATATAGTTCTCCTGTCATCTTGAACCAGAAGTTCTGATCTCCTTAAGGTAAAGATTAGTAATGGAGTTCATCACATATACGCACACATGCACACACACACATATGCAGAAAGAGAGAGAGAGAGAGTGTGACACTTCTTCACACTATGGATTTCAGTTCAGCGTGTGTATAACTACTGTGTGTCTTTGTACAGTATTTCATGTTTCAACCAAATCACCCCATCCGGGTACACACTATTTTTTTTCATCTTCCAAATAAGTGACATTTTGAACAAAAGAAACTAACTTCATAGCACAACTTGCGTTTCTTACATTGGCGTTAAAAATTCTAATACCACACAAACAAGAAGCAACTCAGCCTTTAGACAATAGAATTTTTAACCATAACACTTGGAGTTGAGCTCTCGCGGCCCAGGCAAAAGCTCTCTGAAGGCAAGTGGTCCAGCATTCTTGCCTCATAGCTGAGGCTTGTGAGGCGAGTCCTTCAGGATATGGTCTCTCATTTTCTGTGCACAGATGAAGAAATCAAGGCACAGATGTCTGAACAACTTGCCCGCATTTCTGCCTACTAGGCGCAGAACTGGCCTCTGTGTCCCAGTATTCCACTCAGTGTATCCAGTCCCTTTGCAACTTTGCAGCAGTGTCAGTGGCCATGCAGCAATAGTAACTTGCTTTAAGACATCCACTGGACAGGTGAGAACTTCCTAAGAGAGAGGGAGCTCAGGGTACGGGTTATGGTTGGGGGGACTCCAGAGGAAATGACACCCTAGCAGAAATGAGGTGAAGCAGAAGGTTGACACGGGGGTGGAGAACTTAGAGCTGAGCCTGGCCAGAGATGGTCGGGTGTCCGTGCAGATGAGCTCACTGGCTTGCTGTCTTCTCTGGCCATGAGTTGCATTGTCCATGCAGATGGGTGGATATTTCCATCCAGAAGCAAGGCACGGGGGTCATGGGGTACCAGGGGTGCAAGGTGGGGGGCCTGGGGAGCTGTGGAGGGGAGAGCTGATGCAGCACCTGAGGTGGAAGGCAAGTTGGAGGGATCAAAGCAAACCACTTAGAACATTTGCTTCATTCCAGCCCTTGGCCCTTGTACGTTTTACAATTTTCTGTTGGGAAAGGCGACTACAAAAACATATCCCATTAAAATCTGTGTTTGACGGATGCAAGCTGTCACCAGAATTGGCAGTCTGTAGCAATAACGTATTCTCTAGGCTATTGAAGGTTTAATCAATAAAGAGATATCGGGAATGGGACTCTTTTTTATAAGAATAATAATAATCCATATTTAAGATTAAATATTACTCTTAGAATGTTCCTTAAGAAGAAAAAAAAAATAAAAGTGGTGAGCAAACACCCAGATCACAATTTTGATAATCTTTAATTCATAGGATTAACTAAATCAGGAATGCCTGTCCTGATTTTAAATATCAGTAAAGAAAAATGTGTTTTCCTTTGCACAGGTACTTTTAAGTGCTGAAGAAATCTGGCCTATCCACCACCAAGCTAGGTTAATTCAATACTTTCTCTTAAGACAGGTGTCTCAATTAAATAAACTAATAATTCTGCAAGTAGAAGTACAAAAGCATGATTATCTAATTTGCTAATTGTCCCACTAAGTTAATTTGCATATTTGTTAGCTGCAACATAAACAAATAGTTTGTATATGTGTTTCCTACTGGTAAAATAATGAAGCCACTCTTGGGAGTAACGGCTCCTGAAGCTTGTTAACAGTTCTGCACTCAGAAAAGACTCCTTTGTTACATGCGATTGAAAAATGCCAGGTTCAAGAAAATGAAATGGTTTTGTTTCTGTGGGCGGTCTGGGCACCGGTGTGAGACGCTACCTGTTTTAACTGTTGGGTATCTTGTACTCTGTTTCACGTAATCTATGTGGGTCCCCGTACCCCTAGCCCTGACTGGGTGAAATATGAAATACCTGTTTCATAGCTGCCTTGACAATAAGTGAGTTTCATAATGTTTTTCTCATGAGTTGGCTCACTGTGTGATCAGGACAGTGGATCAAAGAAGGGTATGTTTCTGTTTCTCTTTGTCTTTGTGTCTGTCTTTGAATCTTTCTCTCTCTGTCTCCTCTCTCTCTCTTTTACACACATGCACGCATGCGCACGCTCCTCTTAATAGATGCTCATGGTAAACATGCGAACCCTGTTTGTCCCCCTGTCATCACAGCCACCCTGACAGGCCTGCTCCCCTTCAGAAACTACGCGGTAACCCTAACTGCTTGCACTCTGGCTGGCTGTACCGAGAGCTCCCAGGCAGTGAACATCTCTACTCCACAAGAAGGTAAAGTAATTTCAAAGGTCTTGACTTCCACATTTCAGTCATGAATAATAAAATAGGAGAAGAGCTAAACGCTGCCAGGCCATTTGCTGGAAAACCCCAACCTAATTTGATGACAAAGTGCATTGCCAGGCCATAATTGCTCCATTTTTTGGGGGGTGCGAAAATGAATCAAACTCCATACCCTTTAATGACATGCATCTTTAATAGCTGTAATGCAGATTAATGGGCTTTTTAATTGCTGTTACATTGTTCATGCAAGAGCCTTGTCATTAATATGAAGCATCTGAAAGATTAATGAAAGCTTCCTCATTTTACTATGGCTCTGAAGTAAATCTAGAGACAGTCTGACTAAAAAGAATTGATTGTATGGCGCGGTATGAAATTGAGAATCAAACGGTTGATTTCCATGGTGTCTTTTAACTGCTAAACACCAGCACAGGCAACAATTATTTCAGTATGCTGGAACCTCCAAATGCCAATCGAGGCAATATTAATCACTGCTCAGCTCCTTCTGACTTAAGCCTCACTTTTGTTGTACTTGGAACTTGCAAACCATTGGCATAAATTAACGTTTTTGAGAGCATCCGCTCAGAGACAGTGGAGAAGAGAAAGTATTTTAGCACTCCAAAGGGAAAGCTTCTTTCCCGCACAGGAATGCATCCCTGCAAGAAATAACAGCTCTCAAAACACAGGCGCATCGTGACATCCTACTTCTGTCTCCTGGAGGAGAGGAATGGCTGTTTCTTCTGCTGTCTAGTTGTTAAGTTATTAGAAGATTTAAAAGCTCGATATTTAGGGAGAAAAAAGTCCACCATTTGTCTCTCATTCCTGTGTTCATCTCCTCAACTTTCTGAGTTCCCTTCTCCCCTCTTTTAAACCGTTTAGCAAGCATGGTTTCACCCGGAAGGTGTATCTAAGATATAGTTCCATACAAGGAAGCAGTGGCAAAGAAAAAGAATTTTGTAAAATTTTTATGGTGGCCCACTATTCTCTGCATTGTGTTTCTGACCTAACCAGACTCCCCTCGCCTGCTCACACATCCTCAAGCATTTCCCCCAAATCTTCCCATCTTTCTGGTCTACTGAAAATCGCAGCTTTTCCAACATGTCACTGCATCAGCAGGGTCACGGCTTTCATCTCTTCTTCTGTTTGCCATCGCTGACCCTCACATGGGACAGGTGTTCTCAGGGCTCTTTATTACCTTTATGTCCACAAAATTCTCTGTAGATTTTGGCTATACTATTCACACCTATTTCACAGTGATGTCTCAGAGAAATACATACTCTTCCCATTTATATTTCCTTACTTTTTAGGGAATTCCTAAACTTCTAACTTTTCTAAGAATTTAGTCCCAAAATATGGAGCAGTGTTCACGTCTAAGGGTCAAGTTTTCACAATACTTAGTGCCCGTGCCTCAAATTGACCACTGGGTAAAATGAAGAATTTTCTTAAAGTGCACACGACATAGACATGGAATGAATTGATTCTCCATTTTGCTGGCTATTTTAATAGCTCATGAACCACTGTCATCAGAGTGGGGCATCTCAGGTCCCAAGCTCCTGGAGGCCAGGGAACTCTATCAGCCTAATTGCTTTCCTGTCCCGCCCCATGTAGTCACCCTGGGTTATTATACTTTTGATGAAGTAACGCAGACTTCAGTCAAGTGAACTAGCGTAAGTACGCCCCATCCATCACCGATGCAGATTCCCATAAATTCAGGACAGTTATTTAGCGCTTTCCTGAAGCAATTACTGACAGGCTGCCCAGGAATCAGGAACATACTCATGCATGGGATTTCAGGCTTATTCCATGATTTATTGGTTTAGGTCTGAAAAGTTTGAGTTAGAAAAGTAAACTAAAATTAGACTCTATAAATCTTTTTCCTTTTTTTTCCTTCCCTCACAGCCCCAAAAGAGGTTCAGTCTCCAGTAGCCAAATCCTTTCCCACATCCCTGTTACTCTCCTGGAATCCACCCAAACAGGCAAATGGGATTATCACCGGATACTCTCTCTACATGGATGGGAAGCTCATCTACTCAGGAAGTGAGGAGAACTACACGGTCACAGGTAAGAGCTCCATCCTTGTTGGTGAGTAAGACATATAAATGCACATGTACCCGCCAGACACACACTGCACGCTGTATAGTTATGTGGAAAATGTGATATTATTTTTTTTGTCTTTTGAGTCAGTGTCTCGCTATGCAGTTCAGGCTGGCCTTGAGCTCACTTTGTAGTCCAGCCTGGTCTCAAATTCGCAATGATCCCTCTGCCTCAGCATCCTGAGTGCTGGGATTACAGGCGTGAGCCACTACACCTGGCGGAAATGTGATTTTTGAAAGTGCATTGTTTAGTTTTGTCTCTGGTCCCATGATCTTTATGGTCATTTTAGTCTTACAGTGAAATGGGAGTGGACGTTGGGAAGGTCCCAGCCCCAGATGATGAGCTGAACCTGCTCCAGATCACATAGAACATAGCACTAAAGTGGGGTCCAATGTGGTGTCCCCACACCACACTCCCAGGCCCAGGTGATGGCCAAGGTGGCTTTCAACTTCCGTGGTCCTATGGCTACTGCCCTTACCCCCACCCCCATGAATGTAGAGTAACCTTCAGAAGCAGAAGTGCGGTTCACCATGGTCTGAATTTTAAACCATTTATGAAGAAGCATAATCTACAGGCCAAGATCCATCCTGACGTGTTCTATAAGTTTGTTGTTAGAAAACTTTCTAAATGCAAGATGCCTACGTCAGCTTTGTTGTCTGGGTCTGTACCATGTTTGTATTTGTAACATGCATGGGGTCGTTATATATTTTATATTATTTGGCACATTATATTTGACTCTCAGGTGAGATATTATTAATCAACTGTTGATTGATTTAAAAACTGAAGCCTAGAGATAATAAGTTCTCTGTAAAGGTCACAACAAGTTAGAATCAGAGGTAGAATGAATTATTTATGCGTTCACTCATTCACATTAATGCCAGGGAGAAAGGTTGGAACTGGGCATCTCTTGAGGGACCATGCACTGTCCATCCTCACTAGGGACCCATGGATTCCTGGGGACACATTCAAACCCGGGGTGGCATGTTTTCACTTACCTCTTTTTGTCTCTTCTTTTAATCTAAGAACCTTAATGGGACAAGATGTATTTTTTAATATTTTATTCATCAGGATCAGATAAAATTGTATATTTAGTCTTCAAGATAGACATTGTTATTCTCTGCATTTTGTAAGGGAAGAAGCTCAGGCCCAGGAAGGTCAGGCTGGCAGTCACACAAGCTTTAATATCAAGGCAAATGTTCTGGGTACATTAGAGGGTGTATGATCTTGAAACAAGTTCATTATCTAAGACTTAATTTCTGAATCTGGAAATGTAAAGTGCTTCTGTATCTTGAAGAAATTAGGCTATCTGTGAAATACATAGCATGCTGTTAGCACCTGGTGCAGAGGGGCTAAAAATATTATTCTCTGCAGAGGACAGGCTTTGTAGTAAAAATTTTAAAAATTGATTACTTTTTACCTTGACAATGTTGGACCACAATATGGAAGCTGATGGCATTGTTTTAATTAAAAATTATTTGAGAAATAATAATTATTAAAATATACCATGGAATTAACTTTACATATATATTAATAACTAATACACAAGGAGCTGCGTTATGCATAATAGGTTGGCATAATTTTTAGGACCCGAATGGGCATTTCCAGGGAGAATCCTTTTCTGACTTCCAGGAAAGACCTGGGCATATCCCTAATGCTCACTGATCACTGTCGCAGCTCCATGAATTTCCAGTTTTGTTGTCTTTGATGAGCCTGCTTGTTTGCCTGGTCATGTGTCCTACTGAACCCTAAGCATCCCAAGAATGTAACCATGACTGTTTTCCTCAGTGGGTAGAGGAATGGGAGCAAAGAAGGAAGCGAGCTAGGGGAGACTGATGGAGGGTGGGAATGAGATGTGCAATAAAAAATGAAATGACAGAGGAAGAAACTGTGGGTCCTGAGCACTTCCCCAGTGTGGAGGATAACATGAGGTCATGCAGCTTAAAGGCCGGGCACAGTGAAAGATGGGAGGCAGGAATTCACACCAGTTTCCTAAAAAATGATGCTGTACTCTGTATTTTCTTTGTGTGTGACTCTGCAGTCTGCAGTGAAAGATCGTGGCATTTGTCACCATAGTGGACCAGCGCAGTGGATGTCTGGGTGTAATATAACATGAAGGGAGTGGAATATTATCTTACACATGTCCATGCCCATGTTCTCTAGCTACATGGTCACAGGCAGTGATTTTTGTTCTTTGTGTTGCATGTGAAAGCCTTCTGTCTTCAGTATCCCCATAGCATTTTTTTCTATAGCTTTCTTATAAACACTTATATTCCACATTGCTCTTGTCTTTAAGTGGCTTAAAGTATGGATCATGCTCGAACTTCAGTATTGGTCGTAAGGAGAAGAACTAATCCTAAAAGGCTAAGATGGGTTTGAAAGATACAATGGGTTTGAAAGATGGGTTTGAAATGATTGTTCTCATCTTAAAACTAGAAAGAATGAAGTGCAGGTAGGTTAACAAATTTTAACTCATAATTAATGTCACCAATTCGAATATAGAAGTAGCTGGTCCCAATGTCCATGCTTTTACTATCTACATATTCTTCTGCTAAATATGTTTTATTTTTCCCTCCATAACTCTGAGGAAAAGACAGGAGCCTCATTACCCACCACAGAGCACCTGTATCAGCCTGGGAACACCACAGCTTGGGGGCTGATGCACACAACTGAAACGAGTCTCTCACTCTGCAGAGCGGTGGTGGGAACTCACAGCACATGTGCCACAGTGAGCTGTTGGTGTCTTGAGAGCTCTAAAAGTTTCACTGTCACTGTTCTAGAGAATAGAAACATAAGATAACGGTGTCATCAAGGTTATTTTCTCCTGCAATCTCTGTCTTTGGCTTGCAATGGCCACTCTCATGATAAGCTTAGTTATGTCAACTTGATTGGCTTGGGATCCACCCGCGGGGTGATTGAAGCACATTTCTGTGTGTGCCTGGGTGGGTGACAGAGGTGTAACTCGGGGAGTCTATGTCTTGTCCATTGCTCTTCCTCCCAGCACTGGTCTGCTATCACAAGCTAAGCATTTTTGTTCTGCCACGCCTTTCTGCCACGTTGTTTCTTTCTGTCGTGGAGTCAGACGACTAGGGACTGAACCCCCTGAGAATGAGCCATATGGAGCCTCTGCTCCTTGAAGGTGTGGGTGTCAGGTATTGTGACCCAGGACAGGATAGGCATCTTTTCTTTGTGGCCCAGTGTGGCCTTTTCTCTGTGCGAGCACACCCTTGGGGTCTTTTCCTGTAAGGACGCCAGTCTTGCTGGATTAGGGCCCAACTCGTACTGCCTCATTTGCTTCAGCTGCCTTTGAAAAGCACCGTCTCCTAGTACAGTCACACTGGAGGTAAGGGTTTCACCATGTGAGTTTTAAGAGGACATGATTCACGATTCACCCATAAGAGGGTGCTGAACTCGGTGTCTTTCCTCCTGTTAGCGTAGGATCAATGCCTTTTTTTTTGCAGAGATTCTTAAATCGCCTGAGAATTTAATAAAATGGATTTTAAGATCCCTTTCAAGTCTCATAATTCATATGTAATTGCAATGTGAACTAGATTTAGGTCACTTATATCTCCCAAGTCTGTCTGTCCACCGGGACTCACAGAGAAGCGGAAATGGGCAAGGGAGGAGGACTGAAGCTAGCCTGGATGAAGACTGAGAGGGAGTGTCCAGCCTTTGAGAAGCGCTTTGTTCTTTCCCTGCACTTCATGGCCATACCTCATGTCATCGTGATAGTTGTCCAGGATGCTACTAGCCCCCTTCTCTCTTTGTACTGGGGCACTTGGGACCTAAGGTCCTTTGTATGTGTAGTGGAACCAATTGTAAGAGCTGGTGCTGTCCAAAATCCTAGCACATCAGGACCCCAACATGGATCTGTCAGTTCCCATACTAAAATATTTCCCCATAGAAAGGCCAAAAAATAGAACATTTAGGGGAATAATTCACAGCAGTTTTAAACTGTAGCAGCTATATATGCTTATTCAAGATAATTTAAAAGGTATATAATTTCTGATAATCACAACACACAAAGAGAAGCTCTTCATATTTTATATAATTCCCTTTAGTACTTTACTGTTTTAGCAAAATTGAGCTAGAAACTATGTGTAATTGTGTAGCATTTCCTATTCTCTTATCTATAACCATATCCCCATATCGTTAAACATTTTCTAAAAATACTTTAAAACATTTTCATAACATCATACTTCATATAATGAATGCAGATTAATGCTTTTAGCTGTTTGAACTTTTAGTTTAAATATTTTGCATGATAAATATTATTGCACATAAATCTTTGCCTGCTAAATTTTTAGAAAAAGATCATTTAAATCAAAGGTAGTTAACTTTTACAGACTATTAGATGGACATTTCATATTATTTTTAAGAAAAAAATTTATCTCCATTGAATATTTTTTAAATCTTTGACTATCATAAAAAACTCTCATTTTATTTCAGTTTTTAATTACTGATTATACTGAATACTTTCCTGAATGATTATAAAGAATTTATATTTTGTTTTGTTTCTTGTGATTGCACATTTGGTGAGCAAAATTTAATACGGTTAAGGAATAATTTTGACTTTTTTAAAATCAAGAGCTGTGTGTCATATTGTGCTTTTCCCAGTTCCCATCACCAGGAGTACTTAATATTCTTTACCTTCTACACTATCAAAAACTTCCTTAATAACTTGCATAATATCCCCTCTAAATATTCAAAATGTCAAGTATTTTTCCTCACTCCTGCTCCATTTATCTGTGACCTCTATTTATTTATTTAAACTATTTTTCACAGTTTTACATAGAACTTTACATAGAATCAATGTCTTCCCACCTGGATTAGCAAATGGATCTTTGCTGGCATGGTGGGTACCAGTGAGTGTGCGTACATTTCAATCCACAAACCACGTAGCATCTAGGTGCTTTGAATTTTTTCGTCTTTCTCTTAAATATGAAGCATTAAAAGTCAAAGGCATTGCCGCACCTTGAGTTAGTACAAAATATATTTAAAAATGCATACAGTTCAAGTTTTTGCCTTGCATAGACCATAAGCTAGTAGTATGCTGGGTCACTTTTGACACTGAAAAATGAAACCAGTTAGAGAACCTCCCAAAGGCTGTTGATGTTTGCTATAATAAATAGCACACTCTTCAAGTCAAACTTTTTCATTCTGTATTCAAAGGTAATGGATTTTTCGTAACCATAGTAACCTTCATGTATTTCTGGATAAATACATGAGGTATATACATTCTAGTTTTATTTTTGAATATAAACTACCACATTATGTATTACTAATAATATGAAAAATAGGATGTAGCTTAGTATAATGACAGCTTAAACTAGTATGCATTTTTCTTCTGCAAAAAATAAATATTTATCAAAAGTATAGGTTCAATTAATTTTTCCCCCAGTTTTGTGATCTTGTGGTGGTGCCATTTATCTTTTTTTGCAAGATCTCCATTAATCTATTTCTGTCTCATAACAGATTTTTAAGAATTTTGAGGTTAAAAACAATTGTGCTTTTAAGCTTATGATTAAAAACATTATTGAAAGATTGACGAACCCATATTGATATTATTAGCTGAGTAATTGTGGACCAATGAACTATGTGCATAAGTATGTTCATAAATAGGTAGGTAAAGGTAACCCTTTGTGAGATTGTTCAACATAACGGGATTGTTTCAAAGTTCAGGCCAGGTAGTATTCTGATTGATGATGACTATCCAATCTGTAGCCAACCAGATCATTCTCATTTTAGAGGAGCACCCTACCAGAAAGTGGCATTCTTTAAAGAGCTTGTGAGACATTTTAGGGAAATCTGCAAAGTTTTTAGAAAGAATAGCAAGGTGATGGTTTTCAGGCGAGATACACACCCAACGTAGCCAGCAGGTCGAGGTGAAGTCATGGCACCTGATCGACAAAGAGCAGCGCCTCAGAACAGTTCTGCTTTTCTACATAAATTGTTTTTGGTTACCTCTAACGTAAACCATTATTGTTGGTAATTTGAGAAATCTTGGAGGCAGAAAGGCAAGCAGGGGCTCTGTGGGAAAGAAAAACACATGGGCAACATCAAACCATCCTGCGTGTGCATGCCCACGTATCTCAGCCAGTTATCTATGCCTGTCTTGGGGCTGGACATGAATGGTCAGGTTTTAGAGCCCTAGATGGCATCTTTCCACTGCTGTTCACCAAGCATCTATGTTTCTACCAGCAAGACCAAGGGAGTAAGACACAGACAACATCAGTGTAAGAAATCTATGTGTGTGTGTGTGTGTGTGTGTGTGTGTGTGTGTGTGTGTGTGCTTAAGAGAAAAGACAGAGAAAAGAAGTGAGTGCCAAGAAGGAAAAAATGGAGGGGAAAGAGAATTGAAAAAAGCAGGGAAAGAAAGAAGAAAAGCAGATGAAATTCTGGTAAAGTTGGAGAGGCAAGAAGTATTTATGTCTTTGACCAACTACAAGTGCTTAAAGTTTTTTTTTTTGTCTTATTTTTCAAGGTCAAAAGAACCATGTTAAAACAGCAAAACAGATATGTTCACCTTAAACCTTCCAAACACTTAAGTCTTACGATAAGAAATTTATTGAAGAAGAAACTATATTGCTTATGGCACAATAAAAAGCATTTAAAGGTTAGTGGCTTTAAGCCAAGCATGGTGAGGAACCCTATCAACACTCTCCAAATTTAAGCTAAATTATATTCATTCATACTGATGGTTTAAAAGCCAAATCAAACTTTAACCTACTGTTTTAATTTTTCTGTTTTGCATAACACAAGACAGTGCATGGAAAACATTTCCCTTTCATAATATTAGCAAGGGGAATCTTATTAAAATGCTTGTGCTTTAAACTGTAAGCCAAAGTGTTAATAAGATAGAGTACGTGAAGGTTTTTAGGCAAGCCATGATCTCATTCATGAGTCACCATGTTCCCTTTTGATGTAATAAACCTACAGCAGTTAATCATAAAATGTCTAAGAAACCTTGAGAAAACAAGGGGACAATTTTAGTCAATGAAAACCTGCAATCTCCAGAGGCCAAGTTTTTAAGCTACTGACTCAATAAACAAGACTTCAAGACATTTAAAGTTTAGGAGATTGCTCATGGCTTAGATAGATACCTTGAGCTAACACACAGTGGGCACTTCACTCTCAAGGGTCACATTTGTTTAGCAGCAAAGGGTCAAAAGAAATAACTTGCACAGAATGCTACCATTTATGCTTAACTGTAAGCACTACCACTCACGCGTCATTCCTTCACAATGTACCTTTCCAATGCATCAATAAAATATATGACATTTTCAGATCTGTGCCCAAATACATTGTCGATCTGAGAGCCAAACTGAGGACTATTATATTGTCACCTGCTGCAGAAACACTCTTTTATCTGAAGGTGTTTCATTTAGAAAACCACTGGATTTGAATGCAGAAAAAGGTGATGGAATGTGTCCTAAGAGCTTGTCCCATAAACACTCCTTATTGCTTTAATTTGGTTTTAAAACTCTCAAATTATAACTTCGTACAGAAAAGTGCAATATCTAAGGGTATGGCTTGACGAATTTATACAGCTAAACATGGCTTAGGTGACAGCATCTAAATCAAGCAGCAGTGTTATCCGCACTCTAGAAGCTCCAAGTTGTACTTCAGGTCTTGGCTGCGACAGCAGAGATTGGTTACGCAGTTCTTGTACTTAATGTGTGTGGGGTTGAACTGTGTGTGTCTTATTTTTTTTTTTTTTTGGAGATGATGGAAAGCAGAGTGATTCAGAGGAATGGTATGTGCCCTGAACTCCCTAATCCCCAGATGGCTGCTAACACAACTTCCCTTGCTAAATTTCTATCTTCCAGAAGGTCACTAAAGATTTGTAAAGGGTCACATGCCTCTTTTCCAAGTCCTCTCTGGAAACTAATTATAGAAACATTTCATCGTGTACTTAGGATTCCACAATTAAATACATGCAAAATTCTAAACTATTCTGAAAGCCCAACAATGGAATATTGTATGGCCATATAGCATACGATGCTGTAGAGGAATAAATAATGTGGAAGAATGTTAAACTCAAGGTTTTAACAGACATAATGCAGTATGTGTTTATATTGGTAAAATATGTATATACATATCCTCATATACATATACATATACATATATGAATATGTGTACATGTATACACTTCTATTGGCAGGGATACACAGTATAGTGTACAGAGTAATTATCTCCAAATATTGAAATTCTAGCCCTTTCTTCCTTGCAGACTTGTTTTCATTTTTTAAACTCTACATTTTAGACATTGGAAATTATTTCCTTTTTGTATTTTTTGTATTTGTGTTTTTTGTATTTTCCCTACTTCTAATGTGTTCAATAAAATTGGTATAAATAGAGGGCATTCTGGGAATCTGATTTCGCTTACCTGTTGATACTTACCCTCTAGTCTTCCCTGCTTGTGGCTTTGACATTTAATTAGTTGGTCACTTCACTCCTTGCCTTTATACAGTCTCTCTTGTGGTCTTTTACCTCTGGCTGTTTCCACACCATCAAAATGGGTGATGGCCTATCTCAGTTCCTACACCTCCATTGATTCCCCAAACTCTCCATATAATTTTCTGCCTATTTAACAGTTGAACATACACTTGCTTATTTTGAAGATGATAAGTCATAAGGCATAGTAAGAACACAGGGGAGAAGAACGAACACACCATCATCATGCTATCATTCCTTTCCATCATAGCAATCATGAAAGAGTAAGAATGCAGCTCCGTCTCACAGACTTTGAATGAATTAAATCAAAGTGAACTAAATTGAAAAAACCACGAAAAATCAGTAAATTAATATTTTTGAGTAAATAACAAACACTGATGCATAATTCAGATGTAATTAATATGCTAAACTTAGTAAACAGTTCTAATGAAGTAGGCTGTTCCTGTAGCTTCCTAGAAATTTTCACTTAATCACCCAACGTGTAGCAGAACACATTTTTGAATTGCTTGCACTTGTTTCCTGGGGCTTCCATAAGAGCATCACCAGCTAGGTGACCTGAACCCTGAGAATAAGTCATCTAGCGGGTCTGGAGGTGAAACTGTCCCAGATCAAGCTATTAGCAACATTTGTTCTCTCTAAGGGCTGTGAGTGAGAATTCCGCATCCCTGATCTGAATTCTGGTGATTTACAGCAAGCTTTGGGGCTCATGGGGTCTTTGTCTCAGTGAGAAATGGTTTGAGGTCTCACACGCTCTGTGTGATATTTGGAAGTCAAGATTAAGGCCAGCATACTTGACTTCATTTCCACCATGCACCATTCCAGAGTGTTCCTTTTCTACCTGTCTTTAACACTCACCATCTAATGACATGAAGTCCTCCTCTCAGCTTTACTCCTCTTCCTGCTCCCTGTCTCAGCAAAGATTTGAGTACCCACATTTTCCCCACGCTCCTCTGCTCCTGGTTCTTGTAACAAACTGTGTGGTTTCAACTTTCATATGAGCAATGTGGTAGACAGCTCAGTGTCTTGTATCTTTTTACACTCTCATCTATGGGAAATGCAACTACACTTTTAAGTCAGTTTCTTTCATTTAATGTCTAAGACCTTACTGTCATCTGTAAATGTCCCATATCTAAATGCTCCATAACTAAAATGCTTTGAATCTAAAACCATTCAGTTCAAATATCCTGTTACCTAACAACAGCCACCCAATGGTCTAGCTCTTTCACTCATCACTTGTGCTAAAAGCATTAGTGTTTTTCTTTGAAACTCTCAAAGTCAGAGGCTGGGCATTTAGCTCAGCGGCATAAGCACCTGCCTTGCAAACAGGCGGTTGTAAGTTCGATCCCCAGTACTGATAAAAAAAGAGAAACTCTCAAAGTCCTTATTCCTCTATGTCTACCCATCTATTAGATCCTCTCTTTCCTTTCCTTAAGCTAGCCCTAATGAACAGAACTTAAAGTGTTTAATATTTATTGTCTCAAATCCCTTGCGCTGTATTACCGTATTTGTTGTGGTTTATGTCTAGATGTCCCCCCAAAGCTTCATGTGGTCATGGTGGGGCAGGTCTTTTGAAGGCAGCTGAATTTAGAATTTGTGATTCCTTCATTGTCTAGTGCTTGGATTGGCAGTGCCAGTGCTGGCATACAATGTAAGGGAGGGGAAGAGACTGGCTCCTCCCTTGTTGCTTTTATTGTCTTCTGGCCACCATGAACTATTGCCCTCTGCCATGAGCCTGCCTTGGAGTCAGTAGATTATGGACTGAAACCTCCACAAACTATGAGCTAAATACATCTTTTCTTACTTCATGTTGGGTGTTGGATATTTTGTCTCAGCCACTAGAGAAATTTAACCAACACAATATTCAAATGAAAACTCATTAAATGTATACTGGTTATGTGTTTTTTATGCCTAAATCTGTAGTCCTAAGATCTGCTGAAGTAAATTTAATAGGCCTGTGGCATGGTGGCATTCTGAGGCCTAGTGTCTAATCTCCGTAGGCTTTGGACTCTGACTCTTAATCTTCTGCGATCTGCTTTGTCTCCCATTCACAATGATCATATCTGCAGTCACTGTGCACACTTCTTCACAGTGACCTTGTGACTCTTAGCAGATGAATTTGCTGAACACTCAGCTTCAGCACCCAGGTGGGAACCCTCAGCTTTCTCTCAGGGAAACTATGAGCTTCCACACCCAGAGTGAGCTCTTCTGTGTTTCCCTGAGGAAGCAAAACAGTGTCCACTTCTTTTCAAGGTCAAGCCCTTGGGATTCCTTCTTCTCCTACTCTGGTGAGGACTTTCTGTCTTGGGTAGCTTTATCTCTCATCTTAGCTCCCTCCACCAGAGTCTGGAAATGCTGCGATCTCTTCCTGTGATTAGAGTATGGAGACAAACAGAAGAAAAATATGTCTTCTCCAAATCCCACCTCCCACTCAGGAGCCCAGCCTGTCTTTCACATCTTCATCATCACATTCCTCTCATGCAGTGAATTATTTTCCTTGCTTATAGGGATCCTTAGTTTCCCAGTGTTGGTATAATGGGATATTTGAAATTAGTGTATGAGTTGCTTTTCTTGTTGCTGAGACAAGATATTCAACACCCAAAGTCAAAGGAGGACAAGTTTATTTCATCATACAGTTTCTAGAAGTTTCAGTTCATAGTTGGCTGGCTCCAAGGCAGGATGGCATAGCAGCAAGCAAGTGATGAAAGATAACAGAGACCCTCTTCCCATCCCTTATGTCTTTTCTAGGCTATCAACCCTTAGGGAGGGCAGCACACCCATGCTTAATCCTAATATCTCTATGAGTCAACCCTAGCATCACATTCTTGATCCTAGTAGAGCTATGCCAAACAAATCCATGGACTAACTTAGTAATGGCACACTCTAAATCCAATCACTTCTGATAAAGACCCTCCTATGAGTGCATGAGACTTGGAGGGGGACATCTAGACACAAGTATAACAACTAGACATTTTAATACTATAGAAAGATGTGTTCTCAAAATTTTGGGGTCTAGAAGCTTAAGTCAAAGTCTTGGGGGAGCCATCCTCCCTCTAAGCACTGTAGGGAAGAATCCTGCCTGGCTTCCTCTGGTCATTACTGGTAATGTACAGTAACCCCTGGCTTGCCTTTGCCTTGCTCTGATCTCTGTTTCAGTCATTATATGGTGTTCTCCTGGTGTGCAAATTTCTCTCTCCCTGTAAGAACAAACATTGGACTTACAGTCCACCCTAATGTAATCTGATCTCAACTAAACCTGAATACATCTTTAAAGACCTTTTTTCTATATAAGGTCATATTCACCTGATCAAGGCTGCAGAGCTTGCTTATATCTTAGTGGGTAACAAAATTCAATCCTGACACCTGCACTAGCTCCATGACTACTTCACCACTCAATTGCAACTGTTCTAATCCAGGTTTCCCAACTGCTTTTTCATATTCTCAATTCAAAGATAATGTGGAAGCCATAATCACCCTCCGTGGGTTCTAGAACATCCTTCCCGTGGCATTGAGACCCCCTAGACCCTCTCATACTGTCCGCTATTTCTCAGGCTCTGATGTGGTCTCCTCACTTTTTCTTTCTCCTGTCCTCATAGATGTTGGTTTGCCCCATGGTTCTTAGGTCACTGCCAGAATATCCCTGCCGTGACCAATAATTCTTAACTCGGCTCACACATTTCTTTCTAAGCCATGAACACTTCTCTAAGTGCATACTAGACACTTCCGTGATGGGCATTTTACTTCAACTCCCTAAAACTGAATTTATTTTATATGCCTCCCCACCAATTTGCTCTTTTTCTGAGTTTCTCATCCTAGGAAACACTGACATTATTCATTCTTTTGCCTGAAACAAAAACCTGGATTTAATTTTGGATCATTTTTCCTTTTCCCCTCACACCTAATCTTAAACAGAAACCCAAGCTCTTTATGTGGGTCTAAAACATTTATCTGGTTTTTACCTACTTTTTTGGCCTTATGTCATTCTGCCCATTCCCATTTGTTTCTGTAATACTACACTGGTTTTCCTTCTGTTTGCGTTTATTTTTCAGATAGGATGTGACCTTTCCCATTTCTGAGCCTTTGACCTTTATGTTTCCTCTGACGGAAGTCATGTTTCCTGGTCCTTTAGAATGGATCATCATCTTGCTTTAGTCCTCAGATCTCATAAAACTTTCTCTGTGTTATTCCATGCAAACATGTGTGGGCATGCACACACACACACACACATGCACACACATACATGTGCACACACTAATTACTAAGTGCAGAAACACAACAAAAATTTCTTTTTGCCCCCTTTTAGCATGAGCACAGGAAAAACTCGATTGGTAGAGTTTCCTTTCTCCACAAGGTCATTCAAGGACACAGACAGATGCAGCTTCAGCCATGTTTTACACGTGACTTCCGGGATTCCCTGGAGTTCCCTCCACTGACCAGAGGATGTGGGAAGAAGATGAAGGAGAAATGTTGGAAAAACCCCAGGAGTGGGAATGTCATTCCTGCTCATATTTCAGGGGCTAAAGCTGAGGAGATTGAGTGGTTAGCTGAGCAATACCCATGTGCCAGCTCACAGTGCTGTGGAATAAAAACTGGTGGTCAACTTAACACCAGTTAAATCATTAAATCAGCAATGGTGCTAAGTATAGACAGCCCACCTGAGGGAAGCTGCCAACATTAAAAGTGACATGGAGAGGAACAGTGGGGCTGTTGTGGGTTCCCCTAACCATTGTTGTTTGGAGCTGTTGATTCTCCTGAAGGAGTTTCCTCCCTGATGTGAATTCAGCCATTATTCCCAGAGGAGCTCTGGACCTTGTTGAGAGTGGCCGCGGTTCACTTTGGGCGAGCCCTGATCCTTACACTGAGCATCGCTCCCTGGCTCGGGAGGGGAAGATGTGTGCTATTTAGCTTCCAAGAGAAGCTGTCATGCTGGGTTCCTGGCATGTACTAGACTGTTCTCATTGTCAGAGGAGCTCGGGACCTCACTGTCACTGAAGATGGCTGTCGTACTTTTCAGGGCAGCCCTGGTCCTTATTTTGAGTGTGACTTCTTGGCTTCAGTATAGAACTCCCAACCAACTGGCACAGATCCTTCACCCACCCTGCTGGAATAGATTTTGTAGCTGGAATAGATCTTTGAGCTTTTCTAGCACACATCCATAAAACAGACTTGCATGAGTCATTATCGTGGACTCTAGGCCTCCAGTTGGACTTATGGGAGGCACTGTCATGGAGTCTAGGTCTTCAGCTGGACTCATGGAGGACATGGCTTTGGGATCCAGGCTCTCAGCTGAATTTTCTAGGTCTTTTAGTGTTGTGGACAGATTTCCTGCACTTTCTTGTATTTAACTCTGGGTGACCATCATAAAATAATATTATAAATTTGGTGTCCTGTAAAATAATTACTCTCCTTGTATCCACAGACTACAATACATAGTTCTGTAAGTCAGAAGTCTGTATGGGTTTAGTTGGATTCCTGATTTGGGTCCTCCAAAGCCACCATAAAGGGATTGGAGAGTTTAGACTTTCATCTGAAGGCCATGGGAAAGAATTTACTTCTTCTCATGTAAGTGCTGGAGGAGCTCAGCCGCTTGCTATTGTAGGCCTAATACCCATGTGTCCCTGTTTGCTGTCACCTAGGCACTGAGCTCAGCTTCTAGAGGCTACCCTGTCACAGGTCCCCTTCATCTCTGCAAGAGAGATTGTGCCACTTTGATGCTAAAGTTGGGCATATGATCTAAGATAGACCAATCAGAATATTTCCTAATTATGTAAATATTTTCAATCTGGTGCCATTGGGCTAGTCACCAGCCACCAGGGTGTGAATTCAAAGCTTCTGCTGAGTACACCTCCCAATCTGTAGAGCCAATGTATTGCCTTAGAGAACAGACCTCCGTTCTAACTAAATCCACCTGCTCGTGCTCAAAATGTCCCTGCCTCACACCTTCAGCTGGAGAAAGCTGCACACGTGCTCCTAATCCAGAGTGCCCTGCCCTTGGTTTCAGTTACACCTGGCCCACTGCAGGGTGATTATATTAGATGGAAAATTCCCTAAATAAAATTCATAAATTGTGAGTAATTTTATATTGTGGTGTTATATTTATTTTATGTCGCTCTATTTTGTTGGTATTGTTAATCTCTTGCTGTGTCTAATTTTTAAACTTTGCCATAAATATGCATGTGCACAGGAAGAAACTTATATGTACTTTTTGCTGCTGTCCATGGTTTCAGGAATCCACAAGGCCTTTACAGTGCGCCCCCTGTGGTTAGAGGAGAGCACTGCATCTGCACCTGTAGAATTCATAATCATCTGAGCCCCTCCAAGGGCATCCTGTTTCCCTGTACAGGGCGGATGTGTGCGAGAATCCCAGGAAATTAACCGCTTCCAGCCTCATCCCAAAGGATGAGAGTCGATGAGATTCAGTCTTCAGCAGGGTTCTGAGGTAGCATCGTTCAAGCGTGGCTCTTACTATCTGTGACATAGCTAAACCCTGGTTTTTGGGCAGAAGGGTTATGACAGCTACTGCCTTGGGAACTTAGTGAAATAGAGAGAAAAATGATCAGCTTAGTGTTTGTAACTATGTTTTGAATACATTAAATGGTCAACACCTACACAGTTGTTGCATAAATAATAACACTACTTTTGTATCATAATACTCCTAATGCAAAGAAAACTTCTTAGAAATAATAAAACTATTGCTATGGATAGCAAAAATTTTTAATGCAAAATATCTTCTTTAGGCATATATGGAAACTACAAATACTCTAGTGTACTCTAGGAAGAATTTGTGGAGCACCTATGGACCCTAGAGTTTAGATATTCCACTTGTGACTAAGATCATGCTATTCTCCCTCAAACCATTCCCAGTTCAGATGCTTAGACACAGCTACCTGAAACCAAATGGGGTGCTTTTCAGCTTGAGCTAAGGTTTCTAACAGAAATGCTAACAAAAAGGAGATGTACAAACCAGGGACATACAATGTCACAGCAGGTATAAACTTTTGCAGGATTTGGAGTCTCAGAACTGAGGTCAACCGCAGCACAGGGCAGAAGGGTTAGCAAGGGAGTGTTAGGTACTTCCCAAGAAAGAAGTGAGGCAAATTTCAAGGTTTTAAGCATCCTGTGAAGTGGGCCACAGTATGAAGCAGGGAAAGAGTTGGATAACCAAAGGTGCCAGGGTATGTTATCAAGACATCTGAATATTGCTCTGAGACAATGAAAAACTATTAAAGGATTTTTGGCAATGAAATAGCAGGAGCTAAGCAATGTTTCAGATATAAATAGTTGAAACATAGGATTATTCCCAAACAGTCAATCGCTCTCTGGTCCATTCAATAAGCAAAGGGGCAAGTGGGTTAGAACTTTAAATACAAAACCCTAATTGGATTTAACAATACAGATGGCCGAGGGATGAGGAGGAGAAGAGAGAAAAGCATTATGTTTATTTGTTAACAGCTCTATTGTATTATATTTCTGTGCATTAGTCAGTGTAAAATAAAATCTGGTTATTTTAAATCCTTTTAAATAGTGTTTAAATATTTCCTGATAGCACAATCTGCTAAAGTATTTACCCTTGATGCAGATTTCCATTAACCTTGTTGCAGATTCTAAGCTTAAAACTGTATTTTTTAGGGGCCTCAATTACTGAGAAAAGCCTAGTGACATCATTATAAAGCCACATCTGGATAAGCTTAGAGTCTTTGTCTTTCTATCCGATTTAGGGAATTCAGTGAACTATAGAATACCACTGTTAACGGATCCTGCATTTCAGATTATTAGGGTACCCTTTCTCTAACAATCCTGGCAGAGATGGATTAAAACCTCCAAGGCTGTAAGTGATATAGAAAAATACCCAGGGCACACATACCAGGCATCTTAGCAGAGAATTCTTGGATGTACAAGAACAAAGGGCAGAAATTAAATTGAAAGTATTTTTTCCTCGGGTTTGTTGTCAATATTTTTCGTTGTTTTGAGAGATTCTATGTGAATTTTTTGTTGCTCCACAGGATAAAATTCTCAAAACTTTATAATTTTCATTTAAAAATATCTCTACACTGTTGTTTAAAAAATTAATGCCCAGTGTCTTGGTTACTTTTCTCTCATTGCTGAGACAAAATACTCAACACTCAAAGTGAAGGAAGGAAAGGTTTTGTTTAGCTCACTGTTTGTGGAGGTTTCGGTCCATAATCAGCTGGCTCCAAGGCAGAGTGGCATGGCACAGGGGCAACAATTCAAGGCAAGAGCCAGCAAAAGCAGTGAAAGAAAAAGGGGGGAAAGGCCTCTTCTCCTCCTTTACAGTGTATGCATGCTACCCCTCACCCCCAGGGCAGATGCAGCACTCACAAAATCTCTGTTTCCTCCTGTTGCACAGGGTGAGGGTATTTACAAAGTAAGGATTCTGATTCCTTGCTGAATCCCTTAGTTAAACCTAAACTTCTCAAGTGTATACAGTATATCAACCATAACACCCCGGAAAACATTACTTCTTTTAAGCAAGTTAATGATGAAACTGATTAGAAAGCATTTTTTAATTCACTCAATTACTTGATTTCTATCTTAAATTGGAGCTAATTTTTACAATATATTTGGTCTCGTTCATGGAAAAGTTTCAGTGCCCCCAACACAGTGATTGTTCTTCCATCTAATTTTTACAAAGTAAATTTATTTACTTATTTCTTAGTCCTAAATCCTGCTCTCCCAGTGGTGAGGGAGATAGGAATCCAACTACGTCACCTGTACCTCCCTCAATATTCTGTTCTCTAAGTAACGCATTGGCTCTGTGGATTGGAATACGTGGTAAGCGGCAGCTTTGAATTCATACAACGATGGCTGGAAAACAGCCTAATGGTTCTGGATTGAAAATACTTACATAATTAGGAAATAGCCCGACTGGTCTACCTTCGATCACATGCCACACTTTAGCACCAAAGTGGCACAAGTCGGTTACTAAGAGAGCAAAGAAATATCCTTGAGAAATTTACACTGACCTTGCACCGCATTCCAGATGTTGACTCTTACAATTCTAAAACTTGGCTCCTTTGTTATATTTGCAAAAATTAGAATTCTGCTGCCAATGAAGTGTAGCCTTATTACCTATTTGTAACTTTTTTGAGCATAAATTTGGTTGACAAATATGTCTCCTTTGGTATCATCCAACTTGGTGTTCATTCTTTTGAGAATTTCTCTTATTTTTTGTCATCTTTGAAATTTTCAAATCAGTTGGTACATGGCTTCTTTCTCAAAATAATAAATCATTTTTTTTGTCTTTTTGAGACAGATTTCGCTATGCCATTCAAGCTGGCTTTGGGTTCACTTTGAGCCCAGGGTGGTCTCAAACTTGCAACGATCCTCCCAAGTGCTGGGATTACAAAATTGCACTGGCTATAAATCAGTTTTTAGATTCTTTGTCTAATTCATCCTGAAGAAGGGCCTTCCTTGCTTCTCATTTTTATCTTTAGCACCAAGACATTATCTCAAAATCCTTCTTACATGAGCAATTCACCAAGCTCTATTGTCTACATTGTCCCCAAACTCTAAATAGATTAAGTAATTTTTATTTATTTATGCATATTGACCATGTATATTTAAGTCTATCATGTAGTATTTTTCTAGCACTGATAAAATTGCTGAATATACAGGGTTAAATTTCATGGAACCTATAATTACTGAGTTGTAAATTGTTTACTTTTTGTTTTGACCAATTTTAATCTTACAACTAACACTAATAAAATAAAATAAAATAAAATAAAACATAATAAAATAAAATAAAATGTAGTAATAAGTAGTATTTTGAACATTGACTCTAGATTCTATGACTTTTTTATTTTAGTGTGTTTGAGGTTCCTCCAGTTATTTTTCTAGCCATAAACAGAGATATAGCATAATGAAATAGTATAACACAACAATGAAACATAATTAAAAACTAGTGAACGCTAATATACTATTTAGATCACATTAGCTAATATCTGGTATGCACACTGGAATATTATATTGTTATTAATAGAGTAAGACAATCTTCACCCTTAGGAGAGCATCTTTTAATTATATTGTAAAGCACACTGTATGGAAGTATATTTGATGAGCTGCTAAACTTGTATAGTTAACTGTATATGTGCAAAATACCTTTAGAGGTACACACAAGATTTTAAAAATTGATAAGCTACTGAAAGAAAACTGGGTACTTCAGTACCACGCATAGAGGGAAATTTAATTTTCATGTAAGTTCTATTGTACTTTTAGAGATTGTACCATCCAGTTATGGTTTGTGTCTAGATGTCCCCCAAAGTCCTAATGATGTCATAAGTGGGGCTTTTTCAGAGGTGACTAAATCCAGAGTGTGTGATTGATTCTTGGTGTAATGCTGGGGTTAAGGGTGTGTGATTGCAAAGTAGTGCACTGATTGGTTTGGCACCATCTTGATCCCTGCAGTGTGGATACAGTGGAAGGGACAGAGAAGCTTAGCTTGTACCTTGCTTGCTTGATTGCTTTGTTACCTACCACCCTGCGTTGGAGCCAGCAGATTATGGACTAAAACCTCTACAAACTGTGAATTAAATAAATTTTCCTCCCTTAACGTGTGGGTGTCAAGTAATACATGTCATCCATTTAAAATTAAGGGCAATTTATAAATATGACTGTCATCCTCCTTTGTTGTGTATAGTCCAAAATCTCTCTGGTAGGGCTCTGAAACCATGGGTGTACAATCCATACTTAACATTGTGTGTTGTCCCACACATGCATACCTATGACAGAGTTTAATTTATAAATTAGGTGCAGTAAGATATTTGCAACATAATAATAAACTAAAATAACTAGGACAATGTGAAAGTTATTTAAAATTTCTTATCTCTGAATTTTGTCACTTAAGTTTTGGATTATGGTTGACTATAACTAAGATTCTTGGAAGTGACACAGTGGATAGTGGCACCACTGCATTACAAAGAGGTAAATTAAAAATATTAAAGAAACCTGGAAAAATATAAATAATAAAAATTGCCCACAATTCTGCCTACTAGAGACAATTACTAATTATATTTTGGCTTGTGCAGTTAAAGTCTTCTATGGTTTTTTTACTGCATAGTGACAATGCACATATAATTAGAATCAGACAGTTTCAAATTTTACCACCTTATAGTAATGTGAGCTTGTTACCAAATATAGAATTATTTTCTGAACCATACTTTGAATGGCTATATCATATTACAAAAGATGTTTCGTAATACATTAAAGCAAGTTGTTGAACTATTTTAGTTATTTCTAATAACTCTATATTATGAACATTGTAATTTCAACATTGTTTTATATGAATCTGTATGTGTACATATGAGTTTCTTAACATTAATTCCCTGAGTTTTTGTGTTATGGTTGTATTCACCTTCCTGTATTTAAAATATTCTTAACACGCGTTATGATGCTAATTGTTTTCACAAATCTGTATTACATTTTTTTTTATTGTTTACATTTTACTTTGCTCATGTTGGTTTCTTAAGACATTTTTGCTTAATAATACAGCTTAGAAATTGTTTTCATCATGTTTTCCTTAGAAAAAGTTATTTTTCTTAACCTCAAGAATAAATGTTTCATTGTTTTCCTTGATAATTTATACCTTAAAAATATTTTAACATGTGCCAGTTTTTAAATTACCCAGCGATATATAAAAGTTTACAAAGTATTTCTATTTTGTTGATGAAGAATAAAGATTATAAAAGACTTAATTGATTTGTCTAAAATCATAAAGATAGTTAATAGCATAACTAAGACCAGAATTGGAACTCTGATAATATTCTGACTCTCAAATTTGAACCAGATACTTAAAGTATAAGAATGACAGAATGTGCCATTAAATTATTAGTAATATTTAGTGGTGTCAAAATATTAATACAAAACTAATAAGATCTTCACATTATCAATGCACTCTTAAAGACAACATGTCAATTACAATGTCTCTTATTCAAATGTTAGGCATCAGTTTTTAGAGCTTAAAGCAAGCTACTGAAAACATGCACTCATCAATCGAAGGGGGAGGTAAGTGTAGAAAATATACTTGTGTGCAGAGTGGGACTCTGGTGGGGGAAAGGACCAGGTTTTCAGTGCAGTGATGCAGCCTAAACTGGAATTTTTATGACTCTGTTGCTGCATGAGTTCACATATCCCTGATGCAATTAACTGACACACACAAATGGTAGGAATCAGTTACCCAGTGCTGCTATGACAAAACACTACAAGCTGGGGACTTAAACAACAGGGTTTTATCTCACGGCTGTGCATACCAGGAGCCAAGATCACAGTGACAGAAGATTTGTTTTCTTTTGAGGTCCTGGCCTTGATTTGCAGGCAGTTGCTTTCCTCGGCACCCCTTCATGGTCTTTCCTCTGTGATTTGGAGCATCCAGGTTTCCTCCTCTTCTATGTAAAATAGAATTAAGACTCATCTTCCTGCCTTTGTGCTAATGTAACTCACCCTATATTTCCTAGTCCCCCACCATTATACTCTGAAATACAGGGAATTCCAGTTTCTACACATGAATTTTGGAGGCACAAAATTCAACCCATTTGGAATGACTGGGCACAACTGCGGCTCCCTCGTCTCACCTTCTGTGCTCTGCTAGAATTGTGGATTGACTGACTTAGTTGTCTTCCTCACGGAACCCTGGGCAGGAACTGTCTTGCACATTCACTCCATCCTGAACATGTATATAGCAGGAGAATGTGCTAGTCAGCTTTCCAGAACTGCAACAAATACTCAAAGTAATCCACTTAGACAGATAGTTTATTTTGGCTCATGGTTTTGGTGGTTTCAGCTCACGGTTGTTGTGCCCATTGGTTTTGGGCCTGCCAGGCAGTGCACGATGGTGGGGAGGTCATGGTGAAGGGCAGTCACTGATTTCATGGCAGCAAGGTAAAAGAGAGAGGTAGGAAGAGACTGGAGGCCCACAGACTCCTTCCAGGGCATGTTTCCAGTGATCTAGCATGCCCTGTGACCCCAGGTCTTCAAGATTTTACTACCTCTGAGGAACAAACCTTCACCACGTGGACTTTTGTGGTCAATTGTCCATAGCTGAGAACTATAAACATTATTTCAAAAATGAAAGAATGTATTTTTAAGAATTCATATGAAGACTGCCTGTCATTATGTGAAAACTGTGCTGGGATATAGAATGCCTGCCTGGTAGAGATGCTGAGAGACAGAGCAGACTGTGGGAGGCTGCCCTCAGTGGGCTGGCATCAGAGAAGTGATGTGGTTACCAGAGGATGGGTGCAGGGGAGTGATTTCCAGGCTCCTGGTGTCCAAAGAATCAGAGGAGACACACGGAGAGGGTAGCCGTGAGGTGCATTTAGCAGTGAGGTGAAGGTGGACAAGGAGAACCCTCTGCAGAGTGAGACAGCAGTGTACAGACACACAGCAGCTTGGAGGATAAGCGCAGTGGTCTTCCATGTCTAGAATTCCTGGGCTGACTTTTCCTTCCTGCAAGCAAGGAATTGGTACAGTGACCTATCAGAACTCACATGGACTGGTGCCAGGTTTAAACTGTCCTGTGGAAGGCTCATTTGGTTTTGCAACAGATGTAAAAGAAAAGTTTAAAGTACCTGCTTTTCTTAGGTCCTTGGTACAGGGTTCAGAGTCCACAGAGTCATCCTGGATCCTGGATCAGGGGCTCCCATGTCTGTGTGACTTTGACAGACTACCCTGGTGTTTGATCAATTTTGCCCTAATTCTAGCCTCCTGCTCCAAGATGTCCTCATGGTTGACGTATTTCTTGGGCTGGTGTTTTCTTCCTCTTTCTCTGGGCTGTAGGGTAACATGAACTACTACAAAATTCATAAGCACACAATTTGTGCAAAAGCCACTATGCAAAAGCCCTCTCCTAGCTAAAACTGACACATTCGATTAAAATCAACCACAAACTTGGTCAATTTTTTGAAGTATCAAAGAAATGATGTGCATAACTTTGATATAATTCAACAAAAAAATTGGTGCCTTGGAAACATTTTTGTGTACATTTTATTTTTTACACTACTGAGATGGGAACTTGCTATGTGGCCAACACTGTCCTAGAACTCCAGGTCTTGAGTAACCGCCCTGCATTGGCCTCCTAAGGGTTTGCAGATTCATAGGTGGGCCCGGATGTGTGGCAGATTGGTACAAATTTCAAAAGCAAAGGGCCTGTTCTTTTCTGAATGAGAAACTTAGAGGGCTTGTTGGAGCATGACTCAAGGTATCGGCGAAGTGCTCCTGCCTCTGTCTTAAAATAACAGCACTTCAGTTCCTGTGTTGCCTGTTTGCATATCACCTCAGAATGAGAAAGAGTTTGAGTAAAAAAATCATTCCATTAGAATTTTAAAAATTTCGTTTCATACACCCCACCTTTCCGAAGGCTGTCTTGCAGCTATGATATTGTTGTGTTGGCCTGTTTGTGTTTTTCTTTCCTATTGCAGAATTATATATAAGCCCAGAACTCCTCGGAATATGTTACCCAATTTGCAAATTTTTGATATCAATTTCATGTGGGAAGATTGGAAAGTCTCTTTCTGCCACTTATGTACCTTATTATGCAAAACTATCCAGAGAATGCTGGCCATGTATTCTGTTGCGTTGGAACTCTGGGTATCGAAAAGACAACATAGATGATTTTAACAGGTTCACTTCTGCCAAATGATAGCTGTAAAGTTAAGCTTCGTTTTAAATATATAAATCAAATAAGTAGTTTGCCATGTACCTTTAGTGTAAACTGAACTCCAGCTTTTGAATAGATATTTTTCAAATACAGTCTCTGTGGAAAACTTGCTTTGTTCGAAAAAAAAAGTTATAAAAATTGAAGTTTGGCTTTCATATTTTATGTTATTTCATTTTACTGGTAGCCTCATCTATTCTATCACTATAAATACACTATCTTAAAAGACATGCTATAAATAAAATTAGCTTGTAAGTATTAAAATTAACTTTTAATCACACAATTAAAGAACAGTATCTGTATATAATTCAGAAAATAAAAGTCGTATAGAACTGTACCATGAAAGATTTTTTTAAAAATCCATCATAATGTTGGTGATGTGTGAAATATAATTCAGAGAAAGATATTAGCTCTGGGGCAAATAAATGGGTGCATATTAACTTATTTTCTCTCTTTGCCTGATGACCGTAGTATCACAGCTGAGTTTATATGTTACTAATGCTCTTATAATCTATTTTATATGTACTTTAGTTTGTTACATGATTTTTAAAATATCCTGAAAAATGAAAAACTTGGGGCAATAATAAGATATGCTTAGTTTGATCTGGAATTTTATTTCTGTGTTTTGATGCCAATAGCCTGATTGTAATTTATTGTTAATCAGTGAATTTTAATTCTTCTTTAAATCATTTTTTAATAATTCAGTATCTTTTACAGGAGACCCATAGTTATTTGTAATTTGACACAAATATTCTTCTCCAAACATTTGCTGCCTTATCTTATAATTTACTGAAACAGTATGAAACAATTTAGAACACTGGGTATGTGTGTGTATGTGTGTGTCTATAAGAGAGAGATTACTTGAGTAAAAATCGGTTATTTTTCTCTCTTCAAGGTCAATGACTATGCGTGTCTATTTTTTTCTCCTTTGTTGTTTTGGTTTGTCTTGGTTTGTTTGTCTTGAAGAGTCTCTGGGGGGAAAACAGGAAAGTTCGTGTTTAGAGTACACAAAAGGGAAAAGTGACAGTGACAGTGTTCTGCCTTTTTACCACCTATAAGCTACCACTGCCTTCCTGGAATACACATCTTTCAAGGCACTGTCAGTCTAGGAGATGTACATGTGAACACATACTTGTACACAGAAACCCAGTACATGTGATTTGAGGTGACTTCAAATGGAAAGAGACAATTTATCTCAACATTTCCCCAGTCCCATTACTCTGAATGTGCAAATGAGCATAATTGGTCCTTTATAAATTTTTAGTAGTACACATTTGCAGTGCGTGGTGATTCTCGCGGGGAGTTCCAGCGCCTTACCCCTTTCTGTGGGTGTCTGCAAGCTCCCTTCCCACCCATCCTCCCTCCAACTCTGGCTTCCCTTCGCATTTGCATAGGCTTACCAATTTTTCCTCAATTCTCTCTTTTTTAAAAAAGAAATCCCTTTTGCCTTCTTTCCCTCTCCTCTTTCTCCCTCTCCTATTCATCTTCTAGTTTGATAAAAGATCTCTCTGCTTTCTATGATCTATCTTTCATTGTGCTCTTTATTAATACTTGAGTTTCCTGTATAAGAGAAACCATGTGATATTTCAGCTCATGTGTCTGATTTATTTCACATAACATTATGGTCTCCCTACAAATGACCCTTCTTTATGGCAGGCTAGTCTTTCACTTTTTCATTGTCCTCAGTCTGTCTATTGCAAACTAAATGTCTGTCTTTCTGGGAGTTTGTAGGGTTTTCTAACTTGAACGGATCACCAAGCCCAACACCAGTTGACCAGATGCTCACCCAGCATCTCCCGGGCTCACTCTGGATAAACACCATCATCTCCAGCACTGGGAATCAACCCTCCTGCTCCTTTACTGCTGTTCCCCCAGGCACCTAAACCTGTCCCATGCCTGTCCTGGTGGTAGAGTATTCAGCAGGGGCCACCTGAGACCACCCTGGCCAGCCAGATGCCTAGGGCTTCCCTGCCAAGGAAAGTTGTGTAGGTCAGGTCCCGTACACGTCTGCCTCCAGGCACAGCTCGTGTGCAGCCTGGTGCGACCCCAGTGAGAAGGCCATGTCAGGAACGGCAGCAGGGGAATGGCCTCCTCCCTATACGACTCTTTCTTTGCTGAGTCCTGGCACAACAGTGACCACATTTGAGTTTCTTAATACCTGCTGAAGAAAACAGATATTTTTATTTTTACTAAATACATGAGTCTGAGTAAACACACACAGGCATCTTCTTAGGACAATCTGCATCTTCTGAGATCACAGACATCATGCCCAGCTCTTGCTCTCAAGACGAATTCTTCAAAATGATTTTCCATGCTCACTGTAAGTAGCCTTTTCCTGGGGCACCTCATGAGCTGTCCTGTGACACTCAGACATACTTGGATCAATACTGTACCCAGCTTTGTTCCTCCCTCCACCACCACTCCATACGCAAACCGCTCTGTGCCAACCCCAATACTGAGGATGCTACTTCCAGTTTTAGTGCAGGTATGCATCCATTAGGTGCTCTTATTTCATGATGCACCAAAGAAAAGAAAAGATAGATTAGGGTTTTCTAGAATGCAACCTGAAGGGAGAGGGAAGGAGGGGTGGGAGAGAGAAACAGAGACAGAGACAGAGAGATAGAGAAACAGAGAAACAGAGAGAGAGACAGAGACAGAGACAGAGAGACAAAGAAGAGGAGGAGGAGGAAAAGAAAAGCAGGAAAACAGGAAGAGGAGGAAGGGCAGAAGAAAAAAAGAAGAAGGCTGAGGGAGGGAGGGAGGCAGAGGTCCACCCTTGCCTTGGAAATTCCATTTTTAAGAGTTTATGTTAAAGAATTAATGAGAAACTGTTATGATTTATGTCGATGGCCCCCAGGCCTCATGAGTTTGCATTGTGCATTTGTGATTGGTTCATTGTCTAGCACTTGGATTGATGGTGTCAGTGCTACACCCATCTAGGGGTGGAGCCAGGATGTGATGTAATGGCAGGAAGAAGGTGTGTCTTGCTCTTTTGCCAGTTTGTGCCTTGCTGTTTGCAGCCACCATGAATGGCAGCCCCGCCATGCAACCCTGCTTTGGAGCCAACTGAATATGGACTGAAACCTCCAAAAACTGTAAGAAATAAACCTTTCCTTTCCCAACTTTGGGCATCAGGTATTTTGTTTCAATGACAAGTAAAAAGTAACTAAGACAGGAACATATTTACTGATAGACTAAGTCTACATCAAGGGTCATGGCAGGAGTAAAAGCAATACCATGTCAGCAGGAAGAGGGATCATTCAAACAGAGGACTTTGAGAAGCCTTCCTGTGGCACTTGGCATGTGATGTGCATGTGAGGGTGTCCTGAGACTTTGCTGAAAAGGAAATGTGTGGTTCCCACCACTCCAGAGGAGGTGGCTCTGGATGGCAGAGACTCTTTCCTTTCTCAAGCTGCACTGCCGAGTGCGGGGCTAGGCTGGAGTACGTGTTAAGTTAATACTAAAGAATGATTGTGGGCTGCATGGAAAACCATTCTAGGTGATACTTAACAAAGCCGCTGCCTACGTAATGGTGCTTATGAATAGTGGTGGCCAGCGTCACAGCTGTTATGGTCACTGACTCCACAGCATCTTCCCTTCATCATATTTGATTGAGAAGCTGGTTCATTCATTTATTCTTTTCTTGCTGTGGATAGCCAGACACTTATTACTCTGTCAGTTTCCTTATTAACTTCTGCTGCTTCGTAACATGTCATGGGAGTGTTATCCTGCCACATGTCATCTGACACCAAAGTTTCTTAACAAATATGACGGTCATGGATATCTGAAAGGAAATGCTTAGCCAAGTGCTGTAACTAACAGTTGAGTGGCAACCCTGGAGAGTTATGTTTGGGGGTACCACAAGCCAGCTCCTGGCCCCTCCCTTCTGAGTCTCTTCCTGTTTAAGGCCACTTGGTGGAGTGCAGCAGTGTGTGAGGATGGCTTTGTGTGTGTGTGTGTGTGTGTGTGTGTGTGTGTGTGTGTGTGTATGTGTCTGTGCATGCGCATGGGTGATAGGTTTACAGTATTAAAAAATCAGAAAACAGAATATTAGAGATACTCAGAGCCTGGAAAAGAGCTGTCTAAGACTACTGTCAGCCAAAAAGAAAAGAGGGAAATGTGTCATCCCTCATGGTCACTCTGCTAGTAGTGCTTGCCTTTTTCCCTCACATTACTGACCAATGACCCCCAGAAGGCAGGGCTATGCATCTCGCGTCTCCTGCTGCAATCATGATGGACGGGCTGGAGCCATCCTTCCTTCCTCCCTTCCTCCCTCCCTCCCTTCTTTCTTCCTTCCTTCCCTTTGGCTTTGTTACTGCATCAAATGCTCTAGTACTATTGGACTGCTGAGTGTGGCCAAAGCATTCGGAGTCATAGCAGATTGCCATTAAAAGATTTATCTTTGTTCTGAAGAAGCTTGTAACATCTTGGATCAATAGAGTTAGTATAAAGAAGCTCACAAGGGAGATTTATTAAAAGGGCAGATTACATGGAGGAGAATCAGGAGATGCTCCATGGGTAATATTAATGATGAGCAGGAACTTGATAAAAGGGAGAGATGCAAATTTCTCCGATGAGGGTGAAAATATAATCATGAGTAGAAGAATGTGTCAGGCTTTGTAACGTAATTTCTGTAGGCTTCAGATAGGAGTCCTTGTGGAGCCAAAGTGAGTCCAGCTCTGCCGGTTAGTTTAATAGCACCAGACTGATCTTGATGAAGACCACTTGCTCACACTAAAGACCTAGAAAATCCAGCTGAGGGCCTGGATCCCACAGCAGTGTCCTGCAGGAGTCTAGCTAGACCTAGAAGACCCAGATCCTCCCACAATGCCTCCCACAAGTCTAACTGGCTGCCTGGAGCCCATGACAATGGCTCATGAAAGTCTGTTTTATAAATTTGAACTGTGAAGGCCCAAAGGTCAGCAGTGGAAGCTAGACATTCTATACCAGTGGGATAAAGGATCTGTGCCAGCAGGCTGAGGTTTCTACTGAGTATGGACTGAAACGTCCAAAAACTGTAAGAAATAAGCCTTTCCTTTCCTAACTTTGGGCATTAGGTATTTTGTTTCAGTGACAGGTAAGTAACCAAGACAGGAACATATTTACTGATAGACTAAGTCTACATCAAGGGTCATGGCAGGAGTAAAAGCAATGCCATGTCAGCAGGAAGAGGGATTCAAGAAGTAACGCTCAAAAAAGGACCAGAGCTCCCCTGAAAAATACCACAACCATCCTCAGTGACAAGGTCCTGAGCTCCTCCAATGACAACAGCCCAGTTCATATCAGGAAAGCCAGCATGACAAGTTCCTCCAGGAGAACCAGCAACTGCAAACCACACAGGAGAACCCACAACAAAATACTTCTCATCCTCATGTTTCCTGTATGCCAGCAGCTTTCCTCAGGTGGCTATCTATGCGCAGCACCATGCTGATTTAATTCACCTGGTGTTAAGTGGGCCACCAGTTTTTAATCCATAACAAATATCAAGTGACAGAAGATGTGGGCAGCCAGTATCTAGAGTGTTCCCGAAGTTTTGAACACCCAAGTGATTATGTATGGGAAAGATGCAAAAGAGAAAAGAAAATTAACAGCAGAAAAGCAGTGCATTTCACTTTTGAACCACTATAAATCTTACCGGAAACAGAGCCAGCTAACATCAGTTACATCATCAAAAAGCAAGACCAACTGCTTTTACATTTTTTAATAGGAGAAAGAGACAAGAAGATATAAATTCCTCAGTTTACACCAGGAGTTCAAAGAAAATCATTGCCTAGTTATTGGTTCATTTTGTAAATTGAGATCAATGGAATTCTCTGAAGAAGAGCATGAAATCAATCTTAAAATACCATCTAATTCATGGCCAGTACTGTAAATTATAGTTTGCTTGGCAGTAATTGGCCAGGTTTCCGTGCACAGGGAGGAACTTCCTTGTAAGGTGTCTGAGGTCACTGCCTGAGCATCCATTTCCAATGCGTATTTCAGGGTCTGCTTTTCCCTGTCCACTGCTCCCTGTGTTTCATCTTATGCAAATGATGCAATCAAGCAAATGGAAAACAAGATGTTGTTGCTAAGGGGCTCTGTCAAACAGTGGCCTTCCGTTTCGCGGGCTCCCCACCCTCCATTGACTGGACTCAGATGTGTGTACACACCTGCAGTTGTTTGAATCTATTGATCCATTGCATTGCCCTTGAAGAGCCTAATCGCATCTGGAGAGACACAGTACCAAATCAGCTGCCCTTACACCAGGGGCAGTGAGCTGCCATTGGATTTCCTCTTTGCTTTAAATTTTAAATAGGTAACTTCGTCTGTGGCTTTTCTCCCAAGGAACACCTTAGCCCTGCTCTCCCCTAACTTTCCTTTTCACTTTTTTAAAATCAACTCTTTTTTTTTGGGGGGGGGAAACATTCCCATTCCACCTGTTTATTTTTCACCCAACTATTCCTTTGCTCTGTACCTCATCTCGCCTCCTTTTTTCTTATTTTCCCTTAGCTGTTCTTTACTGCCTCCTCCATTTTACCAGGAATTTCCCCACCAGGCCACCAGTAGTTCCCTCTCCCTATGAATCAAGTTGGATCCTCTATCCTCTTCCTTTTCCCAGGGCTCATGATTTAAAGAACAGCACAGATGCTTCATCTTTTTGTGGAAAGATGCTGAGAAAGATCCAGTCCAAGATGGAGCATGCAAACATCAAAATGATTAGAAATTGAAACAAAACCTATTTAATCACGCAGGCTTCCTTTGGTGCTATTGGATAGTTTTCAGATTTTCAAAAGCAAAGAAAATGTCTAATTTTTTTCTGCAGTGATATCAAAGCAGTCAGATTTCCCAAACTAGAAATGTGGCCCAACAACTCACTTTTCCTTGTGAGTCAACTGGAAAAGGAAACTGGATGAATTTAATCCTGCCCAGGTTCTGAAAGGCTTGGAGTCCTAACTCAGCAAGATGGAATGAATGCCGACTGTGCACCTGGCATCAAGAATCTCAGTCTTGCAGACACATTCGCCTGTCTTTATGTTACGCATGTTTATGCCACAATTTAATCTGACTTCACTCCCGTGTAACATGGTATCAAATGAGTAACTGTCACTTTGGGGGTCCAGTCTCCTCCCCTGATGGTGTGAAGCACCCAGTTCTCTTGTTCTCAGCACCTGGGGCTTGGTCACCCCTGGTATTGACCCCTCTGTGCAGAGGGCTGGGAGCAGAAACAGGCCTGAGAACCCAGCATTCCTCCTCGCACGTGGGAACTGTGCCCGGGCCTTCGTGGCCCGCTCTGCCTACCGACACCCTTGGTTTCCCTGTGGCTTGGCCCATGGACCTCATCTGGAATTCCTCCTTGGAAACAACTCGGCACCTCTCCCGACAGCCTGCAAGTTTCTCTTTCCTTATTACTCTGCTTTCCCCATCAGTGGGGAAACCCATGGTGGGAAAAGAGGGTCTCACACTTCTGTTCCTCCCAAACCTTAGATCTGAACTTTGAGTCCTCTCTGTGCCCTTGGTGACTATCTGGAATGTCCCTTGCTCTTCCTGCTTCCTGCATGCTACTTATGGCTAAGTTCCAAATGGGTAACTTAGCAGAGGGAAATGCTGATCTGAGTTACATGCGTGAGAGAGCCGGGATCAGACATAGGGAAGGCAAAAGAAAAAGTGATAGTTCAACAGGGCTGTCGTATTGATCTCAGTCCCCATGGCAAGGGTTGGAGGACTTCTGAGGAGGGAGATGTACCTCCAACATTAGGATCCTCAAGATAAGATAAGCTCCTTGTCACCAAAGTTCGTGGGAAAACAGACCCATATAATAATGAGATAAACCAGGGATCAAGAGAGTTCTTGCCGGGCAGTCCCAGGGGCCCTCTGTGCAAAGTGGGCAACCTGAAATTATAGTAGGCTGTTCAGTGTGTCTGGCGACATCTCCCAGACACACCTTGGCGGTGAGAGAAGCGTTGTGCACAGAAAATTCTAGCGGTAGGAGTAGCTCACATAGGAGAGGACCGAGGAGAAGTAGGATGGGAAACCTCAGGACCGGCAAAGCGTGGCCCTGTGACATGTGACCAAAGACCATAGCCAGGAGCAAGAGACTCTCACACACATTCAAAGACCAAACTTCCTGTGGTGCAAACAGATTGATCCCGCCCACGTGACAGGTAGGGGAGAAGGACAGTAACCAGCCGGAGGATGCAGAGAGGAGACCTGAGATTTAGTTCGGAAACTGTTCCAGAAGTGCTGCAGCAGGGGAATGAGGACTCGAAGGCTGGATGAACGAAGTGGACGGGAAGGGCACTTCAGTGAGGAAGTCACAGGGAGGGCGGGCTCGGAGATGAGTCATCTCGGAGGATGCTGGAGCTGCCAAAAAGGGATTGTGATTGAAAAGCAAACGGTGCCAAGGCTGAGGTCACTGAGAAAAGGGTGAGGGGGACCGCGGGGGTGGGGTGTCCGTTAACTGGGCTGCGTGGACACTTCTGAGCGGAGGATTGGTATTGCAAAACTATTTTTTTCCAACCGTTATGTGTGTACGTCATAGACTCTTTGAAAAATACACAGCTCCAAAAACCTCTGTGCCCACGTGATAAGACACTGACCTGGTTGGTCTCCGTCTTCCGTTCTGCTATGAAACATTAGCACTCGACGATCATACCTTTTTTTTTTTTTATCGGTACCAGGGATTGAACTCATGACCGCCTGCTTGTAAGGCAGGTGCTTATGCTGCTGAGCTAAATCCCCAACCCCGACGATCATATCTTGCTGTTCACCTAGATCCAGCTTTGCCTTAGTTTTTACCAATGATTCTTTTTCCTCTATAGCCTGACAATTGTGTTCATTGGATTTTTTTGGGAGATTTTTTGGATATTTTGAGACATTATTATATTTCTGAGGGGGGAAAAAATGGCAATTTGATTAAGAGCCATGGAGGGCAGGCAGCCTCTGGTTTTGAACATTCATCTTCCTAAGAAATAAAAGCGTTCTAATCAGTCATCTCATGAAGCCTAGAGGTAGTGAGGTGAAGACGATAGGAAAGGAAATTATCTCTTTGAATTCAAAAGGTTTCCTTTCTTGTGGCAGGGGATATAGCTCAGTGGCACAGCACCTGCCTGACAAGCATGAGGTCGTGAGTTCGATCCCCAGTAAGAGAGGAAAAAGAAATTCATTCTTCTGAGAGAATGACAAGACAGAAATAAATGACAAAGCAATTTCTAGTAGGTTCTGATAGGCCACATCGTTCAGCTATCAAGGAAGATCACTCTGAGAGAGGTCAGCCTGATGAATGAGAAAAAGTCTGCCAAATGTGAGGGGGAAAATAGATTTTAGTGAGAAGGAGCAGAGCTTCAAGGGCCCCATAGTGCAGGCTTGGAGTGTGAGAGGAGAGAAACGCAAGGGGATGAGGAGTAAAGGATGCCAAAGTGCGGAGCGTCCCACAGTCCATTATTAGATTTTATTCTAGGAACAGCAGGAGGTGGCGGTGTTCTTGCTCCTGAGAATCAGAGGATTCCTCCTGGTTGACATTTTCCCGCTTCCTGAGAGCACAGAAGTGGTTAGAAAGGGACACCGCTGGACTTCTGCCACCATCTCTCCATCTGCCAGTGTTTGTACTCCACCCGCTGCGTCTCTTCCCTGTGGCATGGACTGTCGCTGCCCCTTCTTTGTCCAGCTCTTCCCTCTTGTACTACACTCGATTCTTTCACATATATAAAAACAGTCCTCTTTTTTATTTTCATTCATTATCAGTATTTTTCTTCCTTGTTAGAACATTCCCATCAGCACACGGCATACTTTTCTCTCATTTAAAGTATGTTTTAAAATCTTTGCTAGTCAGGGGTTGTGAGTAGTCAGGGGTTGTGAGTTGAACAATTAGAATCAGGACACAGAATTTATGGTCACCCAGAGTTAACACAAGAAACTCAGGAAACCTGTCCACAACACTAAAAACCCAGATACTCAGCCAAGGGCCTGGATCCACAGCAATGTCCTGCATGAATCCAAATGAAGACCAGAGCTCATGACAATACCTCCCACGGGTCCAACGGGAGGTCCAGAGTCCACAAGAAGGACTCACACCAGTCTGTTTTACGGATTTGTGCTGAGAAGGTCCAGAGGTTAGCGGTGGAAGCTAGAAAGTCTACGCCAGTGGAGTGAAGGAGCTGTGCTAGTAGGTTGGGGGTTCTATGCTGGAGCCAAGAAGCCACACTCACAACAAAGACCAGGGCTGCCCTGAAAAGCACCACAGCCATCTCACAGACATGGAGGTCCAGAGCTCCTCCGACAATAAGCACAGTCAAGGACGTGCCAGGAAGCCAGCATGATGAGTTTGTCCTGGAGATTAAACGGAACACGTCTTCCCCTCCAGAGCCAGGAAGCAATGCTCCATGTAAGGACCAGAGCTCTTCCAGGAGAACCAACGGCTCAAACAGCAACACCTAGAGAAACCCACAACGCCTCACTTCTCTTCCACCTCTCTATTTATGCTGGCAACTTTCCTCAGGTGGGCCACCTACACTCAGCACCATGGTGATTTAATCCAGCTGGCGTCAATTTGACCAGCAGTTTTTAATCCATAACACTAACTCTTACTAAATTGTAGTCTGTTGATGCATTCTCTGCTGTCCCATTTTCTAGCAGAAAATGATTCTGTTGACTGTCTTACTCACCTTTCTTCCACCCTTTCACATATGGGTTGAAGCCAGGCTGGGTGCCCACAAGTGTCCTCAATCTTCCACTGCGATTCCCCGTCACTGCCGTATTGCTAAACCCACTGGTCAGTCGTTAGTCTCATTTGACTCCAATTCTTACAGAATTTGCTGCTCTTGCCTTTTGGGACCTGCAGGCTCACTGTGTATCTCATTCCTAAGTCGGTCTTTCTTTGCCTCCTTGGTCGGCTTCTGATGTTCTCACTGTTGTTTAATGGTTGTTTAACGTTACACCAGGGCTCTGTCCTCCTGCCTCTTCTCTACTCTCTCATATTCTCACCAGCCTTAGGCACTCTCTCTAGGAGGCTGCCTCTCCAAAACATTTCTCAAATCACAGCCTCTTCCTGTCTCTTAAACTTGTATTCAAACTGCCTGCTAAACAGTTCCTACCAAGTTGTCTAACAAATTCCTGAATCTTACCATGTCAGAAATATGAACTCTATTTTTTCCTGTCCACGCCCTTCCTCAACCAAATGATGGCTCTTTCACCCTGCTCTTTGCTTACGCCAAAGCCTAGAGTCAGCCCTTGGCTTCTCTCTTCTACCTTTCTACAGTGTGCACAGTTCTATTTGGCTGGGACTCATTCTATGAAATACCAAAGTTTCCACGCAGCGAATCTGAGTTTATTCTCTGGTTCCATCTGAGTCCATGGCTCTCATGATTTTAACTTCCTGAGTCGCATGAAATGCCGGTCTGAGTTTAGGCACCCCATGTTGGACTTGCTGAGGTATACAGGGTGCAGCTGGGCCTGTCATCCCTGCAGTCCCTGGCCAGGCCACATTGCTTCACTTGCTTGGCCACTGCAAAGGGTCCCTGCGGGGTCCCTTCTGGTCACAGTGACTGAGGGTGTCCCATCTCATCTGAGCACCATTGGATACTTATAGGAGAGAAATGGTAACGAGAACATGGTTTAATGGAAAGGGCCCAGAATTCCATTTTGTGACCACTTTCTGTACTAAGGTAACTCTATTTACTGTAAACTCAGTTCTCCTTTCTTCTGATGACCTACATGTTTGGACAACTGGTTGTACTTTGCGTGAAAATCAAAGCTTCTTTTCCGAGTTTACTTTGCTATCATTGAAATGCAAAATCTATTTGACTGAATTAGGTTGCATTCCATTACTCTTTTAAACATGAAATTGCAATGGTTCAAGGTTAATGAGATTTAAGAATATGTGTTACTTAAATTGTGACTAATATACTTCAAAAAAACTGGAAAATACCGATTATTTTTAGTAGCAGAAAAGTGTGAATGATATTAAACCTTGGTAAACTTGAAGAAACTTTGGTTACATTACTTAGCACCTTTATAAATGAAGGATTTAGAGTATTTCAAAAAAGAATTAGGAAATTACAGATTAATTTATTCTAATGCAAGTGATACGGTAACTATTGCATAGGTTGACAGATACAAAGTACGGGGAAAGATCAGGGGAGGAAGAGATTATTTCAGCGAAGGGTATTATTTCACTTTTAGCGGCCCTTTTCCTTACTTAGCTCAACTCTATCAACAGCATCTCATTCACAAGTTCTTTATCCATTCATTCAAACATGTTTTCAAAACTAACAATGTGCTAGGCTTGTCTCAGACACCAAAGTTGCCAGATGACTTTAGCACTATCCTTTCTTTTAAGGTGTTCATTCCATTGGATCAGACAGTCATGTTAATAAATAATGATGACACCATGTTGTGAGTGTCATGCTAAGGTCATGTGCAAAGTACTAAGGGACACAGAGGACCGAATTCTAGATCCACCTTGCACCAGGGTGTCAGCAAGGAGTGTTAGGGACCTCTTAAGAAAGCAAAAGGTATATGCACAGAATCTGAAGAGTGTGAAGATCAAATAATAGTTGGTCAGGTAGACAGAAGAAGAAAGGAATCTGGCAAACAGAATTATGAACACAAAGTCCTTGTTACAGGCTATGTATTTGCATTTCAAAAGCAACTCCTGTTATCTTCAAATATGCTTTAAAATAATTTAATATCTCATTTATGTTTAACAAAGTCATTGAACTAAGACTAAATTCAGAAAGTGATTTACCTGGTCAATTTGAAGTCAATTTGGAAAAGTCATATAAGAGTTTGACTGACACTTGTCTGTTTGAGTGTAGGATGTTTAAGGAATGAAACCTCTTTAAATGTACTTGAATTTATTTTATTGCTATTAATTTTTATGCCTATTGATTCTTGTTGGAAGCTTCACTGTAACGGCACTGAGAGGAAGGCGTGCAGAGGAGGAGTGAGACCTGGTGAATAATAGGCGTGATCCTAAGTGAATTCTCCTTTCTTCTCTTGCCCTAGACTTAGGAGTGTTTACCTCTCACCACTTCCTCCTCAGTGCGTGTACCCACGTCGGGTGTACAAACAGCTCCTGGGTCCCGCTGCACACAGCACAGCTGCCCCCCGAACACGTGGCACCCCCCGTGGTGACAGTCTTGGATTCTAGGACTGTGGATGTACAGTAAGTAGAAATGTCGCCTCTATCATACACTGCTTCATGCAAGAATAATCCCAGTGAGTTCAATCAGGAAAAGGGCTTGTGACATCAGGTTAATTTTATTGTGATTAGATGCACAGAGGTGATTAGATCAGTGGTTCTGGGAACCTTTGATTACCTCTTGCCAACTTAATTTCCATCTTGTCCTTATACAATCAACTGCGCCCTGTATGTACGCAGAGTTTGTGCAAACTTCCATAAAGGAAAAACTGACCATGTACATACAGTCTACCTTCACGTATGTGTACTTGTGCAAGCATACATTTTTTCTTTGAGTGTGAACAAGGGCCTTCTTAGTTTTTTACTCCCTTGCAGTTAAAATTACAAAAGAGCTTTCACATCTAAGCATATTAGATCATTTCTGACATTAGGGACTTTTGTCCATTTCCTATTAAATGCAGTATAAGATCTATTGTATTACTGAGCTGCAATCTAGTAGCGCTCTGTACTAACCACAAATGCAACATCTATCTCTCATATATATCTCAGTTTCCTCATCTGCCGAAGTTTAGAGTGGCTAAATGATGCCTTTCCTTCAAGCTGAAAAACTTCAGATTCCCATCCCATTTTCCATGGAAGCTTCTGTATTAGCTTTTGTGGACTTCTGAGCTGAGCCACGTTGCTTGTCCCAGAAGATTTCCCACTGCTGCCTTTCTCACCTGAGCTATTTCCTATCTCTTCTGCCACTTCCCATTCTATCCTCTCATTCTCATGTAACCCTCCAGCCCTGGAACACCCTGGACTCTTCCTTCAGCCTCCAAATCCAAGCCGGCTTCCAGGATGAGACCTTAGGTATCTGGGCAGTGGGTCGTAGCCTCATTCATGAAGTCCCCTGACTGCCTCAGCCCCTCTAAGGTCCAACTTCCCTGATTTTTAGACTTATCTGTAACTGTGCATTTGACTCCTGCTTTTATTTAAGGAAAATTTTGTGATCCCTTCTCCTCTATTTTATAAGTTCTCAGATGTACTCTTTTTTTCAAATTTTGTTCAAGTTTAAATTCAAAATCAATACTCATACATTTTCATATTATCAGCTATTTGAAATTATAAGTAACTAAAGGGGAGAGATGATGTCATGTTTTCTTTCTGTCACCCAGAATAAGCATTTAATAACCACCTGGGTATTTGAGGGGGAATGAATCACTTTTGAGTGTTCAGTGTGGTGGGGTTTTTGTTTGTTTGTTTTTTGCAGTGGAACAAATCCAAGTTCCAATGTGTTCTTTGAAAATGTTGTACATTTCAGCTTTGACTTGAATGAATGACGATGATAATGCTGTATTTTTCTATTCCCAGGTGGAAACAACCGGGGAAACTCAATGGCATTCTGGAACACTATATATTATATATTTCCAATCGTACACATGGGTTTCCAGTTTGGGCCGTCGTCTATAACAGCAGTGAGAGTTCCCTTGGTCACAAGCTGCAGGACCTTATCCCTGGTACTGAGTACCTCATCAAGTTGGGAGTAAGTTCAGTTTTTCTGCCCCCTTCTGTTTGTCCTGCCTTTTCTCTCTCCCTCACTTAGAAAAAATAAGAAGGCAAAACACCAAAAACCTCATGTGTTGCTATTGATATAGAAAAGCCATTTCATATCCTAAATGTGAATTCTGTTGGTCCAATACCTGTGTTTTTCAATATTATGAAAAGTGTTGAAGTAACTATCTGATCGGTAGATTTCCCCAAATCTAATTCAGGATAATCAGATATTATTATTTCTGTTATCCAAAATGCATTATGAATATGTCTCAAAAATGTTTAGATTGGTAAATTTATTTCCCTTTGGATTTTGTGTTCATTAGAAAAAATAATGCACAGTGTGAAATGTTAGATCTTATATTTTTAAAAGAATATTTAAATAACACCCAGATATTTTACTGTACTGTGGTTTATATTACACTTATTTCAGAAGAAAAGTCATTTAATAAGACCTCAGAATCCATGTACTTGAGGGGTTTCTTAAGATAGATTGTAGTATTTTGTGATGCAAAAATAGCACTTTTTAGACAAAGGTCCTTTAAAAGACCTTGATATTACCGTGGAATTTACACTCGGTAGTTCCTTTTGTTTTTTTGATGAAATATAATCTTTTTTAAGTTTAATAGCACATCTGAAAATAACTGAATATAAACATGAGATTGTCCCTATTTGTTTTAAACACACTCTTCATTTTATAGCAATACCTAGATCAGGATATTTGCTTTGATAAATGCCATAGAAAATATTCTGCTCTTGATTATGAATAAATTTACATTTATGTAGACACTGCGTATGCATTCATTTTACTTAACAGGCTCTTGAATGCTCTAAATATTATACCACGAGAAAATAAACTGCATTCAACTACTGCTAACTGTCTGACTTGCTGCCTTGAGAAAGGGCAATCAGCAGACGTTAAAAATCCTGTCCAAGACTCACAGTGCACGCCTCGGGCTGCAGCATAGCAGCCCGGCTCACAAAGGAGCAGTCCGGGGTCTGCACAGCTGCGTTCCTCAAGAAGTAAGACGTATACTAACTTCATTTTCGAAAGCTAATGTGAAGCCCACACTGTTTTCAAAACACTAGTAGCATCAAAATCAAGAAAAGTTTCGACTACTTGCAAGGAAGCAAAATTAAACGTAAGATCATTGAGCTCCTGGATTTTACCAGGAAGGTAAGCAAGTGACATGAAAAAAAGTTCTGTTGCCAAGGCGATTCTTAGGATAAGCTCTGCAACCAATCAAGGTCCAAGCCAATATCCTATATTTTATAATTCTCTAATATTTTGAAAAATAAACACCACTACCAAAGGAATCTGCTCTCCTGAGTCTTATTTCAGAGTTTGCTGCTGTAACCGAAGGCAGATTCGCTTAACCACACTGAATTTTACTTCTTTCAAGCCTAAAATTAGGACATCGAACTAAATGATTTTGAATGGCTTTTTGAGCTCTAAAATTCTATGATGCTGAAAAGGTAGCACCGAACAACATCCTATGGACCCAAACAGTATCTGTCAGCTGCTGAATAATATCAACCCTGGATGTCATAAAGTGGAGAAGTCCTTGCCCTAATAAACATACTCATATTATTTTCAATTTCACTGTATTTATTAGGGCAGAAAATGCTGTCATGTATTTTCAGGAAGTATTCAACTAAAAGGTTTTTTCTTTTTAACTTAACTCTGTTAAGCAGTAAATTAAATGAACCAGAACATTTTAGGTTCATCCTGGTTAATTGAGGGATTATTGTATATTTCACAGTTGCAATATAATAACTAGCTTTCAAGGTCATTAGATTAGTAGAGGGAAGTCGGGTTCTCAGTAAAACAGAGTTTCCTTTATAAATAGCCTTAGCATGTTGACTAAATGCTGCAAAACAAAATAAACAGGAAACAAAGATTTTAAGCTGCCTTTGGAATAGAGGAAAATACACAGACATCTGAACCAGAATGATTTGCTTACTCCAAGCTCCGAGCAGAAAGGTTACTTCATGCAACTTCGTTTAATTTTTACATTTGACTCCAGCTTATGATTTCCTAAAACACAAGGTCTGCATCTTACAAAATTCTGTGTGCAGGTTCAGGCACAGTGCCTGGTGGAAGTTTAAGTGCACAATTCTTGCGTGGATGAATAATCACTAAGTCTACTCATTTCATAAAGAATCTGGAACTTTTGATGTAATTAAATAATTTTCTGGAAAACTTCAGAGTTGGGGACTGCGTGGTTCCAAAGCAGATGCTCTTAACACTGCAAGAAATATTATAATTTGTTGCTTCACTCAAAAAAGTGTATTTAGAGATGTGATAAGGGGTGATGGCTGCTAATAAAGATAGGTAGGAATTTAATAAAGATACCATTAATGCAGCTAGGTCTCAAGACGTGTGTTGTTTGATAACGTCATAGTATGGCTAGCCATTTGTCACTTGGTGAGAATGAGCCAAGGTTTTTGGAAATAATCAGTTTGACTTTCAAAAAAAGATTGATATGGATAAAGCACTCTCATTTATTTTTCTTCATCCCTGAAAATATGCTTTATTTGTTACACTGTCAGGCCCTGCTTAGCTGAACATAAACTGTTGGAAAAGAGAATGCTAGTTCTAATACCCATAATTTCAAAAATAACTGACATAATTTTATTATTTACATTTTCATGAACTTCCTTTTGCTAGATTAATTGGTCAATTAAAAGTGGCATTATGACTTTGTGAATTTTGTTTTTAAATGGCTGTAACAAAACAAAAGCTGTGGGCAATGGGTTAGAACAACTTGTTTTAATGGCTCACAGGTTTTCAGACCTTAATCAGTGCCACTATGTTGTTTAGTTTTTCCAATCATCTGTCCATTGCTTTGAATAAAGTGGCCTTTTATGCAGATACAACAAGATACCAGTTGGCTCCATCTCATGTGGCTGGGGCCAGTTACACTAGACAATTGGAAGCCACCTTAAGAACAAGCCCTCTAAGCACGGGCAAAGCAAAGCACAAGAAAAAGAAAGCCCACAGATAATTCTGTTACTTCAGGGGCTTCCTTACACATTTCATTTAAGGAAAATTTTCATCATTTCTTAGATTCTTGAGGACTCTGTCACATTACTGCTTCACAGATCTCAGATGCTATGCTCTAAAGAACAGCAGTTTTCCTAAAGGTGGTTTTATTTATCTTAGAAAAGAGCATATAATTCTCAAAAGTAAATTTAAATTCTCGTCCTATTTAAAAAATATGAAATCCTACATCACGTGGTACCATATTCTCTAGGAAGAGTCAGCAAGGACGGTGGTCAGGACATGTCACATTTAAATAATGACAAGTAGATTATTAGAACTGAAATGCATTTTGTTATCAGTATTAAAACAAGATGAGACAACATTTCCCCTAGGATAATTTAATAACCTCCTATGTCTGTTTTTCTACCATATTTTTTGGTAACCTTTTAGCATTTAATTTTTGGGTAGTCACTTTTTGCACTAACAAGTGGCCTGTCCCAAAATTTTGAGTCGAGGTTTAGACACATGAATGTTTCTTTATCTGCATATTCCATTCTCAGCCGAAAGTAAGGTTTTCTGCTTCCACGTATGTGCACACAACACGGTTGAGGATCAGAGAAAACACTGGAGTTAATCAAGATGCCAATGGTAATGCAATTTCATGCCCAAATCACAATTTCAGCGGCCTGAAACTTGCTTAAGCTGATGAGAAATTATCCTGGAGAAGAGAATTACTCCTGTTTCCAGCACAGGAAGTGAGCGTGGTCTCCATATTTGTTGACAATAAGTCATTATTTATACGTATGAAGATTTGCAACTAGTTACAGCGGGGCAAATAGTATTAAGCTATCATACAAGAAAATATGCAAAACCCAGCCAGTCTTCTTCTATCTTTAAGGAAAACAATGTGCATTGCTTGAAGTGCCAGAAAAACCAATCGTCCAATATCTAACTGAAAAGCAGTGGACAGGCCAAAATAAGCAAAATGAGCTTAAATATTTTATGCTAATAGTATCTGTCTTCCATGCAAATGGACTAAATAACTGTTTACTTTTGATATTGGTCCATTTGCTTCATTTTCTTATTAACTGTGGTGAAATTTAGTGCTTTCTGAAAGATCTTTAAATTTCATTGTGTAAATGGCAGTTGTAAACTAAAGAAATATGAAACAGTTTAAGTATAGTTTTTAAGCATCATTGTTATGTAAAGCTATAATTGCTAATAATTGTTGGCAAGGATGGGCTAATAAAAACCCTGTTGGTACATCTCAATGTCCTAAAGAAATGCTGGTCCAGGAAATTGAGTAGTTATTTGCAGTTTATTGTGAAAGTCTTCCCAGAAGTTTTGACTATCTTTAACATTCATATCACCATTTTGGATATTAGGACAAGGAACTTTTGAGATTATGTTAAATTTGTCAGCCATGTTTTAATGAAGTTGTTCTCCTCTGGTTCATCAGTAAATTATTAGACCTTCTAAGCCATTAGTCATTCACTCAACAGTGTTGCATATTGATTGACAGAGAAATGTTATTTTATTTAATATGACCTTATATCAAAATATAAACATATTGGTCTCTAAATACTAAATAGAAAGCAGTTCTATTTACTCTACATCTTTTCCTACCTAGGTATCATCATTCAATCTTCAAGTCTCAGGCTCAGTACTTTTCCCATGTGATGTATATACACGTTCCCATGGATGTGTCTACTTGTGTATGTGTGCACACGTGTGTGTGTTTCATTCATTCTGCAACATTTGTGTGCAGCTGCTTCCTGCAGGGCTGACCACAGTCAGCTCACAGCCTCCATGGCCAGGCTCTAACTCAGCTTGATCTTTAATTCACTTCTTCCTGGTTATTTCTACTTCCTGGAGATTCCTGCCTCGTGTCCAGGGAAGTGATTCAATTCAATGACAAACTTCTGCATCAACACAGGTTTATTTGGAGGGGTAAAGACAACACCATTTAAAAGGACAGAACTTACGTTAGGAATTCGCTTTCCTCCATGGCCATCTAAACTTTATGAATTCAGCGTGAAATGATGCTCATTTCTGCTCCCTGTCTAGGCTTGCACCGGAGGCGGCTGTGCGGTGAGTGAGGCCAGCCAGGCCCTGACTGACGAGGACGTCCCTGAAGGGGTGGCCGCCCCTGCAGCCCACTCCTACTCACAGGACTCCTTCAATGTCTCCTGGACCCTGCCAGAGTATCCGAACGGTAAGTGAACTCTTTTAGCCTCAAGTTAAAAAGATGATTAGCAAAGGTAAATTAATATTCTAAATGGCAGCTTATATGTGGTGCTTAATTTTTAATGATCATTTTAGCACATAAAATACCTGAGATAGTATCATTGTCTGTAGTTGGGGGATTGTGGCTTTTAGGCGAACATACAATTTTGGTGGCTCAAAAGTGCTCCCTTTTGATAGTTCTTGTGTACTGCATCTTCCTGTTTAATGTGCTCCAGGAGAGGTGAAGAGAACAAATGAGGGGGCCGAAGAACACCCTTTGGAGAGCGACATTGTACTTTCAATGACTTTCTGGTTTTAACAGCCATTAGTTCTCCCTTGGAGAAGCATGGAGGTGGAGAGTTCATGTACATATTGTATTTCAAAATGCATTTGATTTAATAAGTTTATCTTAAAAGAGCCCATTTAGAACTCTCTATTCTTTAACATACCATTTATAAATATTTCAACACAGTTTTTGAACAGCGCATACATTAAAGCATACGTGCTTTTATACTTACTTAACATAAAGCAGATTGTGTATTTCTGTGTAATACATGTGTCCTTGTACAGTTAGAGAATTACGCTAGCCAGCTAAATTCACTGAAATAAAACCTCATTATAAAGAGTTTTAAATAGCTTTGGAGGAGAAATCACCGTATTTGCTGACTGGAAGTGTTTACAGGCTCCACGTAGTGCAGGGTCACTGATTTGCAGGGATTGAAACTTTCAGGAGGACATCACGTTTCATTCCTCTTTGAGACAAATATCAAGGATAATGTCATAGAAATTGTTTAAGGTGACTCATTACTAAAAATTGAAATGAACTATTTTAGCATAACCAAAAAGGCTGGAAGAAGAAATTGCAGTTTTATTAGTTTGTTTTATGTTTATGTGATATTAGTTATTCCAGCCATCTCATTTTAGTTAAACTTTTGGCAAATGCAGAAGATGTATTTGAGGTAATGGTGATAGTCCCAATAATTGAGTGAGTAGGTCCCTCTGCTATTGAAGTTATTCCTGTACTGTTGCAAATTTATAAGTAAAAAAAAAATAAGTATATGGATATCTATTTGGTGCTGTATTAAGCAGTTGAAAATCTTATCACATTTCTTATGCCACAAGGAAATCTATTCTATAGGGGGCGGTGAAACTGCTGATGGTTTACTCTGAAGGGATTGCTGTTAGTAGTGGCAGGATCATTTGTGTAGTACAATATTTCCCTTATTCCATTTGGTTGGTTGCTGCTAAAAATACGACTGCATTCAGAATCTTTGGTTGTCTAAAGACCATTGCTTATTATGTTTTGTAAACTAGCAAAGCATTTCTTAAACAGATTTATTGAGCAAAAAGAATCAGAGGCCTTTGAGATATTTGCATTAACAAATCAATGGCATTCCTAAGTTTTATATTTAATACCAGCAGTGTTTTAGATGTGAGACACTTCAAAGTTTTCATTTCAAACATTTTCCACTAGTCTTCTCCAGTTTTCCCAAATTTTCCAATGTTTCATTGCTATAATGGATTATTTAATTCGTAACAGCCGAGGAATAATCTGACTGTGGGAAAACATCTTACCCTTGTGGTTTCAAAGCCCAAACACCTGAGGGACAGTGTTAGACTCTGTATTCTGCTACTCAGGTTCTACATATTTATGACTCAACCCTTCCATCACCTTGTGACACATCTTTCTTAGCCACCTTGGAATATCTGTGGCTTACTGTAAGGCTGGAAGACATAAGTATGGGTCACATAGACCTAAAATCTGAAAAGCAAAAATCGTCTCCCGGGTAAGACAGTGGTGCTACTCTGGGAGATGTGTCACATTCCACAAATCCCACTTTCCTTTTGAGTTGCAAAGCTGGAATTTTTACCAATTATCTTTATCTGTAGAAATCTACTTATTCTTCAAAAATAACCATAGGTTTCTTATTCCATGAAATCATCCTACTCTTCCTTGAGTTTGAGTTAACTTTTCACCCATTTGTCTTGACCATCTAGCCTGTTTCTGCGTCTCCCATAAATGGTGCCTGAACTTCTTGCGTATTTGTCCAACCTTCCTATCACATGACAAGGACCACGACCCGCTCCTTCCTTTCTCTTCACAGAGCCTAACACAGTATTGCATTTTTTTTGTTGGTGCCCAGTATTTAGGTCATATAATGGTTTCTTGTGAAAGCTGCTGTTGACCAGTGGTTTATATACGATATAAAGTCCTGGTTCTGTGATAACACCAAGAGAGATGACAGACTTACTGGGCAGACCCTGTGATGTTTGTGCAGTATATCGGATCCTGAAATGTCCTGGTTCAGTTGTTTGGCATCTGGACTGGGTTTTTCTTTTGGATGCTTGGATCATCCTTTTGATTCAAAACTATAAATTTTCTTGTCCAGAGTACTTCCAGTCCACATTTAATGGAACTCGGTCCATTTTACAATATATGCTACACTGTGGTTGCTTTCTGATTTCAGAATATGGTGCAGAGGGAATTAACTACAACTGCCCAGTGAGATAAACTTCATCCTTATGGTATATATATATAAAAAAAACTCTTCAAGTTACTCTCATCATTTCTCCTATATGAGAAACCCAAAGTGTAAATAAAGAGAAAAATAAAAGATATATACTAGAAAGAGAGAGGGCTAGATTTTACAAAAGGAAAGAGGATCAAGAGATGGAGGTAAAGGGGAGAGAAAGGAGAGGAAGTGGATAGAATAACAATGAAGATAGCAGGGCCGGGGATGTAGCTCAGTGGCACAAGCGCCTGCCTAGCAAGCAGAAGGTCTTGAGTTTGATTCCCAGTACCCAGCCCCACAAACAAAAATGAAGATGTCTTTCTCCCTATATCAACTTCCTGCAATAAATGTAATCATTATGTACTACAAGCATGCACCAATAAAAGTTAAGATAAGCATCTTTTTTACATTGGTCTCCTTTGTTCATTACTGCATCAAAAACGCTAAGAACAGTACCTGGCACCAAATGGATGCTCAGTTAAAAATTGATTGCTTAGCACTATTCAAATCCTAGGATATAGTAACTGCTGAGGTAAGAGTGGGGTATGGAGGAATTGGAAAGCTTATGAATTGCGGGTGGTGATGTTGAATGGTGTAGTTGCTATGGGGAACAGTATGAAGTTTTCTCAAAAAATTAAAATGGAATTGACAGATGAGCCAGAAATCCCACTTCTTACAACATCCAGAAGAGTTATAAACAGGATTTTGAAGCTGTAGGTGTAAACTAATTCACTGCAGTGTTATTCACAATAGCAGAGTCCGTAACCCAAACATGAATGGATAGGGGTATAGGTGAATAAAATGTAGTGTATACAATGGAATGTTACTCAGCCTTAAAAAGAAGGAAATAGTATCATACACAACAGCACATATAAACATCAGGATTAAAATAAATGAAATAAATTAGTCACAAATGACAGATACAGCATGATTCCACCCAGAAAAGTGTCTATAGTAACCAACACTTAGGAACTATCTTGGTTACTTTTCTGTTGTTGCTGAGACAAGATACCCAACTCCCAAAAACAAGGAAGGAAACGTTTTTGTAGCTTACAATTTGTGGAGATCACAGTCCATGCTCAGCTGGCTCCAAAGCAGGTTGGTATGGCTGAGGGGTAACCCTTCATGGAAGCTACAAGCAGCAGTAGCAAAAAAGTGGAAAGTGTGTCTCCTTCCCTCTCTTATATTGTATGCCAGCTCCATGCTCCTGGGAAGGTGCAGAACTCACACCACCAATCCCAGCACTAGAAAACAAACCAATCACAAATATTAGATTCAGCCACCTCCAAAAGTCCCAGCTCCCATCACTTCATGAGGCTGTGGGGGCACATCCAGATACAAACCATAACAGGAACAGAAAGCAGAACTGTACTTAGTAAGGTCAGGGTTGAGAAGAGAAATGGGGAGTTGGTGTTTAGCAGGTGTACAGTTTCAATCTCTTAATTTAACTAGCTTTTTGTTTTGTTTTGCTCTGTTGTACTGGGAATTGATCTCAGGACCTTGCACTTGCCAGGCAGAGGCTGTACCATTGAGCTGTATCACCAGCCCCAGTTTATTGTTGTTGTTGTTGATGATGGTAGCTTTTTTCTTTGTTTCCTTTTTTTTTTCTTTTAGGCACTGGCAATTGAACTCAAAGCCTTTGCACTGAGCTATATCCCCAGCTCTTTTATTTAGTTTGCATTTTGAGACAGAGTCTCCTACGTTACTTAAATTTCCCAGGTTAGGCTTGAACTTGCAATCCTTCTGCCTTTGCCTCCCCAATGCTGAAGTTACAGTGATGAAAGAGTTGTAGAGATCAGTTGCACAAGATGTGCAGGTAGATAACACTGATAGAGAATTCCCTTACAAATGGTTAATCTGGTAAATTTTTTGCATGAATTTTTATCATAGTAAAAAAAATGATTGATGCAGAGAAGTAATAAAATTCAAGAAACTTTTAAACTGGAAAAAGGATCAAGGACTGTTAGTGTAAAATGCACAAAACATATTGATTGATAATCACATGCAGATATATTCATGAAACATATTTATTTGTTAAAGGTAAGATCACACCATCTGTTCTGTTGTGAGCTTTTCTCTATGTGGTAGAAACACATTTCTGTGACAGTTAAGAGTAACCTAACCTCATTCTTTTGAAGAACAGTGTACACTCCCACTGCATGAAGTCTCAGTTTATGGGACTCATCGTTTATTGATAGGCAGCTAATTTTCCATATTTTGCTTTTGCAAAAACTGCTGCTTGCTATTAATTGCTATTAAAGACCTAGCACCATCTGTAGGCACTGAGGCATTATCACTCAATTCGCACCTAAAACTTTGCTCCTGCTTAATTATGTTCTGCTTCATTCTAGTCCCCGGCCTCGCATACCTGCAAAAATGAGGACATGGCACTCTGTGCTTCTTTAATCAGAGCCCTGTACCCACAAACAGAGGGGTTCCACACTGGCTAAGCCTACAGGCAGCATTTTCGATCTCTGAGAGGAGTTTCCTTTAGGTCCTGGGCACATGAAACACCTAGTTATAGAGAACTCAGACTTTTCCTTTGTAAAACATTAGCCACCAAACAAAAAAGTGCATTGCATTAGTGTCTACAGCACTGTGACCTGAATTATGTAGACTACAAGTATGTAGTTTGAATTATGCTTTTGGAAGCTTCCAGATTCTCATGAGCCACTTTGCTATTGAGAAGCTGAGGCCTCAGAATCCAGCAGTATGTTTTGCTTCCCACTTGAACTTCGCCAAAGCAGAAAACCTTTAGACTGTGTCCAACTTCTTCCCTGTGATTTAGCATGCTCTATAAATGCTGCTATAAAAGTAACATTGTTAGCTAATTGCAATGTGTTTCTTTAAATACTAGCTAAAAATACATAATGTGCAATTCTTATCCATTAGCGATAATTAAAATTTCTTGTAACTATTCTCTGTCTTTACCTAAGTAGACTCTAAGCCACAGGAGGATAGGAAACCCATGTGCCCGGTCAACTGTAGTGGTACCAGCCCTTGGCAGTTATGTCAGGAGCAGAGTGCGTATAGATCCTGAATATTTGTTGGAGAAATGTATGTTTATTGATGATAAGGATAATAACAGAATGGTAATTGTGTTGATGTGAGAAACATATGCATATGCAATCATACAATGTACATCAGTGTACATTTAGAGCACATCTTACAATTAGGTAATCTAAGTGAGATGATTTCCTAGGCAATAGAGAGGAAGGAGTCACTCTCTGTGATCCTTCTGGAGGCTTAAGACTCGAAGCTAGAGCCTGGTGTTTTTGTGTGACATGACATCTTCCCTGAAGTTTAGGTTTTCCAGTGAGGGCCAGAATTCCGGTCTGTTCCTGCTCATGGGCCTCAGTGGCAGAGCATACGGTGTGCTATGACCAGGACTGATAAGGTCAAAGCGGGAATATTACTAGAAGAGCATGAGAACCAGGAGCCTCTTGAGAAACAAAGAGAGCTTGCGAAGGCTGCAGGAATGTTTTCCTGTCTTGCGTGATGGTGCAGCTTTATAGAAGTTAGAGTACGGTTATCTACTGAGACAGTGACAACCCGAGCCAATACAAACAGAAAACTTTCAGGAAATCAGTTGATTTCATAAGCTTACACATTGTTTCATGAAGAGAACAGAATATTTTAAGGAGAACATTTAGTTCAGGTGTTTAAGCACATGAATTGTGATTAAAAAAATATGGTGAATTTTTAAAGAAAAAGTCTAAAAAGTGTATCACAGTAAAAGCCACTTTACTGTTAATTGCCCTCAAACACACTGATCCCATCTTCTTGCCATGTTTTGAAGCAGGTCTGGAAGTCCTTTCTCCTGGGTGCCTTTTCCTGGCTGCTTTGATGTCCTGTCTGAGTGTCTTTATGAGATGTGATCAAAATTGCTGTCTGGTGCCCTGCAAGTAAAAGCGGGCTCCTAAAAACATTTTCACGTATCCTCCTTCTTTCACCCACTGATCTAACACTTTGCCACTGCCGGCTCTTCTCCAAAGTCACAGCACACACAAGGTAAACATTTTGTGTCGGTTCAAATCAACGAGGGAGTCATGAAAGTGCAACTGGGGAAAGAGGCCCTTGGGGAAGAGGACCTCAGGAACTGCTCGAACCGTGTCTGGGATGCTAGGATAAGTCTGCTCAAAGCAAGGAGAGTGTTTTCAGGAGAAATAATGGCAATGTGTCTTTTACTATAATTATTTTTAAATTTATGTCTTCACTGTGTATTTTAATCACACATCATATACATTATTTTGGGAATGGGAGGTAGAGAAACTGTAGATTTTTATATACATTATGTGTGTGTTGAGATATATATACATATATATCTATATATATCCCTTATATGAACATATAATGCTATAGAAATAAAGTTTTAAAATGTATATACTGCAGTACAGATAAATAGTAATTAAGTACTCTGCTCACACACGGAAAAAAATATTTGACTTCCCATTAACACTAACAATAATAGTGATATTAGCTACAATTCATAATGCCTTCATAGGCACTTAATTCTGAAAATTAGTCCATGAAATAGGTCTTATCCCAGGGGTCAAATTAGAAACTCAGATTTGTAGGGAATAAACAATTTAATTACTCAAAGTCAAAATTGATAAGTAGGAAAGTAATAAAAACAAAGCAAGGTGTAAATGATAAAAATTTATTATTTTTCCTTTGTATTGCTACATCTCTAGTTTTGTAGAAGTGCTCATCATACTGGATTCTATCTAGCCAAATCAGAAAGACAGAGAGAGAGAGAGAGAGAGAGAGAGAGAGAGAGAGAGAGAGAGAGAGAGAGAGAGAGAATTTTGAGTTATTATTCCGTGCTCAGTGTCTTATTCCCAACGCCAATATTCTAAAATTTATAAGATCTCTTTTCTGACTTTTCTCTGCTATTGAAAAAAACAACTGATTTTTTTTACCTCTGATTTTGAAATGGTGTTATTTTTGAGCTGTTGAAATGTGATTTATTTTCTTTCCTGTAAATGCTTGGTTTTAATAGGTGAAATGGATTACAGAACTCAGTGAGTCACTTAGGGGAACTGCTTGACAGTTTTGAGCACACCCTGTGTAACTTTTATGAAACACCTCCAATCAGTTTGTCAGGTAGAATTTCCCAAGCACAGTCTTTTTTAGACTCCGTTGGTTCCATTTTTAGGCAAGCATAACAGTAATAAGGCATTACTGCACACTGTGAGAGCTCGCCTCTCTCTTCCTTTTTAATTGAAGGATCAACTATTCACATCGGGAGAAATCTGCCACATTCAATCACCATCCGGACCTCGGGGGCACCCTTGGTTGATATTCAAGTTGCCATGCCACACTGGAAAAAATAAACAAATATGTTTGGAGCATCTATATTCACTATGCCTGTTATGACACACTAACATACTGCTGCTTAATTCTTACAGTAAACAGAATTCTTTGATGCAAATAGAGATACCTTGTATTAAATTTACATTGTATTGTGTTTGAATTGAATTTCCTTGGCTATATATGACAACCTATTGAGCACCTTAGGAAATACAATTTAACATAACATGATGAAGAGGCCCAAAGATATATACCCCAGTGGATGTGCTTTATGGACAATTATGGTTCCACTTTCCTGTGAAAATTAAACACCTTAACTATCCTATCATTATGGAAAGAGAGAGGTGATGAACGTGAAGCTGCTTGCACAGGACAGCCAATGAGAATGAGGTAAGTATTTTATGGATTATCCATTGAGGAAGGGATCATGTAGAACTAGGTCTCCTTTATCCCACAGCGTAAGATTTGCTTTTGATATCTTACTGTTGATATCTTACTGATATCTTACTTTTGATATCTTACTGATTGCATGCACAAAAGATTAAACAAAAAATGCAGTACTACACGTTACAACAAAATAAGTGATAGTCATTTTTGTCTGTTGGGTATTTGTCTCTCGCCTTTCTAGAACTTTTCTACTTTTCTCCATTTTTCCTGTGCCTTGCAACACTGCAAGAGAAAAAGATGTCTCAAAGCAACTCCATGCAAAGTGGAGTCTGATGTATCAGTGCCAACACGTAGCTCTACCTAGATAGTACTGACCAGTGCTGGAATCTCTCTCAGGTTTGTGCTTCTCATCTATAAAATTAAAATGAGCCCCGCTGCCGATGTCAGCAGGCTCGCTTTCTCTCTGGGTTTCTGGCGTTGTCCATGATGGCAGCAGCAAAGGAGGAGGTGGTGAGGACAGAGGGCGCAGTCTCAGAACATGGTGTTCCATGTCCCCTCTGGATCCCAGGGTTCTGCTCCTGCACCTGCCATCCGGTGGCCTTTCCTGTAACTCCTGCCATTTCCTCTGGATTCCCTGCCTGCTGGTACCTTTCTGCTACAAAGGGAAGGGTGTTTACTGGCTCCTGGCTAACTAGTCAGTGACTTCTGCTGGGAGCACTAGTTAGGAACGATTGACTACTCTCTCTCTCTCCTCTTACCCTAGCCAGTCCTGGTGAGCAGCCCCTTCCCTGTGATCTCCTCAGTGGTCATCAGTTTCCTGCTGAGAATCCCACTCATTCCCAGATTCCACCGAATCCATATATCATGCATTTTTTTTTTCTTCTTTCTTTTACAGTGAGCAGTGAGAGCTGTGCGGATAAATTTTAAAAATGCTTTTCTTCATTCTAAGAATGGCAAAAATAAATATTTTTTAAAACTTTCATATTGTTAAACTTTGTTTTGGCATAATACACATCTTAAAAGCTAATAAGGAGAGCTGTGTTCAAAGGACCGAGGGCCAGACTTGTTTATCTAATAAATCCATGATATTTATTTTGCAAATGTAATCAACTTACTGATCTCTCAGTGAGACCTTTCCCCTACTACTATGAAACCTTTGTTATAATTAGTCAAGTAATGGCTGGGGATGTTTTTCCCTTTGATGAAGCAGTGCCGTGCTCTGTGTTTCACTTACAGATCCATTTCTCAGCTGAGCTCTATGCCCTGAACCCCTCAAAGCCCACCAGGTCAGCACCCGTCACCTGTTCCAGATCCTCTTTCTCCTTTCATTTTCCTTTCCTAACTTTCCTTTAATACGCGTCACATACTCTCAAAGCACCTAAGGTCTTCTCACTTGCATTGTAAGCTTTCTGAAGCCCTGAGCCAGGACTCTCCGGGTAATTTCTCCATTCCCAGCAATGTCTGGCTCCTAGCAGAGGCTTTATGAGCAGGGGCTGATAAAGTAGATTACCACTCAAGCCAACACCATTAAACCCAGCAGACCTTTTGAAGTCATTTTCTGGTAATAGTAAATATCTGTTTCTTTGCACTTTCTGTGCTTGACTGGGGTAGGGGGGACTCTTACAGAGTTAGCATACACTGTGAGAAACTGATGAATGATTAGCAATTGGCTGAAACTTGTTCTTGAGATGGGCTGAGTCGCTTATACAAGAGAATCACTTTTACAATGACAAAGGTCAGAGTAAGAGCGGGTAGCCTAAGGCCAGCTTCCCAAAGCAAACAGGCTCTCACTCACTCTCAGAGAAAGGGTTGGTCCACATTCTTCCCTTTTTGTGCATAACACGTAATTCCTGAGGCATGCTCAATATACCCGATCCATATGTGTATGGATCTGCCTCGGGATATGTACAAGAATGTTGCTGTAATTACCAAAATACAGAAGCACTCCACTTTCCAAATTTTGCCATACAAGGGAAGTGTGTAAAGTAGTCACACTAGGTGAGAGACTCTTCACTGGGTACGAACTCCTGAATAGTGTGTTGTACAAAACAAGATGCGAAAACATGGATCCAATGTAATTTCATTAATACACAGCAGAAAATTGTGCAAAATATAGTTGTATTGTTTAGAGCTTAATTCCCAAGCAGAAAATCCAAACATGGTTCCTAAAAGACTAACATAATTAGCTAGGAGAAAGGAAAGAGATTGGAATCAGACATACACAAGAGATTTTGGGGATGCTGGCAATATTCTACTTTTTAACTTTGGAATAGTTACATAGATTTTTGCCTTTTAATTTGTACATAATTTACATCTTGTACATTTTCTGTTTCATTTTATTATGTGAATTTAAAAATGTAGGAAAAATAAGTATAAAGATGTTGTAAAGTACAAAATTCTATGCACAAGAGTCTGAACATTTGAGCACCAACATACAGCCTGACCACAGTCTTGCTGAATAACATTGACCAGATCACAAGATCTCTTTCAAATTTGTTTTCATCATCCATAGAATGAAAATAAAATTCACTGCACCACCGAGGTTTTTCTCTGAGGATCCAGTGGTACTTGATTAAAACAATGATATGATTGTTATTATTCAGCACAAACATCTTCAGATTTAAGTATTTGTATCTTCCTAGCTTGCTCTCCTGGCCCCAAAATTTTTGGTTTTTATTTTAATGTTACATGTTGACATGATTATAGATTCATCTGTAGGTAACATGAGGCTGCGATTTTTCTTTGAAAGCTTATGTTACAGTAGACTTTACCGGGCTACGGAGACAACAGCAAAGGCTTTGGTGCGCTGTGGAAGGTCTTCACTTGGCCTTGTGGTTTCCCCCATGCATGGGTAGCATCTCTCTCCCCATTTCCTCTGCTCATCACTTGAAGTGCATTTCTGAAAATTTTAGAGAATTATGCCAAAAATGTACCGAGAGCGATGCGGCCATGGTGAGAGGAGATTGGCAGCTTCTGTGCCTGAATTCGGACTTGAGCACCTTAGGGAAAGGGCTTAGACCTTCCTGGATGCCATTCCTCTGTCTTTGTGGCAGTGCAAATCATAGTTCTGATTTCTTGGAGTGGCTCATTATGGGAAATAATCCACATGAAACATGTAGCCTATTGCCTGACTCCAAGTAAGTAATCAGTGCATTTGAATAATTAGATTTAAGCATTCTATAATTTAAAAAACACTTACATGACATTTTGAGAGCTTAGACTTTTACATGTCCCAGAGCTATTTGTCTATGTCCTGTATATCTAGTTAAAGAAGGAAGACATTGCCTGAGGCTTTGGTTCAAAATGCCTTCTAGAATATATTCACTCACTCTTGATAGTTTAGGTATCCGAGGTCAATGAAATTAAAATTGTGTGTTGATAAATGTTTTAGACTTATATACTGAATCTACATTTTGAACTGAATTATAGAATGTTGCATGCTGACTTTATATAAAAAAAGGTTTGCTAATAAAACCCCAGAGAAGAAATCGGTCTGCGTATCACGATAAGAAATAGACTGCTCTTTTCGAATGCTCTCTCTTGTCCATGAATAGAAGTTTGACTCTCTTTTGGTTCAGGATTTCATGATTAATGGCCTTGTCCCAAGCAGATCAGAAGAAGGGCCTGTGATTGTCTCAGGGCGGGATTTAGAGGGCATCTATGGATACCAGCTCTGAACCACAGTGGTATGCAACACTGGCCTCACTTTGAGATCAGGTAATTGGTGGGTAAGATCTGAGCCAAAAGGTAGCCCTGAGGACAAATCTCCTGAACCTTCTCATCTCCAGGACCAGCTTACACTGACCCAACCTCCCGACTGTGAAGTCGGCTACTTTCCTATTTCTGGTAGTTGGCAATGGCTTCATTGATTATCTATGGCCTGATCAAAGAGGAATTTTTCAGCCTGTATTTCTGCATCTAACAAAGAATGAATCATATGGGGGCATGACACACCAAGATACCCTGGTGGCTGCCACCTTCAAGGGTGAGATGATACAGGAATAAACCACACGACCATGGAAATGAGAGAGGCAGCAACCAGTTTGCAATGTAAAGTGTACAGCACTCAGGGCTGGAATGAGTGTGTGGATGGGTGACAGGGAAAGGTCAAGAGTGATTTAAAGGAAGACTTACTTCTTTAGTGTACTCTACATTGGTTCTACAACTTGATCCTATGGTTCATCCGTAGTCTACATAAATTGTTGAAAATTGTTTGCTGTGGCACACTGGATTACTCTACTGTATGTGTGTGTGTGTGTGTGTGTGTGTGTGTGTGTGTGTACTAAAGCTGGACTTCAGTCTTACCCACCTCTCAATCCGGATGTATCATGAAAACTAAAAAGTTTCTCAACACTTGCCTTAGCGGTCAAAGTTCTCACGTAATCTCACTCTCAGTGCATTTACCACATACTCCTCTTACTCAAAGCCCTTCTTTCAACAGCTGCCTGCTCCTTCCACATCCCCAGGCATAGGCGTCATGGTTACCTGGCTCCTTGGCATAGATCGCTAGGGGTTCACTCGCTGGAGTCAGATATAGAAAAGGAACTGTGGAGAGGCTGTTGCCGAGGGTGGATGGAGCTCTGGAAAGGTAAACACAAGAACTTCCATGGTGGGAGCCAGGAGTGATGTTTGGGACAAGAGTGGGGCGGGTACCCTGTATCTCCTTGGTCCCCAAGTGTGACTGGGTCAGAGAACAGAGACCCCACAAAACTGCTCAATTATCACCATTAGGTTTCAAATGAGAAGACAGGTATGCAGCCCTTACTACGGTGATTTTCTTCAAAAATGACCAAGGCTTTAAAGTTCATACTTAAGGGATGAGGCTTAGTTGTAATGAAACTTCTATAAAACATCTCACTTCGCAGTCTATCAGGTAAATGAGATTTATGCACAGAATCTTAGCATAAAAGGAAATCTTTGTTCCCCAATTATGTGCAAAATGCGAAGCACTGATTTGGGTACTTTCTATTTCCCTTGAAAACAGGTCAAGTAGACAGCATTTGAAGACTGCTACAATTCCTTGCACAGTTTCTGCAGCATGTATTTTTGCACATAAGGTTTTTGGGAGACAGGGGAGGGCTTAAGGGACACACAGAGTACCAGGCACAGAATAAGTCCGGTCAGTCTTCTGACTGTGATGCAATCTCCTTTTCTTTTTCTTTTCGATTTTCTATGTATGAGATGGTTTTCACTGTGTAACTTTCATGTCATAGATTTAATTCATTTGTGGTTTTGTGCGTTGAGTGCTAAATGGCTTTAAATCAAACACTTCCTGTGAGTGTTCAAACTTGAAGTTACCAGCAAAGTTCACACTGGAAATAAAGGGGAGAAGTTGCTGGCAGGAATATTATATTTTAGAGCCTTAATTGGTACTTCAGAGTAAAATAAAGACTTTCCCCACTCATCTGAAATTCAAAAAATAGGGAAATAGAGTGTAAAAGAAAATGTACTGCGTCATTAAAATGGCACATTTTACATGAGGAGTTGGGACCCTGAATAGTTGGTTCCAAGATGCTGCAAGGGAACCAGAGCGAAGGTGAAGGGTGGCCGGACCTAGAACAGTGTCCAAGTGATTGACAAGGAGCTACTGCCGACTGCTGTCACACACACGGGAGCCACCATCCCGGCTGCCATCTCCTCCAGAGCTGAAGTTCAACAGCGTCCCCGCTGCAGGGGCAGGACGCAAGGGAGATGCTGCTGCCTGTATGCTTGGGGCTGCCTGTGTGCTTGGCGCTGGGCCTCTCTGGAGCAGCAGGAAGCATCGGCCTGAGCTGTTGCAGCTGCGAGCTAGACATTGTTCTCCCCAGCTTCTGTTCCAGAGTTCCTCCCATTGGCAAAACCTGCAAGCGAAAGGGCTGGAAATGCAGTCTGCAGGCTGAACAGTGCGGAGTGTGGTGGTGAAGGTCTTGGCCACCGACTCCCACACCCCTGCCTCTACTTTCCGCCAGCACCCATGACTAACAGCACCCTGTGCTTCCACCTAACGTGACTTCGCTGTGCTGTGCAGGCCCAAGATGCTCTGGTTCGTGGTGCTCAGATCCGAGAGATGTTGGTTCTCCTGGCAGTTCACACACCACCCTTCTGCAGCTTAAAAATTCAGCGCTGCAGAAACAGCCATGAGCCTTCTGCCTATAAACCAACAGGGTAAAGGCGGAGGGAGAGTTGATTATTACATTCAAATCACCATTAGACAAGCAAGAAACAAAACATGGTGGCATCTCCAGTTCTTGCTTAGCTAGCTGGCTGTGAGACCACTGTTGATCTTTGTTACTTGTTTATCTCTCAGCCAGGAACTCATCGTTTGGAACACTGTACCTAGCAAAGACCCCCAAAGGTTCATTACCAAAGGTTCTGTGCCCTTCCTTTATTGGTTACTGCAGACTTTTAATGCTTATACTATCAGGCCTGGCCATAGGAAGAGATGCTCTGAAGGGAAAAGATCAGCATACAGGGGAAGCCAGTTTCTCCTCCCTTCTGGTACCTTTCTCCTCACTCACTGGGATTAGTTAAATGAGATTCCCAAGTGGCCCAGAAATGGTCTCAGATTCCACCGGTACTTTGTTGTGACCCCTCCTATTTTGTGTAGGTGACTGAGACAGTGAGAGGAACGACACTGACTTCTTGCGCTTGCTTCCCAGACTATGCTTTCTTCCTCTAGAAAACCCAGCAGCCAGTGTTGGTTTCTAAGCCAGCATGGTAGCACATGCCTCAATCCCAGAACTCTCGGAGGCTGAGGCAGGAGGAGCATGAGATAGACCTCATTCTGGGAATTTAGTGACTTACCAATACCCTGACTCAAAATGAAAAATAAAACTAAAAAGCACTGCGGCAGTAGCTCTGTGCAGAGGCCCTGGGTTCAGTCTCCAGTCCTGGCAGGCAAAGTCCCTAGTTCAAAGCCTGTCCTGCCCCCCGGAGCAACCCCAAGTCACAGCACTGTCAGCGAGCTTGTACTCGGAGGAAGTCTACGGGTGCTCACGCAGCGACCTGCTGGACCATGGTGGGCTACAGAGTGTAAGAGGAGGCACGGTGTGCATAGGTGTTAACTCACCCGCTTCCTTAGCTCTGCACAGTGGTGAGGGATTAAACCAGACAATGCATGCACTATTCTGTCAGTTCCCTAGGCGGATGGATCTACAGGTGAGCATGTCCCTTGGAGGAGGGGGGAGTACTTAGAAACAGGAGTCCAGAGACCACGGTTCCATAACTTCCTCCCTGAACTCTGGATCTACTCTCTGGACATTTACAAAGCCAAATCTTTGTGCCAGTAGCCCTGAAAGTCAGGTCTCCGGAGCTGACTCTCAAGCTCCCTCAATGACCATGACTTGGCTAGAGACTTATGTTAAAGTCTTCTAAGCTGGTCTGCAACACTGCCTTTTATCTTCTCACTTACCCTCTTTTCCAGTAGTCATAAATTGTCGCTCTACAGTGGATGCTGATATTTTTCTGTGTTGCACGTTATGGTATCATCAGTGTTTGCCACATGCCTCCTGTGTCTCAGGCATGATGCTAAGCTCTGGGAACACACGGGTGAGAAAGCTCACAATTGTCTTGGGATCCCATCATCTATTCGGGAACTCAGGTAGTTAAGCAAGGAATGAGAATACTCGGAATGTGATGAATGGGTGAAGGTGTGATGGAGATGTACAGTGTCCTGGGGACACATACACCTGACTGCTGTTCCAGGCGACTATGTGCCAGAGGAAACATTAAGAAACTTTCCCCAAAGTGTACTCTGGGAGCCATCGTGCAATCAATCGTCTTTTAGAAGTAGTTTTCATTTAGCATGGATTTGACTTTGTTTCCTGCAGGTTTCTGTATTTCTGGAGAACAGAGGCTGTTGGCTGTGCTGACACTTAGCTTTCCTTTCACGAAAATAAGTCCGCTGAATAAACTTTTCAAACTCTCCTGCTTCTCTGCCAGTCGATTTCATGAAAATGCACTTGCCCTTCCTTCCAAAATAAGTCTTAGTTGAACATTAAACCCATCCAGTCATGGAATCACCGACGCACTCGTGAACATGATTTATACAGTGAACGTTTCGGTGATTTGATGTCACCACGGAGAACCTGAGACCAGTCAAACCACCTGCATACACCTCCTGACTCTGACCCTTGGATGCTGTGTGACTGGGAGCAAATTCCCGAATTTCCATGTCTCTGTTTCTTCATGCATAAAAGGGTGAAAATGGCACTGCGTCCCTGACGGGAAGTCTGTGTAGAGAGGATTTAGAGGAATCCAGTGTATACCAGGTGCTTAGCACAGAGCCGGGTATGTCCTGAGTAATAGAGGCTTCAATAACAAACAGGGTCATTTTACTCACATCTATGAAGAGTGTTTTTTTTAGAAAGCAATAAAATGTAACTCGCAGCTACGAGTTTGGTACAGCAGGAAAACTCTCCTCCTAGAACTACAGGGTTCTGGTTCTGCCTCTGGGCTAATTAGCTTAACATTGTGATGTCAGGGACAAAGCTTGCTTTATCCTTTAGAGAGACAAGGCTAGAAGAGGGGACCCAGGATGCTGTGAGGCTGTGATGCCATAGAACTGGAAATCAACAGCAGGAAGGGCTTGCTTTTCTAAGATAGTCCTTGCTCTTGTCTGGTGATCATGCTAAAAGCCAATTACTATCTTTGCAGGTGTCATCACAAGTTATGGATTGTATCTCGATGGCGTGTTAATCCACAGCTCCTCAGAGCGCAGCTGCCATGCTGATGGGCTTGCTCCTGGGAGCCTACACTCCTTCAGAGTCCAGGCTTGCACAGCTAAAGGCTGTGCTCTGGGCCCCACGGTGAGTACGTGGATTTGTACCCTTGCCTGTGTAAAGGGTCACATGACAGAGTGTCCAGGAAGAACTAAGTGGCCAGGGCTCTCACCTTTCAAACACCATGAGAAGCTTCTCTTTTTATAAAAATCCATTTAAGAGTAGCTAAGATTTTATATTTCACATATGTTTCAAGCTGGCACACAGGTCTAAGGAAGAAGAGACTGTATATTTTACTGAAAGAAAGATAAATTGACCGGTTTAACAGAGATTTTTGTCTATTTTAGCAACATGTGTAAGGGAGATTTTTTTCTCCCTAACAGTGGCTTACCAGGTAAGTAAATTTATGATTAAAAAGTGAAATTGTACTCCTTAAACTGGCACACTTATCAATCCAAAGGCTGAATTTATTTCATCTCAGAATAAAATATTTTTATTTTATGAATATGATATAGTTTCTCAAGACTAGTGTTTAAAATTATATTAATATCAACTTTTGACTCCCAAATTTCAGAAATCCATAAGATATATCTATATTTCATGAACAGTTAAAAGGTTGACCAGGTTACACTTTTTATTTCTAATATAATTTTTGGAATCAATTCCTCATGTATGCACTATTAGAATAGCATGATATTCTTTAGTGACAAAACACTATCCTTTTGTCCCTTTCTTAATTAGATTTAGCTTCTCTTAGGGGAAGGACTCATTAGTTTTAGTTTTTGGCAATGTTTGCTAATTCTCTGTCATTTTAATGCACTGTGTCTTCATTGAGTGTATTATATAAATATTACCTTGAAAAACAGCTTTCTGCTTCTTTATTTTTGATCACACCTCTCATCTCATTTCAGAGATTGGTTGCTTTCCAAGCAGCTAACATCATCTATCGGTGGAGCTGAGCTACAGCCTGATTGCCATTAAGCATTTTATAGCCAGACCTCTGATGACACTCCCCCTTAAAAGCAGGATTGGCATCAGGCCAGCTGCACTTTCCATTCAACAGAGAAAAGGGACAGGCACAGAGAACGCTTTACATGAGCTGGAAGCATATGTTTTTCCAAAATATGAATTGAGCCTCGTGGCTCTGATTACTAACCTGGCTCCCCATAGTCTCCTGACATCCCGACAACTTTAAACGTTGGGGACACAGTTACCGACCCATGCAGATAGCAGGAGATATTAACCTTAAGAAACCAAATACCACAGTGCCCAGGTGGGAGGGGAAAACACAGAATTGGATCGTTAAAACCTACTGTGCCCCAGCTTCATTCATTCTACACGCAATGCTGACTTAAGGCATGGAGTGATTTTCTCTCCGTGCTACTTTCCTTTATCCTGTACTCAGTATGCAAACGTTTCTCCCTGGTCAACGATCCGTCTCTAATCACTGGGATTGAGCAACAATATCTTTGTTTAAAACAAGTCAGCTCTATGCTGCCAAGAAGTTAAAACCCATGGTCTTCAAATGGCTTCTGAAATATTTTGTGCCAATTACAGTATGTACTATGCCCTTAAGAAATGATATATCTGAGTACTTTAAATGGTTCTGGATATCTACCACAATCATAAAGGGTATTACAGATTTGGCTCCATTTTTGATGATCCTTTTTAATGTACCCTTAATGATTTAAGAAATCTGTGCATCAATCCTAAGAGTCAGAGTTCCCTACCATTAAATTAGAATGTGATACGCAAAAAGATTTAGCCAAATCTAGCAGTGGGATGTTCACATCCCTTAAAGATATGCTTTATTTGAAGCCTAGTGTCACACCATTTTAAATGAAAGGGTTTCTCTGCCCTCCTACATTTCATTCTATTCTTAAATTCTTTGCTGGCAAAAATTGAAGCATACATTTTTGAAAATCTTATTTTTGTTCACTAAACAACATCTTTTAATGATCTTTTTTTCTTTTTGCATTTTAGAAAGAAAGGCCTGCTTACTGTAAATTTTCTACATATTTAATACCATCACTATGCATGCATGTAAGAAAATAGCTTTTGTTCTTTTCTATGAGAAATATGCTACAGTGTTTCGATTCACCCTTAAAATTGGCAAGATGCTCATATACTAGAAAAGGCAATGAAGGGGTATTTTTTTTTTTTTTGTCTTTTTGAGACAAGGTTTCACTATATAGTTCAAGCTGGCCTTGAGCTCACTTGGTAGCCCAGACTAGTCTCAAATTCACAAAAACCCTCCTGTCTCAGCTTCATGAGTGCTGGGATTACAGGCATGCACCACCATGCCAGGAGAAAAACTTTTTATAGTACAATATTTTAAAAAATAAAAGTGGGCATGTAAAGTCTACATTCATGCCATGCTAATGCTGGTAGCTCCATAGGTTTTGTTTTCCTGGACTGACCAAAGATGGCTTCCCCTCATGCAGAGGGAGGGTCACCCTGCACCCATCTAATTTCCCTGGGGTTTCATGGGTCCTTGTCCACTTCAACAATGCATCTGACTCTTGAAGAAATTGTTGTATAAAAAGAGTTTGATGCCTTAAAACTTAAAGAGGCTAAAACAGCACTGTCCTGTGAAAGCCATCAATGAGGATTGTTCTGTTTTTAATGTTTGAAACAATGGACCGATGCTTCCCTTGTTTTCCTGACAGCAGGGAGACCATTTGCACACCTTGTGCTCCTGTAATAACCTTGAGTTTCTCCACAGGCCCCTCACTTAGCCAGCGGTGGATAAACTGGTAGAGGGTGAGGCTGGGGATTTTACAGCTGCATCTGACCCGGGAGCCCTCATCGGATCGATCCTCCAAGGGTCAATTTAAGATTGAGGTGCAGAACTACAGGTCACTGCTGTGTGCTGTGGCTTAAAAGCTGCTGTGGTTTCTTGGTGCTGACATGTTATACACCTAAATACACCTCACACACACATGTGGGCACATGCGCTTTACACTTTGGTGGTCTCTTTTTTTTTTTCAAAGAAGCAAATAACTGTTATTTAAGACATCTAAATCTTAAAAGCAGTTTATGTTATGGTCAATAAAAGCCCACAGGAAAAGCTGTTCCAACTCTGTTTTCCCCCTGAACCTCCTGGAAAAACAGACTTATTTTCCTAAGCCTCAGATCTCACCACTGTTACCAATGTGTACCTTGAGAGGGATGGGAATACAAAATTAAATGAAATATTATTTATACTTGATGTTGTAGCACATTGTAAGAGATCTATTAAAGATGAAAATTTTATTATTTATATGTTTGGTCTCTACATTTTTCCATGTCAAAAGAGGTTTCCAGGTCAAAGACAAGCCAACATTTATGTTCCCAAGAGTCTTTCCCTCAAGACTATCTTTAAGGCAAAATAAAGAAATAAAAAAGGTTAAAAAAAGTATCAGTCAGAGCAAAGTAGTATAATGACTAAATTTAATGTAGATTGAAAACTGGAGTATTTATCTAGACACGTAAGGAAATTAAAAAAATATTTATTTTGAATTAGCCAAGTATTTGAGGATAATAATATAATTACCTGAAATTGCCCTTAATCAACTTTTTGAGTCTCATTTTATTTGGAACCTTTTGAAATAGTTTTCCTTACAATACTTTGAACTGTGCACATAGACATAATGAAACTCACTGCGTTATTATGAAATATTAAAATGACGAATGGTTATTTTTCAAACCTAGTTTCTTTTATCATTTTTTGTACATAGCTATTAAACTAAAAAAAAGAGCAGGAATTAAAGATCTAAGAACCCTGTAGCCTTTCTCTGATTAAAATAAAACATCTTGTGACCTCATACTTATTAAAAATTAACACTCTGTCTTTTTCACATTTATTTTCATAATTGAGAAAGCGTATTCACCTTAACAAATAAAGCCTTCATAATTGAGAATATTTGCCTGCCTAAGGATTTCGTGTTTGATCACCTTCTTTGGAGGCTCGAGCCTGCTTGTATTTTAATCATAAGGTCAGAATTATCAACATATTCAATAGATTGTAAAATGCCAAATATTTATAAGTGATGCTTAGGAGTTTATGGTGATATGGTTATCATGTTTAATCCAGTGATAAAAAGATAATAAACAATCTCAACTGCTCCCCTAACCTCTTCCGGTCACTGATTGATTTTACCTATTTGGCTACTGAAATCATTCTGACCACTGTGCAATTTAGGATCATTGTTTTATTTTGTGCCAGTTCATCTTTCCCTGATTTTTGTATAGGCTGATGTACATCTTAGGTTTTTCTGTGGTTACACCTTAGGGCTACAGTCCCTTGGGTGTGTTTATTTTTTACCATCAGCATGACACCATCTCTATGCACCTAAGAGCCACATAGCTCAAAAAAACAAAAACAAAAACAAAAACAAAAAGCAGATTGCAAATCAGAATGCTTGGTTGGGCTTTTTGATAAAAGCCAAAAGGCCGTCCCTTCCACCAGGTGCGAATAAAAACAGACCTTATGCATGTCTTTTCTTTTGCTATCACATAGAAATTATTTTAAAGTGATCCTAAAAGTAGTCTATGGTTATGCACAACCGTGGATGCAATCCCTGTGTGAGCTGAACCGCATTTTCTGGAAACCACAAGCTGCCGCCTTGGTTAGGGGCTCCATTCTAAGCTTTCACAGCAGGAGGAAGAAAACATGAGGTGTGCTTTGATCCTGCTGACAAAATGAGGTATTCAGACAAGATGCTACTGTCAAAATAGTTTACTTCACAGCAAAAGGAGATTCTTTGAAGAAATATGCTCAAAGCGAAGCATGTACTTATTCTATTTGCAAACAAAAATAAATCTTTTTATACTCGCAGGTGGAAAATCGAACTCTGGAAGCTCCTCCTGAAGGAACAGTAAATGTGTTTGTCAGAGCAGAGGGGGCCCGGGAAGCCCGTGTGAAGTGGGGGGCACCGCTGCACCCCAATGGACTCTTAACGTACTCCGTCCTTGTTACTGGGACTTTCTATGCAGATCCAGGTAATTTGTGTGCCATTTTAAGATGTTATTATAAGAAAATAATCTATTTTCATGTGGAGTCTTCTAGCCACTGATTTTAATTCCTTTATTTTCTCTGAAAATCCCCTGCCCTGGCGAGTGATGAGTGCGTTTCTCAGTGTGTGGTCTCCATGCAGTAGCAAGCTGAGGCCCTGGTGGCTCTGGCCCCTGGATCAGGATGGCTTGGGGACTGGAAGCAGCCTGGTTGAACGAGCCCTTCTCCAGTTCTGATGAACCGGAGGTTGAGGCAGGGCCA